>NW_028301606.1:28750000-30000000 GCF_987345545.1 Pholcus phalangioides
ATTTAAGCGATCGGTAAAAATGTGCGCTTAGTTCATTTTTACGAAATTGGGTTTGAGGGGGGCAAGCCACATCACATCACTTTCAGGGCCACATTTGGTCTTCGGGTCAAGGGTTTACCATATATGGCTGGGTCGCGACGAATTTCTTAGAGAAATTTTGAGTTCTTACCCTTCAAATAGCATTGAAATCAACAGAAATCGACTATAATTACACATATAAAGGTATTTTCTTTCGAAATTTTAATTTTTTTCAGAAATATTTTTTACATTAAAAAATATTTTTTCGTCTGGGGGGAGGCACACGAGCCTGTTATTCACACTTTTTAAACCCACAATATTTTACTTGGTATTATTTTCCTTCCCAGCTCTCTGCGGCCCTCCTCAGAATATCCCAGAGTCCCAGAGCCACGGGGAAGGGAATGCATATGACCCCGTTACGAATTGCTGGAGATGGATGATTGACACATACGAACTATTCATGGAATTACTTACGCCAGGGCTCGACAAATTGAAAAATAATTTTAGGCACCAGGGTGATCGATCTCTTGGTCACAAAATCCCCCCCCCCCCCCCAGGAAAATGGTGAAAAATATTTTTTTTATATTCCGGGGGCTTATCGACATTCTGTTATGTTGGTACACACACTGACAAAGTCTGAAAATTTTGTGTTGACCTCAGAAACAAATTTAGTAATCGCACACAGACAAGTTTATACGTCAACATAAATTTAGTCGCCATTGTGAACTAAAGCCAGACAATTTGTCAAGCCCTGACTTATGCATATCAACACCCCCCCCCCTCCCAATACCAATCAACTATTAGCAAAAACTGAAAACATTTTTTTTATTAGTCGTGTTTCCCCATATTGAAATGTACCAAGATAAAATCATAGTCTACAAATGAATTACTAGTGCTAAAACGAATACAAAGACAATAATTTTGGCTAATTTAATTTGTTCCTCAGGAGCTCCACTAATCCTTCCCAATGCCTGATATTGCATAATTGAATGACATCTGAATAAAAATTACGCAGGCTATTAGATATGAATTTTCATATATTGGCTAAAACTATGCGTTTTCCAATGAGGACTATGGTCTAAAGATCACAAAAATCTATCGTTTCATAACTATTCTGAGAGTTTGAGAATGATTCCCCCCAAAAAAATTTCGGTTTCAGTGCATGAAATTTTCTACTATATATAGATATGATTCAATTTAATATTATAATTTTTCAGAAATAATGTTCATAAGATTGTCTTCTGGATGATGGATGGCAAAATTTAAAACGTTTTCCGAGTTGAAAATTCCTGTATGACTACCGATTACAGAATAAGAACTTGAACAAGGACAAGAGTGATGATGATACAGTCTGTCCTTGTCTACTTTAATTGAAAAAATTGAAACTATATGTACGTCTGAAACAGCTTTGGTACATTAAAGAGGCATTAAGTTCACAAAAATGGACATTCGAAGATATAAATTTTTATTATAAAAATGTAGCTGCTCACAGTCGGCACCCACCTGGTTCAAATTAAAACTGAACAGGAGCAACAAAATGGAATAGTTAATTTCAAACGTAATCTTCAGCGCCACACAAGCAGTTGTCCCACTGTTTCACCAAGTGGTGAATACTCTGCTTATAGAAGTCCTTTGGCTGAGATTGGACAAGTGGTCAAATGATCTTAATGCTGCTCAGTACATCAATACCCTGCACTGTTTGCGTGCAGCAATCATGGCCAGATGACCTGACCCGTTGTTCCCTGGAATGGTTTTGCTGCATGACAATGCACAACCACGTATGACTACTCTTACACACAGAGCACATTGACGAAGTTGCGGTGGACAGTGTTGGAACACACACTGTATAGCATGGATCTACCGCTATACGATTTCCACATTTTTTTTTTTGTCTGCTGAAAGAGGTCTTGAAGGATCACCATTTTCACTTGAACAACAAAGTCATGGACAATGTTTGAAACTGGTTCAGAGTTTAGCTAAAGGACCTTCTAGCAAGGCATTCATAGCTCTGTGAAACAGTAAAACAAGTGCTTGTGTGGCTTTGGAAATTATGTTTGAAATTAATTATGCCATTTCCATTCTGTGGCTCTTGTTCCATTCCCATTTGATCCACCCTTATACTACTAAACTGTACACACACTTCATAAACATTCCTTTTGGGAATTTATAATGAATTGGTTCATGCCAGAAAGTTTAGTGTGTGTTTATGTGTGGTCCTAATGTACTATGATTTTATACAGTTATTGTATATGAGCTCTAAGCATTATGTGCTGCATATGACTTTCATAGGCCGATTCGAAGTGAAAACAAGTATCATACTGAAGATCTGCCCGGTCTCTTGGACTCCAAAGTATAATATTTTGCAATGAGTCCTAAGCTGAATACAAATTTTCACAATAGTGTGTGTGTGTGAGAGAGAGAGCGAGAAATAAGAGAAGGGTTCTTCTCTAAATTCTTACCAAGATGTTTTTGCTACATACATCACAGTTTCTGACATATTCCGCTTTGGGACATGTGGGGGATGACTTCTGACAGGGAGATCAACTTGTATTTGTGTAAGAAAACTATGGAAAACTCACTTCAGCCAATCACTACTGAGCATCGAGCCCTGGTTGATGAAATACAAGGCTCATTGAGATAACCATAAAACCGCCAAACACTGCAGGAATCGCAAAGGGTATCTACTCTCATTGAAGAATGGAATTCCTTGCAATCGCTACTTACTCCTACATGAGGGTTTAAGCAAATTAGGTGATTTAGTAGTTGACTACTAAATTCCTTGAGTACTTTAAAATGTATGGCAATGCAAAAGCCTGTTGACACCTGTTAAGTTAGTAAATGATTAAGTATAAAAGGATCCAGTCTGCTTTTTCAATTGTGGGCACAATACGCATGCGGCTAGATATTATCCAACAACCAGTCATTGCTTGATTACATGCATTGGGACAGATTTTAGGGTACTTGATTTAACATTTGGTAAACTACTAAATTACTTAAACTGTGAAAAACAGGCATTAAAAGCCTGATAATATAGGAAGAATTGGTGTTTCGTAAATACAGGAAGATCATATAAACCTACATGATTAGTAACCCCTCCTAACTGATCGGCCCGGACCTTGACTGGGCTCCGAGGTTATTGCTGACATCCTTTTCAAAATTTCTGAATCTCATGTCATTTCTTGAATTTCTTCAACCCAGGGGTAGCATGAGAAAAACCTCTACCAGGACAGAACCTATTTTTGGCACCAGAACCATATTTTTTGGTCGACAAAGCTTTTTTTGCCCTTTGCACTTAAATTTGACACCCAGAGGGATGCTCTGCGCAGCCGCATGGTCAAAGAGCAGCAACCTAACCCTCCTGTTCTTTTCAGCTTTTGGATTCCCCTGCTTATAAGAAATTTTAAAGGATACAATCATCAAATACAGTAAAACCCCTCTTAACAGTCATCTCTCTTTTACGGCCAAATAATAATTTCCACAGTATAATAAGAGTATGCATTTCCAACCCTTGATACACGGTCACCCCCCCCCCCCTCATAGACAGTTCTTTTTTGTCTCACCGGTATCTCTAAAACATGATTTTTTTACTGTATTAATGCAGCTAATCCAATGAATCAAACATGAAAAGTACACTTTAATGCAAAACAACCATGGCAGGGGTGTCTGGCACAACATATTCAGATTTTAAACTATGACATATAACACAAATCAACATAAACATTAAGATCACGATAAAATTCCTTCATCACAATATAAAGATCTCGAAATCATCAACATCGAAATATTATGAAACTAACTAACCACAATAATATATGCACCTGGAAAACATTCCTCTGGGAATTTCTGATGAATTGGCACATACTGTAACCTGTGTTGTGAGTACATGTATAGCATGGTCCCCACATCCTACAGCAACACCTTTAGATTTGAATCTTTGGTGGGCTCCAGGTCACTTGCTATGGGCCCTTTATTATTGAATTTATAATATGAAGAAATGAAATCCAATGGAAATCGTCTCAGGGACCCTCTGGGCTGGAGTCTCGTCAACCTTACTCTTGTCGAGACTATGTGGGCTCTAATAGAGATGGGACGAATATTTGGATGCTATTCTGTATTCGGCCAAATTTGTGTAGATCTGAGCACAACCAATTTTAAAAAATTATATTAATTTGAATTTTTCACATAAATTAAAAATTTACTGGTTTTTATTGTGTGATGTATATCCTTCTGCGGAAGAGGTTACGTGAGAGCGAATTCATAGAAAAATTAAAACATGAAACTGAAAATAGAATCCTACTGCAATAACGTGGAAGTGAGCATGAATTACTCAAGTTCACTAACTGATGGATGGATATACCTAGACAAGAAACATATGGCGCTACTGAAAGGGGCAAAGAACACCCACAGAATGAAGAATAAGTCTTAAATTTTGATGCATTGAGTAAATAATGATTGATGATGTTTTCCTAATTAGATGTAAAATTTTAACCCAAGTGCTGAAAAAAAATTGATTCTGTTCACAACCATACTAAATATAGGTTTTGTAGCCACAAGAATTTGAAACAATGAAAAGGATTGTTCAAAAGTTGAGGGGAAGAGAGAATTCCTTTGATTGTGTGAACAACAGAATATAATTTAATTTTTGAAAAGCACTCTCATGCCACTCTTCATAACACTCCGTGGCACACGTGCCAGGGGTTAGCCTACTCTGGATTTGTCTTTGACAGTATTACAATATTTCAATAACACAAATTAACAAGCCAAACTAAGAAACAAAATATTTGGAGGTTGATGGCGAGAGGTAAGCTTTATCATCAACACAGAGCCTTGATTTCTCAAGATACCCATGACCAGGGCTTCAAACCAAAACAAATCCAATTATTTGTTCTTTTACACAATGAATTTATCATAGCCATCCTTGGGTCTGGGACATCACGAGACGATAGAACCTCAAAAAATCTGGTTGATGAGTATGCATGTAAGTTTGTAGACAAGAATTTCCCACGAGGTCCACAGGCTGGGCCATCTTATAACATCATAGGTCCCGAGGCAAAGTGATTCTTCTGAAGACCCCCATTTCTCGGATGTGTCTACCCAATCATAAGTTACATACTTGATCACATAAATTGTAGTAACCACACTGCCCCCCCCCCATGATGCTCTTAAGACTGCCCTACATAGAGGGGTCCACCAAAGATCTCAAACTACATGCCACGTTACAGGATATGGGAACCATGAAGATGGTGATATAGTTTGTATCACCTTTGACATGAATAAAACATTGGGCAGAGAACTGAGTCGTTCTGTCCATACAGGACTCAAACTCTTGTGAGCAGGGAAAAAAGGTGTTTTGCATTGCATACGCCCCCTCCCCCCGAAATTTATTGGGGGCGGCGGCTCAAACAGCGTCAGCACACACACCCCTTTCTCTCCCCCCCCCCAGATTTCGGTGACTATGATCATCACATCCTCTAATTTATATATATATATCATTTATATTCCTTTATTGATTCGTTAATACGAAACATAACGCTTGTATATAGATGGAAAACATTTAAAATCTATACGCACCTGATCCTAACCTTGACGGCATTGCAAACGAATAGCCCCGTCCTTGACATGTGAATCATGGATTTAAACAGTTAAAGAACTAACGATCGAAATGACACTCCCTTTGAAGTGTATTAATTATTACCGCGAGTTTAAAATGAAAAAAATATACATGAATCCGGAGAGTATTACACGGCACTATTACACGCGCGCGAAAATAACAAAATTCAACTATTCAAGGCATTGCCATTTATGGCATTAGGCAAGCATTGCCGATTGTCCATGTTTGTTGTGTACGAACTAAAGCGGTAATTGGAGAAGGTATACATTATCGAACTGAGAGAAAAAAATAATAACTTAGTGCATTAAAAAAAAAGTTGCCGACCACGTTGTTGGGGCCATGCTTGATTGTTATTATTGCTCCAGCTGGAGTACTTACCACTTACGTATTTCTCGTCACCAACTTTGCCGCAACCCGAGTGGATAAATTTGCCAGTACGTAGCATCCACGTCAAAGAATGCCCTCCTGACGTCGTCGTCACTGATGAACCTGTCTAACTGTCTTCGTGTGCGTCACCACCGATGCGTTCGATGTATCAATGCGCCTGGTCGACATCAAGCGTCACGTGATTGGCCCGCCGAGCGATTACGTAACGCTACTGGTCCTATCGGGTGACGGGATTGGCCAAATTGAACAGGAATTCCTAAAAATGTCTTCATTTTTTTTACTTGCTACAAGTCATAATATATAAGATGGAACTTCCCTAATTATGATGGGAATAACGCGAAGTGACCATAAGCACATCGCATTTTTGCCCATCCTACACATTTATTTAACACTTACCAACGGAAAAATATTCACAAAAATAGATAGAAAAATAGAATGAGGGCGAACTATTTTTTTGGGCACGGCCCATGGAAAGGTGCAGGTGAAATGTACCTTTCCTAACCACATTTTGGGAGGGTGGGGCAGTTAAATAGGAAATGAGGATAATGAAATAAACTCTAGAGGATTTTTTTTTTGTTTATTTTCACTGATAGATTGAGGTGAAAAATGAAACTTTTTTTGTTCCTGTCGCTCTTGAATACTAGTAGCAAATAAGCAAGGCCGCCCTTACCACACGAGGGGCCCAGTGCGAAGAATAGCGCGGGCCAGGTGCGTCTCACCAATTTAGGGGCACAAAAATTATTCAGGCCACCCCTGCACCAATTTTATTTATTTTGTGGGGGAGTGGGAACAAGCCTTCCATTATTTCAGAATATACAGGAAATGCTGAGGAATATCCATACACAAAATTTCAAACACAATTAAATATAAATTAACACAGAAGTATTGATGAAAAATCCAACACAACGTAATTTTAAACTATTGAGAGAGAAACATTTCTCAAAAGTAATGAAAATTCTAGACCTAATGAATTAAGAACAATTTAAAGGAAATAATTCCAGCAACAATGAAAATTCATAAAGAAAAATTTCCAGAATTGATGAAAAAATAAGTTACAAATTGGTTGAAAGCCTCCAATAATTTACCATAGGTGCGGGGTCCCACAAAGCGCAGGACCTTGCATATACCCCTAAGGGCAGCTCTGCAAATAAGTAAATTTATGTTTTATCAATCTGCATATTAAAATATCAAATATCACAAAAAAGATTGAAGTGAAAAGGCTATAAAGTGACTATGATATTGAAGTGGAAAGATGCCATAAATCTAACCACCTTTTAGACGTTCTCAAACTTTGAAGAAATACACACACATGCTATGCCCTAAAGTTACATTAAATGTTTCATTAAAAAATAATTTCAGTTAAAACAGATTTTTAAGACAAAAACAATTATAAGATTTTCCCCACATTTTTCAATTTTAAGACCATCGGCAATAAGTACTGTAAACCATTTATTCTTCTTATATACATACAGTTAAGCGGAACGATAAGCAAAGAGACACTTTATGAGAGAAACAAGAATATGACTGATTCAAGGTAAATAAAAAAAACACAATCAAAGCATTGATTTATTCTTGAGGAGGGTGTTCTTCTTTGGGTGTTTCATCAAGCTGCGAGTCCTTGGGTCTGATTTCAGGTAATATTACTTCTTCCTCATCTCTACTCAGAGGAGTGTTATGCAACTGGAAAGCGGGAAATGCCGAGTTCATAGGTTCAAGCAGATCCGACAAGAAATAAACGGTGCCAGCAAGTCCTGAACAAGTTCCAAAGAAAATTTATGTTAGTCCTTTGTGTTAAATAATGTGTCTAGATTAGCTAAAAAAAACTGCCTAATAAAGCAAAAGTGAAAATTAAAACCGCTATAAATTTTCAATTCTGTGAATTCCAACATAAATCTATAATGTCAGAGGTCACCTATATCCATTTTAGTCAATATTAGGATAACACTATTAATTTTGCAGTTCTTTTGTTACACTACACATGGATACACGACACTAAGTTCTATTCAATAAATATAACAGAGATATTGTGTGTGTGACTTTATAAAACAAGCAAGCTCCACAGATAGATATATTAACAAAAAACTTTAACCTAAACTCTCTAAAGTTTAACTAAAACTTTAAAAAGCTCTCCTAAAAAATTTTCCTTTTGTGACATGGTGTGCCTTTACCTCCAACATACAGAAATAATGGTGAAACAAAAATAAAAATGGAAGAAAAACTTTGTTATCATGCAAAGTTTACCTTTGAAAATATAGTAACCCCCCTTCCTTATATCATGTATGTCAGGAGACAAAGGAAAAAGTGTGATACTTAAAGCTTGATATATAGCTGCAGACTATGTAGATTCTAAGGTTAGTTAAATTTTTAACAGTGATTACATTAAAATAATGATATATCAAATTGTGCGTTATAACAAGGCAGAATATAATGAGAGACATCATATAGATATTTTTTGAATGTATAAGAACTCAGCATTAATATAAGTTCTTGTTCACAACTGACTTAGTTTCTCTGCTTTTGTGTCATTTTCAGTGCAGCGACTAAAAACAAAAACTTACTTTGTCGCTCGGTGGTCTGTATCTATTTTGGCATCTCTTCCCTGTAATTTTTAACAGAAATGGAGTAAACTCAGCACCCTTCCTGGTCCAGCACTCGGAGTACTACACCCCTTACCCTCCCTTGGTTGTGGGGCCCTGGTCAATCTTTCGATGAGAATCTTCAACTGTGCAATCAAGTGCTCTTAAAATTTTGGGATTTTCTACCAGATGGTTGATAATGGGGGGAGGGGGAATTGTACAGTTAACAATTATACAGTTTGATCATTTTTTGTGGTGCCTCTTTTTCCTGATGCCCTTAGCACATGCTTATTTTGCTTAATGGTTAATCTGGCCCTGCCTTGACTAATGAAGATAATTTGTTCCAGAACCACATTTGTTAGCCTAAATATAATTTCCCATTGGTTTCTATGGAAAACTGTTTAACTCATTCCAGGAATTGCCCAAAATTCCAAAGTAACTTTAATAAAACACTGAGAAGCACTAAAAAAAAGTTGAGCCCAACGGCTGAGAAAAACAACTTCTCAATTATGAGATGAAAAACCGGATATCTTTTTAATTTTACACTGTGTATGCTACGCATTCGGATTCATGAGCTATAATGAAAGAAAATGTAAAGTGGGCATACTCAGTGCTATGTGATATAGTCAGCTCATTTCTCTCTCACACACATGCAATGGAAAAGATCAGGTCTTACAAAGTCTGTATTACAAAGTCTTTGAATTTGCAAGTATTGGAGCCTAGTAAATCTTCACTGAAAGAAATTGCAATTTTTAAAAATAAATATATTGAAGAAGAGAAAGTAAAACATGCCTTCAAACAGTGAGAGAGGACGATCAGGAATTCGACATTCATGTTTCCCATAATCAAAACACCATTCTGCAAACTGGAAGAAAAAAATACATTATTTTTACATGAACTTTTTGCAAGTAGCATAATACATATTAATTAAAAAGGGAAGAATACAACTCCTACTAAAAAATTTTCATTCAGAATCATTCATGATAATCTTTCATTTCAAACTGCAGTTTTAATAAGTAAATACAATGGAGTATGTGTGAAACGGAAGGCCAGAGGACAAAGTGTCCATCTTAGACAGGTTTCACTACGCATAGTTTTTATCAGGTAAGGGGATGATACAGGGGTCAGCACGGATCATGGCCTCAAAATTAGTGAAAATAGTGACCAAAATGTTTGAAAAAGTGACCAAATAGTGACCGAAATGTTTAAAAGTGACCAAATAGTGACCAAAATTTTTTAGAGAGAGAGACCAAATGGACAATGAATTTTTATTACCAAATTGAATGAATTGAAATTGAATTTAGTTTTAACTTTGCATTTCAATAGAACTCATTGAAATTGCTTTTTTTACATAATAGATAGAAATAATTAAATCAAACTCAAACGCATTCTGCTAACCAGAAAAGTTTTGAATAACTTATCAAATTTATCAACAACTATGAGTGAGAGAATAACTATATTACATCCCTTTTAAGTAACAGCAGCAATGCCTTCCCCCATGTTGCTTTGCACAACCCATCTTAAAATCAATTTAAGCAGGAAAAACTTCAAAGCGGGAAAAATTTTTCACATTCAAAGAAGGGAAAAAAATGAAATAACACAAAATTTGATGAGAGAATTTGTCCCATCTACATTCCAGTGGATTTTTCATTCATGTTATGCTATGAATGACAGTATACAAAATGTACTCAAACTTTTTTTAACTAGTACAAATTTGATTTACATACCTAGGTTTGTATAATATGTTCCAACAAATTTTAAGAAATTTACTTAATGATTAAAAACCATAAAATTAAATTTTTAACATTTTAAATTATTAAATTAAAAAATTACTTAAATTACTGAATTATAAATCATTTAAATTATTAAATTGAATAAAGTATTCAAATTATTAAATTAACTAAATTATTTTAATTATTATATGTTGAGGGAGGGGCAATCCACCCCCCCCCCAGCGTCAATGGCAGAGCCTACTGATGTATACATGTATATGATGTATATCAATTGTCATCGTGCCACACCCCTAAGACCTTCAAGTCTATCTCCACCTATGGCTGGACTGGGAAAAGTGGGCGAGTACTATTTTACAGGCGGGGGCACCAAAATAATACTGTCCTTGGGTGAGGGAAAAAATAAACCAGTTTTGAAATTTGTAAAAATATATATTTTCCCTTTTTTTACACACAACATACACCCATGGCCCCCACAAAGGGTGGGCTGACAAGGCTCCAGCCCTGGGGCCCGGGAGGATTTTAATAATTTTTTTGTTTTTTCACGCTATAAATTCATCATAAAGGGGGGCCCCGTGAAAGTCTGGTCAGGGGGCCCGTAAAAGATCCCAGCCTAGGGGCCCTGCTTCAGGATGTGGGGGCCATGCATACACCCCTGCAAAAAAAACACATTTACTCCTTTACCCAGAAACACAGGGGTGGGAAGTGACAAAGTCCATTTCGGAGCAGCAAAATTCAGGATTCTGAGCAGTTTTGGAGCAGCAAATTCAGCAGATATTTATTGGAGCAGGGAAATTAACAAGAATATTTTCGTTAACCCTCCTCCCTTTTCAAAATAAAACTGCACTGTCTTTTGTTATCAAAAATCTTTTCATCAGCTTGTTTTTGGTGTTTCAGGCTTTTGACACATCGTTTGAAAGAGAGGCTGTCATAAAATTTTTCACACCAGTCTATTTAAGATGATTTTTGCTTACTGAGGGCACTATTTGCTGTCTTGAACAGCAGCACTTCAAATGAGCAAAAAATTTTCTATAACTTTTTTATACTCGGAAAGAAATTGTTGCAAAAGGGGGGAGAATTTCGGAAGAATCAACACGACCTTTGGCGATTAAGTACTTATTATTTGGCGAGATTGGTGATCTGACACTCGTTATTCGGCAGTTTCTAAATTAACATTCGTAATTTCTGCTGCTTCCAGTGGCGACTTTTTTTTAAACGGCAACTGACTCGCATTTGCACTTTAAAGCTTTTTTTTTTTTTTTTGAAGCCGAGCACAACTCAGGTCTATCGCCATGGGCAATTTACTACCTAGTGAGTTGTGCCGGAAGTGTAAGTATGTGTACCTAACAGTCTGAGTGCGTATTTAGTGTTGTGTATGATTTTTTAGTGCTGCCATCTATATCTCAGAAGTGAAGTGAGTGTAGTGTAATGACTGAATATTTATACTGTTTGTAGGACTGTCGCTCTCTGTGGCGAGACTTTTTAACGGAGAGATCGGCTTGCATTTGCGCCTTGAAGTTGGGAACCACAGAAAACCCACTTCAGCCGACCACCACTGTGGTGACGATGGGGCTCGAACCCGGGTCCCCGCGACACGAGTCCGTCATTATGACCACTCGACCACCACAGCGGCGCACTTTAAAGCTGAAAGACTATTGCAAACTATCTTCAGTTGCACAATCACGGATATTATCGCGGTTTCACGATGGAAAGGCCGATAGTTTAAATAAGGCGTACAGTGGAATATATATAAAACACGCTCTTAGAAAGAATCGTTTCACGGTAAGCAGGAACAAAAAATTTTTGGCGACCTTTAAGAAATTCTGGGCATACGAAGCAAAATTAGCTATTTGGCGCAGAAAAATACGAAACCACTATTGGAGCAGGATGGCGCAAGATGTTAATTTTGGCGCAGTGTTCCTACCCCTGGAAAAAGTATAATTTTGGCCTTCCCCCCGTAATTTTTAACAGAAAAAGAGACTCAGCGGCCTTGCCCGGTAAATTTCCCATGAACCTTGTAAGCACCAACGTGGCGACTTTTTTTCGAGCCAAGGAATCGCCGTTTTGCGGTAGTCAATTCAAGATGGCTGACGAAGGGCACATAAAAAATTACAAAAAAATATATAATTTATAATATGAATTAACCTAATATGCGAAAATCGATAGAAATATATCGGGAAATACGGAAAATTAGGATGAAATGAACACAAAAATTGAATCAACAACATACGGGGTTTATAAATGCGGTTGATACAGAGTTTATGGATGCTGCTGTCAGGGCTACCTATTTTAGCGCGAAAACAAGTCGCCACGTTAGCGCTGACTCCTCCCGTAACTTTCAACGAACAAAAATAGTGAATTCGTCCCCATCCGGGACACCCGATTTACCATGGCCGTAATACAATTGTTTTTTATGGAGGGGAAACGTAATTTTACTGCCCCTTGACTGTGAAATTCGATAATTTTGCAAAGGAATTTTTATTGCCTTTTCTTAAATATACCATTCCATCAAAAACGCCGTCCAAGGCATTGTTTTCTCCCCCCCCCCGCTTTTGGATCTGATCACGGTATGTAGCAATCCGGGTCGCAAGTACGAACGAAAATTTACTATCGCTCGGGGCCGGTATCCACTCTTTTTAACAGAAAATGAGTAAACTCGGCACCTTTCCTCGTTCAACACCCGTGGAACCAGACCCCCGCCCTCTCCTATTGCGGTCATAACAGACTCGAGACAAACGTTTTAATAACTTCCGAGGTCTAAAAATAAGATTTTTTTACACATCAAGAATGGCGCGCAAGATGTCGATATTTGTTGGGGGGCAGAGCGCACCGACTGAGCTGAAGAAAAACAATGATCAGAAGTTCATTTTGAACTCTTTTTCCGTAAAAGTTGCAAAAACAAAAAACAAGATCATTTTCGTTCATCAAAAATACGGCCGGCAATCAAAAGGGAGAAACAAATCGAATCCCGACATACATCCATGCGGAAAAAACAGACATCTCACCTATAAAGAAAAAACCAGTCTATATATCCGTGCTCCCGTGAGAGTACGCCGCCGCCGATTTGCATACAGCGTCGGAACAACCGGTTCCCGCACGTGCATGGAGAGAAAAAAAAAGGAAAACAATCCAACAATATTAAGTAACAATCAGTATCGTGAAGATGCTCTAAATTAAGTTACGGCCCGGGAATAAAAAAAATTAATATTAGGCCCTTTAAATTAGGAAAAAAATGGGAAGTAGGGGCCAAAGGCGCGCTCGGTGTGTGCCCATCGTTAAATCCGCCTCTAGTTACGGCTCCCATGCACGTTAACTGAGTTTTTATCAGCCTGATGACAAATTTTCATCTGATTTGGAAACCCTTGTGTTAAACTAAATGTTGAATTGCAGGATTCTGTGATCTTTTCATAAATAGTTCTCCTTTCGATCAAATTTGGGGGTACGGTTTCTTGCTCAGATTTAAATCCAGTTAGAAAAATAGTACGAATTTTATTTGTCGATAGATCGCGATTTTCAATCGGATGATTTTTTTTTTATTGTAAGTAAATTCAAAATACATGCGAGCTTCTTTAACCTTGGCCAGCTACAAGAGTATTCTCCAAAGCGTATTAATACGCTTAATACGTATTAATAATACGCGTCTTTAATACGCGCTTTGGTATTCTCCCGCTGCGCGTAAGTTAGCTTCTGCACGGGCTCTCTAATCGTCATTTCAAATAACATTTAAAAAAATTAACAAAAGTAACGATAGAACAAACAACAAATGTAACTTGCTCGATGCTCCAAGAAAGGAATTCGGCCCTTAGGACTAAAATTTTTTAAAACAAATAAAATAAAGGATCAATTTTAAAATAAGATGTAAATAAAAGAACGAGTGAGCACGTGGGGAAATAAGAAAGAATGGTAGTATGGGGGGGGGGGAATTTTTTGTTGTAAGTACGCCTTTTATGCTATTTTTTTTTTTCCGATCGGCTTTTCCATAAAATGACGATTCTTTAACCAAGGAGCTTTCTTTTTCCAAGCGCCTTGAAATCAAGTTATGCTGACGTCACACGGTATGCTCCCGGGTAGAACTCCTTAATACACGATAGGTATATGAAGGCGTCTTACTCCCGGGAAGATAAGATGCCTTCGATAGTAGTTCAATGAAGGGAGGGAGAAAATTAGCGATATTGAACAGGTAAAGTTCCTCCTTGAAGAAAAGAAAAACACTGACAGCAGAAAAGCGCGCGAGACCGAGGTTTTTTTGCTAAAAAAGTGGAAAAAGTGACCTGGGCCTGAAAATACGTAATAAAAGTGACCAGTTTCTAAAAAAGTGACTTTTAGTGAAAAAAGTGACCCGTGCCGAGCCCTGATGATATATTATGAACTCTCAGAAAAGAACAGCAAATTTTTGCATAATTTATATTTTTCTGCTGAAAAGAAATGCTTAGTTTAGAAGAAAGTACCTGGTCAAGAAAAGTCATTTTATTGCTGTAGAAGAAACTACTTTTTAATGTTTAGATACAATAGAGTATTTTTAAGGTTAAAAACAAAAAACAATTGATTCAACTAATGTTTATGAAAGCTAGGTGTTGAAAATATATTTATATTAAGTTGATAGTCATAATCCGTTTGTCAATTATTATTTTTTTACAGAAAATATAGTTGGTATTGATCTTGGGAATCTCACGATACTGTTTTTCTTATTGTTTTAAAATTGAAGTGCACCTCATTTGCAGTTCAGTTGCCACTGTTAAAACTTTATACCTCAATACTGAAAATTACAAAACGTTCATGCTTGATGCGAGGAAACTGCAAGTATACCTTCAAAGCCCTGTGCAAGTATACTTCTTCTTTTGTAACTTGAAAAAGCCTCAAGTGGGCATAACCATTACCAGCAACACCATGGCAAATTCCATAACCTTTACGCAAAAGGCCTCTCTTCCAAATCGCATCACTGCATTTCTTTGCTGCAGCCAAGTATTTTCCATCAGAAAAGACCTAAAGAATTAATTCAAACACAATTTGTTAAAAATATATTTTTTTAATACATAATAATTTATAAAAATGGCTGCAATTGAAATAACATTAAATTTAACACACAATTGCGATCAGTTTTTTGACAACACATTTTAAAGAACTTTTCCAATGAATAAAATATAATTTCTTTCTAATCATAAGGTGATGATACCAAACAGTGAATTCATAAATTCATGTTTTCATTATTTAAAAAGACGGCAATTTTTGCATAAAATGAAAATTGTTTTAAAATTTCACACACAAAATATGGAAATTTTGCGTTAAAATGAATAAAAATATTATTTGTTTGGAACAATGTAAATAAGTGGTCCGAGTTTCTAATTCCTTAATTACCTGATAAGCGAGTATAAAAAGATGAATTGCTCCAGGAGCTCCATGGCACCAATGAATGAGTTTATCTGCATTATTTCCCAGTGATGATGGAAAATTTCCAGACGGAAATTGAAGTGTCATAACAGCATCAATAGATGGTTTCACCAGCTCATCCAATTCACCAGGAAGCAAAAAGTTTTTTGCCTTAATAAAAATTAAATAAAAGAAAGTATATTAAACCCTTAATACTCACACAAGTGAAAAGTTATGCTGAAAATGCGAGAACAGATCTTCTGAGAGAAGTAATGTGAGTATTCCAGTTAAGTATAAATCCAATTAAATGTGGAAAATTTCATAATAATTTATAAGAGCTAACTGTTATCTAATCCTCTTAATGCATGATGCATCATATGAACAGAAGTAAATGCATTGCTTCAGGAAAATATCAGCACAATATTCATTAACAGGCCACCTCTTAGCTCTTTTCTACTAAATGTGTGCTTTTGGTGAGTATCGAAAGAGTATTACATAAAATAAGACTACTATCAAACTCTGTTTACATTGGGAATTAAAATGTATGGAATTAAAACTGGAACTGTGGCACTTTCGGCATACCTTAGATCCGCGGAGTGGGTCACATTGACCTAAACTGTGAAGAAATGGTGTTTCACAGCGAAAACAAGAATTTATTTTCAGTTTTCCTGGGTTTTCCCCTACTTTTAATCAATGTTGTTCAATTGTGTGTTCATAATGGAAAACTATATTTGTAAAATCAGCTTAAAAATTAGCTAAAAACTGATGTAACGCTGTAAAAATAAGACTTAGTATACATTATTTACACTGTTTCAGTACAAAAAATTTTTCAGTAATCTCATAATATGACAAAGATGTAAAATAAGCGTATGAAATAAAGTATGAGAGTGTCTATAATATGAATCTGTCAAATAAGTATTGATTTCTTATTGACAAGGGGAATTTCTGATGAGCAGTGGAGAAAAGTTTTTTCATTATTCTTGCGAGAACATTAAGAGAACATTATAATATATATATATATTCAAAAAAAGACATGCATTTGAAACATTCAACAAATTTAAAAAACTGTTCTTTGACATACATACTTGCAATAGCATGTATAAGATCCCAATAAATCCATGAGCAGCACCAACGTATGCTTTATCATGCCATTCATAATACAACGGTAAGTCCAATGTGTTAGCAAATTTCTTGGCTCCATATTTACCAGACTTCAAAATAGCTGCAACAATCTATCATGAAAATCAAAAGAAGACAAATTGAAACCCTGAGTTCAGAATTAAAAAAAAAGTTTATAAATAAAATAAATAACAAATGAGTGATTCACATATATTTTTGTATATCACAGTAGAAAAGTTTCATATAAATGATAATTTGAATCTTGTTGTAAGATGAAGCCACTAAATATGAAATGAATATTTTTCACATAGGATATAATCAAATATATTTTTTATCAGTTTATTCAAACTTTAGTACAAAAGATTTTGTGTTTTGTTTCCAACTTTGTGTCAATGAGGTTCAACTGTACTATGAACACATACTTACCAGATTCACTTAAGCTCTGTTACAAACAGGGGTGATATTTGTTTTCGAGTAGATGAAAGAAACACATAAGAGTTCTCTCTCTCTCTTCCCACATTTTCAAGACTTCATTGGTATCCCTGTAAACTAGAACTGTTTTTCCCCCTTTACCACAATATTCTTTCCCTCTCACTACAATTTTGTGAGTAACAAATAAATACAATGATCATAATACAACAGCATCAATGATCTCTCACTGATGCATCAATGCAAAAGAACAAGGGAAAAAAGGTGCATGAGTGAATAGGTGAATGGCATTACTATGCTGTATCTTTGACCGGTAGAGCAAAAAATAGTCTTATAACTGAGAGAAACTATAGGTGAGAGGGTATGAAGTGAAAGATCACTATATATAGTATCACATATATAGCCTTTTCAGATCCTGCATGTACAAATGTGTGGGTTGCTATTTCTCACGGTAATTTTTTTCCCAACCTCACGGCGTTAAGCTCTGACAAAAAGAATTGTGTGTTTTGAGTTTAAAATATGAATATAAAGTTTGGGGACTTTCATCCGAGGGTAGCACTTAAGGTTGAACTCTTAGGGTTTTTTGAGATAGTTTTCAGGAGAAAGTGCCTCCATGAAAAATGTGATTTATGACAAAAAATTCTATATGAAAATCAATATTCATTGCATCATCTTAGCTAAAAAAAATTGAACAAAGTGAATTATTTCTTCATAAAAAGAAAAAATATAAAAAAAGATTTTTTGAGTATCAAAAATTCAAAAACATATTGAAAATTCCAAAAAAATGAAAGATCTGGTCTCAAAGGGATAGAGCAGTCTTGCAAAGAGACATGTGACAAACACTTTGAGTGTGCATCGCGGCTCCTAGGGACATTGCCAACCTTTGTCAGGGGCATCGCAAGGAGCTGGATATATTGATTTGTGTGAATATTTATGCTTTAAAGTGGTTCTTTTAAGTGAAAATAAATGCTAAACTATTCTGGAGAGCAGTATATGAAAGATAAATTGAGGAAGGGAGCCGCAGGTGATAAAAGTTTGAGAATCACTGGGATAGAGGAAGGTGGCCGGGAGAGGGAAAAAGAATGGAAAACCAGCCCTTTTTCTTTCTTTTTTCCTTCATTTCATATAAGTAAGCAGTAATATCAGTTTTTCAGATTTTTTGCTGGTACTTCAACTGTACATCATCCTAATTCATTGCCAAATGTCTGTGTGTAAAGAGGTTTAACAAATCAGGTCAACTATAATTGTAGCATGGCATAACAAGTCGCTCATTTTTCACTGGAATTCACTTTCTTTCATTTACTGGTTTGAAAGATTCAAACTTGCAGGAGAAAAGATACATACATAGACTATATGAAATGTAGATCAACAGAATGATTAACATTCAGGAACAAGCACCCGAAAACAATCAGGATTCACAAAAAATGTTTTATGAACTGTATGAATAAGGGTGATTAAACTTTTTTGTTCAATATCTATGGGGACATAAATCATATAAAAATAAACATCTTTTGTCATAGAATATGTGCTACAATCAGAACAGCAAAAGCAATAGACAGTGCTTTCCAGTGAGCACAAAAAATTGTACAAATATATTAATGACACTGAACATAAGGAAATGAACTAAAATAGTTACACATTTCATGTAATTCCTCAGAAAAGTGATTGCCAACTCTGATGTATGTTTTATATCACTGACAGAATAGTTTGTGTACACCCTGGAGGATAATGGTCTTTCTCCTCACCCCCCCCCCCAGCTGCTGCGGCAGCTATACAAATTCTTGCAACTAGGTCTTCAAAAATTTCAATGGGAGACATGGACATTATTTCATAGACAATCATTTTGGATGTTGCCATAAAAAGTGCAAGAAAAGTATTTACTTTTACACTCACTGTAAAGCGCTCCCTACTGCATTTGCCATTTTGATTGGCCCATACCAAAAAACGTTTGATTTTTTTAAGTTCTACTCTTCCCCTTAAAATTTGATAGAAAATTTTTAAATCACCTTGTAGGCTATATGTTGTGGCTAATGGCCAAAGTTTGTGCAATTAAGTCACTAGCCAAGCTTTGGACATTGGACATGAATATATGATATGAAAGCACTAACTTGGCATGTTAGTTTGTCCCGAACACGATCCTTTCCAAACTGCTTTCTGATAAACAGAAGAGAAAACAAAAAACCAGAACGGCCATATAACAGCTCATCAATGAAATTTGTGGCCAAGACTTCTCTGTCAAGATTTTCAAGCCTGAAAAAGAATTAAAAGTCAACTAAACCATAGATTGTAAAAATATTGTCAAAAATAATGCATAAAAAAATGTATTCTATTTTTTGAGAAAATGAAAAAAAAAGTTGAATACTGATAAACCAATTTGTTTCTTAGTTCTAGATTTAAATCATGTGACAAACATACATGAAACATGAACAAACCTGAAACACAACTTATTTCAAACAGTAAATATTGCACAATAATTATTTTCAAATTTACATTTGGGTTTGTTACAATATGATTAATGTTATTTTTTAAAAATAAGCCACACCCAGGAACATCACCACAAAAATGAGTTATTGGAGAAATGCTGTATCTGTTTCCAAAATTCTGTAACTAAATTGTTATCACAGAACAGAAATGAAATCGATTCGGCAACACCCTTCTCTCAATCAAAATACAAGAACATAATTTATTGTTAAATTTGTCTGCCTAACTGTGAGTGTTGTGTCATACAAATCAATGTGAATAATAATGACTAAACTTGTCTAGAGCTGTCTTGTCAAGTCTAACTGGTGTGCCCCCAGTCATACTGTTCAGTGCTTGAGTAGCACAGTGGTAAGGTGCTCGTCTTCCACTATGAAAGTTATGATAAGATCCATGAGTTGAAATCTGGGCATAGAACATTATGACCAAGTTCTTTACCCATTGAGCCTAGGGTGACCACCTATAGATGGCACTTTCATTTCCTGCCTAACTCCACTGGTTGGAAATTGCCATATGGCGATATATGACTGGAGTTGGTGTGTGGTAAAGTAGCCATACAGTTCAGTGCCATTTATAATTCTGTTGACATTGACTGACATAAGCGATCAAAACACACAATGATGAATGTTCAGCAAAGAAAAAAATATTTTTTCACAGCAATCACATTTTTTCTCTTTTTTTTGGGGGGGGGGGGTAAAATGCAATGAAATTATTTTAAATTATAACACTGCACCTTTCCAAAAAGCACAGCAGTCAACAATTACTTTTTCAGAAAATGGTATAGGTAACCTAGGGGTGAATAACCTTCTCAATCTGTGTGCCAGATTGACAGGTCACAAGAGATGATTACTACCCGCATGCCAGATATGTGAAATAATAACCGTTTGCAGGCCACAAACTAGTGTATTTATAATATTCTGAATTTTATTTTTGGTATCACTTTACTAAAATATGTAATTTTATCTGAAAAGATAAAGATACCTCTGAACCAGGCTTCTAGCTTCTCGGTCATAACCACATTTTAGAAGAATAGCAGCACCAACAGCAAGAGGTCCAGGTACTCCACACAAAAAAGAAAAATGTTTCTTTTTCAGACGAGCAAAAAGAGGTTCTGCGTATGTTCGAGCTTTAGCAATGAAATCTTGTTTTCCTTCCAACACTTTCATCTCTGACAAATGTAGATACAAAAGAGCAATCCCTGTAACAAATAGACATGATAAATTTGAGCTGATAAAGATAAATCACCTAGCAATTTTATCATTCATTCTAAACTCTGTTACAGATATTTTTCAAAGGCATATTTATAAATAATACAAACTTGTTAGAACTAATACATGGTGTGCATTACTGCTAACCAAATCAGTCCTCAGTTCCCGCACATATAGAAGAACCTTGATACATTAGAATTATATATGTCACATCCAAGACCATGTCCCTGGTTATTTTATTGAATCAATGTCATTTTTATACATCCCTTTGTACTGTGGTCATGTTATAAAGCCTGAGTAAACCATGCCCCAGACTGTGTTCACCCCCTCCTCCTCTGCTTGAGACATGAAACCCACTTTTCTCCAATCATCAATGATTAGAAAATTAAGGACATTTTTTTTTCAGTTTCTCATCAAAAATGTGAGAGAAATTAGACCCGATGGAATGGTGTCAATTCAATCGATTTCACATTTTTTGTTGGGTTCTGAAAAAAATTATAAATTTTGCTAAGAAAATTTACTCATACAGAGTTAAGAAAGTTTTCTTCCACTAGTTAGCCAGTTTTTATGTGACTGCTCATAAAAAACGAAAGATTTATAATGTAATTAACAGACAATATGGTTTTAGAAAAGCTCGTGTATCAATGGTGATCTTGTTCTAACTATGATGAAATGGACCAAATTCACCTGTAGTGTGAGGAAAACAGCCAGCCCTGATTTAACAAATCAGATGAGACAGAAAGTTATATTTTTCAAATCAGAGTTGAGATTATCACAAACATGTACGCACAAATTTTAAAGAGAAAAAAAGAGGTCATATAGAGGAAATTGTAAAATTTTGGTGCTACTGCATACTATCACATGAATAATAAATACCAGAAACTCCTGTATAGACTGATACATCATTCCAATCTATTTCAGTTTCCAATCTTTTCTCAAGATCGCTCAGCAACTTCTCGAAATTTTCAATCAGAGGCTCAGCAAATTCTGCTTTTAGCTGTGAAACAAAGGTTGGCAGTTCAGATGATAAATACAAAGTGTGTTTAATATCACATTCAAACAAAAAAAAGTATAATCTACAGAGGTGGCATTGCAGAAAACCACATGGGGGGGAATTCAATTGTACAACATCCTTATATATAATCCATTCCATGAGATATATCTCATGGGACGATGGCCTATGTACCCTCCACTCCCGATAGCAAAGGAAATGGTTCTGGATGGTGTGGCTGCTTATATGTTTTGATGCCCCAGCATTAAATTTTTAAGTGATTTGTTGCACTGTGACCTTTGTATATCAACTGTAACCAATTTAAACACACTCAACCCCATGCTGAGCAGTATGTTGCAGCATGGCAGTCGGCCCTGGAAGGGATTTTTCATCCGAATTGATGCACTTATTATAGGCATGGCATGTGAAAATGTCAATGCCTGCACAGTGCCAGAGATGTTGTGATCATATGTAGGGCCCGACAATTTCCCCGCAATCAAATGCATGTAAATCATTTATCTTACACATAACGAGGTCAGCTATCACTGCTCCTGTGTGCAGCACTCACAGTAATTTTCGTGTCTGTCATGAGTTGACACTGAACAACTTCTGTATACCACCAGCACTATTTAATTTGATTACTTTTGAATGGTGTTATCCGAAAATATAATTGTGAAGAGTAATTTCAGTTCTCCCTAAAATTTTAAGGGGTGTTTTTTTGTTAAAGAGATGAGTATTCGTTTATGAAACAGAGAAATAACTCTATTAAAAAAAATTACCTAAAAATCTGAAGTAGTATTTTCACTCCTCAATGAAATTTTGAGTGCAACTGAATTTTGATATGCGAATCATACATGTATTGGCAAACACTGCTTCTGAGTATATATGGAATTCAAAGATGCACAGGAAGGTTGCAGCCAATTGTGCATTCATAAATTATTAGGGGGAGAAATAAAGAGACTTGAGCCCTTGGCTTATAACACCTATAACAATATTTAGAAACCTTCAAACATTTTGGTTTCGAACTAGTTCAATTCAAAATTAATAATAGTACTAATGGGTACTAATAGTACTAATAAAACACTAATAGCACTAATGGGATTTATTAAATAACCGAAGTATATTTTCTCTGCCAAATGTATTCAAAATTCACTACATTCACTACAAATAACATGAATATCCAGAAGAAAAAATGTTACATACTTCCCCAGTTTCTTTATCATAAAGCCGAGTAGTACCATCATAATCTGGATATTTATTAGTAAATTCTCTGTCACTCATCTTTGATATCTTCTGATACATAATTTCATGAAAAGATAATTACATCATGTTAGACATTGAAATGTAACAAATAATTTTTATCACTATGTAACACAAAAATAAAAATTGGTATTGCAGGAAAACCAGAAATTCAAATGGACGGCTTTTATATAAAAGGAACCAAGTGCCATTTTTAACATTTTTGAGATATACCGACATCTGAACTATTGAAAAATAGAGGTGGGATTTTTTTTAAAAATAGAACCAAGTGACATATAGTCTGTGATGTCGTCTGTGTGCACATGAACCAACTACCAAACTAAAGAAATAACTGAATCGAAGGAAACTTGAAATAGCTGGTTCTCAGTTTTGATTTAATGGTGCTTGGTTCCTTTCATATGAAAGCCTTCCAAATATCAGTTTGACTTCATCTTGAATCTTGTATTCTATAAGAAAGAATACTATAGTCTTAGCATTTTTGAGAAAATGCTTAATTTGTGGAATTTTTTAGAAAAAAAAGCTAATTTTATTTTGAAATTGTGATTTAGTAATGCGAATTGGGTATTGCTGAGAAATGGGCGTCTACGCTACAGATAAAATATAGGCATGCTATGTAAAACCATATTTAGAAACCTTCAAACATTTTGGTTTCAAACTAGTTCAATTCAAAATCACTATTTTGTTTTCTTTTTTAACACACCAACACTTTATAGAGAATTAGCTTACATTAACATGTGAATTTTTAGCAAGTGAAAAACAAAAGATAATGTGAGAAATTATATGGGGAATTTTCTGATTGGACAGGTGTGAAGAGCGAAGTTCCTCAAGGAAGTATTCCTGGGCCCATAGTTTTTCACTTTTTATCGATAAACTAGATCAAGGTATTGATGGGGGCGTTAGTTGGGAATCTAAGCAATAGGGGGATCTGCCTTTGTGAGGCAGTTTGTCGTGAACTGGAGTACGCTTATTTAGATAATTATTTCCAAAACAATGGTTTTGGAAACCATACCTACAGAGGGACATAGACTTGGTTGAGGGGGGGGGGGCACAGAGAAGAGCTACATGTGCTCTTGTTGGCACACAGGGCTTGAGCTATAAAGAAAGACCATTTCTTGAATATGTTTACATTAGAGGAAAGCAGGTGTCATATGATCAAAGTGCTTAAAACTTTCAACGGGATGGATAGGTTGGACCATGAGTTATAAATAGGCCTACGCCGTCAATCAACTGCTTTGACAAGGAGACACTAGTATCGGTTAGTAAGGGGCAATTCCAGGATGTGGTGTGGCAGGGAGTTTTTCTCTAATATGGTTGTTAGCAAATGAAAGAGCTTACCTCAAGGGTTGTGAATTCTAACACAATTGACACGTTTAAATAGAAGTACAATAAACATAGTCGGGATAAATTGAGAAGATATCCATGCTTAGATTAAGACAACCATAATCTTATTTATGGCAGGAAATGTACAGGATGTTTAAAAAAGAATCATTCGATTTAAAAAAATCATAACTATTCAGTTTTTAATCTGTTTTGATTGAATAGTGTATAGGTAGAAAGAGGTCTCAAGGTAATCTCAAGTTTCACACAGTTGCTGACAGGTAGTGCCAACTTTCTTCCTTCGGCCATCACTTCAGTGTTTGTCAAGATGGTGACTGTCCGACAGAAATTGTTTTGTGTTCTTACGTTTCACAAAGTGCAAGTCCATAACAACTGTTCATCATATTTTTCATCGACAATACCCTAGTGTTGAACTTCCTACCACTCAGAACATTAGGCAATGGTATAAACAATTCCAAGACACGGGTTGTCTGTGTTGTAAAGGGAAATCCCCTGGCCGTCCCCCCGTGTCAGACGAAAATGTGGAGTGCATCTGGCAGAGTTTCGCATGTAACCCATAGAAATCCCCTCACAGTGGATGCAAACATGCTTGTAAAAGTTTGGGACGAATTTGACTACTGTATAGACATATGCCATGCATTCCCAAGGTGGACATATTGAACACCTTTAATTTGGTTTGTAAAAAAACTTTATGATTAGCAATGCAATATAAAATTAATCTTAAGTGTCTATGTTCAATACTTTTTCGTAACATACGTATTTCAAATCAGGTGATTCTTTTGAAACGCCCCGTATTATATAGTATTAATTATTAGTTTTACTTTTGTAATACGGGGTGATTATAAAAAAACTATCTCGACATATGGGCCCCTTTCATACCATTCACAGAAACTGAATGAAATTTTGGCATACGGTATTTTGATGTATGTGCTCAAGAATGATATGGAAAACAACAGTGTCACTCTAACAGTTACACTGAGAAAATTTCGAAAATATCAAATGGCACACAAGTTTTTTGTATTGGAAAATGTGATCTCCATTGTGAAAAACCCTAAATAGCATTTGAACGGCAACTGTAGCATGAAAATCACCGCGGTAGATAGGCTAAAATTGAGGACAACCAATAAGGATAGAGAAGCAACATAAAATAAAGCATTTTATTGTGTTTCACAAATTTTCCACATGACCTCCTTCACACACGATGACACTTTGCATGCGGCAGATGGTGGATAGCACTGCAGCACGTACCATGGCAATAGGAATCTCTTGAATCGCAGTTCTGATGGCATCTTTCAAATCAGATGCAGTTTGCGGACAAAACTGATACACTTTGGATTTCAGATATCTCCCCACAGCCAGAAATCCATTGGTGTGAGATCAGGAGACCTTGGTGACCACGGAAACGGGAAATGATGGGAGATAACTCTGTCACCAAACTGTTGACTTAAGACACATTTGACTGAAGACCCTACATGTGGAGGAGCGCCATCTTGCATCCACACAACTTCAGATAGAGCCTTTTGCCATTGCAATGCGGGAATCGCGTAACGAGTTAACATGTCCAGATAGCGTACACTCGTTACTGTACATGTTTGCAGATCACCGGCAGTAACCTCTTCAAAAAAGTAAGGGTCGAGGATGAACGTACTCGTTATACCACACCACACAGTCACTTTTTCCTCGTGTAATGGGCGTGCAAGCACATCATGTGGATTATTGTCTGCCCAGTGCACACAATTTTTCGAATTCACGTTATCAGTTAACGAGAAATGTGCCTCATCTGTCCACAGAATGCGTAAAGGCCAGCTGCTATCTTCATCGTACAGGATAAGGAATTGATTCGCAAAATCCAGCCGTAATTGATAGTCTCCCGTTTCCAACATCTGGACACGCTGGAATCTATACGGAAACATGTTTAGAACAGAGGGCAGAATCTTTTTTTTATAATCACCCCGTATATGCTTTATATTGGGTTGCCGTATTTTGGTTATATTTAATATCCATATTTTTTTATACAAATACAAATACAACGCCACAACAGGCAAATTGCCCAACGAGGTGGCTGAAACTTTATAGGCAACTTAACTGTAGTAACCTTTGTGTTTGTATAAGCTCTACAAATTTTGGAGAACTAATGGTGAATTGAATTTCAATTAACTTGGCAGACACCAATCTAATTTATCGTGGCACTAATCATAACTATAATTGAATTAATAACTAATCAAGCCAGAGTACTGGTTATAAAGTTATTTTAGAATCCTATGAAGGGGGACAGTTAAGCATGCTTCAGCTTGAAAATCTTCATTTCAGTGAAGTCTAAAAACGAACTGGAAATTCGAGTTGAGATAAATCAACTTGGACTAAATGGACATCACCTTTGAAGAGCGATGACCCATAACAACAAGTCCCCTATACGAAACAAATGATGCAATACATTTCAAACTGAATAACGTTTTGATTTCACTGAGAAAAAGTATAACATACAGTTCATCACGTGGTAAATGGAAAAACTAAGGAAAATTCTCACCGAAAATTTTTTGTTTACATCTGGTGCCGCCTGTAGCAGAAGTGGATAGTTTTAATTTTGTTCACTTCTTCTCTTCCTAGAAAATGTATAAAGTCAATTTATCAGCTAATTAATTTCGCTAAATAAAATTTATTGATAAAAACATTAGTTTTATACTTATTTGTTTTTCATATGAGTTTTTAAAGTAATTATTGATGCCCAAATTATGAAAAAATTTTTTTGTTTTTTTTCCCTCCTAGCACATGGTAGGGGTCACGTTTGGCTCGGGCCGTTTAGGTATGGGTATAAACAGTGTGTGATTTTCATTTAGTTTAAATATCTCATGAAAAACTACTCCCAGATTCGTCTAAGACATCGTGAAACACCTTGAATTTTCCTAATGAGTTCAGGTCTGATGAGTTGGGATGAACTGGAGCATGATAATCCACTTTGTAAGTTCGCCCCCACCCCCAATAATATGCATTGATATCTCACATACTTTTAAGTAAACATTGAAATTTGATGCGACAAAAATTTAAGGTAGCTCTGATTTTACTCAAAGTAAAATTTAAAAAAAATCAATTTAAGTTCAATTATTTATTATCTTGAAAAAATTGAGAAAACGATAAATTTTTTGTCTGAAATTATTTTTTAATAGTGTATTCACGCAGTTATAAATAAGAAATGCAGTTTTAAAAAAAAGTAATAAAGTCATGGCTTCAAGGAAGTCTATAATTATTTTCGTTATTGCAGTGGTTTTTCAATTTAAGACTCTTCCCCGCACCCTTGGTATCGTGAACCTGATGCTGCCAGTTAACATTCATTCAATATCGGATTGAAAAACAAATACAGTTGGAACGTGTTTACTGTTGAACACTTCACATTAGTGATCTGGATACCACCTCATCATAATACTCTTTTGTGTCTATGAAACAGGGCCTCATTATATTTTAATATATATTAATTAACACTCCTTGTTAGCGGACAAACTCTGGATCTCATAGTGTCTATTATTGGGAGGTTACATTGCATAAGCATTTTATGAATGACTATTTTTTTTTAAACTCGCAGATATGTTTAGTTAAGCTTACTCATTTGGAAAAAAAAGGTGTCAATATCAATTTTTTAAAATACAGGATTTATGCATCCACAAGGCTGCAACCTGAGTAGCCATTATTTTTACCCCTTTAACTGCTCCTACATCGCATGCTACCAAGATCCACGCTTGTTCCAATTGATCAAGTACCTAGTTTCAGTCCTGCTAAAGGTCTTTGCAAGTGTTTTACTCTGTATGTGCTCGACTTGATCTTCACATAGGAGATTGAGATTTCTGAATGAATTTCGGGAGAGCTTTCACCCATGATACAAAATGGCCAGATTCTCAATAACCCTGGTTCCAATGTTACTGTACTCCCAGGCATCGATATTGTCATATGGCTATATCATAATCACCACACGCTTGGCAATATACACTTTGAGAGAATCATTGCTATTCAACAACCAAGCTCTCAAACTTTTGAAATTTCTTACCCCAAATAATGTTAATGAATTAAAAATTTTTTTTTATGTTTAACAATTATCTTTGTTTGTTTTCAAATTGGGGTTTAAAGTACTTCTGTGTGTTTTATTTATGGTAGCCTGATGTTTATATTAATGCTTGTGGCAAGTGTTTTAGTCATCAAAAAACTCCTACATCAGAAGGGACTGGTTTTCAACTCCAATTGGTGGTCGTCCCATTAACCAACCAGTACCAAAACAATTATAGAAATTTCATGTTCTGGTTGATATCACAAGCTTGTTTTAAATGATGGGTTTATGTATAATTCAATGTAAAAATTCTACAAAGAGTAATGCGATATGATATGTATAAAAGTTAGAAACTTTTTCTGTTTTCTTGCATTCATTTATTAATCTTTTTCCATAATTTACCTAAGCTAAGTAATTATTTATCGACGTGGTTCTCAAAACATGCATCGTGGCTACCCACTTGTTTCACTAAAGACTGTTGAGGGCATTGCAAGGATATTGAGACATATCTATAGGTTCTATTATATATACAGTGAAACCTCATTGCAATGATAATCGATATAACTGTAAATATCTCTACAACCATATTATTTCAAGTCTTGTTAAAAAATTGTTTAAACTCTATTGTCAAAATACTACCTCTCGATAAAATGATTTTTCTTGGTTTATATAGAGATCATTATATAGACTTTGCCTCACTTTAGCAATTAATATTGTGAAAGGATGCTGCCATTGTGTGAATGTGGAGACAAGGGAGCTGAAGATGACAAAAATTTGAGAACCACTGATTTATGAATTTATAAAAGTGTCTAGAAAAATTGAATCCCCAATTTTTGATTTTTCTTATGTGATTTCAGGAGTATCAAGAAAAGTAAAGACAAGTTGTGTGCCTTGTTTGTCATATAGTATGAACATTTATAAAACAAAATTCCGTTTCTAAAGCATCCCTTCATTAGCACACATATTTTTTAAAGCATGAACCTAATATAGACATCCATTTCATCCAACTATTCACTAGTCTTCTTGCATGTTTCACTCCAACCTTTTAGTTTATCTACATGTTTATAATTAGTATTGTTGTCTTAAAAGTATTTTTTTTTTCATTTTATTAATAAACGAAGCGTTCGGCTGAATAACAGTTGTGTTGCATTTTTCAAAATCAGTTTTTTGACTGAATAATGTTTCTTAAAGCTTCCCTTACATGTTCCTCAAGTCAGTTCTCGCGGAAACCAACATGTCGTCATTCCATTTTTAAACAGCTGCAATTAGGAGTTCTATAATTGGAACAACAGTCACTGTTGCATCTCAGTTACCTTCCCAGATGGAATAACGGTGTATGTTACTTTCAGGTTAAAAAAATTCCCCTTTTCAGCAAAAACTTCCATCATGGCTCATCTAAAGTTTGAAAAAAATTACATGGACTGTTGTTCAGCCTAATTCTTCTAATAAATCATGCACAATTTTTTATGCTTTGTAATACCACACATTTTGTACTCTTTCTCTTCATCTTTTGAGAAGCTATGTAATGTCATTTTCTCACATTCTTTTATCATTTGTTTACAACATACATTCAAGTGTAATCTCTAATCATTTATTTCACTAAAATTGCTAATTTACTGCAAAGAGAAGTTTCGAATAAAAGAAAGAATCGTGTGTAATGAAAAAAGTAGATCACAGAAAATCAGGTTGAGCATTCTAGTGAAATGTTAAAATTTGCTTCTGAGAATTTAAGAGGGTTAAAGTAAACAATAATTTGGTAGCAAATCACAAATGATTTGGAATGCTAATATTTTATAGCTTTTTGGATAAATGAAGATACAGTCTCTCTCTATCTCTCTGTTCGACGACACCACCCCCCCCCCCCCCCCCATGAAATGCTGGCATTATATTGAACATTTTGAAAAAAATCATTAAGTTTAGCTTCTCCAGAAATTTTTTTATTGTATTGATGGAGTTTTTAAAAAAAATTTTTGGTCTGTTATAATATTGCAATAAAAATGTGTAAGCAAAACAATTTAAACACATAATACAGCACAGTATGTACATTACACTTACAAAAATACTATATTATGACCAAAAACTACATTTATTTTTTACTGCATGCAGCAGTAATAAATAAAAATAAATTCACTTGCTTTTATATTCTTCTATGGAGAAATCAATTAAAATTGTGAATAAAATTTAGAACGAGGTAAAAAAATATCATTCCTGAGGGAAGTGAGCCACCACATGAAGAAATAAAACAGAATGGTAATCAGTTTCCAATGATGGAACTAGTTTACCATCAGGTTTTCTCTCCTTATCTTTATACCATCTATGCTTCATACCATTTCTTCTCCAAACATCAAATGTCAAGGTTTAACGACTGATTTTTTACATTTCTTTAAAAGAAAAAAACAATGGGGACAAAAAGAGAAGAGTTTGGTTGTTGTAATGGAGGGAATGATGTTTATATACCGGTCATTATATTAGGGTGTTTTTATTCGCATATTTATTCCACATGGTGGAAATAGGGAAATATTTGGGACCAGTTGCTGTAATGAGATGGCTGTTATAATGAATGTCGGGAATATATTGTGGGAGAACCTAATATTGGTAAAATTTATGAAGTTATTTAGATTTGGTTCACAATGAAAAAATAATAAAGGAATATGAAGATGAGATACTCTCTGTCTCATCTTTATTGCATGACAACACTCAATTGATTACATTAATGAAATTTATTAATTTGATTATAGACCTATGTACACTATGTTTCCAAAAGTGTTTTTTCCCCCTACGCAAGGCTTTCTTGAATTTTTTTTTAAATACTGGGTAAATCGTTCTGAAATTTCAGTCATGTGAACCCTATGCTTGTACTCACAATTTCCAGTGAAAATTTAGTCATGAGTGCATTTAGGAGACCGATAAAGAAATTGAAAAAGAAGGAAAAAGGTTTTTTGATCAACCCTGTATGATAAAAAAAACTACAAATGATTTGTAACTTTTATAAATTATTGTATTAACTGTGTGCAACACTTGTGTGCATTTTCTTGAGAATAACATATATTCACAAAGATATAAATGTTTTTTTGATAAATTCCAATTTTCATCGCATATGTTTTGCTCATAATATAGAGAGTTTTCAATCAATTTTTATGAAATTTACAGAAACATTGGCACCACACATGAGACACCCTGTGTGGAAATTTAAAATGTAAAAATTTATTTTTTAATGAGATATAAGCATTTTTAGTAAATTTACTATCTTAAATCAAATGCATGCACAAAAAATATGTATTTTATTTTCTCATAATTCGGTTGCTGGATATATTGTGTAACTGATATAAAATTCTAGGCGTACAGTGTGAAAATTCAGAAAGATATACACGTTATTGTGAGCTATAATTCAAGTTACTGGATAAGGGGATTTCCCACAAATTGTTATTTTAATTATCTTATGTTATTTGATTATTTAAAAAATAAGCTCACAGCTTTATACAAATGAGTGAAGACATGTTTCTGATGCTATATAAGAGAAATGTTTAAACATAACTGATGTTAATTTATGTATGATGTCAAAATGAGAGAGAGAAAAGAAATGAACCAAATAAAATCAAATGGCAGAAAATAATTGAAATACCAATTCGTGGAAAATCCCTTATCACCCAAATACTCTCAGCCAGTAACTTAAATTACAGCTCTCACGATATCACATATATCAATGAATTTTCATGTCATACAGCTGGAATTTTTATATAAGCTGCACTATGTATTCAGCAACAAAATTATGAGAAAATAAAATAGATATTTTTTGGGTGTGTGAGATTAAAAGTAATTCATTAAAAATGCTCATATCATCATTAAATAATAAATTGTTACATTTAAAATTCCTACACATGGTGCCTTGTGTGATGCCAATGTTCCATAAATTTCATTGCAATTGGTTGAAAATTCCCCATGTTATGAGCAAAAAATATGCTATGAAAATTGGAATTTTTTTTATGAAAAACATTTTTTTGGATATGTTATTCTCAAGAAAATGCACACAAGTATTTCACAAAGTTAATACAATAATTTATAACAGTTACAAATCATTTGTAGTTTTAAGGGTTGTTTAAAAACCTTTTTTTCCCTTATTTGATTTTTTGTCACAAGCATAAAGTTCACGTGACCAAAATTTCAAAACGATTTGTCCAGTATTTTTTTAGAAATTCAAGAAAATGTTGAAAATCCAAAAAAGACAGACTTTCAGAAATATATTTTGTACATTGGTTAGTAATTTAAAGAACATTTATTATTACTTTAATTCAAAATATTCTGTTACTCAGCTACTATTTTTTTTTAAATTGCAGTAATGCATTTTTTATATTTTTGGGTTAAAAAAAATTCTATTTATGTATAACTTTTGGGGTGTGTAATATTTCTATCAACAAAATTCATAAACTTCTGAATGAAAAATAAAACACACTTAAAAGGTATTTATGTACATTTTAATAGCAGAGATGGGATGAATATTCAGCTGCTATGTGGTATTTGGCTTAGGTATTCCGCTGAATATCTGTATAAATCTAAGCACACCAAACTGATTTTAAAAAATTATATTAATTGGAATTTTTCACATAAATTAATTTACTGGATTACATTTTATTGTGGGGTGCATACCTATCCCTTTCTGTGCAAGAGATTATGTCAGGGAGAATTTCTAGGATAAGTAAAACATGAAAATGAAAATATAATTTTACTGCAATAAGGTGGAAGTGAGCATGAATTATTTTTAAATTCACTGACTGAAAGATGTACCTAGACAAGAAATGTATTGAGCTACTGAAAAAGGCAAAGAACATCTAGGGTGGAAAAATAAGTCATAGATTCTATGATGCATTAATACTTGAGTGTAAATAATGATTTACATTTTCTTAATTATACGTAAATTGTAACAAGTGAAGAAAAAAAAAATTGATTCTGGAAGTGCAGTTTTACCTCGGTTGAAAGATTCGGCTGACAAAGATTTTTTTTTTTTGTGATTTTTCTGCTCTGGTTAATGAATACAGATTCAGCTATTGAATATTTTTGATAATATGAAGCCACGCACTGATTTAAAATAGCCCACGTCATAAGCTGAATTTTCAGACCAATCATCATCAGAATTACTGTCACTAGGGCCCGAGTGACTCATGTCCACCCCAAAATCTTTTTAAATAATAATTTTCTAAAATATAAAATGGTTCAAATTCTTTGAATCATTTTATATAAAATGAAATATTCAGCCAAAGTAGAAAGTGCTACAAAAAAAAGAAAAGTAGCCTATGTTTTCAGAGCATGTGTTTTTTCAGTGCAAGACTCTTAGAATGAAGCTGAACAATCTGGGAGATTATCTTCTTCATCTACATGTATCAGACACCGAAATGAGTTGACTGAATCACAAATGGATGGGTACACTTATGAACTCAATTGGGTTGTGTCAACATGAGCTTTAGTAGACTAAAGCTGGTGTTGGTCATGCATATACTGAAAAATTTGATTTTCAGTATCGTGGCAATATAAGTCTTTCAATTACCAGTTTTTTTAATATTTATTTACATAATAAATTTGTATAATTTTAAAATTTAATATCAATCATTTGAAATTGCCAATAACTATATTTTCAATTAAAAACTCCAATTTTATTTATAGTTGTGATGAATTTTATAAAAATTGATGTTCGGCCAAAACATTACCAGAGTATTTGGTATTCGACCAAATCGCTATTTTTCCCATCCCTGTTTAGTAGCTCCATGTTTGAGGGTGGTTGATAACTTACATGCAGAGGAAATATATTTAATTTCTTGCATGTCTTTTTTTTGTACTGTAGTGATGGGAGTTAAAACCACATACGTATCTTTAGAAGGATCTGCAAATGCTCTTGCTATCAACAAGGATGCAACCCAAGTTGTCGTCGCTGGCAGAAATGGTATATCCCCTTTATAGTATTGATTTTTTGATCCAGTATAGATATTTTTTATCTAGAGCGTGAACTCTATGGAACTCTGTGCAATTTGTAAAATGACAGACCATTTGGCTAACTAGCCAACCTCTTGGAGATGAATCTCGTGCAATAGAAAAAAAAAATTAGAACGAGCTCTAAATATTAGCTAGATGTAAGAAAAATGATCAAATTATATTTAAAATAATTTCATTTAAATGTGTATATTTTTTTTAACAATGGCTTTCAACTTTGCTGAGAAACTTAATAAGCATTGGCCTATATGAAATGAGATGACAGAACTCAATCCAGAGTGATCGTATCATATACAATTCACTGTCTTTGCTAAGGTGGGGTTTAGTTCACACACATATACCTGTGTATATTTGCATGCAAAAATATGATAGGAGTTCGCAACAGAAGTTAGTTGGAGGTTTAAGATAATAACCTTGTAACTTTTTCTAACCATTTAATGCAATTAGGATCAAACATTGTTATATTCTTTGCTTAAATGATATTTCATCTGTTGCGTGTAGTCTTACATATAAGTAATGTTATGTGATTTGTATAAACAATTTTTTTTTTTTTTTTTATTTCTAGTATTTAAGGTTTTTAATGTTGAATCAGATAAGTTTGTGGAAAGACTTAACTTGAGAGTGGGAAAAAATCTTAACCTGAACTTCAGCTGTGCAGATGTTGCGTGGAATCCAGTTGACGGTATGACAAAATTTCATTTCTTACTACTGTTGATTTACGCATTTTTCACTTTTGAATTACAATAGAATCTACTATATCTGTGTACTGTACAGCTGCAGAAGCTGATAATTAACATTCAAAAATGTATATGTCATGGCTTATCTTCCAGAAAGTATGGTAATTGGAAAAAATTAGGGGGGGGGGAGCCACACACATGAAAATTTAGTTTAAAATAATGCATTATTATTAATAAATTTCTTCATTCAGTGATGAAGTTGACTAAATTTATGCTCATGCTATGTTATAGATGCTGTACTTGCCACAGCTGCGACCAATGGTTCAGTTGTTACTTGGAATCTCAATAAAAGTTCACATTCCAAACAAGGTAACATATTTTCGTATTTTTGATTTAAAGAATAATTAATTTTTTTAATAGTATTTTGATTTAATGCATAATATTTTATAAAACATAGAAAGAAAGTATTATTTAATTGTTTATTTTAATCCATAATATTCAAATTCCCTCAAGCTTCATTGTGAAATGTCGAATGCAGCCATGTGCCAAAGGTTGAAAGCACCTGTCATAGACTACAATTATCTGCACTTATAGTCACAAATTAGTCAAGATCCACATAGTGTTGACAGTCCACAAACTTTTTTAACTACCTTATGTATAAATGTGATATTTTGAAAACATTGTACATGGATAATTTTATCTCACATTTTTAATTCTAACCAGATATGGTGTTTGGTAACCATAAGCGAACTGTGAATAAGGTTTGTTTCCACACTACTGAAGCTCACTTACTTTTAAGTGGATCCCAAGATGGAACCATGAAAATGTTTGATCTCCGTAGAAAAGAAGCAGCAAGTACATTCTATAGGTAACTAAATTGATTTTGTTTTGAGCACTAATTACCCATTTAAAAAAACCCCATCTTCACTCCCTTATAAGTCTCCCCTTTAAAACTTCTTTTCTCCTCCTTATTCACTCTCTTTATAAGTTCCCTTCATATAACATGCTATTTAATGAGTATTATATGGAACGTTTTTTCTATGTTTTCCATAATGTTAAATTTTGTGAAATGAACCAGTTCAAAACATTGTGAAAAAAACATTTTTTTAATTCTATGACATGATTGAAACCTCACCTATGGAGTCCTAGCTTTGCCAAAATCACAGCTTTCTTTTAAAATAAAAATATGCTTAAAAATACAAATTTTTAGTCAATTTAGAATTTTTTAGCATCCTTGGTTTAATAATATCCATATTCCAGCAGTTATAGGCCCAGTACAATGTAGGCCCAGTAGTACAAAGTAGGCCCAGTGACAATAGTAAAATCAGGGTTCCACTATATATTTTATCATTTATATTTATATACCAAATTTTGTGCTGGGTTTGCCAGCTAATTTCATCAAATTAAGAGGAGTTTATTCTATTTCATTTTTATTATTAAGTTATGAAATTCTGTACTAAATATATATTTTTATGCTATTTTCATACATTATTTAATATTTTTTTAGTTTATCTGAAAGTGTGCGAGATGTTCAATTCCGTCCACATGAATATTTCATATTTGCATCAGTTCTAGAAAATGGCTATGTGCAGCTTTGGGATCTGCGCAGAACTGATCGTTTCGAAAGACAATTTACAGCCCATAGTGGTCCTGTTTTTACTTGTGATTGGCATCCTGATGAAAAGAAATGGCTTGCTACTGCTGGTAGAGACAGAACGATAAAAGTAATTGATATTTATTATATGTTCTTGTTCTAGTCTTGTAACTCCCCAGTTTTTTTTTTTGTGGGTGGCTGCAGTAGCAATCGATATGATACCCACCTACTGTTTAGCAAAAGATGTTCAGAGATGAATCAAGTTTGATTCCCAATTATTCCTTGTCTGAACCTTTCCTTTCACAGAGGTGAAACAGAAGCAGTGGCAAGACATGCTTCTGCAAGAAGTTAATCCCTCAGAGAAGGTTAGCACACCAACCTCTTGGTGAAATACATGAAAGAAAAAAACATGTAGAATGCAGTTATTTGAAATTGGCTAAAGATTATCTGTCTCAATCTAATTTACTCTTGTGAGCAGAAAATTGCACTGTTGCTACAAAAATGATCAAATGTTCCTACTGTAAGTCATACAAAGACTCTAGTGAATAGGATTCATCCAAAGCTGGGTGTTGTCATGATGACTATCTAGTTTTATTTTATATCTGTTGCTTTTATTTAAACAGTATATCCATAATATTCCTTTATGATGTAAAATAATAATCATCACTCATAAAATATAGAAATAACTATCTATATGGCAACTTTGTAAACTAGTTTACTGAGCCTTTGTTAAACTAAATAAGCTTGTCTTTTCAAGCTTTTTTTAAATGCTGGTGCTGTTAGATATTTTAAATTAAATTCATTAGTATAATTATATAAAGTATATTTATTTATAATATAAATTTGTTGAAATGAAAATTTTACCTTTCTTAGGTATGGGATGTTAGTGCTAAGCCCTTTTTGGAACATTGTATTCAGACCATGGCATCTGTATCAAGAGTCAAATGGAGACCACAAAGAAAGTACAACATTGCATCAAGTTGTTTAGTGGTCGATTTTACTGTTAATGTTTGGGATATCAGAAGACCATATGTTCCATTCGCATCATTCACTGAGCACAAAGATGTCACTACAGGTAACTATTGATAACTGCCAGTTCAACCTCTCCTCTGATAAAATAATTTAAGCAGGCAGAGAATGATCTGGATAAATCTGTAGCAAATGACTAATTCTTCTGTCAATTTCATGATAAACCTGGCTGGTAGAGGGACTAGATGAGATAGATTAGTGATAAAATGCTAACCTTTATCTTCCAATTTGAAAGAAAGATAAGAGAGATATTTTGACTTTCATTGCTACTGTATGAAAATAGTTTTGAGATTGTTCAGATATAATTTTGTTGGCTAAGATATAATGAATTTTTGAAAGGTATTGATCATTTTGATTTCAATGTGTGAGATTATAATCGATATCATTAAGAAAAGATTGTGATATCAATAAATGATAGTATAAATTATCATTTTTACATTCCTTGAAGCGATTATTCTCTCAGAATTTTTGAGGTAGACTTAACAAATCAAATCCATGCATTTTTTTTTATTTGTAAATCAATTTTGTACAAACTTTCCTCATCAAAACTTACGAATATATATGGAATGATTCCGAAATATTTCTAATTTGTTATGGTTTATCTCCATTTCTCTTAGGTTTTGTGTGGCGTAATGATCCGCATGCTCTTTTATCAACTGGAAAAGATTGCACGCTGTATCAGCATTCCTTCAGAGATGCTGTGAGACCAGCAGATAATGCTAATCCAATCGGCTTGGATATAAGTCCATTTGGTGATATATGCTATGCTGCCAGTGAAAAAATTTTTGCAGACTTCAAAGGTGGCAGCAATATCAGGGGTGCTAATATGCATCCTGGAAAGTTTCCTGTGTTTTTTCGAAAACCCAGAAACCTCAGTGATCAGTTTCAGTCAGCATCAAGTGTTTTGCAGATACTGACAAATATAAAGGTAAAACAAGTTTTCTCTTAATTTTTGAATATTGTGTAAGAATATGGGGGGGAAAATGCTACCATGCATAGAGGGAACAAATTATTCAAAGATATAACGTTTTAGATTGCATTCTGTGTTATAAATTTATATTTTAAATTGCATCACACAGATACTATAAAACTTCTATGCATAATTGTAAGGGACCCTATGTATTTTTCACATTCACTAAATTTCTGCATTATATAAAACTGCATGAGAAAAATGTATCATTGAGGAATTTATCTCTCCATTCTGTCATTGAGTTATGGTAAATTTCACACAAGGACAACAAACCATGTGCCATAATACCATGTAATGTGATTGGTTTAGGTAGAATTTTTTTTATACAGATATGCTTTGAATGTCATTTTTTAATAAAGATCTTTCTTACAAAGATCTGAAATAATAATTTTAATTTTAAAAAACAGTTCATTTTTCATCAGGGTATTCAACTATGTTTAAACGACATTTTGAAAGAAAATTTATATAAATTTTTTTTAAATATATATATTTTTTTAAATATTAGTCTCATTTTTTGTGATTCCAAAACATTCATTGTTTTGTTCGTATGGCGCTTAGAAACATAGTTAAACCCACTTAAGTATTGCATTTTTACATCAAGTAATCTGTGAATAAAAACATATTTTAGTGTAGCTTCTTAACCGCCTGGCAGTCCAATGGTTAGGGAGCTAGCCTCTTACTGTGCAGGTCTGGGTTCGAATCCTGGTTTGGGCATGGATGTCTACTAACACTAACAAATTCCCTGGACAGATCTTACTAATCTCTTGGGAATACAAGAGGATCACATTATCAAAAAAAAAAAAATTATTTTTTGATATTTTACTTGAGTTTGAAACAATTTCTGAAAATCTATTATTACAGAAGAAGACTGTATTGTTACAGAATGTCATTGTGATATTCTGCCATATATTGTTAAGGTTATGAACTAAAATCTAAGGTCTATTGCATGTATGTGTGAGTGTGTATTTTACAGATATATAAAATGGGATTTTTCAAGAAAATTCGCACATACATCAAAAGATTTGGTTGTAACTTATGAGCAGAGTTAGGATGTCTATGAACTTATATTTTACTATTTTTATGTGATAGAGCATATTTTAATGATTTTAAGGCATTATTGTGTGTATGTCTTTCTTTAATTTCCCTTCGAATTGGAAGTGCTTCAACAATTCAGTAGGTTATTTTGCCTATGTGCATCAATACAAAAAAACAAGACAAAATGCAGTTGAACTTATTTATGAAGTCAAAAAATAAAGAAAATTTTGTATTGACCAACAAAACAGTGAATTGATTATATCCAACATGAAGAATATTTGATTCGTATTAAGTGAAAATTATATTGGGTCAGTTTGTCTTGAGGAGGTTCGACTATATTCCCATTTTAGCACTTAGTTTATAGATAAATTTGTATTTTCTAGTTTTTTTCTTGCCTTGGGATATGTTTTAGGGCAGTAAGCTTTCAGTTTGATACAGAAACCAAAATAATTTTAAAAGAAACTGTTACTGATTCTATGAGAGGCCTATACATTTGGCAGTTGCTAAGTTGAAGGATTTTAGTTCAATCTGTAACTGCTGATTTAAAATAATTTTTATTGCATTAATATTCCTCATTGTTATATCATTTCACTAAAATTAACTCTACCAGAAATGGAAGAGGAAAATTTTTAGGTCATTTCTCTTGTTTTTAGCATATTTTTAGTTCTTTTAGAGCATAAGTGCATTTTTATGTAGCATTTTCCAGCAGTTTTTATGTCATAAAATCTTAGCCCTACTTATGAGCATACCATACAGTCCTTCAATTTCAGTTCATAACCTGCTTAGTCACCAGCTGAAATACTGTGATAATAACAAACATTTCATTCATAGAATTTTTTTCACCGTACCATTTTAAGATACTTTCTATCAAAAAATGTTATTAAAATTCACTCCAGAAGCTATAAAAATGCTAAGAAAGCATGTTATTATATACCTTAATAATGAAATTGTTTGTTTATTTTTAAAACTGAAAAATAACTTTGATTCTTGAAAAAATAATCCATAAAAATGATTATTTTGTACCATTTTGTATTAGGAACTTTCCATGGATTGGTTTATTCAAACTGCCAAAAAGTATAAGTTATGCGGGAAGTCATTTTCCGAGCTTTGTGATCATAATGCAGCAGCTGCAACAGATTTGCAGAGGGGTCACACTGCAACTACATGGTTGATACTGAAAATCCTATACACTCCTAGCTCTGTCTTGAGAGCGCAGTTAACAAACGCAACAGCCAATGACAAAAATCAATCAGATGATAAAAGTAAGATTGATTTTTTTTCTTTGTGCTGTTGATATTATTGAGTTGATATTATCTGCTGTGATGCCTTTTCCAAGTGCAATGATATATAATGTGTTGCGAAATTTAATTTTGACGAAAATGCTGTTATAAATGGGAATAAATACGGTATAATAGCAATGTGTTGTGTATTTTAGAGACAATCTTCAAAAACAAAGCATTTGGCCAAATAACAATCTATATCACATTTTTTTTTAACCAGTTTTTTGACTGAATAACATTCCATATAGCTTCCATTACACCTTCTCAAGTTAATTCTTGTAGAAATCAACAAATAGCATTGATATGCCACTTTACACAACTGCAATCCAGTCAAAAAAAAGTGTTTTCCTAATTCAGGGATGACTTTAATTGCGCCACCTCTAAAGTTTGAAAAAACGACATGGACTGTTGTTTGGCTGAACGCTTCAATTTTAATGAGTATTATGTTCAAGAATGTGTTAAGATAACATGTTATTTTATCTTTTTGTCATGATAACAACTCAAGTGTAGGGCATGCAGCAGTTAGTCTAATATCATTCATTTAAGTATGGTCATTCATATATTTATATTACTTAAAATATATTTTGTAAGGAAAATCATTTTTATTCAGTAGCATTGAATGACGTTCAATTCTGAATGAAATTGAATGGCAATTCAATGCCAAAAAGATTGAATTTATGATCATCACTAATGTAATTTTTTTCCGGCAGCTTTAGAGGGTGTAGCTGATGGTACAAGTCAAATAGCAAATTCCAATACATATCGCAATCATCACAACAGTGGCAAAGGTAGTAGGCATGTCAGTGGAGATATTCAAGGAGTAGAAACAGCGGGACAAACAGAAGATGACTCTGATTCCATAAATACTGATCATGAGAGCACAATCACTAATATAGCAAGTGAGTTGGCTCAAGGCGATTTCTTCTTTGGTGATGGTGAAATGGAGTTATACAGGGTATTCGACTACATGCAGCTATCTTCAATGCCCACGGAAGAAGATTGGACATTACCTCGTGAAGCTTTCAATGTTCGTCATCCATTGGGTGATGGTTCTCCTCCTCCGGAATTGGCGCTAATGACAGATTCTCCCATGGATGCCTATGATTATGATGATGATTATAATGCAGCAGCTGCAGAAATGGAGGATCAAACAAGAAGACTTGCAACATCTGTGGTTCCAGTTGAAGCACCATGGAACCCTACTCCAATGGTGGTTAACATGCTTAATCATTGTGCAGAAAGGGTAAGAGTTTTTAGTTATTTCTGATGGTAGCATTTAGACCAATCTGCATTATTCTAATTAATGATTAGGCACAGTAATGAGCTCGGTATAGATAGTATACCGAGTCTACTTATGCAATATACTCATTGCATAAGTAGATGATATTGACTAAAAAATGATATTTTTTTATATTTTTTTCAATTTTTAACTATTTTCATGTAATAAAATGCTACCTATACAGTCAACACGTGTATAACAACCTTCATCATTCCTTTGAAAATGGGTGTTATATCCGGTGGTGATTATATAGAAAGGAAAGCATATAGGATAGTTGATATATGGAAACTTACTTAATGGAACTTACTTAACCAATTATTTCCTTTAATGTGGGGTTGTTGTAACGAGTGTCAACTTTGTAATAATTGTGTGATATCAATATAGAAGTTAGCTCATAATTACTTGATGAAATAAACTTGATAATAATGTTTACAAAAATTTAGATGTCATTTCATTTCTATAGGTTTTGATAATTTGAGATGAAAAAATAATAATGAAATGTATACTTTATAATTAGTGTATCAAAAAGTATCATTTTGTTTTTTATATTTATCAGGGAGATGTACAGATGTCAGTGTCTGTTCTTCTTGTACTTGGAAACAAGCTGAAAGATGTCATTGACGAATCTTTACAAGATCAGTGGTACCATGCTTACATTGGCAAGTTACATTCATATATTTGTTTATTGCATTGTTGATGCAATCTTATTATTGCAACTGAGATATACATATATATGCATATCCAAGTTTAGTTTTGGTTTTTTTTTACCTCTTGCAGAGCTCTTAAGTCGTGCGCAGTTGTGGAATGTTGCCAATGAAGTCATAAAACTGTGTCCACTGATATCTGTGAATAGCTTAAATCAACAGTCCACGTTGTTTCACTCAGTGTGTGGCAAGTGCCAAAAACCCATGAGCAAAGTCAGTTGGTTTTGTGATAACTGTAGGAAACCTGTATCTTTCTGTAGTTTTTGGTAGGTATTGGTTGAAATTTTTATCGCTTGAGAGAATTTATCTTTAAATTTTGGACAGTACCTAGAATAAATTAGAGATATCTATGGGAAATTGCATTTCAACCAATGAATACAATTCTTTAACAACCTATCTACATTAGCTGAGGTATCACTGTATGATCGTCATGAATTTATGTCAATTACTTGAATTTCTTTTCCTTCTAATTTCTGAACAAGTTCTAGTTTCAGCTAGGCTTTGAGAAGATAAAACCAATCAATTTCCACTATTCTTACTCTTAAATGTATATTATTAAAAACTGACCAGACTGAGATGAACACCTTCATAATTAGATGAAGGAAAATTTGTAGAAAGATGAGAAACCAACATTTTTTTATTTTATTTTATGCTACACAACCCAATTGGGGGTCATATAGTCAGCTCCTTTCTCTGCAGATGGAAAATATAAGCTACTAGCTATAATACTTGGCACTGCCCAGGTTTTCTTCAATTACTGAGAGGATTGAAAAAGAGACATACCGTTATAGGGAATAAACTACTATACACATATTACTGGTAGCATTAAAGAAGTGACAAAGCATTGTAAAGGCATATATGCATGTCTGAAACACATTGCTAGGGAACTATGGTAACCAAAGTAAACATTTTGAAAGTGATTGCTAGGGCTCAGAAACCATTTTTGCCTGACAGTTTTTTTGCCCATTTTGGGCATTTGCCCAGCTTTGACAAACTTTTAAAGTAGCCTATCAATCAATCGGCCCTGTTTGGTACTTGTGCAAAATTTGGTGACAATCGATCTAAAATTGTAGATTTGTATAAAGAACAAATGTACATACATACCACATACTTTCCACATTTATATATAAGATAGACTAGAATGCCCAGACCATTCAGTTTGATACTAAAGAGTTTTGTGATGTGCACTGGAAACAGTCAAGTCCAAGTTTTAGCTTGTTTTTACCAAGTTTTACACGATATGACTCAAAAGCTTTCTAAAAGAGAAATACATCTAGAAAGTGGTTCTGAGCTGGACATAATGTAATCAGGCTCAAGTGTCAGTAATTCTAATGATGATCGATGACAATTTTACAAAAATTCAGCTCACAATGCAGCAGTGTTATGATAATGCAAGCATTTATATCAACTAAAACTTTCATTAGCATGGACCATAAAAAAAAAAAATCTTTGAGTGAGGTATATAAAATTTGAAACATTTTCCCACTTTCAATGTATATTGTCTGGCAATTGCCTTTAATCAGTGTAACTACTTTTTACATGTATATTTGAGCTGATGTGATACCAGTTGTATATTTTATATTTTGATGATTTTAGCCATGAAGTCGTAAAAGGTGTATGTGTGTGGTGTCAAGGATGTGGGCATGGTGGTCACATGGAACATATGAAAGAATGGTTTAAAGAGTTCAAAGAATGTCCAACTGGCTGTGGACATCTTTGTGAATATACTTAATTTGGATCAGCGAACTATTTTGCATGACATTGATGGAGAATGAGCATTTGCAGAATCTTCTATATATATATTATTTTTATTTTTTGCAATTTATTTCATTAGTCTCTAGCTTCTAATCAACTACACTTCTGACAGTTGAAAGTATTATTTTTATTGTGAATTTACTTTTATTGTGTGAATATTAATGCTCAATTGTTACAGCTACACTAAAACCAAACTAGTAGCACAATTTTTAAATGTCTACCTCACGTTCCCATTTGCAATCTACTAGTACTTTGCTCAAAACTATTCATTTTGTTGCATATCGTACTTAGATGTCTAGGTAAAATTCCAACAATGCCATACAGTCAAACTTTTATAAATCAAATGTCTATTACTCCAATTTTCTATATCTCCTTCGGGATTTATATGCAATATATTTTCTGTAAATCTCGAATATGCATATCAAGATGTCGAAGTTGGACTGTATGCGAATATGACTTGCACAAATTTATTGATTTAAGAAGTTTTTTAGCAAAGACAATTAGTTATATGAACTTGCATGGAATTCAGTTTTTGACGTATTGATTGATTTTAACGTTGATAAGATATTATCCCATATATGTTAAAGATGCGGTTAAATCAAGAACTGAATGAGATATTCTCAAAATCTGAAAGCTCAATGTAATTCTGAATCATTTATCTGTTCAAAAATATAGCCTAGAATAGTTCTGTTATCTGCACTATTATCTGTTTTGTTTCACTCTGCAGATTACTCGAGATTAGTAACAAGCTATAAAAGTAATGGCTGTAAATGACTATTTCAGTGTGATTTGTAAATCAAGTGCCATATATATATTTCAACTGTGATTCATAAAAGCATATTTTTATATGCATTTGTACTTATTGTAAATGATGTAAGTGTAAATATGTTATAAAATACAGACTCGACAATTTATATGATTTTTATTGATCATCAGTTATTTTTTGTTCTTTTTTTTTCAATCCGAACTTTAAAGTTTATGAAAGCTAGTTTGTCGTACTTATTTATTTATCTGCGCTATCATCTGATTTATTGTTCAAGAAATTCATGTCGAATAAAATATTTTAATTGTAATTTTCATTCTTTGATTATCAAAATTTTCATTTCACAAAATGGAAAACATTACTGTTGTTTGTTTGGTTTAATCATGGGTTTGAACTTTAAACTTTATTAGCTCTTTGAATGTCAAGCAGCTTGTTATTTTGGCAATATGTATTCTTGTAGAAAATTGTCAAAAGTGAAACTATTGGAATACCATGTATTGCTCCAGCAGAAACATAATTCAAGGAAAATGGACGTTTTCTGGATATCGTGGCGAGGTGAATTTGGAAAGAAAAGTCATCAGCTTCGGAATCAACCCAGATCGTCTTGAAAACTGGACAAGTGCAGTACCATATACACGGCAAAAACTGAATGAATTTTTTTTTCAGAGTTCACCTCGCCATAGTATCTAGAAAATATATTTTTCCCCTAATGAGTTTTTATTTTTTCCCTAATGGGTTGAGAAAATGACGTTTCACTTGCTCTAGAAACATAATTGTATTGAAACATATGTTATGGTCCAAGTTCAAAGCATAGGATCTCCATGACTTTGGATGCAGATCACTTTGCTAAATGACAGATCAGGGTTAATATGTTTTTGATTCAGTGCAGTGTGAATTGAAAATAGCTAGACTATTTTATATCAGAGTATTTGATTGTCAAGAAGTTTTCTTGAGAAGCCATGAATGAAAACCAATGCAGATGACACACAGTATTAGAAAAATAATCACTATATTAGCCAGTTTCTCATTTCCGAATTAGATAATGGGTGGTGAAACTTTTTGAAACGCGAATGCGAGCCTGTCTCGCAACACTGAGCAACAGGCCTACAATGGTATAAATATTCAATCATTATACTTCTCTCTCACTTCACTTCTGAAATATTGTTGGTGGCACTGAAAAACCAGTAGATATGTACTCAGACTGTTAGGTACTCACACTTCCAGCACAACTTACTCAGTAGTAAATTGCCTATGGCAATAGGTCGGAGTTGTGCTCGGTTTGAAAGATGATAGATGGCAACATCACATGACACGCATATGTGTGTGAGTTGGTTGGTTTCACAAAGCGCAGCCAACTTCTGGGTGTAAAACAGTCGTAAATTGCCTGTATGATGATAGATGGTTATATAGACAATAAATAGAGTAAGATATAGACAATAAATAGAGTAAGTTATCTCTCTTTCAACATAGATAAAGATCATCATAAAAGAAATTCAGACAAGAATGTGTCGAAAAATAATCCATCAATAATTTGGAAAAAAAACTTTAATAATTTGAAAATTTGTGATTTCATGTACATTTTCGAACGCTGTAATAGAATTTGATATGTTCTACAACTACCGTAACAACAAATTTGTCTCATTCGTAATATACACTACCAGACATGGAAAATGCCACGCCGTGAGCGAAAGTATAAGATGCGAGGAAATTCGCGCACGTGATCTGGCAAGTAACCGATTAGCTACCGTTAGATCATGGGGCCGCAACTCATGGGGATGAAAACGGGTCCATGCTTTGGATGAGAACCAGAGGGGGGCTTCGAATTCATTCCTTCAAGATTATACGGAGGTGCCAAAATTCTTGTCACGGCTGACCAAGCATCCAGATGCGGCCTTGGTTAGGAATGCATACAAAGTCATTCAGAGACGAATTCGCTGTGGGGCTGAGAGCGGACTATAGCAACACCACACACACATCCTAGAGATTTCTATATCTAGTGCGATGTTGGCTATGGACCAAGGTGGAAAATTTTGGGATAAGTAATAAAGAATGGAATGAGAGGGAGGTTGCACAATTGGGGTATATCTCCAACAGGCAGCAAGACCATAAATCCGCTTCTGGGTTCGGTTGCAGTAGCTAAATAGAAATCGATAGAAATCAACATTAAATGGTATCGATTCGTGGATATGATGTTGAAATTTCTATCGCGGTATGATTCTTAAGCAGAGCCTTGTCAACGCATAGGCCTACCCGAGGGCCTCAAGTGCATGGGACCCCTCAGTAATGAGATGTGGTGATGGTTTTCTAGATTAATTATATATAAATTGGGGCTAGGCAGGTACTTCCAGTCAGATAAGTAGCTCAAATCATCTTTTTGCTGGGAGACCATGGTGCTGTTAAGACGACCCTGAGTACAAGTTCAGTGGTAGTTGATCGAACTAGGTTTTTTTTTTGTGTGCTCTATATATCAACTGTATGACGCTCACTGTTGCACTTTGTTCATGATGTGGCAGTTTCTTTGTGAGGTGGTGTATTTTCCTCTCTGTGCGCCACTTCAAAGTACTGTCGAACTTGGTTAATTCGAAGTAAAAAATCACTGGAAAAAAGTTCCAATTAATCTCTCCTAGATCCTTAAAATAACTACACATTGCAATTTAATCACCAATATTCCCAGAGGGCAATAATCACCAATTATTAGAATTTGATATGTCAGTTACGAAACCAATTATTTAGTCCAAAATTTATTATTTCCCAAAAATTTAATAATTGATCATTTGAAAATCATTTTGTAGCTGCTATATATAGTATTATTATTTTGTTCCGAAATTATCATCACTGCTTAATTTCTTGACCACATGTTCAAAACCAAATGTTCCAATACAGTATTTTCTTGTGCTGAAAGTTCAAATTTGAAATAGCTCACGCGTGATGCAAACGCTTTTGTTGGATTGTTTCAGCACGAATAGCCTTACGAAATTACATCAAGGAGTTTGGTCGGGTTCCGATCAAACAACGGCAATTTTTTTTTTAAACCGAGTTACAATAAATCCAACGCGAAAAACCAATTAAATTCTAACATACATTCTATCACACAAAGGGCGCCATTTTCAAAGGAATAAGTAGACTCAACTTTTTTCCTCAAAAGTATACCATAAAACCTTGGTTTATCTTCAGCGCTAGCTCCACATTTTTTTAAATGTTGCTCAGCGGACAGAATATTATCATGCCAATTCGAATCACAAACTAAGATCGAAAAAACGGTATCCATGGTGTGCTGAAATTACGTCGGAATTTTCAAACTTTTGTCTTTCAATATTGTATGTTTAACAACTTGGTCGAGAGAAGCTAAATCTGACTTGCATAATTTTTTCAAACTAAATTTGCTCATACAAAAATCATGATTTTTTCCCTTCCAACAAGAAATTTTAATATTAACTTACATAGAATTAATATACGGGAGTTCGTAAATGTTCGAATTATCCACAATTCGAATCAATTATGTTCGAATTAACCAAGTTCTACTATAATATCTTTTTTTTTTTTTGGAGCTTTTTTTGAAGATTTCTGAAGGATCAAGAACATTTGACACATGAAAATTTTGGAATAATGAATTCAAATAATATTAGGAACTTTCAGGGAGTTCTAACGTTAAATAACTACGATACAACTTTTCAATAATTTCATCAGTCGTTAGTAACTTGTGGCAATACGCGTAGATGAAATATCTGGAAGAAAATGTGCTGCTAAAGAGCGTATTTGAAGCCAAGTTATTCGAACTTACCCAGTGGAAGAAAATGACTACGTAACCGTTTAAGGGAAAGTAAAATAAAAGGCTATATATAAGCATTCGGTCTAAATACAGTATGCTGTTCGTATAAAGATAATTAATTTCGAATTCTTTTCTATAGGAGTAGAAATTCATTTGATACGTGAACAATAATATGTATAATGATTCAGTAACTAGTGACCAGTGCTCTACGACTCTACTCATAATGATACTATAGCCGAAGAATTGTTATTAACAGTTATTATAGAAAAGTGAAAAATATTTGTTTAGCGCAGTCTTGTTGTTCTCTTGGTTTGTATTAATGTTATGTTTTCTTCTTTTTTTTTTCTAATCAACACCCGACACGGGAGAAATTGTGAATAGTACTTCGAAAGAGTAGTCTTTTAAATGTTTCAGGTCGGGGAATCTTCTGGAATTTCACCATCAATGGGGAATTTAGGGCTGGTATCATAAAAGGAGGTTTCTCTGGAATCGCTGGTGGGTAACTTGTTGGAATCTTTGGAAAAAGACTTTTTCATTTTGTGGAAGTTCCTATTTTTCTTCTCTTTTGGCAGTGTGTTATTTTCCCGTCTAGCGAATTCCTTCAGGAGAGTGTTGCTGCTGCTGGTTGTCGATTCCCGACGCCCGCCGCTGCTTCTGGAGTCTTGCGAATCGGATTTTTGCGTGTTCGACCTCGACCCGCTCTCTCTGGATTCCTGGGAATCCGTCTTTTGTTTGCTGGGCTCACTGGATACAGATTGTTCGGAATCTTGAGAGCTGGATTTTTTCTTTAACAAGAGCTGAGTCGATGAAATCACATGAGGAGGCGTGTCTTCCGCGGACGTCGGTAAATATTGAGGTGGAGAGTCTTGGAGGAGAGTCAGCTTGGAAGATTCCTGAGTTCTCGGCGGTGAGTCCTGTAGAAGAGTGAGGGTAGACTGCATCCTCTCTGGCTTTTGAGATCCAGAGCTCTCCTGTGATTCGTTGGAAGTTTGTTGAGGGATCGGAGATTTTTTGGGATGCCGGGGAACTTTGCGCGTTGTCGAAGATATCGTGTCTTCCTCGTCTTCGGATTCACTGGCTTCTTTCGTTTTGGCTTCCGATTGGTCGACTTCACTCTTGCGCGTTGACTCTTCTCCTTCGGATTCGTCCTCTTTTTGAAGTCTTAATATCCGTTTGATCCTGTCGAATAACGTCAGCTTTTCGTCAGCGAATAGCTCGTTGCTGTCGAAAGATATCACCTCAGATTCTTCCATACCCACCAATGCGTCTTTTTTCTTCTTCTGTCTCTTCAGCTTCTCCGTGGCCTGATAAAGTTCTGTAACTTTCTCTAAAGCTATTTAAAAAAATAAATCAATATTTTTATCAAAGTTAACCCTTTAATTGGTAAACATTGAAATATGCAAAGAAAAAAGTTTTTGAGGAGTTATATCGAGTAAAAGAAAAGGGTGTCTTGAATGTCATTATATAAGGGAAAACTTATTGTGGAGGGCTGAGAAATCAAGTGGTTAAGTCCAGATTTGATTGATGCGTACTTAGTCACATAAAATAAGCTGATAAAATAGCCTACAGGTGGCAACAATATAATTTTTTTGTCACGATAAATACTGATAGTTTCAAATGCAAATTTCTTTGTCTTGAAAAAAAATTTCAGAGTGACTTACACCACTTGAATTCTCAACCCCCTTATGGGGGAAAAAAATACGGGATGTTGCCCATAGCAACATTGCCAACTCAATTGCTGAATACAAAAACGAAACTAATGTTTCCTACAAGAGAAATTGGCAAAATAGGGAAATAAAACGTAAACATAAAAATAAGAATTCAAGTTTTTTCAACTTGAAAAACATACTCTAGGTATACTAAAGAATTTGAACATATTGAGAAGATAAAAATTTGTGAACACTTTACAGTTTCATATGGAAAGCTTTAAAACAGTTCCATGTGGCGCAAAACACTAAATCCTCTTGCAATTTGATCAAAACAGTTGAATATCAATTTTTACAGCATCTGCATCGTTCCTATGATCATGTTCATGCCATGCGAATCATATCGATTGTCCTGCGTAGGGAATGGTAACTTCTTCTTAGGTTATAATTCCAAGTCCAAAAATTTCCTACGGCTTTTTTTCTTTTGCTATCATTCATAAGATTATCTGCAATTACTTCCATGAATTTTTTGCTCAGGGTTTGTTTTTTTCACTCACGTCGATTGTTAAACCAAGCATTTGCAGTGCATAAATCGAACAGAATACTGGTAAGTCTGATACATCATTTACAAGATTCACGTCAAAGCATCATTAGAAGTATTGCAGAGCAGCTTTGTCTTCACTGGAACAAAAAATTTCAGATGAGTTAGAGCAAGATATTCGATGAAATGTCTTGCTTCACCCAAATCGAATATTCTGGCGTTCTTCTGCTCTTTCTTAGCTTTTTGTGAATGCGCATATCCGTAAGGAACTAGATCCTGGAGGTTCATCGCTTTCTGAACTGTAAAAATACTTATTAGCTTCCTGATGAAAAAATCCCAAAAAGCAAGGCTGGCACAAGCATGAAGCGATGAGGCAGCTGCTGAGTGCGGCATGATTACAGGGGCGGCAATTTTTATGGCATATTTATTATGACGGACTTTTCACTCCCGCAAATTTTAACACATCGAAATAATTTGGAAGGGAAACCGCAAGTGGATAAATAAGCGCAGGTAAATACAATACTTGTCCGTGTTTAAATGCTCTATTCAACTCTTTGCTCTCTTCATCTCAACACACCTTTCTTTCTTGCACTTCCGAAAAGTGCCACCTATATTTAGAGGAGCTGATTTCTGAAAAAATTGAGTTCCTCTTATTTTTTTGTTAGGAATCTTTTCACTCTTTGTTAGCATTTTTATAATTGGATTTCCTTTCATTAGTCGAATCCCCAGCACAAATTTGGATTCGTGGTTCATCTTCCGACAAATGCCTCTTTTAGCCAACACCATACTAGAAGAATCTCTAGTATAGTACTTTTTGACTCTGGAATGTTCTGACTACCCATTTCTGTACAGGCCCCCAATTAGATGCCTGGTCAGCCGAGGCAAGCAGGCATTTAGGTGCACCCCAATAATGTTGACGGTGGTGTTGAGAGGTTAAATTGGCACCCCCGTCCGGTACGGTGTCCGGACCACCGGACACCTCTGCTTCTGTATACCTACAGGGTGATTCAGAAAAGATAGGAAAAACTTTAAGAGGTGATAGTACACACCGATACAAACAACTGTCCTCAAAAAATGCATGGTCTAACGTGAAACGCAAACGCGCTAGCGCATTTCGAAACGGCCGCTCCGCAAACGTTAAAACGGCATTCCTGTTGATATTTATCGGGAGAAAAAGAACATCGTGCATGCAAATGTAACCTGGGGAGGAAGAAGAAATCGCATGCGAATCTGCATCACAGTGAATAAAAGGGGCGGACGCCAGCCCTGTGAAGTTATTCCAGCGTGCAACCACATTCTAACAGTTGCAACGTTGGGGATAATGACGTACTTTAGTAATTGAAAGACTGAGTTCGCATAAAAGTGAATAAAAGGACTGAGTTCATGCCTTTTATTCACTGTGGCGCAGATTTGCATACGGTTTCTTCTTCTCCAGGTTACATTCGCATATGGTGGTGTTAGGGCCCTTTCACACGGAGCGGATGCGGACGCGGATGCGGATGCGGGTCCGGAAGAAGTTTTAACAATTGGAATATACTGCGCCTTTCAGACGAGCCGAAAAATCTCCGCACCTAGGAAATGTTCATGCGGGTCCGGACGTCGTCCGCATGTGTCAAAACCTAAGTGCGGGCTCCGCATCCGCACATAGAAGTTTTGACAATAGGTTTATTCGGAGCTATTCAGACGATGCGGATGCGGAGCGAATTCGTCCGCATCTTTGGCTACTTTTTGAAGGTGATTTTTCACGGAATTTTTTTAATTATTTGCCATAAATACCCTTAAAAACACCATATGATGGTCCCTGCTCATTAATATAATGTACCTACATACGTCTATCCCTCCGTTTCCTTCTGAGATGGAGATATAGCAACTTCAACTGCCTTTTGTCCATATTTCACAATTTTATACAATAAAACCTGCCAACAACGGCCACTGACGGGACCAAAATTATAAGCCGTTCTGTTCATTACGAATATTTAATTGACTAAATACTTGAATAACTTTTAAATTTAATTTAAAAATTTTAATTTTTTTCTTTTTAAATTTTTAAAATTATTTAAAAAATTATAAATATTTGAAATATTATTTTAAATATTTATTATTTTTTTAAATTTTTAATCTTTTAATTTTTTCAAACTTAAAAAAAAATTCTTTTATTAAACAGTGTTATCCACGTACAATGTTCATTCAGGGCCGGATTAAGACGTTTGAAGACCCTAGCCCTTGAATATTGTTGGTGGTTCCCCCGACACCTACAAGTATATTTTACTCAATATTCAGTCTATAAATTTAAAAAAATGAAATTTTATATTTCAGAAATGACTAATCTAAGGATGGGATTTCACTATAAAAGGTTTATGAAAGTTATTTTATAAAACTTGAAAAAAGCAACTAATAAATTTATCGGTTGCATTAGAGCAAATGCAACCGATAAATTTATTAGTTGCTTTTTTTTAAATAATTGTTATAAAATTTTTATAGTGTAATCCGGCCGGGATTATACTATAAAGTTTTATAAAAGAACTTTTATGAAAGTTGAAAAATTCAACCAATAGGCGCATCGGTTGCATTCAAGAAAATGCAACCGGTGCACACACACACACACATTTTGCATTCAAAAAATTCAACCAATAAGATAATATTGGTTGAAGTTTTCACGTTTTATCAAAGAGCTTTTACAAAACTTTTATAGTGTAATCCCGGCCTAAGGCTTATTTACACTATAACACTACATTACTATTACACTACACACGGTATTACACTATAAAACTTGAAAAATGTAACCAATAAACACATCTGTTACATTCGAGCGAACTTAACTGATCGGCCTATCGGTTGCATTTTTCAAGTTTTATAAACTAACTTTTATAAAACTTTTATACTGTAATCCCGGCCTAAGACAGAATTGTGATGTGAATATTTCTAAGCACAGACATTTTGAACGTTCCCACCCCTCCCCTTTTTTTCTACTTGCAAATTCTTTGATATCTCCTGAATTTTTTTTTTAGGAACATATTAGTTTTGGATGTTTTTGGATTGGATTTTTCGAACATTGGATGTGTTTTTGGAATTTTTCTTCCATATTTTTCCGGAAAGACAGATTTGTTTTCAAAATCTTTTGAAAATATTTGAAGACATTTTCTCCCATCGACTACTTGTGAGGATCGGAATGAAGATCTTTATTTCATCATTAAATCATCTTTAAATCATCTTTATTCCCATATTCTATGTGGCTCTAGACTAAACCTTCAAAGAATACCTCTAGGCTGCATATGGGCACTGAATCAGGGGTGAAGGAGAAAAACAGTTACAAAAATTGCGAAAAAATAGTTTTTATGCACGAATTTCAACCTAAAGATGCGGGCGAAACACCCGCATCTTCAGTGCTCGTGTGAAAGGGTATGCGGACCCGCTTCCGCACCCGCGTCCGCATCCGCATCCGCGTCCGCTCCGTGTGAAAGGGGCCTTATATGGTGTTCTTTTGCTCCCGTTAATTTTCAACAGGAATGACGTTTTAACGTTTGCGGACCGGCCGTTTCGAAACACGCTGGTGCGTTTCATGTTAGACCATGTATTCTTCGATGACAATTAATTGTATTGGTGGGTACTATTACCTTTTTCCCATGTTTTCTGAATCACCCCAGGGCCGCCATTTCAACTTTTCCCGGAGTGGGGGGGGCAAAGAACATGTACTAAATGTATGTATATATATATTTGTATTATATATATATATATATACACCATTTTTAGTGTATTTTCAAAAACCGGGGGGGGGGGGGAGCAGCGATCCCACCTGCCTCCCCCGCCCCAAATGACGGGCCTGAATCACCCTGTATATATGTTCTTTATATCTCAGTGGTTTCCAACGTAAAGTTTCTCGCGGAACTCACATAAGGCTGTTCCGCTGAACCCTTAATGATAATGAGGCTGTTCTACAGAACTCAAACAAATTTTGGAATATTTATCCAAGAATCCAAGAATGTGTGCACCTTTTGCCGTCTCAACAGCATCATAGCCCCAGGCCAAAATGAAGGGGGGTTTAGGCACCACGTCTTAATTTACATATTTAATGGCATAAATAGTTGTGCCAGGTCTTACCGTGGAAGCTATTATTCAACTGAGGTACTTCAATGACTCCCACAACGGGGCGGGTCTTGCAGGGCTCCTGCCCGGGAATGAATCTATTTTTGTTTTTCACACTACAAATTCATATTAGAGGCCTGTGAAAAGTCTGACTTGGGGCCCATTAAAGATCTCATCCTAGGGGCGCTACTGTGGGGTGCGGGGCCATGGATCTCTGTGCCGTGCCGGTTGAACTAATGGTTGAGACTCACGAGGTTAAAGCCCTGTCAGATTATTGAGAAGCATATTCACGAATTAAGAGATTTGATTATAACCATCACCAGAATAAGAACTTCCGTACAAGAAATCTGACACATGAATTTTACTGAAATAATCATGAGATGCTAATCATTGAATCATGGGGTGTTCATCTGAGTTGTCGGTGAATATCTCCTGAGTATGAAATCGAGCATTTATCCCCAATGGTTCAAGTGTGCACTGTGGCAAGGACAGGGCTATTACACGAGGGCAAGGGACAAACCTCATTGTTTTTTCCACACAATAAATTCACTATAGAGGAGCCCCACCAAAGATAGTCTTCGAGAGGCCCAACTCTAGGATGGAAGGGGGGGGGCATGATTAGCACCGATATGCTCGCGGTAAAAAAATTCTTACACGAAATGTGCCTTTTAACTCTTTTTCCTCCCTCCCTAGATAGCGGGGCACATTGCTTTCAATGTTTCTCTGCTCATTTTCTTCATTATAATGAGTGTTATACTTATGTTATTTTACCATACACAAATAACAACTGTTAAAACTTCGAAGCAAATTTGATAATTTAACTTATATTATTCCTTATAAAATGTTTGTAAATATAATTTTAATTTTTTTATGCAACACATTAATCAAAACCCGTTTGCTATAAAATTAGCATTGAAGAATAGTAACAGTTTCATTTAATAGGTGGCGAAAGAGGTTTTGATGTTTCTACATGTAAATGCATAATACTTAACAGGCAAAAAAAATATTTTCTGCATGCACCAATTCATTAAAAATTCCCTAGAATTGTATATATCTGGTACGTGTATATGCGGTGTAACGTAGAGAGAGAAGAGAAAGAGTAGTAGTCTTCATCAAGTGATTTATGTATGACCTCTACACGTATATTATCGAAAGGGGTCTAATTTTTGTCTGGAGGTGGATGCACCGCATACCCATGTGAACGGGTTTTGTAATATAACGGGATGTAAATCTTTCCTCCTCTTTCTTTACCCCTCTTTCCCTAAGAGGGAAAAAGGTCGTCGATCTGGTGCCAGAACTCCCAATGCTACCGCATTATTGCACATGCATAAACGGGACTTTAGAAATATTTATCTAGTTATCTCAACCAACCCGATTACTTGCGATATTCAAACGGAATGCAGAAAATTGCATTTACCTGTCCTTAGGCTTGTATCTTCGATTTGAACTTTGTCTAATAAGAAACGAAACCGCTTCGTAATCTCCTTTCTCTTGTAATCGGCTTCGATCTCTTGTTTTGTTCGTGGCACTCGGCACTTCATGAAGCAACACAACAGGACAACTGCGGAAAAAGAATGTTTTAATGCATCATATTATGCTTTAAAAAAATCCGTAGGTATCTCAGAATTGGATGAAATGCAAAGAGCATTTAGCTACAGCCAAAAGAATGCTATGAATCTATTGAAAAAAACATTGACATACCTACGGTTATGAAACCAGCGAGGGCCAAAAACATTAATTGCCAGACTCTGAAACCCATGATGACTTCTATTTCCATCCAATCGGCTTCTTCCTCGGCCATTCCACCGAGTGGATCGCATTCCGGAATCGGTTGGCTCATCTAAATGGGAACAACAATAGTCAAATATATTTTCCGCATAGCTGAAAATTTCAATTCTCAGTATCTCTATCGTTAATACTAAAAAAATGATAATGATGGACGGAAAATTTCTATTGACATTTTATTTGAAAAAAAAAAAAAACTTAAAGCCCTTCATTCATTATCCACTGTATGTGTACTCCTTAAATTATAAGATAAAAGCCTCTTATTTTTAGCATTGACAAGTCCAGATATTTGTAAATTTGATTTCTCAACGGAACTTTTCCTTATACCCCCCTTAGTTTGCATCCGCTGAAAATCGGAAGAAAGCCTACTTCATTGAACAAAGATATGACATTTTGAAGGGGGGGGGGGGGTTAGTGATTTCTACTGTGCCACTTAATGCTTGAGAAGAGTGCTTTTTATTTTCTGCAATAATTAATGAAATAACTTAATAAATTTCTGGGCCTGATGAATGCGAAAATGTGTGGCGAGAATATTTTTTTTTGTTTTGCATCCCTGCGTGGAAAGGTGTATGGTGGTTCAGCGGCTTGTATACCAACGCCATTTATACCGTGATATTGATGAATTTTCAAGATGATAGTTTTATATCAAAAGGATAAATAAGTAATAATGATTTATCATTTCATTGGTAAATATTTATAAAAATGAAAACTTTCAGAAACTTAAAAATCCGGTACTTATTCTGATTCTATTTCGTACGATTTTGTATCAGCCAGTACTGAACATTAAAAAAATTTGCTAAATAAAATCATTAATTACACAGAAATTTATCTATAATTATTTAATAGAAATTTACAAGATATACAGAAGACTGGATGTTGTGAAGATATTTATTATTTGAGATGTTAATTTTTTAAGGAAGGAAAAAACTCATCTCTGCCCCTACCGGGAGTCGAACCCGGGTCCCTCGATTGCCGGACGAGTGCTCTGAAAAAATTAACCTTAATTTTACATCGCAAATAATAAATATCTTCACAACATCCAGTGTTCTGTATATCTTGTATTAACAAGTGGAGAGCGACATTCATGTCATAATAGAAATTTGTTTGCAAAATTAATTCATATTACTCATTTCTTATGAACTGCTTTTACAAACCATCAAATTTCTGAAAACATACGACACCCTTCTAATAAGAACACAGTGGCATTACAAGTACTGCATACAAGTACATATAGTACTTGTTCTTCTCGTTGATACTACAAATGGCCCATCTTTATGACGACTTTTTCTCAGAAAAAGGACACAACCTTCCCAAAAACACATAATTCAGTCTCCCGACTTGCAAGCATATGATAGCGACCAGAAAATGCCACACTTAGCTCTAACAAGGAAAGGGTCCCAAGGTGACGACGTCTTCAAAAAGTTTTGAAAAAACTTCCACTGATTCCACTCATTTAAACATGCATAAAAATAAAAATAAAAAAATCCGGCGGAATTATTACAGGTCACTCAAAAAAAAAAAAAATAAATAAATAAAAATACATATATATTTTGAACGCCAATAGAGAGAGAGACCGAGAATCCATTTAAAAATCCCGCAACTCTCGGGGCTAACGAGAATGTTTCTTTTCTCTCTCCTCGTTACTCCCGAACAACACATGATCAGGTAAAGCCATCGAGCTTATATTACTGGAGGTGGGAATATAAGCTCGATGGGTAAAGCACAAAAATAAAAAAGTTTCTAGAAGAGAAAAGCTGGAGGAGAAAAGGAGGGGGAAAAAAGAGAACTATATAGTGTTTGTGTGTGAAAAATGTGAAAAAAAAGAATTTTTTTTATCGATCTTGCCAAGAAGCACGAGAGGCGATAAGCACCCAACTGTTGTCATTTTTAAATTTTTTTTTTTTAGTTTTAATAGTACTCAACCGCTAATTCTTTGGTTTTTACATGTTTCTGGATGAGATGAATATACTTGAATTTTTTCACAATTTTTTGAGGACGACACCTTGAGACCCTTTCCTTGTAAGTGAGGGGGAGGGGGGGTTTACACATGAAACCACTTAAAAACTTAAAAACCACTATTAAAAAAATATATATATATAAATTATCAATTATTTTTCTTGCTTTTATGACTTTAGCAAATACGGGAATATGTAGCTGAAAAGTTTTTTTTTTCAGATATTGATCACATTTTTTGAGATAAATGACAAAAATTAAAATTTTTAATTTTCCTGTAGCTAAAATTTGTGCAGATTTAAGCCAATAAAAAAAAGTAAATAACTTCATGCTGCCATCTAATAGTTTTATTGAATCTTAGAAAACATATTTTTACAAATCACCAGCCCTAAAACAACACCCGACAGAAGAAAACATTTTTGACCCACAGGCTCCCAAGGGGTTAAAGGGTTATGGAATGGGGAAGGGGTTGTTGATCACGTTAAAAGAAAAAAATGCTGATTTTTTTTCTCTAATTTTATTGAAAAAAATTATTTACTACTTTTTAATTAACTTTTTTCCAACCACATAGAAAAGAATCTGCAGATAACAGGCAGTGGTGTACAATATAATCGCACTAAGAAATCCTGATATAATATATATATATATATATATATATTTTTTTTTTTTTTTAATTTTTCTTTTGAAACGTATAATCCACGGATTATAAAGGAAACTTCGGTGGTACATGCTGCATACAAAATTACCTAAGTTAATGGAATGATGAGAAGCAATAATAAAATTGCTAATCAACGGCTAATGATCACCACGCATTTGTTAACACACACCTCTTTTTTTTTCTTCTTCTTGTATTCCCTCCAGTAATGTGTAATAATAATAAGAAAAAGAAATTGAATAAAAGGGAATTGGGGTGAAAGAATCAATTCTCTGAACATCTGCTGTGAAGCCAGTCACATGTCAGGAAACGAGTCAATACTTTTGAGTAGGCGGAAAGAGATTCCAGAAAAGAAAAGAAAAAATATATGGTCGGGTTTGATGTAAAATTAATAATTCACGGGTCTTCCCCCCCCCCCTCCTCCTTCGAATTTGGGTGTGGTAGACTGCACGAGACAGGAAGACTTTCGAAAACACTTGAGATATTGGAAAGTTGTAGATGCGCGTATGGTAATGGGAGGGGGGGGGGGGAGATGAGCGGGAAGAGACCCAAATTTTTAGCATAGAAAAATCGTATTTTGTGTGAGTGGTGCTCCGGAATTTCAAGGTCATGTAAGGCAACTTGCCAAATTAAGATACGTATTAACTAACCAAGACACGATGTAATTTCTTTTAATTGCGTTGGTCATCGTATCCATATTAGTTTTATAGCTAATATTACTGTCTTCCTGATGAGAAAAAATATACCTGAAGATGAGATATATATATATAGAAATGAAGAAAAATAAAATTTTTCATGTACCGTATTCTCCCCACATTAGTTGGCATGCCGGGAAACAGCGGGGAAGACCAGGATGCAAAGAAAAGATTCTGGAAAATTCTTAAATATATTTATTTTAAAAATCCATTGAATTGGCTGAATGCATATTGTGGTCCTTGTTAAACCTCGATTTTCGCGGCATGCCAGGAATCGACCTCCAGACCAACCATGTCCCCCGCTCTGTGCCAGGAATCGACCAGACCCCAACATTCAAAAAAGCTGGTATCCCTCGAGTTTCACGGCATATCGGCTAACGTGGGGGAATACGGTAGATGAAGCTGTCGCGGGTTCGAATTGCTGTTTCATTTCGATCTTTCTCTTTAGTAGTGTTGGGATAATTTTCATTTACTATTGAAAATTCTATACTATTTCTATACCAATTCTATACTATTCATTGCATGAATGACACATTTTGTGCTGTAAATTGTAATTTACCAAAATTTTTATGATATGCCAATTACAAAAAACAATACATTTTGGATTTGGGTGCGCATGTTCCCACAAGGGTGAGGCTGAGGCTGACAGGACTCGATCTTCGAGACCCGGGACGCGGTTCTCATATTTTTTTCTCTCTCACAAATTCACTGCAGAAGGGCATGTGGAAAATTTATCCAAGAGATCCACCGGAGATCACAACCTTAGGGATCCTGTTAAAAGATTTGCCGGGGCAGGGAGGGGGATGACATAGGCCGTCTTAAGAGTGTCATGGACCCTCGGGCCAAGTGATTTTCTGAGGTCTTAAAAGGCAAATTTACTTGCTTATTCCCGAAAATTTCAACCAGATCTCACTATTGTAAGGCCTCCCCCTTTTCTCTTGAGGTACCCGGGTTGTGTCCGGGTGGGTCCATGCGGTAAGACGGCACTGGGCACGACCCCCCCCCCCCCCAAGAGCGAGGCTAACAGTGTTACTAGCACCGGGGCCCAGGAGATTCTCATAATTTTTTTTGTTTTTTCACAATAGAAATTCACTATAGAGGGGCCCATGAAAAGTCTATCCTAAGAGCCAGCCAAAGATCTTTGTCTAAGGGGCCTCCTTCTTGCATGGCAGATGGGATTGCTCGAAATTAACCTTTACTACAGGAGGTCCGCTGAGCATTGACCTTCACTACAAGGGGCACGCGGTATCAAAAAAGTTGGGAAACACCGCTCTAGAGGTTATCATCATGAAAATACTTGTTTCACAGTCTGATCGTGAACCAGTGACATATTTTAGATTAAGGCCGATAAAGTGAAATAAGGGGTTGCTTCAGATCAACAACGCTGTGCCATTAAAAGATAGAAATATGAATTCATAAAAAAGAGAAATATGAATTCATAAAAAAGAGAAATATGAATTCATAAAAAAGAGAAATATGAATTCATAAAAAAGAGAAATATGAATTCATAAAAAAGAGAAATATGTATCCAATTTTTGACAACGATTCAAAATCAGGACGTTTCAATTCAAAATGCAAAATCAATCAAGTTAATCAGCACTCATGACAACTAGCACAGCCCGTTTTAATAATAAAAAATCAAAATTTGATCCCATCCCTTGTACATTTTATGTAGACCAGTAGGACAGAGGTCTTCAACATTTTTCTAGTCTCGAGCACTTGCCTGTAACTATCATCACAAGAAGAGCACCCTCACGGGGCACTTTAGACATACGAATGCATGAAATCAGAATGATTTCAATCCTTGAATGCAATTTGTACAAGATACTCAATTAGAACGCTGATCAAGTGCTTGCGAGCACCAAATCGGACACAAGCATCGAACACTTTGGATGCACCATGGTGCTCGCGAGCAACGGGTTGAAGATGCCTGCAGTAGAAGCTTTATTATTTTTATATAGGCCACGGAAAGGAGAAAACTCACTCTAACTAGCGCAGTTTGGCGCTCTAAAAAAACACTCTTTAATTATTTGATAGCCCTAGAGTGAGTATCTAAAAATAATCTCTCGCATGTGCAAAACGTCGTCTTTCATCTCAAGGAAAACTCTTTTGATTCGCCAAGAGGGACGCATGATAGGACGCCAGCAAGACGAGAAGCTCATTTATAAAAAAAATTATATACTGTATACTGTATAATATCCTGGGAAAATATTATATTTATTTGGCATTTCGGTTTAGGTTCTTATGGCACTATTCGACTCTAAACCTCTTCAGTCTTTGTCGGCGATTCCTGAGATGAAAATGCGTGCATAAACCTTGAAGTTGTTTTGGCGCAAGCAGGGCATTTCGGTCTTGTGAATGATGCTGAAGGTGTGAGCAAAGATGAGATCAAGACGTGGTAAATATGTGAGAAAAAATGTGTTGTTTTCTGATTAAAGTGCGATTTAATCTTCTTATGCAACTGCTATGTATAGAATATTTCGAGGCAGAAAGTGGCGTTCACGACATTGACGCACGAGGAATCTTATATATATGAGTCCTAGAAAGTTTGTAATTGCAGAATATCATCAGAGATGTTTTTAGTGATCAGGTGCGGATCCAGGGGGGCAAATGGGGGTGATCACTCCTAACAAGAGCCAAATAACATGGGGGGAAATTTGTCTGTCCCATAAAATACGGGATGATCCATTGCATCCACATAATATGTCTCTTCTCCAACACATCGTCCTGCGTCCGCCTGCCTCCGCTCCATTCACAGCTGAAGATCTGTCAACAGCTCATTCGTAGCTAAAGATGCCTGCCTCCACTCCGTTTACAGCTAAAGATATCTGTTTTCGCTCCATTAGAATCTGAAGTTGTCTGGCTATGCTCTATTCGTATAGCTGAAAATATCTGTCTTTACTCCATTCGCCGCTGCAAATGTCTTGGCTCTATACGAATCTGAAGGTATCTGCATCAGCTTCATTCGCAGCTGAAGATGTCTGTCTTCGATCAGGTGCAGATCCAGAGGAAGGGATGAGAACGACCGCTTTCCCCCTCCCCGAAATCCAACAATATGGGAAAATTTGTCTCTCCTGTAAAACACGGGATGATGAAACGAACTTTCACAATTCTAGCCTCCTGTCTCATCATCCTGGATCCGCGCCACCATGAAATGGTGGAAAAGACATATTCTGTTACACTAACTAGCATTTATGAAATGCCTTCGTTTTTGTTTTTTTTCCAGCTATACGGGCTACAACTTGATTTTCAAATCTGACTATGCTCAATCAAATAGGATAAACGATTTTAAACCACTTTTCTAATTCCCTTTGAAAGACTTATAACAACTTCAGTTCAGCTTAACGATATCACCCTTCTCCCCAACAAATTTACGTCATTTCAATTATTCGTATATACAACTCAACCTCCGTTACTATCGTGATCTACTTCATACATATTAATGCAGAACTAGTCCTTGAATACTTACGCTTTTAATGATACAATGTTTCTTTTTGTATGTATACAAATGGAAGAAAAGTATCAAGCAAATTAACGCCCTCTATTCACGTGTTTTCTCTAATGTACCAAAACAGAAATTGTTAGGGGATGAAGATGTGTGTGTTAGATAAACGCATTAAAGACCTTCGAGAAGACGCCTCGTCGTCCCTGAGCTTTGAATGAGTGAAAATGTACGTACAAAAAAAATTGCTCCTGCATATTTTATACATCAATATCTAAAATGAAATTAGAAAAAGATAAACATAACATTAAAAAACGCTATGTAATTCAATTTTCGTTTTCCCCACAGTGCGGAAGTAGTGATGGATTATGGCGGCTGTATGTTGTCTCTTAAGGATCCACTACTGTCCTAGAAATATTACTTTTTTTCTCTCGCGTCCGTCTTATCTGTTTCATAATGGATCATCATGTTTGGGTGTGCCAGTTCAGAGTGTACAGAAATAGAGGGTGGTCGAGCATAGAAGCCGTGCATCAGATGTGAAGATCTAACAATAAAACTGTCGTCGTTATTCCAAATTAACCATGATCTGGCCGAATAGTTGTCTTAATGCATTATATATCTCGATTCTCGGTATTTGTGGATTTAAACCGTGATACGTTTTATAGGATATTAAATAGCTGATGATGTGATAAAATTTCAGATGGATAGATAAACTTTGCCTTGAAAACATGAGGGAAGAATTATAGTGTGCATCACGGGGGAATGATCTTCAACCCACGAAAGTTTTGCGCGAAAAAAAAGTATAAAAAATTCCACAACATGACAAGTAAACCGTTTTGTGGCCCGCTAGGGGTAGCCAACTCACATATCTGACCCACAGACGGAAAAATATGAGCTATAACAAAACTCTTACCCGAACATTTTCGTGAGTTTACTCTACATCGAAAACTTTTTTCTTTAAGGTTCATCTGCATATACCCACTCGTTTTTCTCGTAAAGTTTTAAATAAATACAGGGTGATTCTTTCATGGGACAAACTTTAAGAGGTAATATAAGATACCTAAAAAACAAGCATTTTTGGTCATAGAATGTGTAGTTGAATTGGAATAGCAAACGTGGTATAGGGTGTTTTTAGAGAGTGCACAATAGCATTTAATCGACAGAAAATATATTTTCTGAAGTATTTGCAGTGATATGTGCAATAAACCACTCGAGGGTGCAGGGGGGTTGTAATGTGGTGGGCCTTTTTCCTCATGGTGCAAGTAACGCAAAATTTACCACAAGACTTTGTTTGTCATTGTTTGGCGCAGCATAATCTTGTGGTCTTCATACGAAATGAAAACCAAACTCTCCGATCCATTCGAAGGTGCATATGCACCAACCAAACGTTTTTTAAACCAAAGTTTGGTTTTTATTCATACAAGGTCATGCTGTGCCAAACAATGGCAGGTGCGGATCCAGAGAAATGTGTTGGGAGGAGATTTATTGTGTAAGTTCATTTTTGATTGCTCTGTAAAATACGGGATGCGGCAATTTTTTTCCATATTATTCAGCTCTTGGGTGGAGGGATTACCCCATCGCTCTTCTCTAGATCCTTGTTGTCGCAAGCGATACAATGACTTGTGGTTGATTTTGCGTTATCCAGGTTGTACCACGAGGAAGCTTACCACATTTTAGCACATATCGCAGCAAATACGTCTAAAAAATATGATATTTTCTTGTGGTGAAGCGCACTTATTAAAAAACCCTCGACCGCCTTCGCCACTGCGATTCGATCACACATTACATGAGCAAAAATGCTTGTTTAAGTATCTTTTATCACCTCAAACTTTGTCTCATGAATTTAGAATCACTCTGTATACTTGACATTTTCTTTTATTCTTCTCTTCTTTTTCCACCCAAGCATATACCACTGTGCAACAGCCTTCTTCATAGAAAATCTTGGAGGATCAACGCAAATCTCTTTGATGTGCCGACCATGACTTGATCCATTCAAATTGGACATTCATCTGGTGCGCGTTGCTTGCCTCGCAATAAAAAATTTCGTGTCATCCGTCATATTGTTGGGAAAGTTCAGCACTCAAAGGACAACGCCTAGCACGCGGATGTGGACAACTTTTCCAATGTTTTCTCGCTCCTTCTTTCAATGAAAGGATTTTTTTCCTTTCCAATGCAAGGATCCACCAAATGTGGAAACAGAGATTTTGGGGAAAACAGGAAAAAAAGCATCATTCTAGTTAGATTATTTTTTTATATGATTGCAAATACATGATAACTTGCACAAAAAGGTTTTAGCGAATCGGTAGCAATAGACGATGTGGTATATAGATATTGAGACGTCCATATGAGTGAATATTCATTACAGTGTAGTAGGCAACGATTTTCGGCCGAGGAATAAGAGTTTTTTATTAATTGTTTCTCGTTCTCTCTAAAACCAGAGCCTCACGTATTTTTTGTCTTTAAAAAATAATAGTTTTAAATACCTACTACATTAGGCACTGTTTAAATAACTTCGTAGGTAAAACTGTTAGGTCAATCAAAGTATTTCTTGGTATACATCCCGCCACACAAGGATTTATTCAAAACTCACGATTTTTTTTTTACATGAAGTTTAAGCCGATCACCACCGGTTTAAAATACTTCCGACGCCCTGAATTTTATTCCCCTACTTCGATTCTAGCACCATACATGAATCAGCGACGTCGAATGAAACAGATAACAAATAACAAATTATAAATTAATTCTAAAGCGTAATATCTTGTCGGAAAAGAACGATTGGGTATAATATTACGGATAATGATATAATGCCAAATAAACTGCTAGCGAACTGTATAATACCGAATTATCATAGGCATAAACTTGTATCCGGTCCATGAGCCCAAGCCCACTTAATATTCGCCCCATCTCGATAATACCTATAGAAATATTGGGTTTAAGGCCCTCCCCACCACAATATTTTTGAGCCCTCCCAATATTTTCAATAACTTCACGTATTTACATATTGCACTCGATATTATTTCTGATTTGATAACACACTAGTCAGTTTCAAATTTTCACGCAAGAGGGTGAAAATTTGAAATTTTACGAAATTATTTCAGTATACAATTACTCAAGCAAAGGTGAGTAGGACAAAAAAAAAAGATTTTGAGAGAAAAAACGTGTTTTTATCTAATCACACAAAAAGTTCCTAATGGTAGCTACCTGATCTCAAATCGGCGAAGGATCGGTCAGAAACAATGAACGGGTTAACGAATATCTCAATGAATAGACTTTGTTTCATCGAAATATTCACAGATGATCTTCATTGTGCAAGGTGCATAGGAAAGTTATTTCGATTTGAAGTAATTTGATCGCAGAAAGAGATGTTACATTGTTATACAGAGTGGTTCAGAAGTATGGACCTGTTTTGAAAAAAAAAAACTTGTCAAAGATACAGACAAATGGGTTAAAGCATTTGAAAGAGGTTTTCAAATCTTTTTTACTTATTAAAAAATTTCTACATTCGGACACCTTTAGTGACACTGAGGCTGTCAAGCCTATATTGCATTTCGTGTCATGTTTTGCTCTCTTTTTTCACAACAGGTCCAGACTTCAGGGTCTACCCTGTCTAAGTTGCAAAAGAGCTACAGCAATGCCATTTATATAACTACACCTTACCATATGCCACAAACAACAGCAATTTTTTTTAATTGAACGGGAGGGGGAGTGATATAAACGTTAAAACTTCTCCAATATAAATGTCAATAAGTAAATAAAATGGTACAAAAAATGTCATAAGTAGTGGTTTCCACTATAAATGTCAAAAAGTAGATGTTTTGCCTTTTTTTATCATAACTAATGAAATTCACCCCGTAATGTTTGTATAAAAGTTTTCAGAGATATAAAAAATAAAATAAAATAAATAAATAAGAATTTCGATTCATGTTTCTCAAAATGCTACGTGTGAATTTCCTTCGGTACAATAGCTGTGGACATTTTTTACTGATCCTGTAGTTTCAGGTCGGGAAAAACATACGCACTCTTTATGACAGATGTGCACAGTCTTTGGCTCACGGGCCAGATGTGGCTCGCACAAATGTTCTCTGTTCAAGTAGCACCGTCTTTCAATCGAAAAATAAGTTAGAATGAATGAGACTTGCATAAAAACGTTTTTGAATGCCCGAGTATACTCGGGATAAACTGCTAACGTATGAGTATAAAGGATACTTACACATCAAGTTGATGATAGAATCGACCAGGGCAATTAAAATATTCATCATAAGAACGTGGTGCATTGCATAATATGCTTTTTATTTTTCAAAAATGGTGCATTAATTAACTATTATTCTCAGATTTGCATTATATATTAAAAAATTATGAAATTGTGTATGTCAATTCTTGTACAAATAAAAAAAAATACCACTGTTCAATGTGGTGGTCGAGTGGTTATAGTGACGGACTCGCGATGCGAGGATCCGGTTTCGAACCCCACAGTGGTGGTCGGCTGAAGTTGTTTTCTGTGGTTCCCAACTTCAAGGCGCAAATGCGAGCCGATCTCCCCGTTAAAAAGTCTCGCCACAGAGAGCAACAGTCCTACAACGATAAATCATTCAATCATAACACTTCACTCATAGTTAGAAAAACTGGTGGCAGATGGCAGCAGGGTATATATATATGTAGGTAGGGCCTCCAAAAAATGGCTCGAAGATCCATGACGTTCTTAAGTCAGCCACCTTGTTGGGCAATTTGCCTGTTGTGGCGTTGTATTTGAATTAGGTATCGGTATTGTATTTTTGTGCTTCTTTAAAGAAAGTTTTGGATGATGGAATAATCCCAAAAAAAATCCCAAAATAAAGCTGTTCACTAAAAGAATGGTTAGTATTGAATTATGAAAAAAACTGTGCATTTTGGTAATAACAATACCGTAATGATCAACAAAATTGAATTATTTTTTTTCTAACTTAGATTGTTTCTCAATCGTTTAATGAGCTATTCAATCAGAACCGAAAACTGCGATTATTTTTCATTCTTCAGAACCTGTTATAAATACAAAGAAAGTATTTGTTCTTCATGAGAAGTGTGTGTTGTTCTTTAAAACAACACCGCACGGTCATTCTGATTAATTTTCAAACTTTGATCACCATTAGCAACTGTTTTTCAAAGTTTTAAAATTTCCTTCGGTGACTTTTTTTAATTTGTCGGAAGAAATCTTTTAGAGAAAAAAACAAAATTTTAAGTCATTTCGTTGATTTTTTACAACTACTTCTACCTAGAATTACCGAGTGGTCATTTTGACCGCAGTTCAAATTTTAATTCTTTAAATTTCGTTGCTTTACCAGATTTTAGATATACATACTATAAATACACTTTTTTGGAGAAATTACTCATTTTCTCTTCCAAAACGAGGGTATAGAATCAATCACGTTTCGTTAAATTTCAGGCGTCAGCAAACATACAGGTTTTTTTTTAAAAAAAAGATGGACAAATTTCCGAACGGTAGTACGTAGAACACATTGAAATGATCTATCTTTTTTTTGTCTTACAAATATTTGGCGGGAAATAGGGCAAAAATGTTCCTGAGTGCCTTTGAGGGTAAAGCCAAATAGGTGAGACACATTTTATTTTCGACCATGCATTTTGCAGCCCAGGTTGATGTATTAAACGGTCGACTATGTGGAAGTAACAGTTTTACAGTGACCTTATCTCTGGTATTTTATTGAACAGAGCTCTTGTTTTCCATATTATTTGGGCTTATTATATTCATGATAAGTAACAAAATAGTTTTCCTGTTGTAACTGCTTGAAGACAAAATTGAAAAAATTGTAACGATAACACCTTCACGTTCTTTCTGCTGTTAAATTATAACATTCAAACGTTAAATTTCTTGGCTGCTCCAGCTGGGATGAGGGCGAGGGGGGGGGGGCATAGCAGATGAACCCTAAAGATTCAATCACTTCAGTCCCCTAAGAATTTCTATGAAGCGCGTGCTCTCAAAAATTCTGAACCTACAAATCAATGCACGTACCCTTCCCCGCGTGCTTTATTGAATCCTTTATACTGTATATGAGAAGTCTGGCATCCTTAGTAACCCTTCATTGTTTTGCTTTATCGAAACCCTTGAGTGGTGGGGGGGGGGGGGTTCCACTCGGCTGTCGTGGAGCAACTTACATTCCAAATTGAAGTCAATAAACAATATCCAACATAAAATTGAAAAATATAAACATAATATTTTTTCACGGTGTGAAAAATACGTGAGTTTTCTTGTGTTTTTCGCGTGTCCCCCCCCCCCATGTCCCTGAAAACTCCCATATGATAATAATTCAAAACAGGCAGTCCTAGATCTTATGGGATTTGTTTTAATCTAAAAAATGAATATGAATCAAAATTTACAGCTGCATCATGCATTTTTACAATAGCGGTCGTTTTGATGACCATTAGTTCTAAGAGGGATGAAAACGCCGATGTGTTCATGTAGTGATGTAAATACGGCTACTTGGCAATAACAATGACTATGCAAAGAAACAAACTTCACGTGGTCTCACGCGAATTTCCATGTAAAAGAAATTAAATAATGGCTGTTTTGCTTCTTTTCGTTTATAAAATCAACTCATTTATAGGATACGCACATAGAGTTTAAATTAAAAAAAAAATACGTGCATATTTTTTGAGTTGACTTTGTTAGAGTTACTTCGAAGTATCATTAATGGTCAATAGAAGTTGAAAGCAGTTTATTTTTCAGTTAGGTGGAAGTTTATTGAGAGATAAAACATTTAATAATTATTTTTTGAACTTTTTCTATGTACGTTTTGTAACGTATTTCATTTTTTCCTAGTGCTATCTGGGAAAATTTGAAGATAACTGCTGCATTCATATATGAATTATTGCATAGTCTTGAAATTGATTTCTGAAACCACTTTTGACTGAAATGTCACTGATTACGATGAAATGTAAAGAAAAACTTTTAGAAGATTGTTATTAAAATACGTGCCACGTTAATTTTTAATTCAACCATTAAAAAAATAAATTCACAATTAAACTTTTTGTACTATGTAAACGTAATTTAATGGCATATACAACTGTATAATTCATATATGTTGTATAAATTCATATATGGGATGTGTTTCGAAGTATCCGCCGCTGTGGTGGTCGAGTGGTTATAGTGACGGACTCGCGATGCGAGGATCCGGGTTCGAACCCCACAGTGGTGGTCGGCTGAAGTTGGTTTTCTGTGGTTCCCAACTTCAAGGCGCAAATGCGAGCCGATCTCCCCGTTAAAAAGTCTCGCCACAGAGAGCAACAGTCCTACAACGATAAATCATTTCAATCATAACACTTCACTCATAGTTAGAAAAACTGGTGACAGATGGCAGCACTACACATAACAAGCATTACAGAGAAACAAAAAACTTCCCGTCAGGTTTCACTACACGTACATTCCCGCATGTACCGATTCGTTGGGGGTTCCACGGGGGGAGGGGTTGTATGGGCGGGGTGCATGTGTGGTGTAGCAGTAGTAGGTAGGGCCTCCAAAAAAATGGTTCAGGGATCCATGATGTTCTTAAGTCAGCCACCTCGTTGGGCAATTTTCCTGTTGTGGCGTTGTATTTGTATTTAAAATTTTGAATTCGTAGCTGATGTCTAACCTTGGTTAAAGTTTTTTTACGAAATTTATCAGAATTCGTGTTTCATTTTATTTCTATAAAAAAAACTATCATACTCTATTTAATGGCTTTCAAGGTTTTACTTTTCAAAGAGAATTATTCAAATCACAATGAGTTGACATTTCTACAGATAGAAATAACGAAGAACTTCGTATTAATAAATGGCAATCAGCTCGATTAAAATATCTAACTATTATTCACAAAATTTAATGTGTAATTTTAATGTTAATTTAGTGTTCATTTTGTGATCTTCCAGTCTATGATTTCGTTAGACAAACTTTCAGTTGAAAAAAGTTTTTCGGAATGAATAAAAAAATCAAAGCTGACCAGCAGTGTAAGGAAAGTCTAAATTTCTTGAATGGTGAAAACACTGCCGGAGAAATAAAGGGTCATAATAAATAAATCAGTCTAGTATGGAACACTGTTTTGAATATTTAGTATCTAGTATGAAAAACGTTAGCATTTGAATGGTATCACATATCTAAATTTCGTGGATATAAAATATGTACTACGGATTACACGTTAAAATAAAAATTTTTAATGCAGATTTCTCAGACCACTGGGTATTGTATTATCTGCAGCTTTTATTTTTCTGTGAGAGGTTGGAATAAAAATGAATACTTTTTAAATTAATCCACAAAAATTAATTAGCTAGTGAAAGGATCAAAACATTTTTCTTTAAAAAAACACGAGACCTCTTCTTCAATACCTTAAAACTAATTAGTGGTAATATAGATGTCTAGTCGAACTTTTTGCTTGCGAGGATTATGTAAATAATGAGCTTTTTTCCCCTTTTAAAGAACGAAATTTGCAGGAAATTAAAAATCAGGCCGGAAATTACGATATTAAACATCATCTGAATTTTTATTTTATGAAACAAATGAGAAACATCATTCTTATACTTGATGCGTAAACTTATTTTTTATGTAGTTATATCGACAGCCCAATTCAAAAAAGCAAGACAGAAAATTGAATTTTTGAGTTATGCACGCCACGAGACGGTGGAAAATGCTTCTACATATTGCAAAAAAAAAAAAGAACAACTCTCAACTCTGCATAAACGCTCTCTACTGTAATTAAATTTGAGTTGATTCCAATTCAGTTCCATACAAAGTGAATTTTTAAAATGCTGTTCATTTCAAAACATAGAATTATGAGTGTTTGTTTTTTTAATCCTTTATTTGGCAGTGTTGCTCTCAAAAAAACCATTTTGGTTTTCTTATATTTTTCAAGTAAAAGCATTTTATATGCATTTATTTATTATATGCAAAAAGCATTTTATTTTGAGCTCGTTTCGGACTTGATGCTTCTAAGCATCTTCTAAAAATTCAATTTATACTTCTGAGCTCTTCATGAAGTTTCTATAATTACCAGTAGAATGGCTCAAAGGTACACGATTTTTATGTCTTGATAAGCCAAGCAAGAAAGATTTTGGACCCTTGCATTTTGCAGGAAAATGCCATGTGTGGAGGAGGAGGAGGCCCGTGCCGTCTTAACGGATGAGCCCACCCGGGGACGGCTTGAAGACCTGAAGGGAAGATGGGCCTTAGAAAAATGAGAAGTAGTTGAATTTTTCGAGAGTTTCCAGGTAGGGTCTCAGAAAAATCACTTGGCCCGAGAGCATTTGATGCTGTTAAGACAACCCTGGAGAAGGCATATTGCTGTGCGTTCTTCGACAATTATAGAAAAGTAAGTTGGCTAACAATAAATGACATTTTTAAACTTTTCAAATCTATGTAAATCATATATATATATATAGTGTGTTCCCTGAAGTGCAACACCCCACATTTTTTTAAATATTGGCAATAAATTTTTGTGTCAAATTCAAGGTACCCCATTTGCTTAATACAACCCCTCAAAAGTTTTCTCCTCTGGATATTTCAATGCTGGCTAATTGAAGGGTTAACTGAGCCGCGTCGATATAAAATAAGTAGAAATTTCCAACTGCATTAATTATGTTACTCTCCGTTTTGATTTAAAGTTATAAAATTAATTTAGAAATTAGTAAAATAAATTTCCGCTCACCACTATGTCCATAATTTTTTCTACGAAAAAAATAGTTATTAACGTAGTATAACGGTCCATCGTGACGGATGCTCCACACTTGAGGCATGGGCTTGTTCCTATCAAAATCACAAAGTTGACGTTCATGAAAGATTTCATGAAGAGAAGAGACCCGTCATCACTGCCGTGCAATTTTTTTTCCAGCTTTGGATCTCGTCACGCGTGTGTATGTGCATGTTCGGTCTCTTTTTCTCTCTTTCCAATGATGATGACGACGACGACGACGATGATGATAGAGAGGACGTGTCATGAATGATGTACCACTGACCACCACCACACGAATAAAAAAAAATGATCTTCTCCCCTTTGTATTTTATAATATATTTTTTCTCCTCCGGATCATCCCTTTCCTGCCAGAATCGAAAAGGAAAAAAAAAGTGCAGAAGAAAACTTGGCTTTGGCCGAGCGTGCGCGTGGCAAAAGACAAGCTCCACCCTCAATTCTCTATCATTTATTAATGGACAACTTTGCTCAGTACTCGACAATCCTCTGTACTCGAGGCCTGTCTCCTTTCTCCTTACTTTTCCCTTTCCTATCTCGAGATGATGATGCCGAGAATGTGTCTCTCGCCTCTCTCCCTCTTTCTTCCGTTAAAAATGAGCAGCTGAGACCTTGGCGAGCTTTTGGTGAATGTATTTGCAAGAGTAAAGTAGTAAGTTACTTTAACGGAAATAGTGACCGTAAAAAGAAGCGTCAAGGTTATGTTGTCCAAAACAGAGGGCCATTCCTTGAAAAACTTTCATTCACGTACTCATCTATAAAATTAGTAAATGCCGGATATGTAGTAACTTAACTATTAGTTCGTTATCATCTTATCATATTTGATTCATTAACCAATGCCATTTTATTAGTCAGCTAAGGCCGATGTGAGGTCGTCTGGGCATCATGCTGGACTCATCATATGGATTCAGGTTCGAACTCGGCGGCACGGCGATGATCGGCTGAAGTTGGTTTTTTGCGTTTTTCCAACTTTGAGGTGCGAATGTGAGATGATCAGGGATGTCTTAAGAGCACTAAGGGCTCCTGGGCCAAGTGATTCTTTTGAGGTCTTACCAGGAAAATTTACACGCATACTCCTCGAAAATTTCAACTAACTTTTATGGGGGCCCCCTTCTTCTCTTGAAGCACCCCGGGATGTGCCGGGATAGGCCCCCATGCTTTAAGACGGCACTGGAGACGATCTCTCATTCAAAAAAGTCTCTACGATGATACAACACGATACTTACATAACATGAAAATTCAAGCATTCACCATCTTCACTTCAAACTTTGAAAGACACGTTGTGCAGCAATAATAAAATACATAACAAGCACAACTGTAACAACATAAATACGCAAGGGGCTCACGCATACAAATCAAAGTACACATTCTGGCATGTACTGGTTCGTTAGAAATTTCGCGGAGGAATGTGTAAGAGGTGCATATACAGTTAACTATTACGGTAGTCAGTTAAGGCGCCTTCAGCTCATACGCTTTAACTCACTTGTGAATCAAAATAAAAGCCAATGCACATTAGATAAGCTTGACTTATTTTCAGACATTTGAGAATTTGTATCTTCAATGAACAGCAGCAACAGCAAATTATCATCACTGTATGCAAGCAGGGCCGCAACCAGGTACTTTGTCAGCCAAGGCAAGAACCGATTTTGGGGGGCCCCCGTGAAATATGGAAGGAGCAATCAAAGGACGAATTCGGTGCCCCCTTTAGCTCCTCCCGGAGCACCACATCCACCTGCTTACCCCTTAGTTACAGCCCTGTATGGAGGATACATTCAGCTTTTGCAATCTGCGGATATGTTCTCCGTATAAAACAATACTTTGAATGCAACTGAATTTCATTACGATTTAAATATTATTATTATTATTATTATAGGGGATAACATTGTTCATATAAAATATCCTCCGTAATAATCGAATAAGTGATGATTTTGCATACTTCCAAATATTTAGTTTTATAATCTTTTATACGATGTGGAACAATTACATAAAATATTGCAAGTGTATGTACAGTATACAGGGTGCACAGTCAATATAAGCACGAACCGCCAATTACCGGCGAACCGTTGATTCTAGATACATTAGAAAAGGTATACAAATAACATGTAGACCTCAGATAAGTCATGCATATTGAAGGAGTTGTGTAGTTACTAAAATAAAAAAAAATTTATACAGACACCTCATACTCAAAAACCTAATTAAAATTTGTCGCCCTGTATCTCCTGAGATAAACAAAAATAATTCCACGTTTCTAAGTGCAATATTTGCTGAGATATTTGAATTCAAAAAACGGAAGGAAGTAGGGAAAAAATCAGGATAGATGAGTTTTTGTTATATTTATTAGCTATGCCCCCTGTATATGCCTCTTAAAATCGGACGCATATAATCACATGGGTCCTCACATCCTCAAACGAGCCTCTACAAAAGGAATTTTTTGCATGATTGTTTCATACTGATTTTCTAGTAAATGTATTATGCAAAACATTTGAAAAAGAAGAGGCCGATCATTGAATCTAATACCCAAAAATAGCTTTCTTTCAATCCGAGAATCAGTGAAATGTCCGAAACAGTTGAACAGACAACTAAGTTACCGTAAAAGTTATGGTCTGATCTTTTATTTAAACCTATGTGGATATCATTAATACAAGTATGTCTGGCATACAATTGAATAGAAAGCCGTCTATCTCTATGCAATTGAATAGTTTTGTATTTATTTTAATTAAAATCAAATTCTCAAGTATGCCTGCTTGTAGTATTTCCGTTTGTCCCCGCCCTGCAGACCACCTCTGGTCCACGGACCATTAGTTGTCAAACGCTGTCCTAAACCAATAGATCTCAGATTTTTTTGATGCTCGTGGTTCCTAGCCGCTAGCAATCATATTCTATCAGATCCTCAGATCTAGCGATCGTCGTTCTCTCTCTACGGGAACGAAAACCTTTTTTTCAGTTTTCTTTCGTGAAAGATAGATAGGCAATCAACCTCAGAAGTCACAAATTCAAATACAATTGAAGAAAAGGTCGATACTGGGTTCGAATCCACTATCACCGGCGCACCAGTGATTGGAAGAAGGCGATCTACCACCAGACTATTATGTGTTCCCAGCTCATACAGTACAACCAAACCTGTCAGAGACTAGAGAAATTATAATAAAGAAAAAACTTCTATAACATATATGCGCACACCATCGTCATTTTAAGAATTTCATTCTAAAAAAACATTAAAATTCATCAGAGAATGATATGCTACTATGCTCATTATCCATGGATGATTAAGGATCAATATTGTCACCCTGGTACGAATCACTGCCATAAACAAGCCTATGTAATGAAAAAATGAAAGACAATTTGATTGTAAATAGTAAACAGAATATTGTCATTTAGGGGGGTACAGATTTTTTTCTCCTCTTATAACGCCATACAAAAGTAAGTTTGAGGCTTCCAACTGCGAGCGAATCATAGAAACTCCATACCCAAAAAGTTCGTCAAAGATTCAAACCAGATCGTGGCATTTCGGATGACTTTTCATAAGGGAAGGGGAAAGTCATTCAGAACCTATTAGTTCACCCATGGGGGGTGAAAACCATCCACTCTTCCCGGAAAAGCCACTCAAGATAGAAAACACCGTGGGTGTTCGTCCATTACACTGATGAGAGGGCGTTCCGTCAGCTCATTTCGGATACAAGCAATTTTTTCTCACCGGCCACTCACGTACCTTGATGAGGATTCAGAGCAAAATTACAGTTGACCTTTTCTTAAGACTACGTTGCATATTGAATTATCTATCACTTCCCACACATCATGATCCGACGTGAATGATGATGACATCTGTCTATGATGACTGAATCACTGTTCAGTTGGGACCCCTCTTCTTCGTAGTGCGAGGCTGAAAATTCGCGCGTCATCATTTCGTCGTGAACAAGCACAATGCGGTCCCTAGCTTATAATGTCGAAAGTATTCGATCTTTTTCGCATGATTCATTAACCCCAGCAAGGCAAGATATTAAAAACGAAGCTATGACAAACTTCTGATATACGGTAAGAATTCAAGTGATGCATTTCATCACCAGCAAAAGAATTTCTTGCCACCAAAAAACAGTTTTATTCAAAAAATCTATGCCCAAATTTGATGCTCTTCGAATCAGATGCTATATAAAAGATCACCCGGAATGCACACTGTCTTGAAGTTGGCGTTTCACCCCCAGGCTTCAATAGCTACTAATAGACGAGGATCTCTCGTCCTTCAGTCAGACATTTGAAGCCTTTTCGGACGTCTTCTTTGGGTTTATCGTCGTCTCCATTATTCGGGGCTATTCATAGCTGTTCTCTAAAGTATGGGTTTCCAACTGGTTTTTCGAGGAACTAAACGCCACGGAACCCTTAAAAATCCCAGAACCCGGAGAGATTCCAAAGAAGAAAACTTTCTTGTTACTAATACTCGTAAAGCTGTTCTTTATTTTGAATTTCAACGAGATAGTGTCTTTTAAAAAGAATAAGCAGATTGAAAGAACAGCATTAATCGGGGAAAGAAGCATTGTTACTTAGTTTATGCTGTTTTTTCCCAAATACCATTCGATTTTTGTATTCAAATATCTCTGTCAATCACTTGGACGTGGATTTTTTTTTTTTTTTTGCTGGGCTCAGGAGAGACAGGCCAACAACTTTCTAATTGGAAGTTGGAAGATATGGGACCGTATAAAAAGTTTATTTTTATATTTTAATAACTATGGAATGCCTAGCAACATGAATGATGTATCTGAGGTCTACACGTTATTTGGATCCTTTTTCTAAACGGAAGTATGCTCTATTATAAACGGTTTGCCAGTAAAATGCGGCAAAAAGAATTAAGCAATATCATCCTGTATATATATTATGTAAGAAACATCACTGTGCTGGAACTACTGTCACCCATAGGGCGGAGATAGACTTGTAGGTGTTGGCGGGCATGATGATGATGATGTAAGTTCATATATACGCAAATACATGAAATAAGTTGATTTTACGGGTATGTATCCCCACCCATGTATGTATACCCCCATGTATCTCCGCCCATGTTGTCACCTGTCAAATAAAAAATAAAACTGCTGTGGTTATTCGATTGAAATTGAAAACCGATTTCTGATTAATGCGCCGCATAGTAAAAGCCAATATAGTATGATATTGATGAATATTGTTGGAGCAATAACATCAGTTGAATTGTCAAGTTTTCTTAAAATTTTTAACATTTGTTGTTTATGTGCATGTAAATTAAGTTATGTGCAATTTACATTGGTAATATGCTCGAGAATTTATGTAATTGTGATCGAAAGAGATAAACCAGAGAATCGAGCCGAGTCTATATTCTTCGTATTTACAATTTCGAAAAGCCAAGGAGGATGTTCTAGACCAGTGGTTCTCAACCGGGGGCTATATGATATGGCCCCCTTGTGGTACTGGGATACTTCAAGGGGGCCACGGAAGAAAATGGAGAAAGGGGCCATGACAGGTGGTTTGGAGAGCTGAGAATAAAAATTAAGGTGTGAAGAAATAAAGATTTTATATTAGTGACTAACATTTATACAGTGAGAGAGGGAGAGAATCCAACAAAACCACCCATAAAACTAGGGTCTCCTTTAGGGCATGGACCCACCCAGGCCTCACTGCCTACATTTTGCAACAAGTTCCCTAGGATGGGGTTTTCCCCTCAAGTCCCCGGCTAAATTTTTCAGACCCCCTTCCCTATATGAAATTTATTATATGAAAAAAAAAAAGATGAAAACCATATTAGGCCCCGGGCTGTAGCTCTGTCAGTCCCACTCTAGCTAAAGTATGGGACTACCATAGCATCACTTTGCCTAAGAAGAGAAGAAGGGGGGGGGGGGGTTATGATATTGAGACGGTCCTGATAGAACTCGGACTAGCGGGGCGATCAATAAATTCTAGGCTACTGGTCTGGAGGCCAATTTGCTTTGCAAAATTTTTGTTCAGTATAAATTCACTGAAAAAAATAATTTCAATACGTCTTGCTTCTAGATGAGAGTTGAAAACTCTGGGTAAGACAGGGGAGCCACGCGAAAAAAATATGGTTCAAAGGGGGCCACGGGCCAAAAAAGGTTAAGAAACAATGATCTAGACCACTTTTGTGCATTTTACTAACATTAGATTATCGCACACAAACAGCAACTGTTAAAATTTCAAAGCAAACTTGATAATTCGACTAATATTATTGCTCAAAAGATATTTGTCAATATATCATATTTTTTTTTTCAATGTGGCACATTAATCAAAAATCGGTCATCAATTTCAACCGGAGAAGCCCAACAGTTTGATTTTTTATTTGATAGAGAGAAAGGGTGACAGCAGTAGTTCCAATTCAATGACGTGTTATATGTACTTCTGTACACATATTTTCAATATTTTCTAGAGAGAGAAGGCACATTTTTACTGATAAAATTTTATTTTACCCGTTCATTGGTTATGGACAAAAGTGACAAAGAAAGGCACCATTTTTTCATGGTGAATAAGTTCGCAAAGTGCATTTAGAGTGTGAAAGTGAGTGAGAATGCTTCCCTGCAGTTTTTTTCCTTCTAAGCAGAGAAATTCCCTATATTGTTATAAACTGAAGAGCCAAAAAAACTGGTATAGGCATACGTATGCAAATAATGAGATATAGAACCAATCAGAGTACGGGCTTGCGGTCGGCAACGCCTATATAACACAAATGAAATTTGGATTTTCACAGTACGACCATTTCACGAGAGTACCGTGAATATCGGGAATCCGGTAAAAAATTAAATCTACGACATCGCTGCAGCCGGAAAAAGATCATGCAATAACGGGACTGACGAGAATCATTAAATGTGACAGACGTGCAACCCTTCCGCAAATTGCTGCAGATTTCAATGCTGGGCCATCAACAAGTGTCAGCGTGCGAACCATTCAACGAAACATCATCGATATGGGCTTTCGGAGCCGAAGGCCCACTCGTGTACCTTTGATGACTGCACGACACAAAGCTTTACGCCTCGCCTGGGCCCGACAACACCGACATTGGACTGTTGAGGACCGGAAACACGTTGCGTGGTCTGACGAGTCTCGGTTCCAATTGCTTCGAGCTGATGGACGTGTACGGGTATGGAGACAACCTCATGAATCCATGGACCCTACATGTCAACAGGGGACTGTTCAAGCTGGTGGAGGCTTTGTGATGGTATGGGGCGTGTGCAGTTGGCGTGATATGGGACCCCTGATACGTCTAGATGCGACTCTGACAGGTACGTAAGCATCCTGTCTGATCACCTGCACCCATTCATGTCCATTGTGCATTCCGACGGACTTGGACAATTTCAGCAGGACAATGCGACACCCCACACGACCAGAATTGCTACAAAGTGGCTCCAGGAACACTCTTCTGACTTTAGACACTTCCGCTGGCCACCTAAATCCCCAGACATGAACATTATTGAACATATCTGGGATGCCTTGCAACGTGCTGTTCAGAAGAGATCTCCACCCCTTCTTACTCCTACGGATTTATGGACAGCCCTGCAGGATTCATGGTGTCAATTACCTCCAGCACTTCTTCATTAGTCGAGTTCATGCCACGTCGTGTTGCGGCACTTCTGCGGGCTCGCTGGGGCGGGCCCTACACGATATTAGGCAGGTGAACCAGTTTTTTTTTGGCTCTTCAGTGTATAAGGTAGCATTTTTTTATTTTCATCATTTCATGCAGATATCAAGTGTACTTGACGGGATACCCAGGGCCACCTAAACACGTCTCATCCGGGACCCATGGCCTCCACATCCTGCAGTAAGGCCCCCAGGTCAGACTGTCATCTAGCATTATGAATTTGAGGTGTGAAAAAAAAATGAGAGAATCATCTCAGGTTTCCGGGAAGGAGCCCTGCATAGACTAAAGATATACTATTATAACTCTGTGGTGCCCTGTGAGAGCCATGCGGGGACCTGATTGCACAAGGCCATCCACGATAAGATCTGGCACAATGATTTATGACAATAAATATGTAAATTAAGAGGTGGTGCTTAAGCTCTCTTTCATTTTATTCTGGGTCTATGATGTTTTTGAGACGGCAGTAGGGACATTTTTTTTTTCATTTTGATCATTTTTGTCGTACCAGCCATTTTCTGCATACGAGGGCTAATGAACGGGATCTACGACATTTTTTCTTTGATAAATATTCAAATATTTGTCTGAGTTAAGTATAATTGCCTCATCATCATCATTAAAGGTTCCACGAAACAGCCTTATAATCATCAAGGGTTCTACGAGAAACTTTACGTTAGAAATCTCTGTTCTAGAGCAATATTTCTCAAAGTGGGCGTCTCATCTCTTAGGGTTGTCGCCAACGTTTGTCAGAAGCATCGAGGTGAGTAATCCATATTGATGTGTGCCTATTCAATGCCATGAAGTGGCTCTTTTCGAGACTATTCTGGGGAGCCGTAAATAAACAATGACCAAGGCTGGCTTACTAACCGAAACGGCGATCCAGTCCATATTCCGGCCGCTGTGGTAGTCGAGTGGTCATAATGACGGACTCGCATCGCGAGGATCCGGGTTCAAACCCCATCGCCATCGTAGTGGTGGTCGGCTGAAGTTGGTTTCCTGTGGTTCCCAACTTCGAGGCGCAAATGTGAGCCGATCTCCCCATTAAAAAGTCTCGCCACAGAGAGCAACAGACCTACAACGATAAATTATTCAACCATTACACTTCATAGTTAGAAAAACTGGTGGCAGATGGCAGCACTACGCACAACAAGCATTACACAGAAACAAACTTCACGTCAGGTTTCACTACACGTACACGCACATTCCCGCATGTACCAATTCGTTAGAGGTTCCGCAGAGGAATATGGACGAGGTGCATGTTTGGTTTAGTAGTAGTAGTCCATATTCCGAAGAATTTCTAACCGATAGGTCACAGCAGAGATAATAACGACTAGGTCTACAGAACAGAGTAACGGGTGGCAAAATTTTGCTGCCCTAGGAGCTAGAGTGTATCACGATTCAGTTCAAACGCCTGCAGACAAAGATTCTAATTAAATGAAGAAGCCGCTCGCGAGAGCTCGAGTTCGAACTCCATCGGCAGCACAGTGGTGGTCGGCTGAAGTTGGTTTTTTGTGGTTCGCAAAATCGTCATATGAATTCGAGAGAGCCGATTTTACTGTTTAAAGGTCTCGCAACAAAGCAACATACCTACAACGGTACAGATATTCAATTATCACTCCACTAGTTTGAAATATAGATGGCAGCACCAAAATTTATGCACAACACTAGAAACTCACACAGACTGTCAGATATAAGTACACATTTCCAGCAGAACTCATTTCAGTTGTAAATTTCCCATGGCGATAGACCGAAGTTTTGTTCGGTTTGGAAGAAGTTAAATGGAGAAGCACAACTTTTTTTGATGAAAGAATATAAGCAAATGCCAAAGATCAATTTGAATACAAAAAAGAATTAGCAGTAATATTGAACTTGTTTGTAAATTTATTAAATTTTTTAAATTAACAGCTGCCTGACAATTTTTTGATTGCTATAAAAACCTCAACTGTGAAATCTGATAATAAATTCTGATAGTAAAAGATCACCCAATTTTAGCATAGGAAAAATTTTAATGTTTGCAAGGGTGAAAAAAATGCTCTTATGCCCATCATTTCTATCCCCAGAACCATACATGAATATTGCAGGTCCTTAAGGAAGGCATAAGGGTAGTCATAATACATACGGCAGTGGCCTTGAAGCCAGGGTTGCTGAAGCATCCACATTAGAACAAGTATGCTTCCAAAATTAATTCAGAAATCAAAATTCTTACATGAAGCACGAATAAAGCATTAATAGGTATAAAAAGCTTCAGACACCCCTAACATAGGGGTATTTATACAATACACCACCTGAAATTGTTAAACAGGATAGCACATTCCAGTGCTCGGACCTATTTTTTGCTCGTAGCTTTGTGATCATGTGTCATATGCACACAAATTTTCAGCATGTAGGCCAGTTTGTTTAGAATTACTTTTACACAGTATAATTTTTGACATCTGAGTAATTTTAATATTTCATTCAATAGATTCTGTATACGTAAAAAAAATTATCTATGGTATGTACTACAAAAAAAAAAAAATTACACTCGAACAACACAATTATAAAACAAATATCTTTATTTTTTTCCTCTATGACTTTCAATGAGTGCAAAATTTAAATATCACAGTGATTCTAGAAAACAAACTTATAAAACTATATAAAAAATATCACAATTGTATAAAATGTTTAGGAACTACTTTCTAAGAAATGACAAGACTAGAATAGAATGAGAGCAACAATTGTATAATGTCATAGTGCAAGCCTATACGAGGATACATATGAAATGAAGAAGGGAATATATCAGCAGAATGGAGCTTTCAATCTAATTAATAAGTCTGTAAAAGTTTAAGAAGCTTCTTCCCGACATCACAAAAGTCTGTTTCCCAAATTCTTTTGTCATTAGCATCATCAGTTTCAAGTAATATAGTAGGACCTGAAACATAAATGGTAATTGAAATCCTAAATAACTGAACAATGAAGTATTCTGGTCATTTTGAATGCAACGACTTAAAAAAACCAACTTAAATATTTATAATTCAGATTTTAATAGAAAGTTAATCATAATCAACACTGTTGAATTTGATCAAACCCAGTCAAACTACACCATTAAAATCTTTAATCTTGTTTATATAAAATTAACTGATTTTTCCTCAAGGCACCTTAAATTTTAGGACAATTATCAACAGATAACAGCGATTATCTGTTAATAATAGTATAGGATAAACAAAGCATAGGATAACCATATCGATAATGGTTTTATATGTATGACTATCATATTTTGAAAATTATAAATATCACATGATTTTGCAATTTTTGGCTTTCTTTTCCAAAGACATTTTAATTTAAAGCATACCAGTTGCATACTGTAACACTTTGATGAGATGCTGAATTTCAAGATGAGTCAGAGGTTTCTTTGACATCTCTTTTGGCATGCAGTAATTCCACAATATTTGACATAACAATGCTGCTGTTCCCCAATCACGGCTCATGCAGAGATGCAGTTTATGTAACAACCTATAGATAGAGTTTCTTGTTCTTGAACACATTACTTAGTAACATCACAAAAAAAAAAGAATTATCAGAATTCTGGAAATATTTAGAGAATCGTAAAACTGCAAATTTCACACCAAAAATGCCAAAAACATGGATTAAAGAATCTGAAATGAAAACAAAAATGTGAAAGAGATGCACTTGATCGCAACATTTTTAGAATCATAAAATGGTGTTAGCTGTGCTAATGACATTTGCAAACATTCATGTCTTTACTAATCAAAATTTTACCAAGACTTCTGAATCAAAGCTATGGTTCAAAATGAGAAAGCAACCAAATATATCCATGGCAAAAGTCTACAGTGAATGACATCAACAACAAACTAAAATTATCAAATAATATTTCTTTCTCTTTAACCAGTCAAGTGGGAATGAAGAAGATATTTGTCAAGCTGTTTCTGATCCTTAAGTAGTGGTGACAAAGATCTTCATCATAGAGAATCTGTTCCTTCAGCTTCCTCCGTTGCCCCTTAATCCTTACATTCTAAAAGCCCATTCAAGTGAATAAAGCACTTGGTTGAGAAGATACAATGAATTGGTCCTAGACCATCACATTGTAGCAAGGTTTCACTGTATATAAACACACAAACTAGAGTATGCAATTCATCAAAATCCAAAAAAAAAAGTTTATTGGCTGGAAGGTAAAATTGAATTTTTTTCCCTTCAGAATTTCATTTTTTAGAATTCATATATATTCCAAGTTATATGTACAGACGTGCCAACTTTTGTAATTCAGAAATCCGGAGATTCTCCCGAGGGGGGGGGGGTATAGAGAGAGAGAGAAATCACATCTACTACATACTGTTCATAGAACATGTGTTTCCTTTTGTGAATGCTAACAGTGATTGATAATCTTGGATATATGAACTCTTAAAAGCTTTATACACTGGTGTAAGAAATTAAGAGAATTCGCAGACTTGGTCGATTATCTCTAGAACTACTGTACCGATTTTAATGAAATTTGATATACATTGATACAATACAAAACAAATAACCATTCAATAATTGTAATACACACGCATGATCGTGCGTAACACTCGTTGGAGTCGGACGGTATGAAACAGTGGTTGCAGAATAAACAAAAAAATGGGTTAATAGGGGGTATGGTCCCCTCTTACAGATATACAGGTCTCGCAGCGTGATTTCATACTTGAAATAAGGCAGTTTATCATTTCCTGTGGCAATTGGTCCCACTCGTTCAGCAACGCTGTTTTCATTCCCTGGATGGTTCCCGGAGGGGAGTTGCGAGTTGCAATTGCCCTTCCCAGAGCGTCCCAGACATGCTCTATATACAGGGTTAAGGTCTGGAGATCTGGATGGCCAATCTATCCGGCGAATATCCTCACTCTCTAGAAAATCGTCGAGCAGAAGAGCTCTATGTGGTCTCGCGTTATCATCCATTAAAATGAACTCAGGGCCAACTGCACCCCTGAAAAAGCGAACATAGGGCTCCAAGACCTCATCCTATACCTCACACCAGTCACAGTGCCTCTTTCAAAGACATGGAGAGGTGTGCGACCATCCAACACGATGCTTGCCCAGACCATTAAACCTCCTCCGCCATAATGGTCGATTTCGCAGACATTGGAGGATAGGTAGCGGGTCCCTGGTTCTCTCCATATGAACGTACGGCGAGAATCGGAGCTTAGGCTGAACCGGGACTCATCAGTGAAGAGAACGGTCGCCCATTGATTAATACTCCAATCTCTATGCTTTCTGCACCATGATAAACGGATTCCCCTGTCCGTAGAAATGAGCGGGATGCAAACAGCAGGTCTTCTTGCAAACAACCCTCTCTCATGAAGTCTTTTGGAAACAGTCACCCTTGATACACGGGTTTCTGTGGCTGCATACAAGTCACAAGAGAGCTGAGAAGCTGTAGCACTCCTGTTACGCCTCGCTATAATCGACAAATCGCGATCTTCTCTGGCCGTTGTGGCTCTTGGACGACCTTGCCCAGGCTTTCTCTCGATGGATCCGGTATCCTGGAACTGTTTCAATAAGTTACACACGACGCTGGGCGTTAAATTGAACTCTCTACAAATCTGGACTTGAGATTGGCCTGCTTCTAGCCTCCTCACAATTCGCTACCTCATTCCATCATCTAAACGTTGGTGGTTACTCATTTTTACTGTAACAATTTGAAATTAACCGATTGCTGAAAAATAACACCAAGAAATTCGCAGAGGTGTGCTAGCAAACGAAATGCGTCTTAACTTACGTGCACTTATAAAGCCTGCTTCTCTACTGGCTCCGCCTACACACACTTGTACGCTTACGTATTTGACATACAAGATTTGCATTTTTGTCTAGAAGCAGTGGTTTTACATTCAGTTCAGTTCTTTTCATGAAATTCGATAAAATATGCAAATTCTCTTAATTTATTTCATCAGTGTATTTAGCTTTATATAGTTAAAGTTTTATATTTTCTTTCTGAAGACATGCCGGACTCGTGATGCGAGGATCCGGGTTCGAACCCCACAGTGGTGGTCAGCTGAAGTTGGTTTTCTGTGGTTCCCAACTTCAAGGCGCAAATGCGAGCCGATCTCCCCGTTAAAAAGTCTCGCCACAGAGAGCAACAGTCCTACAACGGTAAATCATTCAACCATAACACTTCACTCATAGTTTGTATAACTGGGGGCAGATGACAGCACTACACATAACAAGCATTACACAGAAACAAACTTTACGTCAGGTTGCACTACACGTACACGCACATTCCCGCATGTACCGATTCGTTGGGGGGTTCCGCGGGGGGGGGATGCATGTGTGGTCTAGCAGTAGTAGGTAGGGGCTCGGGGATCCATGATGATCTTAAGTCAGCCACCTCGTTGGGCAATTTGCCTGTTGTGGCGTTGTATTTGTATTTGTATTTGTATTTAATAGGAGGAAACAATTTAAAAACTTCAAAATACACAGCTGCTGACGAAAAAACTTGTGTTTACCGCACGGCTGTTAATGGAATAGAATAACGATTATACAGTAATTTCAGCAACCAAGGGCTTACCCCTGATAAATGATTGCCGATAGACGAAACGTAAACAAAGGCACGTCTTTGCCAGTTGCTTAAATGTGGTCACCAAGACTTTTTTCCGGTTGATCGATGGAAATGGCCACGGTTGTTTTCCTCTATGGGTTTTTTTTCCTAACGACGACGGCAGTTATTGATGTCATGACAACGTGAAAGCTTGAGTAAAATCTAATTTTCTGCCAAAATCTGGAGAAATTTTAACAAATCCGGAGAGCAGGAGGAAGGATGAAAAATCCAGAGTCTCCCGCCTAAATCCAGAGAGTTGGCAAGGTCTGTATGTATATAAATTTAACTTGTGACTTGAGTAATATACCATACTATTTGTTAGTTTCACACAATGGCTATATTTTTTTTACATATGCCACTTTTTTTAATATATAGTGAAACTTCGCTATAACAATACTCGATAATACAACAAATCCATATCTACACTGGTATTTTTTTAAAGTCTTGTTTGGATATGGCAATATTCTAATATTGAACTGCTACCTCTCAATATATAACAATAATCCCTCTACAACTACATTTATTTTTTGGCCTGCAGAGCAACATTATAGTGAAGATGCACTGAATATATACATTAGTCACAGTTCGAAATTGGTTAATTTGCCTGGCCAATGTCTGAATTTTGAACTTGCATATTATATGGGGGGGGGGGGGAATAATACTATTTAGAGATAAAGAAGCTTCGCCACTTTACAAGTGGAAGTGAAAAGCTTCTACCAATCAACCAGTTAATAGAATATTTCAACAGTTCTTTTAATCTTTTTTACTCTTAATTAAATACTTTTTAATTAAGATTTTTTTTAAGCAAGGCATTTTTTTACCAGTCTGAACATTTTATCCCCAGGGAAATCATTATGTTTATGTGTTGACTACAATTGAGAGTCAACACCTGCCAATAGCGTTTTAAAAAATGCAGCATTCATATGCGATACTATTTAGCATAAAACATTGAAAAAAGTGAAAAAAAAAAACTGAGAGAACATAAAATTCACATAGAAATACTACTATAAGATAGTGTCTATACTAATGAAAAAGAAAATGACTTACTTGTTAACTCCCTGCTCCTTGTAAAAGGGCTCCTTTGCCTGTTTATCCAGCAATAAGTTCATAATGACTGCATATCCACCAACAGCCATATCATTACTGTACTCATCCAGAAGGCACACAAATGCAGGCATTACTGGCAGCAAGATGGAAAAAAAACTATATTAATAGCAAAGAGGAAGCCTCTAAAAAAACTCACTAAAATAAAATTTCAATAGAAGGGAGGAAAAAACTCTACATTCTTACATTTCATTTCTAGAATGAATGTTCGGATCTCAGGAATTCTTGTAATGTTACGTATGATGCCACAAGCTTCTATCCTAATATCTACAACATATGCCGAACTCAAGAAAGGCACCACAACTGTTAAGGGATATAGAAAATACAGAGTAGAATTAATGACTAGGCAAATTTATCTTTATGTATACATATGTACTTCACATACACCTTTTTTTATGAATATGCATATATGCATACATATTAATTCTTATATATTAATACATGATATGTATTTATATCAAGAGAAAAATCATAAAACCTTCAGCAATTTTCACACATAGAAATGTGACGTCAAAATCGTCTTGGATGAAAAATGTGATATTATTCATTGTGACCAATATGAAGGTGAGAGGTTCATGAATATCTTCAGCATCAGGTTCACATGTTTTATAACTTTCTGGGAAAAAAAATTGAAAAATTTTAAGGAAAAACAATTACACAATTTTGTACAATGACAAATGATACCTATAGACAATTGAAAACAATTAACTTTAATATTAATAATAATAAAACTATGCTTATTCTCTGAGAAAATTTTATATAGTCAAAATGTGGTACAACTGTTCTGTTTTCTCCTCACTGTAGCACTCAGAAAAAAAAAAAATGTATTAGCATCAGCCTTTTTCTTAACCCTTTAAGCTGGCACAGAGGAAATCATTAAACCCCCTTCAAAATACCATATCTTTTTCAATGAAGTCGGCTTTCCCTGTACCCAAAGGGATATAGGGAAATGTGTTCTTTTGAGAAATCAACTTTATAAAATATCTGAGATCGGCAATGCTATAATAAGAGGCTTTTAAAGAAGTAAAATATCTTGTCAATGGTGCTGAGAAATGGTTAAAAAATAAAAAGCAGCTGTGTTCTTCACATTCCTGCGATGAGATAAATTTTACCTCGCAGCAAGATTTTTGCTTTTTTAAACATAAATTTTATTTCATCAAAATGACATTGACTGCTGTTCTTGATATTTTTTAAGGTATTTTCATAATTTTTAAAACTACCAGTTTCTGGATATTTTTGTTTCAAATTTTTGAAAATGGCAAATTGATAAAAAAAAAATAATAATAATCATATAATAATAATAATAATAATAATCTCCACACTAAACAAAATTACCAATGAGCTTAATCATAGAGACTATGAGTTTTCCATCTTTCGCAAGTTTACATCCAATGTCACTGTTCACACACATATTTCCAAATATACTGACAATCTAAAAGATAAGCATGTACAACTATATCAGAAAAATAATCATAAACATTAAATGTGATTACAAGCTTTCTCAAACACTAATATTAATGATATCAAAGACAAATTATAAAAAAAGACCAGAATGAAATAATGTATGCACAGAATGATCTCTCTTATCGTCCTTCTGAACTCAAAATCCTGTTTCTTACATGATTTTGCAAATGATCTTATCATGTTACTATAGTATGTACAACAATTCGTCGCATGTAGGTCCCGATTGCCTTGATAAAACACAATATTTCTATTTTTTATTGTTATTTATTACCCCAATCTTTAAAAAGTGTATTTGTATGATGCAATATTTCTCTACGAAGTACCCAACAGATTCACTTAATAGTGCATAATTAATTTCTCTTTATCCAGATTTTCTCTACACCAGTTGACCTTCAGTCCCAATCAGACCATATAAAAAAGTTTTACTGCCCATAGAAAATATTTAATAAAGATAGAAACTGCAGTTAAAAAACCCAATTTTTTAAAAGAAAATGTGTTTAACCACACACATGCATGCAACAATTATTTAAAAGTTCATTTAAGTCTGTATTTCAATTATATGCAATAAAACCTTCATTTAATTTCTCTTTAAAACTGAGTATGTTTGTGATAATTTCAACCAAATTTAAAAGCTATCTCAATTTAATAATAAGATGCCCATCATGACCCATTCATTAGATCAAGGTTTGACTATGTAGTGACCGATCATAAACGATGCTCTGTGACGTCACGATGTCACGTTTTCTCGTTGTAGCGCTTTTCGCCTTGTGATGGATGGTAACCTAGCAACGGATGGCCAGAGAGTTTTTCGAACGTTTTAATCAGTTGATTGTATTTCGTCGTACAGAATGGATGTCGCGTATAACTTGTCCGTGTGTGTAAATAAAATGTTCATGTCTTTAAAAATGAAATTTACATCTTCTCATTGCCGTCGCCTTTACTGGTGACCCGGACGTGATCCCGAACCTGCCAAGAACTTATCGCCATGGCTGAACAGCAAGAGAGCGATCTTCGAGTTCAAGCTGTCCACGCGAAACTGCCGACATTCTCGAAGGACAGGATCAAACTTTTTTTCGTCCAGCTCGACGCTGCCTTCAAGATCAACCATGTTACTGCCGAAGGAACCAAGTATAACTACCTAGTCAACTGCCTAGATGTGGAGATCTTGTCAACGGTAAGTGACATTGTTTTCGATCCTCCCGCATCGGATCCGTTCTCGAAACTCAAGGAGAGACTTCTCGCTGTGTATAAACATTCAGCCGCGAAAGAGGTCAAGATATTGTTAGAAGACCTATCCCTAGGTGATCAGAAGCCTAGTACGTTGCTACGTAAAATGCGCGAGCTTTCGACAGGGCGAATTAGCGATGAGACTTTCCTCAAAAATTTGTGGCTTCAACGGCTACCAAAGAGTATGCAAACGGTGTTAGCAGCTAGCAGTGAAGAACTGGACAAGCTAGCCGAGTTAGCTGATCGAGTAGCTGAGCTCACTGAACCCAATTACGGTCATGTAGCAGAAGCCTCGTCTTGCTCGGAGCTAAGAGACCTTAAACTGCAAATCTCGGAGCTGACTAAAAGAGTTGAGCAGTTGGGCAAATACCCGAGGAATAGCCGGAACCGCTATCGAAACTCCAGTCGAGACCGACGTTATTCTGGTTCTAGGAATCGCTCGCGATATCGAGACTCCGATGAAAACCCTAAAGTGTGTTATTATCATAGCAGGTTCGGAGATAAAGCTTCCAGATGCAAGTACCCCTGCGCTTACAACGTTCAGAATATTCAGGGAAACGGTCCAAGCCCCCCGCAGTAACGGCATGCGGTGGCGGCGATAGCAGTCTTCACCATAGCCGTTTGTTCATTATGGAAAGGAAAAGCGGCATGAAATTTTTAATTGACTCTGGAGCTGATATATCAATTTTACCTTACAAAGGCAACGGCAAACCGACAACTTTTGAGCTTTTCGCTGCAAATAGTTCCCGTATATCTACCTACGGTTTGAAACTCTTGGAATTGGACTTGAACTTACGGCGGAATTACAAATGGCATTTCACCCTCGCTGACGTTGAGAGACCAATTATCGGATCGGATTTCCTTGCTCACTACAGACTCATCATCGATATCAAAAACAAGCGACTTATAGATCCACTCACTTCTCTCACGTGTAAAGGTTTTACTTACAATGGACCTTCGACAACGATTAAAACAATCTCAGGAAACAGTGCTATAACTGAAATTTTGAAGGAATTTCCCGAATTAACGAGACCTCGTCCGTTTTCGAGGAAATCTTCCCATAATACCTTGCACTACATAGAAACTAAAGGTCCTCCTGTTTTCGCAAAGCCACGCAGATTACACCCAGCTCAACTCAAGATTGCCAAGACCGAATTCCAGATGATGTTGGACCAAGGTATATGTCGTCCATCGAAATCAAACTGGGCTTCCCCGTTGCACATGGTTTCAAAAGGACCGAATGAGTGGAGACCAACTGGTGATTATCGAAGTCTGAATCGAATTACTGTGCCGGATAACTACCCAGTGCCACATATACAGGACTTCGCGCAGAATCTGCATGGATGTAAAGTTTTCTCTAAAATAGATCTGGTCAAAGCATTTCATCATATTCCTGTAAATCCCGACGACATTCCCAAGACAGCTATCATAACTCCCTTTGGATTGTTTGAATTCGTAGTCATGCCGTTCGGACTCTCAAACGCTGCACAAACGTTCCAACGCTTCATCCACGAGGTGCTACGCAATCTCGACTTCTGTTTCTCGTATCTTGATGACGTGCTCATCGCCAGCCATGACGCAGAGCAACATCACAAGCACCTTAGAGAAGTGTTTGAAAGACTCGATAAGTACGGACTGACAATCAACACATCTAAATGCGTGTTCAAGGTACCGGAAATTTCCTTCCTGGGCTATTTGGTCAATGAACACGGCTCAAAGCCTCTCCCGGACAGAGTTCGTGCAATCCAAGAATTTCCTCTCCCAGAAAACATCAAGCAGCTTCGAAGATTTCTGGGAACTTTGAACTTTTACAGGCGATTTCTACCATCTACAGCAGCTGTGCAAGCACCACTTCATTCCTTCTTGTCCAGCACCAAGAAGAATGACAAGACATCAGTTCCTTGGACTCTTGAGACCAGACAAGCATTCGAAAAATGCAAAACACAGCTCGCTAATGCCACTCTTTTGCACCATCCTTCAGCATCATCACCATTAGTTTTACATGTGGACGCCAGTGATTTTGCTATAGGTGCCGCCTTGCATCAAGTATCTAACGATAATCAGCTACAACCACTTGCATTCTTCTCGAAGAAGCTTTCAAGCGCACAAAGAAGTTATTCTGCATACGATCGAGAATTACTTGCAGCTTATTCTGCTGTCAAGCACTTCAGGTATATGCTAGAAGCAAGACAGTTCTGCATTTGTAGTGACCATAAGCCGTTGGTGTATGCGTTCAGGCAGAAACCAGAAAAGTGTTCACCTCGCCAGCTACGACAGTTGAACTTTATCAGCCAATTCACAACAGAAATTCTTCATATAAAAGGTGTCGAAAATATTCCAGCTGATACTCGTTCTAGAATATCGACCATTTCTGTACCCACACCTTTAGATTATGTGCAACTCGCAGCTGACCAAGAGAATGGCAACGATCTCAAAACCATCTTAAATTCTAGTGTATCATCTTTACAACTGAAAAAACTCAGCCTTCCTGACGCAACAGCCGAAATTTGGTGTGATGTGTCAAACGGCAAAATAAGGCCTTTTGTACCAATTTCTCAACGACGACGAGCGTTTGAATCATTGCATTGCTTATCACATCCTGGCATCCGAGCAACATCAAAACTGCTGAGTGACAGATTTGTTTGGCCTTCAATTAGATCTGGCTGTTTAGAGTGGACTAGAGCATGTATTACATGCCAACGCTCTAAAGTTCACCGACACACTCGATCCGCGCTGGCTGAATTCAAGGTACCTAACAACCGATTTCAGCATATCAATCTTGACATAGTTGGTCCATTACCATTATGCCAAGGTTCTCGGTACCTCCTAACGATGATAGACAGATTCTCCAGGTGGATCGAAGCCTCTCCAATGCCAGACCAAACTGCCGAAACAGTCGCCAAAACATTAATTGCCACTTGGTTTTCAAGATTCGGCATACCGCACAGGATCACCACCGACCAGGGCAGGCAGTTCGAGAGCCAACTTTTCCAAAGCTTGAGCAGATATCTAGGATTCCAACATCATAAAACGACTGCTTATCATCCACAAGCAAATGGGCTGATCGAGAGACAACACCGATCGCTGAAAACTGCCCTGAGATGCCGTATTCAATCGAATCCTGCTTGGGTTGATGCTCTTCCATTCGCTCTACTGGGTCTAAGAGCAGCAGTGAAAGAAGACCTGGGATGCTCTTCCGCAGAAATCCTCTACGGAACACCATTGCATTTGCCCGGCGAGTATTTTTCCAAAACACCAGACATTATACCATCCGATTTCGTCCATCAAATCCAAAAGCTAATGCGTTCAATGAAGCCCATGCCTACAACAACTCACGGATACACGCCGACGTATATTCCTAGTGATCTGTAATCCGCGTCGCATGTCTTCGTACGCAACGACGCACCACATCCTGCCTTACAACCAACATATCAAGGCCCGTTTCCTGTCAAAGATCGCAGGGAAAAATTTTTCGACATTAACATCAATGGGACAAGCAAGAGGATCTCCATTGATCGTTTGATTCCAGCTTTCCTTGGAGATAGCTTTAAGGTACCTTCAGAAGTGCCCATTCAGCCATCCAGTACAGCGTTGCCAGCACAAGCAGTACCAACAACTGTGACTCGCTCCGGTCGTCACGTCCACTTCCCCGACAGATATTCGATCACAAATTTCGTTGACACTAGGGGGGGGGAGTGTGTAGTGACCGATCATAAACGATGCTCTGTGACGTCACGATGTCACGTTTTCTCGTTGTAGCGCTTTTCGCCTTGTGATGGATGGTAACCTAGCAACGGATGGCCAGAGAGTTTTTCGAACGTTTTAATCAGTTGATTGTATTTCGTCGTACAGAATGGATGTCGCGTATAACTTGTCCGTGTGTGTAAATAAAATGTTCATGTCTTTAAAAATGAAATTTACATCTTCTCATTGCCGTCGCCTTTAACTATATACATACATTATATTTAAAAAAATATTACTTTCAGCATCAATCCAGAAACGTCTGTTTGTCCATCTCCAATATTATAAAGATCAAATTGGGACAACATGGGTTCTTTCTTTGATTTCTGAAATTGGTAACAATGGTAGTCAATATATAAAATGTTTCACACATGTCAGGTTTCCAAATTTCAAGAGTATAAAATATAAGTCCATCCAGATCGTTTATGATAAAAATGTAACCTAATTTTTAGTTACCTCAAGCCGAAAACAGTGCTTTACTCCACTCAGCGCTTCATGCTACTAATGTGTGTTATAAAGAATTGAAAAATGTGTGTCTGGTGTATTGGTTAGCGCACTTGTCAGGTATGCAAGGGGACCCGCATTCGATTTCCGGAGGAGACAAATCACTTTTCTTTACAAATATCAGTTTCGGCATAACATCCAGAAAATACAATTTCTCTTCATACAGTGCTTTAAATTATATAATTAATTGTTATTTATCTATTTTTCATTTAGTATTTTTTTATTTATACAGTCAGTTTGCAATAAGTCAAATTCTGATAACTTGAATATCTGTTAAATTTAAAGTTTTGACTCAGCTCCAGGACTTTTTCAGCATTTCAATGTTAAAATTTTCCCTCCCTTAACTCAAAGTTTCTTTCCTCGAAGTTTTCAGAAATGAGAGAAATTTAAAAAGCAGCATTTAGAAATAGAATTTAGCATTTAACAATGGAATATAGTAACATGGATAATGTTAAGCATTTAGCAAAAGAATTGAGAATTTAGCAATAGAATTGAGAATTCAGCAACAGAATTGAGAATTTAGCAACAGAATTGAGAATTTAGTAACAGAATTGAGCATTTAACAATTTAACAACCTTATTTAGAGGATATATTTGTCTACTTACAAAAAGCGAACGACTTTCTCATGTAAAGATGAAAAATAGAAAGATAGCCAAAAATTACTGCATTGTTTGATTGAAAATAAACTTATATAGACTTTATTCACAATTCGTTTCATTTATATGAGAATTATGTATGTGCCCATTTCCATAATATACCCTATGCATGTCTAGTTTGTTTCTAAATATTATCATTCAATAATTAAATATGATTAAATTAGAATAACTTCTTTTTGAATTTCTTCACATAAAGTAGCGTTACTAATATTATATTCGTAAAAACTAGCATTATTTTAAAAAATCTTTATTTTTTCTGATCTGAAATCAGAATTTCCAATAACTTGAACTAACGATAACTCAAAGTTTTTTTCCCACCACTGCACATTTGACTTATCGAGATCTGACTATATTATTTAGTGTTTATATTATTTAATATTTATATATTATTATCATTAATCAGGGGTTTGAAATGCATACATTTATTATACAAGGAGAAATTATTATTTGGCTGTAAAACATGGGTGACAGCATCTGAAGGGTATACGTTAAAAGGGGTTTTACTATATTATATTATTACTTATTATTATGATTTATTTGTTATTATTTATATATTATTATACAGTATCATATTACATGCTTCTGAATGCTATTGATTTTGGGAGCAATCTGAATTCATTGGCATAATAACATTCATCACAATTCAGCTTCAAATGGACTGGCTATATTTTGGAGATATGAGAATACATAACTAAAAAGTACCTCTATTTGATACTTGGCAAAATAGTCCAAGTGACTGATCATTACATCCATAAAATCTCGAGAAGACATAAACTTTGGTGCTACACTCTCATTGCTTAAGATTAGATTACCAATAATGAAGGCAGCCTGGGTAGTGATAAACTGTAAAGCAAAACAGAAATTGTTTTTTTCAATGAAAATGATGATAACCTGTGTATGAAGTAGTCATTATTTACCATAAAAGTAATGTCAGAGAGAGAATTCTGAATAAATAACTGTTTCCAAACATAACTGGAAATGTACTAACGATTTGGAAATTTCAAAAAATAATTTTATACTAAAAAAAACCAAATTTAGGTTCTTCTTACATGCTACAGCTTCATATAACATGCATGTAATTTTCATTGAATAATGAAAAAAAATGGATAAAATCGAATTTTGTAGGTTTAAATTACTTTTTTTATGTAATTAAGTTTAAGTAAAAAGTTAATACGAATAATTTTTATAAAATATTGGAAAATTGGTCACATCACTTACTAAGTGAGTTTTGTAACATTTGAGTAAATCTGTAAGCACAGGGAATGAGGATACACAGGATGCTAATGTATCACAGCCATCTTCAGATTCTGCAATTTTACTGTAAATACAAAAAATATATACAGGGTTACAGGTAACAGGGAGTACAGCATTTTACTGGCAAACCATTGGTCCAAGAGGCATTTTTCCAATTAGAAAAGGCATGCAAATAACGTGTAGTACTCAAATATGCCATTCATGTTGCAAGGGGTTGTATAGCTACTAAAATAAAATAAAATAACTTTTTATACTGCCCCCATGCACCACAAAATCCCAATTAGAAAGTTTTTGCTCTGTCTTTCAGGATGGCAGCTAAAAAATTTCACGGTTCCAAGTGCAATATTCGCTGAGATATTTGAATTGGAAAAATGGGGGAAAAACAGCATTAAATTTGAGAAAACAGTTTATCTGCATTTAAAGCTATTTTTTCCCAACTTCCATTCATTTTTTCGATTTGGAGTATCTCAGTATCTCAGTGAATACTGCACTTAGGAACATAGAATTTTTTTGTTGGCATCAGGAGAGACAGGGCAACAACTTTGTAATTGGGCTTTTTGCACACAGAGAGACAGTATAAAGAGTTATTTTAGTTACTATACAACCCCTTTCAACATGAATGGCTTATCTCATTACTACACATTATTTGGCTACCTTTTCTAATTGGAGGTATGCTTCTAGGGCCAATGGTTTGACATTAAAAAAAATTCCATAAGCCATTACCAATGCACCCTGTATATGCTGTGCTGATTAGTTGCATAATTTATTCTATTTTCACTATAAAAGTTTCAATCATAGTGTTTCGAATCAATGTGTCAAGTATGAATCAATGTATTCCAAGTATGAATCAACGTATTCCAAGTATGAATCAATGTATTCCAAGTATGAATCAATGTATTCCAAGTATGAATCAATGTATTCCAAGTATGAATCAATGTATTCCAAGTATCAATCAAAAGTATTTTGGGCAGTTTCTGTAAAAGTTTGCCAATCACTGAATTAGGCAAAAACAGATATGCAAAGTCAAGTGAGAGTATATTACTTGTGAAATAATTGTTGATAAGCAATGAAAATTACAACCTCACCTTAATAATCTGATAACTGTGATAATTGTTTCTACATCCCCTTCATAAACTTTTAGCACTTTCATGAGATGCTGAATGGTACTAATGGTAACCACAGAGGAATATTCACAGGCTTTATCATCTTCAATGAGGTACCTGAGGGCAGTAATAACCTGTAATAGAAACAATCAATTAGACCTGTGTTCTATAATCTCCAGTCCATAGGGATTTTCTACTGGTCTACAATACATTTTGACAAGTTCATGTAGCTACTGCATGATTTTAGATTTAATAAATAAAATACAGTCTCTATATAAGCTTTTATCCCTTTTTGCCTTTAGCAGGTCTGCAAATTAAATAATGAATGATAAAAAACAATGAAATTAACACATTTTTATTTATACAGTATTTTCACTGTACTATCTTCATGTAAACCACAAAATTGTATGATCAAAATCTTTTACTTAGACATCTAAAAATATTCTGCATTAAACAATCTGAATATTTGGAACAACAAGCTATAAATTAAAACTATGCACTTTGACAAATAGAGGCAAAATAACAATAAGAGCTACTTGCTTTGATAATGATATTGGAAAACTCTGTGTTTTTTTCGAGATCTTTCTAAAATGAAAAATAAATAAATGCATAGTGTGAAACACAAGAAAAATCAGAGTGATACAAACAACTGTTTTGAAAGAATATAAAATTTATGAGTAAATTCACGTATGGTAATACAAACCTACCAAGTTGCATATATCACTTAAGTAATATAAAAGTATCTCGTGACTCTTGAAGATACCCAGAACTTCTAGCAAGAGATCATTAGCAGCCAAGATGCAAATAAGGGAAGCACTGTACTTTAAGGCATCAATATTATCTGTTGGACATGTTGCTTGAAGGCAATCAAAAAATGGACCTAAAAGGAGATAAATTTTAGGTAGTACAAAAGGCAAGTGAATAGTGATAGTAAATATTTGATACACATTCATTTTAACCTCTTGCAAGAACTAATAAAATTCTCTACAGATGTATGTCATTATATAAAGTGAACATCCCTTATCTAATGTGAATTTTGTGTTTATTTTTTACTGCAGCAGAGGTTTCAACTTTTGCAATCCAGAAATTTGGAGATTCTCCTGAGAGTCTCTTTCCCCCTCCCCCAAGCAAAAATAGGGCCGATTGAAAAAATTTTGTGGAAAAAAAGGTCAATTTTGGAAAAGTGTTCCCCTTCCCCAGGCAGGTCCTGTGTAGTCCCTGAGTAGAATATAATAATGCAAGACATTTGCATCTCGTCTTGAAAGACTACCAGAATTCATTAATTTTTTGATAAGAGGCAACTGTATATATTTTGTTTTAAATTTTTATAGTACACACAGTAAAACTTTGATTAACTGTAACCCTACAGTGCTCGCATGGCGTCTCAGAGATGCCAGGTGCATTTCTTTTATTCACTGTTTGTAAATAGATTAATTGGCTGACATGTACTTCCATCTGTCTATCTTCCTATTAACTAAATATTAATGTCTAGAAATCATCAACATAGCCCCAGTTTGATTTCAGTGCTACAGGGAAGAGGTTGTTTATGAATGTGCACTTCTGGAGTCTAGGAGACACCACGCGACCTTATTCGATTCTGAAGGTAAGTAATAAAAAATTTATTTCATCTAATATTTGGAACTTTTATTGGCAACAGTTATTCTTGATAGTTATTTTTCTAGTTTTAGATCCAACATGACTTCACAAAAAACATTCAAAACATTGAATTTTACTTAGTTAATCTGTTTACAGTTATAAATTTGAAAATTGAATGACCTAAATATTACTAGCACAAAAATATACTTGGCATCTGTGAGACAGTGTGCGACCATTAATGGAACAATATGCTGCATGAGCACTGCAGGCTTAACCGTCAGTTTGTTATCTGTCATTGTCTAAAAAAAATATACAGAGAAAGCAGCCCCGGGTTTTAAGGTACAAAACGATCGGATCACTGCTATGGCCTGTGCAAATGCCACTGGCAATCATAGATTATCCCTGCTTGTAATTGATAAATCAAAAACCAAGTGCTCTCAAAAATTTAAATATGAATGCGTTATCTGTGAACTATTATGCCCAAAAAGTGCTTGGATGGACCTAACTATTTTTTAAGAATTTTTCCACAACACTTTCGCACCTCAAGTTAGAGCTCATATGGCTGAAAAGCAGTTGCCAAAGGAAGCATTGCTGTTAATGGACAATGCCTAGCCACTACCCTCTTGTGAACTTAAAAATGATGATGGCAAAATAATATGATTCTTTCTCCCAGCGAATACAACTCCACTCATCCAGCCCGCAGACCAGAGCATTATTGAAAATATGAAGTGACATTAAAGAAAAGCTTTTATTGAAGACTTGCTTTTATCTGATGATACCATGATAGTCAAAGAATTTTGGAAGAGATACAACATAAAGGATGCTATTTTCAATATCGCCACTGCCTGGGCTGACCTTATATTGAAATTTGTATTGATCATTTTGAGCAAAGATAAATACAATATGCATGTATTATTCACTTTTAAAGGGTTATTTTAATTTGCATTTTCATCCCAAGGCCACAGTGAAATCATCTTACTGTACATGGGTATTAAGAGATTTCTGTTATCCGCTATTCGGGTATCTGTCACAGCCCTGGTCTGGACAATGGCAGTTAATTGAAGTTTTACTGTATCTGGAACAGGCATGCATCTAAGGAGGTGGGGGATAGCTACTCCCAAATGCAGCGAATAAAAAGGAAAAATCTGTCTGTCCTGTAAAATACAGGACAATCTAATGAACTTCCCTGGATCCACACCTTGGTGGCATTTGTTGTCAGACGAACACAATTGTTTAACACTCACTAGATAACAAAGATCCCACCTACTGAAAATTTAGTAGTAGATGGTGGATTATTGCCATATGCTGAGATTATCAGATGGCATTGTTAGACGAGTGATATTTTCATCAGATTAACCAGTTTCATAATAGAAAAAAACTCACGCCCGTCATTTGTCTTGTGATTTTTGCCATCTGCGATCATCTGGCAAGTGGCAACTAGTTCATTCTTCATCCCCTAAAGTGTACACCGAAAATGGCATATGTGCAGTTAATGCTCATAGTTTTTTCGCTAAAATCGCAAGGAAAATCCAATTTTTTTCTAAAATCAGGAGAAATTTCCAATAATTTGAGAGAGATGGGTAGGAAGGGTAAAAAAATTCAGGGTACCCTGCCTAAATCCGGAGAGGTGGCAAGTCTGCTGCAGGTTTTTCAAAAAAATTATTTTATGATTACATTATTGCATTGTTATGACTGTTCTTGAAGTTAGAAAAATAAAATATTAGCAACCATTACAAGAAAATAAGAGGAATATTATCGATTTGAAAGCATTTACTAAAACTTAGCAGATGCATCAAAGGTATAGAAATAATAATTCAATGAAATAATTATGATAACAATAAATGAATGTGAACTAATTCAATAAAGCAACAAGCATTTCGAAAAGAAAGACAATGCAATACTTGATGAATGCTTTTATACTGTACGTGAAGCGTACCACAAAATTTTATGTAAACATAGCCAGCAAGATTTTATTTTAAGTACAAAGTGTAATTAGAAGTTTCAGAAAAAAATTTCACACATGGAAATATTTTAGTCCACTCAAGTCATCGAAAATGCATTTTCTCTCATAACCAAATTCATCATTAAAACTTCTGATAAAACAAAATCAGACATAAATGAATCCCATTCTGTTTTTATTTGCATAAAAAAATTTGAATAGAAAACTTGATTTTATTTTAGCATTCATCATAAAAAAAAATAATTATCTGTAATCTAATATATTCAAAGATTTAAACCTTAATCTCTTTCCATTGAAGGTTTGCAACTTCCCTTGCTTTTCAGAATTTTTGCATCAATGATAATAATTCAATTGTTAATGGTTCAAGAAACTGAGAGCTAACTTTTTGCATAAATAATCTGGATACTTAAACTATTTCGAAACATAATATTTTAACAACTTCAGCAATTGAAAGAAAAATGAATTCAACCAGAATGGAAAATTGTGAAGCAATGAAGGAAAAAGGTATGTAAAAATCACACATGATATAGCATACCCAGTGGGGTTATAATTATGCAAAACATTACTAATTGCATTTTACAAACCATAAAAAATATCAAAGTTTATTTTGTACATTAAAAAAAAAACAGATTGTACACAAATTTAATAAAAGTTTTTTTTTTTGTGTATGCTATAAATTTAAGTTTTAGTGCAATAATAATAATAATAAAAGAGTAAAATCAAACTGAATGGAAAATTGGATACCTAGAATGCCACAAGATAAAAACTCGATAATATTCCTTTCTTCTTGACAAAGTCTATACAAAAGCTTGCAAACTCTGGCCAGGTTGTTTCCAGTGACTTTCATCTGAAATGCAATAAATTATATGAAATAAATGTCTTGCAAAAATGAAATTGAATGTCTTGCTATTATATGAAAATTACAACTATAAAAATATAAATTGCATGTTACATTCAGCATCAATATTTAAAAAAAGTGTCTGGACATCTAATGAAATGTAGGAACATTGAAATTGAAATTTAATGAAGAAGGTGCTTTCCATGGCCAAAACCCTTGATAGCTGAAATATTCCTGTACATCCAAGACAATTTTATGTCACAATGTTTCAGTAATACAGAGATAGGGCTGTAACGTTTTAAAAATAATAATGATAAATATCATAATACATAGTCAAATAGGCAGTGGTTCAACTACTTAGTTGTGGAGAACATTTTTTTAAGAAACCTGACCTCAATTAGAGGCTGTTTGGGATTGACTGAAACACTGGTTGCAAACTTTTGCCAAGATATTTGACTTCTCTGTCACGACTAGTTCCCATTTTTCAGAAAATTAGTGGAGAATACTGTCAACCGGCTCTGTTGGTAAAAATTCTTTCATGAACACTGTAATTCTGTGCCAAAAACTATGTGCAAATCTTTTAAAATTCTTTTCTTTGAAAAGGCTTCAAAAATTCTCATCTTTTCATCAAGACTTCTCTGAAGTGTCATAATTATCTTGAAATTAAAAAAAAATCAATAGAACCAGAGAATAATCTGCATAATTGAAAAACTACCCACAGATAATAAGGAGTCTACTGCATATCTTTGGTTTAATACACCAGAACAAACAAGTTCACTTACTTCAAGAAGAAATTTAATAACATGAAGACTTAACACTGGATGGTTGTTATCAAGCAACTTAAATAATAACTTCAAGAGGTTGTTTCTACTTTCAAATGCACTATGGAACATGGCAGAATCATTGAAGACTCTGTATAATTTGGAAATCACTTCTATTCCTTGAGATTCACTTCTCCCTTTTCCTTAAAAACCAATGTGTACATATTATTTTCATTTAATTGCTAATTACAAAAAAAGCTTTATTTGAACCTATTAAGAATCAATTCAAAATTAAATTCAAGAAATTATAATAATATTACCAGCTCTGTATAACCTCTCAAGAATGGGGAAAAAGGCTGAAACTTCATCATGAAATTTCAATAATTTCTTTTCCTCTTCGTCAACTTCAGACGAGTTAGCATCTTCAAACTCAATGTTCACAACAGAGCCGCTTGGAAAATTGAAAGGGAATATGCACCATTAAATAACACACAAATAAATTTCCACATTTAAAATCATAGTGATAAACATTTCTTAATTTCGAAATTTATATACAGGAAATGATTTAATTAAAAAAAAATTCTATCAACACAGTTGGTTGTGTCACACTTCCAGCATCTTTTTGTGTCACTTGTGGACTATCTTGCTGCGATCCAGACTGTACAAAACTTTTCTCCTGCATATAAGATAATGGTCACCTTAATGTGATTAGACTGTGTGTATTTGTGTAAAACATTTATTAATTTCTAAATAGAGAAAGCAACATATTTAAAAAAGAAAGAAATTGCTATCAAAGAGCTGTTTTGTAACATCTGATCTTTGAATAGATGCCTTATAATGTTGAAATGTCCAGTTTGGTCCTAGGTATCTTCTCTAATGGGAAGATTGCAAACTATTTTTGAGGAGTCTCCTAGTAAGCATCAGAGTTCTGATGACCATCAAAAAGCAGTTCACTTACTTAAATGCTGCTCATACCATTACAGAGGATCATCCTTGCTTTCTGCTGAAGTTCTTGGTTTTTTCCCTAGTTCATGTGAGTAGGAAGGTCAGTCTGGGACACGAAGTTCCATTTTTTTTTTTTTTTTTTTGCACCACCAAATATGATACTAAGCTATTTGTTTCCGTAACACATAAATTATTTCCTGCCGTTTCATTTTAGTCTTTCTTCTCCACTTCACCACCCTTTGGTGCTTTCTTGTGAGAGCTTCCTCACCATTTTTTTTATGAATGAAATATCAATCTTCTCTTACACGTTCATGAACTGTATCTATTGAAATTATCACTCCAGCAGCTCTTTTAATTTCACACAAGGTCCTTTTTTGCATTGAAGCCAATCATTGAACGGTTTTGTCTTCATGCAAATGTTTACTGCGTTGCCTACAAGATTTCGGCTTTTGGGACACACGTTGGGTCAATACTCATCAGACACTGTATCTCCATTAGCTCACCAAAGCAGAATGTTTATCACTGTTCTGCAACAAGCCCTCAGCTGACTGGAAATATTCTGCAGTAAAAATCCCCATACATGTAATAGTGTTTTTTGCACTTTTTATTAAAATTCTTCCGGATTGTTCTGCAACAGCGCTAATTGTTCTGCGACATACGTCACAGATTTTGGCACATTCTGCTTTGGGGCACTAGCTTAAAGCAATTGAAATGCCTTTTGCAGGCTTTCTTTTTTCTTTATATGAAGTACTCAAATGATTTTATCGTACAAAATACGAGACAACTTCAGCAATTTTTATTCGAATGAAAACCAGTCTGATAGCTTTCAAATTTTATATTATCACATCTCTGATATGCTATACAGATGCAATTTTTATAATTTGCATACAATCAAAGTATTTCTAAACTTTTGGAGCAGCCATTCTTTAAAATTTTGGATTTAAAAAAATACATAACTTATTTTCATCAACAATGACCAAAGTTTAAAGTAAGGTTTAACATTCTGATCACAGGCAAAAATACGAAATCAAAATTTCAAAGGGTATTCATAGTGCAGTCAAAAATCTACACTGTCTAAACTTTTGAGATGGACTGTATTCTATCTATAATGATAACTCAATTATAATGATATGCTTCTCATTCATCTTGAGTATCATTATATAGATGTATACGAGTGTTGTACTACAGCGCTGTAGTACAACTAAATTAATGATATAACTCAACAACAGATTTACAAACAAAATGAACTCTTTTATAAATAATTGATAATTACTTTTCAGTCAGAAGATTCTTTTTATTCTTTGGAATAGTCTTTGTTTCTCTATGTGACCTGGATTTCTCTGTAACATCACTGTTGATTTTAGTTTTTCCATCATCTTGATTCCCATTTCCAAAGTCTCCATCAACTGCATATTACAGTATTGAATATCAAAGTCATAGGCATCTCATTAGTTTAGGCATATTATATAATATTATATGATATACTACTACTACGTTCAAAAAGTTCCGAAACTTATTTTATCACGGAAGAATGAATACATATGGAATCTTTTTATTTGGTGTTTCCTTCAAAGTAATTACCCTATGCAATTATACATTTTTTTTTATATCATTCATACACAGATGTAAATGTGGATTGTGAGCCTCTTTTTGTTACACCTCTTTGGAACATGAGAATCCTTGCTTTTTTTTAATTTAGATATCTCAGCAAATATTGCAATTAGAAACATGTTTTTTTCCTTTTGACCTTAGGAGGAGAGACAGGGAAACAACTTTCTGATTGAGATTTTGAATATAGGGTGTCCGTATAAAAAATTAATTTTTTTATTTTAATAACCATACAACCCTTTGCAACATGAGTAGCCTGATAAACATTATTTGGATACTTTTTCTAATTGGAAATATGCCTCCAAGATCAACGGTTCACCAGTAATTTGCAGTTCGAGGAGTTACCTATGCACCTTGTATAACCTAAGTACACAAAATTTTAACATTCTGGGTAAAATGCAATTTGTCTTTGACCATTATTATTATTTTAAATTCATGCATTGCTCCACAAATTGAATATTTTAACAATATAAACACAAATGATGGAAAAAATATGAAAACTGATCACCTGAAGGAATGTCAGGTGATGTTGCAACAGAAGATTCCCTGCTCAGGGTGAACCTATACCTTGATTTCCTTTCATTCAATGTTGTTTTTATAACAGTAGGCTCCAGGTGCACACTTGAAACAAGCTCTTTGGAAGATGAACTTTCTGGACGCAATGGTTTCAGCCTGATACCAGATAATGGACGGCTACATGGAGGTTCCGGGGAGAAGGAAACCTGGCTTGCAGAGCTTGAAGCTCTTGAGTGGTTCCGAGGGTCAGGAATATTTTTTGAATATGGCGTAGATGGGCGACGAGAAGCCATTGTTCGTATCTCATCCTTTGCTTCTTTGATAATCTCTGCGCTGCTTTTACGCCTTCCAGGGAGAGCATAAAATGGAGCTCCCCTGTCTTTGCTATTTTTTCTAGACATCATGGAAGATGAACTTGAAGAGAAAAACGAACAGAAACACATATAAACTTGTATTAATTATATCAAAAACTAAGAAAAAAGAAAAGAAAACCATAATTACAGTGTGGATCCTGTTTCCCACTTAGTATGATTCATTTATGTAGTCCCAACTCCTGAGTCACATCTACATGCACATGCTATGCATTGTCCTTTGTGACATATCCCAGTTGCAAACCAGGATCCCTATCTCTATCCAAGTTTACAGACAGCAAGAGGAACAAACAAAAGTCAATTTTCCCAACAAGGCATTTATTGCTTACAATTTCCAAATAACTAAATACAATCAAGTAAAATCATTTTTAGTATAAGCACATTTGCAAAACAATTAAAATTATTTATAGAATCTGATCTTTCGACCCGTGGCGGATAAATAAAAATGTTCATCTCATCAAAAAGATAAGGAACTTTTTTATCAGGCTCTACCTTGTGCCTTTAATTACCCTTTTGCCGAAAAACAAGTATTGTTATACCTTGAGTAATTTGCTGGGATTCCCCATCCATGTATATACGGACTGCAATAAAATATTTCATCATGAGCCAAGTAAGGTGCGATAGAGGAACATCAAATTTGAGAGGATCCGTAGATGATGAATTCAACAAAGGAGCTTGTATCGAGTCTCTTTGATTTTATAAGGCCAAGGCTGAGATCAAAATTGGGCTGTGCATAGGGAGAGCAAGAGCTTGACAAATTTGCAAAGCAAAACCACGGCAGAGATCAGGGTAAGTGAAAGCATGTAGATGTGCCTTTATTAATACCCAGAGATTTTTTTTTAAAACCTTTTCCTCCTTTCTTTGTTTTTTTTATAATGGTTAATTGGAAAATGTTACAAGCAAAATCCTTAATAAAATATAAGGAAAATTGCTGAGCTTTGTCTCTTGAATAAACATCAAGTCAAAGTCATTCTTTTAGTTACTCACATACTTTCCCACTCTCTAGGTCACTCTTTCAGTTGCTCACATGCTTTCCCACCGTCTATGCCATTCTTTTGATCACTCCCATGATCAATCTCTGGGTCCCTCTTTTGGCTGCTCATCAATGTGGTTTTTTGCTCTTTAAATCACTCCCATAATCACACTCTCTACGTTACTCACTGACCTATCCTTCCAATCTCTAGGTCAATCTTTCAGTCACTCACTGACTTAGCACCTCACTTTTTAGGTCACTCTTGCAGTTGCTCACATGCTTGCACTCTCTGGATCATTCGCTCAAGGCCACAACTAGATGCTTGTTCAGCCAGGGCAAGCATATATTTTATCGTCCCCTTGAAGGTGAGCTTAAAGGGTGAAATGCATTCCTTCCTTCTGAATCGAGGCTGCAGATCCACCTCCTTCATTTCTCCCCCCCCCCCCCCCTCCGAGTTGCAGCGCTGCACTCAAGGTCTTTGCTCTCTAAGTAGACAGATTCACGGTTCTGTCACCTTTTTACCATACAACACAAATTTACTTGACCCACCCATCAATCAAATTTGCCCCACTAGGCCAGCGATTCCCAACGTGGGTGATGGAATGTTCCGGGGGGGCGGTAGAAGCTACGTGTTTAACATAGGATCCTATGGGTTAGATTGCGTTGGGGGGGGGGCGATGGGAGAAAAAATTTCTGAAGAGGGCGATGGGACAAAAAAGGTTGGAAAACTATGCACTAGGCTATAGCACCCGTGTAAATACGCCTCTACAAATATGCAATGGAGTAGAGAAAGAATTTTTTTATTGGAAAATTTGCATCAATGCATTTATTTCTTCGATTTCATAGCAAATGCAGGATTAAAAGTATAAATTTCCTCACCTAATAACCCACAGGAATGTTTTGTTTTCATTTCAATGCGCTGTTACAGGTACACACAATACACAATAATAATTATACAGGGCTCTCGGCTACTATGACCATTCCCTGATCATTAAAAAAAAAAAAAAAATTGAGAATAGAGATGCCAGGATCATAACAAAAACATCTAGGAAATTAGAAAAAAGAAATTATGCCTATCAATTATACATTAACAGTCAATAATAATTAAAAAAAATAATAATAATTGTCAAAATTAAATGACAACAAAAACCATGAATAATACATTGTCGCAGGTGATGACAACAACTAAAGCATAAGAATCATAGCACAGATAATGACAACAATAAAAGTATTGAAACAAAGCAAAGAATAGTAATGCTGAAAATTTTATACACATATATATACACACACACACACACATATATATATAGTGAGTATCGATAGGATGAAACTTGAATACCAACAACTAGACGAAACGGGAACTACAAGTGACGAAACGTTCAAAGAGAGGAATAATAATATTAGGAGGAGTCGACGCAAAATCTCGCCAACAAGAGACCGGAAAATGAAGATTGTGGAAAGTAGCATTACGCACAGAATCATAATGACTGCAATAAAAAAGAAAATGAGAAGCAGTTTCCAAATTGTTACAATGGCTACACAATGGACTATCCGCCCTATTAATGCGATGTAAATACTCAAAAAGAGGAGCCCTGTTACAGAGGAGCTTGTAAAACATATTTTCAAATTTACCGGACGAAAAAAAGGATGAATACAATTTGCAACAATCATAAAATGGACGGAAATCAGGAAGTGTATTTTTAAGTGATTGAGTGAAATATTTTTTATATCGGGATTTAAAAATTGAGATCAGATCTTCTGGGTAGAGGCTGGAAGGGGTTACACGCTGAGAAGAAGCCGCAGTGCGAACATGACTATCAATAATCTCATTAAAAGTAATGCCAGAGTGACCAGGGACCCAGATAATAGAAATGTGATTAGAAAGAGAGCTTGTGAAAACAAGCTGGTAATAAAGAAGAAAAATGACTGTAGGAGAATGGAATGAGAACGCTCGTGCTGCAGAAATAACAGATTTGGAGTCTGAGATTATGACAATGGGTTGCCGAGAACCAGGAATAAAAAATCGGAGGCCAAGAATGATTGCAAGAGCTTCCCCGGTAAACACAGAAGAGCTAGAATTGATAAACCATGTCTTGACGACGTTAGTTAAGGGACAGAAAGCACCGCAGACAACTTGGTTTTTCTTAGAGGCATCCGTGGCGATGATGATGGAAGATGGGTCCAAGGAGTCTAAATAGTGCTGGAACGAAAGTTGCAAAGAACCATGGGGGAAACTTTTCTGAAAATCCAAGTCATCAGTGATGAAAGAAACGTTTTGAAGATGCCAAGGGTAAAAATCAAAAATAGGTTGAAGAGTGCTTGTAAGATTGAAATCAATAGTATCGGAAAAATTTTCCATTTTCGTCCTCAGAGGGGGGGCTAAACGTCTGAAACCTGAGTCCCACAGATTAGAAGGGCCCTGGGAGGGTGACGCCGTTGACCGAATGCAAGCAGAGCCACATCGAGATGAAAGGAGTTCAGTAAGAGTCGGTAATGCCAAAATCATTCTCATTTTGTCAATTCTAGTAGATATAGGTAAACCTAAAATCGAACGCAAAGCAGAGTGATAAATAATATTAATTTTAGAAAGAGATGAGCGAGAGGAATTGAACCAAGCATGTGCACCATAGCATAGAAGACCAGACACCATATTTAAGATAATGGGTTTCGTATACCTGCAAGGAACATTTCGAGAACGGAATGCGATGGACCGACAAATATTTAAAATAAAAGTGCCTTTAGTTTTAATTGTACTGAGTTGTTTTGCCCAAGTCAGAGATCTATCAAAAAAGACCCCCAGAATTTTTATGAAGGGATCAAAAGGAACAGACACTCCACCAATTGTAAATGTAGGAACATGAAAAGAACGTTTCCTAGTAAAAATTGAAAATTTTGACTTGGGAAGGGAGATAGTGAGACCACTGTCTTCAGCCCATTGCATGGTGTTAGATACAGCGAGAGTAAGAGAAGATTCAGCGGAGGATCCATCCGAACTACTTGCGGCCAGGAAAATATCGTCCGCATACAAGAAGAGATGAATGTTAGGAGGCAAGTATGAAGGTAAATCAATCGTAAATAAAGCGAACAGAAGAGGCGATAAAGAAGAGCCTTGAAGGAGACCAGTAGTAGGAGAAAACGTACTGGACTTCCTGCCTCTCCAGTGAATAAAATGGAGACGGTTGATGAGGTATTCATAAAGCCACGATAGGAATTTCTTATCGAACCCCATTCGTGCTAATTTGTTAATTAGAAGATCATGACGAACCGAATCATACGCTGCTTTCAAGTCTAAGGCAATGAGATACAAGACATGAGAGTTCTTGAAAGCATCCCAGATAGTGGACACAATGTCTCGTAAACATGATTCTGAACCAGTTTTGGGGCGAAATCCATAAAAGCAGGAAGAGAACAAATTAAATTTGAATGAAATCCAATTTAATCTAAAAAGAATGAGGCGTTCGAAAATTTTGTTCACAGTGTTAATCAGAGTGAGAGGTCTAAAAGCAGAGGGTTCCGATGGTGAACGGCCAGGTTTTGGAATAAAGACAATTCTGCCTTCCTTAAATGAAGGAGGGATATAATTTGATGACCATAAATCATTGAACGCATGTAGAAATTCCAGACCTTTTTTTGGAAGACTTTTATAGACTCGTAGTGGGATACTGTCTGGACCCGGAGTACTCGATCTACCAGTCCGAAGAGCTCGCAGTAATTCTATATTTGTAAACGCCATATCCATATGTTCACCGAATGAATGAGGGGGCCCCACAAAGACATGAGGGGGAACCCTACGACCGCACGGGAAATGATGATCTCGGAAGAGGTCAATTTGATCAAGAGCGTCGGCATAAGAGTTTTGGGCAATGACAAAAAAAAGATGAGAGTTATCAAAAGATTTATTTGCGACGTATCTATGACGTCTTAGTGTTGAATAAATCTTGGAAGGCGGAGAGAAAGGAAGTATCTCATCTGAAAGAAGTTTGACTCTCAGAGTGCGAAGGTGGCACCGAAATTTAGCAGACAACCGTTTGTATGAGACCCAGTTGTCTTGCGAAGGAGAAAACCTAAAATGACGAAAGGCCAGTTTTTTCTCCTTAAGGAGAAGACGCCCTTCTTTATCAAGAGAAATACGAGGGTAACGAGGGCGCCTGGTGATAAAGGAATTATTTTGAACCATTTCAGAAATGGAAGCATAGAGAGTATCAAACGGTGCGTTAGCGGAAACCCTACTTAAATCTTTAAGTAAGGATGCCCAACGAATTTTGTATGAGTAGTAGATATTGGAACTTGACAATGAGGAGAATGAGATCATAGCAGGAAGATGATCACTACCAAATAATGATGACAACGGTGACCAGGATAGTGAACGATGAACCTCAGGCGATGAAAAACACAAATCCAGATAGGATTGCGTGGTAGCACCATAATAGGTAGGGCAAGTAGGAGGAGTAAGGCAAACATTATTGGATAAATACCAGTTATAAAGAGCTCGGCCAGCAGTTGAATCAAAATGCGAATTCCACGCAGAGAAATGGGCATTAAAATCACCAAGAAGAACAAAGTCCCCGGAAATAAAATTGAAAATTTCATTAATAGCTGTGAAAGAGAAAGGAGATGAGGGCCGGTAAGCATTGATGAGGTATAACGGACGATCTGTAAAAAATATTTTGACAATAAGGAGTTCAAACGATGAATCCACTCTTTTCCAAATAAATTGGGAGGGGTAGATTGAACGAACTGCAAGTACAAGACCACCCCCGAAATCGTCAAGTCTATCAGCACGATAGATATGATAACCCGGAAGGAAGAAATTTTTTGATGGCTTCAAAAAAGATTCCTGAAAGCATAAAGCATCATAATCTAACATATAATTATGTATCGCTAAATATTTAGATGAAATACCCCTAACATTCCATGAGATAATCTTGATATTACTGTCAACATTATTCATTATATAGCAAATAGTAAAAAAAAAAAAGGTAAGGAAAAAAAACATAAAAATAACCGACTTTAGGGGAGGGAAAAAAAACAACAAAACAAGTTTGAGCACAATAACAATGAAATCTTTTCACTGAATGCAGAAAGAAAAACAAGGGGGCAAAAAAAAAACTACGCACATAACAAAGGCAAAAAAGACAAAAAACATCGCTATCTACTTGATAACGATCGGGTGCGGGGGCACTCAAGTTCAGGATTGGGGCTCAGACCCCTTTTTTTGTCTTTTAATTGTTCGGCGTTGCTTCGCTCTTTCCGCGGGCGAAATGGAGAAATCATTACACTCGAATTCACTAGAGACATCGGAGATTAGACCTTTCTCAGATGATAGTGTGTCATTAACGTTTATACCAGAAGGACCGGAGGCCTCCATGTCCACAAGTGCACCGTCTGAAGCTGGCATGCACGTATTTCGGAGTGATGACTGAATTGAGCTCACGATCACCGGTATCAAGGATTTAATTGAGTTGTGGAGAGATTCTTGGAGACTGGCATTTAGCTCCTTGAGAACGATTTCTCTAAGAGCGTTTACCTCTGCATGAACAAGGGATCTGATCTCCTGTTTCAAAGAGTTAATGTCCGACGAAGTTGAAATATTGGCTCGACCAGCATACGACGTATCATTGGATTTGCACCTGGCTCGCGCAATGTTTATGGGGACATAATTTTCAGCTTTGTATTTGAGGACTTTCGCTTCAAAAACAAATGTCGGGCAATTACGGTCAGTGGCAAAGTGAGAAGCTTTGCAGTTTATACAAGAAACAGAGTTTTGACATTGGTCATAGTCATGGTTATCGCCACCACACTTTTTGCAAATTTGATTAGTAGCTCTGCAAAACTTTTTTCTGTGCGAATAGTTAAAACACTTTTGGCATTGTTTTGGTTGATCTATGAAACGGCGTGGATGGAAAATTAGGAACCACAATTTAACCTCACTTGGTATATTTTTACCAAGAATCGTGACTAATACCGTCTGCAAGGGATTATTGTCTTTGATGAAACGACGGACACTGATAACCTGGAGGTTTTCACTTTGGAGCTCATCTGCGATTTCGCAAACAGGAATATCAGTAGGGACATTATTGAGAACAAATCTAGATGAGATGGATTCTGTAAGAAGGAAAGGTTTGACAGGAATATCAAATATATTGACTATCTTCAAGATCTCCTTAGCTATTTGTGGATCACCTGTGGTAATCAGAAGCTCACCGGCACGGGTGAAGCGAATTTCATGAATATTTTTGGGGTTTGAAATTTGGCCACAAATGTATTTCTTCAAATCAATGGGTCTTGTTTTCGGAATAGCTTGCGGACCGGAAAGTTTGAGAGTAAAAAGACACGCTAGATCGGAATGATCGATGATATCCATGTCGCAAATCGAGGACGACCAAACATTAAAAGGGTTAGGCACCTTACCTGTGCTAGACGAAGCGAAGGTCTCTGACTTGGCAGAATTCATGGTTGTTTGGAACACTTTAATACTATTATCCAGAAAATCTATGAAATTATCCTTGTTCTTGCGAAGGGCATTGTAACCACGTGGGGGAACAGAGCCCTTACCTTGAGTCCGAACTTTATAAGATTTCACTTTAAATCGAAAAAATAATTTACGAAATATCAAAATAAATAATCACCGAACCACTAGAAAAGTATAGAATAATTCAAACACGTTGAAAGGAAAAAACGAGAAAAAAACAAGTTTTTTTTTCCGAAAAACGCGAATTAACACTAAGGAACTACTAGCAGTACCGCGCTGTTACAGGTGAGAGCACTTTGAAATAAACGAGACGGCCCGAACCACACGAAAAATATTATATACTAAATTTCTAAAATAACATTTCATTTTAACGACAAGAGAATAAAATCAAATAAATAAATAAAAACTTCTGAAATGAAATATCGCAAATAAATCATTTTTTAATATATTAGCGAAAAATAATAATAGAGTTGGAAATTATCATTATTTTGTTCCTCATCGATCTCGAAGGGAACGAAGGCGCAAGAGAATTGTCTTTCCTCATCCGAGTGATTCGGTGATACTCGGAAATCGCATCAGGCGATACAGGAAAATGTGGATGTGAAAAGCATGGCCGCCGTAGTTCAAGATCACGAAAACAAAGTGGAAGAAGAAAATGAAGATAACCATGAAAATTTGAATGATGTGGAAGATGCTGAAGACGAGCTAAGCATCAAAGATCCGGCTAAGAAGAAAAGGAAACGTAGGAAGAAGAAGAAAGGTATCCCTATAGTCGGTCACAAACATTTCTTTTCATAACAATGGTTAAGCCTATGCATGCGCTGGGAAACCACTTGATATTATCACTGGATGAAAAATATTTACTCACGATACTTTTCTTTGGTTGAATTTGTATTGCTTTGATAAATCCGTACATTGAAAGAGAAATATTAAGTTAATGTAAATAACTAATTTTTATGTGCTGAAATAATGAGAAATAAATGTGGGCTGGGTGCACACTGGTTAGGCAATATAAGCTATAATCATTGTTCACATTGATTACTATGGCGCAATGCACGCCGTCAAACCGAAAGATTCCCGGGCTATATGGCAATATCAGCTCGTCCTCACGGACTAGATACAACTATCAAATCATAATCTAAGTATAAAATCAGTTGCAAGATCACAATCTACACATATGAGCACAAAAACGTAATACTAAGTCACATATTTAAATCTATGCACACTGGTCAGTCATACAGATTGCAAGGTTGTGGTGTACGAATCAACTTGAACAACAGCGACAAATTTGTGAAGCTGTCTTGTTTAACCATTCATTCCCAGTCTAAAGATTTCAAGGAAAGATACTTTCTTGGTATTATACCTAGGTGTGAACTTGGGAAAGATAAAATTTGTTGTCTATGCAGCATGTCTCAGTCTTTTGACCCTGGCTAGTGCACTTGCTGATTGCAAGAGGACCGAGGATATCCACTAATGTCTCGTTCTTTAATAAATTGTGGGCTGGGAAAAAAACATTGTGTCTGTCCAAAGATTGTTGGTGTCCTATTCTTCTATGTAAAAAAATGTATTGACAACAAAAAAAAAATAGAAACCTCTAATTTTTAGAAGGCAGAGGATACAGAGCCAGATGCTTATTTGCTGTATTGCAGAAGCGTTACAGTGAAGCCACGCTTCTTGCTGGATTACTGGAAGTCAGGTAACACAGGACATTTGTACGATGCACAGTAGATTTCATAAGTCCCTTGTTTAGTCTATGCAGAAGGGCTCGCCATACTTTTTGAAGATAAATGAAACAAATAATTATCGCATTTATATGAAATTAGAGTGATGCAATTTTGCTTTCATTTTGTCATGACCGCTCAGGTGGGGCAGTAAGGGTTTCACTCACAGATTTGCCACCCTACGCAACAAGTGCCTCATGATCCTTCATCACTGAATACAAGTCATTAAAAATAAATCAATTGCAGTGATGGCTTGTGCCATGGCCCCAGAACTTGGGTCCCAGAAAGCTGGGATCATGCATTCATTGCCGCATGTTGTGGCTTGTATCTTTTGAGTGTTTATTTGTTGTGCAGCGTACATTTAAACATAGCTATATGTGTGCCTGCCAGCATTTTAAGAGTACTGCATATATTCACAACTGCATTTCTGCAGGTTTATGATCAGTGCCAACTCGAAAATTGTCTTTGATATAATACATAAGTATCAAAGAAAGCCATTATGAAGGAAAATAAATTAAAGTCTAAAAAAGAAAAAAAAAAATCAAAGTTCACTAGTTGGATTTTAATGAGTGGTCTGCAATATTGATCCGTTATTCTATCATTTAAGCCAGAGGTCTTTAACCTTTTTCCAGTCCTGAGCACTGCCTGTACCCATCAAAATAAAAGCACCTTTATGACAAGTTTAGCATACAAAATGAAATGTCAATTGACGAATGCGTGAAATCACTATTTCAATTCTTGAATACAATTTGTACTAGGTCTTTAATTAGAACATTGATCAAGTGCTTGCTAGTATGAAATTGCACACAAGCATCAAGCACTCTCGGTACTTTAGAGAGCACAGAGTTGAAGATGCCCTGATCTAAGCTAATTTCGGTTGCTATGTGCAGATGAGATCTGATAGACCATTGTATATTAACTTGGCAGTAGCACGCATGCACATCACTTCCATTTTTAGTCTTCTGCCTTACACTGAGCAGAAATACGGTGTCATGTATACATGTATACATCCTAAGCGTCACCTGAATGCTTCAACATTTTCTTAAAAATATTTAAACATTCCTCTGCGGTTCAAATTTTCAATCAAATTACAATAGATGTTGATAGGGATTAATTCAATATTGCTCAGATTTTTTGTAGCTAAATCAATTTTTTTTTTCTTCCACAAACAGCTCCACAAGATGCAACATCAGAAAATTCAGAAGAAGTAGTTGATCAGATTGTGGATAAAACACAACACCTCGTACTTGACGAGCCTAAAAGTGATAAAGAAGCAAATGGTTTGTTGTGGATAATTGTTCTTTTTTTTAATCTTGTTGGACTGTTTAAATTACACCAGTGTATGTTGATATAATGTGATAGATTTTTATGTTAGTGCATATTTTTCAGATGAAGGAGATGGAAGATCTGAAGCAAATGAAGCTTCAAAGAAAAAGAAGAAAAAGAAAAGTAAAAGTAAGATGTTTTTTTTTTTTTTTTTGCTCGTAATATGATTATCTTATACCAGGACTGAACAAATCACAGAAAGGCTCCAGGAAAAGAATTTTTAGGCTCCAAAAAATTATTTCCCAGAGAAAAGTTCCAAAATAATACTTTTGATTTTTTTTCAGGGCATGGTGACCCTCTTTTATGTTGGCAGATATGCTACTATAAATTGATTGTACACCACATGATATGTGATACCATCACAGCTTTCTTCGTCAGCACCCTTATATTTTGAAGTTTTTTTTTCTGATCAAATGTCTTTAAAAAGAAAATATACAACTGCTTTTGAGAGTTTGTGTACCCAAGATTATCACTCATAGCATCCATGATGATTGTTCTGCTCAGGGATTACCCAGAACCTGCTGAGGAAGAGGGAAATAACTTTTTCTCAGTTGATTAAAAAAAATTTTCAAAAAATTAAAAAAATACCATCAATGTTTTCGATCAAGTCTGCATGGAGAATCCTCAGGAGAATCTGGATTTCGGGATTCCAAAAGTTGGCATGTCTGTGTGTAGGTTCTTGTCATGGCAATAGAATGACAAATAGGTATAGGACATGCAAAAGTGCACTTGCCAGATTTTCAAGTAAATTACCAGATTTTTGGGAGAAAATTGCAGGATTTTTTTTTAAACCTTTTGAAAGTTGGCAGGTTTGCAATACTAATTTTTTAGTCATTATAGCGATCTGGCACTTGTTCAGCTCTGTCCCATACACTTTTATTTTTTATTTATTTATTTTTTTTAATAACGTGATCCACACGTATTCCCAAGGGACCAGTATGATCCGTCCAGGGAATTTATTAGTGTTAGTAAACATCCATGCCCGAACCAGGATTCGAACCCAGACCTGCACAGTGAGAAGCCAGTTCCCTAACCACTCGACTGTTCTGAAACGATATTAGCCAGGGAACATTCACAGAATAACTGTCTCTAAATACTTGACCAACAACAGTTACAATCAGTGCTTGATTTTATGAATCTTCAATTTACGAATTGATACATTTTTACAAACTAGTCCTGTGATTCCTACCAGTATGCCATTTCTTATTTACAAACTTTCAATTTTACAAGCTAATCTCTTGAGTGTTTGGATTTGAGGGTCGACTGTGTTTGTGATAAAAGATACAGAGGCACTATAGCCTCCAGTTGTTGGAAGAGGCTTTCTTTCAATTCTGAGATGCGACTGCAAGCCAATATCTATGTTAAAAAGGCTCCCCTCAAAAAGCCAGAACAGGCCTACAACGACCCAAATATTTCTATCATTATACTTCACTTATTTCACCTCTGAAATATGGAATAAATTATGGATGACAGTACTGAAAAGTCAGACACAACATTGGGTACACTCAAAACTGTTAGGTACAGACTTTGTTCCAGACTCTGCTGTGAAATTGGGCTGGAAAAGATCTTGACAGTCGGATAAGTTCTGTGGCAGAGTTCTGGTGTTCATTTATTCAGAGGCACTGGAGCAAGTTAATAATGATCCGTAAAACAATTTTCTGTGGCATTAAACATGTTTAGACATGCCACCAATTCAATATCCCCTAAACCGGGCCAAAATGATCACAAAAGCTCATAGGTATATTATGTAAAGGGCCATTTCAATAGAATTATAAGTTCTCTGGGAAAATGTTTAACGGGTGTTACCTGATTGAAACTGTCTGCCAGTTTACATACATGTGCTTTCTCCGGCTGTCTTGGCTCAGCGCGGAGTTATTGACCATAAGATGACTTGCGAAGAACTCGACAAATCTCTTTAATGATTCTACCACAGGTTCACCTACAGTAAACATACATGTGCTGGAAAATCATAGTACAAGATCTAATTAGCCATCAACACCAGGCCCATACTTTATTACAAGCCTGCCCACACTGAGTAGGTTGCAAATCGGCCTCTTAGCGACAACCTGGCTTTTGAAATCTGTAAATCATACTAATGATATAAATGATGTTGCCTGTCTCTGGAACGAAGGTTGTTGCTGAACCTGGGTCTTTACTGGGGTAACAGGTAAAAGTATATCCTGAGGATTTCGTGCATTAAAAAATCAGTGGTCTTTTCCAAAATGTCAGGTATTTGATGTGCTATAGTGTGTCTGAAATCACTACTGTGCAATTCATTAGGTCCACTACCGTAGGACCTGATGCAATAAGGGCTGATGTGTACAAAATGATTGGTGTATAATAAAAGTTACCAAACAAGAAACTTGAGTTTTGTACATTTAGACCCTGATTTTATGCCAACTGTGCTCAGTGTCCAAAAATTTTCAAAGAAATCTTCCATATAGGGATCACAACAGGTTCAATCATGACAAAATTCTTTTCAATAGGTGGCAGCATTAAATCAGATTTTACCGCATATTAATAACTGTCCCTTTCACATAACTATCAATTCATGATTATTCTGTTAGTGTTTCCTCTCAGACTGTTCGCTGTATGTATTATTTAGTAAATTGTATAATAATTATTAGGTGCAGCCTCTATAAAGCAGCAGACTGATCCTCCGTCCGTTCCTATAAGTGCGCTCTTCCCAGATGGCAGTTTTCCATTGGGTGAAGAAGTTGAGTACCCTGCTTTGAATGATAGGTGAATGGTATTTTCTTAAGAAAAACAAAACTCTTGACAAGAATTGTTTCATGTAAATTTGCCTTGTTTTATATCTGTGTTTTTACCAATTGTTGCTTGGGAGGTAATCTTATGGTGTTATTTTAGTCGTACTGCAGTTAATCGCTTTACACTGGAGGAGAAAAAAGCCATCGAGCAGTTGGAAGAGGACACTTATAAAGACATAAGGCAGGCTGCTGAGGCACACAGACAGGTATTTAAATGGCAATTCTGTATGTGTTTTTTTTATGAGAATGAAATAATGAATCTGAGTTTTTGAGAAACAACCATGCACATACAAATATATTTCTTTTCAGACACGTCAGTACATCAGAAAATTTATCAAACCAGGCATGACAATGATTGCAATTTGGTAAGCAGCTTATAAATTTCTTTTTTACATCCTCTTCCCAAGTATGCTTTTTTGTGAAGTTCTAGTTGTAAAAATTCTGGACATGATTGATAATCATTTGAGTCTTGATAAATGATTAAAACCTGGACTTGCCAAATCAAAGTATAATTTAGGTACCGTCCAAAGTTTTTGGGGGTTTTTTTCAAGGGGAAAAAATTCTAATATAATTCTTTTTACCCCTTTTCTTGTACTTATTGGCACTCTACCATGGGCAGGCACACTGACATAATTTCCAAGAAAAATTATACTCCTCAGACTCGCACATACATAAACTTGATAAAAATTTTAATAAAAAAATAACTATAATCATGTATAATATATGTATATAAACTTAGGAGGCTAATGCAAATTTTTTTAGATGACTGTGGCTACCTGGTGCCTTTGATTTATCGAGCCTTGTTATAAAAAGAGGTTTTTTGTTCAAAAGTTGAAAAAATAATCAATTTAAATACAGAACCTTTCATATCCAGGGACAGAGTGCATTACAGCTCTCCTTGTTGGAATATCCAACCTTCCTATTAAATACAAAAGCTGCAACAGGCAAATTGCCCAACAAGGTGGCTGAAGGAATTATGCTCATATAAAATACGGATGTCAAATATTACCAAAATACAGCAACTCCATATTCAGAATATGGAAGCATATATCACCGAAGAATAACATACAGGTTGCATAGGTAACAGGGTGTATGGCATTTTATTTGTAAACTGATGGTTCTAAAGGCGGAACAGCTTTGGTATAAGGGACAGGTTGGCGATTTTCGGCGACTTTTTTTTCCCGGCGCCAAATATGTCAGACGGCTCGAGAAAAAGCCGCCAGACACTACGTGCGCCAGAAAAAAAAAGTCGCCAGCATAGAAAACAGTAAAAACAAATGGCATAAACAAAAATAAGCTGTGGAGTATTTAAAAAATAAAACTGGATAAAAAAAAATGAAATCAGGGTTTAAATAAAACCCGGACCGTTGTGAATAAATAACGGTCCTGCTGTATAAATAAAAATATTCTATGTATTATAAATTAAAACCCGGACTCTCTTTCCGAGAATCCGGGTTCTTATAAATAATCAACGGTCCTGCATGTTGTATAAATTAAAATATTCTATTTATTATAAATTAAAACCCGGACTCTCTTTCCGAGAATCCGGGTTCTTATAAATAATCAACGGTATAAAATAAATAAATAAATAAAATAAAAAGGATGCAGGGGCATCCTGCATGTAGAAAAGAATAAATATTAAAGGTACAACCTGAGGGAAAAGATGTCCAAAATAATTCCAATTAATCCGACACAAACACTACATCATATATACGGAAGGAAGAGAAAATATGAAGAACTATCCCAACGGTTTTTCAAAACGCCGCGGCTATTAAGTGACGTCATTTGGAAGAAAAAAAGAGAGGATAGAATGAGAAAAAGAGAAAACCAGTTTGAAAATGGCAGTAAAACCCGTTTGAAAGACGCGCTAGGACGCTAAGAACACGGAAAAACAACAGTCAGCGCCACCGACTGGCAGAATTCTACGAACATTCTGGAACAACGACAACCCAGCAGAACAACAACAAACCAGAGCGCGCCAACGATGGCAACTTATCGCCGGAAAAGAAGTCGCCAATTTGCCGTGTCCCTTATACCAAAGCTGTTCCCTAAAGGCATACTTGCAATTAGAAAAAGTATCCAAATACTGATATCATTCATGTTGCTAGGGATTGTGTAGTTATTAAAATAAAAAATTTACTATTTATTTGGCCATTGTGTTCTAAAAAGAAATAATTAGGAAGTTGTTGCCCGGTCTCTTCTGAGCCCAACAAAAAAATTCTGCGTTTTTAAATGTGCAATGATCATTACATATTTGAAAATCATTGAAAATATGATCATTTTCAGCGAATTTAAATTTAAATACCTCAATGAATGAATATTGCACTTAAAAACATGGAATTGTTTTAGTTGGCACCAGGAGAGATGGCAACCACTTTCTTATTGGGTTTTTAGGTAAACGACAATGGTATAAAAAGTTAATTATTTTTTATTTCATCAACCATACAACCCCTTGCGACATTAATGACATATCTGAGTACTACACGTTATTTGGATATTTTTCTAATTGAAAATATGGGTCTCTAGGATCAACAGTTCACCAATAAAATGGCATACGCCCAGTCACCTGTGCACCCTGTATACACTGTCCATATATACTTTCAAAAATTATAGTAAAAGATGTGATTTTTATCTTCAAAGCAGTGTTCTGCAATGGTCCCTTAGCTGACTGAAAATGCACTGCGATAAAAAATTTACCTAATGGTGTTTTTTTACACAGAAGAGTTATTTCAAAATTCTCATGATTGTTCTGCGACTAGATCAGACCTACCAACTCTCCAGATTTAGGCGGGAGACTTCAGATTTTTCATACTTCCTCCTGCTCTCCGGGTTTATTAAAATGTCTCAGGACTTTCACAGAAAATTAGATTTTATGCAAGCTTTCACGTAGTCGTGACGTCAGTGACTGCCATCGTTGTTAAAGAAAACACCCATAGATGACAGCCGTGGTCATTCCCATTGAGTAGCCATAAAAAAAGTCTTGGTAACCGCATTTATGCCCTTGGCAAAGATGTGACTTTACGTAGCGTTTATCGGCAATCATTTATCAGGGGCATGACCTTCGTTGCCGAAATTTCTGTATAATCATTATTGTATTTCATTAACAGCCGTGCAGTAAACTTAAGTTTTTTTGTCAGCAGCTTTGTATTTTGAAGTTTTTAATTGTTTCCTCCGATTAAATATGTCTTCAGAAAGAAAATATAAAACTTTAAGCTTGCTTATAAAGCTAATTATAAAACTCTTAAGAGTTGATATACCCAAGATTATCAATCACTGATAGCATCCATGAAAGGAAACTTATGTTTTATAAACAGTATATGTAGATGTAATTTCTCTATTCTGCATGTAAAGACGGACATGGAATTATATTCTGCTTGGGAGGAATGGAGTTTTTTCTTAATTGATTTAAAAAAAAAAATTGTGAATTTGTTTTCCATGCATGCCCTGTCAGCTGTTTACTTCTGTGAATATGTTTTGCTTGTACATTTTTGCTGTTTAATTAAAATTGTGATTGTTTAATGTGAATGTGCAACACAATTTTTTATAAGATGAAATGTAGGAAAGGGGAAGTTACGGTAATGTAAAATAATACAAGAAAACATCCACGATGAACATTTCCTAATAAGCGGACAAACTGTCATTCAAGGACAGTTTTAAAGTCAGTGGAATGGGCTTCTATGTATTGAACACTTCCCATTGTGTCTGTTATCGAGAAGTTCTACTGTATATTTTACTAAATTATTTTGTGGTTGCTGTACTACTTTTACAACTTTTTATTTGTTCTTGGCAATATCACTGGTTTTTTTTTTCCTCACCATTACTGGTTAATCACACTTTTACTGTACAGATCTTGTTTGACTCTTTAAGTGGTATTTCTGGAAATCATCTGGGGCAGAATTGTACAAAACTTACCACTGAAGGGGTTGAATATTAAAACTCTTTTCATTTATTTATTTTATTTTTATTTTTTGTGATATTTTTTAAATATAAATTTGAGTGACAGCTTCTGAGGTTTATTGTACGTGTTTCTCATTTCCCTAGTGAAGAACTTGAAAAGACTGCCAGAGCTTTAATCAATGAGAATGGTCTGCAAGCGGGATTGGCGTTTCCTACTGGTTGCTCTTTAAACCATTGCGCTGCCCATTATACTCCAAATGCTGGTGATACAACAGTTTTGCAATATGATGATGTGTGTAAAATTGACTTCGGTACTCATGTAAATGGTAAGTGCAAGTGTTTTAAAATTTTTTGTTTGTTTTAAAAAATATATATACTTTTTAAGTTTTTTTTCTTTGCAGTCAGTCTTTTGAAATTATCATTCAAAGTTGTATAATAATACCCTGACAAAAGGGCATGAAAAAATCATTGTTTTTGAATTAAATATTTTTTATTCAAATTGGCTACGTATTAATTAAAACAATCATTAAGAATGCAGACCTGCCAACTCTCCCGATTTAGGCGGGAGACTCCGGATTTTTCATCCTTCCTCCCGCTCTCCGAATTTGTTGAAATTTCTCCGGATTTTGGCAGAAAATCAGATTTTATGCCAGCTTTATCATTGGTGTCAATGGTTACTGTCGTCGTTAGGGAAAACACCCATAGAGGACAGCCGTGGTCATTTCCATCGAGCAGCCTTAAAAAAAGTCTGTGACCGCATTTAAGCAACTGGCAAAGACGCGACTTCGTTTTCGTAGCGTTTATCTGCAATCATTTATCAGGGGCATGACCTTGGTTGCCGAAATTTCTGTGTAATCGTTATTGTATTCCATTAACAGCCGTGCGGTAAACACGTTTTTTCGTCGGCTGCTTTGTAATTTGAGTTTTTTTTAAATTGTTTCTTGCGATTAAATGTGTTCAGAAAAAAAATATAAAACTTTTAGCTATAATAAAGCTAAAATATAAAGCTTTTAAGAGTTCATATACCCAAGATAGAATCACTGATAGCATCCATGAAAGGAAAAACATATTTTATGAACAGTATGTAGATGTGATTTCTCTATTTTGCACTGAAGGACTGACATGGAATTATATTCTGCTCAGGGGCAATGCAGAACCTGCCTTGGGGGGGGGGAGAGAAATGTAACTCTTAATTGATTAAGGGAAAAAAAAATTCGAAATTCTTTTTTTTGTGAATTTTTTTTTGATCGAGTCTGTGAGTGCCCCCCCCCCCTCGGTAGAATTTCTGGATTTCAAAAGTTGGCACGTCTGAGAATGTATATTTTTTCATTTAATCTCTCAAATTTAATTCAGCATTAATCGCACTAACAAACAATAAGCAAGCAAACTGCATTCAGCATGAACTGAACAAAAATAACTACTATTGACGAGATTGTGTCTTGCCCAATTGATGGATGAGTTTATTGTGATGTATTACAGACTTGCATGATTTGCTGCTTAGTAATTTAAACATTTCTATTCTTTCACAGGTTTAATGAGTTTTGTAACAAAAACTAACAAACTCTAGACTTTTTCACTTTTCATATTAAAATTTCAAGTCCATTTTATGTTACATCTATTATTTTAAATTGACAATTTAGGCATAGAATTCAAGGCTTTATACAAAAAGTAATTTCTGGTTGTGTACGTGTTTCTTTCAGGTTAACCCTATTGTAATGCATTGGAATTTTTTCGTGCATCAAAAATTTTTTAGAAAAGTATCGGGAGCTAAACTTAGATATTAACTGCACAAAGTTTAGCTCCCGATATTTTTCTAAAATTTTTTCGATGCACAAAATCTATAGATAGACAGGGTTCGTACAGTCCTTGAAAATCCTTGAAAAAAAAAGTTCATTTTCAAGTCTTTAAAAGTGCTTGAAAAATCATAGCAGTCCTTGAAAAAAAAATAAAATCATTTTGAAGTGCTTGAAAAGATTTTTCTGCCTTAAATTTCTTTTTTCCGATTCCCCGTTCCTCTCAAACGTTCAACCCATACATAAAAGCGCGAAGCAATAGCAATGAGTTGCGGGACGTATGGTCACGTAAACCGGAGGTATTTTTCCTTAGTGCTTGTTACCTAAAATCTGGCAGCAAAACACGATACTGCCGCGGGAAATGCAGTTGGAAAAGCAAGGTTTCTAGAATATATAGCGGGGGTCCGGTCCCCCTTCATTTATTGTCAAATGCGGCGGATTGACTTCATTAGACACATGCGGCCAAAGGGTTCTTCAACCATGGTTCAGTAATAAACAATCTGACCATATTTTCTCGATAGAAATGCGGGACATATATTCAGTAAGTACGGGACAAAAATCCTGCATTTTTGCACTAACTTTTTCGGTAAGGGGCCGTTAAAGTATTACGTCAGCAAAACTGACACCCCCCAGCAAAATAAAGTTTACAATGCAAAAACATTTAATTATTTAACTTAATTATTCTTAGACCTTTCTACAATCTTCTAATGTTCTGGAGAAACTGAATTCTACCATCCTGAGGTTTTGATTAAGCTGTTACATAGTTTTTCATAGCTTGAAGTGTGAATGGTAATAATGCTTTTCATTCAAGGTTTTCCTTTTTGGTGGAAAAGTTTAATATCTCTCCAATATTTTTTTCAGATAATCAAATCCTGTTTTAACGAACACCATTATAGCAAAAATCTCATTTTAATGAACACTTTTCTAATCCCGCAGATAAGTTTACGTAGGAACAATGCAAAAAGACCTGGAATTCCTTTTTAATGAAATTTCATTATAACAAAGTTATTTCTTCGGTCTCTTGCAGTTTGTTATAATGGAATTCAACTGTATGTGTCCTTATGTCGAAATATTAAATTAATGAATGTATCTATGTGCTTTCTAATTTTTTTTTTTTGCTTATAAAGTTTAGTATCGTTTCAAAAATAAAATGTCATTTTGTATGCTAAACTTCAATTGTTATTTTAAAAGCAAGTCCTTTCAGAATTTGGTAGGCCTATTGTCTATGAATAAAAACAAGAAAAATAACTGTTATATGGAAGTTATATATCTTAAAAACTTAATTTTTAATTATCAATTAAGAATGCTAAGTTTTTAATTTAGATTTAGAATATATTTAACTTTTTTGAAAAAAATTAATTTTTATCGAGTGTAATATAAATGTCCTTGAATTTTAGAATTTTGCCTGGAAAAGTGCTTGAAAAGTCCTTGAATTTTTTTAACTTGAGAGAGTATGAACCATGATAGAAAAGTAAACCTTTCTGCACTGTATCTAGGGATTATCTTCAAGTCTATATTTACCTGGTCCTCTATATTTTTTTAATCAAGGATTTTGCCACATTTCAGTAACATGCATACCATACTAGGTTATGTTTACTTTTCAATATCATTGTAGTTGAATAAAGAAAGAATGTCATTTTAATCATGATTTAAATCAAGTTGAATCGGCTCACTTAAATCAATTGGTGTACCTTGACGACATGTCAGTAATTTGTTTCAAAACTGACGTTAGTTGATGTAATGGTCCACCTTTCCTAGGAGGAGAAAGGAGGTAAATTTGCTGATTTATTTCTCCTAAGAATGTTACATGAAACACTTTAAAAATTTGTTGAAAATGTGTGTAATTGAGGAAAAACTCGTTTTTAGGATGAGGTGACGTAAATGTGGTTTGATGTTAGTCGAGGGAAAGCAAGTCAGGGTATTAATATATTTCAAATTAAAATTACCAAACATGGTTTGAGTCAATTGTCTGCCCCCTCCCCCCAAATTAATATGTACTTAATTTAAAATTTTCTTTATTTTACTGGATTGAGATACAATTTCTCATTTTTTTCTAAATAGTTAAGTTTTATTTCTTTCAGGAAGGATAATAGACTGTGCCTTTACCTTGACATATAATCCAAAATATGACAAACTCTTGGAAGCTGTCAGAGAAGCCACAAACACTGGAATTAAGGTATAGCAGAAATTTTTAAAAGTCTTATACATCTAATTCCTCATACTGTTACGGTTAATGAATGCTTTTTATCATTTAATGTGTACTTGTTTTCTGGATATCTCAGTTTAAATCTTGATTTCGATCAGATTATTTTGTTTCAAGTGATTTTGAATATTTAGAATTTACTCATGTTAGTTTTATAATGATAATATTACATACAAATAGTAATAGATCAATTCGCCCAAGGTGAGCTTTTCTTTTGTTCTGTTACTGACACCTTTGGAGAAGATTTTGTTTATTGTTCTGAGATGTGTGTTTCCTACCTTATTTTTTTTTATAATTAGTTTCCACTTTGTATCCGATCTGTTTGTTCAGTGACTTATAAGGCTAAGATTACACTATAAAAGTTTTATAAAAGTTCTTGTATAAAACTTGGAAATGCAACCAATAAGCGTATTGGTTACATTTGAGAAAACAAAATGTATCTGATAAGCTTGACTTATTGGTTGTTTTTCTCAAGTTTTGTAAAAGATCTTTTATTGAACATTTATAGTGTAATCCTGGCTTAAATTTGAAGCTGAAGTAAATAAAATGCTTCCTATGATGATGTATTTGCTATCAGATATGTATTTGATGACAAAGTAAACCACCATGAATTTACTGAGGGAGCATATTTCACATATTCAGTTTGTTAGTTGGTATGTTAATACTCTAGATGACTTAGGCAATTGACTTCTGAGTCAATCTTGAATTAACATTTTTGCTTTTGATCGTAACATGTTAGAATGAGGTTCCAGTGCATTAACCGTGACAATGATTGTACTTGGGTGATGAGGGCGCAAAACTTACTACGTATTAGTCATTCAATGCCATGAAGGCAGTACAGCTTGATACAACAAACGCTGCTGATTTTTATTGAAAAATATTTGAAATCTTGGTATAAGAACAATTTTACAACAATAAATTGACAAAGGCTCAAAAAATGTATCTCAGTTAATGTTTTTTTCTGGTAAACATAAGAATTGATCCTTTTCTTTTTTTGTAAATTATTAAATCTTTTTATGAATAATTAATTATTGTCATACACTTGTTTATCAAATGCATCTTGAATGTAACATTTTTGAATGCCAAACTACATATATTTATGGACCATCTAATGAAATGCTTCCTATGATGATGTATTTGCTATCTGATGTTTATTTGATGACAATTTCAACCACCATAAATTCACTGAGGAAGCATAACACTTCACCACGAGTTTGATTTGAAAGTTGTCATATTAGAACTTGTTGACACACATATTTTAAGGCTTACTTACTAACCAAAACGGCAACCCAGTTCATATTCCGAAGATGGGGGGGGGGCGACAAAGCCAGGTATTTCTCTTTCAGCAACATGAGATGGATGAAGCTCAGTGAAACAAAAACTATGTATGTTTCTCCTGTCCCTTTGAATATCATTATGTAGCCTTTTAACTGTAGATGCAAATATGTTGTCATGAAAGTCTGAAAAAGTTTTGAATTCTCGCTAACATTCTATGGTTATCTCGTAAAATGACAGTGAAAATATCAATTCAATAAAATGCTTCCTATGATGATGTATTTGCTATCGGATGCTTGTCTGATCTGATGACAATTTAAACCACCATTAATTTTCTGAGGAAGCATATTTGTTCCTTATATTTGATTGGAAAGTTCATTCATATACATTTAAACCAAAATATTTGGTTCGCTACATCCTGTTTGACGAACATTTTGTGAGACAGGAACAAAAACTTGTTGGTTATGAGCCAGTATAATATAAGTTTAACACAAGTTACTTGCATCTAAAAAGATAACTTCTTATTTCAGGTATGTGTTGAATTCTAATTAACCTTTGAACTATGCAAAAAATTCTATTTGATAAGCTTCTTTTCAAAAGGGAACATTTCTATTTTTTTTCAAAATTCGTTTTCATTGGCTTCTGAATCTTTGGAATAAGCTCTATTAGATTATGCAATAGGGTTTATTCCAAAAAAAAAATACTTTTGGCAAAAATTATGATGTAAAGTTAGTCGTTAAAGGGAACATATTTAATTTGTTCATTCACTTCTCTGTATTTTTTTTTTGGTATAACCTCTTGATAACCTCTTTGTGGGACCTAAAAGTTTGTACGAGGAGTCTCCGTTAATGGATAGTAAAATACATTGAGTCTTGTCAACCTAATTCCAAAAAGTAGCAGACGCCTCCACTAACAAGACTGTTCGTTATTATGGGAGGTTCCAGTGTAGAATGATCGTTTCTTATGAGTACCTTCTAAGCTTCTACTTTATATGTAGCAAAAGAAATGTCCCCTTTTTGAAAATAAGTTCCTCATTGATGATTTTCTGATCTTGTCACAGTAGCTTCTTAGTTTTACAGAAAGTCATTAACTCAGTTTTTGTCAGTAACATTTGTAATAGTTCATCAATTGACTAACCCTTCAAGCAGTTTTTAAAATTTTCCTGATCTGCAGAAAAAAACTGCAACATTGAAATCACTTAAATGCTCTGCAAGTGTTAAATGCTACCTGTTTTCAAGAATATTTTTTCTGGGTCTTGCACAGCTAAGTGTTTTCCCCCACCCCAACACTCGTACAAAAAAAGGGAAGGAAGAAGTACCCTATATTTTTTCTGTTTATACTTTTCGTATATTCCTATATTACCTTGGGGGGGGGGGGTGGGTGCAAAACACTGGGTCTTTCTTCCTGTTATGAAACTTCAAGCCAAGGCTGATTCTGCACACTGACAGTTGATTCGGAGTTTGAAAACATGTTCGACCGAAAAAACAACTACAGCTCTGTAGCTAGGCTAGTCATTGCTGAAATAGGGGGGTTTTAAGGAGGCGTTTACAACAATTTTTTAACTTTTTTTATTAACTGATAAAATAAGTCTTGGGGAGAAGTCATTATGTTTGATGATAATAAATTTTCCCTTACTGCGGGGAGAGTAAGTGATGAACAAGTACTATGCTGTTTTGGTATGTAATGTGATTTTATCAAAAGTGTTTGAAACTTTATCAGTTTGTGAAATGTACAAAAATAATTTTTATGAACGTGCTAGTACTTAAAAATATTTTATTATAACAGGAAGCTGGTATTGATGTTAGGCTTTGTGATATTGGCATAGCCATACAAGAGGTCATGGAATCCTATGAAGTTGAGTTAAATGGCAAGACTTACCCAGGTATGCTATAAGAAAGGGAAAACAACAAATGATTTAAACTATTTTAACTACAGAATTTAATTGCTTCAGTGGTGGAGTTATAGCAGCTAGTTGCCCTTGCGTATATTGCAAATGGGTGTCATGTTGCACGTATATGGGGGCTGGTGATTTTTCAAAAAAAAAAGTTGAATTGCTTTAACTTGAAAGTTCTTTCTAGTCTTTTTTTTTTTTTTTGCAACTGAATTTCATCTTACCTCGGAATGCTGATTATAATCTTTTATTGTTTAAGAAACTTATCCACTTTGTTATAGTAAATGTGATAAATTATTTATATATTATGCATATTTACGAATCACCTTGGTAAAAAGTTTGATAAATTTATTGTACTTCTACCTGTGAAGATGCATAATGCCCAAGTGTCATTGGTAGATGTGATAAATACTAAAAAATTATTACTTTTTTACTGGGGATTATGCATAGCCAAGTGTTGTTGGGAAATTTGATTAATTCTTGAAATTTATAACCATATCTGTGATTATGCATATTACCCTAGTGTAATTAGTAAATTTGATAAATATAAAAAAAAAATTCCAAAAGAGCCTAGTATGTCTGATGAATATAGTTAAACCCTGATGTAATAACAAATTCTCTGATAGTATTCTGATATAATGATAGTGATGTATGAATTAGGTATAGTATATCGTTTAAACAATTGGGCATGCATATAATCACTGGTAAAAATTATAATTTTTTTTTTTTACTTAAATTTACCAATGACGCTTGGATGCTAGGCATAATTGTAGGTAAAACTTGACAAAAATGTTTGATTATGCATAATAACTGGATTTATCACATTTACCTTTATATATATATTCAAATTTATCAAAATGGGGAAAAAATTGAAAACTGGTTAGAGAATCTTTAAACTGACAAATGTTATTAATGTTTGAAGGTATGCTACCATGTGTACCAGTGATGAAAACAAGTATCCCACTCCACAATTAGCTAAGATGACCCATTTTTTACGTTTTTTACATCGCCTTGTCAGTCATATAAAAATATAATTTTACATGATCTGCAAACATTATTTTAACCACAAAGTAGCATATACAGTCAAACCTCGTTAATGAGCCACTCTTGGGAGAGCAAAAATATGACTTAGTAAGCGGAGTGACTCGTTAAGCGGATAACTGTGACAATAGCTGTGCCAATTCCTACCCGAGGACAATTGGGACTTCCAAAAAGTGACCCGGTAAGCGGAGTGACGTGTTAACCGGGTGACACACTAACGAGGTTTGACTGTAACTGTTTCAATATCCGTTTTTATCATACAGCCTTAGTAGGAGGATTTTTTATATTTAAATTTGTTTCTTGATGGGGGGTTAATTTCATTACTTTGAGTTATAAACATGATATATGAAGGTGATTTCGTAAATAAGTTTTGTTGTATATTGTTTGCAGTGAAATCTATCAGAAATCTAAATGGCCATCTCATTGGACAGTATCGCATACATGCAGGAAAAACTGTACCAATTGTTAAGGGTGGTGATGGCACAAAGATGGAGGTATGTAACATCATGTAGCTGTAATATAAATTAAAAGCATTATACATTTTTTTACAGGTCAATATTTTTATGAGAGCTTGTTCAATGTTATTTTTTGGTTTTAGTTAAAAGAAATTAAGCATCCTGTTTTTTTGTAATGGTGGCTACACACACAACTGCAAACGTGACAAGCATGCATGTTTAATCTTTTTTTACCAGTATTCACAATTTCTCTTCTGCCACCACACAATACAAGTGTGCTTGCACAAGAACCTTGGAATATGTCGAGCTCGGGTGACAATGTGCTCACTTAGTATTGCCTTTATTGGAAAAACTCCAACAGCAGGCAGAACTCACTAAAACTTTATTCATGCGAAATTCTCCTCCAGGTACTTAAGCATGTGCTTGCTTAAACAAAAAGATTGAACATGCATGCTTATGAGCTTGCAGTTACATTACACCCACCTTAATGCAGTAAAATCAGCTTTCTCTAGTTTTATTTTTATTATGAAGGTACTTATTTCAGTAAGTAATTTTTTTTTATATTTTTCTTGGGGTGCGAGTATTTGTTGGATGTTTTTTTTTTTTTTTTTTTTAATTTAATTGCAAAAACTTAAATCCAGTGTATTCCAGCAGAACAAATTGAAAAATGTTATCAGTTATCAAACCTGCATTGTAAATTAGGTATAGAACATTAACATTGGTGAGCAATTCCTTTTGAAGCAACATCTATAATTTCTTCTAGAAATAAATCATGTCCATAAAAAAAAGTTTGAAATTTCATCTGCTATATGAAGTTGTTAAATTTAAAAAGGTTTTTGATCAATAACATTTGTTACATCAGATTTCTCATGTATTTTTATAATTTTTTTGTATATGCTTAAAAATTTGCTTAAACTTATGAAGTTTTTTTAAATTATCCCTTTAATGAATTTAGGAAGGAGAATTTTATGCCATTGAAACTTTCGGAAGTACGGGGAAAGGATATGTTCATGATGATATGGAAGTATCCCACTATATGAAAAATTATGATGCTGGTCATATCCCTCTGAGGTGAGTTTCAAAACATTCCTGTATTAGTAGTGTTCTATTGGTGAGAAAAGTATCCTGTGTGGTCTTTATTCAAGTATATTGTCACCTTCTAATGTTCTCATTTATGCTATATATTATTTTCAGACTCGCCAGATCCAAGCAATTGCTCAATGTCATAAATCAGAATTTTGGGACTTTGGCATTTTGTAGAAGATGGCTGGATCGTTTGGGACAGAGCAAATATCTAATGGCTCTAAAGGACCTGTGTGACAAAGGTATAATTGATCCTTATCCGCCACTGAGTGATATCAAGGGATCCTATACAGCACAGTTTGAACATACCATACTACTTCGTCCTACTTGCAAAGAAATCATTAGCAGAGGCGAAGACTATTAATTTTTTTTTCCTTCTCTTTATTTCATGCTCTCACCCCCATTATGCATGTCGGTGCTCTGTAGTATGTTGAAAATTTGCTTTATTAATTTGTACAAACTGTGATTTCTTTTTGTGACATACTCGAGCTGAAGATATTGGGGTGAATTTTTGAAGTCTTTGTTTTTTTAATGAATTTTAGTTTTTTTTTTTTTTTTTTTTTTTATTGTATGAAATGAACATGGTGCTCAAATAGAGAAGCTCTTGTAAACTATGTTTTTGATAATAGAATTTTTTTTCCAACTTTAAATATTTTTGTTATTTCACACGTTAAAGATTCTGATAAAACTTGTGTTCACTTAAATTGCATTCATCACAGCTTGTTGATTAGGTGATGACTTTTTATCCACTCGTAGTTTCTAAAGATGAAAAGATTTATAATTTGGAAAAAAAAAAAAACTTTGTGTCATCCTCATTAATCAGGAATAGAAAAATATTGATTCATATCGTGAAAATGTTCAATATAGTTATTCAGAGTGCCTGTAAACTTATGACGATCGAATAGCATACAGTTATCATATATATCTATGCACATGTACACTTTTGCCCATTGAAAAAAAGGAATGTTCCCTCCATTTAATATTAATTTGTTATTGAAATAGACAATATATTTTCCCCCTTTTTGTGCACATACCATGTAACCTAGGTTGATATAAAATTGGGTATTCATTTTGATATGTGTGACTGATAACAAAAATTGTAAGTTTTCTCATTCAGAACACTTTATGGAAACTTTAATCTATGAAATATATTTTTTCTTCCATGTTCAAAATGTTGTATGCAGCAACTGCCGGTTGTAGAGACTGCATAATATTTTTGTTTCCTTAAACACGTGTCGAGTAATATCTTGATGTCTCCTACTTGAATTGTTTTGATTTTTTAATACAGAAAATTCAGATTTATGTGTCACCGTTATCTCTTCAGCATTACGGAATCACACTTATGTCTCCTCCATTATGGAATCACCGTTATCTCACCTTGGTGCATACTTGGCCCTAATTTTTGTTTCAAAATGAAAATAATCCTCTTTTTTTTCAGTACAAAAGAATTAATTTGTTATATTCAGGGAAAAAATCTTTAAAAAAGGATTTGGCCATCGTAATTTCCCCAGAAATTACAAAAGTTGAGATTTCAGTTTAACAAGTTATTTTCCATTATCAGGTTTCTGAATTGTAAACAAAATAATCTTCTCTATAGCATCTATTTGATATCTATGCTGGATATATTTGCGTGTTTTTCAAGTCTGTCATGGCCAAAGTCTTCTTGGCCAAATATTTTATTTTTGTTGTCAGAATCATGTATCTTCAATTTTTGTGGCATTTGCTCAGTGTAATTTTTTTGAGAGTTCAAATGAAAATATATAAAGACAACTGAATTGAAAAAAGCGTTATTAAAAAAAATGTTATATATATTTTGGAGTTGCTATCCCAATTCTTTGAGTGGCCAAATAAAGATTATTTATTGTTGTGTATATATTTTTCTTATATGAAGTGCATCACCTACAGGTAATTTTCTGTTAATTTTTTCAATTCTAAGCATACTGTTGATTAAAGAAGTTGAACAGTGAACCCTGTCTAAGACAGACACACTGAGTGTTTCTCAACCGCTGGGCTGCAGCCCAGTACCAGCCAGCAGCAGTTTCTCAACTGCTGGGCTCGTAACAGTAGTCACACCGGGCTGTGAGTGATTCTTAGTTTTATTTTTCCCATTAATTTTTCGTTGTGTATGTCCGGGCCTTTCACCTACATAAAGATTTTTTTTATCGGGTCGCGGGCTTCCAAAGGTTGACAACCACTGATGTACAAGACAAAAACCTGTCTTGAACAAAATCAAAGGTAGTCTGTTCAATGATTAGAGTGATTTGTTGTACACTTTTATATGAAATCAAAATATATCAAAAACTGAATATTATTTGTCTTTTGATCTGCTTTTGCACCGGTTTCACTGTATATCTATTCCCCCAACTTTACTTGGTTAAGGAAAAGCAATTTATTAAAAACACCGATTAAAGAAAAGACCTAATCACATCAGCAACGAAAAATTTCAAATCCGTTTGCTTCATCGAGCTTCCTTACAAAACATGTTTTAGACCACGCTAAAACCTTTTACCAAAGTTGCATTAAGAGTTAACTTTCAAGCGGCTTTGCCTTTGACTGAAACCCTGCCCGTGGCTTTATAAATTTCGCTGATCCACATAAGGCGCAGTGGAAATCTTCAAACCCTCTGTAGAATGCCGCTTTTTTTTTTGCGAGATCATGACTTCCGATTTTGTGCAAGCGATAGTGCGTGTGTGCTTTCCCCCTTTCCAATTCAGAGATAAATATCACGCTATATCTTTCTTTTATTCATATTGTACACATATTCCAACATCCCCAGAGGGGAAAGAAAAATATCACACCGTCTCTCCCTTTTTATCAGAATGTAAACAGTAGACTCCGCTGTTGGGCAGTTGGTCCAACAGGTTTGCGGGGAGGGGGCAATGTATTTTTGTAATTTTCCAACTTCGCGAGTCGATTAAAATCCCATTTTAGAAATTTCCACGGAGAGCAATTAGGCCTATGGAAAAAAGGGCAGGCATGATTGCTCTCGTCATTTCGCATGACGAGCTACAAAAATAATTGGCCAATTTGTCTGCCGAATTCGGAAGTCAGGTGGCAGAACTTGACTTGCAACACATAAGCATTCCACAGAAACAAACTTCACGTTAGGTTCGCAATACATATACGCACATTCCGATATGTGCCCATTCGTTAAAGGTTCCGAAGAGGAATGTGGACGAGGAGCATGTGCGGTTGAGTATTGGGCTCGTCATTGCCGAAGTAAGAGGGTTTCAAAGAGACGAGATACCTTGTAATTGCCGAAATACAAATCAAGTCAGGCGAGGTAGCTCGTAAATCACACGTATAGGTTATATAGAATTATTAGGTTATTCGAATATACTGGAAAACATGTACGTATGAAAGTGTGGGGGGGGGGACTTTGTTTTGTGATTTTATTTATGTTACGCCGCCGTTATAGTGACGGACTCGCGATGCGAGGATCCGGGTTCGAACCCCACTGTGGTAGTCGGCTGAAGTTGGTTTTCTGTGGTTCCCAACTTCAAGGCGCAAATGCGAGCCGATCTCCCCGTTAACAAGTCTCGCCACAGAGAGCAACAGTCCTACAACGATAAATCATTCAATCATAACACTTCACTCATAGTTAGAAAAACTAGTGGCAGATGGCAGCACTACACATAACAAGCATTACAGAGAAATAACAAAAACTTCACGTCAGGTTTCACTGCCCGTACACGCACGTTCCCGCATGTACCGATTCGTTGGGGGGTTCCGCGGGGGGGGGGGTGTAGTAGTACTAGTAGGTAGGGCCTCCAAAAAATGGCTCGGTGATCCATGATGTTCTTAAGTCAGCCACCTCGTTGGGCAATTTGCCTGTTGTGGCGTTGTATTTGTATTTGTATTTGTTTAAAACTGTTTATGGGCATCTACAAATCACGTGACAAATTCAATGCAAATGCTAGCCATTAACAAGTTTTTGCTACTACGCTGTACGCTAAACTTTTATCTATGTTGGAAAATAAATTATTATCATATACAGAACTCTAGACCAGCGGTTCTCAACCGGTGCTCCGCGGCCGCTCGAGGAAAATTTAAAAAAAACCAGCAAATTTGAAAAAAATTAGATTATTTATGAATAATAAAAATAAGTAAATTCGATGAATAAATAAAAAATAGGCCTATGGGGGCTCTCCGCCATAGAAATTATATACCAGAAAGGGCTCCGTGGGTCAAAAAAGGTTGAGAGTCGCTGCTCTAGACATTGCTCTTCAAGTCTCGCCATTCATGGTACAAAAGTGGATCATTATTATATCTGGTTTTCTGGAAAAATATAAACTATACGTTCTGGGCATAATTTTTTATTATTATCTGAGTTATCTAGTTTTTTTTTTTCCTGTGTTATTTTTTGGATAAAGATAAGATAATATCTAGACCCCGTATACATAGAACATTCTTTACTCAAAATATTACGTACTTGGATCGTACGATTTTTCCGTTACTTATTACTCTTACGTAGGCTACGCATCAATCAAAAAAAATCCACACATATCCTTTAATTTGAGAAAATAGTTTATAGTCTAGAGCCAAGCGTGAAATATTCTCATGGTATTAAATAAGAAATGAACGTAATGATCTAATATAGTTCATGAACACGAATGACCTTGATGTCTTTCAAATATTACCGCATCGTAGAGAACACTTGATTTGACCATATCTTCAGTGTAAACAAGAAATTATGAACTTATTTCCAGTATTTACAAATACGTAAGTGGTTTTGAACTTGATGAAACTACGAGCAATATTTCGACGACAACTTATGAAAACGAATCGTATGCGATATCAAGACGTCAGTCATCCGGTAGCAGCAATATTTTTGTCCATTTATATGATGACGATGTCTGTCGGATATAATAAGACTTATTTATTATAGGACACTATTATTCCACTCGCTATTTACTTAATAACGTTATATTTTTTTACGTTTTATCATTAGGAATTTATGTTGCGTCAATGTCGAACTGCTCGCTGCCTTCGAACGCGATGAATGGTCATCAAAAATCTCGTGATGCTGAGTCAAATTCATGTACTCAAAGTCAGTGACGTTGGGATTATGGATGCTCTAGCACAGTTTCCTCAACCTCTGCGCCCTGGCATAAGTCAAACCAGTCGATACTAATCCCCGACGGCTCGGACTCGTTGCGGTGACGGTGCTCGGCCACGATGCGTAGACGTGTTAACGTCTGCATTGCTTAGTATTATGCAAATTCATTTACTGAGTGATGACCTACTCTCGACAGATACACATGTCGGGCACGGCGCGGCTATGTGTCCAGATCTTGATTCATCGTTTCATTTTTCCCCATTTATTTCCGATTAGCCGTCTTCATGACCGGGCTTTCCACTCAAAAAATAATAATTAAACACCGGGCTGTTTTCTTCCAGAGTTTGAGAACCATTGCTCAAGCACATGCAGTATTTTTTGGTGGGGAGGGGAACCAAGCACTAAAAATAAATCAGATATCAAAATATCCTACATAAAGCACAGGTCGGGCACCTATAGGTCCAAAACACTTCCGACGCGCCTGACTCATGAAGTCGCAGCTTATATACAGTAGCGCTCAAAAACCTTTTGACAGCAAGAAATTTGTCTACGAATTTCGTATTTGAATTTTTTAATGGAATCTATCTTATGAAACACAGACACTGAATCTCATTACAAACTATTATGGCCAAAAACAAAATGTTTATCTACACTTTGTAAAATAAGGAAAAAAATAATATTCTTTTTTATGGTGGGTCAAAATCAAAAGTCTTTTGACTCTGAACAGCCGCTGTGGTGGTCGAGTGGTCATAGTGTTGGACTCGCATGGCAGCGATCCGGGTTCGAACCCCACCGTCACCACAGTGGTGGTCGGCTGAAGTTGGTTTTCTGTGGTTCCCAACTTCGAGGCGCAAATTCGAGCCGATCTCCCCGTTAAAAAGTCTCGCCACAGAGAGCAACAGGCCTGCCCACAAGCAGTACAAATATTCAGTCACTACACTTCACTCCCTTTACTTCTGAAACATAGATGACAGCACTGAAAAATCATACACAACATTAGATACGCACTCAGACTGTTTGGTACACTTACACTTCCGGCACAACTCGCTAGGTAGTAAATTGCCCCTACATGGCGATATACCTGAGTTGTGCTCGGTTTGAAAAAAAAAAAAAAGACTCTGAACAAACAGGAATACAATCAACTATTAAATAGTCAAATCCGTCATGTCATGAGCATTACAATAAAATAGAACGAGTCAACTCTTCATTTGAAAATTTTTGGATTGTAAAACTACTTGGCATGTTTTGGCACGGACCCAATATGTTTGTCCCATGGTCAGTGGGTGTTTTTTTCCATTCTTTCTTCACACAATTGTAAAAACCATCGAATTTACATAATTTCTGGTTCTGACTCGTCCACTGAACTCAATATATAAATACTTGATGATATTCAAGTTACAGCTCTGACTTGACCACCCATAAAACTCTAATTTTGTTGCCTTACAGATAATGACTAAAAACATTTGAGCTATATTTACGGTCATTTTCTTTCTGGAATATCGGTAATAGTGGCATGAGTTGTCGTTAAAGACGGCATTGTGATTATGAAATTAATTTTTATAACGAAATCTGTCCTTTGTGATTTTTTTCAGAAGGTAAAAAGGATCGATATCATTAGCAGAGAAGCATTTACACCTCCACCTTCGCGTTTGAAAGTAAGAACTCTAATAATATATCTTCATAATTACTCAGGGCCGTAACTAGGCGTTTTGTCGCCCGGGGCAATCATTATTTTGCTGCCCCCCCCCACCAACTTTAAAATTCGATAATTTTGTGATGGTGTTCTTTGTTCCCACCTAAAACTGCCACCCGGGATAGTTGCCCCTCTCTAATTACGGCCCTGAATAATATAATTACCTATAATAACCTCTAATACCTCACGGCCCTGAATAATATAATTACCTATAATAACCTCTAATACCTCATATGTGTATTACATATTACCTATTTGTACCTTGAATTGTTTCTCTTGTCAGTGGCGATTTATAGCCAGTGGTGTATTTGAGGGGGGAGGGGACTTAGCGAGGCTATAAATCCAGGGCGACAAGTTCAGTGGGGCGGCAGATTCGAGAATGGCTTGATTCTCCCTCACCCTTCTATAATCAAATAATGTTTTATTTATTTGTCTTTTCCACTTGAAAAAGACAATCAAACAAGCTCGTAATGTTCATCCAACGTTTTACCAGTGATACACTCACATTCAGTCCATGTGTTTTGAATTAAATTCATCAGGTTTTCCACCTAGTGGACATTTCGAGGATCCCTCTTTGCTTGCATTTTGATTGCTTTATCTATCCTGTCGTCTTTGATCATATTGAAAGAAAATTACTTTTTACAAAGAAGTTCCCGAGATAAAGAACTGTCTTAAAATACCAAAATAACTTGCCACTTGAGCTGGACTTCACTCCATACTTAAAGAATTAATTACATTTTAACGAAAAAAAATCCATTGAATATTTTTGACGTTTTAGAGTGTTCATTATGTATTCTGCATAATCTTACCATAGATTCATATTAAATAAGAATTAATTGCTTCTATATTTGATTAAACTATATTTGTCAAAATATTTCCGATCCGTCCAAAAACAAAAATTAGACAATGAAAGCTCACAAACCCCAAACATACAAATTTCAGTTACAGGTGACGATATCTTCTTAATGCTTTACGTATGTCAAAGTCAGGGCAATACATGCAAATGAGCTGGTGCCACAATTGCATTTGTCAAAAGACTTTTTAGTGCTACCGTACATAGCATCAAGTAAAGTGAATTAATTCGTAAATGTCGGACAGAAGGTTAAAAATCTATTTTTCAGTTGTTGTGGTTAATTCAAAGCCGAAGACCATTCAATAATTACTTTCTGACTTCATTAATTAGTTATTCTAATGAGAGTGTTTAAATCCAGTTGAAAAATCAAATTTTTTCATGTTTGATGCATTTTATCTCTCAAAGAAAACTTGAGCGGTTATTTAAAACGCGCCACATTCAAATTTATTTCGATCTTAGTGTTTTTCTTTAGGTCTTGAAATGTAAATTACGTGAGGCTTTTTAGACGAAGAAGTGACATGTAAAAAGCCGCGGGCGTTTCTACGAAAACGTTCATGCGTCATTTTTCCAAGTGCAGCTGAATAAATTGGTATTGGAACCTTATATTGATGAGTTTCGTTATCTGATCACGTGATAAAAAAAACCATCAAATAATTGCAAAAATTCAGAATGTGTTTGTCTCTCTAGAGCCAACGCCTGTGCGAGAGGAGGCATTTCTGACATCCTCCATTTCGGTCTCTCACTGGCGCCATAGTACGTGTATATCCGCTATTTTGGTTCTTATCCCTTGGCCAATTTTTGTTTATTTACTTTTTCAAACTTGATAATTCCGTTAGCAACAGCAATCACATTCTATAATCGGATAGAAACTGCTGTATACGTTCCAGTTTCTGTAAACGATGACCGAACGGATCGAATTTTGAGCGACTCAATTTCCCAACCAACTAACTAATCATTGAAATGATGTAGGTGTATACGGTCTCTTCAGATTGTTTAGTGGACCCCATATCGGAGCTAATTTATACCAAATATCTACGGTATCGCAGAAAAGAAAGAATGGGCATACCGTGGAAGTCAATAAGAGGTTAAGGGCCAATCAGTTATTAGGATATGAAATGATTTGATCAATGCCTTATCGACAGGTTTAATTGCGTATTTATTCCGAGTCAGTAAATAAACAAACGATTTCTAAGGAATCAATGACTCGATCTTATACGTACATGTTACCAAACGTTGAAAAGAAATCCATCAACGAGTGGCGTTTTATCTTAGCAATTATTTGTTCCGGGGTGAAATTTCTGCGAATAACGAAAGCCATTGTATCTAGATCTAATCATTGGCTACAGGATGTAAATGACATTTTCCTTGTCAAGGCAATAAGCAAAGAAATCGCGTGTACATACGTCAGGGCCGGATTTAGGTTTGATGGGGCCCTAGGCTATATTGAAGCTAATGGGTCCCCTGGCTATTGAAGATAATGAGGCCGGTTATATGTCCGACTCCAGGTGTCCTTTGTCAACAAAAAATTGTCACTGTTTTTTGTGTTGAATATACATTGGTAATTTGTGAACCGAATGCGTTTAAAGCATTTTAAATGTTTGTAATATCAGGTTGAGAAATTTCTCCATAAAGTAATAGTTTGAGATTTTTGAGGCCTGTTGCAGACCTTGGGCCTTAGGTTGCAGCCTGTCAAGTCTATAGGGAAATCCGGCACTCACATACGTGCATATTTCCCAATCTCATTATATGGAGTAAATTTCTAGACCTCGCTACACAAAAAAGAACGGTTCAATACTTGCAACTACATTCAGTTCTATACGCTATCAATTGTAGAAATCACACAGACAGGGCGATTCAAAACTCCATATAAAAACTTTGAAGATCGGTAGAGAGCAAATAACACCAAATTGTGAACCAGGACGAAACCCGAAAATAATAGGAGGCATTTTATGCTAGGGATTGAAATGAGCATTTGGGATCTCCCTATAAATGATTTTCTAAGGCTCTGGAATAGATCTCGATAGGCAGGAATCATCATTACCGTTGTTGATATTCACAAAACAATAGGTATTTTCGACAATAATGAATCACAATCGATTCGTGTTACGCATGCATCGCTACTAATACTTGTGATTACAATTCTTACCGGGAGATCCATTTCAGATGCCGGATCGCCACGAAACGCTGCCACGTTTTAATGACATTCGCGGTCACAATTTCCACGCTAATATGTTTCATTTGGATGTACTCTGTCATTTCTCAAACTCTTCGTATGGAATTTTGAGCTACCGCTTATATAATGCTGTAATTAAATAGTGCTTTACGTTTTTATAGAAAATATTTTCCTCACAACGATTTAGAGCCAGTGGCGTATTTGGGGAGGGTGGAGGGGACTTAGCGAGGCTATAAATCCAGGGCGACAAGTTCAGTGGGGCGGCAAATTCGAGGAGTGAGTGGTCAAGAAGGGAAGCACGGCGAAGTTTGCACAACCCTCAATAAATCCGCATCTTCTTACAATAGGGAGTGACCAAAAGAGTGACCTAGAAAGTTTGCAAGCACGTGAGTGATCAAAAGAGTGGCTTGAGCAAGCATATGACCTACAGAGTAAGTGCAAGGGCAGTGCACACCTGTGCAAGCATGTGAATGACCAAAAGAGATATCGAAATTCGCTGTGCTCGGGTCAGTGCAAGTGAAATGAAAGACAATATGCCCTCATCTGAAAGAAAACAAAGTTAGACGGTGACTCTAACTTTCATCAGGGGTTATACGAAACAGCCATAAAGCGATCAAGGGTTTCGCGAAAAGTTTTACGTTGCATACCCCTGACTTCGAAAGCGTGTGAGCATGGCAGTGACCAAAAGAGTGACTTAGACGCACAGTTGCACTTGCGAGAGGAGGGGGAGGCCAAGCGGGTTATAGCACAGAGTGGCGAATTCGAGGAAAGAGTATAGTCAAGAAAATTAGACTAGAATAGGGTAAAAGCAGCAAAATTCGTGTAGCCCAAACGGCAAAACCATAAACGCACCCCTGTTTAGGGCAGGGATTCTTGTAGAGGTTTCAGGGAGTCCATTAGTTTATATCATAGTTTCCCAACCTTTTTTGTTCCATAGCCTCCTTCTTCAGAAATTTTTTTCTCCCATCGCTCCCCAACGCAATCCAACCCACAGATTCCTATGCTATACCCGTAGCTTCTACCGCCCTCCTGGAACATTCTATCGCCCCCCAAGGGGCGTTAACACCCATGTTGGGAATCACTGGTTTATTTGAACAAACAATTAACTTGTTTTAACATTAAATAGTTGATAAGGTTTCCGCGGCCATCATTTGATAAAAAATTGTTTTTTCGGGTTCGAAGACCGTCGTCCCAACGTTAGTTCTCAACGTTTCCCCAACACTAGTGGTTGGCATCATCAGGAGAATTTTTGTTTCAACGTTATTTCATACTTCATATTACTCTGCAAAGGGATTCCTGGCCTTCATCTCTTAGGTACAAAATGCTCTAGGGAACACAAAACGTAAAGAACCCCTTATTTAGGGGGAGGGGAAATCAGCAATTCCCCTCATGCTTTCAATTTTACAACGCAATGGCACTTACGCATGACGGTGAAAAGGGTAAATTTGTATAGTCTACTGACGACACATCATGATAATCGCTTCACGAATCACTTCCTAATTGGAAAATAACCTCAGAGATTTAATTAAAGAGAATTAATTATTATTTCTGATTACAAAATAATCAAATTAGTTGCATTTCTGAGCTCTTCAGTCAGTTACTGCATGTTTTGGAAAACTTCGTGTAAAAAATTATATCTGACTCTACGTTTGCAGAAAATTAGCATGAAAAAATGAAATAAAAATAAAATCCACTTATATATTTTTAAAAGGTGTGATTCCTTAAACTCATAATACAAACTTCGAGGAATAGCAAAGCTTACAAAAACAAGCACTTTTTGTCAAATGTATGGCCAAAAAAGCACGAAGGTGTTATAGCAGCAGTGCTTTTTAACCTTTTAATACTTGCTGCCTAGTGAAATGAAGTGAGCAATTTCGCGGACATTAATTAGCATTAATGGGAGAAATAATTTGCAACCAGCAAACAAGAGAAAAAAATTGTAATACCATAATACTATAACAGAAGGAAAATTTCCTAACCATCTGACTTGCTATACGTTCGAGAAATAAGAGTTGAGCTGGAAGGACATGTGCTGTCACCTATCAAATAAAAACAAAATTATTCGTTATAGTTCTTGAAATAAAACCGGTATGAATCACAAAATGAACAATATTTGGGGTATGACGACATATATATATATATAGTTCATTTTTATGCTGCTCACCGTTGTAACTTTTACACACCGTAATACCGGTTGATATGTTTTTATGTTTGCCGTAGAACTATAACTATTATTTTATTGTTATAGCGTTTGCGTTATAAAAAATATTTTGTACTTTTTGGTGTATGTATATTTTTTTTTATTCCGTTCCACCTTAGAGAGGGCGGCAGTGGTTCCAGTGTACCAATAACATGCTGAGCATTTTATGGTCTATTATTATATATACACTACAGACAAAAACAGAAACACACGTTGTGCTCCTCTACTGCCACCTATCAAATAAAAACAAAATGACATCTTACAATTCTGGAATTAAACTAGGTTGTTCAAAACTAGTGTGCAACATAAAAATGAACAACATATGTGGTATGACACCATGTATCTTTTAATTCGATGCCGCATACTACGTACCTTTTTTTTAAATCGGTTACTGTGTTTTTAAGTGTGCAGTAAAATTTGGCTTTTATTTTTTGCGTACCGAATACGAATACTTATTTCATGTTTATATTCTGCGATTTTACATGCAAGAAACAGCGTTAAGTTGGAATTCCTGCTGTTATATCCATCAGATAAAAAGAAAACCATCTGCTATAATTTTTAAGTGAAATTGGTTGTGAATTTAAACCGGTGTGCAATATGAAAATGAGCAATATTGATGTGATACCATATTGTTACGACCTACAGATGATAGATGGCATGATTTTTTTTAAAGAGCCTCTCAAAATAAATGTCGCAATCTGTTGGCAACGACAGTTGATACCAATTTCTGTTAATCGGAAAGTGCGATTGGCGGAGAACATTCCAGAAGATTCCCCCCCCCCTCCCCGCGTCCAGACAGTGGCGCCATGTTCTAGGAACCACGTAAAACTCATTAGAAATTTCTCTGAGCCTATGAAAAGCGTATTAGGGCGACTTAGAGAGACTCTGAAAGGTCAGTAGTGATTGAACTTTGCGAGAAATTTGTTCGCTCTCTGATTAGCTTGTAAATACGTTTAAATTGCTGTGTTCTGTAAATAAATCTGTGTTTGTCCGTCGAATCGCTTCTTGTTTTGCAATCTCGAAGTCTTGTGGAAATTATCCGGAACAATATATTGTTTATTTTTATACAACACACAAATGTAAATTTCATTCGTCATATAATAGCAATTAATATATTTTCATGTTGCCGCAGAATTTCACCAATTACTTTTTGTTGGGCCGAATTACAATTTTTTAGCAGTTGGACATTCGCTGCTTTGTTAAAAAATTCTATATTCGAGGCTTCAGTGTTGTTTCTGTCATATGAAGCGCTGCAACAACCTCCGTTCGATTCTTCTGTTTTGTTTTTATTATTGACACGGCTGAACAATTTTTTTCCCATGAATAGAATTTTCAAAAGCGTACCTTACCAGGGCCGTCTCTATTCTACGTCGGTAGAATAGAGACGGCCCTGACCTTACCCAGTAATAATGTACTCCCAGTCATGTAGTGGCTTTAGGAATTTGGAAAATATTTCTCTCGGTCCGGTACCAGACCAATGGTTAAAGAACACTGTGTTAGAAGACGCATTACTTGCATTTCAAAAACTGCCCCCCCCCCCCAGTAAAAAAAAAATTGAAAAACGAAACTGCTTTCAAGTATGACATTTGTTTTTATATAAAGTTATGCTGGTATGCAGCATAAAAATGAGCAATATATATATATATATATGGCGTCATTACCGAATATTGTTAATTTCGTGATGCATACCGGTTTTAAACCAAAAATCGATTTCATTTCAAGAACTATAACAAATAGTTTTGTTTTTATTTGATAGGTGACAACACGTCCTTCCAGCTCAAGTCTTGTTTCTCGAACGTACAAGTCAGAAGGCTAAGAAATTCTCGGGGCGCGGTAGCCCGGTCGATAAGATGCTCGTCTAAAGTACCAAAGGATGTTTAGAGGTGTCGCGAGTTCGATACCCGGTTCGTCCTTGTCAGAAAACTTTCCGGACACAGGCGTACGACAAAAAACGGCGACCTGACCGCAACAAAAAATTGCTACCGCAGGGAGTCCCCCATCGAGGGGTTAGCGCACCGACCTCTCGGTAAGTATAAAAAACAAGCCTGCCGTTCGGAATCGGCAAGAAATTGTAGGTCCCGGTCTAATTAGCCCTCGTGTGCAGAAAATGACCGTGGCTGCAACAAAAATGATCAAATAGGAAATTTTCCTCCTGTTATATATAGTGTTACGATTTTTTCTTTTGCTGGTTCGCATATTATTCCTCCCATTAATGCCAGTGCCCGTGAAGTTGTTCACTTGGTATCACCAGTCCGAAAGTAATTGCTGAAAAGAATGTCATGTATAGACACGATATTTGGTAATCATGCCTGTTTTAGAGATTCCCATCCTTCAAAGATTGTTGCGTGATTTTCGAAATACCCTGTTTACGTATATATACTGTACACGTTAAAAGATACGATTTTTTTCTTTAAAAATAGGAATAAAATTACCCGGAAGCGAAAACAAGAGGCAGGTGCAGCGAGTGAGATAACGATACGCGGTGACATCGGTATTCGGAATTCTTTATACCCGATTCACGATCTTCGAAGGCATTTTTAAAATATTGAGTTCGCTTAGAGATATACGAAGCTCAGAAAATTTAGCCGGACCTACTTTTCAGTTGGATATCCATGCAATAATATTGATTTCAACATTTTATTTATATACAAATACAAATACAACGCCACAACAGGCGAAATGCCCAACGAGGTGGCTGAGAAGATATGTATGCATGAAAATTAATGTCACCGTTTGTCTTTTAATATTCAACTGCATAAATTAATGTGGGTTAGGATATTTTAAAATTAATTATGGGCCCGTGTGTGTGAAAATACATCGAAAAATTTCCACAGCTTTTAATAGAATTTTTTTGAAACAGAAACAAGCAGATGCATAACTTGAAGTTCGAGGGGGGGGGGGGGGGGGGGTGGAGGAATCGAAATACTTGGCGCCCCTTAAAAAATGAGAAAAATATATATATATATATTCATTTCCACGTTTCATTAAATCTAGATTTGTTTATTTCATGAGTCGCGCAGGAAGTCGCCCCCATGTTGGTTAACTTAGACACGGTTTTTATGTCCCTCAAAGAAAGAAGGACGTATCACGTTATCCAAAAAAGCCCCATTAAAGAAAACCCGGGCAGCGCCGTATATTATAGCTAGTATGGATATAAAAATTGGCACCTATCAGTAAAACCACTTCACCGTTAGTGATTTATCCACCAATGTCGACATCACGATGAAAACTTTGTGTAAGCGCCGTAACAGAAAAATTCAGAAACGGGCTGTTAATCGCACACCTTGCATTTTATAGGACTTTGATTTGCATATTTCTAGTAGTTTGTTTTCGTGCAACGTCCTCTGTCGACGTTTTTCCTCTATTAAAAAAGAAATCCCCTTTCGTGAGAGAATAATTTTTTTCGAAAACACAATTAAAATTTTCAAATTCCTTCATTTTTTATGAATTTTTAAATTACTGTAGACATATCAGACCAGGGTGTGCCGGATTATTGAAATCGTCGGATTACTGTAAGTGCGGAATGCAAGAAAATTTGCTGAGCTCTGCCCTCAGGGCTATTTCAACGGCTTACAAAAGGCCTTTTACTAAAAGTCAATTGAGAAAAAGCCCATTTAAATGTCACTATAAAACGTGTGCAAAAACTTGCAGTGACGCGTTTTCCTCTTCTCTGCTCGAAGAAAACCCACCTAAAAAACGCTGGAAGACTAGCACATGCCCGGATTATCGAGAGTATACTGTAGTTACGAATTTATGAGTCACTCTGTAGCTACCTTCTATAATACCAAAAAATTTAGAAAAGAAATTGGTATGGTGGTTTTTTTTGACCATGTATTTTGCCATGTATACTCAAATATACACGAGATCTAGAGGGTTAAGAGGATAAAATATATCCTCCAAACATGACTTTATTGCTTTTATTTCCAAACAAGATCTTTGGAAGAACGGAAGAGCAGCCTTCTCCATATATGTGATAATACGAAACACCATTAAACGGGTCAGTTGTGTGTGTGCATTATTTATTTATTTAATGTTTTTCCTTCGCCGTTCGGATATTTCCGTTTTAGGTGCCATCAGGGTTCAGTTTTTGATAACCCATTTTTTGTTTCTAACTCTTGTCCTTCATTTGCTCTATGTATTCCGTTTTTTTCCGTATCAAGATAACGTGCTTTAAGATGTTGTGTTCAAAGAGTTGCGCGCTTCTACATTTACCCGAAAATTTTCTTTTGATTTCGACTCGACTTACACCATACTAGAAAGTTTTAAACCGGTACAAAGATAAAATGGATGATGTTTCAAAGTCTCAAAATATACGTGTTCATGAAGATAATGTTCAAAGTAAAACATTTTCAAATTCGTGACAGTTCCGCATAAATGGGACGCCTAATAACCCTAAATGAAAGCAGAGACAAAAAAATCACATATATTTCCATATCTAAATCCAAATGTAGAGATTTAACCTAGTACAAGTTGTTTGATCATTTTTGTCGCATCACAGTCCCTCACACGGGGGCTGATTTGACCGTTACCTACAATTTATTGCCGTTTCCGAACGCAGCCCTCTTTTTTTAGAAAGCAGGGAATCGATTAAAATTTTTAACTGCTTAAAAAAATCCAATTTTAATCGAATATTTTCAAATGCTACTCATTCGTAGTAAACGTCATGTTGGTAACTATGTAATATTAATGGATGCTATAAAAACATGTTCTACTCATTTCACGCATCTATCCACTGAATGGATATAAATAAATAAATATAGAAATAGATTAACAAATAAATGCCGCGCACTTAAAGCTGTTTAATATCGTCCCCCTTTGCCAGAAACAAGAATGTGAAAATTTCTAGACCTTGGGAAACGAACGACTTTTGAATGTTTACTCTACCCACGTTACTCTATGGAAGTTGTTCTCTTAAAATTTTTGTGAAATGTGTTTCAATAGGGGATACACATTTGCGCGTTTCTGACGAAACTTAGCCGAATTAGTGATCCAACCAGCTGATAAACCCAAAAGTGAATATTTTCACAGTATCATATCCTGGAATTTCTGAACTTGGATCTTGTGTTTTTTGTTAAAATCAGTAATTTTAGAAACCATCACCAGTTTTCGTTGAATCGACTTGTGTTTCCTCATGTCGAAAAATTTGATCAAAATATTGATTCAAATATTTCTAAGTATACGGTCACTAATCTACAATGTTATGTGCAGGAACATAATTTAAGACATTCAATCGGTTTAGTCAAGCAAATAAAATAAAATTATAAACTGTTAATAAAAATTTTAATTGAATTTTGATTGGATTGATCGAGTCGATTAACTCAATTTAAATTTTTAACTGCAATCAACAAATGATCGATTAAACGCCCCGATTAATCGAACCAGCCCTATTTTTTTTTATACTCACCGAGAGCTTGGGGCGATAACCCCTCGATGTGAGACTCCCTGCGGCAGCAATCTTTTTTTCTGTGGTCATAGATCGCTGTTTCTGTTGTACAGGAAAGTTTCTGACAAGGACGAACCCGGTATCGAAGTTGCAAAACTTCTAAACATTCTTTGGTACTTTTTTTTTTATATTTTATTTACCGACTGAGTATTTTACCGACCTGGGCTACCGCGTCCGCTGGTATGAGTTAATAACACTGTAAACAGCTTAAAAATAGCGACGTTGGCTGTCTGATAAATTTACATAGTGAAGAGTGGAGCGAGTAACATTTGTGGTCTCGAAGTTGGCACTGGTTGAGAAAAGGTTGATCACTATTGGTTTAAACCAAGAATTCAGTCAAAGATAATTTTTCATGTGATTTTGAGTTAGTAAGTCCTTAATGAAATAAATTGGAGTATTCTATGTAGTTCATATAGTGTGATGCATTGCATTAAAATACCGAACGAAAATTTCCAAGCTCATTTCACGCATTTTTCCGTCTATTTAAAATTTAAAAAACACTGTCCATTTAAAATTTCAAACCAAGGAGCAGCGGAATTATCGCAAGTAGAGACAATAATCTCAAGAAAGGTTTAACCATTTCTTCATCCTTAAGTATATAGAATCAAGTCCTTAAGTTCTTTTAGTTCTTAGATAAGGTAGCCGCATAGAGCAGAACTATTACCATTAGACACTTGAATTGTTGTCCATCAACAAAGTCTCAACTTATATCCTTATAGAAATATTGGGTTTAAGAGAGAGTCCTCCCGCCCTATCCGCAATAACATATCCCAAAATTTCCAACAAATTTACGCCTATGCCCACTAAGTAATCCTAAACCCAATCGAGAGTCTACGGAACTTGTTAGAGAGGAGTCATTCCACTCTTCTCATGGGTTCACTATAAAAATCATGGTAAAACATTAATTTAAATCTTGCTAAAAATAAGCGATGAGATATTGAGTAATTTTATGAAATTAATGTCACGAACGAAACGCTTTGTTTAATTTTTGCGAAAGACGTTCTAAAAGAGTGTTAGAGCATTGATTCCTAACCAGGGGGTGTTGGAAAGCATTTTTGGAAAAGTGAGATGGGAAAAGAAAATTGTAAAATGTTGACAATTATTCAGGCAAGATTAAAATTACATGAGAAAAAGTTAATTTTTCAATCATTTAAAAAACATGAATCGTCCGACATTTTCGATACATTTTTTAACTTGCACTCCCAGAAATGGGTCATGTGATATTTGAATGTTCCCAGTTTGAAGGGATTTACATGGCATAATATTTAGCGATCATACTTTTTTTTCCATTTTTATTGAAGAAAAATACTATTACTACTCAAAAAGCAACAGTAAATTTAGTCACTAAAAATTGACATGTTGGTTTAATACACCTGTGTATTTTTTTCTTCAAAAAAATTTTTTTTGAAGTTTTTAAGAATCTAATTAATGGACACTATATTAAAGTAATTAATTGCAAAAAACCAAATTTCCCAAAGATTGTGGGAAGACAAGGGAATGTGGAAAGAGTAAATCGAACCACATTAAGGATGCGGGATGGAAAAAGGTTAAGATCCACACTGTGTTAGAGCGAGCTATTGCTTTTGCCCAGGCAGTGTATAAATGAAGAGAAAAGTGGTAAATGATATTCATAAAATATTTAAAACACAAACGAGAATAAAAATTAAAAAAAAAATCTCTTGTCAAGAATATAAAATGAGATGAATGAAGTCTAAATATATCATCGCGTGTATCATCAACTTATTCTCCAATGATTTAATATACAGGGTGGGCAAAAAGTCCGTAGAAACTTTAAAAATTCATAAAACCTGGAAAAATAACCGAAATAAAAAAAGGTTTGCAGGGTTAGCATCGCTAGGTCACGGGAATTTTTTTGACAGGAGAAAAAAAAATATTAAATTTCAAAAACAGCCGATAGATGGCGCTGGTACGAGTGAATTCTGTGGAAATATGCAAATGAGACGTACGGTTATAAGAACTTGCGCTTCTAATCCACAATCAGTTCACAGTTGTAAACCGTGTATGTGTACCTGCTCACCCTGCCTTTGCTGGATTTGTGACTCGCCTGCAATGTGTTATCCCCTGTGATGGTGGTCATGTGGAACGCATACTGCTGTAATAAGCGATTTGGAGGTATTCTTCTTCGTTATTTGCGTATCTTTTGTTTGACTTGTGTACGTCAGCGTCACCTATCGGCTCTTTTTGAGGTTTTTCACCTCTCTAAAAAAAATTCCGGTGACCTACGGATGCTAACCCTGCAAACCGTTTTTTATTTCGGCTATTTTTCCGGTTTTTACGAATTTTTAAAGTTTCTACGGACTTTTTGCCCACCCTGTATAGTTTCTTTAAAGTTTTATTCAAATTTTAATTATTTTGAAGTTATACACTGGAGTTTATTCTAAGCCTGCTGCGGTCATGGCCCCCACAAGTGTGGGGCCCGGGATGATTCTCATCATTTTTTATTTTTTTCACGCTATAAACTCATCATAAAAGGGCCCGTGAAAGTCTAGTCTAGGGGCAACGAAAAAATCCCAGCCTAGGAACCCTGCTCCAGGACGTGTGGGGGAGGGGGGCGGTATGGTTGCGGTCCTTGTATTTATTGAATAAAAGAACGAAAAAAATCTAGTGGTCAGTCAGCATTTCGACATGTCGAATGATTCAGCTTATGTTTATTCCGACGGTAAGCATTATTTGTTTCAAGATGTAAAGGAAATGTCAAAATAGAGTTGATTGATTTATTCTCTGGGTGCATAATTGCAATTATGCGTGGAAGCAGTCGGTGCCAGATGCGATATTACGAAATTTGTGAAAGACTTGGGTTTGGTGATGGCGCTGATGTGCTCGGATAATTTTTTTTCCCCTCCCTTTTCTGTTTTTTCTTTCTTTTTTTCGTGTTTACCTCTTCGTCACGCGAATGATTTTTTTTTCTTTTACTTCTTTTTTGTTTTTTGCAGCATCCCAGAAGAGAAGATATATTCTTTTCACCCGATCTTCGTTATGCTCACTCATCAGTTATTTGCTGAAGTTGAAGCAACCAACGCTCTTCCTTATCTTTCTCTGTCCGCTTCAAACTGTCTGCCTCTTTCTTTTCTTTCGCGGCGAGTGACCAACTGTTGCTGATTCCTTTTCTGTTTTTTTGAGAGAGATCATTTTGAAAAACCTTTGATGATCAACAAATAGGGGAGAGAAGAATTCAAACTTGTATTCTTCAGATATATTTCTGAAGGAATATATCTCCATCTCATCTCTGGCTGGCATTTTTCTTCTCTTTTACATGTGAAGGTAAGAATTTTTCATCACATTTAATTCAAAATATTTTGGCACATATTAGCAGTCATGATTCCAAACTAAACTTTGATTTTAACTTTAAAAATATTCATTTCAGTCCCGTTATCCTGAATTGAGTAGGAAAGGAAATTAAAGTAGAAAATTTTGACAACAAACTGAAACAACAAAATGAAAACAAACTTTGTTTCATTGTTGAAAGCATTAAAGAGGCAGTGACTTTTAGTGGTCCCTTTATTTTAAATTTTAAATTGAGTGATGAACCAAGACGCTAAAGATAATAATAATAATTAGAAACTTATCCAGCTATACGGATATACAATTTCTTCATAAAGTAAATAATTGTCATAATCATCATAATGAATAATGTAAATAAATCTCACGATGCATTAAGTATGCACGAAGTATATGACATCCATATTTGTTATGGGCATCCTTTTCTCAGCCACCTCGTTGGGCATTTTGCCTGTTATGGCATTGTATGTGTATAATAAATAATGTAAATAAATCTTATAATGATTGCAGATTTTTATTTGCCATATCGGCAGATTTTTGTTTGTTCTCGCACACGAGGAGTAAATTGAAATGAAAATGCTTCTCTTTTTTTGTAATGATAAAAGAAAGTGGCTGTTCTCTAACTTTATATGGCAATGACTATAAAAATTAATAAAGGCCTACATAACACAATGAGACCTCTCAATTCATAGGTTCATATTTGATCGAGGGAAAAATTCAGGAGAGAGATCGAGGTCCTAAATACAAAGTGAATTTGGGAAACTTTCAGAAGTAAATCCAAGCAATCGTTTTTAAATATTTTTGTGCATAGTTTTTTTTATCATTTTTTGACAGTTTAAGCTAAAATTTATAAGCGAGGAATATAAATTAATATTCATATATATATATATATAAATTCAAATAGAAATAAATTTTTGTTGAAACTCATTGGAAATACGTATGATATAATGTGAATATGTAATGATTGCCAATCAATACGGTCGTTTCTTCTTTTGTCAAATATTTTTCTGCTTTCTGGATCATCTGATTGTAAAATCATGTGGTTTCGAAGAATTGTGATTTGTAAATTAAAAATATATTATACGTATACATTAAGTTATCATAGATATAAATGTAAGTATCAGGATTAGTAATTGCACAATTTCGTTTATTCAATCATCTATTCATTATTCTGAACTCAATTAATATTTTCCGTGTTATCTATCCGTAAATATCTTTAAAATGAATGAATCAATCTTTAAATTAAATCAAATGCACCTGAAAGTAGGAGAGATTTTGAAGAGAGAACCAGTTTAAAATTATCTCAGTATTATTCTTCGTTTTTAATTGTCTGAGTAATCGGAAATAATATTAAAATATTGCCAGAAATTTCAATTTTTTGCATCTTATGAAGAGAAATTGAAATTTTTTAGAATTCGAATTTTTTTTTTCAACTAGCGAATATTTATGAATCATTTCATCACCGACCCTGGATGAAGCTACCTAATCGAAATTACATTGCACGATGCTAACAGAAATATGTATAATCCAATAGTGTTCATTTTGAAAATACGTGATTTCAAAAGCTTTAAGACCTTCCTTCACTGATACGACATTTTCCATGCCAAATTATCCATGTGTATTAATTAGTTATATTATTTTTCATAGACGTGTTACTCCCAAAGCGCGTAGTGCGGCCATTTCGTAAACTGGCCGAGAGTTTTGGCCAAAGTACGATTTTCAGAAATGCTACGGGCGTAGTCCGTCCTATTCGCGAAGTGGCCGGAGATCCCTGGCCAAAGTTCAATGTGCTGATGTCCGGTGGGCTCCAAATTCATTTTTTTCATCCAAAACGTGTAACACATGGCTATATATAGTAATTGTATTGGATTAGCTCCATATGACAAGGGGAAAAAAAGAAATTTAAAGAGAAAAACTTTTTTTATACTTGTAATAGTTATAGACATAGTTTTTCCTGTCAAATTTTGAAGGGGAAAGATATTACTGCATCGTGACTGCGACATGATGGGTTGCTGTAGTTAATGTGGACATAATTGCCATGGAACAAAATGCCAACTCGGCCATGATCCCAAATCAAGTCTTTTGTTTGGCCCCTTCGCAAACTGGCTGGCCAAAGCATTAAATTCGGATATTGGCTGAGTTCATTTACAATGAAATTGGCCAATTTCAGGCTTTGGCTGTAACATGTGTATATTTGAATATATGTTTGTCAACGAATTATAAGAAATATATGTGAAAAGTCGGGCCTCTATATACAGAGTACTTTCTCTATGCACTTGCTTTGTTCCATCAAACGAATCATAATAATAAAGATAAATATTTTTCAATCATTCTTAACTAACAAAACGAAAACATGTATGTAAAATTTTGTTGTCTAGAGAAATTCTTTAAATGAAAATTCGTAATGCAGGGTGTTTCAAATAAAAAGAAAAAAGATAAGCTTCATTTCAAGAAATGGTAGAACTAATTGAGACAATTTTTTTTTTTTTTGCCATGAGATGTATGGCCGGAAGTACAACCTCTGACAATAAAGTTCGGTGAATGAAGTCAGAACGGCCGATCTGGCAACACTGGCGCAAGCAAAACGCTGCACGTGCGTAGCGGCAGGTGTTGACCATCTGCCGCCACCGTTGTTCAGTTGAGCGTCGTTTGTGTTCCGTGAAAGACTTGTTTTACAAAGTGCTTGTTTAGTGCGTTGGTTCTTAACTGAGAACAGGAAAATGAACGAACAAAAGATCAATTTAAAGTACCTGAGGGAACGACGATGAATGCTGCAAGGTACATTGAAATTTTGACCCGTTTCATGAAACGTCTACGCAGGGTACGACCTGAGTACGCACAACAAGGTTCATGGTTTCTTGTTCACGACAATGCTCGCCCTCACACAGCCAATATCGTCAAACAGTTCCTGGCAAAAAAGGGGGTGGTGCAAATTGAACATTCACCATACTCACCAGATCTCAATCCTCCAGACTTCTTCCTATTACCACGACTCGAACTCGCTTTGAAAGGAAAGAGATTTGACAATATTCCTGACATCGAACGAAACGTGACGAGGCTTTTGAACTCCATCCCAAAAGAAGACTTCTTGCAAAGTTTCCAGGACATGTATAGGAGATCTCAGCGGTGCACGGTAATGGGAGGTGACTATTTCGAAGGACAGTAAGGTAACTTTCGTTAACATTTCATCTACGTTAATGTTGTAAGACTATTCACCGAACTTTATTGTCAGAGATTATATAACTTAAAGGCACTAGAGGGCACAGCAAATATCCGTTTTCATTAACATAAAAGTTCCATTCTATACATATAACTGTTAGCGTGTTAGAGGGTTATTCTTTTCTCTTTTTTTTTGGAAAACTTTATTTAACCACGATGAAATGTTACATGAGGCAGGAAAGAACAAATTCATCAAGTGATTGCCGTGGATCTGTACTGATGAACACGAAGTATTTCAGCGAATAGTTAACAATACAATCCCAAAGACTATAGCTATTTTCTATAAGACTATATGATCGGATTTCTTAGCAATTAATAGTCATTGAAAATTTTCTCATTTCGATTTTGATATCGTATTATTTTTATGTTGACCTACCAGGACTTTCTTCAAGCGAATTGAGTGATACAGTCATATTTGCTAAGCGTCGATCACTTCTTATTTTTATACCGATATCGTCATCGTATTTTGGCCTGCCAGGAGGTTTTGTTAGCCTACAAGAGAGGCATAATCTTGTGCTAGGCGTTAATTTCCATTACCGTCATTAGCTGATACAAAAAAAAAAAAAAAATCATTTCCGACTATATATTATATGAAAAAAATAAATAAATAAAATAACAATAATAATCGTCTTGGCGTGTTCTACCACATTCTAAAATCTGGTTCATCTTTTTTCGAAACACCCTGCATAGAGACTATGCACCATTAATAGACCCAAAACTCTCTCAGGGGGAGGGAAAGATCATTATAATTTTTCCTTCCCAGGGGTTTTTTTTATAACGGAAAACACTATAATTTCGACTCTTTTATCCGTCAATGCCTTATACATATTGTATACAGTGATATCTCGGCTAACGAAAATTATTCGTTCCGGAATCGCATTCGTTAGATTCAACGAAACGCGATTTCCCCCACAGGTTTCTATGGAAAATTGTTTAATTAGTTCAAGGTTCTGCAAAAATTCTAAGATAAGTTTTTTAAAACACCAAGGAATGCTATTAAAAAGACAAAAAACTGATTAAGGCTAAAATGAACAGCTTTAAAATTTTATAAATGAGAATATACAGGAAGATGACAGAGATGCTGAAGATGTTTTTATTTTCCAGTATGTACACCCAACATCAGCTTTAATCTGCTAAAGAAGCTGGTGTTGACACAACCCAGTTAAGATTGTAGGTGTCCTCATCTATTTGTGATTTTGTCAGCTCATTTCTGTATCTGATACATGCAGATGGAAAAGATGAGCTCCTGTAATGTCCAGACTTCTGTTTGATGCTAAGAGCCTTGTACTGACAGAATGAATGTCCTGAAAACATTGGTTCCTCTTTTTTCAACGCATTTTCTATTAGTTGAATCTTTCATTTTACCGGTAATGGTTCAAAAAAATTCAGAAAGAAAAAAGTGGCGGTAACAACCTGAAAAATATTCCGAGATGGACATGAGTTAATTGAGCGAGTTTCAGTGATTATGATGATGATCGTCGCCAAAATTCAGTTCACTACGCGGCTCTTTTATGTTATCGCGTGCATCAACATGAACGAAAATGTTCGTTATTTGAGGCAGAAAAATCACGAAAAAAAAATCTTCGTTAGCCAAGAAATTCGTAAGTCGAGGTATCACTTTATTCATAGTGGTTAAAAGAATTCGTCATTTTTTTTTTGAGATTCCTTCATCGATATCTGGTATCTAAGGTTATCGCCCTCCCTTTTCTTTCTTCGATAGACAATCACGTTCTTTCGATTTTCCATTACTTTAATGTTATTCGTGTTCATATTTTGCTGGTAAAAATTTTTTTTTATGCAACTCAGTTATTTGATTTTTTTTCTACCAATCACCGAAAGATTATAATTTTGGCGTTTTGCCAGGGTTTTCAGATGGTCATGAAACATGTCTGCAACAAACTGGAACCAAATGCGAAGCTAGACTCCCAGGGGAGTTGTTAAAAAGTTTCAACAGAGACTGTGTGTTGGTTGATTCACCGAAAATTCGACTAGGTTCAAAAGAATTCGTTCAAAAATAGAAATTGTGAAAAACATCTGAATGTTTATGTGTGTAATACCGTGCACATAACGGAACGGATTTTTTCTTTTCTTTTCTACAAATATTTATTATTTAAATCCTCATCTCTGGGGATTTTTTCCCTCCTCCTTTGAATTTGATGACTCCTCTCAGAGGATTTTTTCTTAAAAAATTCTGTTCAAAATTAGATCTATGCAAGGGTCTTATACGCACGTGTTTTTAAGAGACATAATGAAATCGTTGAATCTCTCTCTCTCATTCGTATTCAAATCTTACCCGGAATAATTTTCTTCACATGATTTGATAACCACGTAAATACGAAAATCTTTTCAAAAATTCATAAATGAATCGGCACAATTGTTAATACTACTCAGCTTGACTTGTCGCTAGATTTAGTTAATTTTCGGGGTGACGAATACCATAGCTAAAACCTATAACGAATACTTAGCTTTCTCAGCCACCTCGTTGGGCATTTTGCCTGTTGTGGCGTTGTATTTGTATTTATATATACTTCATGAGAGTCAATTTCATTTTCTGAATAGGTGTTGTTCAACCGCTGGTCCCCGTGCCGGTCCGCGGGAAAAGTTTTTCTCGATGTACGTATTTCTCAATGTAGCATCCACATAATTCCATAAAAATAAAATAATGTCTCTAAAACTTATCATTTCTGTTTTTGCCCAGGGCGGCAAGTAGATACTTTGTCACCCGGGGCAAACAGTCATTTTGGTGTCCTTTGTTTTGTAGAAGAAACAGTTAATTCAGTGAATTCGGCGGTCTTTCTGGTAAAGCGCTCGGGGCCCCAGACCCGCTTGTTCCCCCCCCCCTAGTTGCGGCCCTGCGTCAGCCTGTCTGCAAATTATTCCCACATTTATCTATCTGCAGCTCATCCGCAAGTTATTTTTTTTCTATATATTTGTTCTTTGTTGGTCCGCAAATTCTTTTCCATATTTATTTTATTCCACCCCGTAAATAAACCATTTTCCATGTTTTTTGTTTTTTTCGCGTTTTAAAAATTGTTCTTTTCTATTTATCGTTCGCCGGTCCGCAAGTTATTTCTCTTATTTACTTATCTTCTCCGGTCCGCTAATTATTTTTCTCTCTTATTTATTCTATCTTCTGCAAATTATTGAACATATTTGTCTTCTGCCGGTCCTTAAATTATTTCTCTCCTATCTACCCGTCCGCAAAATTGTTCAGCTATCTTCACCGGTCCGCAGGTACGAAAAGGTTGAAGAACACTGTTCTCAAATGACATAACCACAGCAGTAGCCATTCGGGCTTTCCTGCCGGGGAGGTCCTACAGTAAAGTCTGAGAGCGATTTAAAAACCTTTAGGTGTTCCAAAACGGAACTGAAGTGCTTTTCCACGTAAGTTATAAACGCTTTGTTTACCAGTTCGAAAACCGCTTCGGTCTAGTTTTTGCTGCCAAATGCATTCAGCTGCCAAAGTCTACTTGTTGTAACGCTGCATCTTAACCTTGACTGTGTAATTCGAAAGTAAAAAGAAGAAAATTTATTCTTATATAAAAGAAAAAAAAGTGGGAAAAGAGGAAGTATATCACTTTCTTTAGTTTTATTTCATTATTATTTTTTGTTAATGCTATCCCCTCAAGGTTTAAGTCAGGGGGGAAAGAAAAAAGCAAGACCCTTTAGGAGAGATAAGCGAAATGAATGTCATTAAATGTCTTCGGATTCAAAATACGTGAATAAAACCCCAGCTTGGATATTTTCCAAACTCTGCCAGAGGGGGGGGAAAAAAATTCAAGAACATAAGTTTTTGTTATTAATTACGTAATTGCTGACATATAACCTTTTTAAAGTAAAGTATTAGGAAAATTACGGTAAATTTCTAAATATGCAATATCGTATGTTCTAAGAGTTCTATATTTACTTCATCTCCTTCCATTACGTTGAGCTAGGACGACAGCACGTGCAACAAAAGTTCGGTTCGAGTCGTAAACTTCATCACTCGTAGGTCTTTATTTGAAACAGAAAATAGAGTTAAATTATAAACAATGCTGTGTGTGTGTCACTCACAGTACTAAAAATTGGACCCCCTACGCACAATCAAACCTGATAGGGCAGTCACTCTGTCCTCTGAATTTTTCACGAAATGCAGTTTGATTGATCAATAGGGCCTTTCACCGAGAGAATTTCAGGATTTCTTACCGGTCTCCCATTTGAAAAAGTCTCTCCATGGAGAGCAAGCAGATCTTTTTAACACGATACTTAGTACGATACATGAGATGAAAAAATTCAGGCATTTGTCCTTTTCATTTCAAATTGTGGAAGACAGATGAAACCCCATTGTATAAAGCGCTGATATCCCCGTTAAAAAACTCACCACAGAGAGCAGCAGGCCTACAATGGTTTAGCCTTCACGTATAGTTTGAAAAATAGATATGGCAGCACTAAAACTTCATGCACAACACTAGATACGCATTCAAACTTTTAACTACACATACCACATAGCACAACCAATACTTTCTAAAGCAGAAGAAGGAAAGCTCTAGAAGGTGTTGGCACAACCCACGTGACAGGACGGAGTTATGCTCGGTTTGAAAGAAAGAAAGTACAATTCTAAACAAGAGCATAACTCAAACACCATAGATATGTTAGGACCACGCACACATACATCACGCGTTCCGGCATGTGCCAATTTATTAAAAATTCTCCCACCAAAGGAATGTTTAAGAAGCTCATGTACGGTTAAGTAGTTATAGTAGCAATTTTTGTAGGGTTGAAGAGTGATTCGTACTCACTACACGGCAATACACCGAGTGAAGATCTTTATCTTTGAGAGTCTTGTTTCGACGACAATTTTCACGTCTGTTCGATGATGAATGCGTTGGTTTCGACTGCTAACGTGCTTGTGACATACCTCGCTCTACCTTTCTTTATATTGCACGTAAAAGAGAAAGCCACAACTTCGCAGCTTCGCGAAAAATGAGAGATAAAACGCCAACCTAGAAGGCTTGGCAAAACAACAACACACACTTCACCGATTTTAATTAATTAATTATGCGATCTTCACGTATTCCCAAGGGACCAGCATGATCCGTCCAGGGAATTTGTTAGTGTTAGTAGACATCCATGCCCGAACCCAGACCTGCGCAGTGAGAAGCTAGTTCCCTAACCACTCGACTGCCAGGCTGCTGTCAAGACCGACTTAATCCGACTTAAATCCACTGGTGTATCATTGCTGTAAGGTATACCAGCACGGGAGTCATTATCTTCATTGCCGCCGCGTCTCTTCGAACGCCAAACAGCAATCGAATTCCTATCGAAAGTTCTTGCATTAGGCTATATTTGCGTCGCACCCTTTCAATTGGCATACCTTTGCATGAACTTCTCTCTGTTTTTTAGATACTGTACTCGGGATGACCAATTAACTCGAGACATGATAATAAGCCTGGTGGTTTATAAGATCCACCAGTGTCTTCATTTTGAACCTGATTTGCTCATAAATCTCCACTCGTGTTATCGAAAAATTCCAATTTTTTTTGTTTAGGGAGTGCATGTTATACACATAAACGATTTCGTTTGCATGCGGAAATTTTTACCACAGAGAGGCAGAGAAACTCACGAATTGCGTGCTGCAGAGACCGATACACACGGTTTTTTTTTTGTAAGTGTCGCAAGGTCATCCCTTAGGTATTTAACTGTCGTATGTATACATATTTGCTCAGCCTGAGCATTACTGTATATCCTCACTCACTAGATACAACAGCTGAGAGAACTTTGCTGATAGAGCGTTTTGTAATGAGAAGCGAATACGCGTATCTTCCGATAAATGATACCGAAAATATATACAGTCGAACCCCGATTTAACGTTACTATTTATTTCACTGTAGCGAGAACAGGCGTTATATCTAACCATAACTGAAACCCGTGCAATCTCTATGTATGAAAGATTTGTTCACTGAGAATTTTTGGCGCTATAACGGTGTTAAAAAAATTGTTCTAAAAAAACCCCATTTTTTTGAGCACACACACATTTCTTCTTTTTGTTTTCGAAAGTTTTTTTTTCTTACATCGTTTGCCAAATGCCCCGATTTTCCAGATGGATATTAGTCGTTCCAATTTTCCCCCCTAAAAACGCTTGTCCGTCAAATTTTGTTTGTTTTCATCTATTACGAATCAGTCCGTTTTCCCTCTCCTATCATAAATGAGTGAAAGAAGCGTTGTGCATTAGTTTTATGCCGCGCTATTTTCCAACTTTTCTTCAATTTTGGAGTTCGAATATCTTAGCGAATTACTTAGACCCATGGAATTTTTTTGTTGGCCTCAGGAGGGACAGAACAACAACTTTCTAATTGGAAGTTAGAGGCGAGGGGAACCATATAAAAATTTGTATTTTCTATTTTATAACACATTGTGTTTTCATTCCTGGAACTAAAACAGAGTGATTTATGAAAGCATTCTGATCATTTTTTAAACTAGAACCCCGTCTACGACAAACGGTTTATGAGATAAAGGCCGAATTAGGATTTACAGGACACCCTGTATAAAATACGCAGGGTACAAACTAAATTCTTTGAGTAGACAAGTCCACAAAATATTATCAGAATTGAGATAGCTATTAGTCTCATTGAAATCCTTCCTTCTTTTTTGATATCCAGATTTTTCACTACCAGTTATTACCAGCCATTTCCGACATTGAACTCTCACCTTTAGTCCAGCGTCAAGAGCTAAGGTTCAAATGATAACATGTAATATACGCCAAGATATATATATATATTTATGAAATGCATTATAAGCGACACACACCCATATCATTTGAAGTTTGTCCACCACAAGTTCTTATAAATTAAGCCTTTATACAAGTTTATGATCTGACGAACTGCCATGCGAGAGATAAAAAAAAGGAACATTACCAAGATTTATTTGCAGTGACAACGTGCAATAAATCATTTGCTTAACCCTGATAATTTTGGAATAATGAAATTAAAGTATACATGCACTTGGGTATGTAAGGAAAATTATTTAGGAGTAGTGATACGGATTTGGCAATGAAAGCAGAAAAAAAGAGTCAAAATATTTTCTTTATGAAAAAGAAGGAGCATTTTATATCCGAATTGAGATTAATTACTTTGAAATGTCGGAATAGAAAAAACTTGGCTCAAAACTGAATATAAAACATGAAGTCAAGAACCTGTTTGATGTCTTTCGTTACTTTGAATCTCGGTGTTATCAGGTGAGTGTATCTCGATTTTATCGTTGTTTTGTTACCTTATGAAGTAGATATCGAATTCGTAAAAACTGGTTAAATAAATGCAACAGAAGGTATTATACAGCGTGCTTAGTTACCAGCACACTCCGCATTTTACTGGCGAACCGTTGATCCTAGAAACATATTTCTAATTGTAAAAAAATATCCAAAAAGCGTGTTAAGAACTCAGATACGTCATTCATGTTGCAATGGGTTGTACAGTTATTAAAATAACAGAAATTATTTTTTTTTGCATGGACACCCTGTCCTCAAAAGCCAATTAGAAATCTGTTGAATCTGACACTCTTGATGCCAACAAGAAAAATTCCACGTCTCTTAGTGCAATATTTCCTGAGATTATTTGAATTCGAAAAGTGAGTGTGGATAGAACAGTTGAGAAAAAACAACAAAAACTAACAGAAAACGCTTTTTACCCTCATTTATGTTGTTTTTCTCAAACTTTTCTCCGTTCTTTGAATTGCACTTAGAAACGTGGAATTTTTTTTGTTGGCATCAGAAGAGACAGGGTAACAACTGCCTAATTGAGTTTTTTGAGAACAGTGTGTCTGTATGAAAAAGTTAATTTTTATATTTTATCAACTAAACAATCCCTTGCACCATAAATGCCGTATCTGAGTAATACACGTTTTATTTGGATACTTTTCCTCATTGAAAGTATGCCTCTAAGATCAACGGTTCGTCAGTAAAATGCAGTGCATGTTGTTAGCAATGCACCCTGTATATTCAGTATCGCGAGCGTTTTTTAAGTCAAATTTCGTTAATGCGAAACCGCATAACGTGAAAAAAGTTGGACTTCAGTCGGATTTCTGTAAGTGGATACAGGATAAGATGATATAAAACGGTTTAGTTTTTAGTAGTAGAATTACTTTCTTGGCCTAACCCGCTTCTATAGTTTGACATAAGACAAATCGGATAAGTAAATACCGTTTCAGTTGATAAAATTGCTTTGCCGAATGCTTATTTTCATTCCGAAATTTGCAAACACCATTTAACTTTTAAACAGCCAATTTTCCTGATTGGAAAATAAATAATAATTGTAAATAATGATTGAAAATAATTCTTCAAAAATAATAATTATTATTATTTAATCAATAACAAAATGAATTAAAATAATTATTATTTTTAATTATTCAAAAAAATATTTTTTTTCTGAAAATGTGAGATTCTGAACAAAATTTGAAGAAAAAAAATTCATTCATTCTATTGCTGCTTTTTTTTTTCGCGGGGGGGGGGAATCATATTTTGTTTTATTTAAATTTCTTCTGGGCATGAGTTCAGAAAACACGTTCAGCAATTTTTTTTATTAACATCTACTGAACTCAAAAGGGACAAAACGATGAGGAAATCAATTCAGCTAATTAAAAGCCAAATAATCACAAGTGAAGTCTCATATACCTCTCTCTCTCTCTCAACATGGTCAAAAAGCCTCAAAAACCATGATCTAGTAGAAATTATTATCATTGGAAATATCACATAACCATTGATTTTTTTTCCAAATGTTCTTATGCATAATTTGAGAATGAATTTGATTTTTCATGATTAAGAGAGAGTGAGAGAGATTTCATATTGACAATCGTAGCTATATTTAAAATTCAAATTTTTCAATGTTGGGAAAAAAACATATTTTAATCAAGTCTTTGTGAATGAATCTCAAATATTTTATCCCAGTTTCCTTGTGAATCAATTTTTATTCAATCAAATTTTATCATGCACGCAAAACGTTACTTTTTTTTTATTCTAAATGTTTGAAAATTCGCAAAAAATTAAGTGCTATTAGAGAAATGTAAAACATATTGTATAACATAGTATATACAATCTATAATACACTTAAAAAGGTTTGAAATAAATCCAAAATACTTGATTAATATATTTTAATTATATTTCTACTAGAGCATAGTTTTGGGTTTTTTAGACTATGTTAGAAGATATAAGACTTTTCTTATCTACCCATTGTGTCCTACAACGTGCAAAAAATTAAAGCTATGTTAGAAATTAACGTTTAAAAAGCTAATACTTTGTAAATGACAATATATAACATATTAAGCTAATTTCATACAGGGTGCACAGCTAACAGCACGCACAGCATTATGCAAGCGCGAACGATTGATCCTACATACTTCCAATAAGAAAAAGTATTCAAATAACGTGTAGAACTCAGATACGTTATTCATGTTGCTGGGTGCTGTATAGTTATAAAAAATATATAACTTAACTTTTTATATACGGGCACCCTATGCTCACAAACCCAATTAGAAAGTTTGCCCTGTCTCTCCTGAAGCCAAAAATAAATTAAATTAAATTAAATTCATACTTTTAAGTGCAACTTCCCTGAGATATTGAATTCAAAACCTGGCCAAAGTTGAAAAACAGAAAAAAAAATCATCATAAATGAGGGTAAAAAGCGTTGTATGTGAGTTTATGCTGTTCTTTCCAAACTTTTTTCATTTTTTTCGAATTCAAATATCTCAGTGGTATTACACTAATAACCGTTGAATTTTTTTGTTGGCCTCATTGGAGACAACGCCACAATTTTGGGTTTTTGAGGACAGGGTGTTTTTAAATTAAAATTTTTATATTTTAATAACTAAACAACCCCTTGCAACATGAATTCTAAACGTTATTTGGATACTTTTTCTTGTTGCGAGTATACTACTGAGATAAACGGTTTGCCAGTAAAATGCGGTGCGTGCTGTTATTCATGCACCCTGTACCCCGTATCCCTTGCTTTACGCGGTTTCGCTATAACGCGTTTTTAAAACTTGATTTAAGGAATTCCAACCTGCGAAATTCGGTTGGGCTAAAGTTTCAATCCTACAAATGGGTTTGCAAATTGAAGATATATAACATAACCAAATCCTTTGACGACGAAATACTTTGGATTTGGTGATGTAGCCGAGACAAATAATGGAAAAGAAATTCTTAGATACAATTCACCAAATCTCACTGATTTTACACTTGGCAATGCCATGATAAAATTAACTCGAAAAAACCCGATTCCAGTGAAATTAGAATTTTCACGTTTGCGAGAAATATGTTGGAATTTCCTTTCCGTGCTATTAAAGTTTCATTAAAGAGGAGGAAAATACTGTTTGTCAGCTGAATCTTGACTGTTTCATTAAAAAGAGTTATAGGCTTATCATGCCCAGGCTCAACAGGAAAGAAAACATCCACACTCATTAGAATCAATCAGAATTAGTGAAGACACACACACAGAGAGAGAGAGAGAGAGAGAGAGAGAGAGAGAGAGAGAGAGAGAGAGAGTATTTATTCATATTGCCTAAATTCATGGGATTTATTAATGAGTTTGAATAATTAATTGAATAAAGAAAGTTCTTTTGATGCTGGGTTCATTTTTTTTAATCCTCCTGAAGCGGAACCATGTCTCCTGATACGGGAACCATTCCCGTATCTCTATCTCTCCCACGTTAAATTCAACTTACTTTACGCGACTATTTCGCGGAACGCTTTCATAGCAAAAATAACTTTCAACCCCTTGAGAGATTTTATACATTCGGTACCAGCAATAGTCTTCGGCTTTCTATCAGTTTACCGGTTACAACGTTTCGTGTTTTAAACGAATAAGTGAAGACCACCATTAGGAGAAGGATGATTTCTTACAAGATTAAGAAATAATTATGCATTTCTGGAAGTATAATCTTGGGGGAAAAGAACACGACCGTAAGCCTTTCTCGTCGGAAAGTTGAGAAATAAGATGATGAACTCTCGTTAATGGTTAGGTTCTGTTCGGAAGGTCACTTGGTCTAGGGATGACCTCTCATAAATGGAAGTTGGACTGCAAAATATATGATGAAAAATAGATTTTTCCATTATATTCTACGGAACCGATAACTCTTGCTACTATTATTTTTACCAACCTTTCTTCATGTACGGGATTTCGTTACGAATTATCTACGGAGGCGTGATGATAATGGCCACGATAATGGATTGCCCCCGCTGTATTACCACCGATAAAGTTTGCAAACTGTCTTGAGGATGCCCTGTCTCTCTTGCGTAACCCGTTCGCAAATCTCAAAAACACGACTTTATTAACGCGGGTGCAAAGTTCTATTTCAACCCTTAATAAGCTTTTTAGTTCTTTTTTCTTCAAGTGTTTATTTATAATCAGGTTGAGGAGTGAAGTGAATGAGTAAGGGCGATGCGATAATATAATATTTATTGATGAAGATATACTTAATATCTCTGAATTGATGACAGATCATCTTGAAATAATTGCTGTCGGTCAATAGGAGCAATCGTTGCACGTTGAGAAAGTGCTAGAAAACTACTGAAAATCGAGTAGGCAATAAAAACTTTATCAAATCATAATTTTTTATGAATTATTTCTCTCCATCATTAATACTTTTTTTTATAGAGATTAATGATGTTCTCTAAAAACAATTTTCTACTTGGCCATCGGTCTTTTGTGACCTGATATCACCTGCATTGCACTTAATTTGTGAACACTGGATGTGCAATTGATGCATTAATGTCTTGGTAGCCTACATGCCAAAACGTGTGTCCTGGGTGTGTGCGTGGCTCAAACGTATTCATGTTGTCAGAGTTATGCTTGTTCCGTGTCCTTCTGGTGCTGCCCCCATCTGTCCCCCCATACTTTGAAGTGAAAATATCTGATGCCTGAATTTTCACGTTCCGTAAGTATGGTGTTGAAGGCATGCCTGCTCTCTTCAGAGATACGTTTTCGAATGGGAAACTGGCTCGCGCAGTTGCGCCTTGAAGTTGGAAGACCGCAGAAAATAAATAGATCACAACAACTGTACCGTCAACGGAGTTCGAACCTGGATCCTAGCGATGAGTCCAACGCGTTGCCCACGTGACCGCACAGAGGTCAAAGGCGGACTGGTGCTTTAATCTGTTTTTCATATTTTGAAGTAAAAACGGCAGATGCTTGAATTTTACGTGTAGACGGTTGTCCATCGAGGCTGCTTATCGGGTGCTATCTTTTAAATTACTATAAAGTGCGGCCACCTATCTCCTACGTGTTCATTGGAACTACATTACATCTGGAGGTTCGGCCACAACCATCGCCAGTTGGTGCCCAACAAAATTTGTAAGCATTTGGGAACTTGATGCATTCCAGCTATTGATACAATAATAGTTCCAAACATATTTTGTCGACCGAGACTCGTGTATACGTGCTTCCCGGTGGGGGGGGGGGGGGGGGGGGGGGGGTTAGTCCTAAAAAGTAATGTAAACTACGGGGACACACATCTCGACCACAACAATTGACGCATGACAAAATGTTGAATTACCTGTCATTACTATAAACAAAGTAATTTTACGCCATTAAAAATTCAAAAATTTGGTACCGAAAACGGGTCGTGTGGGCAACCTTGGTATGCAGGGGCGGCTTACCTGTTACCTGGGTGCAAAGCCTCGTGTGCCGCTTCAAAAACGACCCTGTCTAGTGGCTGACAAGGGCTTTGGCTTAGGTGATCCTGTGGGGGATAACCCTAATTTTCTTAAATACAAAGCTATTCACGATTGTTTAATGAACAATGAAGGAAACAATTTCAAAAAAACTGTCCCGTATTTTTTGGCCCCAGGTAATTTTACTGTTTTTAATTACGCCATATAACTTGATCGACATTACAGATCTTATTGTTGAGCCATCATTACCGTGAATACCCCACAACCTACAGCAGAGGCCTTGACTGCCTAGGGAAATTTTCGGGTCCCTCTATAGTGAATTTATAGCGTGAAAAACCAAAAATGGTATGTTCTCTCTCTCAAGTTTTCTCAACACCCTGGTCGTCAAAGTATGGCTCAAAAGCGTGGGAGTTGTTAAAAATTTCGGTGTCTAATTGAATCCTAAGCTGCCCCTCCCCATACAACTTGCCACTCGGGTGCCCCACACCACCCTTGCACCCTCGCTTAAGCCACACTTATTGATGTGTCTGTGATGCTATACACTAGTAGTGGGGGGGTGGGGGTAAAACGTTGATACGAAAATGAGCATGATATTTGCTTTGAGTTTGTTATTATCCAGCATGGACAAATAGATAGCACATTCTGTGAAAATCTACACAATAAATCCCTACATGTCTAAAACAGTGGCTTTTTTGTTCAAACGTGGTTTTTCATTAGTGCTATTTTGTTATTGAGCAAGAATTTCATGTTCAGTCAACAGCAGTAGACGTTTATAGCATTACGTCGATAAGATTATTTTTCCACGTTATCTGTTTATATTTGTGATGTTTATTTCTAATGCTTGAGTGTACGAAAATTCGGTGCAATTGGATCGGTATATTATTTTATTATCATTATTTTTTTACACTTTCAATGGCAGAGATACGTAGAAATATCCACGTTTAATCAAAAAAAATATGATGGAAATCTATGAGATCGAAGCCGGCTCGATCTGGTTCTACAATGATTCCCAAATCAATCACAACGATAACAAAAAAGAGGTTACCGTAAAAAAAAGCAGGAAGTTCCAAAAATAGAGATCGAGTTCTCAATTAAATTTCAGATTAAACATTCATTGATAAGAACCGGCTTTAAATTTACATTGATTTGTTTATTATTTGGTTCTCTATCGCGTGTGACCTCTAGACCGTGATACTCTTAACAGCATAATTAGAGAGAGAAATAAATAATAAATTTCTTTCTTTCTTATCTGTGAAATGGCGTTGCATAAACATTATAGAGTCATTATTCAATATAGAGAGAGTATAATATATACAATAATTCTTTGAGAGTATTTTCAATTTACGTACCCAACCCACATACATAATATACTATAACGAAACGAAAAATGGGATAAGATTATGCCATTGGGGGTGAGAATGTGCTGTCCTGGGATTCAGGAAAAAAAAGTGTCCTCTAGTGGCGTGTTATTAAAGCTATTCGTTTTATGTATATCAACATGCTACTACTACCTTCTGCTAATCGGAAAAACGAATGGCTTTAGTAAACAAGCCACTAAAGGGCACTTGTTTGCTGAATCCAAGAATGGTACATTCTTATCCCAAGTGGCATAATCTTACCCAATTTTACGGTACAACATACATGCTCAACTCCTGGCCTGCGGGCCAAATGTGATCCTCGAAGTCATCTGATGCGGCCCGCGACCTCAAACCTAATTTTGTACAGATGAACTAAGCGACACATTTCCAGGTCACTCGAGTGACCCCGCGGCACATTTTCAGATCACTTTCTGGATCACTTAAATGTTGGGTGAGCATGGGACCGACCGTAAAGGTGCGTATACATTAGTGCTCCGATCTTGCAACGTACGACCCCCTGCAGCGGTTCTAATCCGCTCGTAGGTACACAAACTTCCTTTGTGTTCGTTGAAAAACCGATTCCAGGTGGGTCCAGTTTTTAATCTGATCAAGAATTGTTCACAACACCGTACAAATTACTGAACAACCAATTGCGAATGCTTTCATTGCAAGATCCGATCGCTAATGTATAGGCTCCAGTGCGCGAGCAAGCATGGGAGTGACCAAAACGGTGACTTAGAGACACAAGCGTATTTACGAGGGTGGGGGGAGGGTAAGAGGGTATAAGCAGAGGGTGGTGAATTTCAGAAATTAGTGAGTCAAGAAAATTAGACTACAATGAGAGAAATGCGGCAAAATTTGTATGTCCCACAGGCGGCAAAACCATAAATCGCCCCTCCAGGCATGTACTCTCACGGATGTTCTTAACAGACTATTCACAGCTTTGCATCAAGGTCTACACACCTAAAGTTAAGGACCGCAGTATTTTTGAAAGGTCGGAATAGAATGGCACAACAAAAACAAAAAGATTTGACGGGATGTACTTGCAATTTCTGGCTTGCAAACTCTTTACGCATTTTGATTGAAACTTGTATGAGACATTTCAGTAGTAGTGGTGGGCGGGATATACAGCACATAATCACAACGGAATCTTCTTTCGCAATTTCGAATTCAATCTAAAGAAACTCTTGTATTCACATCAAATATTATCACTACGGACGTTTCACGACGTCTGCGACATCCATCACTCAAGAGTCTTCTATAACAGACATATTCAAGTTTATCTATGCAACACTCGATGTAACTATGGATCTCTTCTATTCTGGATGTCCTTCAGATTCGACATGCATTGGAAACAAATGCGTTTTATATCCGCTCCCCCCGCCATTGTGTTCTCTGTACAATTCTTTCCTTTCTGTTGCAAATTGAAGTTTGTCGCTCTTCTTTTGTTCGAGATGCAGTGTTTGCTGGCTATTTGTCAAATAATCAAGAGGAAAATGTCATCATTTACGACATGGCATATAATGGCCTTTCCTGAACAGGTGAATGGTACGTTTCCAAAGTGTTTTAGGATATTAGAAATCATCGTGTAGACACGGATATAAATACGCTACTGTTTTTTGTTAAGTAGCCAAACGAAATCGCATGTAGAAATATACTTTTCTCATGTAGGAAGTCCTTTCTTGATTTAATTTTTTTGTCTCCATTATGGATGAAGTAGAATGAGAAAGCGTTGAGTATAGAAGAATGAAAGTAATGAAAATTCTTTTTTGGAATGTAATAAAAACTCTTGAAATTCTTTCTCAATACGATGTAATCATTTGCATTCTCTCTATTTGTGACACACATTTCCACTGAAAAAAAAAATGGTGTCGACCTGCAAGAGGAAAAGATTAATCTATATTCGAGGTGTCACTTCTGTGGTTGATTGTATTCAATATTCAAACCACATAACTTCCAGAGCCGTATTCGGAAGATTGAAGAAATTATGCACATTTTTCTGTTTATGACATTACTTTCACGAGGATAAGCTCTCGGAGCAAAAAGCCGTTGCCGGTATGAGTTCATTTTAATCAGCGGTCGCCCAACATTGCATGAGGTAACATAACTTTACTACTCCGGAGGGAGGGGGTAAAAATAAAGTTTTGGCATCATCAGAAGGTGACATAACTTGATACTAAAGTCGAAGATTTGTTTCTTACAAGGAAAGGATCCCAAGGTGACATCTTCGAAAAAGATTGAAAAATTGTCAATAATTCTATTCATTTAAATGTTCACAAAAATATTAAAAAATCCAGAGGAATTATTTTTGGTCACACACATACACAAAGTAAACATTAATATTTTGAACGCTAATAGAGAGACCAAGAATGAATTTAAAAATCCCGCAACTCTAGAGTGACGCCATTCAAACAACATATGGTCAAGCACAGCACAGACAAAGAAAGAGGAAGAAAAAGAAATAACTATAAGTTATAGTTCCCCCGGAAAAGAGAAAGAAGAACTAGACCGAGTGAGAGAGTGTGAAAAGAAGTTTTTATAGACATCGCCAAGAAGCTCGAGAGGCGATGAACAGCCAATTGTTGTCATTTTAAATAATTTTTTCGCGCTTTTAATAATTAATTTCATTCCACAACTAATTTTTTGTTTTTATGTGTTTCTTAGGGCAACCATACGTCCCGTAGACAGTCCCGGTTTTTCCTGTTTTTTCGGTTGTCCCGACTTTTTTGCAAAACTGTCCCGGTTTTTCACGTGTTTTCAGCGAAGCCAACTTGGCTTTTTATTCTTCAAACAACGATTAAAATTATCTTTCCAACTCAGAAATTACACTACGATATATAATTACGACTACAAACAAGAATATTCATCTTGGACACTTGTCGTTCTTTTTAATTCACTGCAATTTGAAGTGTTGCTTCTTTTCCCGTGATTGGCGACTTTTCTCTCAGTTGGCGACTTTGCTTACTTTCGGCATCATTTTGGTGGTACTTGGCAATGTCCCGTATTTTCTCGAACAGATATGGTCATCCTTTGTGTTTCTGAATGCACTTAAATGTTTTCATAATTTTTTGAGGACTACACATTAGGACTCTTTCCTTGTTAGCTGGAGATCTAAACAAACAGCTAACCAACCAATGATCACAGCGTGTGCTCATGCTTCCCAGCCTGTCAGGCGTTGCCTCTACTAATTGACAATGACGTAACTATTAGTTTGGGGTCCCGTAGCCCGCTGCAGCGAATGAAGCGTGTAGCCATGGCGTTTTGTGCAGATTATTTCATATATAAATACTTCCCTTTAAGGAAGTTAACGCCCCCTTGAGGGCTTTGCAAGCATTACGTATAGATATGTTTCCATCGATCCGCGAAGACAGTGTTGAACCGACCGCCGCTAATGCTTGTTATATAGTGATTTGTTGCACTGAAAATCAGACTGTTGATGTCTCATGAGTGGCATCATTATGTTCTTGAACAAGAAGCAGCAGTAAGAAATCCGATTGGTTGTCTCGCTGATTTCGTTGATGACCTCGGAACGGTTTGATGTACTTCAGATGTCTGGTTAAAAAGATGACCTGTTTTAGATGTCAAAGTCTAACACAACCCAACATGAATCTGGGGTTTGCGGAATGGCAGATGTTTTTTAGTAAAGCAGACATGCTAATCACAAAAATGACATTTGTTTTCCCCCCCTCAGATTTTTGACGAATCAAATAAACAGAAGGAGCCTATTTAATAACATTATTGTGAAATATGATCGAATAAAATACATAGCAATTAGAATTTAAAATTAATTGCTGAGTAAAATGATGATAATAAAATTTATTTTGTATATAATATAAAATGTAGTACTATAGGTGCTATATCGCCATTAGCGTACTTAGGGGGGGGGGGCTCTAACCTTCCCTCAATCAGGGATTATAAGTATTATTTTCCAGGAAAAAACGTAACCCCTTCAATCAGAAGAAAAAAAAAATTAACCTCACATCACAAAAATTCTGCGTACGCCAATGGGTGGCGCCACTCAATGTTCTATTTCACCGCGGTGTATTTTCATCGCGCATGTACAGTGATTACAACCCAGACTACTTTTGTTACATTTGTGATAAATACGTTGTGAAGAAAAGGCAGCGTAGCATAACCGGCTTTGTTAAAAAGGCATATCATATTTACTTATGTCTGCAACTTGGCGACTAGGACAAGAAATGGGCCCCGCATAAAGTCTGTCACACATGTGCTGAACATTTATGGAAATGGATTCAAGGTAAAATAAACTCTCTTCCATTTGATATTCCAATGGTATGGTGAGAGCTAGCAAGTCATGATGATTGCTATTTCTTTTCAACCTATATAAAAGGCTACAATAGCAAAAACAGAGAGAATTTCTTCTACCCAGAAATCAGCTATTAGACCTGCACCGCATGGTTCTGATTTACCTGTGACTGTACCTCCTACGTCCTTTCATTTATCATGTGATTCTGAAGAATTAAGCAGTAATGAAAACAAAATCTTATACACAAGCCAAAAAACAAACATGGAAGCACAATAATTTACACAAAGTGTGTGCGATTGATAAATCTTTCAAAAAAGTGCTAAAAGTGCTCAAATTTTGAGATCGCGACTTAAAAATTTACTTGCTAAAGGAACAACATTTTCTCGGTACAGAAATCGAGAAAAAGAATTTACCAGGTATTTTGTGCAAAAGACGGAAACACTTGTATACTGTATTGATATTCCTGCACTTATAGCTCATTTGCCTTCCATCACTAATCATGGTCCATCTCAGTGGAGACTATTTATTGATTTTAGTAAGAGAAGCTCAAAAGATGTCTTATACTGCATAATGTCAACGATCTTGATTCAGTTCCTGTGGCTCATTCAGTAATAAAAATAATATATGAAAACTTTGATTTCTCTCCTCCTCATTAAAACAAAATATCAAGAATTTAAATGGCAAATTTGTGGTGATTCGAAAGTTATATGACAATGTTATTAGGCCGGCAAGAGAGGTGTTATGCAAAAATGCAATGTTTCCTATGTGAATGGGAAAGTAGAGCTAAAATCCAACACTGGATAAGGAAAGAATGGCTTCCAAGGGAAAATTCAAATCCAGGACCAAAGAATGTGATTCGGCAGAACTTAGTAGATCCAAAACCAGTCCTCTTAGGCTGGGATTACACTATGAAAGTTTGATAAAAGTTCTTTTATAGAACTTGAAAAATGCTACCAATAATCGTACCGGCTGCATTCTTGCAAATGCAACGGATATTCTTATTGTCTGCGTTTTTTAAATTTTGTACAAGAACTTTTACCAAACTTTTATAGTGTAATCCCGGCTTTACTACCGTTGCACATAAAATTATGTTTTATGAATCAATTCGTGAAAGCGCTTTAGACAAAAATGGTGGCAGCTTTCGCTGTTTATTTGATGTTTTTCCACATTTATCGTGGGCAAAATCAAAGAAGGTGTGTTCGTCGGCCCAGATATAGGATAGTTAATGGAAGACCAAAAATTTGTGGGAAAAATGAAATCTGTCGAGAAAAAAGCATGAGATAGTCTCCCAGAAACGTTCTGTTTTAAACCAATGTCAGGGTGTGTGTCCCCCCCCCCCCCGATAAGAGCCCTACACATTGGCTACGATTTTCTCATTTTTGAATTTTTCAAGTTTCATATAATGCTTTCAAATTCCAGTTCTCCTCATCATCAATTTTGTTTTAAATTTTCCATTTATAAACAATGAATTTTTTCGCAATTTTTATCCACTACACTGCATATTACAGCTGCCTATGTCGCTGGTATTGGTGAGTTTCAACAAAAATTAATTTTGCAACACAATGTACATTTTTCTATACATATACTTTACTTTTTTTTCAAGTAATTTAAAAAAAAAATCCATGTTTTGCAATTGTATATATAAATATTTACAAAAATGTCTCAAATTCAAATCTTTTACTTCCACAAAATGGTAAAAAAATCCTTACGTTATACAGAAAAATTGTTATTATATTTGAATTCAGCATATCATATTTCATCTAAATTACCTAAATTCATGTAAATCCCAGACAAAAAAAAGTTAAATTTTGTAGGCCTGTGTAATTTGCAACGGCAGCGAAAATCTTATCACGCAATTACCGAAATTATTGTTTTCCATTGCAATTTTGAATTGAAAGCGCTGCAATGAGGATCTGTGATTCGAATTTTTTTGTACAATTTTGAGGAATAAATAGAAGCCCTAAGGACTATAGATAAGGTGATATAGATTTATTACGTCGGTTGCATTTCTCAATACTTACATTCAATGCATGAAATAACGCAATAGTTGGATGGATATAAGAACTTTTGTGGAACATCAATGACGTATAAGAAGGTTCTGATTATCGTCATTTGAACGGAAACGTCCATAGATCTCTTCGAAGGACGAAAATTCTAGACTTTGGAAAAAAAAAAGCACGTAATAGGATAAGACATATTCGAAAATCATTTTTATCAGAAACATGCAATTGCTGCCTTGAGAATTGTCAATTTGCTGTTCAACTACAGTAGTTCCTCCGTTTCCTCTGTTCCAAGGGGTTGCGGCCTCGACCTCTTTTCAGATTGAAAGTTTCCTGTTTCCTCGAAATTCAAAACCCTTTCCCTTTATTATCATTTTAAACTATTGATTAAAAAAAAAGAAAAAAAGTGGCATTTCCGTATATATCTGCATCGTTGGTTACAAAATTTTCAGCTCGTAAAGCTACTAATATGAGAAGTTCGAGCACTGGCAACTAGAATTATTATTTTGAAATTCATTGACGAAATGCTACTTCAAAAAAAACCAATAAATAATAATATATAAATAAGATAAAAATATGCTATATACAGTCAAACCTCGTTAATGAGTCACTCTTGGGAAAGCAAAAATATGGCTTGATATGCGGAGTGACTCATTAAACGGAGTAAGCCATAGCTGTGCCATTTCCTGCCTGAAGATAATAGGGACTTCCAAAAAGTGATCCGGTAAGCGGAGTGACGTGTTAACCGGGTGACGCACTAACGAGGTTTGACTGCATATATACAGGGTGGCCCATAAATTCATAAATAGTTTAAAAATTCATAAAAAATTGAAGGAATTGGTATACTTGACTGCGGTTTGCGAAAAAGTTGTTCTCACGAAGGGAGATATTTTTTGGTTCAGAAAAGAAAATTAGTTCAAATTTTAGTCGACTGAGGGCACTAGAAACCATAACATAACATAATTTATTTGTTCTCAGTCAATTACGATAAAACTATACAAATTAGAGTTTACAGTTAAATTACATATTTTACAATATTTGAAAGAAAATACAAAGGAGAAAGAAAAAATTATATTTGAATGTGTACATGGTCTAAAACACAGTTAATATTCATAAGGGGCCGTTCAAGTATTACGTAAGCAAACTTTTAGCCATTTTTAACTCCCCCCCTGTCAGCAAAAGTCAGCAAAACATTGACCCCCCCCCCTTGTCAGCAAAATTTCATCCGCTCTTCCCCTCTGAATCCCAACTCATATTTCCATAAAGAGGGGTTGATGACGTAAGCATTATCCAAACCCCCCCCCCCCCTTCCCCCTTGTCATCAAAAGTCAGCAAATCGGAAACCCCCTCCTCATCGATGACGACGTCATACTTGAACGACCCCTAATGTAATGAAGAAAGCTGGACAGGGAAGAAGAGAGCAGTAGCTAAAAGCTACTAAAATGATCTCGACCCTATGACGACATCTCTTTAAGTGACACACTTATATCTTCTTATTTCTTTTGACCTGAAAGAAAGATAAAAAGAACGGAGTGATATCGGATCAAAAAGGGAATGATGGCCAACAGACAGACAGGTGTGATTGTCCCCAAACCTTTCTTGAATCACTTCTGTGTCTGAAACATTCGTAAAGCTTTACCCTGTGATTCGTCGCTGAAGAAAACAACTTCGCCAATAGAGCGTTATCCAACCGATATGGAAACGAAAACCTCATAAACCGTATGTAAGCGCCAGTAACAGAAAAATTCAGAAATGAACTGCTAATCGTGCAGCCTTGCATTTTATAGGGCTCAGATTTGCATGTTTGCAGTGATTTGCTTTCGTGTATCGCCCTCTATCGAAAAGGACATGAACTATTTTTAATCTGCTCAAAAAAAATCACGTTTCGTGAGAATAAATTTTTTGCAAATCGGATTCACAAATTACCAATTTTTTCAATTTTTAAACTAGTTACGAATTTTTTCAGGCCACTCTACACATAATTTTCAATGAAATATGCAGGATAATAATTTTTTTTTAATTATACACATGACGCAATATCTCTACGCATGTTATTCTCTCTCTGATGGTAAATGTAATTAATCACTTAGAAGTGTTGGCAGTGACTCCACGAATAGCTTCACTGCCACATAAAAAAAAATAAGAGAAAATAACAAAAGTGTTTAAGATATGCCATTGCGGCCGTAGATAAGCGTAATTTGCTGCGATGTATCGTTTCTTTGAGCAGCTAATTACATTTAAAAATTTGAGATGCAGCATGTGCAGCTCTTAATTGAAAAGAAAAAGTGTAATTTGGAAAAAAAAAAAAAAAATGAGCGGGGAGATGATATAACTGTTTGCAACTTCCAGTGAAAGACGTTTCTCTCGCGGTTTCTTCAGGCATCGAATTACTTCAATGACATTGACAAGCAAGAACGACGCTGGACAAGCAATCAGTACATAATTGCTTCTGTAACTGTGTCATCAGGTTAATTTTTTTTTTCTCCGAAATAAATATGGTTTTTTAAACGGTATCTCTTTCCTCATGGTTGATATTATGTGCATTGTGGTTCAAAATTACGGAGAAAACATATTTGTGTGCTTAAAAATATCAGAAATTTGATGAAATTCGGCAGGAAATACGGAGTATTTATTAGACAGGCAGTGATTTGCATCATACAACAGTGAAATTTCTCAGCATGGTGTTGAATAATGCTCATGAGAACAAGAATCTGACGTCGATGACACCTAAAGTTAGGCTACTGGGCACATGCACGCTCACGAATGTTCTTAACAGACTATTCACAGCCTTACATCAAAGGTCTACACAGCTAATGTTAACGACCGCGGTATTTTTGAATGGCCGGAATAGAATGGCACGACAACAAAAACAAAAAGATTTGACGGGATGTACTTGCAAATTCTGCTTGCAAACTTTTTACACATTTTGAATGACTTACATGAGACATTTCAGTAGTGGTGGGGGGAGGGAGAGAGGATATACAGTACATAATTACAACAGAATCTTCTTTCAAGGTGATCAAGCATAATATTTTCAAGGTTCCCCCCCCCTAACAAACACCCCTAGGAAAACATATGCCCAGGGGCCCCCTACGAGGCACTCCACGGCCTTTATCTACGGCGAACTTGACAAATATATAGGTCACACAGCGAGTCGTCATAGTTGACAGTTTCACTAACGCAGCTTTTAATGTGCCCCTTAACTAACTCTTGCATATTTTTCCGAAGTAGTTCGCGATTTTCAATTCCTTCGAATTAGTCGGGACGTCAGTAATGTGTCAGAGAGGGTGCAGTGTCAGGGCCGTCATTTCAACTTTTTCCGGGGGGGGGGCAAAGCACATGTACTCAATGTATGTATATATATATATTTGTATATATATATATATATATATATATACCATTTTTAGTGGATTTTCAAAAGCCGGGGGCGGGGCAACGGCCTCCCCCCTGCCCCCCTCCCCCTAAATGACGAGCCTGTGCAGTGTCCATTGTATGCAGTGATGATCACTGCTTCCCTTCCCCTGGACAGACCTATTTTTTTTCTTCCCGTTTTATCTAAGTCTTGGAAACGGGGAACGCGATTGCCCTGATCACTCCTTTCTCTGGATTCGTTCCTGCTCCAAATGCTTCCTGACCCTTCATTCGGAGGGAAAGGCAGGAGCCTGTAGACATCCGCAGATTTTTCCCGCCATGACCCATATTGTTTTGAATAACCAGCCTATATCTTTCGTGGGGACAGAGCGCGGGGGGGGGGGGGGAGAGGAGGAGGTTCATAGTCGATTTGTTGTTGTTGTTGTCAAATACGCGTGGTATGCAACCATGTGACATGCTTAGGCCATCACTCCCTCCGCATCCATAGCGGACCCTTTATCTTGACATGAAATATAAAAATCTGACCTTAACACATGCAAATTCAGTGATTTGTCATTTTTACTTCAGAAATATAGAAGACAGATGGCAGCACCAGTACGTTCCAAACAATATAGCATAAATCCGTTAGGGCCGCGCATATGAACACACAATACGTTCGTGCATGGCTGGCAGACCTTCAACACTATACTTACATGGCACGAAAATTCAGGCATATGCCATTTCCACTTCAAGTATGGAGGACATGGAGAACAAACATAACTCTGACGACATAAATACACACACAAACGTTCCGGCATGTGCCAATTCGTTAGAAGTTCCCCAGAGGGATGTTTACGAGGTGCACATACGGCTATAAGTAGTGGTGCTTTTTGCCTGATGTCGAAGGAATAATTTCAAGCTGAAAATTGCATCATTTCTGCGGTGTTTCATACAAAAATAAATAAAAGGCTGGTGAATTCTTGTTGTTTTCACATTTTTGCTGAAACCTTTCAAAGAGGAAGTTTTTCCTTCGACTTTAGAGTTAGCGACCTTCCCCCCCCCCCCCCCACTAAAAAGATATTGAGATTTATTGTAAAAGAGGCAACAACCTCATTCGCATGGCTTTCGTTTGGCAACACGCCTCATTGACGTCACTCAAAGAATTTCCTAGATGGTGGTGGTGGTGGTGTTAGTACTAACTTTTTTACTCTCAGTGTTCTTTGCAAAATAGAAAAGAAGATCGATCTCTAGAAGGACTTCCGCCGGGTGAGTCTGTGAAACATGCACAGGGTTGGATAGTATATATATATATATATATATATGTGTGTGTGTTCAAGGAATCGCTCGCTGTGAGTAAGCTCGCTTTAAAGAACGGTACGTGTAAGACTTCTTTTCCCCCCAAGCCGGAGAGAAATTGCATTTTTGTTCAGATATGACTTTCAAAAATTTTATCGCGTGTAAAATATTCAGTGAAAAACCACTCTAAGGCCGGTATTACACCATGAAAGTTTTCTAAAAGTCCTTTTATAAAACTTAAAATATCCAACCAATGAAGCTCATAGATTACATTCGAGAAAATGCAACCGATAATCTTATTGGTTGAATTTTTCAAGTTTTATAAAAGGACTTTTAGAAAACTTTTATAGTGTAATACCGGCTTAAGAGATACCTCTAAAAAATGGCGTTCTGGAGAGGTAGCCTTCTGAAAGAGGCCAATTAATACAAGGGGGAAAGTTCTAGACCAGTGGTTCTCAACCTTTGAAGGACCGCATCCCGGTAGGTTTCTTTTTCCCGGTCATAAACACGACTAATGGAAAACGAACAGGGATATAGTTGTATATGAAATGATGCATCACTGACGGCCTGGTTTAAGAGTGGTTGAGAAACACTGTTCTAGACAAGTAAAAATTGGCCAAATAAGCGGGTAGCCCCTTTTCAGAAGAGAGTTTTCCCGTATTTGATTTTGATACAAATTCTTGGTTTATAAAGTTTGGGGGGGTGGGGGGGTTCGGATTTGCCGACTTTTGATGACAAGGGGGAGGGGGGGGGTTGAAGGTTGCTTACGTCACCAACCACCCCCTCTTTGAAGATATGAAATATTCTAAGCTGCTGACGAAATTTTGCTGACAATGGGGGAGGGGGGGGGGTCAGTGCTTTGCTGACTTTTGCTGACAAAGGAAGGGGGTCCAAAATGGCTGAAAATCTGCTTACGTAATACTTGAATGGCCCCTTAAGAGATATTAACGAAGTATCTCGCCTCCTTAAAAGTCTCTTATTTTAGCATTGAAAAGCCCGGGTATTTTGTAAAGTTGGTTTCTCAATGGAGCACTTTTCCCTATGCCGTGTCGTATACCAAGGGTGCTCAACTTTTAGGAAAGAGCGGGACACTGCACTGAATTGAAAACTTGTCACGGCTGTCTTATGTGATCTATAAATGAGCTGTGCCGTGAGTCACTCAAGTCATGTGGATGTGTGCCGTTGGTCGCCATTTGAGTGATAATGGAATGTACCGTGGGCCACTTGAGTGATCTGGAACTGCGCCATGAATAACTTGAGTGATGTGGAACTGTATCGTGAGCCGCTCAAGTGCTCTGGAACTGTGCCACACGTCATTTGAATGATCTCTAAATATGTCGTGGGTGATTCGAGTGATTTGTCGATGTGCTGCGGGCCACGTAAGTGATGTGGAGATATGTCGCGGGCCACTTAAGTGCCCTGGAACTGGGCCGTGGGTGATCTGTAATGTGTCGTGGGTCACTTGAGTGCTTCGTAAATGTGCCACGGCCCGTTTAAATGCTCTGGTACTGTGAGGTGGGTCATTCAAGTGATCGGTAAATGTATCATGTCCTTAAAATTTACAAAATTAGGTTTGAGGTCGCAGGCCAGATCAGATGACTCCGAGAGCCACACTTGGTTCCCCCCTCCCCCCCATATATGCCGTATACCCTTTAGTTTGCATAAGCTGAAAATCGGAAGGAAAGCCTACTCCATAGAAAAGACGGCATTTTCAGGGGGGTGGGGGGTTAGTGATTTCTGCTGTGCCGCTCAAAAAGTTAACGATTGGCTGAGGGATCAAAGAGTGATAAATTAGTTGCAACCAGACAAACTATAAAAAGCGCATAACGCTATTCACTAATCACATAGACATCATAAAAATCTACTCTGACACGCGGTGAACACTTACATATTGAATAAACTCGTTCTTCTCTCATGTAGAAAAAAATTCTAATTTCATATCTCATTAAATATTCAAATTCGGGGGTGGGGGGTGACATCTATATTTCTCCACATTCATATCCGTATTGCTACATGTCTTCTCAAAGGAGGAACATGTAGCTCATTTTACATCGAGAAGAGGACCAATAAACGTCAAGTCGGAGACGATTTCTGGTGGAAACGCTTTCATTGCAAGTATTTACGATCCGTTTTACGAGCGATAATAATGATACGACTGCATTTTATATACGCTTGGAACTAGTCTGAGGTGTTAAGATTTTTCCGAACGGTACACAAGGTATACGTATTAACGGGCCTTCTTCGATTTTGGTACATATACACTCATCCCCCCCCCCCACCCTCACTTCTTTCTGAAAGAAGAGGCTTCGGTGAGTTTTGGACGTAAATTTTCATTTTCGGAAACATAACAGCTAATTTAGTTAAAAATTAAACTTGGTTTACACGCGCAATTCGTGAGATGGCATCAAAAACTTGAGGATATTGTCGAACGTATTGTATTTTGGATATAATACAATCACCGACATTTTCTTCACTTTCTTACGTTTCTGACATGCAATGCGGTTGAAGAACAATGATTGAACGAATCTTTACGTGTGACTTACATGGAAAAATCGCGTGCAATATGCGAATAATCACCTCTTGGTTGAACTTTGTTTTTTAAAGAGTGATGAATGAACATTAAGTTAAGCAATTTTTCCAGTGACATTGTCGTGATGCGCGTAAGGTCAAAATAGACAAATCAAAATTCGTTTTTATAAAAATAGACAATAATTTTTAAATACAGAGGTACCTCGGTAAACGAAGATGATTCGTTCCGGAATCACGTTCTCTGGCGAAAGGTGATTTATCCCAAGTTTCTGTGGAAAACCGTTTAATTTGTGCGTGCGTGTTCCAAGTAATAAAGATAAGTTTTTAATACACTATTAAGTGCTATTAAAAATAATAAGTAAAAACTGACCAAAAAAGCTGAGATAAGTTTTTTTAAATTTCATAAATGAGAGTTAATCCATTTTTTTTCAAAATTGGATCCCAAACAGGAAGATGAGAAACTGAATATACAGCAAAAGTCTGTTACAACGAGTAACGGCTTGTAACGAAAATCTCGCTATTACGAGTGATTCGCAAGTGATTGTCAAAGAGCTAATGTTGAATATCCCATATATCCGCTTATAGCGCGTTATTTATGACTGAAAATCATAACACATTCACTGAAACGACGACGGGAATTCTCAAAAAGCATACATTTTCCTTCCCCCTTTCGTTAAGAGTCATACATGAAATGAAAACTGGAAAAGAGTGACATTTTTTTAAAATCACTTCGCCCTTTCCATAGGTGTTTATAAACGGGTCATGTAAGCAAATCCTCATAGATAAGACCACGTGGTGTATCTTATCTTCTTGCCATCTGTACAGGAAGTGATAAACACATAATTTTATCTGCAGGTGTGTCGGTTGGGCAGGTGGGGTACGAGATCTGGTTTTGACACCATTGTTATTTCCCTTGAGAAAAATCCTTCCTCCCCCACCCCCCCTGTCTTTTCTTGCAATCTTCCAAAACTGGACAGAGGATAAATATGTCTTAATAATTTTCTCTGATTTAAATGTTATGTGATATTGTTATAGTGCAACGAACGAATATTTCAGTTGCGGAAACATGCATTCCACAAAGTGCAAAATTCTGTTGTACAGCCAACGCATTGTGTACGCATTAACAGTTAACTCCAGCACATTTCAGCCAAAGTAGTTCAAAATAAAAGGGAAAAGACAGCAAAATTTAACACTAGTTTGTTTTTTCCCCCATTTATATGTTTCTGGGCAGGGAATGTGTCGCGGACCAATAAATATTTATTAGTACAAAAAAACTACTGCTGCTAAACCCCACATGCACCTCGTCCACATTCCTTATCGAAACTTCTAACGAATTGGTACATGTTGGAATGTACGTATTGTGAGCCTAACGTGAAGTTTGTTTCTGTGGAATGATTGTTATGTGTAGTGTCGCCATCTGCCATCCATTCTTCTGGCTACGAGTGAAGTGTAATTATTTAATAATTGCACCGTTGGGTAGGTCATGCTCTCTGTGGCGAGACTTTTAAACGGGGAGATCGACTCGCATTCATGCCTCGAAGTGCCAAGTTATCACTGTATAGCAAGTGTGCTTAACCTTCAGGAGAGTGTAGGTTCATTGGTTTTAGAAAACGTGCCGCGGGCTACTTAAGTGGTCTTTGAATGTGCCGCAGGCCACTTGACTGGAGTGTAGCTGCACCACGGATAACTTAAATGATTTGTAAATTCGGAGGGTCACTTACGAGATCTGTAAATGTGTGCCGGTTAGTTCAATTTTTACAAAATTAGATTTGAAGTCACGGGCTACATCGGATGACTCCGAGAGCCACATTTGACCCACGGGTTCACAATATATGCTGTATTTAGTGACACATTCCTCTCTCTCTCCTCAACTCTTAGGCTGCGAGAATAGTCGGATTAATTCTTCGCTCACAGCGGGAGCAAAAAAAAAAATCCCTTTTACCGACATAAACCGTGGTTTTACCGATTTTACCGTGGTTGGAGAAGCAGATACTCTTCTATTACACCTTTATATACACCCAGCTCAGAGAGTGCAAGCCAACCTGTCGGAGAAATAATAATAAAAAAAACTAGAATTATATATATATATATATATATATATATATATATAATATAATAATATATATATAATTCTAGTTGACGTGTTGACTAATGACGTGTATATGGTGCGTACACGTCATCTTAAGTATTTCATCTTAAACAGAAAACTTTTCAAATCATCACAATATGATTGAGCGGGCCACTACACTCACCATCTGTAGATGATGGGAACACTTTCAGGAAGAAACACTAATATTGCATGCCGGAAACTTCGTTTTGGGTAAACGATTTGGCATACTAACGTTATAAAAACAAGGAAGCATATGCCACAAACGAGGAAACAGAATCACAGCAGGATTTACCATCAATTTACCATACAATTTATTATCTACATTGTCATTTAAATCTCGTCATTTTATTTATTTGCTGGCGCCATTTTGTATTATCTGCTTACTACTCCTGGAGATGATTGATGACCTTAGTTGCAATATCATATATCCATTACCCGTTCCCCTCTTTCTCAGAGAAGTGTCCATTCACTTATCACGTCCGGCCCCGTAATCATATCAGAGTACATGTACGTATAGGTCATCTCTATTTCATACAATTTAAACTGATTACAATATAGCTCATTTTGTTGCTTTTGTTTTTATTTCGCGGTTCCTCAGAAATCGTTACATATTATAGATGCAACGTTAGGGTTAAAAATGAATATATGGTCGTGAATGCTAATGCGTAAAAAGAAAAGTAGGCTAGAGTCATAGAGAAGAACAAGAATGAAGGGAAAGACAGAGAGAGAGAGATATGACCTTGTTGTTTCTATTGGCAAAGTTTCAGGAAACCTCGCGGGCGCCAACTCTAGTCAAACTCCAAACACTTCAATGAAAAAAAAAAAAATTCGATTTCATATTTATGATCCACACACTTTGATTTATTTATTTATTGCAAGAGTAAAATGTTACATAAGAATTGTCACATCAAGTTTCAAACGCGTATCGTTTCCCCCACAAATGAGCCAGTTATTGAAATTGCTTCAAGGCATCTTTCAAAGACGTCAAGAGCAATTGCGAATATGAAAGTCCGATGCATAAGATTTCAATTAGATCACATTACCAGTCCACAAAATGAATGCTGATGATGCCTCAGGAAAAGTTCTTTGGTTGCAAATATGCGTATGCTGAAAAACTATTTTGACAATTCTGAGCGTAGATCAGAATGATTAACCAATAAAGTGAGGATAAAATAAATTTACCTTTTCAGTTGAAACGGTGACGAAATTCACAAACATACATGCATTATGCGTAGGTAAAGTACGTGCGTTGATAAATACATATTTTTGAAGATACCCTCAAAGATCCTGAAATGAAAAAAGTAATTATGACATTGGTTATTATGGGTGTTTTTGCATCCACGTGCAAGGAAACAAAAATGTATCGTCAAAAAAATCACATAATTTTTTTCGTTAGAGAAAATCAGATGGCTCATGTTGATGATAACGGTTAGCAGTTTTAGGAATAATTAGAGATTGATCTGCTAAACTTTTTATTTTAAAATTTAAAAAACAACTTTGCTACAATTTGCATTTAGTCCCGTATCTTCCTCGTGGTCACTCTAAGTATACATTACTGGTATAAACAGGAATAAGATATGTTGATAAGGTTCATCTATACATCAAAAAATACTCACGTAATAATTGTGCTTCATGTACAATTTCACTCATGAAGTTTATTTTACGGAACCTTGATTATGATAAAATGGCAACTCACGCGAAAAACGAAAAAAAAACAAACATGAAAACACTTTTGATATAGCGGAAAATCACTTTATTCGAGAATAGATTTTGATGAGAGAACGCAATGAATTCTATTTCCCTTTCACGGATCATATAATCATAAGATATGAGCCAACTGCCTTCATTTTCTTGCTTCTGTGTGAGCATAAAAAGCCATAATAATTCAGGAATTGCTGAGAAATAGTAGCTAATTAGCTGTAGATGCATCAGTGGCTGTTTGAAACAAATGAGCAGACCATCTTCATGTTTTCACATATGAAAATATCAGGATATATCTTATCGTGGACGACCCATTTATTTTTTTTTCAAACATATAACTTACTGAAGAAATACGCATCAATTGCATACGTTTTTCCCCTTTCCTACGTCTCAACTTGCAATTTTTCTTGAGTACTGATTTAAATGGTGGGTAATTTAGCATACACGTGTCATATAGCCTATGTCTTATAGAAACCAATGGATTCATTAAGACGGGGGAAAATGTCGTTTATGATGAGGCTACTGCAGAAATAAGACAAGCAATATAAAACCCAAAGAATAACTGCAAGACATGGAACTTTTTACAACCGTTTTTTTGTATGACATGCTAATCGAAATGGACAAATATGCTTCAATGGAAAATTTAATTTTGTTGTGGTTGATGCAGGGACGATTGAAGTGTTTTACACTTGTGGGTTGCCTAGAGCTTTGTGCAGGAGATTTTGATTTCTTAATTGATTCTGGGGTGCTAGACAACACTCACTACACTAACCCCGGGTGAGCCCTTCAATGGCTTAATTTTCCTTTATAGCAGTGCTGCTGCCACCTATCAAGTAAACACTAAACTATCTGTTACAATTTTTCAAGTAAAGTTAGTTGTTGGTTCCAAACTGGTATGCATCATAAATACGAACAAAATATGCTGTGATACATATATATCATTTGTTTTTATACTGCATACCGGTATAAATCCCCCGCGCCAGTTAACATGTTTCTATGTTTGCCGCAAGATTTCTTGATGTAAACAAAAAAAAAAAAAACCATAATAACCGGTATTTTGTAAAATTTACACCGGTATGCAGAATAGAAACTAAAATTTATAGCTTCATACCGGATGTTGTGACATCCGATTCTAGACATTGATGTAAAATCAAAAACCATTTTATTTTGATAATTATAACCGATAGTTTTGATTTTATTCAATAGGTGACAGCAGGGGTCCTAGTCTAAAGCAATTTCTCTCGTATTTATGATTTCTAAGAAGAAAAAAAATGAAATATATCAGAAAAAGTTTGGAAATTTTTCTACAATTTTTTTTTTTTTTTTTTTTCGGTTGAAAAATTGTTTCTCCCATTTATGACGGTTCGCGAAAATTTCCACTTAATTTAAGCGCTCTACAATGAGGAAAAAGGTTGAAGAACACTGAACTAAACCATACACAAGGACCAGGCCTTAAGATCTATCAGGTAGTTTTATCAATCGCCTTACGATTCGACACTATAGTGACTTCCGGAATTTTTGGTGATGTAGCTACCTCTACAGTAGGCCCGTGCCTGCCCAAGTTCAGCCCCCATACCGCAAGTCAGCTATGATTCTACTACGAGATGAATTGCAACTTGTTGACTTCTTTTCGGACGTCAGCAGCACGGAAAATTATAATTAGCGGTTTGACTAATTTTAGATTTTTAACTACTACTACTTAACCAAATCAAAAATTCCATCACGCCCCCCATCCGCTCTGTCCGCCATGGGGGATATAAGCTGGTTATCCCAAGGGGAGTAAGCTTTTTGTTGAAAAATGGTACTACTTAACGCCGCCGTACTACTTAACCGTACATGCACGTCGTACACATTCCTCTGCGGAATTTATAACGAATTGATACGTGCCGGAACGTGCGTGTACATGTTGCGAACCTAACGTGAAGTTTGTTTCTGTTTAATGCTTGCTTTAAGACGACCATAATATTCTTTATGGGCATTGTATCATGTGTGTATATTGTTTATAATTTTTGTGATTGTCTTTTTAATTGGGTTGCTGTATTTTTGAAATATATGACTTTGTTATGGGCAAAAATATATATTTGTTATGGGCATCTTTTCCTCAGCCACATTATTGGGCATTTTGCCTGTTGTGGCTTTGTATTTGTATTTGTGTAATGCTGCCATCTGCCATAAATTTTTCTAACTATGAGTGAAGTGTAATGATTAAATAATTGTACTGTTGTGTAGAGGCCTGTTTCTGTCTGTGGAGAGACTTTTAAACGGGGAGATTGGCTCAAAGTTGGGAACCACAGAATTAGATTTTTGTAACTGGTGACCTTTTTCCATTTGAATTTTTGTATTTCTTCCTGAATATCGATTTTTATACATCTATCACTTTCGATATTTTTTATGCAAATAAATCAATTGGTTTTTAAAAATTTTCTAAAGTAAGTAAATTCAGAAACAATATTTTTCTGGCATATAAAATATTGATTCGGGCATCTATTCTTTTAAGTTACATGCCCGGTCTGGCACGTAAATTTTTGGAGATTTGTCCAGCCCCTGCTACGGCACCCCTGCTCCGAGTGGGCTGTAACGAACACTTTTGGAAACGCTGCGTTATAGGAAGAGAGGTTCAAAAATTCAACACATGATTTTATCGATATTTTTTCTCAGATTTCTACCGATGGTTCTCGGAAATTTTCAGTCATTTATCCGGCTGATAGGTGTTTACTCAAAAAGCTTTTGTCTTGTTGTTTAAACGATCATTGTATCCACACGAGCATTACTTTTACTAATGATGAGCAAGCACGAAAGCATTGACCATGAATGTTACGATCTCTTCATGTAACTCTTTTGTAACATGTAAAGACACTGAAGGTCGAATATACGTGACACATACGCACGCGAACATGTATATATATATATATATATATATATATATATATATATATATATATATATATATATATATAAAAGTAAGAAGAATAAGAAATGGGCTGTTACTTAAGAGCAATATACTGTGTGCACACTGAAATCTTACGTCACACATCGGAAAATCATCTCATTTTCTGTATCTACTTACAAAAAAAAAAAACAATGGCGATGCATATTTGAGTAATGATTGTGTACAGACATTGTTATAAGAAAAGATTTTCACGCAACATCATTTGTTCCCCATAATATAAGGATTTACAGCGCGGAGATTTTGCTTGAAGGCAATAAATACAGAATGATGGAATGGTAGATTATATAGACCAATTTCTCTCAATCAAAATATTTTCTAAGGTAGATGCTAGTTTTTCAAAACTTTCCGATATGTTGAGAAATTCTCAAACGAATTCTCTGGCAGAGACTTCCTTGACATTTCGCAGCAGCGAATCTCTGCTGCGGAAATGTCAAGGAAAGTACAATGCACTCGTGCGCCTCTGAATTAGTATGCCTAGGATTAAGTCACTTCTAGTCTCGATGAAGGTTGTAACTGGACGAGGCTTGGACACTAATTGATTCCATGCCTCGACTACAACTAGACAATGGAAGAGTAAATAATCCTTTGCTCGATATAATCTCAAATGGGAAACAACGATATTTGCCCCTTTATAGTTGTTCTTCATTTTTAATAACTAGACAAAGCTTGAATTCAGTTAGAGTGCAGGTGATATATTTCTCGTCAAACACATTAGTCCTAATGTTAACGTATTTATGATGTCAGAGTTATGCGTGTTTGGTGTTTTAGTGGTGCTGCCATCTAACTTTCCACGTTATAAATGGTGAAGCAACATGGAAACAGTGGAAATAGAAAAACGAAACAAGTAGTTCGTCCAATGAGCAAGCTTGGACTTTAAAATACAAATGCACTTGATTGAGAGAGAGAGAGAGAGAGAGATTAGAGTTACAACTTAGGATAATAGATGCTTAGTCTAGGGGCAATCAAGGCAATCAAACTAAGGGTGTGCAACCGTTAGGAAAGTGCGGGCCACTTCACTGAGTTGAAAACGTATCGCGAGCCACTTAAGTGCACTGAAACTGTGCCGGATGAATATACCTCAGATGAGCTGTTCAAGCTGATGCAGCGTTTGAGGATTCTTCCTGTAAAAAACAATGACCTTCAAATGGTAGTCCACAAAAAGAAGTAGTGAAACAAAAAAGATTGTGGCACCATTCATCAGTTAAAATTGTAATTAATTTTTATAGACGATGCATTTAAAATTCCGCTCCCGCCCATCAAACATACCACTTGTTTCATCATTCTATCTATCAACTTTTTCACGTTATGGCATTTCAAAGGTAGGGGGGATCCTTTCTGAGACACCCTGTATGAAGATGGATCAAAATGGCACTTACGTAACGTCTCTCAGATCACGAATTTTACATCCGAGTTAGGATCAGCTGGAATTATTTCCATCCCACGTTTGATCAGCAAACGCATAAAAGTCAGTGGGGGGGGGGGTGTCTAACTTTGTATGTACAGCGAGAAGCATTATATTTGGATAGCGTGTCGTTACTGACTTTTGTGTAAGTCTTGGTATGTGACCTTGGTGTATTTTCTTCTCTTTTTTTTTCGAGAATTATAAATACCTCTCCGATATATCGGCTCTTTCCTTTTCCGCTGCTGAAACTGCAGCAACCGGCCACATACAGTGGTGGCCTCAAACGTAATCCATTTAAAATGGATATCATCGGGAATAATTAAATTAAAAATTGTAAATTTATATTTATGTCGTCTTTTTTTCAGATCACATTTCATTTGTTACACTGCACATCACTGAAAAAGAACTCTCACGAAACATAACAAGAAAATGGATGAGAAAAAGAAATGTCAGAATTCATCGTCAAAGACGAGCGTCGTCGTCGAGGTGCACCAGCTGACCTCTCCCGAGAAGACCGGCCACCAGCACGTCGTGACTCGTAGGGCTGTGCAATCTGAAGACAGCCTAGCGTCTTCAGTTTCCACGAATTCGAACCTTTCTGATCAGGAGAGAGGTCAATGGACAGGGAAATTGGACTTCTTGATAAGTGTCATCAATTACGCTGTCGGTCTCGGCAATGTGTGGAGGTTCCCTTATTTGTGCTACGAGAATGGCGGAGGTAAAGTATATGATTCAATATCTTATTTCTTCCTCATAATAACTGTAATTTTGTTCTAATTGCGTTAATCGCACCTGGTAAAGCAAGGTTGGTCAACTTTTCGAGGGGGGGGGGGGAGCAGTTTAGTGTGGTTTGGAAACGCGTTGCGGACCACTTAAGTGATCTTGCCATGAACTTAAATAATCTACTTTTCTTTCAAACCGAGCACAACTCAGGTCTATCACCATCTATAGACGATTTACTACCTAGTGAATTGTGGCGGAAGTGTAACTGTGTGTGTACCTAACACCGTCTGAGTGCGTATGTAGCGCTGTGTTTGATTTTTCAGTGCTGCCATCTATATTTCAGAAGTTAAGTTAGTGATGTGTTATGATTGAATTACATTTGTACTGTTTGTAGGTCTGTTGCTCTCTGTGGCGAATGTGTATTGTGGGTCACACAAATCATCTAAGAATGTACCCGGGGGGGGGGCGGTGACTAAAGAATGCGCCGGTGCTCTGTAAATGTACATCGGTGATCTGTAAGTATGCTCTGGGTGAGAATGGAGGGTCACTTAAGAGTGCTCTACTTTACCTCACACTAACTCCGGTCATATATCGCCATTCGGCAATTTCCAACCAGTGGAGTTGGGTGGGAAATGAAGGCGCCATCTATCGGTGGTCACCCCACAACTTATCTCTGATATTCTTGTTCAGATTCGAACCCCTGGACTTGACGGTAACTTTCATAGTGGAAGACGAGCATCTTATCACAGCGCCACTCGGGCGCTCACTTAACCCTCTAAGTGGCAATGACGAGATATCTCGTCTCCATAAAAGCCTCTTATTTTAGCATTGACAAGCCCAGATATTTTGTATAAAAATGATTTCTCAATGGAAAACGTTTCCGTATACCCCTTAGTTTGCACCTGCTGAAAATCGGAAGAAACCCTACTTGACTAAAAAAAGATATGGCATTTTTTGAAAGGGGGGTTTAGTGATTTCTAATTGCCGCTTAAAGGGTTAAGTGATCTGGAATTATGTTAGGCCACTCAAATGATGTGGAACCGCACCGCGGGTTACTTAAATGACCTGGAAATGCGCCAGTTAGTGCATTTTCAAACGAGACTAAATTTGAGGTTGAGGGCCACATTTGGCCAGCGGGTCATGGGTTGGGCATGTATGCTTTAGAGAGACTGTACTTAATATTCAAACTTTTTTGAACGAGAATGAAAATGCTTGGAGTTTGATCTTGAATACTATACATGTGACTTCCTGGGTCTAATGCATTCCGTCTCTCTAAAAGAATGGCTTCGAATACGAAATGCAGTTTCACACGCGAACTTGGAACGTTTTCAGGAATCAGCAGCGCACGTGGATACGATTTACTTTGCGAGAGACTATTGGGCTCTGCCAAGTTTTGTTCCCGAAGGACAAAGATACACAGCTCCGTGACACGTGGGGGGTTCAGCGAGTTCCAACACGAACAAATTAAATAAAGCGGTGTGACAAGCGAGGTTGTACTTGAGAATGTGGCCATGCTGCTGGAATGTTAGTTACTATGCCTCTTGATTCGAGGGCGGCTTCCAAAAGACACGTCTCGCATGTTTTCTTCCATTTAATTAAATTTTTAATTTTTTTAAATTTCATATAATACACTAAGCCAAGAGCTTTCAACGAATGGCACGCGGGCCACGCGTGGCCCTCGAATCATTTTTTGCAATGGCTCCGCCGATGCTTAAACATAGGTACAGAATTTATAGAAATGCTGAAACAAAAACCGAAGTAAAAAAATGCGTATTCTAGAATTAGTGAAAGAATAATTTTCAAAATTGCGATCACAGAAATAATGAGAGAAATAATTTCATAATTAATGAGAAATAATTTCATAATTAATGAGATATAATTTCAGAATTTTTTAGAAATAATTTCATAATTTTTTAGCAATAATTTTATAATTTTTTAGAAATAATTTTATAATTAATGAGAAATAATTTCTGAATTATTGAAAGAAATAATTTCTGAATTATTGAAAGAAATAATTTCTGAATTAATGAGAAATAATTTCTGAATTATTGAAAGAAATAATTTCATAATTAATGAGAAATAATTTCATAATTTTTTAGAAATAATTTCATAATTTCTAGAAATAATTTCATAATTAATGAGAAATAATTTCATAATTATTGAAAGAAATAATTTCATAATTATTGAGAGAAATAATTTTATAATCGGTGGAATAAATTGTATTTCACAATTCATAAAAACTCATAATTAATGAAAAAAATTTCCAAAAATATTTTTCGAATTGATGGAAATTCATATTCATATATACATAAATATTTCAGGGTTACTGAAAATTCATATTGATCAAAAAACAATTTCAGAGAGTTGACGAAAATTCATATTTATTTAAAAAATTATTTCTGGAAATAATGATAATTCGTGTTCGACGAAAAAATAATTTAAGAAGTTTTATAAAAATTCACATTGAAAAAATATATAATCGCACAATAAATAAAATTCTCCAGTAATAATAATATAGAACCCCCTCCCGGTTTGACTCTTTGCCTAGGACCCCCAGTGGTCCCACTCGTTATGATGGGAATTCTTAACCTACGGGTCGTGACCTAAACTTGGGTAGCAGGGACTTCCGAAATGGGTCGCTCAAATCCACTTACAGCCAGGGACTCTTGAGCTATGGTTCGCGACTCAAACTTGATTCGCATGGGCTTCCTAGATGAGTCGTACAAACCCACTCACAGTCCTCATAAGCCCCGTTAATATGTGCAATAAAACATCCCGAGAGGTTCCCAGTAACGGGGATTTTTGCTACAAACCATTCACACGACGTTTAGTTTATGCCGGTAATCCCCCCTCTTCTTTCCGGAAGTCGTCACTGGTTACGTGGATTGAACGGAAGTAGTTGATTCAAGATGGCTGTGACGAAGGAGCTTAAGCCGGGTTTTCCTAGGAGTAGAATTTCTGCGCCGTGTGCAGCGTGAAAACGCTGATTGATTAAAAACCAGAAATTCAGATTTTTTGACCAATCAGCGTTTTAACGCTGCGTGAACTGTAGAAACCTGCTCCTAGGAAAACCTGGCTTTACAGTAGTTTTCGCGGCGTAAAGGATTATGGGAGAGAAGGTCGGTGTCGACCACCAATCCACCCCAAGAAAGATGGGTTTTTTTTTTTTTTTTTTGAGATGAGCTTCTCTTCCACCTTTTTTTCCCCACGAGGGGAAAAAAAGTTGTCATGCCGGTAATTATCACCAAAGCGACCCCCCAATCTTTCACATGTGAACGGGGCTTTATAAATGCACTTATTGCGTCACTGGCTGTACCAATTTCGAGAAATGAACGATATTATGCGTCGCAAAGATGATCTTGTTGTTGATTTTGGGTCATGGCTGAAAAAGGTCAAGAACTTCTACGTTAAGACGTCACGGTGTGAATCTAGATACAGCAGTATGACTTGCTGGCCCTCGGGCTTCATGGAAATTTCTTTTTTGCCGTGCATTATCCGGATAGGTTGAAACCCCCTGTACTAAATAGTTAATGTAATTTGCATTAGAAATTTCCTCCTGACTTCATGAGGAAAATATAATTTCACTAATCATTCTTAGAGCAATTTTCATTTCTGGATGTCCAGTTTATTAATTATAAATTGTATTTCATTTTTCTCCACAGGAGCCTTTCTGTTCCCTTACTTGGTATGCCTAGCGCTATTGGCAGCTCCTTCCTTCGTGATGGAAGTATCCATCGGACAATATCTGAGTCAAGGTGGCATCGGGGTATGGAAGTTAGTGCCGATTTTCAAAGGTAATTTTGCTGTTCGGAATAATTGCAGAAAAATTTGATTGAACTTTCCGTGTGTCCTCTTCTTTTTTTTGTGAACCCTCTACTTTAAAAGATTTGCATTTGAAATTATTATGCGTTTATGTTTTCCTGTTTTTTTTCTCCAGGGATCGGATTCGCATCGATGACAATAGTAGCGATGTACAACATATACTTCATAATAATCGTCTCATGGGTCAGTTTCTATTTCGTTTCGTCCTTCACGGGTCACTTGCCCTGGCAGAGGTGCGATGGGTTCTGGAACAGCGAATCGTGTCGCGGTATCCAGACCAACGCCGACAACAACTCGGTCCACATAAATCAAACCGTCGGCCATACCAGAGACACTTCGTCTGTTGTGGAGTTCTGGGAGTAAGTTGAGAAGTTCTCAGATCATTAGGTTTCTGTTATCATACCTTTGAAAGAAAAGATCTCGAGACTTCGAATCGGATTCCTGATAACTGCCCAATATGTCCAAGGAAACATCTAAATGAAACTTTTCATGACAGTTTCATCTAGATGTTTCTATTAAGTGGTTTTTGTAGAAACAAACATCAAAGTAAAAAATCGAGTCTTATGATTTTCCGATACATTATGCTATTTCAGAAACTGGTTAAGGGAAAACCTTGAGGTCTCAACTACCAATCTAATTGAAATCCAAAAAAGTTGAAAATAATTTCAAGTTCTCATTGTGAGGAATCCGATTTTATCTTTAGATTTTTCCTTCGACTCATCACATTTCATTCATGAGTTCATGCATAACCGTTTCTCATATCCATGCTGAACTATATACCATAAGCATGAATTGCCAATCTGATTTATTAGACTGGTAGGATCTCTTGTCAATAATTTATGTTTAAATATTAGCATGTTGATATCGATGTGACTTGGGGAAAAAAATCTAATTTCTTACGTGAATACTTCTTCGAGCACCAGTCGGAAAATCTTCCGCGGAGAGCTGGCAGACCTTCAACACGATACTTACAATAGCACGAAAATTCAGGCATCTGCCATTTCCACTTCAAGTATGGAGGACATGTGGAACAAGAACAAACATAAATCTGACAACATAAATACGTTATGGCCACGCATACACACACACTTTCCGGCATGTGCCAATTCGTTAGAAATTCCCAAGAGGAATGTTCACGAGGTGCATGTATGGTTAAGTAGTAATAGTCGAAAATTCTACAATTAAACGAAATCAAGTCTGACATCGTAGAAAATGACAAGTATGACAAGACCAATCTGCATGTAACAAGTGTTAAACAATAGCTCACACAATGACATTTTTGTGCCGATAGTAAGAAAATAATATTGCTGAAGACAATATTTTTGCTAAAAAATCTTCGTCAATAAGTAAAAGCAGAAACTTACAAAATTGAGATGTTTAAAGATTGACTTATGGACATAAATTCAACAATGCATAGGTTGACCATATCTTATCTAGAAAAAAACAGGAAATAAAGATCCTAAACGAAGGAAATTGCCAGTTTTTGCTACAAATTCACCAAACGTTGAGAAAAAGTTGCCAGTTTTTGCTAAAATTTAAAAAAAAAAGCCAGTGGGTGTTAGAAATGGGGCGTCTGCAAATTGCAGTGCATTAAAATATACTTGACGAAAAAAAAAAGTTTAACGTGACAAGTATGTGAGAGGAATATTTTTATTCATACTCCCCGTAATTACCATTAATGATATTTATAAATAATGAAAACTATCTTCATTTTTGGTGTTAGTTAAGATTACAAATTCAAGTAAGGTTCATTTAAAATACGGGAGATAACGGGACATTTTTATTTAAAAAATAATAATATAATAATGTCCCTTAGAATACTAGTCATATGATCACATTCAACGTGATACAAAGAGAGTTGGACTTTCAGGAGTAAAGAAAAAAGGCATTAGAAACAAAAGTTTCACAATGTCGTGTGTGTCACAATGTCTAATATGACATAAGCGACACACAGTAGATCCTCTATAATCAGACGTGAACGGGACCGAAAACCAACGAATTATTGAAAACTTGGGGTTATCCAAAAATGCAGAAGAAATCGGATTTTAAGGGAATGGGGGTGGGGGGGCAGACTTATGTATTCTTACTTACTCTTTTTACTCTCACCTATTTTGTGCTTAATTTGATGGCTTAGCTTAGTGATTCTCAAACACACCCATATTCACCCACAAGCCATATCATCGCTTATATCCGTGTCTCCCTAGAATAGTCTAGAAAAGAATTACTCAAAAGCACTGAATAGGCTGGAATCACTACACCAGGGATCTTCAATTTCATTACAACGACTGGTAGGATAAGTCTCAAATGTTTTCTTAGATCGACTGTTATATATGTTTTCGATATAAGGGTTCCTTATATCGAGCGTCAACTGTAAAATTAAACTCCCATTCATTCAATACTTTACACCCGAGATAAAAAGACGTATTCACGTTAATCAGAATCAAAACTATCCTCTCTCTCTCTCTCTCTCTTAACCGAGATGAAAATGAATAAAATATATCCACCCCGAAATCTATATTCAATTCAAAAAAAAATTCGCCTTTCTTTTTTCAATTTCCTTCTAATTTCTTATGCAAATTCTGGCATAACTGAAGTTTTTTGAGTTTTTGGTGCATGACATGACTGAAATGTTTGATTGGCGTGGATGCATGTTTAATGTTGGATACTATTTTTTAAATCCAAAAATATGAAAGAAAAGATATGTAAAATATTGAATTTAAGTTGTGAATTTATATGAAAGGATGACGTCACTCTCCGCTACCGTACGAAGATTTTTAACAACTGGCTGTTGCGAAGATTCATAGTTTTTGCAAAGAGAGAAAACTCAACTGCCTTTTTGCGGGGAATCGAACCAGCACCTACAGATAGAAGGCCTCTGCACTGTTTTCCATAAATGTCATTCAGACTACCCAGCAAAAAAAGTTTGCCACATTTTTAAACACCGCATTCTATTTCGTTTCTTCTTGTTTTGGCGTAGATCTTCCTGATTGGCTCACAAATACCGCATAGTGATTGGATGTGGGGCATAGAAATCGCAAATTCTGAGCCCGATTATTTCTTCGCAGGGAATTTTTTTTCCCCTGAATATTCTGAGGGAAAATCGACTACTTACTGACGTCACAAGCGGACTGCGGAGGCCTTCTATCTCTAGGAGGTGCTGATCGAACCCACGTCCTTTCACTTTCCGGATGAACGTACTAGACTACTAAGGAAACTAATCTCTGAATCTGTCCTTGGAGCTCATGTACACTGAAAGGGACCGTACATATAGTATAGAACCGAGCACGCCCAGGCTCTGTCGCTTTTGCGATGTAAGCTCATTGATCGTGAGATCGTGGGAGTGCCGGAAAAAACTCAAACCGGCCGGGAAAGCACACCCGGTTCGGACCAACATCCCACCAATCCCCCAAGCAGCACAACCACACCCCCACCCCCAATCCCAGGGCACATTACCGCTCGACAAAGCCAGGACAGCATCGCGGGCGTGACCCCCCCCCCCCCTCAGTCCCGACACCCGCGACAAGGCCCCGCCGGGGTGGTCCACAGCGCCCCAACACGCCCCGCGAAGGGAGACCACCGCGGACACGAGAGAGAACCCACCACAGGACGGGGACACCACCCCCATCAAGAAAAACACGGAACGCCTCTCGACAACGGCCCCAACCGACGCGCCACCCCCGACCACGTACGAAGCCACCCGACCCGCCGACACCCATTCCCGCCCTCCCTGCCACCCCCGAACGGTCCGCCCCCACCCCGCGTATATATAACCGTACATATAAGTCACCATCTGGCGTCAGCAGTTGTGAGCTTGGCCTGAGTCAGGTCCGGCTGTCCATGTACGGTCCCTTTCAGTGTACACGAGCTCCAAGGAAAGATTGAGAGATTCGTTGCTTTTGTAGTCAAGTGGTCCAGGTCGTTCACCCGGAAAGTGAAGGGACGTGGATTCGATTCCCCCGCAAAGAAAGTTGAATTTTTTTTCTCTTTCCAAAAAATTCATCTTTGCACCACAGCCAGTTGTTAAAAACCTTCGTGAATTTATATGTCACGAATTTTCATTCAAATGACAATTGTCCGTGCACTTTTTTTGAAATTTTCAATGTAATAAGCTCTCTTAATTCTGTATAAATTAGTTTATACAGAATTAAGAGAGTTATGTGTGTGCTGTATATTTATATAAATTATTGTATGCGTAATATGTTTTCCGGGTTTTATGTTATGCCAATGTTTATATTTTTTCAGAGCCAAGTGCTGCTACTACTAATAAAATGACCAAAGTCCTTCTTCTATCAAACTTTCTGTGAATGTAAATAAAGGCTGAAGACGAAACACTCGCGCGGATGGAAGTCATATACATAATTATGCCACTGCAGCTGTCACATTGCAGTAATGACTTCGCTATTGATATACAAAATAACACGACCTATGCAGAACAAAAAAAAAAAAAATTGATTAAATTTTTATGTGGTTATTATGGAAAAAGAAAATTCCAACTACTGTATTTTATGGCGTGATAATAACACAAAGAGAATCGGCTAAAATACTAAGAATTCTTAAAATGAATCAGGCAAGATTTATTTTAGAAAACAAGATTTATATAGCATCTTAAAATAAGAATATCTAACTCAGTGTTTCCCAAATTGGGCGATATCGCCCCCAAGGGGTGATAGAATGATCCGAGGGGTGGCAGTAGAAGCTATATATATTTTATAGGGTTGTCTTATAAGATGTCTTAAATTTGGAGAAGGGGGGTTATAGGAAGAAAATTTCTGTAGAAGTGGGGGGGGGGGCTATGAAAAGAAATTGGGAAACTCTGATCTATGATCTAACTAATATTATCAGCTCTATACTTTTCTTTTGATGCTGATTTCATTTATAAATATAAGTGTTTGTCACGTGTCTCACTGCTTTGAATTCAGTTTTATATGAAAAAAAATTATACGGGATGAATATAAACTTTGACTGTATATATACAGGGTAGTCCCAAGTTCTTAGACAAATTTCAATTGTAGATCAGGCCCGCAAAAGTAAGCCATCTTTATGACCCAGCATTTTCTGATGCATTTGCCAATCCAATAATCGACGGTACGAGCCGTGTACATTACTGTTTAGAAAAATGTTTTCTAGAGTAAACAATTGTAATTAATGTTCTGAAATATGATTGCGAACTGTGTGGTTGCGTCCAATAATATCCATGTTGTGCTTCTGATTTGCATTCTCTTGTTTAATATCACACTTCGTTTTTACTCCTTCATGTACAGGCTTTTGGCAACAAGTGATGTGTATTTCAAGATATAAAATTTGAAAAACTGGTTTCCTTACCTCGTTCGCATGTTAGAAATAGAAGGGTGTAGGGGAAGAAGATTTTTCAGTAGAATTCTCGTTCGTGATCCACATCCTTCCCACACCCCCCCCCCCCCCCCATTATGTGTTCTTTTTCTTTCTCTAGGTAGCTCTATGTATGATGTAAAAGAAAGAAGCGTTGTATGGGGGGGGGACATTAAACAGGAACACAGAAAGAACGGAAAAGAAAAGAAATAATTTTCGTTCATAGGGTTACAATGATGCGATGATGAGGAAAGACGTAAAGAAAACAAGGGATAGCTGGAATGCATTTCTTCCATTTGCGTTGAGCCGAGATAGATCGTCCCTGATCGTTAAAGGGTTAATGTTTTTGTCCCCATCTGTTGTGGCGTTTGGATCTACATTCTCCTTATAGTAAAAATGGCTTATTTTTGTATTCTTAACCTGCCTGAACGTTTGTCTAAGATCTTTTGACCACTCTGTATATAAATTTTTGTGCTTTTTTTTTTTTACATATGAGGCAGTGAATTCTTAAACAAAGTTTTATACAAATTGCACAAATATCCCTAGAATTTGACAATTACTAAAAATTGGAATAAGTGGTACTAAAAGAAAGAACTGTTTCCATTTAATTTTAATTACACAATAAATTATGTTTTTCTGCATTAAAGTTATTAAAACCTACCCTGCCGTTTAGTTATACTAACAGCTTATCAATTACATTGCATGTGTTGGAATGTTTTCTCCCCTTTTCTCTTTTCACGATATAACTACTCTTTTTCTTGACTAACATTATGAGTTCTGAATGAGAATATAAAAATTAGCAATAATTTTTAGACTGCTCGTGATAGTTGTAGCTTCAATTCATCAAAATTCCGAAACTAACCCTGGCTTTTTTTAGAATCTGCTAGTTTAGCGTGTGACTAAAGTTTCATCTACAGCCTTTCTTTGCATATTGAATGTGCCTCATGCGCATGATTTTCATGGATGTAACTCGATCTTTAGCCTCTTACATTTCATTTTCCCCAGAATGAAATTTTCCCGCTCAGTAGTAATTTATGATTTAACTATCAGTCATTAGACCTTATAAGACTGACAACCCCTCACAACTGATCAACATTCACAACAATTTAAATAAGTTTCTGATTGACCCATCATTATTTATTTAAACAAAATAAATAATAATATTTCAGAATATTTCATATTTAAATATTTTAATTAAAATCTTGAACAATAAAATATGACTTTATATTGATACATTATTTATTCACGAATTCAATTTTTACTCCAATTTCATTATTTCCATATTTATATTGAAACTTTTGATTCATTCGTGAATTTATAAATGTGTATGGGATATTTAAAAAAACAACAACATATATCCGGATTATTAATTACAATGATCCGACGCAATTATAGGAAGAGAGTGCTTGATATAACGCCTGGAATAGAAGATCTCGGTATTGTCCGCTGGGAATTGGCATTGTACCTCCTGGCTGCTTGGCTTCTGGTGTATTTCGTCATCTGGAGAGGTCTTCATCAAAGTCGGAAGGTGAGTTCACCGATGATACTGCTGTTCGCAATGAGAATTCCCAAGAATTTTCATTAATAACCGAAATTTACGCAGAAAATTAACGAAATCATAACTTTTTATTCCCCATATTCAGATCATTTGGTTCACGGCCATGTTTCCATACGTGATCATGACGGTTCTACTGATTCGTGGGATTACTCTGGATGGCGCTCTTGACGGAATATTATTCTTTGTCACACCGGATTGGGTGAAGCTTACTGAACCTAAAGTAATTATTCAGCAGTATAACGCTTACATTTTTTTGTTTGCGGTTTTACTATTGTTCAGAGATTTCTATGTGCATCATCGCTTTAAATTCGTTACTTGATTCATAAACTTCCATGCACTCCATTCACAGTCGGTTTGTATCACCATTCATCGATAAAAAAAACTGGTTTTCACGTATAAAAATTATATCACGGGAAAGATTGCCTCCGACCATGCATGGCCTTCATCACATAAAGAGAGGGTCCATTCTTTAGTAGGGAGAAGTGGAAGAAAAAAACACACCAGAGCAGCCCTGGAGAATGTTTATTTCCTTCCCCCCCCCCCATTTCTCCCACCTGAAGAATGAACCCTCGTGAAGGCCATGCAAGGTCAGAGGCCATCTTTCCGTGGTCACACTCTATCAATGGTACTTTGGTGATATACCGACTTGGGTGACATTTGGCCAAGAAAACGGACGAAACCAATGGATAGCATATTTGAGCTAATAATGGAACCATACATATAATGTTATTGGAAATTTTTCGAATTAGTTGAACCAGTTGAATGGGGACCTTCAAGTATTTTTCTTTAAATCATTTGACGCAAAGTGACCATTAGATGAAGCGGATTATTCACCTTTAAGTGATGAGCGACTAACTTTTTTGTGTTTTATTCCGCTCTTTCGGTAAGGGACGACTTATTCCGCTCTTGGTGATAAGGAACAAAGAATATATTTGTGGATTATTCCACTCTGTGGTGATATAAATTTGCAGATTATTTTGCTCTTCACGATTAGCGGCAATAAAAATTTGCGGACTCTTCCTCTTGTGGTTGCAAATATTATAAACATTTCCACTAATTATCTACATGTTTCGACCCTCCCCTTAATCATCGAGAATTAATTTTTCTTAAATATAATAATTTTGTAAAATCATTCAAATTATGTGGCACCCATCCAATTCCTAGTTTCCCACGTGGAAATGGGGTCGTCTGTATAAGTAGCCAACAGTGATTTATGAATTTCATGCGGTTAATTTTTTTACATTGTATGCATATTATAATGATGTCTTTATGTGAGAAATAAAAATTTCCACTCATTTTCCTTTCAAAGGTATGGGTTGCAGCAGGAACTCAAGTCTTTTTTACGTTCGGAATTGGTTTCGGATCCATTGTGAATCTCGGAAGTTATAACAAATTCCACCACAATTTTTACAGGTCAGTGATTTTAAACTGAAGGATGTTCTCATGAAACGAAACGGAAAAAATTTAAATAAAATTCGGAACTTCGATCTTAAATTTGTTTTTGTTGTTATTGTTATTCCAGGGATTCAGTCATACTGTGCTTAGTGAATCCAGCCACAAGCATATTAGCTGGTTTTGTTATATTTTCCGTTCTGGGTTACATGGCTCACGTTCAGAATATTGTAGTGGCTGAAGTAGTTAAATCAGGTAAATTTCTTTTTTTCTTTCAACTCAACGCTAATAACGTTCAGCCACTGAATGTGAAACTAATCCTTAAAAATCCATGCTTGACTATTCCAGGACCAGGACTAGCTTTCCTTACGTACCCCGAAGTGGTCGTGCATTTACCGCTCTCACCGGTTTGGGCTGTTTTGTTCTTCATGATGCTATTCATTCTCGGTATTAACAGCCAGGTATGTGCAGTATATTACAATTGCAATTGCACACGCTGAAATTTCTTAATTTGTTTGTTTTTGTCATGGATTTGATGCAGAGGAAAATTCTCACTATTACATGTCGATTTCAGTTTTGCACGGTAGAAGCCGTTGTAACCGGACTGGTTGACCAATGGCCAGATAGTCTACAGAAGCGCAGGAAACTCTTTGCTTTTTGTGTATGCGCGGTCTTCTTTTTGCTCGGCCTCCCGATGGTAACGCAAGTAAGCACCATTTCGTTTACATCATGATGATGACATATGATGATATGCTACAATAGATACTTTACGGGTTCCTACCATTTTTATTCAAGTATTTCTGAATGTATTTCTTCTAGGGAGGAATGTACATTTTCCAACTGATGGATTTCTATGCATCCAGTGGTATATCGATTTTGTTTATCGTATTCTTCCAAGGAACTGCTCTTGCTTGGATTTATGGTAATTTACTTCCACATATAAGGACCTCTTTTGCCAAAAATTGGGTCCCCAAAAATAGGGGGTTTTCTTATACATGAGAGAAAATAGCATTATAGATACAGTATAACTTATCAACTTTTTTCCAAATTTTACGCTCAAAGAATTAGCGGGAGGTTCCTCATTATTCTGATGATGAGGCTCTTCGAATTACGTGATATTTTCCTCCTTCAGCGGATAAGGGTTTGAAGCAGTTTTATTCGAAAAAATATTTTTGAGGAGTAATATTTCACTCCTCTTTCAAATTTTAAGCAATTTTTTTTTTAATCGGGGGAAATAACCTCTATTAAAAAACCTAAAATTTGAAAGAGTATTTTCACTTCTCAATGAAATTTGGAGGAGTAAAATTGAATTTTGATGCGCATAGGTGAATATTGGTTTGAGGGACAAAAAACCGTATCCAAGGTAACCAACATGGCTACTCCTCGGATAAAACAGATCTAAGTCCAGAAATTATTTTATATTTTCTCGGCTATTTATCACTAAGCAAACTCAAGACTTCGAAAATTAAGAAGTCAATTTTTAAAGTTATACGTAGACGTGGCACAAACTACTAAATTTCTGCATTTATACAATGAAATCGAAACATTTAACATTGATTTTTATGGGAACTACCTCGCGCTTTCCCCCTCAATATAATGCTGAATATGACGTCAATGCAGAAAAGCCTCATAGATAACCATAATTTTGTCAGTTCTTTTAATACCATAAATTTATGATTCCTAAATTTTTATCTTAAATTTTTTTCCCCTCTCAAAATTAGGAGTGCGTCGTTTATCCAAAAACATTCAAGACATGATTGGAATCACCCCTGGCTGGTATTTCCGAATCGGATGGACTGTAGTCATTCCATTGGTCACTGCTGTAAGTTATTGAAGCTATCTTTGGATACTGATTTAAAAGCTTTCAAATCAATTTCATGGATTTAAAATTATTCGTTTTCTTTCCTTTTAATTTTAGGGAATATTTCTGTTTTCGGTCATCGGATATAAACCACTCGTCTATGCAAAAACTTACACGTATCCGTGGTGGGGCGAGATGATGGGCTGGGGAATGGCATTATCATCTATGGTCTGGATTCCTATCTATGCTATTTATTATCTGTGTGCAGCTAAAGGAACGTTCAAAGAGGTAAGTTTAAGATTTAGTCTTTATTGGCCCTCGATCACTTTTTTGTCATCTTTAGTACACTATTAACCGTACATGAACCTCATAAACATTTCACGGGATCATTTCTGGCAAATTGGCAACTACATTAACGTCTTTATGCTCTCAGAGTTGTGTTTTTTTTTCGATTTAAACTCGTGCTGCCATCTGTCTTACATATTTTAAAGTGAAAATGACAATTTTTCATATCATGTAAATATCGTATTGAAGGTCTGCGTGCTTTCTGCAGAGAAACTTTTTCAAATCATCTTTTGAGCAGCAGACAGGAAGGAAAAAGATCAGCCAATTAAAATCTCCTGCAATGTGATGTGTTAATGTAACAAAAATATAATTAACGTATTTTATTTTCTTTAGCGAATACGTGCAGGCATCACACCTTGTTACGAACGGAATCCATCATCACTGCAACCAATTGAAGGTTTACCTTTGAGTTCTGCGAACATGGTATTGACATCAGCTTGGGTACAGAGGCCGAAAGAAGTCACGTCGATCAGCTTTGTTGCATAGTATTCCAAGACGCTTCCACACGTATTAAAACGAATGAATTCGACGTCAGAAAATGAGTACGAAAAAAAAAAATGTATATTAGTCGACCATCCGAAGCGTATTATCAAGGCATTATTGATGTCTAAGTGAGAGATTAATAGTTATTTTTTGCAACTCAGGATTTTGTGTTGATTATTGAATGCATCTAGTAAGTTCAAATATCGAGTCTGAATCGCCATGATGAGGAGATATTGTGATAACATTGGGTCTGAGCTATAATGCTTTCATAGATGCAGCAAAATTTCTCATCTAAACACAGGCAAATACTTAAAAAAAATCACAATTTTTGAGAGCTGAATGAAAGGGAATTCGTATAATACACACTTATTTTAACTCATAAATGAAAAAATGATTATGCATACTTTGCTAATTTACACACATATATCAGTTTTTGTAATTCTTCAAGTATGTCTTTTGATAAGAAAGGACATATCTTTCCACATTGTATATACTATTCCGAATAAATCAAACATTTTAAGCATTGAAATACTTTCATTAACTCTTTTATCATGTCAAAGTCCCCGAAAAAATGCAGATAAATTTGCTCTATTTCTTTAGTGAAAATGTTAAAGAGATGAAAGAAAGTTTCCCGCATTTCGACAAGAAAGAAAATCTCAATAAATCATGCAACTTGCATGTATTAAATTTGAAAAAAAAGGGGGGGGGGTCATAATCACTGCCTGTATGTTGTTGACGTCAAAACCACCCAAAATTACTATAAAAAACGGCCTAAAAACTCAAAAAAAAATGGCCTGAAAATTAAAAAAAAATAAATGCTAAAAAATAGCAAAACAATTTTCTTTAAAATCTGATTATGTTCTAAAAAGTGGAAGGGAAACATTTTTTATAGCACTGAAAATCAAACGTAAATTCGTTCTCATCAACATTATTATTCCATTAAAAACTACCAATGGAATTTTGAAAATAAACAATTTCTAATTCATGAATGAATTTAGGAAACCTGAAAGATAAAATATATAAATTTCTGCAAGTGTAAAAAAGTTTTATACCAAATTAAGTTTTTCTCAACATCAAGAGATGTTATTGGGGATATTTCAAGGGGGGAAAAGATCTGATCTAAAGGTAATTCCCCTTTTTTCCCCTGACTTTCTTGTTAAGACATCAAAAAAATTTCAGTTTTTTTTTTCTTAATTATTTTGTCAAATTTCATAGTAGCAAATTGGCCTATCACGCCTGAAGAGCTTCACTGATTATCGATAACACCAATAAAGTCCATGTCTTCTTTCCTGTAAAGACTGAATGGAGGAAACTAAACTGCTGCAAGCCCTGTCCAAGAAAACCTCGCAAAATCTTAATGCATGCAGCATCATGCAGATCAAAATCATGAAACATGAATTTGAAAATTTTCCTTGTAGTACATGCAAAAATTTTTCATGTTTCCAATAAATCCTTTTAAATAAAAAGAAAGAAGGGTTTTCTTGCTCAATAGGATCAGAAAAAATTCCATGAATTTATTTTAATTTAATGTTCCGCGAATTGTGTCTAACCAAATCTTTGAATTTTTACCAAAATTCTAAATTAATCCTTAGAGGCATAATTTTTTTTCTGAGCTGATAGTTATATCTATAGTTACTGACACGTATAGAGAGCCGGAAAAATCTATTTTGAATTTTAATATGCAGGGCCTCAAGGAGGACGTACAGAGCCTCAAAAATTGCATATAAAATAAATGGATTAAGGTAATATTACTTTCCAAACACACATACGAATACCTTCTTTGCGATTCAAACTATAGCAAGAAAAAAAAATTAATAAATGCAAACAAAGCATTTTAACAAATTCGCGAAATCATGACCACACATGCTCTGCAACAAACAAAGAATTGTTGTTAATTGAGGCATCTAACAGAAAATTCAAAATATTAAATGGAAAGAATATGACCTCACCATATGTGCAAAGGTCATTCTGAATTTTTATCTTCAAACTGGCTGCAGTAATTACCGTTCAAAAGGACCCTTTGAACATATACAAAGCTATGCATTTAAGGGTTATATAACTTTGAATTATTACTGAACTTTCCTTATTACAGTATCTATAAAGATATGAATGAAGAGATAAAAGCAATGCATCTTTTTTTTTGTTAAAAAATAAATTACAACCTATTTTTTAATAATTATCAAATACTTAGTATTTATAATTTTTAAATTTTTTTTTATTCTCTGGGAAAACATTTAAAAAGTGAAAAAATATCATTAAAATGCCAAAAATGCCCTAAAACTAATACGTAGTAATACCTTAGTAGTGAAAACGTGCTGGAAAATGCGAAAAAATCCCAAATGTAATCAACATCCGGGCTTAGGTCATAATTACAGAAATAGCATCAATTCCTTTTCGCGATAAAGAGAGAACCCCAATAATCATATAATCATACAATTGCATCATATTAAATAGCTTTCTTAATTTTCTTTTGCTTTGCTTAATTTTGTTCGATGAGTGTACATATATTTTGACATGTTTTTGAAGTTGTATACATATATTCCCGGTGATATCATTTTATTTGAATTTCGATTAATGTGTTTACTTTGAACATATTTCTTAATAATTGTATATACTGATATTACATCTTGTTACTTCCAAGAAAGTGTAATTTTTGATTGAAGCCAAGTATTTTTACATTGAAGTATGTGTGTATGTGTTCGTGTACTGTCAATAAAATATGTTGTATGTAAATTTTGTCTCGTTTTTTTTTGTTTTGGATGATGCAATACATTAATACAGTCAGTTTGATTATACGAATCTCCAATTTATCAGCATTTTTATGACTTAGCCCTCTGGTCTCAAACCTGGGTTACCTTATCAGACGTGGGGCCCGGTGCGTCTTAAAAATTTCGGGGCACCAGAAATGAAAAAAGACCCACTTTGTCTTTATTTTATTTATTCTGCGGGGTGTGGAATTGACATCCATTATTTCAGAATATACAGGTACGCTTAAAAATATCTACAGCATACAAACAATTTTGAACACTCAATTAAATTTAAATTAGCACAAAAAATTGATGAAAATTCAACACTTCTCTGAAAGCAATTTTAAACTAACGAGAAATGATTACCGAAACTGATGAAAATTCTAAGCTTGGTGAATAATTCCAACACCAATGGTAATTCATAATCGATGTAAATATTACTCCAGAATTTTATGGGACGGGGTAGCCCAGTCGATCAGATACTCGCTCAAAATACCAAAGGATGTTCAGAGGTGTCACGAGTTCGATACTCTGTTCATCCTTGTCAGGAAACTTTCCTGACGCAGGGGTACAACAAAAATGTTGACACGACCGCAGAAAAAATTGCTACCGCAGGGAGTCTCCATCGTGGGGTTGGCGTACCAACCTCTCGATGAGTATAAAAAACAAACCTGCCGTTCGGAATCTGCAATAAATTGTAGGTGCTGGTCTAATTAGCCCTCGTGTGAAGAAAATGACCGTGGTACGACAAAAATGACCAGAATTTATGAAAGTTTAGAATTAATGGAAGGAGAAAAAATTTGGAATTAGTAATTTTTTCAGAGTTCACGAAGAAAAAAATTCCAGAATTTATGAAATTTCTGAATTTATGAAGCTGCCACACACCCCAAGGTCAATTCTGTCTCAAACAATATACCATTCCTTCAAATATATACATACCGGGTGTTCGGGGTGATGTCCCGATTCATCCTTAGGCCAAAATAGTCCCGTTTCGTTCGATCTCTTCTTTCCTCTCCCCCCTTCCATGTCAATCAAGATAAAACACCCCGTGGTTTCACACTGAAAAGAAAGGTGAGTGATTAAGGACCACTAACCTACAGTATGAGTGGCGCGACCATATTACACAGGAATGTTCCGTATTTTTAGTGATATTCAGTTTTTAGTCGTTCTTGCTTTTCTTATACACTTTACTAGGGTTTTTTTTTCAACAAAGCATATTTGCAGCGGCAATCTTTACTGAAATTATTAACGAAGATAATTTTCATCGCTTGTAAATTATATCATGATAACTACGTATAAATATAAATATTTATCTAAACAGATTTGTTATGCATATAGAAATGTCCTCTCCACTTGTCAATACAAGATTCGTCGAAAGACTGGTTATTTGTGATAACCATTTATGTGATGAAGACTACAATTAAGAAAATTCATCACTGCCCCCACGGGGACTCGAACCCCCAAGGTTGACAGATTCTATCTGCTTCCATAGCTTAGATGGTAGAGCACTCGTCCGGCAAGCGAAAGACCGGGGTTCGAGTCTCCGTAGGGGCAGTGATGAATTTTCTTCCTTGTAATCTTCGTCGCCACAAATAACCAGTCTTTCGATGAATCATATTTGTTATGTTCTAAGTCCCCCCATGAACTACATTCCAATAAATTCTTCATTACCCTCTAATTGATCATTTATGAGCAAGAACTGGTGATTTTGCAATCTTATGACCACGTTTTTGGTGAAAATTGCCGATATTCCGTATTCTACGATATTTAAGCTCCCAATTTCCCGTATTTTTCTGAATGAAATATGTTGTGTGTGCAATAAAATATACACCCAAGTCGCAATGGAATAAACTCTATTGAAATTACTATTTTTTTTAAACTGTGATTTGTAGTAGATCGTTACTTCTCTGTCGTTCAGACATTTTGGCAATAATTAGCTCATTGATCATTTTTGTCGCACCACGGTCATTTTCTGCACACGAGGGCTAATTAGACCGGGACCTACAATTTGTTGCCGATTCCGAACGGCAGGCTTGTTTTTCATACTCATCGAGAGGTTGGTGCGCTAACCCCTCGATGGGGGAGTCCCTGCGGTAGCAATTTTTGCTGCGGTCAAGTAGCCGTTTTTTTCTGTATCCCTGTGTCAGGAAAGTTTTCTGACAAGGACGAACTGGGTATCGAACTCGCGACACCTCTAAACATTCTTTGGTACTTTAGGCGAGCATCTTATCGACCGGGCTACCGCGCCCGCAATAATTAGCCAAAACTGTAATTTACGATGGTTTTGCAATAATTAGCAAATTCATCGTAAATTATAGTTTTGGCTACTATTATGTCCCGCATTAAGGATCACAATTTCCCGTATTTTTCTCAACGAGAAAATACGGGAAATGTAAAACATATACTTATACCCTTAGAATTAAAAAGATCTAATTTTCTATTTTAAATCATAAGGCACTAAATCATAACTATTACTGCACTTATATCAATTACAACAATGCAGTAATTTTTTGGTCCGTTAGAGTTAAACAACCATATTTGCCTGCGGGCCGAACAATTTGATAATTATTGCTGAAATTCCTGAAGGACAGAAAAGTAACGATCTGCTCGCAGTAAAAAAAAAAATCAAAATTTTAAAAATATATATCAATAAAGTTTATTCCATTGAAACTTGGGTGTATATTTTATTGCACGCTCAACATAATTAATTCAAAAAAATACGGGAAATTGGGAGCTTAAATATGGTAGAATACGGAATATCGGCAATTTTCACCAATAACTAAGCCATAAGACGACGAAATGACCAGTTCTTACTCATAAATTACTAATTAGAGAGTAGTGGAGAATTGATTGGAAATAGCAATGTCTTTTATCTGGAATTGGAATCTGGAAAACGCATGGGGGAAAAACAGAATATAACAAATGTGTTCAGATAAATACAAGGTCTTCATAATTAAAGTTCCACTTTGAAAAATGTCCATAAAAAGAAAACTACTGGACAAAATATCATCAAACTTTGTAATAGTTTACAGGATGGGATTCAATTTTCCTCAAAAAAAGTTCAAAAACTCACCAACAGCAAGGAATTGGCACTGTATGAAATATTATTAAACGACATGAAGGCATAGGTTTAAAATGTTTTTAATTGTTTCTAAAACGAAACTGTTTGTGGGGTTATGCAAAATTGCAATGGCTACATGGCTTACGGCAGAAAGAATGCAAATTGGAATTACGCCGTTTCATGGCCACCCCAGTCACCAGATCGCAATCCCTCTGAATTCTGGCTATGGGGGGTTACCTCAAAGTCACTGTTTATGGTGATAACATAAACAATTTGGCGGAATTGAAAAATTTGATACACCGACAAGTCCGTAACATTAATCCTGATATGTTAAGAGCTACTGTTGAGAGAAGGCAGTAACACGATTTAACTTGCTTTGAGAAAATGGAGGATGCCACATTGAACATACTTTGTTACACGTTTCAGAAATAATTGAAAAATTTTAAACCTATGTCTTCGTCTTATTTCGTTAATAATACTGCATACAGCGCCATTCCCCCTGGTGGTGAGTTTTTGAACTGGTTTTTTTTTTTCTTTTTTGCGGAAAATTGAATACCATGACCCCCTGTAAACTATTACCAAGTTTAATAACATTTTGTCCAGTAGTTTTCTTTTTATGGCCATTTCAAAGTCGAACTTTGGGCCCTGTTCATATTGTTCATTATTAAGGTCCTGTGTTCATATTTATTCGCAATCATCATAATATAATTTACAAGTGATTACAATTATCTTCATTCATAGTTTTAGTAAAGATTAACACTTTAAATATGCTGAAAAATATGATGAAAAAAAAAACCAGAAAGTGTAAAAACGTGAAAACGCCCGAAAACACAGGAAATATCACTAAAAATACGGGACATTCCAGTGTAATATGGTCACGCCACTCATGTTGTAGGTTAGTGGTCCTTAATCACTCACCTTTCTTTTCGGTATGAAACCACGGGTGTTTTATCTTGATTGACAGTAATCCATGGAAGGGGGGAGGAAAGAAGAGATCGGATGAAACGGAATGATTTTTTGACCTAAGGATGAATCGGGAAGGACGATTACGGACATCAGGTATCTGCGAACTCCATCAGCTTCCCAGAGCTGTTTAACAAAGAATCTCTTCGAAAAATCTTTTTCAGGAATAATTTCATAATATATGTATGCCATTCCTTCTTTCCCTTTTACAAACTAATTGTTCAAATCTGTGTGAGTTCAGAAAAATGAGTACTTAATTACAGAAAGATGCTTTCTTACATCTACGTAACCTATAGTTAGTGGTATATTGCCTGGTGTCAGAGCTAGGGCCGAAACTGGGGGGGGGGGGCAGTACTGTGTTAACGCATGTGTCCACCCGGGCACGGCCCTGGTGCCTCAAGAGAAGAGGGGCCCCACAAAAATTAGATCTGGTTGAAATTTTCTAGAAGGATGGGGCCCCAGAAAAATCAATTGGCTCGGGGGCCTATGATGCTCTTTAGACGGCCCTGGGAGGGATCAGGCGGGCCTGGTGCCCCGAGCGCTGAACCAAAAAGTGCGTCGAATTCACCCTTTGACTGCTTCTTTTACATCGCAAAGGGCACTAAAATGACGGTTTGCCCCGGATGACAAAGTATCTAGTTGCGGCCTTAGTCAGAGCAATGGGTAAAATTGCCTAAGCTCTTCCCTCTTGAGACACCAACGATTGATGATGAATGATAACAAGATTGTTTTCAATATTGATTGGATTAATATAATTACAAAACATGTGCCCGGTTGATATCAGAAATACTGGAAGTGGATCTATGGGTGGTCGGCTTGAGCTTTACATAGGAAATTTCAATTTCTGAATCAGTTTCTGGGAATGCTCTGCATTGTTCTAAAAATACTGTGCGTGCTCCAATGACTGTGCAATAATGTATTTACACGAAACACTTTATAGTAATGCAACTGTCGTTCATTAAACATAAATGTAAAGTTCCCAAACTCCTAAAAATACTGCGAAACTTCAGTTAACCAGCAATTCGCATAACGAACAGAAATTTGAAACAAAGTTTGACTCGGTTAACGATTGATGATTCATATTACGAGCAAAAAAATTGCCCTTTGTTTATTTATTTTGACGTTATCACAACAGAACTGATGACTTTTTTTTTTTGCTTTCGCCCACACACACACACGCGCGCGCGCGTTATGGAATTTCGGTAATATTCTCCCCTACAGTCTCCGGTAAGCGTACCTCACTCGCGAAATAAACACACGTGCGAGTGTGTGTATTTACGATACGCGAAACTAGGTGTAGCAGCATTGCAACCATACGCATGTACGCTTGAAGTTTTCATTACATTCCTTTTTAAATTGTGGAGAAAACTGTGGGCTGATTGCAATACTGAACGGCACTTTGAGAGGCTAGATAGCTGATGAACAGGAACCACTACTTGTAGAAGAGATTGTGAGCTTGGGGAAAACCATGGTGAATGAGGAAGGCATTCAAGAACTAGTGGTGAATGCAATGTCTAGAAGTTGATGGTAGGTAAAATGATGGATCTATTTTGCACGCACCAGCAAGAGTTCATGGATGGTATCTCGTCTGAGGAAGAGAGAAGTAAGAAGAAGTCCCTCTCTCTCTCATAAAATGAGATTAGAGAGATGTGTAGGATATGGGAATATGTGCAAAACTTTGTAGAAAAGAGTCACCCAAATATATATGTAGCAGTGTGCGAGCAATGAATGTGTCCAATGAACAACTACAATTTCCTATTTCCCAGAAATCATAAACGGGAGGCAAAAGCGATAGCGTCATTGGATAAGGTTCTTTTTGAAATTTTAGCAAAAAAGAATAAGTTTGCAAACAACAGTGAGTGTAAATCGTCCTAAACGACAGTCCTCTTCTCTTTCGTCGTTTAGAGCAAGTTAATTTGCAAACATTATCATAGTGTATGTTTAATTATGGCTATTATATGTTTATTTATTTTTATATTATGGTTATTTTATTGTATTTTATATTATTATTGTGTTAAATTATTGATATTGAATGACCTTTTTATTAATCATTTTTATGTGAATGAATGACTGTAGAACGAATTATCCGAGTTACCATTATTTCCTATAAGGAAGTTTGATTCGGATAACGAGCACGATGGAGGAGCGAATTAACCTCGTTAACCGGAGTTCCATAGTATAGGGCGATTTTTCTCTGCAGACTGTTAACATCAAAGGGTAGATGGCAGCACCTGCTGGAATACATTTGAGATACAGAAATAATTTCGGTATTAATGAAACAAATCCAGAATTGATGAAAGAAATTATTCTCTAGAAGTAATTATAAAGAAATAACAATAATAAAAGAAGAAATAATTCCAGAGAATTAATGAAAGAAAATTCTAGAATTAGTGAAAGGAAATTCCAGAGTTAATGAACAGAATAGACAAAACATTATCATTCAACCAGGCCCGTAGCCAGAAATTTCGTTGCGAGGGGGGGCAGTTTCATTTCGGAGGGTCGGATCAAAGTGATAGAACAATATAGATTTGGCGATCTTTCTGCCTTTTCTCAGTCATTTTCTCACATTTCTCGGTACATGCGGGAATGTGCGTGTACGTGTAGTGAAACCTGACGTGAAGTTTTTTTTGTTTCTCTGTAATGCTTGCTATGTGTAGTGCTGCCATCTGCCACCAGGTTTTCTAACTATGAGTGAAGTGCTATGATTGAATGATTTATCGTTGTAGGACTGTTGCTCTCTGTGGCGAGACTTTTTAACGGGCAGAACGGCGGGAGATCGCATTTGCGCCTTGAAGTTGGGAACCACAGAAAACCAACTTCAACTGACCACCACTGTGGGGTTTGAACCCGGATCCTCGCATCGCGAGTCCGTCACTATAACCACTCGACCACCACAGCGGCTTTAGATGTTGCCATCCCATGCAACTAAAACTCTCGGCGTTTCGCACTTATGAAGCGAGAGCATTTAGCATCTGCTCAGATCGAAACACATTAGACCGTTAACTGGAAACCATCAGAGCAGTTGCTAAAGACAAGGGGTTCAACACAAGATCGTTGACGGAATGAGTAGAACATTCATGAAACCAGCAAGAGAAACCACTTTGGAAAATATTACTGAGAGGCCACGCGATTTTTACCATGCGATCCAAATGTCTCATTTAAGATCAAGCCGAGATTCTCAAAAGTTTAACCTAACAGCTATAGATGTGCCTATTAAAAACTTTTGTTTAAAACCCCCTAAAGATTAGGGTGACCATACGTCCCGTATTTCCCGGGACAGTCCCGGTATTTTCTGTTTTTTTGGCTGTCCCGACTTTTTACAAGTTATAAATTATATTATGATAACTACAACTATAAATGAGTATATGAATCTCCCACATTTGTCTTAGTGAAATTTTTTTTTCGTGGAATTCATTTTAATCCACTGCAATTAGCAGTAATGCTGCATTTCCCGTCATTTTGATTTCTCCATTATTTCAACAATATTTGGCGACTTTGTTCGGCTTTGGCGTCATTTTTGGCAATAATTGGCGATGTCCCGTATTTACCCGTATTTTGAATCCCAATGTCCCGTATTTCTCTTGAGGAAATATGGTCAGCCTACTAAAGATGCTATACCACAGATAAAATGATGGGGGGCATTTGTAATATTCCATGTGGTGATTGCCACTTGGCTAACAAAGAGACCCATAAAAACTAGATTAAATGAACATGCTCGCTGTGTTAAAATTAAAAATCAAGGATCAGGAAAATCGATCATCACTGCTGGCAAAAGGGCCTTTTACAAGGTGAGTTAGAGAGAATCACCCGATTTTAAAATTGTATAGTTACTTTGGGGCCATTCAAGTATTACGTCAGCAGATTTTTAGCCATTTTTGAACCCCCCCCCCCTCAGCAAAAGTCAGAAAAGCATTGACCCCCTTCCCCCCCATGTCAGCAAAATTAAAATTTTGTGTCAGCAGATTAGAATATTTCATATCTTCAAAAAGGGTGGTTGATGACGTAAGCAACCTTCAAATCCCCTCCCCCCCTCTTGTCATTAAAAGTCAGCAAATCCGAAACCCCCTCGATGCTGACGTAATACTTGGATGGCCCCTTTTCAACTAGATCTGGTCTTTTTTTCGGTCATTTAGTTGGAAAAAAAAATCCCATCTAGTTGCTTTCCCAGTGTTTTTCAAAAAAGTTCCCCGTACTGCTAATCTATTAATAAATTGAGTGAAAATACGGAAATTTCCCTTCTGGTTGTTTATGCCTAAGATGGCCATACGTCCCGTATTTCCCGGGACAGTTCCAGTTTTTTCTGGTTTTTTTTTTCGACTTTTCTGCAAAATTGTCCCGTTCTTCGCGTATTTCCAACGAAGCCAACTCGACTTTTCATTCTCCGTTTTGTTCTTCAAATCAATGAATTTTTTTCATTCAAAAATGATGCTCATTTTTGGCAATAATTAGCAGTCCCACATACTTCGAAACTGAATTTCCCATATTTTTCTCGAGTTAATTTGGTGAAACTACTTATGCTTAGGGTGACCATACGTCCCGTATTTCCCGGGACAGTCCCGGTATTTTCTGTTTTTTTGGCTGTCCCGACTTTTTAGCAAAAGTGTCCCGGTTTTTCCCGTATTTTGCACGAAGCCTACTTGAATTTTTATTCTTTATTGAAGTCAAAGATTGAAATTATTTTCAACTTATAAATTATATTACGATAACTGCAACTATAAATGAGTATATGAATCTCCCACATTTGTCTTAGTGAAAAATTTTTTTCGTGGAATTCATTTTAATCCACTGCAATTAGCAGTAATGCTGCATTTCCCGCCATTGTGATTTCTCCGTTATTTCAACAATATTTGGCGACTTTTTTCGGTTTTGGCGTCATTTTTGGCAATAATTGGCGATGTCCCGTATTTGGAATCCCAATGTCCCGTATTTCTCTCGAATAAATATGGTCAGCTTATTATGCTAGGTTTCTAGTTATTTTTCAAAAAGAATTTAGTTGAAAGTTTTTTTAGTATTTGGCAACACCTCTGTTCGTCTGTAGGGCTGTAAGTCCACTAGCCCTTGGTCCCTCGATGCTGCGAAGGTAGGTGACCAATCACCGATAAGCACACGAAATAGTCTTTGGCGCGATTGTTGATTGTCAACAAGGTTACCACAAAACATAGAGATGAGAGCTCCTCTGATTGGACGACTACGCGGATAATTTCGTACGATCAAGGTCTAGTCTGTAAGTCCAATGGATAGAGAGTTCGGGTAGACGTTCCGTTAGACCTCGTTCCATTTGGCCAAGTCAGAAGTCTTTCGAAAACAGTCCTCGCTCTTTGAAAGGTATAAAACTGATATTATTTAATAAATGTTGACGCAAAGTGTTTTATATTATGTTCATTACAGGAAGTTTTGCCGGTAATTAAAAAAAATTTAAAAATGCAGGCCGATTACGATCGTGCGGACGAAATGGAACGTGGAAGAGAAACTCCCCACCTTTATCGCCCCACAGGACTATTCCATCGCCTAAGAGGGAGCGATATTGCCCATTTTGGTAAACACCGTATATCAAACTTCCCCCCCCCCCCCCGTCACTTGCGGGATGTAAGTGGATTACTTTACGGATGGGCCATGCTGGAAAGAACTCTCCTACCACCCCCCAGACTCGCAAGCCGCCTGGTCTCCCCCGCCGAAACCTCACTCCATCCCAAGCAGCAGCAGCTAAACTCCCTGAAGCTCCTGGAACCCCCCGGGCCAAGAAGGAGCACAGCTGGATCGCCCGCTAGCATTGCACCACCAGATCTCCGCCTCGGCAAAAACATCCCGGCGAAGCCGTTGAGGCGCGCAGTTTGAGAACCCCTGGTATAGATAGGGCGATCTTGAGCCTCGGAAGTGCGAAAGTTAACAATTTCGGAGGGGCCGAGAACCTACCAAAAGGAAACGGTTTCCTTTCGGAACGTGGTTTCCTTTTGGAACGTTTCCTTCAAAACACGCTCCTGCCCTGGGAACGCGTGGTTAAAGCGCAAATTGAGCAGCGTTCGCGACACGACGCAGAGCAGCACTCTGTTTTGCGGCCAACGGAAATCAAAAGGACAGCGCAAATTGAGACACGAGAGGCGACACTACGCTAATCTACGCTTACGCGCGTCTCGTTGGCGCTGCTGCTTATTAGGCAAAGCACAAATTGAGCCGCGTGCAGCGTTCGCGACACGAAGCAGGGCAGCACTCTGTTTTGTGGCCAACGGAAATCAGAAAGACAGCGCAAATTGAGACACGAGGTGACACTACGCTAAGCGCGTGTACGCGCGCACTCGTTGGCGCTGCTGTTGAGCCGCAGATCTTCGTGCCCCGCGCGCACGATTCTTCGTATTCGGTAGGGGTTTTTTAAAAATTAAACGGTCATTTTGATAGAGTTCGTATTCTCTTATGAAAAATGTTGTTTAATATCAACGTTATTTACATGTATAATTGATTATTTCTTTAATTAATTAAGAATTAATCAATTAATTAAAGAAATAATTCCTGAATTATTTTCTTTCTTTCTGAGTTTTTAATAAATATTATTGTTCTTTCCAAGGTTTTGACTTTTCATTAGCTCTAAATTTTAATTCATTATGGAGTTATTTTTCGGAATTTATTTTGGGATTCAATTTCAGAATTCATTATGGGATTCATTAATTTCAAAATTCATTATGGGATTCATTAATTTCAGAATTCATTATAGGATTCATTAATTTCAGAATTCATTATGGGATTCATTAATTTCAGAATTCATTATGGGATTCATTAATTTTTTTATTCCAAATTTAGAAAATTGTCATTAATTCTGAATTTTTATTGATTTTTAGGGAAAAAAAACTACTCTTGTTTTTTTAATAGCCTACGAAATATTTTCCATTAAATTTCTGAATTCGGCTTTAATTCCGAATATTCATTAATTATATTTTATCGATCGATAGAGGAATAATTTTTCATTAAATTTGAAATTTAATTATTAATTTCACTAATTCTGGTGTTTCACTCATCTATTTGTCCATTAAATATGAATTCCCAGCAGTTTTGGAATTATTTATTAATTTTAAATTGTGATCAATCGTTTCATTTGTTTTAACTTTTCAGAAGTTCCAAATTTTCATTCTTTATGGGATTAATTTCGGAAAAATTCCATTAATTTCGGAATATTCATTAATCCAATTTCTGTTAATAATCATACAATAATCTTTAAGTTTATTGTATGATTCATTCTAAATTTTGAATTTTATATATTTTCATTAATTTTCATAAACCTTCAATTTTCATTAAAATTTTTATCCCTCCTAAATTTACCTTAATTTTTATCCATTTTCAATTTCGATTAATTAATGTAAGGTTTTCATTAATTTATGTACTTTAGTTTTTTTAAGGAAAAATTCATCAAAAACATCTGAATTTTGAATAGTTTTTTTTAATCATTCTCTAATTTTGAATTGTCATCAATCCTAATTTTTTATTATTTCTTTGTGTTCACGTTTTTATATACGGTATTTTAATGTATATTTTTCAGTGCATTCCAGTATTTTCTTTTTAATTAATGTTGTCTTCATTAATGTCAACTTTAATTACCAATAATCCAGGCTCCGGGAGCCTCCCAAAGTACAAGGTTCCAGTCCTCCGAAATTGTTTCCTTTCTAAAACGCTCGTGCTCCGCAGAATTTCGTGTCGCACGCGCACGATTCTTTGTGTTCGGTAGGGGTTTTTTAAAAATTAAACAATCATATGATGGAGTTCGCATTCTCTGTATGAAATACAGTCGAATCTCGTTTTAACGAATACCGATATAGCGAAAAATCTCGTTTTAACGAATACCGATATAGCGAAAAATCTCGTTTTAACGAATACCGATATAGCGAAAAATCTCGTTTTAACGAATACCGATATAGCGAAAAATCTCGTTTTAACGAACACTTTTCTAATCCCTCAAATAAGTTTACATAGGAACAATGCAAACAACCTGAAATTTATAACGAAATTTCGTTATAAGGGGCCATTCAAGTATTACGTAAGCAGATTTTCAGCCATTTTAGACCCCCCCCCTCCCGTCAGCAAAACACTGACCCCCCCCCCCCCACCCCACTGTCAGAAAAATTTCGTCAGCAGCTTAGAATATTTCATATCTTTTAACAACCCCTAACGAAGTGATTTCTCCGGTCTCTTATAATGGGATTTGACTGTATTGTTTGATACGTATCGATGTTATTTACATAAACACTGTGTTATCAATTATATTTCTTTAATTAATTCCTGAACCATTTTATTTCTTTCTGAATTTTTATTAAATATTATTTTTCTTTAAATAGTTTTGATTTTTCATTAGTTCTAAATTTTAATTCATTAAGGAGTTATTTTTAAATTCGGAAATCATTATGGGATTCATTAATTTCGTAATTATGGGATTCATTAATTTCGAAATTATGGAATTCATTAATTTAGTAATTATGGGATTCACTAATTTCCGAATTCATTAAATTTGGATTCATTAATTTCCGAATTGTGGGATTCATTAATTTCGTAATTATGGGATTCATTAATTTACGAATTATGGGATTCATTAATTTACGAATTATGGGATTCATTAATTTCCGAATTATGGGATTCATTAATTTCCGAATTTGCATTGATACACAAAATTTTCACTAATTGTGATTGTTTAAAAATTCAGAATTTTTTTCATTAATTTTTGGAGAAAAAATTCCACTTTTATTTTTTATTCAGGCTTAACCTATGAAATAATTTCCGTTAAATTTCTGAATTTGACTTTAATTCCGAATATTCATTAATTTTACCTATTAATAATTAATTTTATCAATCGATCGATACTTCATCAGCAATTATTTTTCATCAAATATGAAATTTAATTATTAATTTTCACTAGTTCTGGTGTTTCATTAATCTAGTTATTTTTCATTAGTGGAATCATTTCATTAGTTTTCAGTTTTGGAATTTATTATTTTTTTAATTGTTATCAATCCTTTCAGTTGTTTTGACTTTTCACAAATTCCAATTTTTCATTCATTATGTGATTATTTTCCATTAATTTGGGAATTTTCATTCATTCCATTTTCTGTTAATTAATGATGTATAATAATCTTTATTTCATTTTATTAATTGTGCGATTCATTCCAAATTTTTAATTTTCGTAAATTCTAAATTTTCATTAATTTTTGCGTCCAGCGGGAAAACTCTTCCCCTGTGTCCCGTAGCCTTATATGTGTAGTGCTGCCATCTGCCACCAGTTTTTCTAACTATGAGTGAAGTGTAATGAATGATTTATCGTTTTGTAGGCCTATTGCTCTCTGTGGCGAGACTTTAATGGGGAGATGGCCCATATTTTTTGCGCCTCGAAGTTGGGAACCACGGGAAACCAACTTCAGCCGACCACCACTGCGATGACGGTGGGGTTCGAACACGGATCCTCGCGATGTGAGTCCGTCATTATGACCACTCGAACACCGCAGCGGCAGTCCCGATTTGCTGACTTTTGATGACGGGGGGGTTGGATGATGCTCACGTCATCGACCACCCCCCTTCATAAAAATATGAAATATTCTTAATGGCGTCTTACTCGGTGCTCAAAAAACGAGTAAAACTTTTCGCTGCTTGTGGGTACCTGAACTAACATTCTCCCTATTGAGTCCCCTACAGAGCCAATTTAGTGATCTCTAAATACCTACGATCCAAGTGATCTGAAAATGTGTGTCGCGGGGCGCTTAAGTGCTCTGGACTTGTGCCGCGCGTCATACAAGTGGTGACCAATGCTCTAAAACTGTCACGTGTCACTCAAGGGATATCTATAATGTAATTATATAATTTTTTTATAAATGTACCACGGATAGCTTAAATGGTCTGGAATTGTGTCACGGGTCACTTAAGCGATCTGTAAATGTACCACTTGGTTCATTTTTACACAATTAGGTTTGAGAGGGATAGGCCACATCATAACCCCAGGGCAGCATTTGGTCCGTACAGGCCAAGTGTTTACTCACTGCCGGTCAAGGGTTACCTATGTGGCTTAGAGGTAGGGTCGAAATGAATTTCTCAAGAAATTTTGAGTTCTTACCCTTCAAATAGCTTTGAAATTAACAGAAATTGATTATAATAACAAGATATTTTAATTCTTTTAAAAAATATTTTTTGCATTAAAAAAAAAAAAAAAATACATCTTTGATCGCGTGTGGGGCCCGCAGCCCAGATTCCAACCCCCGTACGTCTCCGATTCCACCAATGTGAGTTAGGAGGTAGAGGGGCAGAGCACTGACGAAATTTTGCTGGCAGGGGAGGGTCAGTTTTGCTGATTTTTTCTGACAAGGGGGGGGGGGGGTTAAAAATGGACAAAAATTTGCTGACATAATACTTGAACAGCCCCTTATTTCAAAGCATACGTGTGCTCAACCCACGGCCTAAATATGGCCTGCCTCAAGTGGCCCCGGTACACTTACAGATAATTAAGTGGCTCGCGGCACATTCTTACCTCATTTAAATGACCCGCGGCATATTTTCAGGTCACTCAAGTGGCACGCGGCGAATTTTTCAATTAAGCGACGCGTGGACAATTTCCTCCAATCACTTAAGTGGCCCGCGACACATTCTCAGATTACTTGAGTGACTAGCGGCACATTTACAGATCACACAAATAACCTGCGGCACTGTTCTAGATCACTTAAATTAAGTGGCCCGCATCGCGTTTTGAAATCAATGAAGTATCCCCACTCTTCAAAAGGTCGAGTTAAAACAGAGTTCGTACGGGCCAGGGAAAACCTGGAGAAGTCGGGGAAAAAATTTTGTACTAAAAAAAGTCAGGGAAATGGTCCATTTTTACTTTAAAACCTGGAAATTTTTCAGACAATGACCTTGAAAATCGTCACGATTGTCGTCTAATCGGGAAAAAAAAGATGGATAAAAAATATCAATGATAAAGATAAAAAAAATTCCGGGAAAAAAGGGAAATTCCAATGATATCGTAAATATTGATAATCCGTAAAATATCACAATGTATCGTAAGAAACTATAGATACTGCAAAGGTGGAACGGGGATTTCGTAAGTCCGCGTGGAAAAGCGTATTGCTGCGACCTTATCGTAACTCTTTCTAGTGTTTCCAGAAACATCATAACTACGCAAGGGCGTAGCGGGGGGATCGGTTCTGGTCTGGTCCCCCCCCCCCCCGAAATGTGAGAAAATGAGCGAAAAAAGGGAAAAAGATGGCCAAATCTATTGTTCTATCACTTTGGTCCGAAATTTCTGGCTACGCCCCTGTAGCTACGCATCGTAGAAAGCCATAGGTACAAAGTTCAGTTGCTATAATTTCGTAAGTTGATTTGACGTGTATATTTTGATTTTCTATGTGGGTATTTTCATTTGAAAACAATCACTTTTTTTAAGAAAACTTGTGTGGGCGGATAAAAACCTGAATCGTCAGAGTAGGCTGCATAGGCGGACTTAGTCTGGGGGGGGCAAGGTCATTATTGCTGGGGGGCACGATGATGATGTCAATTCATATACATACATATACATTAGATCAGTCGACTCCACCTTTGACGCTTGCTCCCACGTATCTCCGCCCATGGTAGGCTGATTGGATCGAAGCAGTCAAAAATGACTTTTATAAAGTGTGGTGGCAGCTTTGCGGCAAAACACTCAACTACTAGCGCTTAGAAATTCTAAGCTCTTTATACTTCGCACATTATCAGCCAATCAGAATCAGGCTACTGTGACGTTATAGAAATATCACCGTATATATAAGGCCCCTTTCACACGGAGCGGATGCGGGTCCGGAAGAAGTTTTAACAATTGGAATATACTGAGCCTTTCAGACGAGCCGAAATTTCTCGCACCTAGGCGACGTCCAGACCCGCATCGATTGTGAACAAATTTTAGATATACTCGTAAACGAAACAGGACCCGACTTGAACGATAGGCCACTGTAAAAGTTCGACAAAACAGGTCAAATGCCCGAAATTAAGGCAAGAATGGTTCTTGGGCCTCAACAATGACTTTCGGAATCCTTACTTTATTCACCGTGGTTCCCTAACAATGCGCCTCAGACATGTTTATTCCTTTACAATGGTTTGTCACTTCTTCAATGCTCGCAGTATGTTGAGAAAACCCGGGCAACGCCGGCTATTATAGCTAGTTGTTAATAAATCATAATTATGATTATAATATTATTATGAAACACAATTAATATACTATATTAAGATTTTACACCGAGACCACGACCAGAAACATTTTTCCATCCATTACGAGCTTTTACCATAAATCTCTGTGTTTAAATTACGTTTTGTGCTTATTTTAACTACCTGTTTTTACTTCTTTTTGAATTCTTAATCAATTTTTTATGCAGCATTTTCATGTTATTATAAGTTTTTAATGCATCTCTGCAATATTCTTACGTGTTTTACTGAAATTCAAATGCCATATATAAGATGATGAGATATCATGAACAAATCCATGCTATGTTTTTTATCGCCATTCTATCAATAGCCGTAATGCAAACATATATTTTATTCATTTCATATCCTTAAAATCCCTTTAATCATATAAGCTGCGCCCTGCCGTCAAAAAAAACATAATATTTCATATTCATTGTTCCAAACAGTTTTCAAGAATATGCAACAAATTTCAAGACGAGTAAAGAGTTTTGACCACGTTTTTCGCAAAACGCACCACTGTGCGCCGTCCGCATGTGTCAAAACCTAAGTGCGGGCACCACATCCGCACATAGAAGTTTTGACAATTGGGTTTTATTCGGTGAATATAATATTACAGATTTACAAATACAAATAATACAAACACAACGCCACAGCAGGCAAATTGCCCAACGAGGTGGCTGACTTAAGAACATCATGGATCCCCGAGCCCCTACCTACTACTGCTACACCACACATGCACCCCCCCCCCCCCCGCGGAACCCCCAACGAATCGGTATATGCGGGAATGTGCGTGTACGTGTAGTGAAACCTGACGTGAAGTTTTTGTTTCTCTGCAATGCTTGTTATGTGTAGTGCTGCCATCTGCCACCAGTTTTTCTAACTATGAGTGAAGTGTTATGATTGAATGATTTATCGTTGTAGGACTGTTGCTTTCTGTGGCGAGACTTTTTAACGGGGAGATCGGCTCGCATTTGCGCCTTGAAATTGGGAACCACAGAAAACCAACTTCAGCCGACCACCACTGTGGGGTTCGAACCCGGATCCTCGCAGCGCGAGTCCGTCACTATAACCACTCGACCACCACAGCGGCAATTTCATTGGGTTATAAATTACAGATTTTTCTCTATCGATCGATGAAATATAATTAATGAATATTCAGAATTAGGGTCATTCAAGTATTACGTCAGCATCGAGGGGGTTTCGGATTTGCTGACTTTTGATGACGGGGGGGGGGGAGGTTGAAGGTTGCTTACGTCATCAACCTTCTTCTTGAAGATATGAAATATTCTAAGCTGCTGACGAAATTTTGCTGACAAGGGGGGAGAGGGGTTCATGGCTAAAAATCTGCTGACGTAATACTTGGCCCCCTTAAAGCCAAATTAAGAAATTAAATGAAAATTATTTCGTAGGCTATTAAAAAAGAAAGGATTTTTTCTCTAAAAAATTAATAAAAATTCTGGATGCATAAAAATTAATGAAAATTTAGAATTAATGACAATTTAAAATTTGTAAACAATCACAAAAGTGTGCCTTTGATGTATATTACATCTTTTCTGAATTTTTTTTCTTCCTTTAAGATGACTAGGAAGGCCATACTCAAAAAAGTTCTGAGTAGGAAGTTCCATCCCAACGACAAGGGAAGACTCAAGATTCACTCACTAATTCGTGAAGACATCAAGAGTACTGCGTTCAACGGGAAGAGGTTTACTGACAAAGAGTTGAGGAGAACTGGCGCTATGATCGAACTCCATCTATCTCTAGCCCGACGACTCACGATAACCCAGTATCCCAAAGGGTAAGTTTGTTTATTTATATATAATTGATTATGTATTAATAACCAGTTATTCTAATTTGAAGTTATGCGGCTTGGTGCTCCGCTACTTGCAACAAATCGCTTTTCCGAGTCTGACATCATTAGTCAGAACTCGGTATAACGTCGGTATTACGACCGAATAAATATCGACCCCTTTCTCCCCCACTGAAAGAAACTTCGTCATTCGTGCCTTCTGGCAGTAAGGATTGGCACCGAGGGAGGGTGCAATTAGGGATTGAAAGGCAGTGAAGAAATGAGATAAACGTATTGTCATGGCTCATGGAACAAGAAAGCCAAAGACCATTCAGAGTTTTCAAAAAAAACTAAAATTTTTTGAGCAGATTGTTTCTATTAACTAATTCATAATTGGGACAACTTTTGGTTAAAATTTTTTTTCCGTCATTGTAAAATGAAGAAACCATATTCATTTGAGTTTTTTTAGGAGGGGGGGGGGCTGAGCCGGGTCTTCAGAAATGTTGGGGGCGGGTGCTCGGGCCCATGGGCCGGATACAAGTTTACGCTTATGCTTTCATCTCTTATGTGTGACAGTTATATCTCTTTTCACCGGAGATAGCCCTCGGGAGAATCCCCGGTTCCAATTCAAACACATTGTATAAATATATAGGTAATCTTTTTTTAAATAAAATATATACGTATAAATATATATCTTATTTTAAAAAATTGGTTCTAATCAAACAGAACTCACCAAGGAGAACAGAGTAGGATCAATGCCAGAGAGAAAGCAAGGAGGCGATGGATTGGAAATGAGAATCGACTTCTATTATCTGCGCTCATGGGTACAATTCGATTCAGAATAATGAGTCAAATATTCCATGAAAAAATATTCTTGCAGCATGAGATAGAAAATTTGTATGCGTATAAGGATTTAGGTTATTTTTTTGTTTTGACAGATTCTTGTTTTTGGGTTGTTTGTGGCTATCAAATAAGAAAAAAAAAGTGCAGTTTTAAGGCTGCACACATACTCGGGAGGAGAGCGCCTACAAAATAGAATATATCTACGAAGCAGTGGAGAGCGAAAATGACCGCGGGGGTCATCTTCTGAATTGGAGGATCTGAAATAGTCTCGCCCCCCCCCCCTCCAGATTCTGGTGCCTATGTTCCATGGCAATGTGTTTCTTATTAGAAGCTATTCATGTATATGACTTGCAAACGGTTTCCGGGTTATTAGGCCATGGTCTAGGAGATTTTCTTCCTGACGTTTCGCCCACATCTGCGGCAGGCATCATCTGAGGTTATTTGGACGTCTACTTGTCATCGACTTGTTCTCTATATGCATTTCTGAGACTTGATCGGCCGCAAAAGAACCGCATTGGTTGGCTTGTGTGGATGTGTTGTGCGCCGATTGGCTGTCGAGGTCATTTTCTCTCTGGCATTCATCGGGTATTCACAGATGTGGGCGAAACGTCAGGAAGAACCCGGAAACCGTTTGCAAGTCATTTAACGCCGGCCATGAAAGCCTCAGACAATATTCATGTATAATTTAAGGGATGGAATTAGCGCCCCTTCTGATACTACGCCCGAGAAACCAGACTCCTCTCCTAGTTGCCTCGCGGTAAAAACAATACCGGAAGTTGCGTACTTCGTTGAGCGGCACCTTTCTCCTCCCTGTATTGCTTCCCGAGTATGTGAAGCGCAGAACAAAACAGTAAATTTGTTTTCGACTCGTAAACAAGTGTACGATGACAATGGCGACGCTCTCCTGCCGAGTATGTGTTCGGCCTTACGTCGTTTTTCTTTGGTCCCATTAACTTTTTTCATAGAAAACCTTTTACTCCTATAGGTTTTTTTTTTCCTTTTGCTTATGATTTATTTCACTGCACCGTGTTATTCCTAGCCATATTATTATTTTTATTGCTTATTTTGTAACTGCCGCCGCGCACCGTCCCCCCGCTGGTTCCGTCACCTATGCTCTCCAACAAGCTGTTGGATGGGAGCGCTCCTTGGCAGACCGCCAAGTGGAGCCAACACTCCCTTAGCAGACGGCCAAGGGAGCTGCTCCTCAGTGCAGAAGGCTGAGTTGGAGCTGAGGCCTTCACTTCGTCTCCGCGGCGGCAGTCGCGTTGCTTTGTAATTGAGAATACAATAAATTATTATTTGTGTAAAATTTATGATAATTTTGAAAATCATCAAATTTATTTATTTTTTTTCCGTGATGGTGACCCATTTTACTTATTGCTATTCTGATAAAAGTGTCCAAAAAGTTTTTCTGACTGTCTTGTGTATTGAGAAATATTTTTGCTCCTGAATGGTCTTTTTATTAATGTGAAAGTTTGTTTATTTTTCTCGACTGCCAAATAAAGTTCAAAAACTACTCTAGTCTTGTTTCACTATACTTAGTGGCCGTTTTACTATGTTTAATTTTGTTCTTCAATTATAGAATTAGCTTCTAGAGATATGAAAGTGTTCTGGTGTCAAGGGAATCTCCCCAGCGCGACCCAACCCGCAAGGGTAAAAGGCTTATATCCCTGGAGGGACAGAGCCTGGGCCGTGACTGGTTTGTCGGTGTCAAGGGAATACGAGCGGGCTGTTTTTTCAGAATGTTGGCATTTTATGTTGAGCTATTGCAACCTCAGAATTATAATATAATTAAGAGCTAGGTTCACACTTTGCCCAAGCTTTGAAAGCATAGTTGCTCTAGAGATATCAAGCTGAAGATATTGATTTCTGTGCCTATTTATGCTTTGAAGTGGTTCTTTAAGTAAAAATATCTGAATTATTTAGGGGAGCCACATATGAGCCATGCAGACCTGCCAACTCCGGATTTTTCATCCTTCCTCCCGCTCCGGATTTTGACAAAAAAAATTAGATTTTACGCGAGCTTTCACGTTGTAGAGGCGTCAATGATTACCGTCGTCGTTAGGGAAACACCCATAGAGTACAGCCGTAGTCATTTCCATCGAGCAGCCACAAAAAAAAAAAGTCTCTGTGACCGCATTTAAGCAACTGGCAAAGACGCGACTTCGTTTTCGTCGATTTTTCAGTGCTGCCATATATACTTCAGAAGTGAAGTGAGTGGTATGTTATGATTGAATTACATTTGTACTGTTTGTAGGTCTGTTGCTCTCTGTGGCGAGACTACTGAAAGGGGAGATCGGCTCACATTCGCACCTTGCAGTTGTGGACCACAGAAAACCAACTTCAGCCGACCACCACTGTGGCGACGGTGGGGTTTGAATCCGGCACCTCGCGACGCGAGTCCGTCACTATGACCACCACAGCGGCTGAGGTTACTACTATTTAACCGTATATGCACCTTATATACATTCCTCTGCGGGATTTCTAATGAATTGTATGGGTGTCCCTAACGTATTTATGTTGTCAGAATCGTGCTGCCATCTGACTTCCATATCTTGAAGTAAAGATAGGTAAATGATGGAATTTTTTCATGTATCAGCATTATGTTGTAGGTCTGCCTGCTCTCTGCGGAGAGACTTTTTGAAATGGAAGACCGGTTGACATTTACGCCTAAAAGTTGGAGAAACCAACTTCAGCCGATCACCGCTGTGCGTCACAACACTGTTGAAGCTACGGGGTTTCCAACTTGTGAGCCAGATACAACAAATAGCCTGTGGTACAGAGCTTAATGAATAGTCCTTTGTGAGATACGCTGAATAAACCTTCACAAAATTATTCCACAGATAAAACGCCGCAGTATATAATCCGCTTCAACGGATTATACAAAAAAAATATGGTAGAACATTGAGGTTACCCATATTGAGGAACTATGCAAGGTGATCGTGGCCTGTTCTGCCAAACGAAAGGGGATGATAGACGAGTCTAAGTACAACATGAAACGCCCTACCAAACCTGTCCTATCTCGAACCGTTTTTGAGCTTTGGAGATATTCGCAGGGCTCCCACTTGTCCTTTTTTTCACTAAATCCTATCAACAAAATTCGTGTAATTGATTTTAATATTGAGGGAATCGTCGATGTATTGTCAAACATTACAAATGTAGATTGCAATTAATGATTCTGCTAAAGCAGAAATTGTATCGTTTTCAAGGTTATTTGGGGTTTTATCACTACCTCCTAGAGATAGGCCTCCGCACGGGTTGGCAATTTAACCAATCCGTTTTGATCTTCAATCCTTTCACCTGCGATTGCAGTTTGAACTGTGCGATGAATACGGCCAATAGTCTTGGACAGTAACTAACATTCATCATTCAAAATTATTGTGCACATTTTGTGTATAGGTGAAAAAACGGCTTGCATTACAAATCAGCTGGATACATAAGCCTATTCTAGGTTTGTAGCATTCAATTGTCTGTATTTTTAGGACATCCAGAGGCATAAACAATATTTACAATGCTCAGCAAAGAGCTAGAAATATAAGTGTTTCATTTGTCGAAAACGATTACACTGGCATTGAACAGCATATAAAGCTGCAAGTCTCTCCCGGATTTCTATATATATGTATATACTCTCGGAATCCTGAAAAATTCCTTTATCTCTCGAATTTCGTCCGTGCTTTTGTGAAAAATTCCTACGTTTAGGAAAAAAAAAATATTTCCAAGAATTTAACCAAAAAAACAAAACTTGCTTCGTAAGCGTTGTGTAAATTGTCGCATTTCGTCAAATCACAAAAAAAAAAAAAATTAATTTTTGGGGAGAAAACACAAAATTCGCCAATCAGCAAGCGTCAATCTGGCCTTTCTAAATCGAAAATTGACACGATCGCGTGTATTTACTTCATCCATGTCCCGTTTCGGGCCCTACGAAGATTTTTTGGTCTACAAGATCTGATTTTTGAGGTAAAACCCAAGGACTTGAACCTACTGGTTGGCCACGATTAGCGATTGCTTGTACGGTTTTTGCAACGGGAAAATATCCCCTAAAATTTCCCTTTTACTAATAAAAATCCCTAAAATGTTTTAAATGATCCCTTTTACATTTTGATACAGAATTTGGATCCGCGAGAAAACCTCCCGAATTCTCTTTCTCCAAAGTTGACAGCCATGGAATAGTAAAATGTGAACAAATCCCTTTAAAAAAGGATGAACAAAGCAGTAAAACCATCGAGCTCACCTTGACTTATTTGTATTGGACCTTGTAATTTACATATTTCACACCGTGCTTTTGGAAGTGAAGTGATCTTGAAAGAGCTGTTGTTCTTAAAAAACTTGCATGCCTTCGTAATGTTCAGTTCATCGTGGAAGAGAGTAGACTGGACTGTGGAAGATTCCAAAAAAGAATGTAATTCATGTTGTGAGGAGACAAAAGAATTGTCTGGTTGCTAGTAGTTTTGGCCAAAAATTGTTTTTGTAACCAAGTAATTCGTCATTTTGCTTTAGCTCGAGTCTATCTTATAGGGCACCGAAATAGAGCTATGAAAAAAATAATTTTAGAAATAAAATTTTTTGTTATATATGCTATGATTATGTTGTCTAAGGGGGTACCACCCAATATTTGTACTAGTGTTCTGCACGTTCTAGCTCTTTCTTATATTCAACTTTCGCACATTTACACAAAGCATGTTTTATTTGCAGATTGCACCTACCACATGGCTGAAAAGCCATAAACGTGGCAAATGAGGCATCTGTATGGCGGAGATATTTGAGAGCTGTTATGTAAATTTGTTTTTTCTTATGAGTGCACATGAAATTTACGCATGCATAATTTCCACACACCCCTCATCCGGGGGCTATGACTAAAATTGACAATGGTTTATAGAGCCTGGGCGATGCATGAAATAAAATGAAATGAACTTGTGTACCTGCCACATCACTTGCTGTTTTGGGCATGTTTGGAAATTCACTTGGATAATCAGAAAAAATAGAGCTCTGGACAAGTTCTAAACCACTGAGGTTAACTATATAGCGCGGAGAAATTAAATGAAGAGAGAAGTTATTTTGATCAAAGCTGACTGACTAATCACATTTATTGAGACACAGTTGCCATCATTGTTTTCCAGAAGCCCGAAAATCACATTGAACAAACAAGTTACAAGTGGTGCAAAAAATAAAATAACCAATGAATTAGAAAGGGCTAAAACAGAATTTGGGTAATGAAAAACATTAAAAGATCTTAGTAGAAAAAATAATTTTGGCCGAAGTGTCCAGATTTGGAAGATCCTACTGTATTAGTTCAAAATTCCATTAGATTCTCTAGCAATTAAAGTATAGTACAAATTAAGTTTGGATAAACAAACATACCCACACACCCTGAAGCAGAATATATCAAAAACTGAAGTACAGTCGGGTCCTGTTATAACAAACTCCGAGACCAGAGAAATCCCTCTTCTATAAAAAAATTTCGTTATAAAGGATTTCCAGGTTTTTTGCATTGTTTTAGGTAAACTTATCTAGGGGATCAGAAAGGTGTTCGTTAAAACGGGATTTTCACTATAATGGCATTTGACTGTACTTCACAGAACAATCTCTGAAAAGTTAAGAAAAACAGAACTTTTTTTATAGAAAACAATATATCATGGAGAATTTTCACCACAGAACATTTTCAGTCAACTGAGGGCTTGTTGCACAACATTCTATGTCAGAGCCAATAAAACTTTATATATCAAATATGATGCTTCTCCCATACAATCGCAGCTGCCTTAAAAAAGTCAAGACACACAAGTGTATTTTAATTTCCTTTGGGGGAAGAGCACAAACCATCCCCAGATGGTCTCTGTGCTGTCAGCGGTCATGTCTGTCTATATTGTCAATCATATATTATAGGGAAGATTTTAAATAAGAAAAACTTTTCACAGAAACACAGAAACAGTTTTATTCATTTTTTTTAAATTGTGCTACAAACATTGCAAATCCCTTATCAACAGCACAATTCGATAAAGAAAAAACATATTATGAAGATGTATTTAATGGGAAACGAACCCATTGCAAAGGTCTGTGATAAATATGTACATACGCAAAGGCAAAAAAAAGAAAAAGAATTAAGAAGGCTAGTAGACACTGATTCTTTTTTTTTTTTTGATACATTAAAACTTTGAAAACACAAGGTTCATCATATAATCTCACTAGACAATATGAAGCATTGAAATTACCCATGGCTACGAACAACTTGCTCTAGTCCCTTTGAGTAGAGATGAACGAGACTGGACCAAAAAACAAATCTGATTAACTTTTCAATTAAACAAGTTTTTTTTTTTCAAGCGGTCCCTTTATCTTTTCCCGTCATTTCAAGTGTGTAAGTTTAACCATTTTTGTACAATACAAAATATTATCATTATTAAGCTATTTTTGCTCGTTATGAACTAGGACGAAGAAGAACAACTGTTCTTGGCACAATCTATGGAATCTAAACTTGCAATAGCCAGTCTCTCAATGTCATCAAGGCTTAATGTGATCAGCTTTTCTTTGAAGTTCTGAAAATCAAATAACGAAAACATTAATAAGAAATAGACCAATGACAGCCATGAACGATTGATGTAGTTATAAAATATAAAATAATAAATTGCTATATTTGTTTTCATGTAAAAATATTTTTACAAAAAAAAAACAGCATCTTGTGTTCTCAAACACTAGCTTCCAAAATATAATTCGTGAGAGGTTTTATTATAATTCGTGGGAGTCTGATCTTGGAACATGTTTGTATGAGCAAAAGAGAAATTGGTGATTTTAAAGTGAACCACTATGATATAGCTTGGGGGATGGGGAGTTCTGTGGTTCTCTGCCTGATCAAAGGACCTTGGGTGTATTGACAGAATGTTGTGGATTTAATTATTTGAGTTGGTATAAATCAATAGGTCTCATGTGCAGTAAAGTCACCATTCTGTGGTTTGAAAAATAATGCACACATAGTTCTATTACCTAAAACACAATTGTCAGCAAAAAATCTTGTCAATTTCTATCTGAGATTCTGGGGGGCATGAGTCAAACCTAAGAGTCCAACACAGATGAAATCAATACAAACACGATTGTTTCAAATGGTGCAGACGTCTTTATGAACGCCAATGTTTACAGAAATTTTAATTCAATTTTGTACATTTAAATTATTGTGTGCTATGTCAGATTTTTGAGTGATGACATTTTTATAAATTCGTTTGCATTGGCAGATTAAAAGCTCTAAATATTTCAGATCAGGATACACCAATTTAGATCATGATTTTTAAAAAAATCATTAATTTAAATCACAAAATTTTAATTTAATTTTTCTTTTACTTACTTGAAGTTAATGCAACCTAATATGATATGAATGTTATTGAAATGTCATAAAGTTTTCTATTAAAAGATATATAGAAGATCTGGTCAATATAGACTTGAACTTAATCTCTAGATAGTGTAGAAAGATAGCTTTCTTCAGTTCTATGTTTCTAGATTTCATACATAGAAAAAACTGCAAAAAAATATAGCTAAACTTAGATATAACTGTACTAAGTATTTGCAATGCATTACAATGGAGTGCACTAAGGGTTTCCCCAATTAAGAAACAGGCATTTAGTTTTTGTACAAAGCCATGAATTCCCATGCCCAAATTTTTGACTTAAAATAATAATTGGTGGTGTACCAACATAAATACTGTTGGAGTTGAAATTTTAAAACAAAAAGTGTCAAAGTCTAGATTTTGCAAGTTTTTTTTAACAAATCTGGGAAAGAATAAAAATATGTAAATTATTGAGCAACATCATGCAAGTGTCAAAGAAATCACATCATAATAAAAGCATCCATCAAAGAAAGAAACAATCTGGTCAGTAAAATACATTTTCATTTAGTTGATCTGAACGACTCTTTGGTTGTACATTGAGTGAATCAAGAGACCTGCACCATATTTGATACCAAGTCCTCGGAGATGGCAGGTTTTTGATGCACAACAGTTTTTGATGGTTTAAGCTGTCATGTCAAAAACTTCAAATATTGCTTTTCAATATAAAAATTCCCATTGGAAATACACACATTAATTGCATGTAATGTTTAAAGTGATTGTTATACAAAGAATATTTAATATGATTGTAAAATAATTTTCTACTCTACAGAATTATTTTGGACAATGTTTTTTTTTCATATAAAATATACACTTTGAATAAAGCATAGCATAAACACTGAAGGGAAATTATGAAATGATTTGACATTCTCTGATTCAAGATGATTCCTGACTTTCCAAAATTTTTTCAGCTGCTTATATATGTGTAGGCTATAGATATAAATCATCTGCTGTACTCTTTTTACAACAGATAAATGTTTAAAAAAGTTTATTACATCATGTATGTAATGCTGATTTCTGTTATTATTAAATGATCTAGATAAACACTGATACTTAAAACGATAATCTTATTGTGAATAACATTGAAATATATCTAATGATCAAAATACTATATTGTAAGACTAAAATGTCATTTAATTTGGCAATGCCAGCTTGCATATGATGCTTAAGAAACTCCTGTAACTTATCCTTAGTCGAACTTAGTTATTCTTATACTCTATTCTATTTACTACCATTTATAATGCAATGGTTTTCCAATTGAAGCTGTATTTAAACGATACCCAGAGCATTTGTTTTTCACAAGTCCTGTCAGCTCTGCTTTGATTGAAAATACTCTTTAAAACTCTGAATTTATACACCCTGAACTAAGAAATTTTTAGGTGAAAATAAATTAGTTTAATTAGTGTCCCCAAAGCAGAATGTGCCAAAATCTGTGATGTATGTCACAGAACAATTAGCTCTACTGCAGAACAGTTTGGAAGAAATTTAAGAAAAAGTGCAGAAAAAAAACCACTATTACATGTATGGGGATTTTTACCACAGAAAATTTCCAGTCAGCTGAGGGTCAGTCGCAGAACAGTGCTAAACATTCTGCTTTGGGGATTAGTGTATTAACAGATTCTGCATGATAATTTTTATATGGAATAACATTTTGGGCAGATCAGAAAATTTAAAATATCAAAATAGATACTTTTCTCAGTAATTATAATTCTGAATATGAAACCCTTTAATCTACATACGTGTTTTGTTATTTAACATATCTATCAGGTTGAAAAAAACTATTTGACAACATTGACAATAAGTTTTTGACTGTTTTAATACCAAGTTAGTTTCTGGGGTCAAAGACCTAACCCCTGATGCCCTATCACACATATTTTGAATAAGCAGCTCTATTCTGCTTTGCAAATTGAATGCAAGTAATGAGTAGTTCAGATAGAATTAACCATAAAATTATATTTTATATGTTCTAGACACTTATGTTGAAAAATTCAAAATTGCAAATTATAATTAATATTTTGCTTTAATTATTGTAACAAATTAATGTTTAAAAATAAAACATTGTAATATGCAAAAAAAGTAAGTTTTTCATCATGTTATATACTTATTGTGTTCAAAACATTATAAAAAAAAATATTCATTTAGGTTTTTGACAGTTTAAACCAGTTTTTGACACCTGTTATGGGATATCACAAACCCAACCCTCTGAGTTGTCATCAAACCCAACCAGGCATTTACTCTAAGAGAGGAGGGCTCATGAATAAAAGCACTGTAGAAGAAAAATGTTAATCCATAGCTGCCAACTTTTGAAAATGAAAATTCGGGAGATTTTCGCGCAAACCCGTATTTTATGCTAAACCACTCCCTAATAAATACAATAGGGATTTTTCCAAATAAAATAGGGATTTTAAAAACATAAAAGTTAAAGCGTAGGGAATAAAATCCCTACTCAATAACTGAAGTCAAATTAAAATAGGGATTTTACACACATGGAAGTAAAACCCTTGGGAATGTGAAATTCCTACACAAAAAACAAGTGAAATTGGAGGCCAAAACTTCAATGATGTAAAAATAAATATTGTGTTCAATCAGAAACGCTGTGAACACAATCAGAATCTTCGCGAATGACCCCAAAATCATCGGAAGATGAAGGAAAACACCGTCAATTTTTGAAGAACACTGACTTTTTGTGACATTTGCTTGATGTTTTTTTTTTTTCATTTCACGACTGATGATGGCAGTCTTTCCATGACCGATGTTCATGTCCGTAACACAACTTGTACAAAAAGGAAAAGTCGGTCCTCTTCTGGAACGTTTGATGAAAGGAAATTCATCGGAATAAGTATCTTTAAAATTGATTAAATATGTTTTTGCTTATCATTATTCATGCTTTGTTATATCGCACGTACGTAACTTCAACAAAAGAAATTTTGACCACATGCGCGTCACTAGAATCTTCAATTATTATCCAGGACTATTGGCTGCTAAGCCATTTCCCTACACGATAAGACAAACAACTTTCTTGTTACCATCAGAGGGTTTGTAAAACTTCCTTAAAAAGGGAATTTCCCCATTTACGACGTGTGACGTCATTTCGAAAGGGAAAAAAAGAGGCTTCATGCCCCACAAGAAATTCCTTAGGGATTGTTTTCATGAACGGGGATTTTTTTTAACGAAGTAGGGAATTTTTAGGGACAATTAGGGATTTTTGTGATTTTCGTAAAAATTCGGGAGATTTAAGAACTTTTCGGGAGGTCGAGCGATGAAGCTAAAATTCGGGAGATTCCCGAAAAATTCGGGAGACTTGGCAGCTATGTTAATCCATGAAGTTACTTCAGGCTCAAGTAATGTTACTTTACTTTTCATGTTACTTACACACAGACTTTTGGTGTTCGTATTTCTTGCTCGTAGTTCGTTTGTTAGTTGATTCATTAATGCTGAATTAAATTTGAGAGACCAGATAAAAAAATATGCATTCTTAATGATTAACAAGATTTGTTTTGAATAATAAGCAGTCAGTTAATTTAAATTTAAAAAAAATCACGATTTTTTTTATACCTTGGTTCAGATTGGCACATGGGCCAAAAGTTATGCATTCAGGTGTTTAACTATTTCAAGTTAGAGAACTCCATAAAAATTGTCATAGCTAGTGCTTCCACTAACTTTGATTTTGTAATGAGCAGGCTGGATTGTAATTTTATTTTATTGACTCTAATTTCAGAAATCTAGAAATTCGAATTCAAGATAAACATCATTTTTCATCCATTTCCAATATAAATATGTAATGCACACATGATAGAGTAAAAAATACTTCCAAGAGAGCAAATTGTTCTATGTGAATACAGAAATTACATTTTCAGCCGGACCTTAATTGAAAAAAATCTTCAACAAAGTCCAATACATATACACAGAAAAACTTCGATTAACCATCAGTTTGTTATCCGTCATCTAAAAAAAGGGAAAAACAGCCCCAGGTTTTAAGGTTCCAAAAGATCGGATCACTGCTATGGTCTGTGCAAATGCCACCGACAATCATAGATTACCCCTGCTTGTAATTGGTAAATCCAAAAAACCAAATACTTTCAACCATAAGTATGAATGCATTGTCTGTGAACTATTACGCCCAAAAATCACTTGGATGGACCAAACTTTCAGAATTATTCAACAACGCTTTCGCACCTCAAGTTAGGAACGGTTCCTCTGGACGGTGACAGTTAATCAAAGTTTTACTATATATTAAAAAGCTTTCTACTATAAGAAAACTGCCCCCGTTACTGTTTGAATTGACATTCTCACATGGCCAAAAAGCAGTTGCTGCAGGAAGCACTGCTGTCAATTGACAATGCCCCGACACACCCCTCTTGTGAACCCAACAGTGATAATGGCAAAAACAACATTCCTCTTTCTCCCAGCGAATACAACCCTACTTACCCTTAGGCCTATCCAGCCTATGAACCAGGGCATAATTGAAAATATGAAGCGACGTTACAGAATCGAAGGCTTGTTTTCATCAGACGATGCCACGACTGTCAAAGAATTTTGGAATAGACACAACATAAAGAACGCTACTTTCATTTCCATCCCAAGTCCGCAATGAAATCACGTTACTGTACATATGTATTAAGAGATTTCTGTTACCAGTGTATTCAGTTATTTGTTACAGCCCTAGTCCGGACGGTGACAGTTAATCAAAGTTTTACTATATATTAAAAAGCTTTCCACTATAAGAAAACTGCCCCCATTACTGTTCGAATTGACATTCGCAAACAGCCCCTCATTACCCGTGCACTTAGTCACAATATGCCTCTCCCTTTTCAGCAGTGGCTCACTAGATTCCTACACAATATTCAACTGTATATTTTGTAAAATTTCAATTATTTATTACATGTACCTTTTTGAACTCCTCGAGGACTTTTGTTGCGTCTGATGGAGAGAAATGCTTTTCCAGAAACTTCTGCAAATTTTCCCACAAAACATTCGTTGACGACGTTGATATTTCATCGCAAATGAAAAGAAACAACTTGTTTCCTTCAACGATATTGTAGTCTCGGAGGGATTCACTATCTGTAAAAAAATACATGGAGAAATATAATTTCCAGGGTTGGTAAAAAAAACCAAAAAACCGGGTTTTTTTGGTTTGAACCAGGTTTTTTGGTTTGAACCAGGTTTTTTGGTTTAAACCGGTTTTTTGTTTTATATAGTACTAACATTAAAAACAATGAAATTTCTGAAAAATCATTCAAACTTCTAATAATTAACTAAAATAAAATGTTTATTAATGTAATTAATGCTATTCCCATGCTAATTAATCAACAAATATTTATTAAATTTTAACAAAAACAAACTTTTGCAATTTAATTATTTTTTGCTTAACTCAATGGATTACTGTGTGTTTGAAAATTCTTTTAATGTTATTATTAATCATATAGTATATAAAGGTTTTTCTCCAGTTACTTTCAGTATACTTAATTAGGAAGCTATTTTGCAAAAAGTAATAAAAATTAGGTGAATATAATGTATTTAATGAAGCATAAATAATGCAGATTAATTAGCAATGATTTACGATATACAGGGTGATTATAACTAAGGTTCTGATTTCAAAACACTGTAAAAAAAGAACGATTGTCAGAATGACTTGAAAATTGACATGAATATTCCTGAAAAAATTAAATTTTATTTGATAAAGGGGAAAAAATACTTAAAAATGTAAAATTAATGACATCATCCAACATGTGGGAAATTTGCCCGCAGAATGGAAACAATAGACAGTCATGGTGATACCTTAATTATAGGATTTCACGATTTCATAATTCATGGAAACATCATAAAAAACGAAGTAATTGAACAAATAACTACAACTTACTTAAGAAATGTTAAATTTGTTTACCGTGTTTTGGCTATGAGGTGAAAGCACAAAAATTCTTGTTCAACAACAGATCAGAGTATGCCATGGTCATGATGAGGATGTGCTTGCAATTCACCTTTATAAAACCAAACGTGCCCCCACGTTAATACTCCTGAGGAACTTCTAACATATAGGGGATGCACTGAAGCTTGCAATTCACAAAAGTTTGTAATTCGACCACTGTTCATAACATTTTGAGGTACCCCCCACAGCCAGAATTTGCAAGGGTTAAGGTGCATACTATCAAAATGGGTCTTCAGCAGCTGCTTTGCTGGTATTGCAATGTGCATATTGATAGAAGTTCTATCCACACACTGATGCCGTGGAAGTGCCGAAATGATGTGGTTGCACAAAATAGATTATACTGCTGGCCAAGTACAGCATCATCTACTTGCACATTTTGCACTTTTTTCTTTTGCGAAAGAAACTTCCATTGCTTCAGGAGTACCCATGCAAATTTTCAAGTCATTCTGATCAGTACTTATTGTATAGTTTTGGAATCAAAACTTTAATTATAATCACCCTGTATATAGCTGATTATTTTTCATAAATCTATTACTACTATACAGTAGAACCTTGATTAACTCGGCTTAACAGTGTGTGTGTGAAAGTATAAAAAAAATAACTATTGAATATTAAGACTACTACTTCACCGCACACCAACTCTGGTCATATATCGCCATACAGCAATTTCCAACCAGTGGAGTTGGGTGGGAAATAAAGGCTCCATCCATCGGTGGTCGCCCTAGGTTCGGTAGGTAAAGAACTTGCTTCTGATGTTCTATGCCCGGATTCGAACCCATGGACCTTGATGGTAACCTTCATAGTGGAAGACGAGCATCTTTACCACTGCGCCACTCGGGCGGAATATTAAGACTGGGAGATATACAGTAGGAGATGTGCTACTTCTTATGGGAAAGAAAATGAAAATGTATGTGAGGTAATGTAACTACTAGTACACTAGTCTTTGTCCTTTAAGGACAGCTGGTGTCTTTATTGTATTATAGGACCACCTGCCCCTAGCATCATGGTGTCACTACTGTAGCTGCTTCTTTGTGAAGGGAAAAAGAAACCCTGTGAGATAATACACCACTACATTTTGTTATATCGAACCACTGGAAGAATATATATATATATATATGTAATTATCAGATTAACCCAGGCTCCTAGTGGTCCAATATACATTTAGAATAAAACGATGACTCATGAAAGAAAGAATCAGTTAAATTTCATTAGCATTAATATTTAATCAAATGATCATATGAAACGAACGAGTTATATTCACACAAAATAAAAGTCAATTAGAAAAATCCATTTCCACGATATCAAATTCTGCATAATACATAAACAAAATACTGTATGTTCAATTATAATAATTTTAACTTGATGTTGGAATATCTCGCTTTTAATCACATTTTATACCTAATTTCACCATCTCTGCCCCCGGTTAATTCCTCCTAATTTAGGTTTTAACTAAACGTCTATAATTTACTAGAATTGTGGTAAGAATTCCTTCCCTACCTTTTCCTCCATCCCTTTCATCACGGATGATCGCCGCTCCTGATGCTACAGTTGAAAAATGTGTTTTCAAAAAAATTCTCCTCTTTCTACATTTTTTTTCCAACTTGATTTCTAGTTTTCACTAATCAATCTGCTTTAATTTTTCAAAGATTCCAAAAAGTAAAGTTTTGAGGGGTACCAACCCCCTATTTCTAATTGGTAGTCCGGCTTCAAAGAAAGATCCTTCCATTGGGTGATGAGGATTACGTAGGTGCAAATGGTATTAAAATTGACATCATTGGTCAAGGTTCACCCCCTACGATCTTCGAAGCATATGGGAGGAAGACGTTTTCTGTGGGGGGGGGGGGTTGTACAAAAAAGAAGGAAAAGAAAAGTGGAGAGGAAGCAAGAAAGTCAGAAATAAAGTCAATTGCCTGCAGGTGGCAATACAATGGTCAATAGGCTTCAGTATATAGGGGTGAGAGAGAGAAAAGAAGAATACGAAGCGGCTATTACGCAAACTTTGAAGGGGCCCTTTAAGTAAGTGGCCATAAAATTAAGGAGTGTTGATGGAGGCGAAAGAGCATGTTTTTTACAATTTAAATGGCTCAAGTCCCCTTTTCCCTTTTCTCTTATTATTATATTATATTGGGCTGGAAATTGGACCTCTCCCGCTTCATCTGATAGCGATGGCTATTGACGCCATAGCAATTTAGATGTGTGATGCAATCCTTATTCATGAATTTGCTAACGATAGAGCATCAGAATGTAGCCAAAGGTTAGAAAATGTTGTAAGAATGAGAAATTTTGACTTTTGTATATAACTTTGAATAACTAAGATACTTCATATGAAATATATATATACATAGCTGCCAACTTTTGAAAATGAAAATTCGGGAGATTTTCGCGCAAACCCGTATTTTATGCTAAAACCACTCCCTAATAAATACAATAGGGATTTTTCCAAATAAAATAGGGATTTTCCAAACATAAAAGTTAAAGCGTAGGGAATAAAATCCCTACTGAAGTCAAATTAAAATAGGGATTTTACACACATGGAAGTTAAACCCTTGGGAATAAAATTCCTACGCAAAAAAGAAGTGAAATTGGAGGCCAAAACTTCAATGATGTAAAAATAAATATTGTGTTCAATCAGAAATGCTGTGAACAAACATTCTGCGTGAATGACCCTAAAATCATCGGAAGATGAAGGAAAAAAGCGTCAATTTTTGAAGAACACTGACTTTTTGTGACATTTGCTTGATGTTTTTTTTTTTTCATTTCACGACTGATGATGGCAGTCTTTCCATGACCGATGTTTATGTCCGTAACACAACTTGTACAAAAAGGAAAAGTCGGCCCTCTTCTGGAACGTTTGATGAAAGGAAATTCATCGGAATAAGTATCTTTAAAATTGATTAAATATGTTTTTGCTTATCATTATTCATGCTTTGTTATATCGCACGTACGTAACTTCAACAAAAGAAATTTTGACCACATGCGCGTCACTAGAATCTTCAATTATTATCCAGGACTATTGGCTGCTAAGCCATTTCCCTACACGATAAGACAAACAACTTTCTTGTTACCATCAGAGGGTTTGTAAAACTTCCTTAAAAAGGGAATTTCCCCATTTACGACGTGTGACGTCATTTCGAAAGGGAAAAAAAGAGGCTTCATGCCCCACAAGAAATTCCTTAGGGATTGTTTTCATGAACGGGGATTTTTTTTAACGAAGTAGGGAATTTTTAGGGACAATTAGGGATTTTTGTGATTTTCGTAAAAATTCGGGAGATTTAAGAACTTTTCGGGAGGTCGAGCGATGAAGCTAAAATTCGGGAGATTCCCGAAAAATTCGGGAGACTTGGCAGCTATGTATATATATAAATATATATTTCTGGCCACTTTTATGAGACTTTTTGAAAAAAACCACTCATAAAATCTTATGTCATTTAAAGATATACCATCAGAATGTACTCCAAGGATGTAAAATGTGGTAAAAATGAAACATTTCAGCTGATAATGAACCAATATGATATTTTTTTCAAGGGAAAAAACGATATTTATGTAACTTTTATTTGATTTTTTGAAAAAAACCAGATAATTTAAAACAACCCTGATAATTTCTTATGACGAAAAAAAAAATTTTAAAACAAATATTTTTTTTGTACGAAAAGAAAAAAACCTTCATGAACAATTTGAAACATCACTACATAAATATTTTAAATAGTAATTTCAGAATATTGATTTACCGAGCAAGGTTTTTCCTTTGAATACTAGCCTCTGCTGTGTTACTGGTATCTGTAGCTGCTGGGCAACCAACTGCTTCACAAAGCTAATAGGAGCTGCAGAGCCAACCTACACGTGAAGAAAACAAGCATGCCATGAAATTAAATCGAATAATAAACAATGCCCATAATACTATTTAAAGAAAAGCATCAATATTTCAATAAATATCCCATTTTGATTACTGAACATGTTTTGAAAATATTCTCCATAAATCATGCAGACTTTAACCAATTAACAATTTCGCCCGAACTCCGTTCAGGTGCTGTAAAAGGGCCTATTTGATTTACCCGGAGCGCCGCTCAGGCAGCATATTTTTCTATGCCAATTCTCTGATTTGCCTGGCTTTTTGTCTTTTAGTTTTCAGTGTTAATCTCATCTAATAGATGGCTCTAGTTATCCAGTAAAGTTTGAATAACAAAACTAGTGTAAACTGGTTTCAAGATCAGGTTTTTGGGAAAAAGCCAACTTTTAAGTAAAAATGTAATTTTTTTGCTGTAATTAAAAATGAGCATAAATCAATAAATACAATACTTGTAACAGTTTTGACTGCGGATTTGAATTTATGTAATCGATTTGATACAAAACTGTTGATAAAAAATGTGCTCATTTTTGGACACAATATGGACAAAAAACCTGTTAAGTGGTTAACTTGCACAGAAATATGAAAACAATTAACCTCCAACATTTTTTTCTTAAATGCGAAGACTTGTTGTTACTCTCTACACACAATTTTGACAACTGTTACTTAATCTTTACAGAGACAATGGCAAGATACTTCATCCAACTTGATTTCTTTTTGTTTTGGCAATCACAAAATATCTCAACCACAAAAAATCATTCTTAACACTACAGAGCGGTCATTTTAACCGCAGTTGGAAATTTTATTTCTTCATCCAGATTTTAAATACACTATGGGGGGGAGAGAGAGAATGCATTTTTTAGGAAATAAAATTAGTTATTTTTCTCTTCTAAAAATAGTGTATATAGAATAGTCCGTGCTCTTCGCTATATTTCAGCCGTAACCAAATATACAGGGTGTTTTAAAAAAAAAAGATGGGCTAATTTCTAAAAGGCAGTAGAATACATTCAAATAATGTCTTTATATGTATATAGTAAAACCTTGATAAGTAGTCACTCAGGTTCACTGGAAATTGTAACGGATAAAGCAAAGTGACGACTTAAGCGAAGTGTTGTCAGTTTCAAGTGCAATACTGTAAAAATCGCATAAATGTAAAGTAATATTTATTAACATACAAGTTGGAATTGCACTAATAACAAATAAATATTACAAAATATATATATATATATATATATATATTTTACCTTTGTATTGAGTTTTCTAAAAGTATTAACTTCTTATGGTTGAATACGAAATACACTCACGATTTATACAAATTTTGTTTTAATTTGAGAGAGAGACGATAGCCCATGGGTCAGAATTACTGAACAATTAATTTTTTTCCCAGCACATGAACTTTTACAACACATTTAATTTTAGTGCATTAAATTCTTCGGCAGTAGTTCCTGATGCAAACATAAAAGAGAGAGAGAGAGAGAGGTAATCTTGAATACAGGGCCTGATTTTGACTTGAAGGGGGCAACGAGCAATGAAAACCTGCGATTATAACGCCTCCTTGTTTAGGAAAAAAATCTCTGATTTGTGTCAAAAAATATATTTTGTATAAATTTGAAACCCCAAGTTGAAGCCTCTTGGCAAATACTTGCCCATGCCAAAATCAGTTCCAGCATGAACAGTCCCTAACGCTTCAAGAACTTTGTGTTTTGGTCGAAAATGTAAATGAACTTCCTCAGTGTCACTTGAGTGACTTCCATTTTGACACTTAGGGCTTTTTGGTTGCTTTTGAACATATGTCATTGCTGTTATCAATCTCTTTCTTTAAAGGAAGCAATAAAAATCACCTGCTCCTCCTTCTCAAACTTTTCCATAATGAAGAGTTTACCGAAATTAACGATGAGTAAATGAGTGTTCAATACATGATTTAAACTAGACAAAAAATGGGACTACTAGTTCGTTCACATTCAAAGATTTTCTTTTGCATTTTGCAAAAAAATATTATCATAGCTTGAGCCCTGGTATAGTAACATTGTTATCAATGGCAGCTGGACAGGACCGAAGTAAAATGACGAATTAAATGGAGTGATAACTTATTAGGGTGATGACTTACTGAGGTTTTACTGTATAACAACTATTTCAACATCATTATATAATTATAACAAATTATAAAACTGTTCACCTGTTGCAACAACTTGAAAACAAAAGCAAAATAATTGCAACCATAACACATCACGTTCTTTCTGCCAGTATTAGCTTCAAAAGTAAAATCTGATCGATCCAGGTGGAATAGGGGCGGAACCCTAAGGATTCAGGTCATTTGATTCCTCAAAAAAAAATTTTGTGCAGCATGCTCTCAATAATTCATGAACATATAAAGCAATGCACATACCCTACTCCTCCCCATGTGTTCTATTCCTTATACACGAAAAGTCTGGCATCTCTAGTAATCGTTCATTGTTTTGCCTTGTCATAAAAATATTCTACAATGCTCAAAAGCAGCGGTTCTCAACCTTTTTAGATTCACAGAGTGCTTTCTGGTACATAATTTCTATGTAGGAGTCCCATGTAGGCCATTTTTTATTCTTTTATAAAAGTTACTGATTAATTATTATTCAAAAATGCTTATAATTATTTTTTCCAAATTTACTGTTTTTTATGTATTTTTCTTGAGATGCCGCAGATCCCCTGGGGAATTCACATGAAGCACCAGTTGAGAACCGCTGCTCTAAAGTATTAAAATGTTCAAAACTTACCAGAAAAGACAATGAAGGCACATAGACCCCTGCTCGTCTTTCTGGTGGTGTTAAAGCGATTATTTGCCTAAAATACATAAATTTCTACACTTATTTTGTACTAATTTTAAGTCTCAAAACAGCTTTAAAATTTAGTTTTTGTAGGTATTTTTTATAATTTTCAGGAAAACCCTCAGACCTGTTTTTCAGAGGGGGCCTCTCATACTCTTTCCCCGGGTTTGTTGCATCTCATCTTCCAACCAACTGCTTCCACCCAAAGATGCTGATATGAAGAAAACATTACGGGAGACTGAAGGGGTGAAAGTGGTTGTTCGTCCTGTATGCCTATACATGGGACTCGCGTGCATACACAGAAGAGGGAGGGTACATTTGTTTTTTCAGAAATTATTTGGGGGACCTCAGCCTCCTTACAAAATTTATTAGGAGGGTATCAAATGACCTCGTTCCTAAGTTCCAGCGCTTATGCTTTCACCCACAAAACTGCATTAAATTGCCATCGGTTTTACTGTATATAAATCAGGGCTGGACAAATCACAAAAGATCTAGGCATTAGAAAAATTTTCAAGAATAAAAAAACTTTTTGCCTCAAGAAAAAGGCCCAAAATACTCCTTTCGACTTTTTCTGGGCATAATGACCCTCTTCCGTGTTGACAGACATGCTGCTATAAATTCCAAACATTTCGCACTGATCTCAACCAGCAATTTAATAACTACACAAAGAACATTTTAGGCGCCAATACTAATTTTATAGTCGCCATGTCGACCTGGGATTTGCCAGACCCCTACATGGCAAGGATGTTTTGGGTTGTTGGTTAAGTATATTGCCTAACTAGGCAGCGGGTGTCGACATGAAGAAAACATTGAGGATACTACTGAACCAGACATGCACCTTGTCTATATTCCTCAGCGGAACTTCTAAAGAGTTGGTACATGTTGGAATGTCTGTAAGTGAAACTGACATGAAGTTTGTTTCTGTGTAATACTTGTTATGCATAGTACTCTATATCGTTCCAATTTTAGTATATGTACTGCCGAAGTGAGCACTTATGTATAGTACTCTGCCATCAACTTTTTTTTCTAACTATGAGTGAAGTGTAATGATTGAATAATTGTATTATTGTCGGCCTGTTGCTCTCTGTGGCGAGAGTTTTTAATGGGGAGATCGGCCTGCATTCGCGCCTTAAAGTTGGGCACCACAGAAAACCAACTTAGGCCGACTACCACTATGGCAACGGTTGGGTCGACATTCAGGGGACTGGAAGTTGGCCCGTAGAGTTTCCCCCCTCGTTTTTCTAAATATTTCCACATGGGTAAAGGGCTTACATCACGGAAGGGATAGGGCCTGGGTTGTGTCTGGTCTGACAGTTGTCCCAGAAGCCTACATACGGGACTCAAGCCAGTACGTGGGAGGGACGGAGCCTGGGTCGTGTCTGGTTTGACGGAGTATGTGGGAGGAGTGCAGCACATTATGCATTCATTAATTATTAGGAAGGCTGAATCCTGTCACAAAATTCATTGGGGGAGAACTAAAATGGCCTCAGCTCCCCAGGTTTGTGTGCCTGTGTAATTAGGGCTAGAAAAAAATACTGTTAGTAAAACCACAAGTGGTTCCACTGTATTAGTGGAATATTATACATAGGCTATTATTTAGGAATATAGAAATATTTAATAACTCATATAATTATCATATTAGAACAAAGCCATAAATTTCAGGACGGTTTATTATTTGTGTAAACTTAGCTGCGACCGTTACCAATATATGGGCTGAAGGGTTAACATGGATGTAAATAAAAGAAAAACAAGCACACATGGAAATTGACTAAACGCCCATAACACGTGAAGATACGTACTTCTTTTATATAAATGGGTGTGAATTACAATAATACCAAATTACACGGGGGGAAAAAAAATTACACGAACGTGGAAATAGGAAGAGAGTAATCAATATGCACTAACTTCTATTGTGCACTCGCCGCCTTTGAGGATCTTTACGGTGATCAGCATTTTTGTTGGGCTCGTAAATCGATATTCAATATCGAAATGATGAAACAATTAACGAATAATAATAACGATGATGAAAACGTTTTTTCCCCCCTTCGATTCCTGGTTTACGAAGAAACGACGACGACGAGCATGGTGGATTCGCAGCAGCGTCCTTTACATCACCACATTCCTGCTGTCCGCTTGGTCTCGCTATTAAACACGGATTGCTGCGGGGGGTTTGTGAAAACTTTGCTTCTCAACTGATTAAACTATTTAGTTTCATGAAGCTTTTTCTTTTCATTAACGATGACAAATTTTTATACACTTGAATAATGAAGGTGATGAGCGAGAGGTTGGGGAAAGAGTTGGGGAATTAATGTGTTGCCAAAACAACAAGAGAAAAATAGGTATGTAATGCAAAAAAAAACCAAAAAAAAAAACCACCAGAACAAAAATTGTCATCTGCCATTTTCTGTCACAATTTGGGATCTAGAAAATATCGTGACCATATGAATCTTATTTTACGGGTCACCAGTACAGCCCCCATAATTCTGATTCCCTCCCAATATTTCCAATAACTTCACGCATATAGCTGACACTTTGAGTTTGCTTTGAGTTGCCCCCCCCCCCAACATTTGCCAACATATACCATGGTGGCAAATATTGGGGTCGGGGGACTCGGGCCCCATGGGCCGGATATAAGTTTACGCCCATGGCGCTTGCTATCCCAATCTAGAATATTCTGTAATTTATTAGACGGTTCCCCCCCCCCCGCATTTTGGTCAAGTTACAGTATGATGATCCCTACCAGGTAGGTCCATGAATTAAGATGCGTCTGCATACAGGAACCCCTTGCCGGAATAGGGTTTTTGTGGGACCCCAAACCAAGACTTGAAGTGGGTTCTCTGGATTGACGTTCGATAGATTAAACCAAGATTAAAAAATTATTTACTTTTTAGTCCATAAAATAACAGTTGTCTCAGGCCATTTTATAATAAATTCATTCGGATAGGCTTCTTTGAAAAAAAAAGAAGGCATTCAAAGTGTATCTAACTCTTAGGCCGATTCCCAAATATTTACCGTTCACGACACCCTTGGAAATTTTAAATTCCCAGTACTTTCTCATTGGGGTTTATTCAGGTATTGCGTCAGCATCAATGGTGTGGGGAGAAGTCCGATTTCCTGACTTTTGATGACAAGGGGGGTGTTTGGATGATGCTTACGTCATCAACCATCCTTTGTAAAAATATGAAATATTCTCAATGGCATCTTGACTGAGTGCGCCAAAAACAAGTAACACTTTTCGCTAGTTTGTGGTCACCTGAACTCACATTTTCCCTATTGATAAGTCCCCTACAGACCCAAATTAGCCACAGATCTCTTGAGTGTTCTGGAACTGTGTCGCGGGTCACTTAAGTGATCTGTGAATGTGCCACGGGCCTACTTGAGTGATCTGAAAATGTGCAACGGGCCGCTTAAATGGTCTGGAATTGTGCCACGGGTGACTTAAGCTATCTGTAAATGTGCCACTTAGTTCATTTTTACAAAATTAGGTTTGAGGGGTTCAGGTCACATCGTAACTCCCAGGACCATATTTGGTCCGCGGGCCAAGGGTTCACAATATATGGCTTAGAGGGGTGGGTCGTGCTGAATCTCTTAAAAAGACTTTAATGAAGAAAAGAAAGGTTAGTAGACATTCCCTGTCAGCGGACAAAATTTTTGGTCTCATGAGTGTCCGTTATCGAGAGGTTCTGCTGTATTTTAGTAAAAAATCAAAATATTGAAAGAAAATAATTTCATACTTTATGTTATCTTTATCCGTTTCAATTAATTTAAAATGCTTTTTGAAGGTTAGTAGTTTAAAATTTATCTGGGAGAGATTCTTTGCGCTCCCCCAAACCAAACGTGCCCCTCTAAAGGTCGATCTTGCGTACGAAAATGCTCGTGACCAGGGGGGCAGGGTATTGTAATGTGGTAAATCTTCTCATGGTGCAACTTGGGTAACGAAAATTCTACCACAATTCATTGCACCGCTTGATCATTGGCGCAGAATAATTTTGATGGTCTTAACACCAACAAAAAACAAACGCCAATCCGAAGGTGCATGGGCACCCTCCAATGGTTGATAGCACACATCGCAGCGATTCCGTAGGAAAACATGATATTTGGTTTTTGGTGAAGTGCTGTTGTGCACTCTCTAGGGACCGTTCAAGTATTACGTAAGCAAATTTTTAGCCATTTTTGACCTCCCCCCCCCGCCCCCTTGTCAGCAAAATTTCGTCATCAGCTCTGCCCCTCTGAATCCTAACTCATATTTTCATAAAGGCTGGTTGATGACGTAAGCATTATCCAATCCCCCCCCCCCATCGATGATGACGTAATACTTGAACGGCCCCCTTAAAAACACCGTTTACGGATTTTGCTATTGCGATTCGACTGCACATTCTACGATTAAAAATGGTAGTTAAAGTGTCTTATATCACTTCTTAAAGTTTGTCCCATAAATTTAGAATCTTCTTGCATTTACATGTGAGAAAGAAATCAATGAACTAGAACTCCTTCCGCCACCTATCAAATAAAACTGTTACGATTCTTCGGCTAAAATTAACAACCTGATTTTGAATAATGTGCTCCATGGAAAAAAACAATATGAGCTGGTATTAGTTAATGTTTTACAAACAATAAATATTAAGTAAATGATCAAGTTTGCCTCGAAATAGATAGATGGAGGAAGGGGTTATAGTTCTTTTCCTCACATGTATTATAATATGTACTGTATAATTGTTTTCAATATTTTCTGGAAGGCATATTTTTGATGATGGAATGTTATTTTTACCCGTTTATTGGTTATGAACAAAAGTGCCTAAGAAAGACATAATTTTTTCGTTGTGAATAAGTTAAAATAGGGACATTTGGAGTCTGAGGAGTCTGAGAATTCTTCCATGTACACAGAGTATTTTTTTTTTTTTTGCTTCGCAGAAAAATTCCCTATACTGTATAAGACAGAATGTTATTTTGCCATTCCGCACAGATAACGAAATTCTGTGAGCAGAGTAACAGGTCTGTGTAGGTGAAATAAAAGGCAATATGAGAAAAAAAAGCTAAAGGGCACATTTCATTAAGAATAAAATTTTTTCTTTTTACCGCGAACATCTCGGTGCTTATCATGCCCCCCCCCCCATCCTGGAGCTAGGCCCCTCAAGACTGAAATCTTTGGTGGGGAGCCTTCTCTATAGTAAATTTATAGTGAAAAAAACAATTATATTTGTCCTGGGCTCCCATGCTAGAGCCCTGCCAGTCCTACATTTGTAGGGAGTCATATTGTTAACTTAAACAATTGAGGATAGATGCTTAATTTCATACTCAAGAGATATTCAGCGACAATTCAGATGAACAGCCTATGATTCAGTGATTAACATCATGATTATTTCAGTTAAAGCCAGAGATCTTTTACTGGTGCTTTTCGTCTGGTGACCAGGGCCGTCTTAAGCGCACCATGTCCCCCCCCCCCCCCCCAACGGGTAAAGTGATTTTTCTGAGGCACTACCTGACAAATTTTCGAAAATTTCAACCGGTTCTAATTTCTGTAAGGCCCCCTCTTCCCTTGAGGCCCTCGGGCCGTGCCCAGGTGAGCCCATGCATTAAGATGGCACTGTTGGTGATGGTTATAATCAAACCTTTTGATTTGTGAATATATCTCTTAATAGTCTGACAGGGCTTCAACCCCATGAGTTCAACCGGGCATGGTACATAGACCCATGGCTCCACATCCCGCAGTAGTACACCTATGCTGAGATCTTTGACGGGCTCTCTGGTCAGACTCTTCACAAGCCTCTAATATGAATTTGTAGTGTGAAAAACAAAGATAGAATAACATGTGATATGACAATCCTCTCGGGCCTCAATGCAGGAGCCCTGCTAGATCCACCCCGTACGTGGGGCAGGCACGTAGAGACCTAAGTTGAATAAGAGCTTCCACGATAAGATCTGGCACAATTATTTATGCCATTAAATATGTAAATTAAGAGGTGTAGCCTAGGCCCTTTTTCGTTTTCCCCTGAGGCTATATGAGTGTTGGGACGATTTTTAGTAGGGACGGATTTTTTTTGGATAAATATTCAAAAATTTTTTTGGTTCTGTAGAACAGCCTCATTATCATCAAGAGTTCCGCGAGAAACTTTACGTTGGAAACTCTTGATATAGAATACAGGTATAGATATACAGCAATGAGTAGTCAGAACATTCTGGAGCCAAACAGCACAACAAAAACTAGAGATTTTTCTGGTATTGGTATTGGCTAAAAGAGGCATTTGTCGGAAGATGAACCAGGAATCCCAACTTGTGCTGGGGGTTCGATTGATGCAAAGAAAGTCAATTTGGGAATATGGTGATAAAATAGTGAAAAGATTCTCAACAAAAAAGTGGAAGAACCTAATTTTTTTCAGAAACATGCCTCTGTAATGATAGGTGGCACTTTTTGGAAATGCGAGAAAGGAAGTGTGGTGCATGGCTGTCTTAAAAGCGTGACGGGCCCCAGGACCCAAGTGGTTTTTCTGAGGCCCTACCTGGTAAATTATAGAAAATTTTTACCAGATCTCATTTTTGTGAGGCCCCGGGCAGTGGCCGGATGGGCGCATGCGTTAAGGTGGTACTAGTGTGGGAAGATGAATTAAGCATTGAATAGCAAAGCATTCAATTCAATGCAGAATAGCATTTCAATTCTGAAAAGTATTGTATTTACCTGCGCTTCTTCAAAATTACTTCGATTTGTAAAAATTTGCGAGAGTGAAAAGCGGCCGTCTCGTCACCTCATACCTGACGCCGGCCCTTCAGCCTGGGGGTCCCATTCTCTGAGTGGTTCAGAGGTAAGATGCTCGTCTACCACGATGACGGTTTACACAGGGCCGTCTTAAGAGTGTCATGGGGGGGGGGGGGGCCCGGGCCAATTGGTTTTTTGAGGCCCTACCAAACAAATTCTAAAAAATATCCACCAGATCTCATTTTTGTGAGGCCTCTCTTCGCTTGAGGACGTCCGGGCCGTGTCCGGGTGGGCCCCCATGCATTAAGACGGCACTGGGTTCAGAATTTTTTTCCTTCCGGAAGGGGTACTTTTTAATAGAGGGTTGGGCGGGGGTGGTTCATCAAAGAGTTTAAATATGTGTGGGGGGACAAATATAAACACAAACTGAAGAATGCAGGTTTTTGTTTGTTGTAGAACTCTGAAAATGAGGACAAAGTGGAGAGAAAGGGAAAATTTCAAAACACGTGCGAGGACGCTTAAAACAACACAAAAAAAAGAGGATGTTTAATAGCACTGTGTAAAAAAATCATTACAAATAGGGTTACCAGACATCCTCCTTTTCGAACCATTTCAAACGTCCTCCTACGTTTTAGAAAATTCGCCCTTTCGTCTTCCTTCTCAGATTTTCCCAATTATTTCTCTTTTTTTTTTTCAGGGTAGGAGGGAATTTCTTTTTTTTTTTCGCACTCTGAAACGTATTTCTCCATTGATATCGGTGTTTTTCATACTCACCAATAGCCATCGAAATTTCCAGAAATTTTTCCTGTTTCCGTATTTTTTTTATTTTGGCGGTTCTGTTTTAGAGTTGGAAAAAATTATTGCTATAACCGGTTTTATCTGTCGGAATAGTGGCTCTATCTATTGGGAAAATTGGGATAAATGACTCCACTAAGCGTGAGGGCGCAGATGTTCTTTTTCTCAATCTTTGGATCAGGAACCAATTAATTGACCATTTTGCTGATTTTGACAAAAAGAGGAACATTCCCAAACTTTCCCAATTCATACACGCATTTACACAATTACACATACATTACTCTCTTGTCTTTCCCTTCACCGGGGGTCCTCAAGGGGCCCCAACCCGTATGTTGATTTATGGCCCACTTTAAGGGCCAGGCATCAACGAAAAATTGATTCTGGTTTTCACGGGCCCCCCTTTAAATAGAATTTATAACGTGAAAAAACGAAAAATGATGAGAATCGTCCCGGGTCCCAGAGCTGGAACCCTGTCAGCCTCATCCCTGTGGAGGCCATTGTTGTATGTTCAAATGCGGTGACTGAAGGGAGACGGGCGGGAGTGTCACTTATTCCAACTTAAAACTCAGTGCTTATTCCATTCTGAAACAAAGAAAACAGGATTCAAACAAACTCAATGCTGATTCCTTGTAGCATCATCTGTTATGAAAACTTGTAAAAGTGACGTCATAAAGAGTGAGCATGCAGCCATGGGCCCCCACATCCTGGAGCAGGGGCCCCCCAACCAGACTTCCACGCAGTGCCGTCTTAAGGCATGGGCCCGGGGGCCCCAAGAAAAAAGGGGCCTCACAAAAATGGGATCTGGTTGAGATTTTCGAAAATTTGCCTGGTAGGGCCTCAGAAAAATCATTTGGCCCGGGGGCCCATGATGCTATTAAGACGGCCCTGCTTCCACGGGCCCCCCTTCATGATAAATTTACAGAGTGAAAAAAAAAATATGGTGAAAATCGTCCCGGCCCTTAGGGCTGGAGCCTTTTCAGCCCACCCCTTGTGTGGGCCATGCATGTAACCGTTCTTATTTCTTAGTTTTCGAATTTGTTAACTATAATTTCAAATGGCAAGAAACAAAACAATATTTCACTCAAAATTGTAGTTTGTGCTGTCATCTATTAAATAATAAATAAAATAGAAAGACTTGTGTAAATGAAGTTACTTTTTACCTGATAGATGGCAGTAAAAGCCGTCTGATCGAAATAATACGATATCATCAATAGAGGCCAATAGATGGCAGCATGTTATGCATATAGACAAGATATTAATGGTTATATATAATCCATTAATCTTCTCTATGAATAACATGCTAAAATCTAATAAAATCTAAATCTATAACATGCTAAATCCAATCACATATCTGTGATGTTATGTGATTAGATTTTGTCTGTGATACCTCAAGAGCTATAAGCGAAAAATTTCGTATAAAAATATTTTCAAATTATACGGCACAGAGTACCTTTTTTTCTCTTTTTCCACAGCAGCAGCACAACAATTTTTCGAAAATTTTGAACATTAATCTAACATAGTGTTTGGATTGATTTTCTCTCCCTCTTTATACAGTGAGTACATTGTTGTATTTTTTGTCATTTTTTTTACATTTCGGGCAATACAGCAGGGCTGTGCTCAAGGGCATAGCGGCGGGGGCGGGGGGGGGGGGGACGACGACGACGACGACTTGGGGATCTACCCCCCCCCCCCCCGCCGAAATGTGAGAAAATGAGCAAAAAAGGGAAAAAGATGGCCAAATCTATTGTTCTATCACTTTGGCGAGGTGCGTAATGACACCTGCCCATGTATGTAATATATCTTTCTCAAGATCAATAAATGGTTAGGTTTCCCCGGAGGCACCCGAGTCCCCAGGGACAATGTGCTTATATCACTGAGTGTGACAGAGCCTGGGTGTCTCTCGGTTCCTATCACTATCACTTTGGTGCCACCCCCGAACGAAATTTCTGGCTACGCCCCTGGCTGTACTTATCATACGTGGCGACCTGTGCGAAGATAAGTTCGGGCTCTTCAGCAGTGCCATCTTAACCAGGGCCGGACTTAGGCAGGTGCGAAGGGTGCTATCGCACCGGGCCGCTAAATTTTTGGGGCCGCAAAAGGGGATAAAAAATGTTTTGATCACATTTTGATTTCAACTTCTTAGCAAAGCTACAGCTAAGCAATTCAGTCCAAGATAGAGAACCTCTAAGGTTTTAGGAGACAATCGGTTTTCTAGCCCTGAGAGCCCCAAATCTTCGAGTTCCTGGGGAAGCACTTGCAATTTTTTCACTGGGAAGCGGACACTTTTATCCATATTTATTGCCAAATGGAATTTTTTATATGACTACGAAGGAGTTTTACAGTCGTTCCCGGGCATGGACACCCTGGGTTACTGAAAAACCCCTGTTCAGAGGGGCCGCAATTTTTTTCCGCACCGGGCCGCAAAATACTTAAGCCTGTCCCTGATCTTAACGCATGGGTCCATCCACCCGGGCACAATCCAGGGGCCTGAAGGAAAGAGAGGGCCCTCAGAAAAATTAGATATAGTTGAAATTTTTTTTTCGATGTGTTGCGTAGTAGGACCTCAGAAAAATTACTCGGTCCGGGGACTCCCATGCTGCTCTTAAGACGGCCATGGGCGGAGATACCAGCGTCAATTGGAGACAGTGTACTGAGACCTGTCTCACAGGTAAAATACTTGGGGTGCCTACTAAACAAAAATCTATCTTTCACACCTCATATAGAATTTGTTAAAAATAAAACAAACAGAGTATCAGGGATGTTAAATAAAATCACTTTCCCACAGGCAAAACTTACACTGAAAAATAAATTAATTCTTTTTAAAACCATTATTAGACCTACAATGCTGTACGCTTCACCTGCATGGTCACAAGCATGTAAAATGAACATTAAAAATTTACAGACGGTGCAGAACAAATTCCTCAGAAGATACACCAGAGCACCATGGTACATTAGAGGTATAAATATCAGAAATGATCTAAAAATCCCCCACATATTTGACTACATTAAAAAAATAAATGCTGATCAATTCGATAGGATGAGAGAATCGGAACATCAGCATTTGAGAGACATTGTGGATTACGATGCTCACATTTTTGGAAAATATAGAAGACCACGGCAAATTCTACATCTGGATTGGAATCGTTTATAACCACATTTGAAATATTGTGAAATTTGTTAAACCTTGTTTTGAAGGTGAAATCTTCCTTTTGTCTTTTGTGTACATATTTACTTTTTTTTTTTTTTTTTCTTATTTTCGATGAGCACTTACTGAGCAGAACTTTGTAAAGTGTCTTAATATATTTTCTTGTTGATTGTTTTACTATGCATTTGTTTTTTATTGATTCTTAAGAACAAACGAGGTTTTTGCGCTGCGATACCCATGCAGTGTTTTTTATTGTCCTCTTTTCCACTCTGAACTTTTGGAAGTTGTTTGTTGATGAAAAAATGTGACCTGCTGATGAACCTGGCTTTGGTTGTGGTGGCATCTTTCCCGACTTAATTTTGAATAGTCTAAAATATTTTTCTTTTCCTTTTTGTCTTGTCTTCAAAATTATTATTATTATTATTATTATTTTTTTTTTTTCCCCCTCTTCATAGACCTTCTTGGTCAGTCCGTATGCCGACAGTCGTCCCCAAAACGGATGGGAATCGGCTTCATATTCAATTCTGGTCTGGTCTGGTAGATACCAGCGTCAAAGGCGGAGTCGACTGATCTAGTGTATATATGAACTGACATCACCATCGTGCCCCCCCCCAAGACTTCCAAGTCTATCTCCGCCTATGAAGACGGCCCTGATCCTCAGACACGATTTTATATCCCTGAGGAGGGGGGGGGGGAGGGTCGTCATCCAAAGATTCATGCATTATGACAGAATATACAGGAATGCTGAAAAATATCTACTTATGAATGAGAATTCAGAGAATTAATAAAGGGAAAAAAATCCCAGAATCGATGAAAATTCAGAATTGATGAGAGGAAGAAAAAATCACAGAATTTTTCTGTAAATTCGGAATTAATTAAAGGAAAAATCCTAGAATTATAAATATATTTGATATAGATGGGATATATTTTTCACTTCTAATTACCATAAGTGCCGCGGGGATTCCTAAACCGTGGGAGCCTGGTGCGACCGCACCTGCCACAACCCCCCCCCCCCAAGGGCGGCTCGAAAATTCAATATATTAAAAATATATTTCATCAAACACAGACGTGGATTTATGTTTTTGCTGCCTTTCTCCCATGTTGGTCTTATTTTCTTGCCCCATTCCTCAAATCTGCCGTCCTTCTGAACTTGGCGGGGGGGGGGGGGGGCAAGGGGGGCGAGAATGATCCAATAGCGTCTCGAGTTCCCTAGCAAACTCAAAATGTCAGCTATATGCGTGAAGTTATTGGAAGTATTGGAGGCATCAGAATTATGGTGGGGGGGGAGAGGGGGCGGCCCAAACTTAATATTTCCATAGCACTATGGAGATATTAGGTTTGGGCCGCCCCCATAATTCTGATTCCCTCCCAATATTTCCAATAACTTCACGCATATAGCTGACACTTTGAGTTTGCTTTGAGTTGCCGACCCCCCCCCCCAACATTTGCCAACATATACCATGGTGGCAAATGTTGGGGTCGGGGGACTTGGGCCCTATGGGCCGGATATAAGTTCACGCCCATGGCGCTTGCTATCCCAATCTAGAATATTCTGTAATTTATCAGACTGTCCCCCCCCCCCCCCCCGCATTTTGGTCAAGTTACAGTATGATGATCCCTACCAGGTAGGTCCATGAATTAAGATGCATCTGCATACAGGAACCCCTTGCCGGAATAGGGTTTTTGTGGGACCCCAAACCAAGACTTCAAGTGGGTTCTCTGGATTGACGTTCGATAGATGTGAAACCAAGATTAAAAAATTATTTACTTTTTAGTCCATAAAATAACAGTTGTCCCAGGCCATTTTATAATAAATTCATTCGGATAGGCTTCTTTGAAAAAAAAAGAAAGCATTCAAAGTGGATCTAACTCTTAGGCCGATTCCCAAATATTTTACGTTCACGACACCCTTGGAAATTTTAAAATATCTTGCGGCACCCTTGTCCGATCTTGAGACACTTAGACGGCACCCCCCCCAAAGTGCCATGACGCAGTTTTCAGGAATCACAACTTCATTACTCCCTCTCTCTCTCTATCTTTCCTCAATTTTAATATAATTTTATCCTAAGATCGGAAAGCACTACTCAAAGGCACCCACAAACGTCCATGCTCGCGGCACCCTGGAGAATGAGTCTAGAAATTTCACACATCTTGTAGCATCTTATGCCCTCGACACCGATAATCAAGTTCATTGGAATCTAGGATATCGTACACCATTTGGGATTCACCTTTCCAGGGCAAGTGATTTTTATTCAGCACTCATCCATTCCCGGGTCAATCAACGAAGGAACCGTGGACCAACTGTGGTACTTTGCAATATAATTCTTTCGAATTTATGCTTTATTATGAAACATATCCTTCGGAGCCCTTAGGAATCTTTTTTTTTTTTCTCTTTCAGTGGTGTGTGAACCATCTCTGGTGGAGCCACCTTTTAGCGACATGAGGCTATTCTTAGGTTCAGAGGCCCCCGAGACCTTAAAAATCTCTTTCAGAGGTGTATGTGAACAACCTGCGCCCCCCCCCAACGTCCTGCAGGTTCCAGAGCTCCAAGGCTGGGACCTTTGGTGGACCCCCAGACCAGACTTTTCACGGGTAATAGTGAATAGTCTTCATAGGCGTACGCAGAATTTTCTTGAGGGGGGGATTCAGATTTTTTTTTCTTCTGTTCTGGGGGGGGGGAATTACGTTTTTTCCTGCAAAGTAACGCTATAATCTTGGCTCAAGAGGGGGTCCCCCCCCCCTGCGTACGCCAGTCTCTGTATAGTGAATTCATAGCGTGAAAAAAAATCCCGTGAACTGTCCCGGGCCCCACGACTGGAGCCCATACAGCTATATATTTTAGTCAAATGGCTTGTGCGTTGTATTGAGTTGATGGCTGTCTTCATGGGGAGAACGACGCGAGTGATTCGATACTTACGAGCACAGGGCAAGGGGAGGCACCACTATAAATCTCTGCTAACTTTTCCGACACAACTCTGCCTGTTTTGAAGTAACAGAAGTAAGGTGCTATGCACAGTCCGGGGCTGTGAGCGATTCTATCGATCTATAGCAAATATTTGAACGGTGATGTGTTCAATGTACAGGGGGGGGGGGGGGGGGTGTGAATATCCATAATTAAATAATTAACTCCTTCACTTACAAGCGATTGCCATAAAATTCTGATGATCTCTATTAGACGAATCGGCGATAAATCTGGCAACCTTTTCCTAAGGGGCCGTTCAAGTATTACGTCAGCAAATATTTAGCCATTTTTGACCCCTCTTTGTCAACAAAAGTCAGCAAAACTCTGACCCCCCCTCTTCCCCCACTTGTCAGCAAAATTTCGTCATCAGCTCTGCCCCTCTGAATCCTAACGCATATTGGTGGGATCAGAGACGTACACGGAGGGCATGGGGGGCTCGTGCACCCCCCCCCCTCCTCTCGACGATAAAAAAATCTATTTTTTTTTAATGCAAAAAAATAATTTTTTTGAATTGAAATTTTGGAAGAAAATACTTTTATATGTTATTATAATCGATTTCTGTTAATTCCAATGCTATTTGAAGGGTAAGAACTCAAAATTTATCTTTAATAAATTCATTGCGACCCACCCTTTAAGCCAGCGGTTCTCAACCTTTTCTGGCTCGCTTTTCAGTGAATAATTTCTCTGGCGGAGCCCTGTTTAACTCGAGGAGCCCTTTTATTATTATATTATTTATATGGCGGTACCCTTTAGGCCTCTTTTCTTAAATCAAATTTATTGATTTACTTTATTATTCTCGAGTGGCCACGGAGCCCTTGGGAAGTACACACGGAGCAGCGGTTCTCAACCAAGCCATATAATGATAAATCACATAAACACCGTTGGCCCGCGGACCAAATATGGCCATGGGGGTTATCTGATGCGGCCTGCCCTCCTCAAACCTAATTTTGTAAAAATGCACAATATATAAGCGGCACATTTACAGATTGCTTAAATGACCCGTGGTACAATTCTAGAGCATTTAAGCGGCCCGTGGCACATTTTCAGATCACTTAAATGACCCGGGACACAGTTCCAGAACGCTTAACATCCCTCACACATTTAGAGATCCCTTGAGTGACATGTGGCATAGTTTTATAGCACTTGAGCGTACCCCCTCCCAGTGCGGTTATACATCACTCAAGTTACTCGCTGCACATTCTCAGATTATTTAAGTGATCCGCGGCATATAATTATGGATGACTTGAGTGATGCGTGGCACAGTTCCAGAGCACTTAAGCGGCCCGGGCAAAACATTTAGAGGTCACTGAAGTGGTTCTGTGGGGCACTTATCAATAGAGGGGGGAAATGTTACTGCCCACTAAGTGCCCACAAACTATCGAAAGGTTTTTCTAGTTTTCGGCACTCCCAGTAAGATGCCATTAAGAATATTTCATATTCTCATAAAGGGTGGTTGATGACGTAAGCATTATCCAAACCCCTCTTCCCCCCCCTTGCCATCAAAGGTCAGCAAATCGGAACCCCCCCCCCATCGATGATGACGTAATACTTTAATGACCCCTAACCTAACCGCACGTTAGAAAAAGGAAAAAAAGTAGAAGAGATAAGGAAGGAAAAAAAAAAAACAAGAAAGAGTAAACCAGTATATTAGATAAGTGGATAACCGGGTAGTAAGTAGTGATTGATTGAAGAGTAAAGGGAGAACTTGTTCGAATTTATTCCCCTGGCGTTTGGACGCAATATTATGTTCTTGATCTTTAAGTGGTTGAAGAAACCCATTTCAAAGCTGCTTACAGCCGAAACCAGTCACCAGAAAATAGTGAAATTTTAAATTTTGTGGGATGTTTTAATAAAGGGATGACAATTTCTTTCAAAATAGTTCCGAATATACCCACCCGCACCTCTCCCCAATTTTCAGATTACTGGTTATGGCTGCAGGCAGATTTGAAAAAAAAAAATTCTTTAATTAATGGATACCCTGTACTAAATCTATGCATCTAATTTTATTGATTTCAAGATTTCAAAACCATGCCGTGGTCATTTTGTGAATTTTCTGGCCATTCATGTGTGTGTGAGATGAAATATGAAATAGAAAAATCAATGTAAAATAACATAGCAATTTCCTACAGTGAGACAGAACGAAACAGTAACAGTGTGGGCGAATTCCATTGTTGCTTGGATTACGTTCGATTGAACAAAGTGATTGTTGAAATCACCTAATGACTGACTGGATCTACAATGAGTTTCTTCAGTCTTGCAAGAATCAAGTGTAGGAGTGGACGCGTGTTGCGTCTGAAGCAGAAGCAAGTGATATATCCGTGAGAGGAGAGTTGACAAGTGAACGCGTGTAGCGTTTGAAGACGAAGTATCGCGGAATTAAAGGTCAGTTTTTTATTATTTACCATTTTCCATTTAGTTTGAATGTTATGTAAAATATTTTAAACATCGATTTTTTTTTCTCAATGATTCAATAATGTTTAAATTTGAGCCTTGTCGTGGAAGTCACGGAATAATTTCAAATAATTATCGCCACGATTGATACAAAATAGACCATTTCACCAGAGAAGTCTTCATCTTTAATAATCGCTTCTGTAGCTGTTGGTCTGTAGAATTTATTAAAATCAAAATGAGACATCATGAGACGCGTTATAACTGTTTCTCAACCTGGGGCCATATGGTTCCCTTGTGGTTACTCCAAGGGGCGACGAGTGAAAATCAAGTTAAAGAGAAGGAATGACAGGCTGCTGGGGGGGGGGGGCACAAATCGCTGTGGGGTCATAAAAATTCTAATGTACCGAGATGAAGCTTCAAGTGAAATTGGGGAGGTGGGAAGTGTGACTACTTTCAGAATGAAGCGGAACTGCCCATAGGGCCAGGGCCTTTCCAAACACGCGCCCACTCGGACGCAGCCCGAGGTCTTGGGTGCGTAGGAGGGCACCTCCATGATAATGAGATATTTTTTTTCTAGAATAAGTATATAAATTTGTATACACGTACTCTCAACCGGGTAGGGGTCTCCTGATGCTGCTAAAATGGTAATGCATAGAACCACAGCAAACTTAATACATGGGCCCAAGCCTTATGTCAATAGTGGATCGTGGATGATGAGATATGGTACTATGATTTCCGAGAGACAGTAAATAAGTGAGTTGTTGCTTCCAGCTAAAGTAAGTGATGAGCCATTACATATGACCACCGGTGTAATACTCTGATCTGCGTCCTGGAAGCAGGTGTAAGCGCGGAAGTCTACAGATCTGTGGTCACTGCGAACTAGGGGGGCGGGGGGCTTAACTGCGAACAATGAGTTACAGGCGCGTGAGCCACTCACCTCTAGCGCAAATCAATGTCGACTGGAGTAATAGTTTTGAGACGTCGAAATATATATATACGAATATATATCGAAAAAGCTGCTCGCGAGAATACCGAAAGGATTTCTGGTCGAGTTGCAGTCTCATTAACATGCTGGAAAAAAAAAGCGGATTGTTCCACATTACTCAGTTGTCACATTCGAGAATTCTTTAGAATATCAAAATTTTTTTAGCAGATAAATGCAAAATTTTTAATTGATTTCAGAATCACGGCTGCAAAAATGAATCTCTAGTTGAAAAATTCTCGAAAATACTGTATATTAGCAGGTTTAAGTATCAAATGTATCAAGAGATTCTACTCGGTGACCATCACTCTGCAAGAGTAATGAGGTAGAACATAATATTCGTATTACTAGTCATGCCCAGATTGAGAACAAAGCACCCGTTAAGTTTTCAGGGATTCACTCATCACATAACAGTCACATGCGGAGAATTATTAAGCCTTATAAGCCGAGACAGAACTAACAATCTCGACGAAAAGATCTCTAGTTAGGTAGTTCGCGAAACACATCGTACGGAATTTTGGAATGTTTGAATAATAGTCAATTAAGGGGATTCCTTCCGGTGACCCTTAATACATAGCACAGGTACCAGTCGGAACATTATATTCGTGGTAGTAGTTGAAGAAAACGAGTGAGATTTCAAAATAAAACACTGGGCGTAGACATGAAAGTTTTAAGGGATTTACTCATCACGTAGCAATCACACGCGGACAGTACATAAGCTTTATAAGAAGAGACCGAGATAAAAGTCTGCGCGAATAAATCTCTGGTTAGGTAAATAGTGAAACACAAGGTACGGAATTTTGGAAGGTTTGGACATTAATCACGAAAACGGATTGTACTCGCTGACCTTTACTATATAACAAGTATTAATCCGAATATTATATTCGTGGTAGTCGTTTCAGCCAACGGGTGACATTGAGAATGAAATACTCGGCGTAGTCAGGAAAGACTTCAGGGATTCACTCAACACGTAGCAATCACACGTGGACAGTTGCTAAGCTTTATAAGCCGGGACCGAGATAAAAAATCTGGGCGGATAAATTTTTAGTAAGGTAGTTCGCGATACACAACATAGGGAATTTAGAAGGTTTCAATGTGAATCACTTCAGGGAATTCTAACTGGTGCCCCTCAATATATCTATAAGTCCGAACATTATATTACTGGTAGGAGCTGTAACAAACGGGTGAGATTGAAAATAAAATCTGGGCGGTAGTTATAATAATTCTCTGGTTAGGTAGATCGCGAAAAACCAAAGTACGGAATTTTAGAAGGTTTGAATATTAATCACAAACGTATTGTACTCGGTGACCTTTACTATATAACAGGTTTTAGGCCAAATATTATATTCGCGATAACCGTTTCAATGAACGGGTGACATTGAGAATAAAATACTCGGCGTAGTCATGAAAGTTTTCAAGGAGCAATTCATCACGTAGCAGTCACACGCGGACAGTTCTTAAGCTTTATAACCCGAGACCGACATGAAAATCTGGGCGAATAATTCTCTGGTTAGGTATATCGCGAAACACAAAGTACGGAATTTTAGAAGTTTTGAATAATTATCACATAGACGTATTGTACTCGGTTTCCCTTACTGTATAACAGGTGCTAGTCCTTACATTATATTCGTGGTAGTCGTTTAAACGGTGACATTGAAAATAAAATACTCGGCGTAGACATGAAAGTGTTCAGGGAATCACTCATTACGTAGCAGTAACACGCGGATAGTTCTTAAGCTTTATAAGCCGAGCCGAGCGAATAATCTGGCGAATAAATAACTGGTTCGCGAAATACAAAGTAGGGCTTTTTAGAAGGTTTCAATATTAATCACACACACACACACACATACTAAAAGGGATTGTACTCGGTCACCCTTACTATATAACAGGTATTAGGCCTATTATTATATTCGTGATAGTTGTTTGAATCAACGGGTGACATTGAGAATAAAACACTCGGCGTAGTCATGAAAGTTTTCAGGAATTCACTCATCACGTAGCAGTTACACGTGGACAGATCTTAACATTTATAAGCGGAGAACGAGCTAACAATCTGGCCGAATAAATATCTGGTTAGGTAGTTCGTGAAACACAAAGTACGTAATTTTAGAAGGTTTGAATATTGATCAATAAGACGGATTGTACTCGGTTACTTTTACTACATAACAGGTATTAGGCGGAACATATTCGGGGCAGTTGTAGAAAACGGGTGAGGTTGAAAATAAAACACTCGGCGTAGTCATGAAAGTTTTCAGGGATTGACTCATCACGTAGCAATCACACGCGGACAGTTCTTAAGATTTATAAGGCGACACCGAGATAAATATCTGTGCGAATAAATCTCTGGTAAGGTAGGTCGGGAAACACAACGTACGGATATTTATAAAGTTTCAATTTTAATCACTTAAACGTATTGTACTCGGTTTCCCTTACGACATTATAGGTATTAGGTCGAATATTATATTCATGATAGTCGTTTCAATCAATGGATGACATTGAGAATAAGATACTCGGCGTAGTCATGAAAATTTTCAGGGATACACTCATCACGTAGCAGTTACACGCGGACAGTTCTTAAGCTTTATGAGCCGAGACCGAGATAGAAGTATGGGTGAATAATTCTCTGGTTAGGTAGTTCGCGAAATACAAAGTAGGGTTTTTAAGAAGATTTCAATATTAATCACACTTAAACGTATTGTACTGGGTGACCTTTACTATATAACAGGTTTTAGACCGAATACTATATTCGCGATAGCCGTTTCAATCAATGGGTGACATTGAGAACAAAATACTCGGCGTAGTCATGAAAGTTTTCAGGGATTCACTCATCACGTAGCAGTTACACGCGGACAGTTCTTAAGCTTTATAAGCCGAGACTGTGCTAACAATCTGGCCGAATAAATATCTGGTTAGGTAGATCGCGAAATACAAAGTACGGGTTTTTAAAAGGTTTCAATATTAATGATTTAAACGTATTGTACTCGGTTACCTTAACTACATAACAGGTTTTAGGTCGAATATTATATTCCTGATAGTCGTTTCAATCAATGGGTGACATTGAGAATAAAATACTCGGCGTAGTCATGACAGTTTTTAGGGTTTGACTCATCACGTAGCAGTTACACGCGGACAGTTCTTAAGCTTTATAAGCCGAGAACGAGATAACAATCTGGGCGAATAAACATCTGGTTAGGTAGTTCGCGAAACACAAATTACGTTTTTTCAGAAGGTTTCAGTATTAATGACTTAAACGTATTGTACTCGGTTACCTTAACTATATAACAGGTTTCAGGTCGAATATTATATTCGCGATAGCTGTTTCAGTAAACGGGTGACATTGAGAATAAAATACTCGGCGTAGTCATGAAAGTTTTTAGGGTTTGACTCATCACGTAGCAGTTACACGCGGACAGTTCTTAAGCTTTATAAGCCGAGACCGAGATAACAATCTGGCCGAATAAATATCTGGTTAGGTAGTTCGCGAAACACAAATTACGGGTTTTCAGAGGGTTTCAATATTAATGACTTAAACGTATTGTACTCGGTTACCTTAACTATATAACAGGTTTTAGGCCGAATATTATATTCGCGATAGTCGTTTCAATTAATGGGTGACATTGAGAATAAAATACTCGGCGTAGTCATGAAAGTTTTTAGGGTTTGACTCATCACGTAGCAGTTACACGCGGACAGTTCTTAAGCTTTATAAGCCGAGAACGAGATAACAATCTGGGCGAATAAACATCTGGTTAGGTAGTTCGCGAAAAACAAATTACGTTTTTTCAGAAGGTTTCAGTATTAATGACTTAAACGTATTGTACTCGGTTACCTTAACTATATAACAGGTTTTAGGTCGAATATTATATTCGCGATAGCTGTTTCAGTAAACGGGTGACATTGAGAATAAAATACTCGGCGTAGTCATGAAAGTTTTTAGGGTTTGACTCATCACGTAGCAGTTACACGCGGACAGTTCTTAAGCTTTATAAGCCGAGACCGAGATAACAATCTGGGCGAATAAACATCTGGTTAGGTAGTTCACGAAACACAAATTACGGGTTTTCAGAAGGTTTCAATATTAATGATTTAAACGTATTGTACTCGGTTACCTTAACTATATAACAGGTTTTAGGCTGAATATTATATTCGCGATAGCCGTTTCAATCAATGGGTGACATTGAGAATAAAATAGTCGGCGTAGTCATGAAAGTTTTCAGGGATTCACTCATCACGTAGCAGTTACACGCGGACAGTTCTTAAGCTTTATAAGCCGAGACCGAGCTAACAATCTGGCCGAATAAATCTCTGGTTAGGTAGGTCGGGAAACACAACGTACGGATATTTAGAAAGTTTCAATTTTAATCACTTAAACGTATTGTACTCGGTTTCCCTTACTACATTATAGGTATTAGGTCGAATATTATATTCCTGATAGTCGTTTCAATCAATGGGTGACATTGAGAATAAAATACTCGGCGTAGTCATGAAAGTTTTTAGGGCTTGACTCATCACGTAGCAATTACACGCGGACAGTTCTTAAGCTTTATAAGCCGAGACCGAGCTAACAATCTGGCCGAATAAATATCTGGTTAGGTAGATCACGAAATACAAAGTACGGGGTTTTAAAAGGTTTCAATATTAATCACTTAAACGTATTGTACTCGGTTACCTTAACTATATAACAAGTTTTAGGCCGAATATTATATTCGTGATAGTCGTTTCAATCAATGGGTGACGTTGAGAATAAGACACTCGGCGTAGTCATGAAAATTTTCAGGGATACACTCATCACGTAGCAGTTACACGCGGACAGTTCTTAAGCTTTATGAGCCGAGATCGAGATAGAAGTCTGGGTGTATAATTCTCTGGTTAGATAGTTCGCGAAATACAAAGTAGGGTTTTTCAGAAGATTTCAATATTAATCACACTTAAACGTATTGTACTGGGTTACCTTTACTATATAACAGGTTTTAGACCGAATACTATATTCGCGATAGCCGTTTCAATCAATGGGTGACATTGAGAATAAAATACTCGGCGTAGTCATGAAAGTTTTCAGGGATTCACTCATCACGTAGCAGTTACACGCGGACAGTTCTTAAGCTTTATAAGCCGAGACCGAGCTAACAATCTGGCCGAATAAATTTCTGGTTAGGAAGGTCGGGAAACACAACGTACGGATATTTAGAAAGTTTCAATTTTAATCACTTAAACGTATTGTACTCGGTTTCCCTTACTACATTATAGGTATTAGGTCGAATATTATATTCCTGATAGTCGTTTCAATCAATGGGTGACATTGAGAATAAAATACTCGGCGTAGTCATGAAAGTTTTTAGGGTTTGACTCATCACGTAGCAATTACACGCGGACAGTTCTTAAGCTTTATAAGCCGAGACCGAGCTAACAATCTGGCCGAATAAATATCTGGTTAGGTAGTTCGCGAGCTAAAAAGTACGGGTTTTTAGAAGGTTTCAATATAAATCACTTAAATGTATTGTACTCGGTTACCTTAACTATATAACAGGTTTTAGGCCGAATATTATATTCGTGATAGCTGTTTCAGTAAACGGGTGACATTGAGAATAAAATACTCGGCGTAGTCATGAAAGTTTTTAGGGATTGACTCATCACGTAGCAGTTAGACGCGGACAGTTCTTAAGCTTTATAAGCCGGGACCGAGATAACAATCTGGGCTAATAAACATCTTGTTAGGTAGTTCGCGAAACACAAATTACGGGTTTTTAGAAGGTTTCAATATTAATGACTTAAACGTATTGTACTCGGTTACCTTAACTATACAACAGGTTTTAGGCCGAATATTACATTCGTGATAGTCGTTTCAATCAATGGGTGACATTGAGAATAAGACACTCGGCGTAGTCATGAAAATTTTCAGGGATACACTCATCACGTAGCAGTTACACGCGGACAGTTTTTAAGCTTTATGAGCCGAGACCAAGATAGAAGTCTGGGTGTATAATTCTCTGGTTAGGTAGTTCGCGAAATACAAAGTAGGGTTTTTCAGAAGATTTCAATATTAATCACATTTAAACGTATTGTACTGGGTTACCTTTACTATATAACAGGTTTTAGACCGAATACTATATTCGCGATAGCCGTTTCAATCAATGGGTGACATTGAGAATAAAATATTCGGCGTAGTCATGAAAGTTTTCAGGGATTCACTCATCACGTAGCAGTTACACGCGGACAGTTCTTAAGCTTTATAAGCCGAGACCGAGCTAACAATCTGGCCGAATAAATATCTGGTTAGGTAGTTCGCGAGCTAAAAAGTACGGGTTTTTAGAAGGTTTCAATATAAATCACTTAAATGTATTGTACTCGGTTACCTTAACTATATAACAGGTTTTAGGCCGAATATTATATTCGCGGTAGCTGTTTCAGTAAACGGGTGAGATTGAGAATAAAATACTCGGCGTAGTCATGAAAGTTTTCAGGGATTCACTCATCACGTAGCAGTTACACGCGGACAGTTCTTAAGCTTTATAAGCCGAGACCGAGCTAACAATCTGGCCGAATAAATCTCTGGTTAGGAAGGTCGGGAAACACAACGTACGGATATTTAGAAAGTTTCAATTTTAATCACTTAAACGTATTGTACTCGGTTTCCCTTACTACATTATAGGTATTAGGTCGAATATTATATTCCTGATAGTCGTTTCAATCAATGGGTGACATTGAGAATAAAATACTCGGCGTAGTCATGAAAGTTTTTAGGGTTTGACTCATCACGTAGCAATTACACGCGGACAGTTCTTAAGCTTTATAAGCCGAGACCGAGCTAACAATCTGGCCGAGTAAATATCTGGTTAGGTAGTTCGCGAGCTAAAAAGTACGGGTTTTTAGTAGGTTTCAATATAAATCACTTAAATGTATTGTACTCGGTTACCTTAACTATATAACAGGTTTTAGGCCGAATATTATATTCGCGATAGCTGTTTCAGTAAACGGGTGACATTGAGAATAAAATACTCGGCGTAGTCATGAAAGTTTTTAGGGTTTGACTCATCACGTAGCAGTTACACGCGGACAGTTCTTAAGCTTTATAAGCCGAGACCGAGATAACAATCTGGGCGAATAAACATCTGGTTAGGTAGTTCGCGAAACACAAATTACGGGTTTTCAGAAGGTTTCAATATTAATGATTTAAACGTATTGTACTGGGTGACCTTTACTATATAACAGGTTTTAGACCGAATACTATATTCGCGATAGCCGTTTCAATCAATGGGTGACATTGGGAATAAAATACTCGGCGTAGTCATGAAAGTTTTCAGGGATTCACTCATCACGTAGCAGTTACACGCGGACAGTTCTTATGCTTTATAAGCCGAGACCGAGCTAACAATCTCGCCGAATAAATATATGGTTAGGTAGATCGCGAAATCGAAAGTACGGGTTTTTAAAAGGTTGCAATATTAATCACTTAAACGTATTGTACTCGGTTACCTTAACGATACAACAGGTTTTAGGCCGAATATTATATTCGTGATAGTCGTTTCAATCAATGGGTGACATTGAGAATAAGACACTCGGCGTAGTCATGAAAATTTTCAGGGATACACTCATCACGTAGCAGTTACACGCGGACAGTTTTTAAGCTTTATGAGCCGAGACCAAGATAGAAGTCTGGGTGTATAATTCTCTGGTTAGGTAGTTCGCGAAATACAAAGTAGGGTTTTTCAGAAGATTTCAATATTAATCACATTTAAACGTATTGTACTGGGTTACCTTTACTATATAACAGGTTTTAGACCGAATACTATATTCGCGATAGCCGTTTCAATCAATGGGTGACATTGAGAATAAAATACTCGGCGTAGTCATGAAAGTTTTTAGGGTTTGACTCATCACGTAGCAATTACACGCGGACAGTTCTTAAGCTTTATAAGCCGAGACCGAGCTAACAATCTGGCCGAATAAATATCTGGTTAGGTAGTTCGCGAGCTAAAAAGTACGGGTTTTTAGAAGGTTTCAATATAAATCACTTAAACGTATTGTACTGGGTTACCTTTACTATATAACAGGTTTTAGACCGAATACTATTTTCGCGATAGCCGTTTCAATCAATGGGTGACATTGAGAATAAAATACTCGGCGTAGTCATGAAAGTTTTCAGGGATTCACTCATCACGTAGCAGTTACACGCGGACAGTTCTTAAGCTTTATAAGCCGAGACCGAGCTAACAATCTGGCCGAATAAATCTCTGGTTAGGAAGGTCGGGAAACACAACGTACGGATATTTAGAAAGTTTCAATTTTAATCACTTAAACGTATTGTACTCGGTTTCCCTTACTACATTATAGGTATTAGGTCGAATATTATATTCCTGATAGTGGTTTCAATCAATGGGTGACATTGAGAATAAAATACTCGGCGTAGTCATGAAAGTTTTTAGGGTTTGACTCATCACGTAGCAGTTACACGCGGACAGTTTTTAAGCTTTATGAGCCGAGACCGAGCTAACAATCTGGCCGAGTAAATATCTGGTTAGGTAGTTCGCGAGCTAAAAAGTACGGGTTTTTAGTAGGTTTCAATATAAATCACTTAAATGTATTGTACTCGGTTACCTTAACTATATAACAGGTTTTAGGCCGAATATTATATTCGCGATAGCTGTTTCAGTAAACGGGTGACATTGAGAATAAAATACTCGGCGTAGTCATGAAAGTTTTTAGGGTTTGACTCATCACGTAGCAGTTACACGCGGACAGTTCTTAAGCTTTATAAGCCGAGACCGAGATAACAATCTGGGCGAATAAACATCTGGTTAGGTAGTTCGCGAAACACAAATTACGGGTTTTCAGAAGGTTTCAATATTAATGATTTAAACGTATTGTACTCGGTTACCTTAACTATATAACAGGTTTTAGGCCGAATATTATATTCGCGATAGCCGTTTCAATCAATGGGTGACATTGAGAATAAAAAAGTCGGCGTAGTTATGAAAGTTTTCAGGGATTCATTCATCACGTAGCAGTTACACGCGGACAGTTCTTAAGCTTTATAAGCCGAGACCGAGCTAACAATCTGGCCGAATAAATATCTGGTTATGTAGATCGCAAAATACAAAGTACGGGTTTTTAAAAGGTTTCAATATTAATCACTTAAACGTATTGTACTCGGTTACCTTAACTATATAACAGGTTTTAGGCCGAATATTATATTCGCGATAGCCGTTTCAATCAATGGGTGACATTGAGAATAAAAAAGTCGGCGTAGTTATGAAAGTTTTCAGGGATTCATTCATCACGTAGCAGTTACACGCGGACAGTTCTTAAGCTTTATAAGCCGAGACCGAGCTAACAATCTGGCCGAATAAATATCTGGTTATGTAGATCGCAAAATCGAAAGTACGGGTTTTTAAAAGGTTGCAATATTAATCACTTAAACGTATTGTACTCGGTTACCTTAACTATATAACAGGTTTTAGGCCGAATATTATATTCGCGATAGCCGTTTCTATCAACTGGTGACATTGAGAATGAAATACTCGGCGTAGTCATGAAAATTTTCAGGGATACACTCATCACGTAGCAGTTACACGCGGACAGTTTTTAAGCTTTATGAGCCGAGACCAAGATAGAAGTCTGGGTGTATAATTCTCTGTTTAGGTAGTTCGCGGAATACAAAGTAGGGTTTTTCAGAAGATTTCAATATTAATCACATTTAAACGTATTGTACTGGGTTACCTTTACTATATAACAGGTTTTAGACCGAATACTATATTCGCGATAGCCGTTTCAATCAATGGGTGACATTGAGAATAAAATACTCGGCGTAGTCATGAAAGTTTTCAGGGATTCACTCATCACGTAGCAGTTACACGCGGACAGTTCTTAAGCTTTATAAGCCGAGACCGAGCTAACAATCTGGCCGAATAAATCTCTGGTTAGGAAGGTCGGGAAACACAACGTACGGATATTTAGAAAGTTTCAATTTTAATCACTTAAACGTATTGTACACGGTTTCCCTTACTACATTATAGGTATTAGGTCGAATATTATATTCCTGATAGTGGTTTCAATCAATGGGTGACATTGAGAATAAAATACTCGGCGTAGTCATGAAAGTTTTTAGGGTTTGACTCATCACGTAGCAATTACACGCGGACAGTTCTTAAGCTTTATAAGCCGAGACCGAGCTAACAATCTGGCCGAATAAATATCTGGTTAGGTAGTTCGCGAGCTAAAAAGTACGGGTTTTTAGAAGGTTTCAATATAAATCACTTAAACGTATTGTACTGGGTTACCTTTACTATATAACAGGTTTTAGACCGAATACTATATTCGCGATAGCCGTTTAAATCAATGGGTGACATTGAGAATAAAATACTCGGCGTAGTCATGAAAGTTTTCAGGGATTCACTCATCACGTAGCAGTTACACGCGGACAGTTCTTAAGCTTTATAAGCCGAGACCGAGCTAACAATCTGGCCGAATAAATCTCTGGTTAGGAAGGTCGGGAAACACAACGTACGGATATTTAGAAAGTTTCAATTTTAATCACTTAAACGTATTGTACTCGGTTTCCCTTACTACATTATAGGTATTAGGTCGAATATTATATTCCTGATAGTGGTTTCAATCAATGGGTGACATTGAGAATAAAATACTCGGCGTAGTCATGAAAGTTTTTAGGGTTTGACTCATCACGTAGCAGTTACACGCGGACAGTTTTTAAGCTTTATGAGCCGAGACCAAGATAGAAGTCTGGGTGTATAATTCTCTGGTTAGGTAGTTCGCGAAATACAAAGTAGGGTTTTTAAAAGGTTTCAATATTAATCACATTTAAACGTATTGTACTCGGTTACCTTAACTATATAACAGGTTTTAGGCCGAATATTATATTCGCGATAGCCGTTTCAGTAAACGGGTGACATTGAGAATAAAATACTCGGCGTAGTCATGAAAGTTTTTAGGGTTTGACTCATCACGTAGCAGTTACACGCGGACAGTTCTTAAGCTTTATAAGCCGAGACCGAGATAACAATCTGGGCGAATAAACATCTGGTTAGGTAGTTCGCGAAACACAAATTACGGGTTTTCAGAAGGTTTCAATATAAATCACTTAAATGTATTGTACTCGGTTACCTTAACTATATAACAGGTTTTAGGCCGAATATTATATTCGCGATAGCTGTTTCAGTAAACGGGTGACATTGAGAATAAAATACTCGGCGTAGTCATGAAAGTTTTTAGGGTTTGACTCATCACGTAGCAGTTACACGCGGACAGTTCTTAAGCTTTATAAGCCGAGACCGAGATAACAATCTGGGCGAATAAACATCTGGTTAGGTAGTTCGCGAAACACAAATTACGGGTTTTCAGAAGGTTTCAATATTAATGATTTAAACGTATTGTACTGGGTGACCTTTACTATATAACAGGTTTTAGACCGAATACTATATTCGCGATAGCCGTTTCAATCAATGGGTGACATTGGGAATAAAATACTCGGCGTAGTCATGAAAGTTTTCAGGGATTCACTCATCACGTAGCAGTTACACGCGGACAGTTCTTAAGCTTTATAAGCCGAGACCGAGCTAACAATCTATCCGAATAAATCTCTGGTTAGGAAGGTCGGGAAACACAACGTACGGATATTTAGAAAGTTTCAATTTTAATCACTTAAACGTATTGTACTCGGGTTCCCTTACTACATTATAGGTATTAGGTCGAATATTATATTCCTGATAGTCGTTTCAATCAATGGGTGACATTGAGAATAAAATACTCGGCGTAGTCATGAAAGTTTTTAGGGTTTGACTCATCACGTAGCAGTTACACGCGGACAGTTCTTAAGCTTTATAAGCCGAGACAGAGCTAACAATCTGGCCGAATAAATATCTGGTTAGGTAGTTCGCGAAACACAAATTACGGGTTTTCAGAGGGTTTCAATATTAATGACTTAAACGTATTGTACTCGGTTACCTTAACTATATAACAGGTTTTAGGCCGAATATTATATTCGCGATAGTCGTTTCAATTAATGGGTGACATTGAGAATAAAATACTCGGCGTAGTCATGAAAGTTTTTAGGGTTTGACTCATCACGTAGCAATTACACGCGGACAGTTCTTAAGCTTTATAAGCCGAGACCGAGCTAACAATCTGGCCGAATAAATATCTGGTTAGGTAGTTCGCGAGCTAAAAAGTACGGGTTTTTAGAAGGTTTCAATATAAATCACTTAAATGTATTGTACTCGGTTACCTTAACTATATAACAGGTTTTAGGCCGAATATTATATTCGCGATAGCTGTTTCAGTAAACGGGTGACATTGAGAATAAAATACTCGGCGTAGTCATGAAAGTTTTTAGGGTTTGACTCATCACGTAGCAGTTACACGCGGACAGTTCTTAAGCTTTATAAGCCGAGACCGAGATAACAATCTGGGCGAATAAACATCTGGTTAGGTAGTTCGCGAAACACAAATTACGGGTTTTCAGAAGGTTTGAATATTAATGAATTAAACGTATTGTACTCGGTTACCTTAACTATACAACAGGTTTTAGGCCGAATATTATATTCGTGATAGTCGTTTCAATCAATGGGTGACATTGAGAATAAGACACTCGGCGTAGTCATGAAAATTTTCAGGGATACACTCATCACGTAGCAGTTACACGCGGACAGTTTTTAAGCTTTATGAGCCGAGACCAAGATAGAAGTCTGGGTGTATAATTCTCTGGTTAGGTAGTTCGCGAAATACAAAGTAGGGTTTTTCAGAAGATTTCAATATTAATCACATTTAAACGTATTGTACTGGGTTACCTTTACTATATAACAGGTTTTAGACCGAATACTATATTCGCGATAGCCGTTTCAATCAATGGGTGACATTGAGAATAAAATACTCGGCGTAGTCATGAAAGTTTTCAGGGATTCACTCATCACGTAGCAGTTACACGCGGACAGTTCTTAAGCTTTATAAGCCGAGACCGAGCTAACAATCTGGCCGAATAAATCTCTGGTTAGGAAGGTCGGGAAACACAACGTACGGATATTTAGAAAGTTTCAATTTTAATCACTTAAACGTATTGTACTCGGGTTCCCTTACTACATTATAGGTATTAGGTCGAATATTATATTCCTGATAGTCGTTTCAATCAATGGGTGACATTGAGAATAAAATACTCGGCGTAGTCATGAAAGTTTTTAGGGTTTGACTCATCACGTAGCAGTTACACGCGGACAGTTCTTAAGCTTTATAAGCCGAGACAGAGCTAACAATCTGGCCGAATAAATATCTGGTTAGGTAGTTCGCGAAACACAAATTACGGGTTTTCAGAGGGTTTCAATATTAATGACTTAAACGTATTGTACTCGGTTACCTTAACTATATAACAGGTTTTAGGCCGAATATTATATTCGCGATAGTCGTTTCAATTAATGGGTGACATTGAGAATAAAATACTCGGCGTAGTCATGAAAGTTTTTAGGGTTTGACTCATCACGTAGCAATTACACGCGGACAGTTCTTAAGCTTTATAAGCCGAGACCGAGCTAACAATCTGGCCGAATAAATATCTGGTTATGTAGATCGCGAAATACAAAGTACGGGTTTTTAAAAGGTTTCAATATTAATCACTTAAACGTATTGTACTCGGTTACCTTAACTATATAACAGGTTTTAGGCCGAATATTATATTCGCGATAGCCGTTTCTATCAACTGGTGACATTGAGAATGAAATACTCGGCGTAGTCATGAAAGTTTTCAGGGATTCACTCATCACGTAGCAGTTACACGCGGACAGTTCTTAAGCTTTATAAGCCGAGACCGAGCTAACAATCTGGCCGAATAAATATCTGGTTAGGTAGTTCGCGAGCTACAAAGTACGGGTTTTTAGAAGGTTTCAATATAAATCACTTAAATGTATTGTACTCGGTTACCTTAACTATATAACAGATTTTAGGCCGAATATTATATTCGCGATAGCTGTTTCAGTAAACGGGTGACATTGAGAATAAAATACTCGGCGTAGTCATGAAAGTTTTCAGGGATTCAATCATCACGTTGCAGTTACACGCGGACAGTTCTTAAGCTTTATAAGCCGAGACCGAGATAACAATCTGGGCGAATAAACATCTGGTTAGGTAGTTCGCGAAACACAAATTACGGGTTTTCAGAAGGTTTCAATATTAATGATTTAAACGTATTGTACTGGGTGACCTTTACTATATAACAGGTTTTAGACCGAATACTATATTCGCGATAGCCGTTTCAATCAATGGGTGACATTGGGAATAAAATACTCGGCGTTGTCATGAAAGTTTTCAGGGATTCACTCATCACGTAGCAGTTACACGCGGACAGTTCTTATGCTTTATAAGCCGAGACCGAGCTAACAATCTGGCCGAATAAATATATGGTTAGGTAGATCGCGAAATCGAAAGTACGGGTTTTTAAAAGGTTGCAATATTAATCACTTAAACGTATTGTACTCGGTTACCTTAACTATACAACAGGTTTTAGGCCGAATATTATATTCGTGATAGTCGTTTCAATCAATGGGTGACATTGAGAATAAGACACTCGGCGTAGTCATGAAAATTTTCAGGGATACACTCATCACGTAGCAGTTACACGCGGACAGTTTTTAAGCTTTATGAGCCGAGACCAAGATAGAAGTCTGGGTGTATAATTCTCTGGTTAGGTAGTTCGCGAAATACAAAGTAGGGTTTTTCAGAAGATTTCAATATTAATCACATTTAAACGTATTGTACTGGGTTACCTTTACTATATAACAGGTTTTAGACCGAATACTATATTCGCGATAGCCGTTTCAATCAATGGGTGAGATTGAGAATAAAATACTCGGCGTAGTCATGAAAGTTTTCAGGGATTCACTCATCACGTAGCAGTTACACGCGGACAGTTCTTAAGCTTTATAAGCCGAGACCGAGCTAACAATCTGGCCGAATAAATCTCTGGTTAGGAAGGTCGGGAAACACAACGTACGGATATTTAGAAAGTTTCAATTTTAATCACTTAAACGTATTGTACTCGGTTTCCCTTACTACATTATAGGTATTAGGTCGAATATTATATTCCTGATAGTGGTTTCAATCAATGGGTGACATTGAGAATAAAATACTCGGCGTAGTCATGAAAGTTTTTAGGGTTTGACTCATAACGTAGCAATTACACGCGGACAGTTCTTAAGCTTTATAAGCCGAGACCGAGCTAACAATCTGGCCGAATAAATATCTGGTTAGGTAGTTCGCGAGCTAAAAAGTACGGGTTTTTAGAAGGTTTCAATATAAATCACTTAAACGTATTGTACTGGGTTACCTTTACTATATAACAGGTTTTAGACCGAATACTATATTCGCGATAGCCGTTTAAATCAATGGGTGACATTGAGAATAAAATACTCGGCGTAGTCATGAAAGTTTTCAGGGATTCACTCATCACGTAGCAGTTACACGCGGACAGTTTTTAAGCTTTATGAGCCGAGACCAAGATAGAAGTCTGGGTGTATAATTCTCTGGTTAGGTAGTTCGCGAAATACAAAGTAGGGTTTTTCAGAAGATTTCAATATTAATCACATTTAAACGTATTGTACTGGGTTACCTTTACTATATAACAGGTTTTAGACCGAATACTATATTCGCGATAGCCGTTTCAATCAATGGGTGACATTGAGAATAAAATACTCGGCGTAGTCATGAAAGTTTTTAGGGTTTGACTCATCACGTAGCAATTACACGCGGACAGTTCTTAAGCTTTATAAGCCGAGACCGAGCTAACAATCTGGCCGAATAAATATCTGGTTAGGTAGTTCGCGAGCTAAAAAGTACGGGTTTTTAGAAGGTTTCAATATAAATCACTTAAACGTATTGTACTGGGTTACCTTTACTATATAACAGGTTTTAGACCGAATACTATTTTCGCGATAGCCGTTTCAATCAATGGGTGACATTGAGAATAAAATACTCGGCGTAGTCATGAAAGTTTTCAGGGATTCACTCATCACGTAGCAGTTACACGCGGACAGTTCTTAAGCTTTATAAGCCGAGACCGAGCTAACAATCTGGCCGAATAAATCTCTGGTTAGGAAGGTCGGGAAACACAACGTACGGATATTTAGAAAGTTTCAATTTTAATCACTTAAACGTATTGTACTCGGTTTCCCTTACTACATTATAGGTATTAGGTCGAATATTATATTCCTGATAGTGGTTTCAATCAATGGGTGACATTGAGAATAAAATACTCGGCGTAGTCATGAAAGTTTTTAGGGTTTGACTCATCACGTAGCAGTTACACGCGGACAGTTTTTAAGCTTTATGAGCCGAGACCGAGCTAACAATCTGGCCGAGTAAATATCTGGTTAGGTAGTTCGCGAGCTAAAAAGTACGGGTTTTTAGTAGGTTTCAATATAAATCACTTAAATGTATTGTACTCGGTTACCTTAACTATATAACAGGTTTTAGGCCGAATATTATATTCGCGATAGCTGTTTCAGTAAACGGGTGACATTGAGAATAAAATACTCGGCGTAGTCATGAAAGTTTTTAGGGTTTGACTCATCACGTAGCAGTTACACGCGGACAGTTCTTAAGCTTTATAAGCCGAGACCGAGATAACAATCTGGGCGAATAAACATCTGGTTAGGTAGTTCGCGAAACACAAATTACGGGTTTTCAGAAGGTTTCAATATTAATGATTTAAACGTATTGTACTCGGTTACCTTAACTATATAACAGGTTTTAGGCCGAATATTATATTCGCGATAGCCGTTTCAATCAATGGGTGACATTGAGAATAAAAAAGTCGGCGTAGTTATGAAAGTTTTCAGGGATTCATTCATCACGTAGCAGTTACACGCGGACAGTTCTTAAGCTTTATAAGCCGAGACCGAGCTAACAATCTGGCCGAATAAATATCTGGTTATGTAGATCGCAAAATACAAAGTACGGGTTTTTAAAAGGTTTCAATATTAATCACTTAAACGTATTGTACTCGGTTACCTTAACTATATAACAGGTTTTAGGCCGAATATTATATTCGCGATAGCCGTTTCAATCAATGGGTGACATTGAGAATAAAAAAGTCGGCGTAGTTATGAAAGTTTTCAGGGATTCATTCATCACGTAGCAGTTACACGCGGACAGTTCTTAAGCTTTATAAGCCGAGACCGAGCTAACAATCTGGCCGAATAAATATCTGGTTATGTAGATCGCAAAATCGAAAGTACGGGTTTTTAAAAGGTTGCAATATTAATCACTTAAACGTATTGTACTCGGTTACCTTAACTATATAACAGGTTTTAGGCCGAATATTATATTCGCGATAGCCGTTTCTATCAACTGGTGACATTGAGAATGAAATACTCGGCGTAGTCATGAAAATTTTCAGGGATACACTCATCACGTAGCAGTTACACGCGGACAGTTTTTAAGCTTTATGAGCCGAGACCAAGATAGAAGTCTGGGTGTATAATTCTCTGTTTAGGTAGTTCGCGGAATACAAAGTAGGGTTTTTCAGAAGATTTCAATATTAATCACATTTAAACGTATTGTACTGGGTTACCTTTACTATATAACAGGTTTTAGACCGAATACTATATTCGCGATAGCCGTTTCAATCAATGGGTGACATTGAGAATAAAATACTCGGCGTAGTCATGAAAGTTTTCAGGGATTCACTCATCACGTAGCAGTTACACGCGGACAGTTCTTAAGCTTTATAAGCCGAGACCGAGCTAACAATCTGGCCGAATAAATCTCTGGTTAGGAAGGTCGGGAAACACAACGTACGGATATTTAGAAAGTTTCAATTTTAATCACTTAAACGTATTGTACACGGTTTCCCTTACTACATTATAGGTATTAGGTCGAATATTATATTCCTGATAGTGGTTTCAATCAATGGGTGACATTGAGAATAAAATACTCGGCGTAGTCATGAAAGTTTTTAGGGTTTGACTCATCACGTAGCAGTTACACGCGGACAGTTTTTAAGCTTTATGAGCCGAGACCAAGATAGAAGTCTGGGTGTATAATTCTCTGGTTAGGTAGTTCGCGAAATACAAAGTAGGGTTTTTAAAAGGTTTCAATATTAATCACATTTAAACGTATTGTACTCGGTTACCTTAACTATATAACAGGTTTTAGGCCGAATATTATATTCGCGATAGCCGTTTCAATCAATGGGTGACATTGAGAATAAAAAAGTCGGCGTAGTTATGAAAGTTTTCAGGGATTCATTCATCACGTAGCAGTTACACGCGGACAGTTCTTAAGCTTTATAAGCCGAGACCGAGCTAACAATCTGGCCGAATAAATATCTGGTTAGGTAGTTCGCGAGCTACAAAGTACGGGTTTTTAGAAGGTTTCAATATAAATCACTTAAATGTATTGTACTCGGTTACCTTAACTATATAACAGGTTTTAGGCCGAATATTATATTCGCGATAGCTGTTTCAGTAAACGGGTGACATTGAGAATAAAATACTCGGCGTAGTCATGAAAGTTTTTAGGGTTTGACTCATCACGTAGCAGTTACACGCGGACAGTTCTTAAGCTTTATAAGCCGAGACCGAGATAACAATCTGGGCGAATAAACATCTGGTTAGGTAGTTCGCGAAACACAAATTACGGGTTTTCAGAAGGTTTCAATATTAATGATTTAAACGTATTGTACTGGGTGACCTTTACTATATAACAGGTTTTAGACCGAATACTATATTCGCGATAGCCGTTTCAATCAATGGGTGACATTGGGAATAAAATACTCGGCGTAGTCATGAAAGTTTTCAGGGATTCACTCATCACGTAGCAGTTACACGCGGACAGTTCTTAAGCTTTATAAGCCGAGACCGAGCTAACAATCTATCCGAATAAATCTCTGGTTAGGAAGGTCGGGAAACACAACGTACGGATATTTAGAAAGTTTCAATTTTAATCACTTAAACGTATTGTACTCGGGTTCCCTTACTACATTATAGGTATTAGGTCGAATATTATATTCCTGATAGTCGTTTCAATCAATGGGTGACATTGAGAATAAAATACTCGGCGTAGTCATGAAAGTTTTTAGGGTTTGACTCATCACGTAGCAGTTACACGCGGACAGTTCTTAAGCTTTATAAGCCGAGACAGAGCTAACAATCTGGCCGAATAAATATCTGGTTAGGTAGTTCGCGAAACACAAATTACGGGTTTTCAGAGGGTTTCAATATTAATGACTTAAACGTATTGTACTCGGTTACCTTAACTATATAACAGGTTTTAGGCCGAATATTATATTCGCGATAGTCGTTTCAATTAATGGGTGACATTGAGAATAAAATACTCGGCGTAGTCATGAAAGTTTTTAGGGTTTGACTCATCACGTAGCAATTACACGCGGACAGTTCTTAAGCTTTATAAGCCGAGACCGAGCTAACAATCTGGCCGAATAAATATCTGGTTAGGTAGTTCGCGAGCTAAAAAGTACGGGTTTTTAGAAGGTTTCAATATAAATCACTTAAATGTATTGTACTCGGTTACCTTAACTATATAACAGGTTTTAGGCCGAATATTATATTCGCGATAGCTGTTTCAGTAAACGGGTGACATTGAGAATAAAATACTCGGCGTAGTCATGAAAGTTTTTAGGGTTTGACTCATCACGTAGCAGTTACACGCGGACAGTTCTTAAGCTTTATAAGCCGAGACCGAGATAACAATCTGGGCGAATAAACATCTGGTTAGGTAGTTCGCGAAACACAAATTACGGGTTTTCAGAAGGTTTGAATATTAATGAATTAAACGTATTGTACTCGGTTACCTTAACTATACAACAGGTTTTAGGCCGAATATTATATTCGTGATAGTCGTTTCAATCAATGGGTGACATTGAGAATAAGACACTCGGCGTAGTCATGAAAATTTTCAGGGATACACTCATCACGTAGCAGTTACACGCGGACAGTTTTTAAGCTTTATGAGCCGAGACCAAGATAGAAGTCTGGGTGTATAATTCTCTGGTTAGGTAGTTCGCGAAATACAAAGTAGGGTTTTTCAGAAGATTTCAATATTAATCACATTTAAACGTATTGTACTGGGTTACCTTTACTATATAACAGGTTTTAGACCGAATACTATATTCGCGATAGCCGTTTCAATCAATGGGTGACATTGAGAATAAAATACTCGGCGTAGTCATGAAAGTTTTCAGGGATTCACTCATCACGTAGCAGTTACACGCGGACAGTTCTTAAGCTTTATAAGCCGAGACCGAGCTAACAATCTGGCCGAATAAATCTCTGGTTAGGAAGGTCGGGAAACACAACGTACGGATATTTAGAAAGTTTCAATTTTAATCACTTAAACGTATTGTACTCGGGTTCCCTTACTACATTATAGGTATTAGGTCGAATATTATATTCCTGATAGTCGTTTCAATCAATGGGTGACATTGAGAATAAAATACTCGGCGTAGTCATGAAAGTTTTTAGGGTTTGACTCATCACGTAGCAGTTACACGCGGACAGTTCTTAAGCTTTATAAGCCGAGACAGAGCTAACAATCTGGCCGAATAAATATCTGGTTAGGTAGTTCGCGAAACACAAATTACGGGTTTTCAGAGGGTTTCAATATTAATGACTTAAACGTATTGTACTCGGTTACCTTAACTATATAACAGGTTTTAGGCCGAATATTATATTCGCGATAGTCGTTTCAATTAATGGGTGACATTGAGAATAAAATACTCGGCGTAGTCATGAAAGTTTTTAGGGTTTGACTCATCACGTAGCAATTACACGCGGACAGTTCTTAAGCTTTATAAGCCGAGACCGAGCTAACAATCTGGCCGAATAAATATCTGGTTATGTAGATCGCGAAATACAAAGTACGGGTTTTTAAAAGGTTTCAATATTAATCACTTAAACGTATTGTACTCGGTTACCTTAACTATATAACAGGTTTTAGGCCGAATATTATATTCGCGATAGCCGTTTCTATCAACTGGTGACATTGAGAATGAAATACTCGGCGTAGTCATGAAAGTTTTCAGGGATTCACTCATCACGTAGCAGTTACACGCGGACAGTTCTTAAGCTTTATAAGCCGAGACCGAGCTAACAATCTGGCCGAATAAATATCTGGTTAGGTAGTTCGCGAGCTACAAAGTACGGGTTTTTAGAAGGTTTCAATATAAATCACTTAAATGTATTGTACTCGGTTACCTTAACTATATAACAGATTTTAGGCCGAATATTATATTCGCGATAGCTGTTTCAGTAAACGGGTGACATTGAGAATAAAATACTCGGCGTAGTCATGAAAGTTTTCAGGGATTCAATCATCACGTTGCAGTTACACGCGGACAGTTCTTAAGCTTTATAAGCCGAGACCGAGATAACAATCTGGGCGAATAAACATCTGGTTAGGTAGTTCGCGAAACACAAATTACGGGTTTTCAGAAGGTTTCAATATTAATGATTTAAACGTATTGTACTGGGTGACCTTTACTATATAACAGGTTTTAGACCGAATACTATATTCGCGATAGCCGTTTCAATCAATGGGTGACATTGGGAATAAAATACTCGGCGTAGTCATGAAAGTTTTCAGGGATTCACTCATCACGTAGCAGTTACACGCGGACAGTTCTTATGCTTTATAAGCCGAGACCGAGCTAACAATCTGGCCGAATAAATATATGGTTAGGTAGATCGCGAAATCGAAAGTACGGGTTTTTAAAAGGTTGCAATATTAATCACTTAAACGTATTGTACTCGGTTACCTTAACTATACAACAGGTTTTAGGCCGAATATTATATTCGTGATAGTCGTTTCAATCAATGGGTGACATTGAGAATAAGACACTCGGCGTAGTCATGAAAATTTTCAGGGATACACTCATCACGTAGCAGTTACACGCGGACAGTTTTTAAGCTTTATGAGCCGAGACCAAGATAGAAGTCTGGGTGTATAATTCTCTGGTTAGGTAGTTCGCGAAATACAAAGTAGGGTTTTTCAGAAGATTTCAATATTAATCACATTTAAACGTATTGTACTGGGTTACCTTTACTATATAACAGGTTTTAGACCGAATACTATATTCGCGATAGCCGTTTCAATCAATGGGTGAGATTGAGAATAAAATACTCGGCGTAGTCATGAAAGTTTTCAGGGATTCACTCATCACGTAGCAGTTACACGCGGACAGTTCTTAAGCTTTATAAGCCGAGACCGAGCTAACAATCTGGCCGAATAAATCTCTGGTTAGGAAGGTCGGGAAACACAACGTACGGATATTTAGAAAGTTTCAATTTTAATCACTTAAACGTATTGTACTCGGTTTCCCTTACTACATTATAGGTATTAGGTCGAATATTATATTCCTGATAGTGGTTTCAATCAATGGGTGACATTGAGAATAAAATACTCGGCGTAGTCATGAAAGTTTTTAGGGTTTGACTCATAACGTAGCAATTACACGCGGACAGTTCTTAAGCTTTATAAGCCGAGACCGAGCTAACAATCTGGCCGAATAAATATCTGGTTAGGTAGTTCGCGAGCTAAAAAGTACGGGTTTTTAGAAGGTTTCAATATAAATCACTTAAACGTATTGTACTGGGTTACCTTTACTATATAACAGGTTTTAGACCGAATACTATATTCGCGATAGCCGTTTAAATCAATGGGTGACATTGAGAATAAAATACTCGGCGTAGTCATGAAAGTTTTCAGGGATTCACTCATCACGTAGCAGTTACACGCGGACAGTTCTTAAGCTTTATAAGCCGAGACCGAGCTAACAATCTGGCCAAATAAATCTCTGGTTAGGAAGGTCGGGAAACACAACGTACGGATATTTAGAAAGTTTCAATTTTAATCACTTAAACGTATTGTACTCGGTTTCCCTTACTACATTATAGGTATTAGGTCGAATATTATATTCCTGATAGTGGTTTCAATCAATGGGTGACATTGAGAATAAAATACTCGGCGTAGTCATGAAAGTTTTTAGGGTTTGACTCATCACGTAGCAGTTACACGCGGACAGTTTTTAAGCTTTATGAGCCGAGACCAAGATAGAAGTCTGGGTGTATAATTCTCTGGTTAGGTAGTTCGCGAAATACAAAGTAGGGTTTTTAAAAGGTTTCAATATTAATCACATTTAAACGTATTGTACTCGGTTACCTTAACTATATAACAGGTTTTAGGCCGAATATTATATTCGCGATAGCCGTTTCAGTAAACGGGTGACATTGAGAATAAAATACTCGGCGTAGTGATGAAAGTTTTTAGGGTTTGACTCATCACGTAGCAGTTACACGCGGACAGTTCTTAAGTTTTATAAGCCGAGACCGAGATAACAATCTGGGCGAATAAACATCTGGTTAGGTAGTTCGCGAAACACAAATTACGGGTTTTCAGAAGGTTTCAATATTAATGATTTAAACGTATTGTACTCGGTTACCTTAACTATATAACAGGTTTTAGGCCGAATATTATATTCGCGATAGCCGTTTCAATCAATGGGTGACATTGAGAATAAAAAAGTCGGCGTAGTTATGAAAGTTTTCAGGGATTCAATCATCACGTTGCAGTTACACGCGGACAGTTCTTAAGCTTTATAAGCCGAGACCGAGCTAACAATCTGGCCGAATAAATATATGGTTAGGTAGATCGCGAAATCGAAAGTACGGGTTTTTAAAAGGTTGCAATATTAATCACTTAAACGTATTGTACTCGGTTACCTTAACTATATAACAAGTTTTAGGCCGAATATTATATTCGCGATAGCTGTTTCAGTAAACGGGTGACATTGAGAATAAAATACTCGGCGTAGTCATGAAAGTTTTTAGGGCTTGACTCATCACGTAGCAATTACACGCGGACAGTTCTTAAGCTTTATAAGCCGAGACCGAGCTAACAATCTGGCCGAATAAATATCTGGTTAGGTAGATCACGAAATACAAAGTACGGGGTTTTAAAAGGTTTCAATATTAATCACTTAAACGTATTGTACTCGGTTACCTTAACTATATAACAAGTTTTAGGCCGAATATTATATTCGTGATAGTCGTTTCAATCAATGGGTGACGTTGAGAATAAGACACTCGGCGTAGTCATGAAAATTTTCAGGGATACACTCATCACGTAGCAGTTACACGCGGACAGTTCTTAAGCTTTATGAGCCGAGATCGAGATAGAAGTCTGGGTGTATAATTCTCTGGTTAGGTAGTTCGCGAAATACAAAGTAGGGTTTTTCAGAACATTTCAATATTAATCACACTTAAACGTATTGTACTGGGTTACCTTTACTATATAACAGGTTTTAGACCGAATACTATATTCGCGATAGCCGTTTCAATCAATGGGTGACATTGAGAATAAAATACTCGGCGTAGTCATGAAAGTTTTCAGGGATTCACTCATCACGTAGCAGTTACACGCGGACAGTTCTTAAGCTTTATAAGCCGAGACCGAGCTAACAATCTGGCCGAATAAATTTCTGGTTAGGAAGGTCGGGAAACACAACGTACGGATATTTAGAAAGTTTCAATTTTAATCACTTAAACGTATTGTACTCGGTTTCCCTTACTACATTATAGGTATTAGGTCGAATATTATATTCCTGATAGTCGTTTCAATCAATGGGTGACATTGAGAATAAAATACTCGGCGTAGTCATGAAAGTTTTTAGGGTTTGACTCATCACGTAGCAATTACACGCGGACAGTTCTTAAGCTTTATAAGCCGAGAGCGAGCTAACAATCTGGCCGAATAAATATCTGGTTAGGTAGTTCGCGAGCTAAAAAGTACGGGTTTTTAGAAGGTTTCAATATAAATCACTTAAATGTATTGTACTCGGTTACCTTAACTATATAACAGGTTTTAGGCCGAATATTATATTCGCGATAGCTGTTTCAGTAAACGGGTGACATTGAGAATAAAATACTCGGCGTAGTCATGAAAGTTTTTAGGGATTGACTCATCACGTAGCAGTTAGACGCGGACAGTTCTTAAGCTTTATAAGCCGGGACCGAGATAACAATCTGGGCTAATAAACATCTTGTTAGGTAGTTCGCGAAACACAAATTACGGGTTTTTAGAAGGTTTCAATATTAATGACTTAAACGTATTGTACTCGGTTACCTTAACTATACAACAGGTTTTAGGCCGAATATTACATTCGTGATAGTCGTTTCAATCAATGGGTGACATTGAGAATAAGACACTCGGCGTAGTCATGAAAATTTTCAGGGATACACTCATCACGTAGCAGTTACACGCGGACAGTTTTTAAGCTTTATGAGCCGAGACCAAGATAGAAGTCTGGGTGTATAATTCTCTGGTTAGGTAGTTCGCGAAATACAAAGTAGGGTTTTTCAGAAGATTTCAATATTAATCACATTTAAACGTATTGTACTCGGTTACCTTAACTATATAACAGGTTTTAGGCCGAATATTATATTCGCGGTAGCTGTTTCAGTAAACGGGTGAGATTGAGAATAAAATACTCGGCGTAGTCATGAAAGTTTTCAGGGATTCACTCATCACGTAGCAGTTACACGCGGACAGTTCTTAAGCTTTATAAGCCGAGACCGAGCTAACAATCTGGCCGAATAAATCTCTGGTTAGGAAGGTCGGGAAACACAACGTACGGATATTTAGAAAGTTTCAATTTTAATCACTTAAACGTATTGTACTCGGTTTCCCTTACTACATTATAGGTATTAGGTCGAATATTATATTCCTGATAGTCGTTTCAATCAATGGGTGACATTGAGAATAAAATACTCGGCGTAGTCATGAAAGTTTTTAGGGTTTGACTCGTCACGTAGCAATTACACGCGGACAGTTCTTAAGCTTTATAAGCTGAGACCGAGCTAACAATCTGGCCGAATAAATATCTGGTTAGGTAGTTCGCGAGCTAAAAAGTACGGGTTTTTAGAAGGTTTCAATATAAATCACTTAAATGTATTGTACTCGGTTACCTTAACTATATAACAGGTTTTAGGCCGAATATTATATTCGCGATAGCTGTTTCAGTAAACGGGTGACATTGAGAATAAAATACTCGGCGTAGTCATGAAAGTTTTTAGGGTTTGACTCATCACGTAGCAGTTACACGCGGACAGTTCTTAAGCTTTATAAGCCGAGACCGAGATAACAATCTGGGCGAATAAACATCTGGTTAGGTAGTTCGCGAAACACAAATTACGGGTTTTCAGAAGGTTTGAATATTAATGACTTAAACGTATTGTACTCGGTTACCTTTACTATATAACAGGTTTTAGACCGAATACTATATTCGCGATAGCCGTTTCAATCAATGGGTGACATTGAGAATAAAATACTCGGCGTAGTCATGAAAGTTTTTAGGGTTTGACTCATCACGTAGCAGTTACACGCGGACAGTTCTTAAGCTTTATAAGCCGAGATAGAAGTCTGGGTGAATAATTCTCTGGTTAGGTAGTTCGCGAAATACAAAGTAGGGTTTTTCAGAAGATTTCAATATTAATCACACTTAAACGTATTGTACTGGGTTACCTTTACTATATAACAGGTTTTAGACCGAATACTATATTCGCGATAGCCGTTTCAATCAATGGGTGACATTGAGAATAAAATGCTCGGCGTAGTCATGAAAGTTTTCAGGGATTCACTCATCACGTAGCAGTTACACGCGGACAGTTCTTAAGCTTTATAAGCCGAGACCGAGCTAACAATCTGGCCGAATAAATCTCTGGTTAGGAAGGTCGGGAAACACAACGTACGGATATTTAGAAAGTTTCAATTTTAATCACTTAAACGTATTGTACTCGGTTTCCCTTACTACATTATAGGTATTAGGTCGAATATTATATTCCTGATAGTGGTTTCAATCAATGGGTGACATTGAGAATAAAATACTCGGCGTAGTCATGAAAGTTTTTAGGGTTTGACTCATCACGTAGCAATTACACGCGGACAGTTCTTAAGCTTTATAAGCCGAGACCGAGCTAACAATCTGGCCGAATAAATATCTGGTTAGGTAGTTCGCGAGCTAAAAAGTACGGGTTTTTAGAAGGTTTCAATATAAATCACTTAAATGTATTGTACTCGGTTACCTTAACTATATAACAGGTTTTAGGCCGAATATTATATTCGCGATAGCTGCTTCAGTAAACGGGTGACATTGAGAATAAAATACTCGGCGTAGTCATGAAAGTTTTTAGGGTTTGACTCATCACGAAGCAGTTACACGCGGACAGTTCTTAAGCTTTATAAGCCGAGACCGAGCTAACAATCTGGCCGAATAAATATCTGGTTATGTAGATCGCGAAATACAAAGTACGGGTTTTTAAAAGGTTTCAATATTAATCACTTAAACGTATTGTACTCGGTTACCTTAACTATATAACAGGTTTTAGGCCGAATATTATATTCGCGATAGCCGTTTCTATCAACTGGTGACATTGAGAATGAAATGCTCGGCGTAGTCATGAAAGTTTTCAGGGATTCAATCATCACGTAGCAGTTACACGCGGACAGTTCTTAAGCTTTATAAGCCGAGACCGAGCTAACAATCTGGCCGAATAAATATCTGGTTAGGTAGTTCGCGAGCTACAAAGTACGGGTTTTTAGAAGGTTTCAATATAAATCACTTAAATGTAATGTACTCGGTTACCTTAACTATATAACAGGTTTTAGGCCGAATATTATATTCGCGATAGCTGTTTCAGTAAACGGGTGACATTGAGAATAAAATACTCGGCGTAGTCATGAAAGTTTTTAGGGTTTGACTCATCACGTAGCAGTTACACGCGGACAGTTCTTAAGCTTTATAAGCCGAGACCGAGATAACAATCTGGGCGAATAAACATCTGGTTAGGTAGTTCGCGAAACACAAATTACGGGTTTTCAGAAGGTTTCAATATTAATGATTTAAACGTATTGTACTGGGTGACCTTTACTATATAACAGGTTTTAGACCGAATACTATATTCGCGATAGCCGTTTCAATCAATGGGTGACATTGGGAATAAAATACTCGGCGTATTCATGAAAGTTTTCAGGGATTCACTCATCACGTAGCAGTTACACGCGGACAGTTCTTATGCTTTATAAGCCGAGACCGAGCTAACAATCTGGCCGAATAAATATATGGTTAGGTAGATCGCGAAATCGAAAGTACGGGTTTTTAAAAGGTTGCAATATTAATCACTTAAACGTATTGTACTCGGTTACCTTAACTATACAACAGGTTTTAGGCCGAATATTATATTCGTGATAGTCGTTTCAATCAATGGGTGACATTGAGAATAAGACACTCGGCGTAGTCATGAAACTTTTCAGGGATACACTCATCACGTAGCAGTTACACGCGGACAGTTTTTAAGCTTTATGAGCCGAGACCAAGATAGAAGTCTGGGTGTATAATTCTCTGGTTAGGTAGTTCGCGAAATACAAAGTAGGGTTTTTCAGAAGATTTCAATATTAATCACATTTAAACGTATTGTACTGGGTTACCTTTACTATATAACAGGTTTTAGACCGAATACTATATTCGCGATAGCCGTTTCAATCAATGGGTGACATTGAGAATAAAATACTCGGCGTAGTCATGAAAGTTTTCAGGGATTCACTCATCACGTAGCAGTTACACGCGGACAGTTCTTAAGCTTTATAAGCCGAGACCGAGCTAACAATCTGGCCGAATAAATCTCTGGTTAGGAAGGTCGGGAAACACAACGTACGGATATTTAGAAAGTTTCAATTTTAATCACTTAAACGTATTGTACTCGGTTTCCCTTACTACATTATAGGTATTAGGTCGAATATTATATTCCTGATAGTGGTTTCAATCAATGGGTGACATTGAGAATAAAATACTCGGCGTAGTCATGAAAGTTTTTAGGGTTTGACTCATCACGTAGCAATTACACGCGGACAGTTCTTAAGCTTTATAAGCCGAGACCGAGCTAACAATCTGGCCGAATAAATATCAGGTTAGGTAGTTCGCGAGCTAAAAAGTACGGGTTTTTAGAAGGTTTCAATATAAATCACTTAAACGTATTGTACTGGGTTACCTTTACTATATAACAGGTTTTAGACCGAATACTATTTTCGCGATAGCCGTTTCAATCAATGGGTGACATTGAGAATAAAATACTCGGCGTAGTCATGAAAGTTTTCAGGGATTCACTCATCACGTAGCAGTTACACGCGGACAGTTCTTAAGCTTTATAAGCCGAGACCGAGCTAACAATCTGGCCGAATAAATCTCTGGTTAGGAAGGTCGGGAAACACAACGTACGGATATTTAGAAAGTTTCAATTTTAATCACTTAAACGTATTGTACTCGGTTTCCCTTACTACATTATAGGTATTAGGTCGAATATTATATTCCTGATAGTGGTTTCAATCAATGGGTGACATTGAGAATAAAATATTCGGCGTAGTCATGAAAGTTTTTAGGGTTTGACTCATCACGTAGCAGTTACACGCGGACAGTTTTTAAGCTTTATGAGCCGAGACCAAGATAGAAGTCTGGGTGTATAATTCTCTGGTTAGGTAGTTCGCGAAATACAAAGTAGGGTTTTTAAAAGGTTTCAATATTAATCACATTTAAACGTATTGTACTCGGTTACCTTAACTATATAACAGGTTTTAGGCCGAATATTATATTCGCGATAGCCGTTTCAGTAAACGGGTGACATTGAGAATAAAATACTCGGCGTAGTCATGAAAGTTTTTAGGGTTTGACTCATCACGTAGCAGTTACACGCGGACAGTTCTTAAGCTTTATAAGCCGAGACCGAGATAACAATCTGGGCGAATAAACATCTGGTTAGGTAGTTCGCGAAACACAAATTACGGGTTTTCAGAAGGTTTCAATATTAATGATTTAAACGTATTGTACTCGGTTACCTTAACTATATAACAGGTTTTAGGCCGAATATTATATTCGCGATAGCCGTTTCAATCAATGGGTGACATTGAGAATAAAAAAGTCGGCGTAGTTATGAAAGTTTTCAGGGATTCATTCATCACGTAGCAGTTACACGCGGACAGTTCTTAAGCTTTATAAGCCGAGACCGAGCTAACAATCTGGCCGAATAAATATCTGGTTATGTAGATCGCAAAATACAAAGTACGGGTTTTTAAAAGGTTTCAATATTAATCACTTAAACGTATTGTACTCGGTTACCTTAACTATATAACAGGTTTTAGGCCGAATATTATATTCGCGATAGCCGTTTCAATCAATGGGTGACATTGAGAATAAAAAAGTCGGCGTAGTTATGAAAGTTTTCAGGGATTCATTCATCACGTAGCAGTTACACGCGGACAGTTCTTAAGCTTTATAAGCCGAGACCGAGCTAACAATCTGGCCGAATAAATATCTGGTTATGTAGATCGCAAAATCGAAAGTACGGGTTTTTAAAAGGTTGCAATATTAATCACTTAAACGTATTGTACTCGGTTACCTTAACTATATAACAGGTTTTAGGCCGAATATTATATTCGCGATAGCTGTTTCAGTAAACGGGTGACATTGAGAATAAAATACTCGGCGTAGTCATGAAAGTTTTTAGGGTTTGACTCATCTCGTAGCAGTTACACGCGGACAGTTCTTAAGCTTTATAAGCCGAGACCGAGATAACAATCTGGGCGAATAAACATCTGGTTAGGTAGTTCGCGAAACACAAATTACGGGTTTTCAGAAGGTTTCAATATTAATGATTTAAACGTATTGTACTCGGTTACCTTAACTATATAACAGGTTTTAGGCCGAATATTATATTCGCGATAGCCGTTTCAATCAATGGGTGACATTGAGAATAAAAAAGTCGGCGTAGTTATGAAAGTTTTCAGGGATTCATTCATCACGTAGCAGTTACACGCGGACAGTTCTTAAGCTTTATAAGCCGAGACCGAGCTAACAATCTGGGCGAATAAACATCTGGTTAGGTAGTTCGCGAAACACAAATTACGGGTTTTCAGAAGGTTTCAATATTAATGATTTAAACGTATTGTACTGGGTGACCTTTACTATATAACAGGTTTTAGACCGAATACTATATTCGCGATAGCCGTTTCAATCAATGGGTGACATTGGGAATAAAATACTCGGCGTAGTCATGAAAGTTTTCAGGGATTCACTCATCACGTAGCAGTTACACGCGGACAGTTCTTATGCTTTATAAGCCGAGACCGAGCTAACAATCTGGCCGAATAAATATATGGTTAGGTAGATCGCGAAATCGAAAGTACGGGTTTTTAAAAGGTTGCAATATTAATCACTTAAACGTATTGTACTCGGTTACCTTAACTATACAACAGGTTTTAGGCCGAATATTATATTCGTGATAGTCGTTTCAATCAATGGGTGACATTGAGAATAAGACACTCGGCGTAGTCATGAAAGTTTTTAGGGTTTGACTCATCACGTAGCAATTACACGCGGACAGTTCTTAAGCTTTATAAGCCGAGACCGAGCTAACAATCTGGCCGAATAAATATCTGGTTAGGTAGTTCGCGAGCTAAAAAGTACGGGTTTTTAGAAGGTTTCAATATAAATCACTTAAACGTATTGTACTGGGTTACCTTTACTATATAACAGGTTTTAGACCGAATACTATATTCGCGATAGCCGTTTCAATCAATGGGTGACATTGGGAATAAAATACTCGGCGTAGTCATGAAAGTTTTCAGGGATTCACTCATCACGTAGCAGTTACACGCGGACAGTTCTTATGCTTTATAAGCCGAGACCGAGATAACAATCTGGGCGAATAAACATCTGGTTAGGTAGTTCGCGAAACACAAATTACGGGTTTTTAGAAGGTTTCAATATAAATCACTTAAATGTATTGTACTCGGTTACCTTAACTATACAACAGGTTTTAGGCCGAATATTATATTCGTGATAGTCGTTTCAATCAATGGGTGACATTGAGAATAAGACACTCGGCGTAGTCATGAAAATTTTCAGGGATACACTCATCACGTAGCAGTTACACGCGGACAGTTTTTAAGCTTTATGAGCCGAGACCAAGATAGAAGTCTGGGTGTATAATTCTCTGGTTAGGTAGTTCGCGAAATACAAAGTAGGGTTTTTCAGAAGATTTCAATATTAATCACATTTAAACGTATTGTACTGGGTTACCTTTACTATATAACAGGTTTTAGACCGAATACTATATTCGCGATAGCCGTTTCAATCAATGGGTGACATTGAGAATAAAATACTCGGCGTAGTCATGAAAGTTTTCAGGGATTCACTTATCACGTAGCAGTTACACGCGGACAGTTCTTAAGCTTTATAAGCCGAGACCGAGCTAACAATCTGGCCGAATAAATCTCTGGTTAGGAAGGTCGGGAAACACAACGTACGGATATTTAGAAAGTTTCAATTTTAATCACTTAAACGTATTGTACTCGGTTTCCCTTACTACATTATAGGTATTAGGTCGAATATTATATTCCTGATAGTGGTTTCAATCAATGGGTGACATTGAGAATAAAATACTCGGCGTAGTCATGAAAGTTTTTAGGGTTTGACTCATCACGTAGCAATTACACGCGGACAGTTCTTAAGCTTTATAAGCCGAGACCGAGCTAACAATCTGGCCGAATAAATATCTGGTTAGGTAGTTCGCGAGCTAAAAAGTACGGGTTTTTAGAAGGTTTCAATATAAATCACTTAAACGTATTGTACTCGGTTACCTTAACTATATAACAGGTTTTAGGCCGAATATTATATTCGCGATAGCTGCTTCAGTAAACGGGTGACATTGAGAATAAAATACTCGGCGTAGTCATGAAAGTTTTTAGGGTTACACTCATCACGTAGCAGTTACACGCGGACAGTTTTTAAGCTTTATAAGCCGAGACCGAGATAACAATCTGGGCGAATAAACATCTGGTTAGGTAGTTCGCGAAACACAAATTACGGGTTTTTAGAAGGTTTCAATATAAATCACTTAAATGTATTGTACTCGGTTACCTTAACTATATAACAGGTTTTAGGTCGAATATTATATTCGCGATAGCTCTTTCAGTAAACGGGTGACATTGAGAATAAAATACTCGGCGTAGTCATGAAAGTTTTTAGGGTTACACTCATCACGTAGCAGTTACACGCGGACAGTTTTTAAGCTTTATGAGCCGAGACCAAGATAGAAGTCTGGGTGTATAATTCTCTGGTTAGGTAGTTCGCGAAATACAAAGTAGGGTTTTTAAAAGGTTTCAATATTAATCACATTTAAACGTATTGTACTCAGTTACCTTAACTATATAACAGGTTTTAGGCCGAATATTATATTCGCGATAGCCGTTTCAGTAAACGGGTGACATTGAGAATAAAATACTCGGCGTAGTCATGAAAGTTTTTAGGGTTTGACTCATCACGTAGCAGTTACACGCGGACAGTTCTTAAGCTTTATAAGCCGAGACCGAGATAACAATCTGGGCGAATAAACATCTGGTTAGGTAGGTCGCGAAACACAAATTACGGGTTTTCAGAAGGTTTCAATATTAATGATTTAAACGTATTGTACTCGGTTACCTTAACTATATAACAGGTTTTAGGCCGAATATTATATTCGCGATAGCTGCTTCAGTAAACGGGTGACATTGAGAATAAAATACTCGGCGTAGTCATGAAAGTTTTTAGGGTTTGACTCATCACGTAGCAGTTACACGCGGACAGTTCTTAAGCTTTATAAGCCGAGACCGAGATAACAATCTGGGCGAATAAACATCTGGTTAGGTAGTTCGCGAAACACAAATTACGGGTTTTCAGAAGGTTTCAATATTAATGATTTAAACGTATTGTACTGGGTGACCTTTACTATATAACAGGTTTTAGACCGAATACTATATTCGCGATAGCCGTTTCAATCAATGGGTGACATTGGGAATAAAATACTCGGCGTAGTCATGAAAGTTTTCAGGGATTCACTCATCACGTAGCAGTTACACGCGGATAGTTCTTATGCTTTATAAGCCGAGACCGAGCTAACAATCTGGCCGAATAAATATATGGTTAGGTAGATCGCGAAATCGAAAGTACGGGTTTTTAAAAGGTTGCAATATTAATCACTTAAACGTATTGTACTCGGTTACCTTAACTATACAACAGGTTTTAGGCCGAATATTATATTCGTGATAGTCGTTTCAATCAATGGGTGACATTGAGAATAAGACACTCGGCGTAGTCATGAAAATTTTCAGGGATACACTCATCACGTAGCAGTTACACGCGGACAGTTTTTAAGCTTTATGAGCCGAGACCAAGATAGAAGTCTGGGTGTATAATTCTCTGGTTAGGTAGTTCGCGAAATACAAAGTAGGGTTTTTAAAAGGTTTCAATATTAATCACATTTAAACGTATTGTACTCGGTTACCTTAACTATATAACAGGTTTTAGGCCGAATATTATATTCGCGATAGCCGTTTCAGTAAACGGGTGACATTGAGAATAAAATACTCGGCGTAGTCATGAAAGTTTTTAGGGTTTGACTCATCACGTAGCAGTTACACGCGGACAGTTCTTAAGCTTTATAAGCCGAGACCGAGATAACAATCTGGGCGAATAAACATCTGGTTAGGTAGTTCGCGAAACACAAATTACGGGTTTTCAGAAGGTTTCAATATTAATGATTTAAACGTATTGTACTCGGTTACCTTAACTATATAACAGGTTTTAGGCCGAATATTATATTCGCGATAGCCGTTTCAATCAATGGGTGACATTGAGAATAAAAAAGTCGGCGTAGTTATGAAAGTTTTCAGGGATTCATTCATCACGTAGCAGTTACACGCGGACAGTTCTTAAGCTTTATAAGCCGAGACCGAGCTAACAATCTGGCCGAATAAATATCTGGTTATGTAGATCGCAAAATACAAAGTACGGGTTTTTAAAAGGTTTCAATATTAATCACTTAAACGTATTGTACTCGGTTACCTTAACTATATAACAGGTTTTAGGCCGAATATTATATTCGCGATAGCCGTTTCTATCAACTGGTGACATTGAGAATGAAATACTCGGCGTAGTCATGAAAGTTTTCAGGGATTCAATCATCACGTTGCAGTTACACGCGGACAGTTCTTAAGCTTTATAAGCCGAGACCGAGATAACAATCTGGGCGAATAAACATCTGGTTAGGTAGTTCGCGAAACACAAATTACGGGTTTTCAGAAGGTTTCAATATTAATGATTTAAACGTATTGTACTGGGTGACCTTTACTATATAACAGGTTTTAGACCGAATACTATATTCGCGATAGCCGTTTCAATCAATGGGTGACATTGGGAATAAAATACTCGGCGTAGTCATGAAAGTTTTCAGGGATTCACTCATCACGTAGCAGTTACACGCGGACAGTTCTTATGCTTTATAAGCCGAGACCGAGCTAACAATCTGGCCGAATAAATATATGGTTAGGTAGATCGCGAAATCGAAAGTACGGGTTTTTAAAAGGTTGCAATATTAATCACTTAAACGTATTGTACTCGGTTACCTTAACTATACAACAGGTTTTAGGCCGAATATTATATTCGTGATAGTCGTTTCAATCAATGGGTGACATTGAGAATAAGACACTCGGCGTAGTCATGAAAATTTTCAGGGATACACTCATCACGTAGCAGTTACACGCGGACAGTTTTTAAGCTTTATGAGCCGAGACCAAGATAGAAGTCTGGGTGTATAATTCTCTGGTTAGGTAGTTCGCGAAATACAAAGTAGGGTTTTTAAAAGGTTTCAATATTAATCACATTTAAACGTATTGTACTCAGTTACCTTAACTATATAACAGGTTTTAGGCCGAATATTATATTCGCGATAGCCGTTTCAGTAAACGGGTGACATTGAGAATAAAATACTCGGCGTAGTCATGAAAGTTTTTAGGGTTTGACTCATCTCGTAGCAGTTACACGCGGACAGTTCTTAAGCTTTATAAGCCGAGACCGAGATAACAATCTGGGCGAATAAACATCTGGTTAGGTAGGTCGCGAAACACAAATTACGGGTTTTCAGAAGGTTTCAATATTAATGATTTAAACGTATTGTACTCGGTTACCTTAACTATATAACAGGTTTTAGGCCGAATATTATATTCGCGATAGCTGCTTCAGTAAACGGGTGACATTGAGAATAAAATACTCGGCGTAGTCATGAAAGTTTTTAGGGTTTGACTCATCACGTAGCTGTTACACGCGGACAGTTCTTAAGCTTTATAAGCCGAGACCGAGATAACAATCTGGGCGAATAAACATCTGGTTAGGTAGTTCGCGAAACACAAATTACGGGTTTTCAGAAGGTTTCAATATTAATGATTTAAACGTATTGTACTGGGTGACCTTTACTATATAACAGGTTTTAGACCGAATACTATATTCGCGATAGCCGTTTCAATCAATGGGTGACATTGGGAATAAAATACTCGGCGTAGTCATGAAAGTTTTCAGGGATTCACTCATCACGTAGCAGTTACACGCGGATAGTTCTTATGCTTTATAAGCCGAGACCGAGCTAACAATCTGGCCGAATAAATATATGGTTAGGTAGATCGCGAAATCGAAAGTACGGGTTTTTAAAAGGTTGCAATATTAATCACTTAAACGTATTGTACTCGGTTACCTTAACTATACAACAGGTTTTAGGCCGAATATTATATTCGTGATAGTCGTTTCAATCAATGGGTGACATTGAGAATAAGACACTCGGCGTAGTCATGAAAATTTTCAGGGATACACTCATCACGTAGCAGTTACACGCGGACAGTTTTTAAGCTTTATGAGCCGAGACCAAGATAGAAGTCTGGGTGTATAATTCTCTGGTTAGGTAGTTCGCGAAATACAAAGTAGGGTTTTTCAGAAGATTTCAATATTAATCACATTTAAACGTATTGTACTGGGTTACCTTTACTATATAACAGGTTTTAGACCGAATACTATATTCGCGATAGCCGTTTCAATCAATGGGTGACATTGAGAATAAAATACTCGGCGTAGTCATGAAAGTTTTCAGGGATTCACTTATCACGTAGCAGTTACACGCGGACAGTTCTTAAGCTTTATAAGCCGAGACCGAGCTAACAATCTGGCCGAATAAATCTCTGGTTAGGAAGGTCGGGAAACACAACGTACGGATATTTAGAAAGTTTCAATTTTAATCACTTAAACGTATTGTACTCGGTTTCCCTTACTACATTATAGGTATTAGGTCGAATATTATATTCCTGATAGTGGTTTCAATCAATGGGTGACATTGAGAATAAAATACTCGGCGTAGTCATGAAAGTTTTTAGGGTTTGACTCATCACGTAGCAGTTACACGCGGACAGTTTTTAAGCTTTATGAGCCGAGACCAAGATAGAAGTCTGGGTGTATAATTCTCTGGTTAGGTAGTTCGCGAAATACAAAGTAGGGTTTTTAAAAGGTTTCAATATTAATCACATTTAAACGTATTGTACTCGGTTACCTTAACTATATAACAGGTTTTAGGCCGAATATTATATTCGCGATAGCCGTTTCAGTAAACGGGTGACATTGAGAATAAAATACTCGGCGTAGTCATGAAAGTTTTTAGGGTTTGACTCATCACGTAGCAGTTACACGCGGACAGTTCTTAAGCTTTATAAGCCGAGACCGAGATAACAATCTGGGCGAATAAACATCTGGTTAGGTAGATCGCGAAACACAAATTACGGGTTTTCAGAAGGTTTCAATATTAATGATTTAAACGTATTGTACTCGGTTACCTTAACTATATAACAGGTTTTAGGCCGAATATTATATTCGCGATAGCCGTTTCAATCAATGGGTGACATTGAGAATAAAAAAGTCGGCGTAGTTATGAAAGTTTTCAGGGATTCATTCATCACGTAGCAGTTACACGCGGACAGTTCTTAAGCTTTATAAGCCGAGACCGAGCTAACAATCTGGCCAAATAAATATCTGGTTATGTAGATCGCAAAATACAAAGTACGGGTTTTTAAAAGGTTTCAATATTAATCACTTAAACGTATTGTACTCGGTTACCTTAACTATATAACAGGTTTTAGGCCGAATATTATATTCGCGATAGCCGTTTCTATCAACTGGTGACATTGAGAATGAAATACTCGGCGTAGTCATGAAAGTTTTCAGGGATTCAATCATCACGTTGCAGTTACACGCGGACAGTTCTTAAGCTTTATAAGCCGAGACCGAGCTAACAATCTGGCCGAATAAATATCTGGTTAGGTAGTTCGCGAGCTACAAAGTACGGGTTTTTAGAAGGTTTCAATATAAATCACTTAAATGTATTGTACTCGGTTACCTTAACTATATAACAGGTTTTAGGCCGAATATTATATTCGCGATAGCTGTTTCAGTAAACGGGTAACATTGAGAATAAAATACTCGGCGTAGTCATGAAAGTTTTTAGGGTTTGACTCATCACGTAGCAGTTACACGCGGACAGTTCTTAAGCTTTATAAGCCGAGACCGAGATAACAATCTGGGCGAATAAACATCTGGTTAGGTAGTTCGCGAAACACAAATTACGGGTTTTCAGAAGGTTTCAATATTAATGATTTAAACGTATTGTACTGGGTGACCTTTACTATATAACAGGTTTTAGACCGAATACTATATTCGCGATAGCCGTTTCAATCAATGGGTGACATTGGGAATAAAATACTCGGCGTAGTCATGAAAGTTTTCAGGGATTCACTCATCACGTAGCAGTTACACGCGGACAGTTCTTATGCTTTATAAGCCGAGACCGAGCTAACAATCTGGCCGAATAAATATATGGTTAGGTAGATCGCGAAATCGAAAGTACGGGTTTTTAAAAGGTTGCAATATTAATCACTTAAACGTATTGTACTCGGTTACCTTAACTATACAACAGGTTTTAGGCCGAATATTATATTCGTGATAGTCGTTTCAATCAATGGGTGACATTGAGAATAAGACACTCGGCGTAGTCATGAAAATTTTCAGGGATACACTCATCACGTAGCAGTTACACGCGGACAGTTTTTAAGCTTTATGAGCCGAGACCAAGATAGAAGTCTGGGTGTATAATTCTCTGGTTAGGTAGTTCGCGAAATACAAAGTAGGGTTTTTCAGAAGATTTCAATATTAATCACATTTAAACGTATTGTACTGGGTTACCTTTACTATATAACAGGTTTTAGACCGAATACTATATTCGCGATAGCCGTTTCAATCAATGGGTGACATTGAGAATAAAATACTCGGCGTAGTCATGAAAGTTTTCAGGGATTCACTTATCACGTAGCAGTTACACGCGGACAGTTCTTAAGCTTTATAAGCCGAGACCGAGCTAACAATCTGGCCGAATAAATCTCTGGTTAGGAAGGTCGGGAAACACAACGTACGGATATTTAGAAAGTTTCAATTTTAATCACTTAAACGTATTGTACTCGGTTTCCCTTACTACATTATAGGTATTAGGTCGAATATTATATTCCTGATAGTGGTTTCAATCAATGGGTGACATTGAGAATAAAATACTCGGCGTAGTCATGAAAGTTTTTAGGGTTTTACTCATCACGTAGCAATTACACGCGGACAGTTCTTAAGCTTTATAAGCCGAGACCGAGCTAACAATCTGGCCGAATAAATATCTGGTTAGGTAGTTCGCGAGCTAAAAAGTACGGGTTTTTAGAAGGTTTCAATATAAATCACTTAAATGTATTGTACTCGGTTACCTTAACTATATAACAGGTTTTAGGCCGAATATTATATTCGCGATAGCTGCTTCAGTAAACGGGTGACATTGAGAATAAAATACTCGGCGTAGTCATGAAAGTTTTTAGGGTTACACTCATCACGTAGCAGTTAACGCGGACAGTTTTTAAGCTTTATAAGCCGAGACCGAGATAACAATCTGAGCGAATAAACATCTGGTTAGGTAGTTCGCGATACACAAATTACGGGTTTTTAGAAGGTTTCAATATAAATCACTTAAATGTATTGTACTCGGTTACCTTAACTATATAACAGGTTTTAGGTCGAATATTATATTCGCGATAGCTCTTTCAGTAAACGGGTGACATTGAGAATAAAATACTCGGCGTAGTCATGAAAGTTTTTAGGGTTACACTCATCACGTAGCAGTTACACGCGGACAGTTTTTAAGCTTTATGAGCCGAGACCAAGATAGAAGTCTGGGTGTATAATTCTCTGGTTAGGTAGTTCGCGAAATACAAAGTAGGGTTTTTAAAAGGTTTCAATATTAATCACATTTAAACGTATTGTACTCAGTTACCTTAACTATATAACAGGTTTTAGGCCGAATATTATATTCGCGATAGCCGTTTCAGTAAACGGGTGACATTGAGAATAAAATACTCGGCGTAGTCATGAAAGTTTTTAGGGTTTGACTCATCACGTAGCAGTTACACGCGGACAGTTCTTAAGCTTTATAAGCCGAGACCGAGATAACAATCTGGGCGAATAAACATCTGGTTAGGTAGTTCGCGAAACACAAATTACGGGTTTTTAGAAGGTTTCAATATAAATCACTTAAATGTATTGTACTCGGTTACCTTAACTATATAACAGGTTTTAGGTCGAATATTATATTCGCGATAGCTGTTTCAGTAAACGGGTGACATTGAGAATAAAATACTCGGCGTAGTCATGAAAGTTTTTAGGGTTACACTCATCACGTAGCAGTTACACGCGGACAGTTTTTAAGCTTTATGAGCCGAGACCAAGATAGAAGTCTGGGTGTATAATTCTCTGGTTAGGTAGTTCGCGAAATACAAAGTAGGGTTTTTAAAAGGTTTCAATATTAATCACATTTAAACGTATTGTACTCGGTTACCTTAACTATATAACAGGTTTTAGGCCGAATATTATATTCGCGATAGCCGTTTCAGTAAACGGGTGACATTGAGAATAAAATACTCGGCGTAGTCATGAAAGTTTTTAGGGTTTGACTCATCACGTAGCAGTTACACGCGGACAGTTCTTAAGCTTTATAAGCCGAGACCGAGATAACAATCTGGGCGAATAAACATCTGGTTAGGTAGTTCGCGAAACACAAATTACGGGTTTTCAGAAGGTTTCAATATTAATGATTTAAACGTATTGTACTCGGTTACCTTAACTATATAACAGGTTTTAGGCCGAATATTATATTCGCGATAGCCGTTTCAATCAATGGGTGACATTGAGAATAAAAAAGTCGGCGTAGTTATGAAAGTTTTCAGGGATTCATTCATCACGTAGCAGTTACACGCGGACAGTTCTTAAGCTTTATAAGCCGAGACCGAGCTAACAATCTGGGCGAATAAACATCTGGTTAGGTAGTTCGCGAAACACAAATTACGGGTTTTCAGAAGGTTTCAATATTAATGATTTAAACGTATTGTACTGGGTGACCTTTACTATATAACAGGTTTTAGACCGAATACTATATTCGCGATAGCCGTTTCGATCAATGGGTGACATTGGGAATAAAATACTCGGCGTAGTCATGAAAGTTTTCAGGGATTCACTCATCACGTAGCAGTTACACGCGGACAGTTCTTATGCTTTATAAGCCGAGACCGAGCTAACAATCTGGCCGAATAAATATATGGTTAGGTAGATCGCGAAATCGAAAGTACGGGTTTTTAAAAGGTTGCAATATTAATCACTTAAACGTATTGTACTCGGTTACCTTAACTATATAACAGGGTTTAGGCCGAATATTATATTCGCGATAGCCGTTCCAATCAACGGGTGACATTGAGAATGAAATACTCGGCGTAGTCATGAAAGTTTTCAGGGATTCAATCATCACGTAGCAGTTACACGCGGACAGTTCTTAAGCTTTATAAGCCGAGACGGAGCTAACAATCTGGCCGAATAAATATCTGGTTAGGTAGTTCGCGAGCTACAAAGTACGGGTTTTTAGACGGTTTCAATATAAATCACATAAATGTATTGTACTCGGTTACCTTAACTATATAACAGGTTTTAGGCCGAATATTATATTCGCGATAGCTGTTTCAGTAAACGGGTGACATTGAGAATAAAATACTCGGCGTAGTCATGAAAGTTTTTAGGGATTGACTCATCACGTAGCAGCTACACGCGGACAGTTCTTAAGCTTTATAAGCTGAGACCGAGATAATAATCTGGGCGGATAAACACCTGGTTAGGTAGTTCGCGAAACACAAAGTACGGGTTTTCAGAAGGTTTCAATATTAATCACTTAAACGTATTGTACTCGGTTACCTTAACTATATAACAGGTTTTAGGTCGAATATTATATTCGCGATAGCTGTTTCAGTAAACGGGTGACATTGAGAATAAAATACTCGGCGTAGTCATGAAAGTTTTTAGGGTTACACTCATCACGTAGCAGTTACACGCGGACAGTTTTTAAGCTTTATGAGCCGAGACCAAGATAGAAGTCTGGGTGTATAATTCTCTGGTTAGGTAGTTCGCGAAATACAAAGTAGGGTTTTTAAAAGGTTTCAATATTAATCACATTTAAACGTATTGTACTCGGTTACCTTAACTATATAACAGGTTTTAGGCCGAATATTATATTCGCGATAGCCGTTTCAGTAAACGGGTGACATTGAGAATAAAATACTCGGCGTAGTCATGAAAGTTTTTAGGGTTTGACTCATCACGTAGCAGTTACACGCGGACAGTTCTTAAGCTTTATAAGCCGAGACCGAGATAACAATCTGGGCGAATAAACATCTGGTTAGGTAGTTCGCGAAACACAAATTACGGGTTTTCAGAAGGTTTCAATATTAATGATTTAAACGTATTGTACTCGGTTACCTTAACTATATAACAGGTTTTAGGCCGAATATTATATTCGCGATAGCTGCTTCAGTAAACGGGTGACATTGAGAATAAAATACTCGGCGTAGTCATGAAAGTTTTTAGGGTTTGACTCATCACGTAGCAGTTACACGCGGACAGTTCTTAAGCTTTATAAGCCGAGACCGAGATAACAATCTGGGCGAATAAACATCTGGTTAGGTAGTTCGCGAAACACAAATTACGGGTTTTCAGAAGGTTTCAATATTAATGATTTAAACGTATTGTACTGGGTGACCTTTACTATATAACAGGTTTTAGACCGAATACTATATTCGCGATAGCCGTTTCAATCAATGGGTGACATTGGGAATAAAATACTCGGCGTAGTCATGAAAGTTTTCAGGGATTCACTCATCACGTAGCAGTTACACGCGGACAGTTCTTATGCTTTATAAGCCGAGACCGAGCTAACAATCTGGCCGAATAAATATATGGTTAGGTAGATCGCGAAATCGAAAGTACGGGTTTTTAAAAGGTTGCAATATTAATCACTTAAACGTATTGTACTCGGTTACCTTAACTATACAACAGGTTTTAGGCCGAATATTATATTCGTGATAGTCGTTTCAATCAATGGGTGACATTGAGAATAAAATACTCGGCGTAGTCATGAAAGTTTTCAGGGATTCACTCATCACGTAGCAGTTACACGCGGACAGTTCTTAAGCTTTATAAGCCGAGACCGAGCTAACAATCTGGCCGAATAAATCTCTGGTTAGGAAGGTCGGGAAACACAACGTACGGATATTTAGAAAGTTTCAATTTTAATCACTTAAACGTATTGTACTCGGTTTCCCTTACTACATTATAGGTATTAGGTCGAATATTATATTCCTGATAGTGGTTTCAATCAATGGGTGACATTGAGAATAAAATACTCGGCGTAGTCATGAAAGTTTTTAGGGTTTGACTCATCACGTAGCAGTTACACGCGGACAGTTCTTAAGCTTTATAAGCCGAGACCGAGATAACAATCTGGGCGAATAAACATCTGGTTAGGTAGTTCGCGAAACACAAATTACGGGTTTTTAGAAGGTTTCAATATAAATCACTTAAATGTATTGTACTCGGTTACCTTAACTATATAACAGGTTTTAGGTCGAATATTATATTCGCGATAGCTGTTTCAGTAAACGGGTGACATTGAGAATAAAATACTCGGCGTAGTCATGAAAGTTTTTAGGGTTACACTCATCACGTAGCAGTTACACGCGGACAGTTTTTAAGCTTTATGAGCCGAGACCAAGATAGAAGTCTGGGTGTATAATTCTCTGGTTAGGTAGTTCGCGAAATACAAAGTAGGGTTTTTAAAAGGTTTCAATATTAATCACATTTAAACGTATTGTACTCGGTTACCTTAACTATATAACAGGTTTTAGGCCGAATATTATATTCGCGATAGCCGTTTCAGTAAACGGGTGACATTGAGAATAAAATACTCGGCGTAGTCATGAAAGTTTTTAGGGTTTGACTCATCACGTAGCAGTTACACGCGGACAGTTCTTAAGCTTTATAAGCCGAGACCGAGATAACAATCTGGGCGAATAAACATCTGGTTAGGTAGTTCGCGAAACACAAATTACGGGTTTTCAGAAGGTTTCAATATTAATGATTTAAACGTATTGTACTCGGTTACCTTAACTATATAACAGGTTTTAGGCCGAATATTATATTCGCGATAGCTGCTTCAGTAAACGGGTGACATTGAGAATAAAATACTCGGCGTAGTCATGAAAGTTTTTAGGGTTTGACTCATCACGTAGCAGTTACACGCGGACAGTTCTTAAGCTTTATAAGCCGAGACCGAGATAACAATCTGGGCGAATAAACATCTGGTTAGGTAGTTCGCGAAACACAAATTACGGGTTTTCAGAAGGTTTCAATATTAATGATTTAAACGTATTGTACTGGGTGACCTTTACTATATAACAGGTTTTAGACCGAATACTATATTCGCGATAGCCGTTTCAATCAATGGGTGACATTGGGAATAAAATACTCGGCGTAGTCATGAAAGTTTTCAGGGATTCACTCATCACGTAGCAGTTACACGCGGACAGTTCTTATGCTTTATAAGCCGAGACCGAGCTAACAATCTGGCCGAATAAATATATGGTTAGGTAGATCGCGAAATCGAAAGTACGGGTTTTTAAAAGGTTGCAATATTAATCACTTAAACGTATTGTACTCGGTTACCTTAACTATACAACAGGTTTTAGGCCGAATATTATATTCGTGATAGTCGTTTCAATCAATGGGTGACATTGAGAATAAAATACTCGGCGTAGTCATGAAAGTTTTCAGGGATTCACTCATCACGTAGCAGTTACACGCGGACAGTTCTTAAGCTTTATAAGCCGAGACCGAGCTAACAATCTGGCCGAATAAATCTCTGGTTAGGAAGGTCGGGAAACACAACGTACGGATATTTAGAAAGTTTCAATTTTAATCACTTAAACGTATTGTACTCGGTTTCCCTTACTGCATTATAGGTATTAGGTCGAATATTATATTCCTGATAGTGGTTTCAATCAATGGATGACATTGAGAATAAAATACTCGGCGTAGTCATGAAAGTTTTTAGGGTTTGACTCATCACGTAGCAGTTACACGCGGACAGTTTTTAAGCTTTATGAGCCGAGACCAAGATAGAAGTCTGGGTGTATAATTCTCTGGTTAGGTAGTTCGCGAAATACAAAGTAGGGTTTTTAAAAGGTTTCAATATTAATCACATTTAAACGTATTGTACTCGGTTACCTTAACTATATAACAGGTTTTAGGCCGAATATTATATTCGCGATAGCCGTTTCAGTAAACGGGTGACATTGAGAATAAAATACTCGGCGTAGTCATGAAAGTTTTTAGGGTTTGACTCATCACGTAGCAGTTACACGCGGACAGTTCTTAAGCTTTATAAGCCAAGACCGAGATAACAATCTGGGCGAATAAACATCTGGTTAGGTAGTTCGCGAAACACAAATTACGGGTTTTCAGAAGGTTTCAATATTAATGATTTAAACGTATTGTACTCGGTTACCTTAACTATATAACAGGTTTTAGGCCGAATATTATATTCGCGATAGCCGTTTCAATCAATGGGTGACATTGAGAATAAAAAAGTCGGCGTAGTTATGAAAGTTTTCAGGGATTCATTCATCACGTAGCAGTTACACGCGGACAGTTCTTAAGCTTTATAAGCCGAGACCGAGCTAACAATCTGGCCGAATAAATATCTGGTTATGTAGATCGCAAAATACAAAGTACGGGTTTTTAAAAGGTTTCAATATTAATCACTTAAACGTATTGTACTCGGTTACCTTAACTATATAACAGGTTTTAGGCCGAATATTATATTCGCGATAGCCGTTTCTATCAACTGGTGACATTGAGAATGAAATACTCGGCGTAGTCATGAAAGTTTTCAGGGATTCAATCATCACGTTGCAGTTACACGCGGACAGTTCTTAAGCTTTATAAGCCGAGACCGACCTAACAATCTGGCCGAAAAAATATCTGGTTAGGTAGTTCGCGAGCTACAAAGTACGGGTTTTTAGAAGGTTTCAATATAAATCACTTAAATGTATTGTACTCGGTTACCTTAACTATATAACAGGTTTTAGGCCGAATATTATATTCGCGATAGCTGTTTCAGTAAACGGGTGACATTGAGAATAAAATACTCGGCGTAGTCATGAAAGTTTTTAGGGTTTGACTCATCACGTAGCAGTTACACGCGGACAGTTCTTAAGCTTTATAAGCCGAGACCGAGATAACAATCTGGGCGAATAAACATCTGGTTAGGTAGTTCGCGAAACACAAATTACGGGTTTTCAGAAGGTTTCAATATTAATGATTTAAACGTATTGTACTGGGTGACCTTTACTATATAACAGGTTTTAGACGGAATACTATATTCGCGATAGCCGTTTCAATCAATGGGTGACATTGGGAATAAAATACTCGGCGTAGTCATGAAAGTTTTCAGGGATTCACTCATCACGTAGCAGTTACACGCGGACAGTTCTTATGCTTTATAAGCCGAGACCGAGCTAACAATCTGGCCGAATAAATATATGGTTAGGTAGATCGCGAAATCGAAAGTACGGGTTTTTAAAAGGTTGCGATATTAATCACTTAAACGTATTGTACTCGGTTACCTTAACTATACAACAGGTTTTAGGCCGAATATTATATTCGTGATAGTCGTTTCAATCAATGGGTGACATTGAGAATAAGACACTCGGCGTAGTCATGAAACTTTTCAGGGATACACTCATCACGTAGCAGTTACACGCGGACAGTTTTTAAGCTTTATGAGCCGAGACCAAGATAGAAGTCTGGGTGTATAATTCTCTGGTTAGGTAGTTCGCGAAATACAAAGTAGGGTTTTTCAGAAGATTTCAATATTAATCACATTTAAACGTATTGTACTGGGTTACCTTTACTATATAACAGGTTTTAGACCGAATACTATATTCGCGATAGCCGTTTCAATCAATGGGTGACATTGAGAATAAAATACTCGGCGTAGTCATGAAAGTTTTCAGGGATTCACTTATCACGTAGCAGTTACACGCGGACAGTTCTTAAGCTTTATAAGCCGAGACCGAGCTAACAATCTGGCCGAATAAATCTCTGGTTAGGAAGGTCGGGAAACACAACGTACGGATATTTAGAAAGTTTCAATTTTAATCACTTAAACGTATTGTACTCGGTTTCCCTTACTACATTATAGGTATTAGGTCGAATATTATATTCCTGGTAGTGGTTTCAATCAATGGGTGACATTGAGAATAAAATACTCGGCGTAGTCATGAAAGTTTTTAGGGTTTGACTCATCACGTAGCAATTACACGCGGACAGTTCTTAAGCTTTATAAGCCGAGACCGAGCTAACAATCTGGCCGAATAAATATCTGGTTAGGTAGTTCGCGAGCTAAAAAGTACGGGTTTTTAGAAGGTTTCAATATAAATCACTTAAATGTATTGTACTCGGTTACCTTAACTATATAACAGGTTTTAGGCCGAATATTATATTCGCGATAGCTGCTTCAGTAAACGGGTGACATTGAGAATAAAATACTCGGCGTAGTCATGAAAGTTTTTAGGGTTACACTCATCACGTAGCAGTTACACGCGGACAGTTTTTAAGCTTTATAAGCCGAGACCGAGATAACAATCTGGGCGAATAAACATCTGGTTAGGTAGTTCGCGAAACACAAATTACGGGTTTTTAGAAGGTTTCAATATAAATCACTTAAATGTATTGTACTCGGTTACCTTAACTATATAACAGGTTTTAGGTCGAATATTATATTCGCGATAGCTCTTTCAGTAAACGGGTGACATTGAGAATAAAATACTCGGCGTAGTCATGAAAGTTTTTAGGGTTACACTCATCACGTAGCGGTTACACGCGGACAGTTTTTAAGCTTTATGAGCCGAGACCAAGATAGAAGTCTGGGTGTATAATTCTCTGGTTAGGTAGTTCGCGAAATACAAAGTAGGGTTTTTAGAAGGTTTCAATATTAATCACATTTAAACGTATTGTACTCAGTTACCTTAACTATATAACAGGTTTTAGGCCGAATATTATATTCGTGATAGCCGTTTCAGTAAACGGGTGACATTGAGAATAAAATACTCGGCGTAGTCATGAAAGTTTTTAGGGTTTGACTCATCACGTAGCAGTTACACGCGGACAGTTCTTAAGCTTTATAAGCCGAGACCGAGATAACAATCTGGGCGAATAAACATCTGGTTAGGTAGTTCGCGAAACACAAATTACGGGTTTTCAGAAGGTTTCAATATTAATGATTTAAACGTATTGTACTCGGTTACCTTAACTATATAACAGGTTTTAGGCCGAATATTATATTCGCGATAGCCGTTTCAATCAATGGGTGACATTGAGAATAAAAAAGTCGGCGTAGTTATGAAAGTTTTCAGGGATTCATTCATCACGTAGCAGTTACACGCGGACAGTTCTTAAGCTTTATAAGCCGAGACCGAGCTAACAATCTGGCCGAATAAATATCTGGTTATGTAGATCGCGAAATACAAAGTACGGGTTTTTAAAAGGTTTCAATATTAATCACTTAAACGTATTGTACTCGGTTACCTTAACTATATAACAGGTTTTAGGCCGAATATTATATTCGCGATAGCCGTTTCTATCAACTGGTGACATTGAGAATGAAATACTCGGCGTAGTCATGAAAGTTTTCAGGGATTCAATCATCACGTAGCAGTTACACGCGGACAGTTCTTAAGCTTTATAAGCCGAGACGGAGCTAACAATCTGGCCGAATAAATATCTGGTTAGGTAGTTCGCGAGCTACAAAGTACGGGTTTTTAGACGGTTTCAATATAAATCACATAAATGTATTGTACTCGGTTACCTTAACTATATAACAGGTTTTAGGCCGAATATTATATTCGCGATAGCTGTTTCAGTAAACGGGTGACATTGAGAATAAAATACTCGGCGTAGTCATGAAAGTTTTTAGGGATTGACTCATCACGTAGCAGCTACACGCGGACAGTTCTTAAGCTTTATAAGCTGAGACCGAGATAATAATCTGGGCGGATAAACACCTGGTTAGGTAGTTCGCGAAACACAAAGTACGGGTTTTCAGAAGGTTTCAATATTAATCACTTAAACGTATTGTACTCGGTTACCTTAACTATATAACAGGTTTTAGGCCGAATATTATATTCGCGATAGCTGTTTCAGTAAACGGGTGACATTGAGAATGAAATACTCGGCGTAGTCATGAAAGTTTTCAGGGATTGATTCGTCACGTAGCAGTTACACGCTGACATTTCTTAAGCTTTATAAGCCGAGACCGAGATAACAATCTGGGCGAATAAACATCTGGTTAGGTAGTTCGCGAAACACAAATTACGGGTTTTCAGAAGGTTTCAATATTAATCACTTAAACGTATTGTATTGGGTGACCTTTACTATATAACAGGTTTTAGACCGAATAATATATTCGCGATAGCCGTTTCAATCAATGGGTGACATTGAGAATAAAATACTCGGCGTAGTCATGAAAGTTTTCAGGGATTCACTCATCACGTAGCAGTTACACGCGGACAGTTCTTAAGCTTTATAAGCCGAGACCGAGCTAATAATCTGGCCGAATAAATATATGGTTAGGTAGGTCGGGAAACACAACGTACGGATATTTAGAAAGTTTCAATTTTAATCACTTATACGTATTGTACTCGGTTTCCCTTACTATATTATAGGTATTAGGTCGAATATTATATTCGTGATAGTCGTTTCAATCAATGGGTGACATTGAGAATAAAAAAGTCGGCGTAGTCATGAAAGTTTTCAGGGATTCACTCATCACGTAGCAGTTACACGCGGACAGTTCTTAAGCTTTATAAGCCGAGACCGAGATAACAATCTGGCCGAATAAACATCTGGTTAGGTAGTTCGCGAAACACAAAGTACGGGTTTTTAGAAGGTTTCAATATAAATTACTTAAACTTATTGTACTCGGTTACCTTAACTATATAACAAGTTTTAGGCCGAATATTATATTCGCGATAGCCGTTTCAGTAAACGGGTGACATTGAGAATAAAATACTCGGCGTAGTCATGAAAGTTTTTAGGGATTGACTCATCACGTAGCAGTTACACGCGGACAGTTCTTAAGCTTTATAAGCCGAGACCGAGATAACAATCTGGGCGAATAAACATCTGGTTAGGTAGTTCGCGAAACACAAATTACGGGTTTTCAGAAGGTTACAATATTAATCACTTAAACGTATTGTACTCGGTTACCTTAACTATATAACAGGTTTTAGGCCGAATATTATATTCGTGATAGTTGTTTCAATCAATGATTAACATTGAGAATAAGATACTCGGCGTAGTTATGAAAAGTTTCAGGGATACACTCATCACGTAGCAGTTACACGCGGACAGTTCTTAAGCTTTATGAGCCGAGACCGAGATAGAAGTCTGGGTGAATAATTCTCTGGTTAGGTAGTTCGCGAAATACAAAGTAGGGTTTTACAGAAGATTTCAATATTAATCACACTTAAACGTACTGTACTCGGTTACCTTAACTATATAACAGGTTTTAGGCCGAATATTATATTCGCGATAGCTGTTTCAGTAAACGGGTGACATTGAGAATAAAATAGTCGGCGTAGTCCTGAAAGTTTTCAGGGATTCACTCATCACGTAGCAGTTACACGCGGACAGTTCTTAAGCTTTATAAGCCGAGACCGAGCTAATAATCTGGCCGAATAAATATATGGTTAGGTAGGTCGGGAAACACAACGTACGGATATTTAGAAAGTTTCAATTTTAATCACTTATACGTATTGTACTCGGTTTCCCTTACTATATTATAGGTATTAGGTCGAATATTATATTCGTGATAGTCGTTTCAATCAATGGGTGACATTGAGAATAAAAAAGTCGGCGTAGTCATGAAAGTTTTCAGGGATTCACTCATCACGTAGCAGTTACACGCGGACAGTTCTTAAGCTTTATAAGCCGAGACCGAGATAACAATCTGGCCGAATAAACATCTGGTTAGGTAGTTCGCGAAACACAAAGTACGGGTTTTTAGAAGGTTTCAATATAAATTACTTAAACTTATTGTACTCGGTTACCTTAACTATATAACAAGTTTTAGGCCGAATATTATATTCGCGATAGCCGTTTCAGTAAACGGGTGACATTGAGAATAAAATACTCGGCGTAGTCATGAAAGTTTTTAGGGATTGACTCATCACGTAGCAGTTACACGCGGACAGTTCTTAAGCTTTATAAGCCGAGACCGAGATAACAATCTGGGCGAATAAACATCTGGTTAGGTAGTTCGCGAAACACAAATTACGGGTTTTCAGAAGGTTACAATATTAATCACTTAAACGTATTGTACTCGGTTACCTTAACTATATAACAGGTTTTAGGCCGAATATTATATTCGTGATAGTTGTTTCAATCAATGATTAACATTGAGAATAAGATACTCGGCGTAGTTATGAAAAGTTTCAGGGATACACTCATCACGTAGCAGTTACACGCGGACAGTTCTTAAGCTTTATGAGTCGAGACCGAGATAGAAGTCTGGGTGAATAATTCTCTGGTTAGGTAGTTCGCGAAATACAAAGTAGGGTTTTACAGAAGATTTCAATATTAATCACACTTAAACGTACTGTACTCGGTTACCTTAACTATATAACAGGTTTTAGGCCGAATATTATATTCGCGATAGCTGTTTCAGTAAACGGGTGACATTGAGAATAAAATAGTCGGCGTAGTCCTGAAAGTTTTCAGGGATTCACTCATCACGTAGCAGTTACACGCGGACAGTTCTTAAGCTTTATAAGCCGAGACCGAGCTAATAATCTGGCCGAATAAATATATGGTTAGGTAGGTCGGGAAACACAACGTACGGATATTTAGAAAGTTTCAATTTTAATCACTTATACGTATTGTACTCGGTTTCCCTTACTATATTATAGGTATTAGGTCGAATATTATATTCGTGATAGTCGTTTCAATCAATGGGTGACATTGAGAATAAAAAAGTCGGCGTAGTCATTAAAATTTTCAGGGATACACTCATCACGTAGCAGTTACTCACGGACAGTTCTTAAGCTTTATGAGCCGAGACCGAGATAGACGTCTGGGTGAATAATTCTCTGGTTAGCCAGTTCGCGAAATACAAAGTAGAGTTTTTCAGAAGATTTCAATATTAATCACACTTAAACGTATTGTACTGGGTGACCTTTACTATATAACAGGTTTTAGACCGAATACTATATTCGCGATAGCCGTTTCAATCAATGGGTGACATTGAGAATAAAAAAGTCGGCGTAGTCATGAAAGTTTTCAGGGATTCACTCATCACGTAGCAGTTACACGCGGACAGTTCTTAAGCTTTATAAGCCGAGACCGAGATAACAATCTAGCCGAATAAACATCTGGTTAGGTAGTTCGCGAAACACAAAGTACGGGTTTTTAGAAGGTTTGAATATAAATCACTTAAACTTATTGTACTCGGTTACCTTAACTATATAACAGGTTTTAGGCCGAATATTATATTCGCGATAGCTGTTTCAGTAAACGGGTGACATTGAGAATAAAATACTCGGCGTAGTCATGAAAGTTTTTAGGGATTGACTCATCACTTAGCAGTTACACGCGGACAGTTCTTAAGCTTTATAAGCCGAGACCGAGATAACAATCTGGGCGAATAAACATCTGGTTAGGTAATTCACGAAACACAAATTACGGGTTTTCAGAAGGTTTCAATATTAATCACTTAAACGTATTGTACTCGGTTACCTTAGTTATATAACAGGTTTTAGGCTTAATATTATATTCGTGATAGTCGTTTCAATCAATGGGTGACATTGAGAATAAAATACTCGGCGTAGTCATGAAAGTTTTCAGGGATTCACTCATCACGTAGCAGTTACACGCGGACAGTTCTTAAGCTTTATAAGCCGAGACCGAGCTAACAATCTGGCCGAATAAATATCTGGTTATGTAGGTCGGGAAACACAACGTACGGATATTTAGAAAGTTTCAATTTTAATCACTTAAACGAATTGTACTCGGTTACCTTAACTATATAACAGGGATTAGGCCGAATATTATATTCGCGATAGCCGTTTCAATCAGCGGGTGACATTGAGAATGGAATACTCGGCGTAGTCATGAAAGTTTTCAGGGATTCACTCATCACGTAGCAGTCATACGCGAACAGTTCTTGAGTTTTATAAGCTGGGACCGAGATAAAATTCTGGGCGAATAAATCTCTGATTAGGTAGTTCGGAAAACACAACATGAGGAATTTTGGGCGGTTTCAATATTAATGACTTAGACGGATTCTATTCTGTCACCCACATTATATAACAGGTAACTCCGAACATTATATTTGTGGTAGTCGTTTTAGCAAACGGCTGACATTATACAATGCAGTCCAATGCGTTAACGACACACGTAATGTAATGCATGTGGAGAAGCAAAAATTTTTAAATTTCCTCTGATTTTCTAGCACGGGCTGCGTTCATCTGAAACACCTTATCACCCATGGCATGTACAAGGGTGAGGCAGATAGGACTCCAGCCGGGGGGCCCCGGGATGAGTCTTACTATATTTTTTCATTTTTCCATCCAATAAATTCACCACTGCTGGACTCGGGAAACATCTGACAAGGATCCCAGTCTGGTGGCTCTGCTGCAGGATGTGGGGGTCATATGCTAACACCCTATCCGGTCAAAGTAAAGTTAACTCATGGCAACATCAAATTCCCTTTTTCTCAGATGATTTTATTATTCGCGTTTAAATGGAGCTGGAGTGGGGAGGGCGGGACTTTCTGACGAAAATTAATACTGAGTGTTGGAAATTTTTGTTATAAAAGCATTTCATTTGTTTGCAATGCTAAAAATATTCAGGTTTTGCATATTATGACCTCTGAAATGCACCAATAAAGTTAAAACTATGTTAAATAGATATTTGTGGCAAAAAAATTTCAAAAAAAGCATTTTTACAGAAAAGCTCCAAAATAGGCAAAAAATGCTTCAAACATTTTGCCTAAACTTCCGGGCTATAGTAATGAAACTCGATATATCGAGAGGGAATTGCATTTTAATTAATTTGCCAAAATTTATAAATGGTTAATATAATTATCGTGGTCCACCTGCTTACATTTCATCCTGGCTCGAATCATATTGAACATACATATATTTCCGTCATACTTTTAAAGCATTTCATCATCTTTATCAAATGCAGGATAATTCGAAACTCGACGTATAAAAACTTTTATGAGAGGTAGAAAAAAACAACATGGAAACAGAATCACATAGGAATGTATGACCGGAAACCCCAGCCTGATCAGCTGGAGGATAAACGAAGGTGCAGAAATGACAAGCCAATAATGGGTGGAAAAACTTTATTTAGCGATACTTTTACACGAGGATAGTAGGTGTGCACTGTTTGATTAAATGTACTCTGTGTAATGCGTGAAAATCAGCGTAGTTAACATCTAGTTTTCATCAAACATCGTGCCGGTGCAAAAGTCTTCTAGTTTAACCAAAAATAGTGGTGTTGAACAAAATATTAAGAAATGGCTGCTTGTTTAAATAACTCAAAAATAGTAAACTTTGAGTGAATTACTCATTTTTCATCAACAAGGTTTGTTCATATATTTATATTAAGTGATATATTTATATCAATTGATAACTTGGAATGGAATGTCTCAAATATGATTCATATATATCGCTGATTAATGGCTACTTCTCGTTTGCTTTTATGAAAAAATTCTACCGATTCTCGAGACAAATGGTGGAAGACAAGAAGACTGCTGCTGATGAGCTGGAGTTTCTTGAGTGATGATGATGCAGATCGTGTTTTGGTTTGATTTGACCAATCTTTCGAATGCAACTGCTACATTTTGGTTCCAGCGTCAATTCAAAAATACATCATTTCTATCGCAAACTGGGGATTAGAAATTGTACGAAAACTGGAGTATTTTAATAAACGACAGTGTATAATTTTCGAGCATTTCATTATTTACATATTTTAGGATATACATAATTTTGTTAAATTATGACTTTTTACTATTATTACTTTGACTGAAACTTTTCTCAAAACTAGTGAAACGAAGCTGATTAATCATTTCCATCTCGATATACATTTAACCGTTTGCGATCCTATGTCGAAGTGGACTCGACATTGGACCGCATGAAGAAACAACGATACTTTATTAAAACAACCGCCCCTTAAGAAAATAGGAATGTCTTTGTTTATTTGGCTTCTCAGCATCTTTTATAAGCTATACAAAATCCGAAAAGAGACAAACATCCAGGGGGGCTCCTCATTGCTGGCGAGGCGTTATAAAGTACTAACTGTAGCAACGACGAAGTGCCAAAAAAACATCTGGGCCGAAAGGGATTAATCATTGGTTATGATAATTTAAGGAAATTTTCGATTTTTTAACGCAATGCTTGTGTATTCAAGTCGCCAAATATCGATACCAGTGGAAGATTCATCGAGGGGATGAGCATAGTTTCTTAACTCTTAGGCACTTCGTAACAGCAATATGGGAATTTATTTGAAGGGTTTTCAGGAGCAAGTACATTCAACCTGTTGACACGTAATCATTAAAAATTCGGAAATAAATTCCTAATTTCTAACATGCCCACTGAGTTCTATGAGCAATATGCTGATTTGAGTTGAAATTCCTGTCAGCGTTGTCATGTGCTTGCTCTTCTCATGATTCCTATATACGGTGTTATACCTCTGTTCTTGGTCTAAAGACCAGATTTTGAATCAGTTCTATACCACATATTTGCTAGAACATGAATATCATTTCAATGATTTTTTGGAATATGAATATTATTTGAAGCGTTTCTTAAAAAATAGAAATAATGTGAAAGGTTTGTGCAGAGGAAAGTTGAGATTAGATTAAGGTGTTGGGAGTGCTCATTATAATCACCAATGTTTTCAATTTCGAGTATGACTGAAGCTTCATTCTATCTGAAGTAGTAATTATGAATTAATCTAATCCAGCAATAGAATTAGAACCCCCAGCAGTGGTATTCTGTTGCTTTACCACAGAAAAAATTGTTTGTGAATAATGCTCAAAGAGGAAACAAAACGGTGTCTTAGTATATTTTCTGGACAACAATGATTTTACTGTATGTAATAATGTACCATGCACCAATTGTACAATGTTTTTACACAGGAGGAAATTATATTTTTTTCTTCACACACAGCCAGTATTTTTTCTCTGTAGTGTAAATAGATATTATTCTGTTGGCACTTGATTTTAAGTTTTCACAGCCATTGTCAATTAGGAGAAAAGTTCTCGAGCAAAAGGCCGTCGTCGTTACGAGTTGATTTTTTTCAACATACTACCTCTCACGGGACATCAACAAATTTTATACTCAGTACAACCAGTCAGAAGTAACTCTTGAAAGGCTGATAAAACATAAGCATGAGCAGTGATTATTGGTGCCTTATACAGTATAACTGTTATACAGTAGTACACAGTAGTATTCAACAGTTACACAAGTTGAATAATTTTTCAGGGAAGAAATAGGCCTAAAAAATTACACTTTTGTAAGTTGACTATAAATTCGTTGAATCCCAGTCATGCAGGTTTACTGTGCATGCTATTTTTCTGATGATGGAGAGAGAGGGGATCGTGAGTCGTGACTCTGTAAAAAGGTTGAATACCCATGATTCAGCTGGACTAGGTTTCCTATCTTATTAACATGCGAGATCCTTCCTTTAAACCACGTATTCTCAAGTATTTTCTACCAGCGGCGCCGCCCGAGCAGTTTATAAAGAATATCTTCGAAAAACCTTTGCCAGACACTTGACGAAGGTTGGCGGTGCACAGTCTGAGAACCCCTACTTTAATCAGTTTATACGACGGAGCCCTTTTGTCCAATTTTTCATTTATTTATTGAATTTACTGATTTATTTTATTTTATTTTCCTGGAGTGGTCGTAGAACTCCTGGGAAGTGCACGCGGAGCACAAGTTGGGAACCACTGAGTTAGATTCCACACCATAGCTGGGATTCCAGCAACTAACCTAGACATAAAAGAGCAGGAGTTAGAATTTCTAAACCACATGGCAGCCACTTGGCCTCGTGGTCAACATACATAAATTCTCAACACGTCCAAAGCGATTCTATTCGAAGACTCCACAGGAAAGGTGTCAGTAAATTCATCTGGCCATCGATAACGATAAGTTTGCATATCCATCGATTTCCAATACACTAGAAGTCATTTTAGAGAAGATCACCCACGTAAAGAGTAACCAGCTCATCTCTCTGTACCAAGGCCACGGAATTCTCAATATAACTGATGGTTTTGTAGAAGGGAGTCGCGGAAGAAGGGTTTTGCGGAAGTGAAGTAGCCGCAAAAGAGAGAAGAGCAACATCCGGTGCACACAGCCCCGGAATTAGTCGTCCTGAGATTTGGATACGATACGTCCTCGTCGTCGACGTCTCCACGCTACTATTGCCAGAGGAAGCACCCGTTTTGTTGCTGCTGCAAGTGAAGAAGGGATGGATCGGGGAAGTCGAACCATGATGTGGATGGGGTTGGGACGCCTGACTTTTGCTGATAAGGAACGACGACTTGAGTCTGGGAATTAACATTTAGATCGAAACAACATAGGACCCCCAGAGTGTGGTGAACAGAGGGGGAGGGGGTGACTCCTAACAGCGGAGCGCCGAACGAACGAACGAACAGCGCATCATAGCTTGATTCTTCAACGAGATATCCTCGCTCAATCTCCCAGCGAAAATTTAAGCGTGTCCTCCTCCTTTGCACTTACAAAGAGGAGTGGGTATTTGTGCTCCTTTACCTTTTCGTCAACAAACAAACACTCTAAACAAACAAATGAAAGATTTAAACGTTAAAACTTCTTAAGGATTCGGTTCCGTTTTCGACAATTCCGTAAATACATCCGCTATGTGAGTGATAACGTACGTCGATTTGTGATTCAACACTCTCCAAATATCCGATAGGAAGCGCCCGTCAGAATCCAGTCGCAATAGATGTGTTCTTTGACGCCCTATTTTTTGTAAAATAATTTGTTTTTGATACGTGGGGAAAACACGGATTTACTCATATAAGTTATTATCACTAAACTGCAAGGTAATATAATTTTTTTTTAATTCAGAGTTGAATTTTTACAAAATTTCAGTATACATACATATATATTCACAATCCGAATGTCACTGCGTCCCGAATGAAGCCCTGAGTCATCTGATGTTAACTGCTCTCTCCAACCTAATATGATTTTTTTTTTCTAATATAAGATTTAACCTCAATTTTGAAACCTTTTGTTAAAAGAAATGTCAGTTAATATTTGAGTTATCTGTCCCCTTCCCTCTTTAATTATCGTAATTAAACGGTGGGTATCCTAGTTTTAGGAACTTTCCATTGTACTTTCTTCGCGGTAAATGTAAAAAGCTTATTAACCAGTCATCTCTCTCTCTCTGGCTACATCGGCATATGCTGTCGCGGCCATACGTAACGGTGGTGCCTACGACGGCATATGACGCCATTCTGATTTTCGGTCTATATCATGTGGGTCGGACGGAATAACTCGTCATACAGCTGCTGCTGCTGCTATCTCTCTTAAGGCATCCTTCTACCTTATTTGCTCACCAGTAGATGAATTGGAATAATAATATTTCAAAAAAATATATTAGCTGCATTCATTTTGAACTTGAACAACCCATGTTGGCGTTGTTTGTCGGAAACTGATAACCCTTTGCAAACCAGAAGTTGTTTTTTTTTAGCACTTCGCTGGTACCGTTCATACCAAAGCATCGGCACGCGAAGGTGGAAAATCCAACGCTCCCTCCACCCCAGTCAGTTCGAAGAGCCTGTATCCGCTTGTCCTATTTCACCGAGCAACAACTCTGGCTACATCGCAACTGCCATTAATGAGGTGGGTTGGAAATGAAGGCACTGTCTCTCGGTGGTCTCCTCAAGTTCGTTTTAGGGGGAGGTACCTTATCTATATCATCCCTCGGATTCGAACCGTGACGGCAAGCTTCACGGTGGTAGACGAGCATCTTACCACCACGCCACTCGGGTGTCATATTCACTTATCCTGGCACGACCCGGCGCTTGCTGGTGCATGAAGGTCTCTGATGACTAGTGGCTAACATAGATTTCTTCCGACTTATTCTCATGAAGGAGCATTTTTTTTTCGTACAGCAAAAAAATTCAGTTCAAATTTTGCTGTACGAAAGCAAATCAATGGAAATATGCAAATTACAGTCCTATGAAATACAGAGTTTACGAGTAACAGCTCATTTTTAAATTTTCCTGTTACTATCGTTTACATAAGGTATTGGTTGTGAAGTTGACATTGGTGGATAAAGTAGGTAGTGGATAAACCTACTAATGGTGAAATTGTTTTGCATCAGTCATGAATCGCCGAGTGAATCTTTGCAAACGTTTCGGTCACAGAGGAGATTGAGGAAATTAAATTCCACGGAATTATGAAATTTGTGTTTATGCAGTGCCCTCTACTGACAAAAGTCTGAACTAATTTATTTTCCAGATCAAACGTCCCCCCACCCCCTGGCACTCGTGAGAATAACTTTTTTCGCAAATCGGATTCAAATATACCAATTCCTTTGATTTTTATGAATTTTTGAACTATTTACGAATTGGTGGGACACTTGTAGTTCCATTATACTATGATAAAATAGATCAACAAATAAATTCGCTTCAAAATGAGATCAATTACCTAAAAAAAGGGAAAAAAATAGAAATGCGCCGATTGCTGTTTGAATTTTCTAGTCATCGATTTGCGAAAAAAATGGGTAATCACAGAGAGAGAAGCATATATTCATTAAAAATCTGCATTGCGTTCAATCGTTCTGAAAAAACAGACGAGTTTTCAGCCTGAGGATATTCAAATATTTTATTCGGTCGTGAATTTCCCCGGACATGCAACTTGAGTTTCCGAAATGTGTGACAGATGTCCACGGAGACATCATATTTTCCTCACATGCAAATGAATTTGTACGCTATTCTATCGGTTTTACTGCCCCGGGGACGAAATGGTACTAGTCCAGGGAAGGCCGAAGAGGACACATGTCGCCTAGGGCTGGATGCTAACACCATTGCGGGAACTTTACCCATTTTAAACAGCAGTTACGCAAGAATTTATTGCTATGTGAGTCAAAATCAGAGTGAGTAATGTATGCATCCACTCATACACTTCAATACGTACTTGTCATAAGATGGGTGTCCACCGTTTATATTCATAGTCGTTTTAGAATCCAGCATGGGGTTCAAATACAAGAACAGCATCAAAGCAAGATGAGTGGAAGGATCAGACATGTATATGGATGAAAACAGCAGTGAGATATGGAATGTCGCACGAATGCGGACATGACATACAAAATCTTTTTTTGGAACATGATGCAGGCTAATTTCTAATTTACATAATTGGAGAGGAGGAGGTGGATATAGATATTTGTTATAAATCTCAAGATGTCATGCTTTTTTATGGCAGTTGATGTATCTCATCGTATAAATCATCATTTTCTAACCGCGGTTCCACGGAATCTCCTGGTCATTGTTAGGTGAGAAAAAAAAAAAAGAAATAGCAGATCAAAATAGATCTATAGTTGGAAAGAAGTATTTTATGGGAAAAAAAAGGAGTTTCCTATGCAATTGTGTGAATTAAATTATGACATTCCGAGCAGTTCCTTCGAACGCGTATATTATTTTAAGGGTTCAACAGAAAGGAATTTTCATTGTTTTAATTTACGTAGAATACTTTATGGTTGCAAAACTTTTCCCACAGAACCAAAGCAGAAGGGGGGGGGTCACCAAATTTTATATTCAAACATAGATATTTTTATATCAACCACAAAGAAAAGTTTTACAGATTTGATAGCACGTATATTTGTATAGACCGGGGATTCTTGGAATGTTGGGCTCCACGGACCCTTTGTGCCAATAAGATGAAGGTCGAAAAGCCCATCTGCAAATAAGACGAAGGGTGAGGACCTCCAATAAGAAGCAAAGGGCTCCTTTGCCAATAAGATCAAAACCATAGACCCCTTCAAAGAATAATATGAAGCACATAATGTAAAAACAATAAGTTGTCTTCTCATCCACGCTCAAGGTTCCCCTCACCCCAACATCTTTGTAGAGAAACTGAGGGGTTCGCGAACCCTTGATTAAGATCCAATGGTCTACATCTATGGTTCTCAACCTTTCATGGTTCACATGCCCCCTGCAAATGCATAAGGGGTCCGTGTATCCTTGTAGAAGTGAGTAGCTCGGAATGAGTAGGAGTGAGTAGTAAACTTGCGAATTCCTAGAAATGCGTAGAAGGTTTTGCGTATTCAAGAAATGCCTGGAAGGCGTGCCTATTCATGGGAAATGCGTAGGAAGCTTTCGCGTTCCTGTAAATGTGTAGAAAGCATGAGCGCATCCCTTGAAATGCATAGAAAGCTTGTTGGCTTGCCGCTATGAATGCGCTAGAGGTATTCGAATCCCCACCCCCGAGAAACCGGTTTAACGTGTGTATAATCCATGAAATTAACTGGAAGTTTGCGTATCCTTAGTTGTGAAACGCTGATGCAAATACCGAACTTGGAAAGCACAAGGCAAACTAATATCAATTTGCATACAAGCATAGAAAAGTACTTTCAAGACTTGAAGGGACTCATCCCAGGAGAGTGACCACGAAATAATTTACAAGGTTTTCAGATGGGACACTCTAAAAATTCTTATAATGGATCATTAATTTTATATTCACCAAGTTTAACGGAGTCGGGAAATCACTAAACTTTTCAAAGGTCGAGTTATAAAAAAAAAGCTGCCAAAAGTGGTAACCCTCGTGGGCTCGATTCAAAACACTCTCCTCTTTTACGTATAAGGACTAGGATCGAGGACATGTCGTTTAGGCAGCGTTTTACCAGGCAGTTAACCGGACTCATGATCCTGAGACAGGCAAAAGCAATACGCTTTTGTCATTCATAGGCCCTTTCCCCAACCGATCGTCTCTAGTATCTGAGTATTAAGGCCGCAGCGGGGAATAGGCACTTTTCCAAACAATGCAATGAAGCCTACGGGGAGTTGTAATGGGCATCGGGGAAGGGATATCGCCGGCCGGATTACCAATTTTATAAGTATCGGGCCTTCGCGCGGGAGATATTGCTCAGTTATATACACATACACATTGTACTTATATACATATAAATCCCCTAGGGGTGTTAGAACCACCCTTGTCATCACATTCAGATTTTATCCGTATTCAACTCCCTGTTTGCCCGAGAAAGCAGTTTCGATGTCACATCTTTTTTCAAATTCCCCGTCATTTTTGCTGTTCCTTATCTCTTTCGGTCCAGGAGGACGTTAATTTCACGAAAGAAATACAAAAGTTCATTAAATATTTTCCAAGTGATTTTAAACTCTTCTTGTCACGTCAATGGTATCGAGAATGAAATCTATATTTCATGCTTATATGACATGGACCTTAAAAGTTTTCCCCTTCGATGATAATAAGAATTTCTTTTGATTGTTCGAGAACATGATCTCCCAAAAGAATGGTAGATAGAGAGGGATATGAGAAATTTATAAAATTCAATCGATCGATTAATAACCATTTATATCGATCAGATTAAGAAAAGTGGAACAAGAAGAAAATAATAGTAAATATAAATATAAGGGTAATACTAAATAATTATTTTGGTAAATTATTTAGTAGGTCATTTTAGTTCCAATGAAAGACAAAAAATAAAACAAATACTGTTTTTCATACAATTAATTAGTACATTGAAAAAAAAATCTAATCTGGTATGAACTCATTGAGCGGTTTTTAAAATTTTCCTGATCTGCATTATAAAAGCGTGTTAGGAACCTCAAATATTACGGGGTGACCGAAATAAAGCAGATCATGTTTGACGAGATATCTCGGTTTTGCCACTGTAATGGTTAAAAAAAGAAAAATATTTTAATATACTTTAGAGCAGTGTTTCTCAATCTGGAGCCATATGACCCACGCAGGTACCTGAGAGGAAGCTACAGAGAGCTTTGAAAAAAAAAAAAAAAGAATCCCCACGTGAAGACATAAAGCTCTCTGAAGTAAAATATTGATAGGAAAGGGTGTGACTACTTTCACAATCCACAAGGATCGTTCATTGAGCGAGGCGTACGAAGGGCTGTTTTTTCTAATCCGTGCCATGGCTTTTTGGGCATGTCTCGTGTTCTGATGATAGTCCCCCGTGATAATGAGATATGATGCTATGATTTCAAAGTATACAAATCTGTAGACTGGTACAGTCGAATCCCGTTATAACGCACGCCAAGAGACCAGAGGAATCACTTCGTTAAAACGAAATTTCGTTATAAAAGAATTCCAGGTTACCTAGCATTGTTCCTAAGTAAACTTATTTGGGGGATTAGAAAAGTGTTCGTTAAAACGAGATTTTTGCTATAACTGTATTCGTTAAAACGAGATTTTTGCTATAACCGTATTCGTTAAAACGGGATTCGAGTGTATTTCCAGTTCGTAAGGCCGTTAAAAGCTTCTAGCTAATGGACATCCAGAAAAATTTTCTCCTCTCCAGAACATTCTTTTACGTGGAGTCCTATGGTGTTGTTAAGATGGCCCTGAAGGTGGCCACTTATCCATTGAAAAGCTACACAATGAGATCTAGTGCTGTGGTGTTCAAGTTCAAGAATGTTAATATGCAATTTATGCAACAACATTAGAATGTTACTTCTAGCTAATGGACCTTGGGAAAATTCTGGACACCACAGAATATCACTTTGACTTAGGTCCATGCGTCGAGAACCCACAAGCAAACTCTAGCTTAGAGGTCAGGATACTGACCTTATTTATACAAAAAAATTCACCATGAATTTACTCAATAAGGAGAAATTATCTCGTTCCTGGATGAGAGGAGGAGGAAGGCTCTAAATAAGACGGCGAGATCCTCCAGAAGACAATATGATCCAAAATGGGCGCCGGGTGATCATTTGATCTTTTTTGTCCAACCACGGTCATTTTCTGCACACGAGGGCTAATTAGACCGGGACCTACAATTTATTGCCCATGCCGAACGGCAGGCTTGTTTTTATACTCAACGAAAGGTTGGCGCGCTAACCCCTCGATGGGGGACTCCCTGCAGTAGCAATTTTTGCCCCGGGTGAAAAAACGTTGAGAAACGCTGCTCTAAAGTACTGTCAGTAGACAGTCTTAAATGCGCTTTTAGGTGTTCCATTTTCTAGTAATTGAGAATGGAGAGGCAATGGAGCAATGGCAATTAGGCAATGGAGAAAATTTTCTCCATTGCCAATAAGATAAAGACCACATAAGGATAGTCGCAACAAAATATAGCACTCGTTACCCCTACGTTTTGAAAACTTCGAAAAATATGGGAAACAGACAGACACAAATAAACACATAAAAAACAAATACTTAGGCTTACTTTTTTAGTGATATAGCGGTTGAGAGGTTATAAATAAAATTATCGGCATTAGCCTCTCATATTTCATTTTTCATATTTTTATATTTTTCCTATTTGTATTCATCGAGTTCATGTTTCAAGCTGCTTTAAGCATTGACATAACTGACAACATTTCTTTAAAACTTTTTAAAAATATTTTGGAATCTGGATTTATTGTTCATATTTTTCTCCTTTTTTTTCATATGGATTCTTCAATAAAAAATGTCGCATGAAATTGACGAATTACGAAAAAAAGAGGGAAAATTTTAATGAAAAAATTCTTATGTTGGCAACAAATACCCAATTACCGTATTTCTGGACCGTTTTGAAAACAGAATTTTAGAGGCTTACTAGCCAGAATAGCTGGCGATACCCGGGTTATCTTCAATTACTGGGACGATTGAAAAAAAAAAAAAAGTGACAAAACAAATAAAGGCATATATAGTACTGGCAGCATTAAAGAAGAGGCAAACCATTGTAAAGGCATATATGCATGTCTGAAACGAATTGTTAGGGAACCTCTACAACCGAAGTAAACATTCCAAAAGTAACTGTTGGGGCCCAGGAACCATTGTTGCCCAACGGTTTTTCGACCGTTTCGGGCATTTGCTCTGCTCTGACGAATTTTAAAGTAGCCTACTGTTCAATCCCGGTCCTGTTTGGTATAAATGCAAAATTTGGCGACGATCGGTCTATAATTGTAGAGAGATTTGTATAAAGGACAAACATATATACATACAGTACATACCTACTTTCACATTTATATATAAGATGATGTAGCGTGTACGTTTATTTTTGTTTCACACACAAACAATACTATCCTACACATTGAGTATGAACAGCCAGTGCCTTAACTAGCCATTCCTGTGCAAGAATTTGCATTTAGGCCCCCTTTTGGCCTATTTTTGTAACCAGAATGACTCATTTAGGCCCATTCTGGGTCCCCCCCCCTTCCAAGTAGACCCTGTGCGAGTGTACCTGTTGCACCTGCCTAATTACGTACCCGTGAACAGCATTACATAAAATTCAAATTTAGATTAATTAAATTTTTTTCAACTTTTCAGAATTGGATCTGAGTATTCAGCAAGAATTTTTAATGACTATTTGTTTGTAGAATGCGTTTGAACAGAATTTAAATGGAAATTTGATTATATTTTGGAAAATATCGCTGATACATCGATATAGCACGTACCGCCGCATCACGTCAAGCTCACTTCGATCTCTTAAAATTTACAGAAAACAAAAATATATATTTCGAAGGCCTTCAGTTTTAAAAAACTCAAAAACCAAAAAATTTCTTTGATAATTTTTATCATAAAAATTCAAAAAACGGAAACTATTTCAGCTCTATAGAGCTTGGTCTCAGGCGCAAAACATGCGACGTCTCAGTAAATGACAGTTAACAAGTAATTCGAAAAGAACTGCCAGAAAAATGGATTCACATTAAAAATCTGAACGTATTTAAAATATTTATCAAATGTTCAATTACTCTCAAAAGAACAGGAAATTCTTAAAATGAAATAAGAATTTGTATTAGAAATTTTTTTTCTTCCAAACTTAGAACGAAAATTTTTCTTGATTTAAAGCTAAAAATGGAAAGACTAATGAATTTTGTGCGACACTCAATAGATCTTTTACGATTCTCTTAAACACATCAGCATTCATAAAAGCAACTAATATTAACGCCAGAGGAAAAGATCCTGATTAAAATTCCTCCCCGCCAGCCATTGTTAATTTTTTTCTTCTTCTAAATTCTATCTAAATTTTTTAAAATTATTTTCACGTCGATGTTGTTATCTTTAATTTGATTTAGCAATTTATTATTCGCAACAACTCCTCGCTTCCTTCTAGTCATTGATTTAATTAAAAGTTTAACTCTCTTTCTGAGAGAAAATTACAAATATTGGGCAGTCCGGGCGAAAGCGCACCCAACTTACCATCCAATGAATGTGTATATGCGTCATTGTTTTCTAGTAATTAAGATATTGGATAAGAATGTGAGGTAGGGCCGAGAGCGAGCAAAGCAGAGATGAAGGAGTAGGATATATAGGAGAGTGGAGAGAAGGCTTGAAGGTTTGAGTAATGAGCGGCATGTTGATTTCTACTACTTGGGAGAACGGAGAAGGAGACTGAAGGGAGAGAGTGTGTGTGTGTGTGTGTGTGTGTATTGAGGACAGGGGGGTCTGAAAGATTCAGAGAGAGAGAGTCAGGGAAGGAGAGTGAGAGACGCCCAGAGTCGTGTTATCTGCATGACTGATGAGGGAGTGTTCCCACATCATTACCTGATGAGCTCACAGTGACTCCATCTTTCTTTTGAGAGCAAGGAAAGGCATCGTCTCTTTTCGGATGGAGCTCCTCCCATTTTTCCTTTGCTCTCTCTTTTACTCTTTCTCTCTCTCTCTCTCTCTCTTTGTGTTGCTGCTACCAAGGGACATCTTTTTCTGTTTTGCCAGAGTTATGGTTATCGTACCAAGGGATCTATCTCCCAGGAAACGGAACGAGCCAAGAAAAGAAATCGTATGTATGAGAAAGAGAGAGAAAGAGCTGAGGAAAAGATCATTTTTCTCTGGGATGAATCTTTGAGTTCTCTCTATGTTCCTCCGATTGCTTTTTTTTTCCTATACCAAAACATCCTCTTCTCATCTTTTTCTTTTATATACTCTTTCCGTCTTTGGAGGGAAAAAAAAATCCACTTTTTCTTCTAAGTAGCCGCTTCTGTTTGTTGATTTTTGTCATTGCCATTCTTCCATTTCGATATTATTTCTTCTGCTCGCAAAAATACTTCGGACTTAACCTTGGTGTGAGATGTCTTGGAGAATCAGAGAAAGAATGTATATCTATTTCTCTCTCCAGTCTTCTTTGGCACGACCTTGCCTTCGAGATAAGAGAAGACGATGTGCCCAAAAGTTCTTGCCCAACCTCTTTTCCTATTTTCCGCGCGATCTTTTCTGGAAACTCTCTCTCCCGATCCACCTTTTCCCATGCACATGCTACAAAACAGACCATCCATCCGAGCTTCTGACGTCGAAAAATCATCGTAAACGTCGTGGTCATCGATCAAATAACGGTATGTGTGGGTGAGAGAGAGAGATGGGTGGACCCATGGCAAAACCGGGCATGTCTTCTAGTTGATGGTCTGATGGCAGCAGTGGAAGACGAAGGAGTGTTTTCGGGAAAAGGGTGTGGAACACGAACTTAGAATGAGTAGGTGGATGGGGTTTTCCTAGCGATGGTAACGTCACACACATGTCGAGGGAGGGGGTTCGAATCCCACTTTCCACGTCCATCTCTCTCTCCTCTTTGCTCTTTCGGCTCATTCATCTCTTCTTATCAGGGATTGGGACTTGGAGAAGGCAGAGAGAGAGAGAATGAGGAGGGGTATGCAGCCAGATCATGCAACTGTGGGCTAAGCAATGGAGGAAAGTGGTGCATGGTGTATGTATGTATATATATAGAAGAAACTGCGAAACAACTCGGAAGAGAGAGAAAATTTTTGCCGTAAAAAAAAAAAACGCACATAGTAAGAAAAAAAAATTTTTTTGTACGTGATCGTGCCATTTTTTTTATGTGCTTTTTCTAGGTACTAGTCATCGGGAGGTAGGTACCGTTGGAGTAGGATTGATGAAGGGCTTCGGCGTGACAAATGATGTAGCTAAGCTATGGACGGGTAAAAGAGGAACTCACATAAAATGCGGAAGTTTTCGAGTTTTCTCTAAGTTCCTATTTTTTTATATTTTTGCCTTAGATGTCTTCTAGGGTTTTGTTATTTTTTTTTGCATTTTATTTTCAAAAGTACTCGTGCTCCAATAAGAAGAGTGGTTTTTGTTTTATTTGTGAATGTGTATATACACAAACGCAATATCACGCGTATATCTTCCTACTTTCTTTCCGAGAAGATTTCATGTCGGGATTCTTATTGATCTCTCCTCCTTGAATTATGACATATTTTTATATATATTTTATTTTATTTTTTTTAACTTTCAAAAACTTTCGATTCTAAGGAAATCGCAGATCATGAATTTTTGAATTGTATACCCAGAAATATGATTTGGTGATAGATAAAATTTTTGGAAATGTATGTTACAAAGTTTTGAGTCCAATATAAATTGTATCAAAGAATAAAAAAAATATGTTTTTTTATGACTCAATACTTCAGCTGTAATGTTTTACAATCAGTGTTAGGAGTTATTGCAATAAATACATAGACTAGAATTTCAGGTAATTTATCGTATAATTAAGTAAAATTTTCATATCGGTAGAATATCTTAATCTTTCAATGCAAGAATTTTTATTTTATAAATGTTATTAATGTTAACTGCATTTTTAATTGGGTTGCTGTATTTTTGAAATATATGACATCCATATTTTTATGGGCATCTTTTTATCAGCCACCTCGTTGGGCATTTTGACTGTTGTGGCGTTGTTTTTGTATTTGTATAAATCTGATAATGTTTTATACCAAGATGATTTACCATCTTTTTCGCTCGAAATTTTCTTTTAGTTATGAATGGACTGGAACAATAAAAAAATAGTTTAATTTTCCTTCGATATATCAATTAAGTGAAACAATTGTTTATCGATTTTGCGGAAAAATTAAAAAATATATGTAATGATATCAAAGGTCAAGAAGCGAGATATTCATTCAGGGAAATCGTAGCTGAGAAAATGAAACTTCGTACAAGAATCTATTATATTATTCCGGTCTGTTCTGGAATTACAGTCGAATTCAGTTATAACGAACCTCAAAAGACCGGAGAAATCACTTCGTTATAAAGGAATTCCAGGTTTTTGCACATTGCTCCTATATAAACTTAAAAAGGGACGATTAGAAAAGTGTTCGTTAAAACGAGATTTTCACTATAACGGTATTCGTTAAAACGGGATTCAACTGTATGAATAATTTTTTTTCAATAGAATATAACAATTAAATTTTAAATGGTAATTTCGGAGCAATAAATATTAAAAAAAAAAAGTATGATTCCAAGTAATATACCTCACCTAAAAATATTGAACACGAAATCAATTCAGTCGAATTAATGTACCGATATCGGTGATGAGAGAGAAGCATAACTATTAACACTCACTAAATTTGTCTGTAGAGATATCGTAGAAGAGTTTTTATTTTGCCGACCATTTTTCGAACAATAACAACAAAGCGACAAGATATTTTTGATTTCATCGGTAATTGTTTTTATTGCGATAACTCGTTTAGGGATTCAGAACATTACAAGAAGCACAATACTTCTTCCGTTCTTAACGTCACATTCGTGTGAACCTAGTTTGCATGTAATGAACAATATTAAAAATTAAAACACCGATAGACGCTGGAAACCTTGCAAAAAAAGGAGTAAAAATCATCCTTGCAAAGAATATTGCCAAGGTTAACTGGAAACTAAGGTCTATCATGTATATCAGTGTTTCCCAACCACCGGGCCGCGAGTGATTTGCTGTTTCATTTTTCCTCGTTCATTTTCCGTTGGTCGTGTGTTTGACCGGGCCTTCAACTGACAAAAATGAATGAAACCTGGACGCGGGCTTCGAAAGGTTGAGAATGTTGGGAAGTTGGGAATCACTGATGTATATTTGTCCTATTACAGTGTTTTAGAACAGAATGTGAAATACAATTTCCAAAAATTCGCAAGTACATCAATAGATTTATTTGAGTGTAACATATGAGCATATCATACAATCCTTTAAATTTTAGTTCATAACCTACACCACCATCATTAGCTGAATGTACTGTAAAAACAACAAAACATTCCGATCATAGAATATTTTTTGCAGTCGTGTTTGTAATATCATATGAATTTTTCTTAAAATTTGTCAAAAAAAAAATACTGTGTCATAGGTAGTCCAAAATTTAGTATAGTTTTTTATCATATATATTTTAAGACACTTTTTATCAAAAAATATTATTAAAGTGCACTCCAGTGCCATTTTAAAGAAAAGTGACAAGAAAGGTAGATACCTTAAACTTTGTTTCAGGAATTTTAAGTACTTTTAATAATAAAAAAAACCTTATTTTTTTGAAAACGCGTATGTTAAGAAATGAATCATTGAAGCGCTACTTTAAAAAAAAAAACCTAAATTTAAGTGTGCCGTGAAAATTTAACTGCTAGTTCAAGTGTGTCACAAGATGAAGGTTGAAAAACACTGATTGTACTACACACTATGCGTTCAATGGTTAAGATACGCTATAAAGTCAATGGAATTATTTGTATTTTGAATGAACTGTCAGAGATGTTTGTTATATCAGGGTGATCATTATAATTCAGAAAAAATATTTAATACAAAATTGTTCACTTAATAATGCTTCGGAAAATCATTGTTGATTCAGTGAAACCTCTCTGAATTACCTGCCACTCTCCCCGCTCCCCTAAAAAAAGTCCTGGTTTAACAGTTTTCAACACACACACACACACACACACACATTATCACTTCGAAAAATAAGTTTTCTTAGATATAATTGGTGGCTATCTCAGAGAGATTTCATTTTACATTTGTATATGAATGTTTTGTGGTTTTTTTTCCAAAAAGTATCCCAAAAACTTGTACGCGCTTTTCATAAAATACTCAAGTAAGAAAGCCTAATTATCACATAATTATATTAATGCAATAAGGCTATTATTTGCATTTCCGTCTTCTTGGAGGTTTTTATTGAACACATCTTTGTAGAAACTGCATGAAATGCATTGAATGCCCTCTAAATGTCGTTGTTTTTGAGTGTTGTATTTATTTCTTGGCAAGACAGGGTGTCCTGTAAGTGCCTTTATCTCATCAACCGTCCGTCGTAGAGGTATGGTTCCAGTTTATAAAATGCTCAACAAGCTCTCAAAAATTTTGAAAGCTTGTTGAGCATTTTATAAATAGGAACCATACAGCCAGTTTGGAACTACCAACCGGTTTTGAGAGAAAATACAGCATGTATCAAAATAAAAAAATCTAAATTTTTATACAGTCCCCTTGTGCTCAAACTTCCAGTTACAAAGCTGTTGCCCTGTCTCTCCTGATGCCATCAAAAATATTCCATGATTTAAGCGCAATTCACAGAGATATTAGAATTCGAAAAACGGAAGAAATTCGGGAAAGAACAGCTGAATGAATGAATGAACGCCAGAACTTTGCCACTGGACTTATCCCGTTGCTCAGATCTCTTCCAGCCCAGCTTCGTGGTAGAGTCTGGAACAAAGAAAGAACAGCTATATAAATGCGGGGGGAAAAAACTGTTACTAGCATCATTTAACGCTGTTCTTTCCCAAATTTCCTCCGTTTTTCGAATTCGAATATCTCTGTGAATTCGAAACTACACTTAGAAATATGGATTTTTTTTATGGCATCAGGGCAACAACTTTGTAATTGGGTTCTCGAGCACACGGGGACCGTATAAAAATTGCTACAGGGTAATTTTTGAACGCTTGTTGAGCACTTTATAAATTGGAATCGTACCTCTACGACGGACGTTTGATGAGATAAATGCCGTGCTAGCACTTACAGGACACCCTGTATATGCAAGTCCCCAGAATCTTTCATTCTTAACATTACGCGGGTGCAAAATAAGGAAATTTCTACAAATTTAAAACTACATGTGCACTTACTCCGAGACAGAATTTTTATTCAATGCTTTGATAAGATCGAAATCGTACTATGCTGTTGTTTCGAACCCTTTTAATAGCAATCATATAAGTAACATTAAATCAGTCCAGAATAACTTTCTACGTTCTGTTTATTTTAAAAGACTGGTAGTAGCAGTAAAATGTTATCTCTGCTACGTATCTCTGAAATTTTTATATTATATATATATATATATATATATATATTTGTCGTTTTCATTCTTTCATAAATTACTCAGCAATAGAATGTATTGTGCTTTTTTCACTTTCCAGAATCAATTTCTTGGTGCCGCTATATAACAAAGCAATTCGCATGAACTTTTTTAGAACAAACATAGGATAGTATTGAGCCATCGAGAGATTTTGCAAAATGTATAATGATATGCCTTTTAATTTTGATGATTTTGATTAATCTACACATATTAAGAGACTTGTGCTGCAATGAGTCACCGTCATTTATAATGTATTTTTTCTTTCTTTCTTTCAATTTTTATTGTATATACAGTATATGCTTTTTCTGTTCATTTGTAACCTTCATTCTTATTTGACAAATTGCATTTCACATCTGTAATTAGGATTTTATCCTGTAGTATGTGTATGCATGTAAATAAATAAATGAAAGAAAATAATAATTTTGGGTTTGTTTGTTTACTTTTTTGGCATACTTTACAATTTTGGTTACCTAATTTGAGCAATACATGAATTGCGTTTGCACAAGTTTTTCTAAGTTTTCTAATATTATGAAATAAACGTGTATATATTTCTTTATTTGAAAAACAAAAAAAAAGTGAAGAAACGTTGTGAGAAATGAATAGAGCTCGTATTCGTTTTTGTTGAATAAAAGAGAATCAAATGAAGACCACATTCATTATTGATATATGGGGTTTTTCCTTCTTCTTATATACTGTATATATTGTATTGAGGATGTATTCAACCATTAGAGAATCGCATTAGAGGTGTAGATATCTGTAAGAAGTCTCACGGATGTAGAGAATAAAGGGGGCGAGAAATAGTGATATCTTTTATTGATTGCAAAGATGGCGGCCGTCTTTCGTAAACAATCGAACCGTTTTTCTCGGAAGATATGGGCGTTATTTAGCTCGCTCCACCCACAACAAACGTCAATCACAAACGCTTCGTCCAATAACATTTTTTCGGCATTTGTTATATTTTCTCCCAATTTTTTTTTTTAAATTGTCCCGAGAGATACTAAAAATGGCTTGATATATAATTTTATTTTATTTTTTTCACTTCAACTCCCGCTTTATGAAACTGGTTTATTTTTGAACATCACGAGGATTTTTCCTGCCTGGAGGTACCGAAAATGGAAAGAAATCCGTGACGATTTCCAAGATTTTCCTAGATTTTTTTTTCCCTGTTTCTTCGTTTAAGTTCGACAAAAAAAATATCCTCTCGATATAACGCTTAAATGACCACAGGCGTGGATTGAAAAAAAAAAACCCAAAAAACTTTTGAACGAGAGACGTCGGATATTGCTGAGCCCTTGAAAATTCACTCGCGGTAGAAGAGTCGCGCATACGGAAATCATGCTGACGGATGAAATGTAACAAAGGCACGAAATCAGGTGAATCTTTGTAAAGTGAGTTTGAGCCACTTTGAAAATCGACATCCCCCTTAGGTAATGGGTGAAAATTGCTACGCTAGCAGCTGTGACAATTTTTAGAGATATCCAATGCCTTTGAGCTAGTTGTCCATGGTCCTTAAACCACTCGATAGATATCTCTATGTTAGATACAAAAGAAAATCGCGTTTAATGCATATGGAGTACGTGAGTCTTCTCTCCTTGAACGTGATTATTATTATTGCAATAGAATTATAAGATTTTTTGAATTTTTTTCGTCCCTTTAATCTTGTTGAATTGAAATTTTTTAAGAAACGCAATGTACACTAATATGTACACTCCGCAAAAAAATATCTAGTTATCATCCTCTAATTTATATTAGTAGAAAGGAGTTTCTAGTTTAGAAATATATATGCATGCAGGGCCGTAGCCATTCCTGTACCCTGTGCAAGAATTTGCATTTAGGCCCCCTTCTGACCCATTCTTGGACCCAGAATGGCTGATTTAGGCCCATTCTAGGCCCCCTTCCAATTGGTTCCTGTGTGGGTGCACCTGTTACATCTGCCCAGTTACGGCCCTGCATGCATACAATGAAACCTCGCTATAACGACATTGGATATCACGATAAATCACTCTACATATTTTTTCAAATCTTGTTTATAATTGCCTATAGTCTAAAGTTAAACCCCCTCTCGATACAACGATATATATATATCCTTTACTATACGATAAACCCTTCTACAAGGATCTTTTTTGACAATATTTCGAAACACCCCTTCAGCGATATTATTTATATTTCATTCAGAATCACCTTCCATATAGTTTTAAATACCTCATCAGCGTTTTTTCTTTCGAGGATGTTTATTAACATCGGTATTTTGCACTACCTACAGTCTGAAAGTGTAAATGAAGTTGCTGTGAAGCTACTTTCTGTGTACTATACAAAAGTGCTGCATGATAAACAACTTTACTGCATGTAAAAACTAACTGAATTCTTTCAATCAAATTTTACTTTTTGTTGCGAATAAATGGTTATAAATTGTACTTTATGGTGATACGAAAACGCCAATCGATATAACGATAAACGCTCTACAACGACATTTTATGCTATTTACAATGATATCTTGGATCCCCACCTGTGAAGCAGCAAACGTTCATCACTCACAATAAAATATGTTAAATGAAAATAATATAATGGTTATGATTGTACAAAGCCACATTATTCTTCTTTCTAATGAAACCAAACATGAAGAGATAGTGAAATAGTGTTATGGATTAATAAATTCAAATATGCAGTTGGCCACCGCTGCGTAGTGGATATGACGGTGACATACGATGTTTTTCTTCGTGCGTACTGGGTACGTAAGATGACGCTGAGGGGCGCTAATTAGAACTGAAATTAACTTACCAAAAATTGACATGATAATTATTTCATTCTTTTCATAATATGGTAGGTAAAGTGTTAATAGACAGTTATGGGCATTGAAGCTTCGACACGAGAATGCGAACCCCCTCGCCCCATTTGAAAAAATCTCTCCGCAGAGAATATGCAGACCTTCTACACGATACTTAATAACATAAAAAGTCAGTCACCTGCCATTTTCATTTAAAAATATAGAAGTGTGTACAGGTAATCTATGCAAATGTATAACCTAAAATTTATATATGAATGCTGTAATTAAATACTGTATTGAAAAAATTTCAGCGATTCTTGTACGCAGGATTACAAGACAATTTTTACGCAATTAATAATCGACGATTTTCGTTTGGGAATTTTCTTTCGATAAAAAAATTCTCACTTGATTTCTTTTTATTCACTTTTCATTTTGATGATAAGTTCATTTGTCTTTATTGCCAATTCACTCACTTGACAGTGCTGTATAATCATACAAAAATTAATTCATTAATTAACTTCTCAGTGATCAAAAGAAATCATTCGTTTTTCAAGTCACTTCTTGTGACTAATCCTTATTTGCTCCGATTCAAATGCACCTTTGCATGAACTTTTTTTTTAGGTACTCTGCAACACTAACACTACTTGACGGTGATATGAAAATCGGTCAAAGAGATCCACTAGCCGTCACCAACAGATTTGCATATAATCTTGTACTCGTTACCGAAAGAATGTAACTTGTTTTTTCGGAAATTGTATGTGCTGTTATTTATAGGTTAGTTCAATAAAGAAAAAAAGGAAAGAAATGTAGACGGAATGGGAATATAGAAAACATTAAATTCAATACCTAACCTTTTGAATTAAACACGAACGTACGAAGCAGGGCTGGACAAATCTCCGAATATTTACATGTTCGGTCGGGCATTCTAGACTCAATGTTTATTTTTTGTACTCAATAGATGCCGGAATCAATATTTTACATACCCGACAAATATTACCTCTATATTTACATGAGAGTACATATTTCATATATTTATAATACATAGGAAAAACTGAGTTAAGATAAGATCCTACTGAATAAAAACAAAACTATCTGTTGTGATTCTTAAAATAAATTGGCTGATGAATTCAAACAAATGTGCAGAAAATAAAAATGAACAACATGTGGCATAAAATTATATATATTTTTTTAATTTTTATGCTGCATACCGTTGTAAATTTTATGCGCCAAATACCGGTTATTATGTTTATTTTTTGTATTTGCAGAAAGTAATTTAGCATCAAACATAAAACATATTAACCGATATTTTAGCGTATAAAATTTACACCGGTATGCAGCATAAAAACTATTAATATAAAGTATTAAAACACATTTTGTTTGTTTTCCTGCTGCACACCGGTTTAAAACCAACAACTAACGTTACTTGAAAAATTACAATTAATAGTTTACTTTCTATTTGATAGGTGGCAGCAGAAGTCACATAGTTTGTGATTGATATACTTTCCAATATATTTTTGTGGAAGAGCGCTTAAATATATTTTCTACAATTTTGAGATCAATCGCAGAATTTTTATTCGTATCGGATACTTTATATAATACATAACAGGGCCATATAATATATAACTTTTTTGGAAAAATATATGTTTCCTTTTTTTTATAAACTAAGAAGTAAGAAGTCTTTCTTTTCTTGCGTGAATACCATCAGGATATACTATTTTGCTGGAAGTGTGGTTTTCCGTTTTCCAGAACTGCCCAGTTGCAGTATATGAAGGCGCATGACCGTACCGGGTTGTTAATTACTAGGACCGTGAAAGCGTATCAAAATACGTTGATGACTCATTTGGATCATGGCTGCTAAAGAAGGCATTTCTGGGGAATTCCATGAGTGTGTATGGGAACACTTGCAACATCGTCGGGGAAAATATTAAAGGGGGAAAAGTGCTTGAATTTTTTGTTACTTTTTTATATGATCATGTCGGGCATGTGGTTGGAAAAAATACAAGCACGGTCGAAATTTTCACATGCCCTGGACATGTCGGGCAATACATTTGTCCAGCCTTCTCTTTGTACCAGTTTCTCTGGTACAAAGAAAGGTCAATGTCACATCTTCAAGTCACAAATCAACTCAAAACATTGAAACCTCTCGTAGCAGTATAAACACGGTGCATATAATCCATGAGATAAGACAATTAGTTACGCAAAGTTGTAGGGTTTTGCGTGCACGGGATAGCTATTCCGGTGTGACTTTATGAGAGGATAGTAGGTTCCGAAGAGTTACAATAATAATAAAAAAAAGAATAGGGAATATAGTAGGAAGAAGAAAGAGAAGGAGAGAGAGGAGAATGATCCTCTCTCTCTCTCTCTCTCTTCTGGATCCAAAAATAATCGGATTCCGATCCATTGTCACCTCGTGGTTTTTCCCACGGCTACGGCAGCCAGCCAATCTGCAAAAGCTAAGCTGTAGCAGCCGCTTTAACTCGGCAGCCGCAAGTGTTTGCTCAGAGCGAGCTATGTTTTTCTCTCTTTGCTTTTCGCTGCTATTTTTTTTTGGTTCTTTATAACACTTTCGCCTTTTTTTTGTTGTTTGCTCTTTTTTCCTACTATGTATACACACGCATGCACATATTTTTTTTCTTCCGCATCTATTGGTCAATGTTTGCCAACAGCCAAAGGCAGAAAAAGGCTTTTTTTTTAATATTTATTCTTCCACCTGATTTTTCTACAGATTAGTTCCTTTTCTATAAATACTTTGGGGGAGAATTGATACCGACGGAAAAAGAAGATAGAGAATCATCTCGTGGGAAACGAAGCTATTGAAGATAATAATAAAAAAGGCACGTCCCAACGGAGCAAGGCCTAGGTTCTACAATCGTTGAAGAGTTTTGTTCATTCATGTTTTTCCTCTGTTCCTTACTTCAATATTATATAATTTTTGGTAATTTGATTCAGTATTTTTCAACTAAAATGAATTTTGACAGGAGCTGATAGATCTTCAGAAGCTCGAACTAGTAAGATGGCTCTGTATATCCTTAAAATATTGTATAGGGTAGTATGGAAAGTCTCTAGGCCGCATGTTACTGACGAAGCGTTGATCCCAGAGGCATACTTCCAATTAGAAAAATTATCCAAATAACGTGTAGAATTAAAATACGTCATTTATGTTGCAAGGGGATGAACAATTATTGAAATGCAGAAATGGGCACCCCCGTTCTCAAAAACCCAATTATATAGCTGTGGCCCCCCTCTCTTCTGTGGCCAATATAGAAAATTCCAAGTTTTTAAGTGTAATATTCACTAAGTTCAAAAATTTGAGAAAAATTGGGAATGAGCAGCATAAATAAGGGAAAGAATCGTTATCCGTTAGTTTTTACTGTTCTTTCCTAATTTTTCTCAAAACTTTCAATACAAGTATCTCATCAAATATTACACATAAAAGCGTGGAATTTTTCTGTTTTTGTTGGCCCCAAGAGAAATAGGGAAACAGCTTTTTAATTGGTTTTTTAAGGACAGAGGATGTCAGTATAGAAAAAGTTAATTTTTCTATTTTAATAACTATACAACCCCCTGGAACATAAATGACGTATTTGAGGTCTACATGCTATTTTGATAATTTTTTTAAAGGAAATATGCTGCTGGGATCAACGGTTCACCAGTAAAATGTGTCCTCGGGACTTTTTCCTGACTACCCTGTATACAAATGCAATATGTAAAACGATTGCGGAATACGAACGGTGTTCATGAAAATATCTAAAATTTGCAATAATACAGTAAATATACCCTCTTTTGCGGCCACCGGCGGCACAAAACAATATTGTTTGATGAATTCATAAATTAAAATATTTCTCATAAATGAATTTTTTTTCACTATTACTGGCGTTTGAAAATTATTTTGAAGAATTTTCAATGTATTTAAATTAATTGCATTCATATTTTTGTTTATTATTATCAGAAGCAAGAATAGTGATGATAATGGCACTGTCCAGGGGAATGCAGTCTCTTTCACTTTCGTATTTCCCTAATAAATAGTATTCGTGTGGGAAAAAGGTATGTTTGCTATAGATCGTCAAGTAAATCCTCCGTAACTGATACCCTTCACTAATCAATGTTCATAGGTTAGAGTTAGGGGCAAAGAAATGGCACCTATTCGAGATCACCCACCATCGCCTATTCATTATTTTCTCCCTGATATTCCCTCCTCACTCTGATACATTTCTCTCTCTTTTGTACACAGTAGATGCAGAAAAATCGAACCGTAAATCTTTATGCAAACGTTCAGTTAAGGTGTCATGAAGCAACGTGTGCCGTGCCGCGTGGCAGACTGACTTTTTCCATGCCGTGGAACTTCTATATTGACGGCACGCGACACGTTTCATAAGGGGGGGGCCTAGTGGTCTGAGGCAGTCATTATGAAGGGAGATTAAAATCCTCGTGTAACCGTCAAGGGGGGGATGTAAATTTCGGATAGATCGAGGACTCCCACCCCCCCCCCCTTCAAAGAAAAGGGTGTCCGGAAACTTTTGGGGTGTAGTTTGTTTGTCTAGATCAGTGACAGGGGCGTTTTGGCGTAATGCCGTGAGAAAATGCTTGGGCGTGCGCGCATTTCCCGATTGAGTTTAACGCTTTTTTTAACACAGTTTCCTTCTGAATAGAATATGTTTTTATGCATGATTTTTTCCCCCATTTCTAGACAGCTATTCGATACGTAAAAATTCAAAAGCCTGATTGACTGTGAGAGACTTCTTTCTAAAACTTACAGGGCCCCCGGGAAATTAATATCCGTAACTCAGATGTTGGTCTTACATCTTGGCTCCACATTCAACTGGGGGATGGTCCCCCTTTCTTTAAAACTCGGACATTGTACCGCTTATGTTTTTAAGGCCCTGCTAGCAGTAAATCCTCTCAATAAAGGACACTCATGAGATTAGATATTCGACATTTAGTGTTCCCTAATCAGTGTTCTCTAAAGTGGGCAATATCGGCCCCGGTGGGCGATGGAATGGTCCGGGGGGGGGGAGTGATAAAAGCTACTGGTTTAACATAGAATCCTATGGGATCGCTTGAGTAGGGGGGGGCGATGAGGGAAAAAGAATTCTGAAGAAGTCGATGGAACAAAAAGTTTGGGAAACGATGGTTTAAATAAAGACGTCTTTATTCAGAGGTAAATATAAGTTACTAATCAAAGGGGGACACGGATTAAGACATCCATCTTTTCAATAGAGGTGTCCCTTACACGAAGTTTTTTTCACTGTATTAGTGTACCGAAGATCTCATTATAAATCACGTATTTGTTTTTCTACATGGCTTTCAGATTTGGCTTTTAATGGTGATTTCCACAAATTTTTGAGTTTCGAGCACCGTCCATCAGATTAAGAGCAACCGTGAGAAGATTCTAATGAATGATCAAACTCAAAAAAGCATGATGAATGCAATCCTTGAATGCAATTTTAATCTACTATAAATCACGTGTACGAAATCAGACATGCCAGGTAAGCACTTTTGGTGATTTGGATGTAAGCAAAAAATGGAAGTAATCGATTTCTACATGCTTCAATGAAGATTGAAGAATTTCAAGGGAGAAACGACTTGCAAACTCTAATCAATTTTTCCTAGAAAAAATTGTCAGCATTTCATAAAAATTGAAATTTTATGGATTTCAAATCCATATAAAACCATCTCTGTGATATTGAAAACTTTATTTAAGAAAAAAAAGTCCAATTTTAAAATTCCAGAAATTAAGTTATTAAATTTTGGCATTGAAACTTTATAGTGCAGAAAATTAAATAATTTCTGAACAATCACTTCAGTTTGGTCACGTATGCAAAGAATGCGCCACTTAACGGTTGTGCAGTTACAACTGTATACACGCTCACGGGGAGAAAAAAAACGGCAATAATTGAATAAAATGGCATGTAATATCATCTTCGTTCATTTTTTTTTCTGCTTGAAATAACATGATGTGTAACTCTAAGGGGATTGAATTACGTGACGACGTTCACCGCATTTACAGGAGGGAAAAAAACGGAATTTTCGAAACATACATTTTTCCGTTCAATACATATGTGATTGGAGCATATGCTTTCCCTGGAGTATCGCATTACATAATCGGTTCGGCGTACGACATGGGTAGTATCATTTTTTTTTGTATACAAGGGGAAAAAGATATGACATGTATCCATTTTGTGGGAAATGTATGGTTTTTAAACGAATATTGATTATATCTTTAAAAAAAAGTAGAAAGAGAAAAAAATCAACTTTTTGCCAAAATTTTTAATGAAAATCGATTGTTCATTGATCTATTAGATCATAATTACCCCATTATAATCATATAATTTCAAATTAACTTGAGAAAATTAAAATTATCACCTTCTACATAGCATAAGGAGGAGAGATATGACATGTATGAGATTGAGAGCAAGAATTATTTGAGTGTTGTTATTTGAACATAGGCTTTAAAATTTTTAAATTGAATTGTGCATATATTAATTCAAATATTGAGAAGACTGTTTCGGATTTCAATATTTTTATGAGAAAAAGGAAGAAGAAGAAAATTGGAAGAACCTCATTGGAGAATGTAATGGCTAAAGTATAACTGTATGATTGTTTCTTCTCATGTTTCTTGAGTGAAAGGAAAAACACATTTACAGGGACTGATATATATTTATACATTGATAATAGAGCTTCGATATAACGGACTTCGCTTTTAACGGACAGCTAAACAAATTGTAAAATTTTTATCTGACAAGTTAAAAACTCGTTTCAAGTATTTAAAAAAGTATAAACTTGCTTAAAAAAAGCATTTCTAAGCAAGCGATTCAACATCAGTCGATTGTTTTGTATTGGGTAAATATGGATCGCTGCATAACCCATACCGCTCACCAGCCAGAAAAATTTCAGTATGTATGTACGTACACATCTTTTTTCAATTCTACATATTTTTTTTTTCATGTATAATGAAAATTTTTTATAGTTAGCTACTACTTTTAAAAATCAACTAACTTCTTATAGCTATTTTCATTGAGGTACATCCTACATAAGCATTACGCTCCTATAAGAATTATTTGTTATAAACCGGACTTTTTAATTATGTCGGACAACCTTCAGCCCCTATTAGTCCAAGGTTCTACTGTACTTAGAATTCCTCGTTTGTTTTTTTTTCTGATACCATAGAGAAAAATATTCATGAGTGAAAGTGGAAAAATGTGATACATTCAAACAAAAAAAAAACCCTGTAAAATATTATACGCAAAAATGTACAGTTACGTTAGGAAGCAACAGGCCTACAACGGTACAAATCTTCAATCATTACAATTCACTCATAGGTTGGAAAATAGATGGCAGATGGCAGCACTATGAACAAGTAAACGCAGAAAAACCTTCACGTTGGATTCACAACAAGTACACGCACATTCCAACACGTACCAATTCGTTAGAGGTTCCGCAGAGGAATATGGACGATGTGCATGAGTGGTTTAGTAGTCGTAGTTAAATTAGGGATTCTCAACCAACGAAAAATTCTGAAAAATTACACAAAAATATGAACATGCTGAAGGAAAATTAATGAAAATTTAGAATTGATAAGAATCTTAAATTTATAAAAGAGATACAGAATTACAGGAAGGAATAATTGAAGATAAAATTGAAGATTAATTCAAGAACTAACAAAAACTCAGAAATCTGTGAAATAATTAAATTCAGAAATAGGGAAAATCTTCTAATAATTTGGGGGTGGAGGATCCCATTTGATTCGGAGGCCTGATATATGGAACCGTTAGCCCTCCTGATTTCACAAATTTTGGAAACTAAAAATTTTTTTTACGTATTTATGCATACAAATGAGCGTTTTTATGTCCGAAATCGGCCCATGGATCGCAAAGCTGATCGGTTTGCTAATTCTGAGTCCAGGCTAAAAATTTTAAGGAACCCCCCCCCCCCCATGTTAGACGAAGTACTTGCAAAGAATTCAATAGATGAGTTTGTAGTTGGTGATATGTGTGCGGGATATAGAACTGAAAAATCATATGAGTGACAGCCTGAGCAATCTTAACGCATCGACAGACCCGATGCTCTTAATACATGTAGTGAATACTGTTATACCTTTGGCACACTATTTTTCAAACTTTTTTCAGTCAATTTTTGCAGTAAAATTCCTCTAAATTCATTTTTAGTAACTTTTTACTGTACAAACATCATATAAATTTTGAATTACTGTAATCATGAAATAAAAATTTTTGAAAAGGGAAAAATGTTTCCATGTACAAGAGGTCTTGTACCTTGAAGTTGTGTTGAAACGTGCACTCTTGTATCTTGAAACAGGATACAATTACGAAAATAAAAAAATACAAATGTTACAGAAAAAATAATATACTGAGCATTTTTAGTATTTTTTGATATTTACTATAAAATATCAAAATAATGATATACACGAATATGATTATCAATATACATTTTTATATAAACAAAAGCAACAATAATGGAGATAAGAACGGATACTGATGAATGTACAATTATTCTTTATTATATTTGTAAGAATATATAATAATTTGTTAATAATAATAATAATATAATTTGTAATACAAAGAAAAATTATGTTTCTAAATCTTTAGTTCTATCGGTTCCTTCGATACTAGGTGATTGCATTAGAGATACAATATCCGTGATATCAACATTTGCTGTATCTGGCACTTATAAACAATGAAATATTTTCTTACCACTCTCTCCTCCTAAGGAAAGCACTAAATTTTTTGTGGGACGCATCCTACACTGTAAACTTTATGTTTTTTCCAACAAATTTGACTAGGAAATAACGGAAGGTGGAATAGAAGAGAAGAAATGGGAGTAGATAAAGTTTTTATAGTATAGAACTGAAATTTAAAGTATAAATTGTATACATATATGTGTATGCTTGAAATCCAAAAAAAATTTGGTACACGATTCTCTATTATTTGTGAAAAATATTAACAACTTTTTTTATGATTGAGCACTTGGAACGATTCATCAGGAGAATGCATAGAATTATAATTACTAAATATAGTTCAATAAACTTGAGAAATTTGAGAAGAAACAGCAAAAGCAGAACACAATTTTTTTTTTTTTACTTTATGTGCCTACTTGCAAAATCTCTGTCAATGCCATAGACAAAAAGCTGAAACCACGGTCCGCTATAAAGGAATTTCTAATCTCTTGTACTCCGAAAGTATCAGCTAGAAAGTAATATTGCCATAACTATTTCAAGTGCCTTAAGGTTTACTATGTTCAAGGTACAATAGTTTCCCCTATATGGGAGTCTCCGTTATTAATTTTACATCGCGTTAATTTAGCACCCGTGTTTATGAACTGATTCTTTGAACCGATTATAGATAGTTTATTGAAACTGATTGTTTTTTTCATTCACATTTGGTCCACCTATAAATAATTTAGTTCTTATGTAGCAAAGAAAAGTAACCCCAAGTAAAATATGTCACACAAAAGAAACATTTCTGCACCCATGGTTTTAGAAATATATCAAGCGTTCCATAAACGAATAAAACCCCGTGCGCAGCGTACGCGTAGGTGAAAACGAAGCAGATCTCTCAGAAAAGAATGCAAGCATACACATATATGTAGATAGAATTGACTGTGGGAAAATTTTTACGGGTGCCAGTGAAGCAGATCAGCCGCAACGGATCCGTGGACATTTCCTGCTGAGGTTCGGGCACCCAACGCTCGAAACTACGCTGAATAGTTAGAACTATCCATTCAAAGTCAATTTTGAATAGAGCAACCGCTGTGAAATGAAGACCCGGCGACATGCACGGGGGAAAAAAAGAACCCAGGGTTTCTAACACCCTCTTTTATCGCCGGCAATCGAAGCATTAGCACCAGAATAGAGAGGCTCGAACCCAGATCTCGTGAAAATTTTTCAGGGGGAAAGGGAGAAAGATCGACACTGTATATTTGCAACAACATGGATGAGGAAGAGAGAGAAAAAGGGACATCAGCAATCCGCCCCTTTGGGCTGTCCAAATGGACTCGTATGACTGATGGGCTTTGGCCGAGCCGAAGTTTTCACGAGCGACATCATCATTTAGAACCGTGCAACAAACTGGCTTTTAAAGGCCGGTTGTTATTGATTGAGGATCCTTTTCTAGCGCCGAAGTATGAACATCATGTTCATGATGGATGCGTTTTCAGCTTCTTTGTGCATGCGTAATATCAAGATGTATAGCACGCGTGTTGTGTTGAGATTTTAAAGATAGATTTTTCCTGGGGAGTTGGTTATATCATCACCATCAAACAGGGATTAAGCAACTTCCAAAGATTATCACTTTATTATTTTGTTGAATATTTTTCGGAGAGAATAAAATCATATGCTTTTTGAATTCGTCAAAACGCATTTGATGAAAAAAAAAATGGAATTGCGTTGCTCTGTAGATTTTGTGAAATAAAAAAATATTTGAAAAGCATTGTGACATGAAAAGCTGTTTCAAAACCAATTTTTCATAAAACAATGTATGAAAATATTTTTACGTAAAGCAATTTTTCGAAAATCATTGTTACATAAACAATTGTTACGAAAATCATTGTTACATAAACCATTGTTCAAAAAATAAATTAACCGTTTCGTAACATAAACCATTGTTACGAAAAGCCTCACTTCCAAACCATTGTTGAGGAAAAACATCATTTTCAAACTATTGTTATGAAAGGCATTGCTTCCAAACCATTGTTACGAAAACATCACTTCCAAACCATTGTTGAGAAAATCATCATTTCCAAACCATTGTTGAGAAAATCATCACTTCCAAACCATTGTTATAAAAAAAATTGATTCCATACCATTGTTATAAAAGACACTTCCAAACTATAGTCATGAAAAGCATGTTTCCAAACCATTGTTGAATCGAACATTTATTGAGCAATTGATTAAATTTACTGATTTTAAATAATTTATTAAAAACCATTTTTTTAAATCAAGAACTGATTGAAAACCATAGTTAAAGTACACTGTTTGAAGTATATTGTTACATGAAGTACACTGTTTGAAGTATATTGTTACATGAAGTACACTGTTTGAAGTATATTGTTACATGAAGTACACTGTTTGAAGTATATTGTTACATGAAGTACACTGTTTGAAGTATATTGTTACATGAAGTACACTGTTTGAAGTATTGTTACATCAGCGCTGTTCGAAAACATTGTTACGTAATCTCTGTTCGAAAACATTGTAACGTAAGCGCTGTTCAAAAACATTGTTACGTAAGCTCTGTTCGAAAACATTGTTACTAAAAGCTCTGATCGAAAAACGACACAAATATTGTTACATTTCGAAACATTGTTGCATAAAAAGCAGTTCTGGAAAAAAATTCTAATGTAAAATAAGATTTTAAAAAAATTAAGCATAAAAAACGTTCTTTAAACATCGTTACGAAAGGCGTTGTGACAATTCGACACAATCACAAGCGTGAATACAACTTTTACACAAAACGTGAGAAAAAAAAAATTCGCATTGAAATATAAATATCACCGAATAAACTACGTACTTTATTTCACAAAAAGTCTTTTTTGCAATTAAAAGAAAGCAAATAAATAGATTTTATATTGCAATACCATACAGTAAAATAAAAATGTAAATACTGTATATAAAGTAAAAAGTGAACAAATATTATTCTTCAGTAAAATTTGGTTCAGTCGAGATTTGTTTAAAGCATTCATTTCTAATAATTAATAACACATCAATAAGGACATGATGTACACTTAGGTATCATGTTGATAAAAACGAAGTATTTTGGAGGTTTGAAGTAAATGTCTCTTAATGCTTATAATAATTCGAGAAATATGTACGTGTACATAAATTTATATATATATGCATATATCTTTGTAAAATCCATAATTCATCGGATCGGGTCACGCGCAGTGTTGTGTGTGTGTGTGTATGGACCCATCAGTCGGTCTTTGTTAAAGCGTTCACTGCACCAGACACCATTAAAGACCCCCTAGTTGACTAAACGCCACTTTCAGCGTGAAAAATTGATTATTCCAAGCCAGTGGCGATATTCTAAAGGTCGCTCGTGAGAGCGTACATGCAAATATGACAGAATGGGATTCGAGCAAAGACGCTGCCATCAACGGTGGGGAGATGTTAATGAATCGAGGAGCCTGGGAATTGAGAGAGAAGATTCATGCAAGGAGAAACAGCATAAAATATCAATATTTTCATTCTTGATGCGCAAAGGAAAGCGAAAAATGTGAAAGCTTTTTTTTTTTTTTTTTTTCCCGGAGTTTTCATGATTTTGTGATATTTGACCTGATTCCGTGGAATATTTATTTCGTATTAGAATAAATCGAAGAGTTTGACCTGGCTCCGTTGTGAAGTGTTTTTCTCCTCATCAACTGAATATTTCAATATTTTTATAATTATTTTCAGAGCATTTCAATATTTTTATAATTATTTTCAAAGCATTTAAATATTTTTATAATTATTTTCAAAGCATTTCAATATTTTTATAATTATTTTCAGAGCATTTCTATATTTTTATAATTATTTTTATGTTTTTTGTATTTCTTTCATTACAGTATTTTCTACTTTCTAGCATTTTTAACATTTTCATTTTTTATTTATTTTCACTTTTTTTTTTTTAAGAATTCTCCTTTTTTTTAATTTTATTTTTCATAATCTAGTATTTTTACGTTCCAGCATTTTTTCAACCATTTCCGATTATTATTTATTTTTGAATTTTTTACTTTTTTAATCTTTTCATTTTTGTATTTTTCACTTTCTAGCATTTTTTAACATTTTAAATTTTTATTTATTTTTACATTTTTAATGTTTTAAAGTCTTGCAAGATTTTTAGAGAAGATTATATGTCATCTCAGAGAGGCTGCTCAGAATTTCTACATAACATGCAGTTTTCCGTAAATCTTGCAGAAAAAAGTGGAGAATGACATCATATCCGTATTTAACTTTCAATTCTTATATATATATTCCTCTTTTTGCATTTTCACTTCTCTTAGTTTTTTTTCATTCTAGTATTTTTCCCATTCTGTCATTTTTAACTTCCTTAATTTGGATTTATTTTTGAATTTCATAATTATTTCTTTTTGCATTTTATAATCATTTCTTTTTGCATTTTATAATCATTTCTTTTTGCATTTTATAATCATTTCTTTTTTCATTTTATAATCATTTCTTTTTGCATTTTATAATCATTTCTTTTTGCATTTTATAATCATTTCTTTTTGCATTTTATAATCATTTCTTTTTGCATTTTATAATCATTTCTTTTTGCATTTTATAATCATTTCTTTTTGCATTTTATAATCATTTCTTTTTGCATTTTATAATCATTTCTTTTTGCATTTTATAATAATTTCTTTTTGCATTTTATAATCATTTCTTTTTGCATTTTATAATCATTTCTTTTAACATTTTACAATTCTTGTTTGTTTTCCCTTGTTTACTTCTTAAGTTTTACTTATTTTCGTATTTTTTTTCTTTTTGATGAAGTGAACTTGCTTGCATCTGGTTGATTTTTTTCACAGGAATTTTTACACGCTTCGTGTGCGTTTTTCCACACCCAGTGTAAGCGTTAACTTTACTTTTCAGGGTTATATATAAATAAATAAAAATTTCCATGCTACTTTAACCTTTTGTGGTCCAGAGGTTTTTCGACACTTCGTTGGTACAGTTCGTACTTTGTAACGCCTCCCCCGCAATGAAAAAGGCCCCGGATGTTTGTCCCCTAGCGACATCAGACCGCAAAGGGTTAATGCGACGACATTGATTTTTTTGTTTTTACTCACAGTCACGGACAGTCAAAAAAACTCAATGAACCATAATCGTTATAGAATATCAGTAATTATCTTTAATTTATCAAAATTACTCACTGCTTAATCACTGTATATTCATGAATAGGAGCCACTTTGTTTATTTGAAATTTTAAAAAAAAGTGGTGGTAGACTGTCCTAGACATGGCCGCCAGATTTGACGTGAATACGTTTTTGTCTAGCTCGTATGGTAGGTACTGACTTCATGCCCCCTTCCACAAGGGTGGGGCTGGCAGGGCTTCAGCCTGGAGACCCGGGACAATTCTTGGATTTTTTTTGTTTTCTCATACTGCAGATTACGAATCAAGGCAGCTAATCTACTTCACCAAGCACCAACTCTGGCCACATCGCTATATTGTAATTTACTGCCGTTAATGAGTTGGGTTGGAAATGAAGGTGCCATCTATCGGTAGTCGTCTCAAGCTCGTTTACAAAAATATCTATATTCTTCCTCGGATTTTTAAGGCAACCTTCATGGTGGTAGACGAGCATTTTAACACCACACCCCTCGGGTGAAAGGCAGAGAGCCTGGCGCCCAGTAAAAGATATTGAAATCGGAGTGATGGTATTGTCTTTGTAACGTGTTGTGTATCTGACGATGCCACTGCTTTGACTTGCGATGCGTATTTAATGAGATATGAAAGTTTGAAAAATTTCGTCACACGTTTTGGGAATGCTCCCAATATAGTCAGATGATTTATAAGACGTATTCACGCCAAAAAAAAAAATTATATTTGCTCCAAAACCTAGATTTGTGTTTTTTAAAGAGTGAGGAAAATTCACATGATCTATTAACCTGTCACGGGCCACCAGAATAGTTTGCTCTAACGGGGGAAAAAGTTCACCCAAGATTTTTTTTTTAAATTTCAAATTCCAAATCAAAAACCTGAATCATCATTTTCCGTTGGACTCTTTTGATTTTCCACCATTCTACTATCTGTCACCGATCTCCAATGGAATTTGATGTGGTATTCACCGGAGCATCTACAGATAGATCGAGCATGACCTGATTTATCGCAGAATACGATTTCTTACCAATGATGACCCTTGCCAAGTTGACATTTACAATGAAAGGTCCCGATCAGGATGTCTCACCGTTTAATCAGTCACAAAAATTGGTTTGCGACACGCGACCGTTAACTTTTCATAACTGTTTCGGGGGGGGGGGGGTTTGAAGTAAACTCACATTTTTATCACTTGATGATCAAATTAAGCTTTTGAGGTCACGCGCCCTAGCAGGTAACTTTGAGGACCACGTCCAGCGTAAGCATTGATGAAGCGTTCATGATCTGGATCAAGACCAAAGAATATTGACCTGGGTCGCGACCCAAAGAGACTTCTCAGCTGGGTTGTATAAAAACACATACAATACAGTTATAAATTCATTTTTTGCACCACTAGCTTCAGGAGCGTCTTAACGATTTCGATTTCCTTTGCTGGCACAGTAAACAAATATTAGTGAAAATTTAGACATGCTGAGGATCTGAAATTAATGAAACGACAATGTAACTTCAGAATAAATGAAACATAATTCTAAAATTAATGAGAGAAACAATTGAAAACTAATGAGAGAAACAATTGAAAACTAATGAGAGAAATAATTGAAAACTAATGAGAGAAATAATTGAAAACTAATGAGAGAAATAATTGAAAACTAATGAGAGAAATAATTGAAAACTAATGAGAGAAATAATTGAAAACTAATGAGAGAAATAATTGAAAACTAATGAGAGAAATAATTGAAAACTAATGAGAGAAATAATTGAAAACTAATGAGAGAAATAATTGAAAATTAATGAAAGAAACATTCAAGAATTTCATGAAAATTCAAAATGTATGAAAGAAATAATTTTAAAAATTATCATAAGATTTCAACAATTTTTCCCCCCACGCTTCGCTTGATTCGAGTCCTTGTGCTCAGGTATAGGTTGGGCCAAGTATAGACTCATCTATCAAAACATTATGGCTTGATTTTACTAATTCCCAAATCTATTCATTTAATTAATCAGAGATTATTTAGTAAGAATTTTTTAAATTAAAAATAGACCGAGATGGATCGCGAAGACGCGCGTTTTGTTGATTTTGGGTCGCTGTTAAAGAAGGTTAAGAACCCCTATCCTAGACGGAACTGTAGACTTAAATTGCAATGGTCTCTTCACGTTAATTCCGATTACAGGGAAAACATTGTTTCACAAGTAGCCTACCGTAATACCCGTATAAGCCGTATGTAATTTTCAAGCAACTTCACAGAAAAAGTAATATAATAAAACATTAACATCGAAATAAATAAAATAATGTTCAATAAATTTAAAACGTGCCACTCGAGGATTTTTCTTTTGATTAATTTTATAATATTATGCGACATTAGACATCATTTTCCTTGAGTGAAAATTTTACTGTTTAAGCTGGGTGTGTTTCGGGTTTAATTTTTTAGCTGGAAAAAAACTGAATTTCATTTTCCAGTTGGATCGACCTAGTTTCATTTTTGTACAACAAACCGATTTTAGTTTTTAACTGGATCAATTGAATTGAATTTTTCAACTGGATTGACTGAATTTCATTGTTTTAATTACTCAGTGAATTTTAAATTGAATGAATTGGATTTCATTTTTCATTTCATTAACCGGATTTCATGTTGATCAAATTTTTGATTTGATTTTAATTGATTTTTCAGAATTAAAGTCAGAAGGTCAGGAAAAAAAATATTATCGAAAAGGCCGCACCCATTATAATAATTACGGTAATAATGTTTTAGTGTTACTCACACAGTAAAATTTTTCAACTGAAATTTCAATTCACTTCATGCCAAACAAAAAAAATCATTATCTCTATTTTAAGATGCGAGCTAACTCGAGATTGTCATCTCTACTATCTCCAATCTTATAACTTAAGATTACCGTATCTGTATTTTGATAGATTCAAGACAAGATACATTATTATCCATGTTTTCACTAATTAATATTTCTGAAGATTCCTTTGGAAACCTCATGAGAAACTGTGAATTCAATACGAGTGTCACGTCAAACATAATTCTCTCTCTCTATCGTAACCCATCAATCTTTTTCTTCAATTTCATACTCAAAAAAATCTGAAAACAAAATCAGCAAGAGGAGTGTTTCTAGTTTTCTTTTTGTTTTACCCGAGAGATACCTTTGATCGGCATGTTATACTGTCTTCAGGTGGTCGATTATCTTTGGTACTCGAGTCGATATTCCGCCAAATCATGGGATACTATCTATGATTTTAGATAATCTGGTAACCCTCAAGCGTTTATACAGAGATCGGATACCTTATCTCTTTTAGACAGGCGTCTCTCTCTCTCTCTCTCTTAACGTTTCATTCGCCCCCTTTCAATTTCTGTTGGCTGCTCTCTCCGCTTTGTACACTTCAAAGCTCTGAATTCCTCTCGCTCTCCTCCTGTGAAAACTTGGGCCACGTTGCCCCTCCCCGATACATATACTGTACATACAGTACATGCTCTCCATTCCTCGATGCCACCATCCGGACAGACTTCCGGCCCTAGATGAGGAATATGAAAGGCGTTTGCAGATAGGCCATATCCTTCCAACATCCATCCCTCCATTTTACCCATATTTTCCTCTCTCCTTTAACCGAGTATACGATTTTACGATAGACGCGTATATCTTGCTCGATTTATCGGAAGAAGGGCATCTCTATCCTCCTCACCCCTCGAGTTCCTTACATTCATTACTGTACTGTATGGTATGTAGTTTCGACTCGGATCTCTCTCTCTTTGCTGGTGAAAATGAGTGTTACGTCGGTTCTGGGGGATGCTTTTATCCCTGGGTTTTGTATGTATGTATGAGTCTATGAGTGAATGGGGGAATCTTGGGATTTCACTATTTCTGTCCTGATAAAGGTTATGATGTGATGTTTCATTTCAGTGAATGACATCAATCAAGTGTACCAAATGTGTACGGTTTACTTTTTTCTTGTTTTATAAAATTGAAAATTACATAAAAATGTATACGTGCAATCTGAAATGAATCTCAGTGAGTTTGCTTGAAGATCTAGTAAAATTTTCAAATTATTGTTCTAATAATTTGTTATTCATTAGATTGGGAGTGTTTCTCGAAGAGGTTGGGAAAAAAATAAAATCCTATATGGTTGATAACAAAATTATATTAAAATGTAAAAAAAAAAAAAAAAAAAAAAAAAAAAAAAAAAAAAAATTGAAAATGAGTTTTAATAGTGGCACATTATAGTACAGAAATGATTAAAGGAAATGTGAAAATTTTAGTGGTCTCAATCAAAAATATCAGTTTATAAAATTTTCTCTCCTATATACCGGCAGAAAATTTCCGGAAAGATTGGATGGAATGAAAATTCATCTAAATATATAGATGGATTTAAATTCTTGATTTTCACCCATTTTTACGTGCCAAGTCTGATAATGAATACAGAAATATTTTGTAAAAAGTGCCGAAAATAAAAAAAATTCAATTTTTGATATTTCTACGAAATACTCCATTATGAATTTTATAAAAGCACTAACCACATAATACCCGGCGCTTCCCGGGTTTTCTTGCTGGGAGGATTGAAAAAATGGCAAACCATTATAAAGGAATGAACTGTTATAATGGCAGCATTAGAGATGTGACAAACCATTGTAAAGGCATATGCATGTCTGGAACATATTGGTTGAGAACAACGGTAACCAAAGTAAACATTCCGAAAGGGATTGTTGAGGCCCAGAAACCATTGTTGCCGATAGTTTTTTGCCCATTTGGGACACTTGCACTGCTCTGACGAACTTTTAAAGTAGCCTACGTTTCAATCCGGGCCATGTTTGGTATATATGACAAATTTGACGACGATCGGTATAAAGAACAGATATACAGACACACATACTTATAAGATATTTTTTCTTCTTAAAATATACTATATATATTTTCTTGAAATATAGTGTCTGTAATTAAAGCTTTTCTGTTCTGGGCTGTCTACAGCCGTGACTATACATCAGAAAAACACGAAACTTTTTAGGAACCTCTTAATGATAAGATGTGGAAAAGAGAGATTAGAGAGAATTCTCTGAGACGTTTACTATTAGAGGACACTTCAAAATTCAAATGGCAGCGCGTATGCTGATTTTCGCACTCATGTGACACATCTGCTTACGCTTCGTGCCACGGTGCCTGAAAACCTTCAGCAGAACCGTTTTTAACGCTATTTCTTCACTAATAAATACTTTGTTGATTTTGCAGGAATCTGTTTCACTAGTGGAACGAAAATTGTGATATTAGTAGAAGAATATAGTAACCTTCATTTTTATGCATCGTCTAATCCAGTGGCTCCAAAAAGTTGTCAATGTGTTTCTCCAAGAGCTTACTAAGCAGTACGCAGAATGTGTTTCAGAACAAGAAAGAACGGGTACGGTAGTGTAACAATTTTAATTCTCAGAAGTTCAAAAAATAAACCAGGAAAAAGCTTAAATTGATTCTTTTTATACTGATCTTGGATTGATAATACGATTAAGAATATGAACTTCAATTTAAAAGAAACATAAATAATCAGAACAATTAAGAAACGATGTAGTTAGGAATTAGAAGTTGCGTGAGTTTAGATGAAGATTACATTTATGTTAATGGGAATATATAAAAAGTATGAATTATAGTAAAGCTACTTTGTGTTATTATTAGATGGAAAGAAATTCACTACAAGATCATTCAGTGCAACATAAAAATTGCCAAATGCACTGATTTCCTATTTACTATACGCTGTCTTTGAAAAAAAATTCCTCTCGAAAACTTACAGAAAAAGACTGCCATAACACTCATGACATACATAGTTCGTCAGCATTAAAACCTCATGGATTATTGTGGATCCTATGTGATCAACGGACAATACTTTGGTAACTAAGAGTCTCGAATTTTTTTTTTTTTTTACAATTCATTAGCCATTAAAAATTTCAGGGCAAATATTTTTCACATTAATACACAAACTTTAGTTTAAGTTCGGAAAACAAAATGGAATGGATAGAGGAAAAAAAAATTATGAATATAATGAGTTGTCAAAGGGTAATTTACCCATAGGCTACTGGCAAGCAATCAATGAAATTTACAGTCATACTTAAAAAAAATTGCTATAATCGTATACATAGTGTCCCACAATCGACTGACGGTTGTCAAAATGGGATAGCAAGAAAACAGTGTGTGACAGGTATTTAAAACCATTCTTGCGGAATACGTATAAATGTTCGAAGACAGGAGTTTCAGCTAGGTCGTTCATGTTGCAAGGGGTTGCACAGTTATTAAAATAAAAAAAAAATTAACTTTTTATATAGATACCATGAGACCAAAAACCCAATTAGAATGTGGTTGCCCTGTCTCTCCTGATGAGCGCGGTAGCCCATGACGATAAGATACTCGCCTAAAGTACCAAAGGATGTTTAGAGGTATCGCGAGTTCAATACCTGGTTTATCCTTGTCCGAAAACAGATCAAATGTCTCTCCTGATGCCAACAAAAATGTCCACATTTCTAAGTATAATATTCACAAAGACATTTGAATTCAAAAATCGCAGAAAAGTTGGGAAAAAAAGCGTTGTCCGTTAGATTTTGTTGTTCTTTCCTCCGATTTTTGATTTCAAATATCTCATAAATGGCAAAAATTTCCAAATGGAAATACAAATACAAAGTCTACAACAAACAAAATGCCCAACGAGGTACATGAAAAAAGATGTACATAAAAATATCTCGAATATATAATCTAAACTATATAAAAAATACAGCAACCCAATAAAAGCAATAAAAAACCAATAATTTTGAAAAAAAATTAATTAATTTTTTCTAATTCGGTCTTTAGGCACAGAGCGTGCATGTAAAAAGTTTTTTTTTGTTATTATTTTAATACATAAACTATACAACCCCTTGAAACATGAATCACGTAGCTGAAATTACTGACTTCGCATATTTATATTCCGCAAGAATGATTTTAATGTCTGTTACCGTTTTCTTGCTATCCCATTGCGAAAACCAACAGTCGATTGTGGGACACCCTGTAAATGCATAATATCAATAATTATTATAACATAGGATATTAGGCCGTTCAGGAATCATTTCATTACTGTATTGTAATGAAATGATTCCTTTTTAAATTATAAATATGAAGCTATATTTCTTAATTGGAATATTAAGGCATTGCAAATTTTTTTTTTTGAGAGATAAAAATATAAAAAATGGATTTTAAATATTCCCCTTTTTTATGCGAAGGGATTTCAAAGATTTCCCCAGCTCTCCTCAAAGAAATGATTTTTTAGAAGAGCATTACACACCTCCTGTTTTATGTAGGGCTAATATCAGTTTATGGACAACCAAGTGTCGTAAAGTCAAGACTTTTTTTACGGTCAAGTCAAAACTGAATGATCCAAAAGTTTGAGAAATCTGTTTTGAGCGGTCACGATAGGAAGTATGTTTGTATTATAAGCGCATCCTCAAGTTGTTATTCCATATTGTAGTGAAGATTGAATCCATGCATAGTATAATGTTCGTAGAAAGGAATAATGGACGTATGTAGTTCTTATGTAGATACGAACCTGTAGGGAAAGTAGTTTTTTGTTAGTTTTAACAAAAAAAGTTTTTTGTTAGAGCAAAACAACGTGAGTTTCCCATTTCAAGTTTGAGTACACCCGGATTCCGAGGTATTTCCAAGAAAAAGCTTTATTTAGATTGGGACAGATGCAATAATTCCTTGAGTAATTTGTTAGATGTGATTAACCCTTTATTTGGCCGTGTGGCTTTCATGTATATAACATGGTTTTCTTATATTTTTCAAGTAATGACATTTTATATTTTGAGATTGTTTGGGCGTTGATGATTCTAAGCAACTCCTAAACATTCGATTTTTACTTGTGAGCTTTTTGACAAGCCAACCAAGGATGATTTTTGATCCTTGCATTTCTGAGGGAAATGCAGTGTGCGGAGGAAACATATTGCTGTGCATTTCTTCAACAATGATAGAAAAAAGTGAGTTGGCAAGCAATAAATGATATTTTTAAACAAATCAAATCTATGTAAATCATTTTAATACAGTGTGTTCCCTGAAGTGAACGGGTGTTCCCAACCCGTATTTTTTCAAATATTGGCAATATATATATATTTTTTATAATGTGATAGCATTCAGAGTACCGTTTACTCGGTACAGCCCATTAAAAGTTTTTTCTCATGAATATTTCAATGCTTGCCAATTAAAGGGTTAAGAATTACAAGTAAACCCTTTGTTTATTCTGAGGGCAATCGAACTGATGGGAGAACACGTTGAAAGTTTCAACCCTAAGATTTTGAAGGCATTGAGCCCACATTTTCAATAAAAATATTTATTCAGATTAGGCAGTTGCAATCGTTTCTTGAGTGATTAAGGGCCGTATTCACCGACATGGTTTAAACTATAGTCACATTTTTTTTATGAGAGATCGACACGGATTGGTTAAATTCAGTGTTTCAACCAATCTATGTTCATCTCTTATCCAAAAATTGTAACTACAGGTTTAAACCATGTCGGTGAATACGGCCCTAAATCTATTAGATGCGATTAAATGTGAATTTGAAGTCGTATTGTGTGTTCCGTTTTGGTGTATTCCTCAGATTAAAAGAATGATATATACATCACAGTCTCGTGATTTTTATTTTGATTCCACGCGAGTATAACTAAATACCATAACATTTATTTTATTTTTAACGTCATTCTGTTACAATTCTTTTTTTCCGCTTCTCAAACATTGAGCACAAACGTCCTCGAATGACGTCGATTATGTAAGATGGTAGTCGTATATGAAAGACTGGCATTTGATGCGCATGCTCGCGTCGAAGCCGAGCCCAATTTCGTCTCTGATGTTCTCTAAGCTCTAATGCATTTTCTCTCTCTCTCACTCCCAAATATAATAATAATGAATAAAAATAAAAGAGCAAAAAAGAGAGCATTTCTGCCGAACATCATCCTCCCACACGCACACGAGCCACGAGAGATAGTTTTAAATAATTGTGATGTGGGCGGAGCCATGTCGAGCTAAAGGGTCGGCCCACACCATACAAAAGGTTAATGAAGGTTTGTGATGCAACCGGAGGAATGCGACGGGGGCGCCTTTTAAAACACACTTCCACAGAGAGACAAGGGGGAAGAAAATAACAAGCCATTCGAAAATAACAATAATTATTATATATTATTGTCTTTTTTTTTTCTTTCAAATCAAAACTAAATGAATGCATGTTCTACTTACTCCTTGATGCAAATCGACGAAGACAAAATTGTGATTTCTTGGTCAGGTAGGAAAAAAAATTCGTATATTACTTTTGTTAGTCATTAGAAATTCAATTTCACTATTAAAACATTGGACAAGAGATATTTTTATTAATTTATGAATTATAAATTTTTTTAGCCACAGTTTGGCATAACGGTTTCTTTTGTTATTGTGAAATACGAGAAGAAATTGTGGTAATTTATTTTCCGATTTATTAGAATGAATTTAATCGATTATTATCATTATTTTTAAAGCATTTACATTTTCTTCTGTATGATGATAAATATTCCGATAACATCAATAATAAGATTTTTGAACATTTGGTAAGATTTTCAATGGACGTTACTTCGGTAGCGAATTGATAACTTTGGTAAACGAAATATACAATATATAAAGGTCTAAATCTGAAGTTATATCGTGTATTTTGTTTGACGTATCCTTCAAAATTAAAAGAATAATAGACATCATATTGCGTCGTAGTCTGATAATTTTTATTTTGATTCCACATGAGTATAACTAAATGCCATGACATTTATTTTATTTTTCCGTCAGTCTCATATAATAATATACCGACAATGTATAAAAAAGACATTAGAAATTCAATTTCAATATTAAAACATTAGACAAGAGTTATATTTATTACTTTATGAATTATAAGTTTAGCCTAACAATATTTTTGTTATTGTAAAATACAAAAAGAAAATTATTAGTCATTTTCTGATTCGTTAGAATGAATTTGATTGATGATTATTAAATATAATTGCTTTTGATGAACGTACATTCACTCTCTTGTGCGTAATGAGAATTATTGCTTAAATAACATGAATAGTAAGATAGGTGAAATAAATTTTATACGCTTCCGAAAAAAGCTGCCTGATACCGATTAGAATCATTAATTAAATTATAAATTCTTATATCATCTACTATATGTAAAGGAAATTTTATATAATTATCGTGTTTTTTTTTTGTCCCCAAATGTAATACACTTGAAGTCATGCAATTTATATACTCCCCACAAAACAGAATATAATTTAATAAAAATACTAAATCCGGGCTTAATGAGTAAAAATAATTGAGTTTTTCAAATGAGTGCAAATTTGTATTATTGTAAATGATATTGAAGTGATATAGAAATATGATAATTAATATCGAATTTAAAACTACTCCAATTACTTATGAAATTTAAAATAAAAATCATAAAAATAAACAATTTCAATGCTGAGCACAAAGAATATGACTATAGGCCTAATACTGAACGATATTTATAGTTTGATTTAATTTTAATACTCATAAATAATTACTTCTTTGGTGCTATGAATTAGCGCATGAATTTTATGTAATTGAGAATTAAATTAATGTTCTTATGAACGCAAAATGTTAGTAATATTTATAGTTTCTCTTCCCATATATGAATGGTGGTGTATCTGATAATATGCAATCTTCTATGAATGAATTCAAATTGTTTATTATCATTTCTGAATTATCTATTTTTGAATGAATGAATCCCTGAAAAAAAAATTTATTCGGATTTCAGTATAAATAGAAAGTGCTACTGTATAGCATCAATCCATGCAAATATCCACCAATTTGCTTTCGGATTATATTTAGATTTCATCATTTTTTAAACCAAAAAATGCAAACGTCAATGTTTATTAATAAGCAGTATTTGTGATATATTTTTCTCTCGTAAAATTAAGACAATGAATATGTTTAGCCTATTGTATTTTACAAAGAATTTTTGTAATGTTAATGAAAATATTTTCTAAAAAATAAATAAATAAATATCTTTATACTTCACAGGTCATTCATTATTCATGATTTCTCATTAATCAAGGATATAAAAAAATGTGGTTTTTTATTATGTCTCTCTCATGTTATCGACGTATTGTTATCTGTATCTACGGATGTAAACATTTTTTCATGAGTGATAATATAATGCTTCGAAATAGTGAAAGGAAAAGTTTTACTACATCAAACTGAGATAAAGAATAATATATCATTTCGAACTACTGTGTATTTCAGCCTCTACTAAGTCTTCACGATTATGAAACTTGATAATTAATGATTAATTATAAGACACGCAAAACAGTCATGATTCCCTCCAGCAGATATTTTTATGTTACTCCCTCGGAGATAAAATTTGTTGTCATGCGATACTGATGATATACATGCATGCAGCATTTGTGGGCCATTTAGGCCCATTCTGCCCCCCCCCCCTCCAAGTGGGCCTTATGCGGTGCTCCTGTTGCACCTGCGTAGTTACAGCCCTGGTATGCTTGTATTAATTATTACGAATAATTTCATTGAGTATATGCAAAAAATTAGTATGCCCCAGTCTAATCGGCTTTAAGAGAAAGGAATGCCGAATGGTGTAATGAAATACATTCATGTCTCTCTTGAGTGCCCTTCACTTTTTAAAATGGTATCTTTTTGTACCATTTCGTTTTATTTTAGAGTTTATTGACATCTGAAATAACGATAATCAAATTATAAATTTTAATTAACTGTTAGTTAATCATATAATGAATTATTGTCAATGTGTAACTACAATGAATCAGTGTAACTACAATGATGAACGAAATTTGCAAACAAATTATTTTTTATAACAACGTGCGGTTTTTAAACATTATTTATACATTGCAAGAAAACATAACAATCCATAAAAATGGATATATTGTTTTTGTAATTAGAAAAATTCTCATATCGGAAATTATTTGAAGGTATGTGATTAAACACAATATTCTCATCTCAGTACAATTGACATTTTATAAAAAAACTATTAAGTGGTTCAGACGAAAACTTAATTATTTGTGTCCGACAAAGAAGTTATTTATTCGCGGTTTGATAATGAATCTTTGGATCATTAGCGTTGGGTACGCCACTTCTTACATCTCTCTCAAAGACTCCACTTCATTCACTTTGCCCTTGATAACTCAAGTTCCACTTTTATTATGCACGTGTTGTGTGATCGTTTGTGCTTTTTAGCTCTCTCTCTCTCTCTTGTGACATAATAGTTATTACGTATCATGATATTATTGCGATGCGAAAACCGAAAATGAGAGCGAGAGATATTAACTTTCAATTTTTTTTTCGTACGGAATTCTATTCCCTCGATATTCTTGACATTGCGTGCATTCATATTCTTTAATTGGCCTTCACTTTTACGATGCTTGAAATCATTAAACTGAATAGTTTCGTCTAGCACTTTTACCATTTGGGCCTGAGTTAGTATACAAAATTATTTTAGGTTTTTCGGGAATTCAATTCTGCCTTATGTTTAGTCTTTGTTGCAGTCGAACTCAGTTACCGCCACACTTTAGCTTTAACATTATTATGGTTATTCACACTGTTGTAACACAAACTTCACTTGGGGGGGGGGGGGGGGGAGGAGTCATTCTTTTTGAATTTCTACATAATTCACAATACCGAAATAACAACATCGCGGTAGCATCTGATTTTGCATTTATGACAGTAACTTCAAAATCTCGAGTACTTATATACAGTAATTGTCACGTCGATTATAAAGCTACAACTCCTCGTTGTGATTTGAATGTCGTTATAACTGATTTTGACGGTATAGTGATAAATGTCCTGAAAGACGAAAAAAAATTAATGTAGGAATTTCTCCAAAGCAAGTAACAATCATTGATTGTTCTTATACAGTATATTCTTAATTCTCACAATTCCAAATGGAAAAAAGTAATGTCGGTATTGATACTCACCATTATATCAATCTGTTTTGTTTTTAAAATGCCTTGTTAATTTTGAATTCGTTATTCAAATTTATTAATATGCTAGCAGCGGATGTATAAAGAGAGCCAAAAGTTTTGCTGTAAATATGTCATAAGTGTGTTTTATTGTGGTAAATAACTTTTAAGAAACTGTTCGAAATGTTTGAATTTTACGTTGCCGACGAAAAAATAAAAAAAAAACTTGGGAAAGCGTAGAGAAAAATAAAGAAAAATAATCAACAGTATTGTATTGCTTTGCATTTATGTAAGATAACATCATTGATTCGCTAAAATAAACATCTGGACCAACTGTGATTACTGATAATAATGATTTATTAGGCCGTAGCTCTCAAACTGTTATGCATTTTCAAAGAAAATAACAAATATACAATGTCTTGGTGGCAATACGCACAAAGTTAAGCCAATAAATGTGGGAATACATTTTTGAAACTTTGATTACAGAAAAAAGATTGGAATGGGAAGGTGTATTATTTATTAACTTCTTATCTCACTAAAAATACACTTTATTAAAAGATCAGCTCTCCCATAATCAAAATTCGGAATTGAGATTGTTTAAAATTATTTAAAATTTGGCATAATCTGTTGAAGTATAAAATAAAATAATTACATCACCACAGAAAATAAATGAATAAAAATAAATAAAACACGTTCGACATGAAATTTTTTTCACAAAATTGATTAGGAAAGTAAACTTCGCAGAGCTTCCACTTATAGAAACTAAATGAATATGTAATGAATTATAAATGAATAAATATGAATTATAACTTATTTTATTTCGCCGTGGATACTTGGAGGTTATCGAATCGCAGCAGTGTCCATTTTCTAAAAGCCACTGGCACACACATAATGCCACACATTCTTGATGCCACATAAATGCATTGTTATCACCGAAGAAGTCAATGCACCGAATATTTTCTATCCTCATTCTCTAGATACTGTGCATCATTCTTTTGTCTCTAATATAATGTGTGTGCGTACGTGATGCACTCTTGCCATATGGATGGATAGCATAGCATATCGTGTTGCGGAGCTGTCAGCCACGGAAAAAAAAATTCTTTCAAGTCCACTTTTGTTATCTTATAAAAGTTTTGAAATGAATTCCATTTTCCCGAGTACTTTTACGTTATTATTAATAGTGAAAATATTTCCCAATAGTAATCTTGATCGATGGATCGATCAAATCCATATCACCGTTGAAATTATTGCAATATAGTGTGCCGGATCAAATACCCTTAATTTCAAATAGCAGGTAAAAATAACTAATTTCACATAGTATGACAATACTTGGCTGTATCAAAATTTGATAAAAAATTTTGTCGCCCAGTCCTGAACGTTTGGCAAAAAATCTGTCACTACGCTTGCTACCATTGTTTCCGGCAGACAAATGGAAAAATTTCGATAGAGAAAGAAAATCACAAAATAGAGAAGAAGCAAATTGTTTTCTACTATGGTAAAAACAAATCAGTTGTGGTAGTGCAAGCGATATTTTTAAACTGTCTACAAAAGAGACCCACGGGCTAAGAGCATCGGGTTGAAGTTGAGTGTCGAGCATGAAGTTGCTTAAATTTTTTCTCGAAACTGTAAATGTTTAAAAAAGCTGAAGTGAGTCAATGGACAATTTTGGACAAGCTCATGGAAGGCGTTTGAAAGGCTTTACATGAGAGTTGGACCAATCGCCCTGATTAAGATGATTGGGTTGTTATTGACTCTTTTATTTATTTACTTTTATTTTTATCATTTTTTTTAACTTCCGGATTCGTCTCCACTAGAGATTTCTTCTTCAGGAAACTACTTTTTCTTAATTTGCGAAGACAAATACAAAATACACTTTAAAGCCAATATAAAACCCCATATACAAAAGACAAGACATATATAACCATATTGGGCCTCAAGGGACACAACTTCCTTCTAGGTAACCCTATGCATTAAATTGCTACATTTTGTGGATAAAGACTAAGTATATAATAGAACGTTAGACCTTCATTGTCAGAATAATAGATGCTATTGCTGCAACAGACATGGCTGAATTGACTACCAACTGATAGCATCCAGGCTACATAGAGGGGAACACGTGGAAGTGCAAAGATTTTTTTTTAAAACATTCTGAATGTTGATCTTTATTTATATATTTTTCTTATCTTTTCTAACTTTTCATAATGGCTTAGAATTACTCAAAAAAAAAAATAAAAAAAAATAGAGAAATTCAAACCTTTTACACTCAACGCTCGTTATAACAAAAATCCGTTAATTAATGCGACCGTCCTATTATAACGACCGGTATGATAAGTCCCAAATAAATTCCTTTTCATTACTTTTCATCCAATATGACGACCCACAAAAGCCGTTCAATCAAAGATTAAGAACGAGAGAGAGAATTCGCTTCTGCCCCCAACTATTTTTTTTTTTTGCAAAGAAATGAACTACATAAATCCTGGTTTTTTTTGTCAAAATAGTGTTTGACCTTGACCTTTGATAATGAAGAAATTCTTGCATAAGTGTATGCAAACACATTATTTTATTCCTATTTACTAACCTGATGAATTTCATTGCAACTGCTCACATTATTAACAAAATGAATAATATAGTTTTTTTATTCCGTGCAAATATGAATTCTCTTAATTCTTTTTCAAACTTTCGGTACACCTCCCAATATAACGTCCATTTTCCATAAACAGATGGATATCGTTATAACGAACGTCAACTGTATAGTGAAAGTATTGAGAATTTTTAAGAGCAGTGGTGTCTAAACGGGTGAGAATGAGGCACAGGTTCAAATAGTAACCTTAAAATTATTGAAGATTTTTTTTGTAATATGGGTACAAGAATTTTTACTGTTTAACTTGGTTCGCAAGGGCCTTTGAAAAATCTTGGAATAATCATGCATGAAATTGGTTTAGGTATGAAATCGCGTCGCTTTCAGGATCTGGGATAATCATTTTTAACGGAGAAATATCTGAAACAATTATTCAGATATTAATGTTCTTTAGCATTTTTTTGCAATCAACACCAGTTGCAAAATTTGTTTCGAAAAAATGCTTGCTGGAGCTATTAGGTCCAAAGTGATTGTCGATCCGACTGTTCGATATCTCGGAATATCGTGGAACAAACCCAAGATATCGGTTGAAAGAGGGGTGTCGGAGAGAAATAAGCAAAGATGATTCGCGAATTTTCTTGAAAGAGATGGAAGGTGTATATGGTGTGTTTTGGGTCAAGAGGAGTTGGGAGTTTGGAGGAGGTGCGAGTCGTTGCCAAGGGAAACAGAGATGTGCCTAAGGAAGACAGTCAATAATATCGTCAAGATGGCGGCTTTATTCAAAGACGGCAACACGTCATCGACCAAACAACCTCCTCCTTCTCATTCTTATGCTCTATGTATGTACATATATGCACGCATACAGTTTCGGCGCCCCTTTGTTTGTGCGAGTTTTAACACTGCCGTTTCTCTCTCTCTCAGAAACCGGGACGGGGCGCCATTCGAAATGCGCATCATTTTCTCGGGGAAAAACAGATCAATGCGAGAAGAAACATAGACGATGCGCCTGCTGATGTCGCAGTGAAGACTTTCCCTCTTTCTCCCTCTCGATTCATATCGTGGAAATGTTCCGCGATTCAGTTAAATGGTACTTTTCATCAGGGGCGTGCACAGGATTGACATTTGGAGGGGGGGGGGAGGTATCCCCAGGGCCACCCTTAGCATATATGGGTCCCGGTGCAACAATAATTTCGGAACTCCTTAGCCCAGATTTTATATACTTTTTTTTTGGGGGGGGGGGGAAATCACTATCCAAAGATTTATTCATTATCACTAATATATACAGGAATGCTGAAAAATATCTACTTACCAATAAAAATTCAGAATTAATCAAATAAAAAAATCCGAGAATCGAAATGAGAGGGAAAATTTATTAAAAGTCTGAATTAATGAGAAAATTTTTTCCATAATTGATAGAAATTCAGAATTAATTACAGAAATAATTCCAGAATGGATGAAATTTCCAGAATCAGATTAGTTGAAGCTCAAACACCTTGTTTATTGCAAAATGTGATACATGTGCAATATTTTTGTCATTTCTATTACCATAAGTGCGGGACCCCGCAAACCGCCAGGTGCAACTGTACCTCTCGCACACCCCCAAGAGTGGCTTTGGATACACCGGGTTTGGGAGGGGCACAATGAATTTATTTCAGAGAATTCCCGGTTACATTAAAGCATTTCGAATTAACAGACATTGATTACGGTAGCATATAAATGCACACATTTTCTTTCTATGTTTAATCATTTTACAAAGATATTTAAAAATATTTTTAATTTTTGATCATGTTGGGGGTGAGGAACGCCCCCCCCCCCTCCCAACATCTCCCTATACCCCCCTCCTTGCGTACGCTTCTGCTTTCAACATCCTCAATATTACCCGGGAACACAGCGAACCTTGACAACTTACGTACACCGTCGTTATAACGACAGCTCACAATCACGAGGAAAATTGTCGTTTTAAAGGATTTTTCGTTATAAGTGAAATTCCTTTTTCTTGTTCTGCCACATTATAGAATTGTAGAAAATTGCTGCTTTATTTGCATTAAAATGCCTTTTAGATCATTTCGTTTTAATACCGTGTTTTCCCGAAATAAGACCTAACCAAATAATAATCCCTATCATGATTTTTCAGAATGCTCCTAATATAAGCCCTATCCTCAAAATGAGCCCTAATTAAAATCATCGGCCAGACAGACACTTTTTCACTTTTTGAACTAATAATATTAATATATAAATTTTATTATTTCGATATGCCATCTGTTTGTTAATTTTATACTTAAAAAATAAATGATAATATAAATAATAAAATAATTGTAAATACATTATTCAAATGGGTGCCTTAGATGAGAAGTAAACTCATTCAGAGTGAGGATTCATGCAAAAACGCCTATCTTGAGGTTCGTAATATTTTAGGGCTATTAAGGTATCCGACAACGTTCGAGAGCACCTTTCTATAAATTGGTACTGGAGTGAACTTTAAAAACATTTTTTGATAGGAAGTGTTCCAAAATATTGAAAAAAAATAATAAATATTGGCCTAACTATGCCATTTTCTCTGAAAAAGTAATTTTCTATGTCAAATTTTAAACAAAATTCATGTGATATCCCAAACACGATTGCAAAAAATTTTATGAATGGAATGTTTTGTTATTTTCACAGTACATTTAGCTAATGTAGGTTATGAACTAAAAATTTAAGCCGTCATACTATAAACTGAAATTTCAGCACATCATACAACCCTCTAAAATGTAGATGATTGTAGATAATCTGCAATTTGAGTTACACTCAAATCTGGTTTTTTTTTTGAAATTTCAGCCTACATATCGTCTATAAAACACTGTAATCAGACAAATATACGTGATAGGCGTTAGGTTTCTTTTTATAAACTCAACAATATATATAGTAGAATATCATATTAAAATTTCTTACAACTGATACAATGAATAGATTTTTAGAAATCTTGTTTCAAACTCACATAAAATGTAAAAAAATAGCATTCTTCGCGTAAAACACGTTTGAAGTGTTTGTTCACGAGTTACTTGTATGTAAAATGGGTGTAACTTCGGTTCTGAGCATCATATAAGTAAAACAAGACCTGTTTTAGAATAACAAGTAATGGGGCTTTCATAAAAAGTGAGAAAAGTAAAAATCGCGGTGCTTTCTTCCAAAATGACATTTTAAACATAGTCTGACACTTTAAATAAAGCTGTTGAAAGCAGTGTCGTCTAAACATATGGGGGCCCTCCGAGGAATCAAATCTGTGACAGCTGTATTGCTAATGCATTAGAAGCAGGCCTTCATAGACGAGAAATGCTCATTTTAGGAGAGCTCTCTTGCTAGGCATAAGAGATTAAGGTCAATGGTTCTTTATAAATGGAGTCATAGTAAAAATTCGTAGATATTTGCAGATTAGTTAATTAATGACGATTTTTTTTTTTTAGATCAGAAAAATAGGCCATAACCCTTAAAAATAAGCTCTTATGCATCTTTTGGAGCAAAAATTATTATAAGACCGGGCCTCATGTTTGGAGAAACGTGGTATTGACAAAGGAACAGAGCTCTTGTCATGAAATTGTTTTTTTATGTCACAGCAGTTGTATTCTCCAAGGCATTTTTGCATAGAGTTTCTTAATTCATTGGGCAACTGTACAATTAAAATTCTCGATTATTATATCACTGCTCACTTCCATAGCTTCATGGATTCACTCAAATCTTTCCGCTAATCGTCAAGTTTTTCAACGTGATTTTTTCATTCATTCGGAAACGGCTGCAAACTGCAAATTCTAGTCCCGTAATCTTTCAATCACTGGAAGATACATAAGTCGAATAAAATCATCACATACCCTATGATGCATATAGTGGGGGGGGGGGGAATCCAAAAATAGGAAGGGAGGGTCAAAAAAATCTACTATTCTATGTCTACTCTTAGTTAAAACCACCTCAGAGAGCATTTTTTACGAGCATGTGCCATAATAAGAGTCGTTATGTTCGATTCTTGAAGAGAGAGAGAAAAAAAACTAACATTTTTTGGTTTCTTTTAGAACTTTTTCACATTATAGCCAATACTGTCTAATTTTCAGCTCGCTGTAACCGAATATTTTTTGTACCTTTAACATTGCCATTCGTTATAGTGAGATTCGCGTTATAACCTCTTCACCCCTGAGCCAACATTGGCTATTAAAAAATGGTTTTTTTTTTCATTGATTCGTGTTTATTGTATCTAAAATGTCCCTTAAATAGTTTCATTTTTTTAAATTTAATTAATTAATTTGTGTCGTTATCTTTAGTAAGACCATTGAAGTTAGGTGTGCACACATAAGGTACCTCAAGTCTTAACTTGAAAATCATTAAAAACCATTCAAAAACGTCAAACCTGAGAGTTCGCATATGTAGACCTATGGAGCGATGGGGATAAGCCGTACTCGTTATACTGAATTTTCACAGTATTTACTAATTTTTCACCGTTTATAAATTCACATAAGATGAAATCTGAGAATTTTTATTAAAATGATTTTATTTTGTTTTCATCGTTATATGACTCAGCAAAATACGTAATATTTTTTATAGATTAGATCTGATCTTGCTATTTTGGGATTCCTTATATTTAAAAATTGCTGTAATCAAATCAGTGACCCGTGGCTTCAAAATCATTCGGTCATCGAGAATGCAATTCTATCACAATAGCCGAACGGGAGTTGACTTCAAAATGGATGACGATGATGATGATATGAGATATGCGAATTTTTCCGCTGTCTGTTTTTTTTTACACTATTCAGTCATATAAAAATCGGTGCATCAAAAGAATAGATGATATCTCTCAGAATAAAAAATATCTTCCATTCAATTCATCAATAATGTTATATTTTAAAATGTAACAGGAAATTTAAATGGAAAAAATAATGAAATATATTAAGTTTAAGGTATTGTTGAATAACTTATTATTTGATTTCAACATTTAAAAGAAATCTATTTTTGCAGTTTTCAGTCTATTCTTAATTTTTGATTATGTTGATCTTTTACTGAGCTCTCAAAAACAACTGAGTAAATGCTTATTTTAGACCTTAGTTATGGTTTTCTTTTTAAATTTTTCGGTTTTGTATGAGTATATCACTTATCAAAATATTAATAACTTTTCGCATGCGCGCGCACACACACGTTATCGTTATATTATTTTTATAAATCACACAATGATGTATTAAAACCATCAACTTGATCTGAGCTGAACAGTGATATGCTAACAGTATGCCTACTTTTTGATTTCTCCACTCATCATTTTGTATTTTTTCTGATGTACAATGTTCATCCTGAAATTGATATGGCAAGAAAATATAGTGAAACCCCCTCTTAATGGACACCCCTCTTTCACGGTAAAATAATAATTTCCCTCCTGTAAAAGTATGCATTTCAAACCCCAGGTTAACGGTCACCCCTCTTTTACGGACGAATTTTTTTGTCCTACCGGTGTCAGCAAAAGAGGTTTTACTGTACAACGATCACCACAGGTCGTGAAATATGAACTTCTTGAAGCAGAGGTGCGCAACGTTTTTCAGTCCATGGGCCGGATATGCGATATTGCTACCGCTCTCAGGCCAGAAACTGGGATATATTGTGTGACCATATGTTTCATATTTTACAGGACTTTACTGCAATTTCGGTGGTCCGGACTTTTTCACAAAAAGGTGTCATTTTTTCCTGCATTTTCAACGAAGCATACTTTTTTTACAGTTTTTACAGAAGTTAAGGACTATGATTATATTAGAATAATTATGACTATATAACTATGTAATTATAGTCATATGCTTACTCATCTCATCATACGTACAGTATCTGACAAACTGAATTTTTTTTTCCCTCCGTGGATTGCATTTTAATCCACTGCTATTTGCAGTAGAACTTTTCTCGTCATTGCCGATTTTTCAGTGATAAATGTGAACTTCGCCAACCTTTGATAACAGTTGTGCCGATAATCAGCGATGTCCACCATTTTTCGGTAGGGATCCCAATCTCCTATACTTTCATCAAGGGAATATTACGTCCACGTACGTATGTATCGTTGTTGTGTAGGGAGCCTATATTACCTAGGAGCTCTGGTTTTGTGTGCATTGGTACTTCTCTTCCGGAATTCGTTTCACGGGTATGATTGAATCTCCTGCCGGGCTGTACGGCCTCACATGAAGATTTCGGAAGCTCGGGTCAGAAGTGGTTACATTTTGTACTGCCGTGTTAGCCGCTACACCAAAAAGTCTGAAGTATATTTTTTCCAAATCTCCATCGAAATACACGAATCAATGAACTCCGATATTCAAATGGAGGACAAGTACATCCAAAAAATTTTCACGCTTGAAATATATGCCCACGTTGCCATGAAAATTGCCAAAGAAAAATGCATCGAGTATTTTGTGTTTTCAAAACAATCTGGGTAGTCTTTTCATCCATGATTTCTTATTTCAATAACTTAAATATCCTTGAATCAATTCTTAGTTTTAGTATGACTATTCTCTGAGTGGTATTATTTTGGCATATATTTTTCTTGGCGTAAGCGCTACAAACTGCCCCCAGAAAAAAAAAGTGTTCAACGTAATCACCATACTTTTCCAAAAGATGAAACATTTGAATTTTTTTATATGATAATGCTCACAGTATATTTTTTGAAGATTGTTGTTTTTTGCAACCGAAATTAAAGCAAGCCTCCAAAGTTACGTTTCTAAAATCGTAAGTTCTGCTAGGGATACGTCAAGAAATACGGTAAAAAGCTTTAGCAATATTAAGTCAATATCTTTTTAATGCAATTAAAGGTATGGTAATTATCGAAAAAATAAAAAAATTATACAATTAAAAAAAAAAATTTTGGATGACATTCATTTTGGAGACTTCACGAATATTACTGTATTTATTGACAAAAATATAATTGCTAATGAGAGAATCCCACGGTTTAACCTAGAAGACAAGGTTCATGAGCTGCCGTCAGTCTTGCCGGCGCCGAAGCCGCATCCAGCAGCGTTGGTCCCGTAGAAAGAGATTCGCATGGTTGCCTTCCTTTCGTATAGAAATCCACGGCTTCGCGATCGCCAGTACGATAGCGGGCTTCACTGTCGACAAACTCGCCTCATTTGCTCAGTGAAATCTTGCGTGTGCGTACGAGACAGTATATACTCCTAAAATTACCCTCCTTCTCTATCTCAACATTTCAAAACATGTCGTTCTTCACTAAAAAAAAATATAATGATTTTTATCACGTTTTGTCGTCTCTCTACGAGGGATATTTTTCTTTTCCCACACTAATGATAGGGGAAATGCATGTAGAAATTTATCACACACAATTTACCTTAATACGTAACGATCCAGAAATTGTTTTCGAATGGTGATGTATCCAAAGTACTCGGACACGAATGCAATTCGTTATCAATAAAAACCAATAATAATGAGAGAGAGAGAGAAAAAAAGTGATTGGCAATGTGACATGGTAAATATATAGAATTTCTGAGAAAAAAAAAAATTTTTTAGTGAATTGGCATTTTTTTCAAATTGAAATATGATTGATACGAAAAAAATTGTATAATTCCATGTTCCCCAGACATAAGATAATACACACTGTATTACGGAGATTATTACCGTTTTAATGCTGTATCATTTGCTTATCCTCTAATTTTTATTTATATCCGATACAAAATTATAAAATCCTTTAGAACAGGGGTGCACAATCTTTTCAGTCAGCGGGCCGGATATGCGTTATTTTTATCTCTCGCAGGCTGGATGCTGTTATATACAGTCAGACCCACTTAGTACGACTTATTTTCATGGTCCTAACTCTAACAAATTCCCATTTAAAGCATTTTCTCGCTTACAACATTTTTTCATGACGATTATTTGAAAGACGTTATAAGCGGAATCCACTGTATATAAGAGTTACTATATGATCCGTATTTTACAGGACATTCTCTTATAATTTTAGCTGTCTCATCTTTTTTATAAAACGTCCAGTTTTTCACCGTATTTTCAACGACACTTGCTTGAATTTTTATTCTTTACTGAAATCAAATTAAGATTATTTTATGACTTATTCCAATGACGACTCCACAATTAACATATAAATGTATTCATGTTACATATTTTGTGAAACCTAAACTTTTTCTTTTTTTCTGGGAATTACATTTTAATCCATTGCGAATTCCAGTAGCCTCTATTTTACCGTCATTGGCGATTTTTCAGCAATTTTTAACACTAGTTGGCAACTTTACAGACTTTCGACAATTTTTTTTTTTAAATTGGAAATTTTACAAGCCTTCGACACAAACGTTTTTGGTTACGATTGGTAATTTTACTTGCCTTTAACAATTTTTTTTTTTTTGCCCATAATAAGCAATATTTGCCTTTGGTATATTTTTTATCTATAATTTGCAACTTTCTTCGCGTTTGACAATGTTTTTAACGATAATCGGCGATGGCTCGTCTGGATCCAGATTTCTCGTTGTTTTATGAAGGAAATATTGTCAGCCCAGGTAATTATCGGTGCATGTATTGATACGTTGGAATACATTGGTACATTCTATCAGAACACCTTTCACTGATCCGATGGAACCCTCTGGGGCACGGAATTCGGCCCACGGATTGGAAGTTGTGCACCCTCTGCTTTAGATCATGTACAAATTTATGTTTAGATCTTCTGCCAATCATAAGACTGAAATGATATGGTTTTATTATAAAAATACAATGAGCTTCATCTCAGAAGAAAATTTCGTTTTATGAAATAAATATATTGTACACTTAAATATTGTACGCATTTCTTGACACTGTATGAACACACACGCACGCACACAAGGATTTTAATATTTTAATATTTAATACATCGTGTAACCCAGGAGTGCACTGACAGCCCTTGAAAGCCGCACAAAAACCTACTACTTATAATTGAATACGATTCACGCTTCTGATATGCCGCTGCCTGATTGGTCCTCTGCCGCGTTTGAGTTCATGATCCCTGATATAATTGATGAGCTACAAATAATATAGATAACCAATTATTTAATTTATAAAATCATAAAAAAAATTAATTTTTTTTTTCTTCTAGTCTACAAAAATTTCTCCACAGAGAGCAGGTAGACCTTCAACATGTTCTCTGAGATGGGAAGCGGGGTGTGCCTAGTCTTAAAAGGTCAAAGACCTTCAACATGTTATTTATATAACATGAAAATTCATGCATTTATCATTTTCAGTTCAAAACATTCATGACAATTGCTGGCAGAACCAGCAAGGACACAAAACAAGCACGACTCTGACAACATAAATACGTTCGGACCACGCATACACGCTCCTGCATTCACCAATTCGTTAGAAATTCTGCCGAGAAATGTTTGCAATAGTCCATCTACGGTCAGGTAGTAGTAGTCTGTAAAAAAAGGAAAATAAATTCCCCAGATAATTTTTTATGAGGAGTGTGTATGGTGTAGTAGTAGGTCTACTAGTCTGTAGAAAAGTAACTGTATAAACGACGCCAGGTTGGAGGTGCGTCTCTTTTCCGTGAGGTGGTGGAATATTCCTAGACACTTGATATTGGAGGGGTTTCCAATTAATGCACGAAACTACGGAACTTAAAGAAGAAGACTTTATTTCAAAGCACACTCAAAACACACAACCTTCCAGGACGGAAGCCAAGTTCCAACTCACTCTCTCTTCTCTTAAAAGATAGATTTTTCACTTCCCACCTTTTTTTAACAACGTATAAACAAACAAAACACATTATGTGATATAAGGCCACAGAGAGTTAGTAAAAATGTCCATACTGGAAAAATAAATTCGTTACAACAAATAATTGCAAAAAATTGAAAATTTGAAACCATAAAATAAGAATTCATTTTATGAATTTAAGGGTAAAAACTACCATTGGTCACTATGGCCAATTAGTCATAGGAGATAAACACCATAACTGTACGGTTAGGGGATGGTAATAAAATTATTAATATCAATGCAGAAAATAGTTATTTATATATACATATATATTTCGCAATGAATCGAGTACGTCTACTCCAAATCAATTTTCGATAAGATTGAGTAGATAAGTAAAATTACATAAAACAACCGAGTATAAAATTGATCTTATCTTGGGATATCAGTCATAATAGTACCTGGACTCTCATGGAAAAATCCATATAATTTATGATTACGTAAAAAGTCGAGAAAAGGGAAACATAACGATCACAAAAATATCCCAGCATTACTCAAGTCAAACGTATAATGCTAAATAAGAAATCCAAGTCGAGAGAGGAATAATTTACGCATGCGCAAAAGGTCAGGAGCTGCAAGATGAAAAGTGTACGGGTTTGTGGATGAAAGAGAGGTAAAGAAGGTCCGTTTACAAATTCTTCACTGTCAGCCAAGGCTGAACATCTCATTCTCACAGAAACGAAAAAGCTTCACAACACCAGCCAGACACAGGATGCAGCAAAGACGACGACGTTATCCAATCTTTTTATCAATTCAGCATTTCTCTCTTTAAAACTCATTACCTACATAAATGAGGCCGACGGAAACTGAAGACACGACTCTCTCTCTCTCTCGCTTCTCCATTTCCCTCCGAAACATTTCGATACACAACCCAGAACGAGATGAAAAATGCTATTTGAAACAGCCTCGTTTCCTGCAAACGTCTATTTTTTTTATTTCATCCTCCATCTCCATTCCTCTCTCTCTCTTATTCAACATCGAATGCATTAAGATCAAAACTTTTAATTATAAAGAGTCATTTTGATCGTTTTTTCTATTTATTTATATGTTTTTCCATTCTTTTTTTGCATTAAAATAAGTTTTTTTCTTCTGGTGATTACATAAAGCGGATTTATACGAGCTTCATTCTAATAAAAATTAAATTCGTAAGGATAAATGCTCTCACTCAGATTATACAGCATACTGTACAGTTACAGCATTATGTATATAACTTATTTGAAAGTTTATGTCTCGGAATTTTCTTTTTCTTTGAATTTGTCCAATAAATCCTTTCATGCCACGACATTTAGTCGACAATTTAGTCCAGAAAAACCCCATAGTGATAAAGTAATTAATCGAATGTAGTGAAAATTAGTTCCATTATACATAACGATAATTTTCTTTGGTTCTTAGAAAGTTGTCGCACTAGACTGGATGGACTATCCGTCCTAATGTGGTGGAATAACAAGTCGGATAGCAGAGAAGCCGGTTACGCCGGAGTTCTATAAGGTTCAAGTATTACGTAAACAAATTTTTATAACAAACTCATATTTTCATAAAGGGTGGTTGATGACGTAAGCATTATCCAAACCCCCCTCCCCCCCTTGTCATCAAAAGTCAGAAAATCGGAAACCCCCTTCCCCCCATCGATGATGACGTAATACTTGAACGACCCCTAAACTCGTACTTCATACCTCCCTCCTTCCATACCATCGAAAACACCCTTTTCGTACCTAAACCCACTCCAATTCATATTTTCTGACCTTTACTTAATAAATGTTCGTTACTTAATAAATTGTTAAGCGAGTACATAATAAATGTTCTTATGTGCTGGACTGTATGTTCCAAAAACTTATTACAGAATTAATTTTCCAAGAATATAAAAATATTGGACACGTTTTCGGTTTGAGGATAAATTCTTTTATGTATCTAGATTGGAAGAAACATAAGATCATATATGCTGTACAGTATAAACACAAATCGTACGCTTTTAAAATAAACAAAACTTTAACGTAAAACGTAGGTTTAATTCCCACAATAATTAATTTAAACTATTTCACTCTTCATTGATGAATGACAATGCAAATGTCAAAAGGCAGGGCCTAAAATGAAAGAGTCAAAACTCACAGTTTTTAGTTTTTAAAAGTCCTTGACGCAGATGACTGAGGGATCCCCCACCCCTGTTTATGCCCTCTTCGGTGACGCGATGTTCCTCCACTTAAATTAAGGTATCCGACGATGTATAAAACGTCATTTTGGAAGAAAATATCGATTTTTATTTTTTATGAAAGCCCTTCATGTTGTAGATTGTTTTCTTTATATGACGCCCAGAACAGAAGTTACATATTTCGCGTAACCGTTATTATAAACTGTTAGTTCTTATTATTACCATAACTATCATAAAAAATTTAGAAGTTATGAAAATTCTCTCCGTTCCCGATATTTTAGAAAAAAATTATAAATTTCAATAAGCTTCGTTGAAAAACTGGACAATTGTATAAAGGAAGTCAAAAAGGCCAAAAATACGTGTACGGGAGGTGGTTCCATAATTCCCCTTGCTGCCTTTTACTGGTGAACCAGCTCATGCTGTAAATAAGTGGTCCATCTAAGTTTTTGAGACATATTACCGGTCCTTGGGCATAGAAAGCTTCAGAAACGCTGATCTACAGCACAGAAATCCTGTATAATGCTGTACCTTCACGTACTACAGCGGTTCTCAACCTTTTTTCACTCGAGGAGTCCTTTTTGTACTTAATTTTTATGGCAGAACACCTTTTGTAGGTATCTCTTATTTACTTATCTATCAAATTTACTGATTCGTTTTATTTTCCTCGAGCCGCAGCGGAGCCACTGGGAGGTGCACACGGAGCCCCGGTTGAGAATCCCTGACGTACTACATCGCGTATTATACTGCAACGAAAGAAACAGTTCCGAAGTTGTGCGACGAGAATTCATTTAAATAAGTAAAACTCGTATAAAAAACGCGAGACATGCTTTTGGTGAGTCACGGGTGAGAGAACTCTTGGAAAATTGCTTCCACCAAAGTGAGAATAACAATAGAGAAGATGCATATCTCTACCGTATTTTCGATCAAATTTCCTCATCGCATACGACGATTTTTCTCTCGTTATCGTTATTATTATTTTTTTTCTCTCTCCCGTGTGTTAAAATGCTTGACCGAAGAGATAAAATGGTGAAAATTCGCATCGACGAAGCTGCATTACCGAGAGTAATCTACACTTTGCATGTTGGGAAATAGTATCAAAAATAATGGGAAAGACATTGTGAAAATGAGAGTGTACAGTAAATGAAGAATCACTTTATGATTGTCTATCATGAAATGCGATGGAAATCGGCGTAAAATACCCGGACATTAACGGGAGTGAATCGGAAATAGCCTTTTATTTGTACGCATCGTGAAGCTACAGTTTTATCCTTGTTTTTTTTGTATGCATCTCTGTACTGTGTATGATACAGAAGCTATATTGTGAATCGATACGTGATTGCAAAAATTTGTAAAACTATCATTTTTTTCTGTAATTTTTTGTTCGCATTTTTTCACATTGTTTTCTTTTTTTTTTTTGTCTATGACAGTGTTTCCCAAAGTGGGCAACATCACCCCTTGGTGGGCGATGGAACGGTCCAGGGGGCGATAGAAGCTATGAGTGTAACATAGGATCCTATGGGTTCACTTGAGTCGAGGGGTGATGAGAGAAAAAACTGATGAAGGAGGCGATGGAACAAAAAGTTTGGGGAACTATAGTCTATGAGGTCCCAGAATGCGTTTCTTCACTGATGACACTGATGTTATTATTAAATTTAATTTCACCAACTGGTATTTCATATCAAGATATGCAAGAAGTTACGGAAACCAAAATTATTTCTCTGTATGTACTATATACACGTGTATATGTTACTGCCAAAGCCCGAGAGCTTTGGCTGAAGTCCGATTTTCAGAAATGATTTGGGTTTTCTCCGGCCAATTCGCGAAGTGGCAGGAAATTTCTGGCCAAAGTTCTATGTGTATGGTCCGGTAGACAACAAATTAATTTTTTTCATCGCCAACGTGTCACACATGGCTATATTATATTGTAGCTGTATTGGATTAGCTCCATGTGACGAAAGAAAAATAGGAGAAATAGATCTTTTCTGTCAAATTTTGAAGGGAAAAAATGATTGTCGCATAGTGACACGTCGATATGATTTGTATCTTATGCAAATAAAAATCACCTCTGGCCTAAGCTTGAAAGATCACAAACACTTCTTTTTGGCATGCTAGTATCAATATATCTTGACTAATAATACAATTTTTATAAACTACTAAAGAACAATAGATGGTGTAAGGGCAGCCAATTTTTTTGGAAAATGTTTTCTTTTCCTCTTATATAGCTTTTAGTTATTCCCCCCCCCCCCCATTAATCATAAATTCCGTTTTTCAGTGCCTTTCTGCCTGCCTATTTTTAAACTTTTTAGTGCTTAAACTTTCAATCTATAATAAATATAAATGGTTTACGAGAAATAAAATTAAATAAAGTCCTTTAGTTATTTTTTGATAGCTCAAAGAATCAGTATCAAGCCGGCATTGCAGTATAAAAGTTTTAGAAAAGTTCTTTTATAAAACTTGAAAAATACAACCAATTAGCGTATCTGTTACATTCAAGCGAATGCAACCAATGCCTATTGGCAGTTTTTAAAGTTTTGTAAAATATCTTTTATCAAACTTTTATAGTGTGATCCCGGCCTCAATGGTGTTTTCATAAACAAAAATTGTTTTTAAGGAATTTAAAAGAAAAATTCAGATGCAATAGAGTGTTTAATTCAATATGGCAGAGATGTGATAAGATTAAAAAGAGAAGGCGTTGTCGTTGCTGAAACAAATAAGGTTTGTACATTAAAAAAAAATTCAGTAGTTGAGATTTTGAACACACCTGGAGAGATGGGTATAAAACGAATCTGAAATTTTCGTGCGAGAACGAAATTTCCAAGATATGAATCTTGCTACCAGCTTATTTAAATGACTGCCTTTTTGTTTATACGTTGAATTTCGTCAAGGTGGTCCTTTTTTATTGGTTCGATGTGTGGTCAGTGTTATCGCGATCGGAAAATACGATTTGTTTCTTCGAGTTGGTCACCGAAATCGACAAGATATCCCAGAAATAGTTATCGCTCGGTAACTCCACCGTCTCCCCCCCCCCCATCGGTATTCTCTAACCCTATCTTAAGTGCTTCGTTTACGGATCTCGAAATACAAAAACTAAAATAAAAATGAAGAAAACTAATCTTTTAAAACGATGCTAAAGAAAGAAATGTTGCGACGAAACAAAAGAGAGCTTGACAAAACGACGGCATCACCTTATTGTGGTCGCGGAACGAATGACATCTTGTGATCATATGACCGTGACCGATATTTTAATGTGATCACTTCCTACGCTTTTTTTTGTTGCTTATTCCATTCCTTTATTTTTCTTATGCATAATAAAATAATAAGAATAAGAAGAGAGAAGAAAAAAAAAACGAAAATATTGTAAGGAGGATATTCTATTAAAATCTCACGATTCAGTAGCGAACCTGAAGATTTTTATCGTAAGTTCCGATCGTTGTGTTCGTCTTGTTTACGATCCGTTTACATGAAGGTTGCGTTGTTCCTTGCAGCATGTTAAGGCCAGGTGGAGAGAAGACACTTCTTGAACCGGATGTGGAAGAGTCAAAAAAACGCGTGTGAAAAACACGTACTATATATTTATGGCTCCTCATTCTTCTTGAATGTAAAACACTGAAATTTGAAAAACTGATTTTTATCGATGCCAGTGCCATTACATAACATGCATGTTATAATGAAGGGCTCTTGATGCATTGCTCAATGATTGATAAGAGCAGCCTCGGAAGACAAAACGGACGTGTAAGTGCGTATGCATGTACACGGGTCGTTTCACCGAAAGTATCCGAAAGTAATGCTACGGTTCGTTTTAAAATTCGAGTAAAGTATGAAAACTTATCAGCTGAGAGACATTTTTGCTATGACGGGTTGAATCTCCTGAAAAATGGTTATTAGGGAGAAATACAAAAATTTAAATATTTTCGTGCCCCCCCCCCCCCCCCCCCCCGTAATCCAAAAATTGTTAAGCAGAAAATATCTGTATTTTACGGATAGATATTCATCACGTAACAGTATTTATATGCAATGCTATATACGGGTCGATTACTTGGTTCTCCTTGCCGTAATTTGCTAGCGAACCGCGGATGCTATATGCTAATATACTTCCAATTAGAATAATTTTATCTAAATAACGTGTAGTACTCAGATACACCATTCTTGTTGCAAGGGGTTGTGCAGTTTTTAAAATAAAAAATTAACTTTCTTAAGCAGACACCCTGTGCACAAAAACCTTATTTAGGAAGGTGTGTGCCCTGTCTCGCCTGAGGCCATCAAAAAAATTCTCCACGTTTCTAAGTAGAATTTTATTTATCCATTCACAGAGATATTTGAATTTAAAAACGGGGGAAATTGGAAAAGAACAGCTTAAATCAGGGAAAGAAGCGTTGTCCGTTAGTTTACGCTGTTCTTTCCCAATTTTTCCCCCGATTTTTTAATTCGAATATCTCAGTAAATAGAAACGGGGATTTTTTTTTCTCTAGGAAGGACAGGGCAACAACTTTGTGATTGGGTTTTGAAGATAGGGAGTTCGTATAAAAAAAGTATTTTTCTTTTACTTTGATAACTATTCAACCCCTTGTTACATGAATGACGTATCTGAGTTTTATACGTTATTTGAATGATTTTTCTAATTGGAAATATGCCTCTAGGATCAACGGTTTGCCAGCAAGATACGGCAAGAGGAATTAAGTAATCGCCCTGTATACAGTACCAACTGCAGTCGAATCCCGTTATAATGAACTCCAAGAGACCGGAGAAAGCAATTCGCTATAACGAAATTTCGTAATAAAGGAATTCCAGGTTTCTGCATTGTTCCTATGTAAGCTTATCTGGAGGATTAGAAAAAAGTGCGTTAAAACGAGATTTCCGCTGTATCGGTATTCGTTAAAATGGGATTCAACTATATAAAGTGATACCATCGCGTCGACCTCACAGTCAAAGTTAAACTCGGGCTAAGATTAATAGAGACTTCTGTCTCTATAGTGCTATTTCATATCCATTACGTGTTTTCATTGCTACTTAATGATTGATTTCTGATTCATTAGTTTTTCATGATTTTGGGAAGCTGTTTGTTTAGTTTCTGTTGCGTGCTTCTTCATCTTATTTTTGATATTATTATGATTGCAATACACCATTATTTTCTCTTCATTTTTTATATGAATGTGGAATGGAAATTCTCAGAGATATGTGACTGAAATTTTGATTTTGTCAACTTTTTCGAACTAAAATAACTCAGGGCTTCAAAAATTACCGAAAACCAACAATTTTAATCGCTGATACTCTCCGTTTACTTTCATTCAATACTTAATGGGCATACGTCTTTCTATACAGCGTGTCCTGTAAGTGCTAATGTGGCCTTTATCTCATCAACCGTCCATCGTAGAGGTATAGTTTCTATTCAAAAAATGCTACAAAATGGGCACAAAATCGAGGTATGAAAAAAGTTTCAAAAATTTCCACTACAGGGAGCATTATTGTCTTTTCATATATAATTTGATACTTATTTAAAATTACTGTTCTGATTTCTATAATGCCTTGGAATGTTGCGCATGTGGGATGTGACGTACATACATACTTCAAGATGTCACATAGATTTTACGTTTTCATAAGATATGCTTTATACAGAAAAAACACACAACAAAGCTCCAAATCATTCCGTGATTATTTCCAGTAAAATACAGGCTGTCCCAAATTGTTTGCACAACGGATATCTCTGCAACACCGTTGACTTAGAAAAAAAACTTACTTTAAAGTTTTCAAATGACGTGCGGTTCTTAAATTTCCCAAGTGCTCGTATACATAAAAAATATAAAAATTAATTTTTTATGTAGCCTCTGCGTGCTGAAACTTTCAATTAAGGAAACAAAATCAAATGAGGCTCAGAGAAGTCAATTAAAAAATTATTTGCATTTTAAAATGCAATTAATGCATATTATTAAATGCAATTAATGCATATTATTAAATGCAATTAATGCATATTTTTAAATGCAATTAATGCATATTTTTAAATGCAATTAATGCATATTTTTAAATGCAATTAATGTATATTTTTAAATGCAATATTAACAGAGATATTTGACTTTGAAGCTTTCAGCATGTATACATTTAAGAGGACCTATTCAATAGAAGAAAAAAAAAAACAGTGAAGCATTTGTGTGTGCATTTAGTCTTTCAATTATATAAATATAGAACCTATTTCATTCATAGATCATTCAGATAATAAAATGAATTTATCAACTATTTCTCTTAGAAATTATATTTCTCTTAATATTTAAAATATATTTCCTTTTTTTTTCACACCTTTTTCTATGATAAAACGAAATCAGCAGAGTCATGATCTGAGATCTAGATAATTCCAATGTAGTGTGATCTATTGATTTATGGTAGAAATATCGATCGATATTATCACTGATATCCGATTAATTACGAAATGCCTTCCCAGTGATTTCTTCACAGATCCCGTTGATTGAATTCTCTGAAATCGGAACAAATAGGATTTTTTTTGCAGGACACATTTCCATATACAGGCTGTCCTAAATTGCTTGCACATCAGATATATCTGCAACCGTTGACTTTAGAAACATACTTTCAATCACGAATGTTTGCAAATGACGAACTTACTTAAAATTCAAAAATTTGTTTTAATGGGCCTTATACATTAAAAAAAAAAAAAATAAATATTTTATGCAGTCCCCGTGTAATAAAAGTTCTGCTTATTTAAATGTAGATCCCGCTCTGAAAAGTCATTTGTAAAAAAGTTAATATTTTCAAATGCAATTCTTATCGCGAGATATTAAATATATAAAATCACTACTTTTTGGGAACTTATCACAGTTTTGACAAGTTTTTATTAGCTCAAAATGTGCCGGACTATAAACAATTAGAATGAACTCAACTATTTCATTTTTTTATTTACAATAAATAACAGTTACACGTTTTGACAATTATTTTCACAATTTTAGAATTTTTACAACTTTTAATTTAGTTGCTGAGAAATCCTTTTACCCGCATTTAACGCTGTTTTTTTAACAAATTCCCACCGTTTTTCGAATTCGAATATCTCAGGGAAAATTACACTAAAAAACATGGATTTTTTTTCTTTCATCAGGAGAGGCAAGGCAAAAACTTCTTATTTGGGTTTTGGAGGACACGGAGACTGCATTAAAAGTTTTTTTTAATAGCTACACAACCCCTTGAAAGATTAACGACATATTTGAGTATTCCACGTTATTTGGAAAATTTTTCGAATTGGAAGTATACCTCTAAGATCACTGGTTCACCAGAAAAATCCATACCCCTGTTTTCTATGCAACCTGTACATATTGTATTTAAAATTTTGAATGTTTTTCTTTATCATGTGCGTATACGCGTGGGATTTCACGAAATTTAGGATTTCCAATGAGTGCATCTAAAAGCTCTAAAGGATTTTTCAAAAAGAACCACGTTTATTGCGCGCACCACTTATAATACCACTCCATGGCTTTAATTTTTTTTTAGCCCTTGTGCCCAATTTTTCAAGGGCTACATGAATACAAGAGCAAGATTATAAGATACTTCACATAGATTTCAACGCCTAGAATAAATATAAAAAGGGGTTCCCGGTGATAATGAAAGGATAAAACCGACCCCTTTATCCTTATATACTTTTGTTAATCCACACCCTTCTCTTCCATTTGAATAAAAAAATGTATATATAAAGTACCCCGGATGGTTTGTTATTTTTAACTTTCCCCCCACCTTTACATTGTGTGAAGGGTTGTGGTGCATGGCACAAAAAACTATTTGAATAAAATTTGAAAGAAAAAAACATGGCGGAAATTATGTTTGTTGCAATAACTGAACCGTGAGAAAGAAAAGCTATGGGAATTATCAAGAAAATAAATATAATAATAATAATATGCATGGGAAAAAATAATGAATAACATCGATCTAATTTGACTGAATTCACGATAATTGAACGTAGGACGTATTATCATTAATTTAGTTTGATATTCAAACTTGGGATAGTTGATGAATGATTGATTATTTATCATTTCTTTTGAATGAGCCTACTTTCTATGTAATGAGTATGAGAAATTATCATTTTATGCAACTGAACTCGAAATAATATGAGCATATATAAAATTTTTTTGCTCGCTATATTTAATTGCGTCAGAGAGGTTTCAAGCTTTTTTTACCAAATGAGTTTGGTTGATACGAGCAAGTTTTTATTTTTATTTTTGGGAACTCGTGAGAACAACTTGTCTGCGACTGAACTACCATGTGTTATGATTTTATAGATATTTATAGTTATTAGTTATAGTTAAGGATCTATTAACAAACTTAATTTATGGTGTGTAAATAATAAGTTGTATTTAAACATTGATAAGTGTAAATTTATTACCTGTAGTAGGAGGCATTTTTCAGTTATACAGGGTGATTCAGAGAAGATGGGAGAAACTTTAAGAGGTGATAGTACACACCGATACAAACAACTGTGATCAAAGAATACATGGTCTAACATGAAACGCAAACGCGCTTGCGCGCTTCGAAACGGTCGCTCCGAAAACGTTATAACGGCATTCCCGTTGAAAATTATCGGGACAAAAAGAACACCATGCATGCAAATGTAACCCGGGGAAGAAACCGTATGCAAATCTGCGTCACAGTGAATAAAAGGCGCGGACGCCAGCCCTGTGAAGTTATTCCAGCGTGCAACCATTCTAACAGTGGTAACGTCTGAGATAATGGCGCACTTTAGTAATACTGAGTCCGCGCCTTTTATTCACTGTGACGCAGATATGCATACGGTATCTTCTTCTTCTCCATGTTACATTTGCGTGCATGGTGTTTTTTTTCTCCCGATAAATTTCAACTGGAATGCCGTTATAACGTTAGTGGAGCGGCCGTTTCGAAACGCTCTAGCGCGTTTGCATTTCATGCTAGACCATGCATTCTCTGATGAAAATTGTTTGTTTTGGTGTGCACTATCACCTCTCAAAGTTTTTCCTGTATATGATTACACTATTGATGGTCAATTACTTCAAAGGGTTGATTGTGTGAAGGATTTAGGTCTAATATTTCACAGTTCTTTTTCGTTTAACCACCATATTAATTATATTGTGTCTAAAGTATCCAGAAGTATTGGTTTTATAGTTCGTGAAAGTAAGCTTTTTCACAATGTTGAAACTATCTTGTTGCTTTTCAATGCTTATGTTCGATCTGTTTTGTAATACTGTAGCACCATTTGGAATCCGCATTGCTTATTTAATATATAGTTAAAATTGAATGTGTTCAAAACAAGTTTTTTCGCTATGTTTATTTAAAGAAGCATCAGTCATATAATCATTGCTTACCAAACGAAATACTTCGCTCATCATTTAGTTATGATTCACTTGAAACTCGCCGTCTCAGTACCATTACTATGTTGTTTCGTAAAAATTCTTTACTTTGACATTGATGCAACTGATATTCTTAACCTCATTACTTTTTATTGCCCACGAATCAATCTTAGATGCTATAATATTTTTTATGTTCCTCCGTATCGTTCTAAAAAATGTTTTGAAAAATTCCCCATTCTAATTTATAAAATGCAGTAATAATTGATGATGTATATTTTAAAATTTTCATCTTATTTTTTTAATTTCATATATACATATGTTTTCATCTTCTTTTGTCCGTATAAGGAAACGGTAACAGGTCTTTCGCCAGTAGTTTGGATCTTTAAATAAATAAATAAATAAATAAATGATTTTTCTTGTAAATTGTGAACATGTCAAAAGAACATTCAAAAAAGCCAGCGAATTTCTTTCTTTTTTTTTAAAAAGCAAAAATTCAAATTTTTTAAAAAAATATGTTTTTGAATACATTTGTATATATGTTTAGGGTATGTAACATAAATGTTTATCGGGGCTTCATTTTTTCGAGCATGAAAAAAATCACCGAATTTTCCTGCGTATAATCCGCTAAAATGAAACAATTTCTAAATGCTGATTATATACTGTTACGGTATTTTATGCAGCTTTTTTCTCTGACATGTTGGGATAGGAAAATATTTTTAAAAATTAGTTTATATATAATAAAAAATAATTTCTTCAGAGGCTCATAGATGGAATATAGATGCAAGTAGAAAAGTCTACATATTTTTTACAAAAACGTGACAAAAACAACCCTTCCCATTCTTTAAGATTCCATTATTGGTGAATGAAATTCACATCTGTGGATTGTTCGCAGGAAATTACACAAAGGGGTAACTTATTTTTTCGGAGAAACACTCAGCGATACAGTCTTACATACTGCAGAAGTCCCAAATTCACTCGGTATGTATCGTAGGAGTGTTTCATCATGTGCTGTATTTATTAATCCAATCAGCATGGTATTCCTTAGTAATTTCAAAGTTCTCATAATACCGCGGATTTCGTGAGTCGAGGGCTTGTACGTACATGAAGATTGCTAGACTTTATTAAAGACTAGCAAGATTACCTGGAACTCTCTGCCTATGTTTTCTCCATTTTCTAGGAGCATTCAAAAAGTTACAAACTATTGTGAAGGGATAAAAATGCGTACTTACAGTATAGGTAACCAAAGTAAACATTCGAAAAGCCATTGTTAAAAACAATTGTTGCCCGGCAGTTTTTCCCCCGTTTTTGGCATTTGCCCAGCCCTGACGATCTTTTGAAGTAGTGGCATGCATATACAAATTTGAAGCGATCGGTCTCGAATTGTAGATTTGTTTTGAGAACACATACACGCTCGCACACAGGAAATCAATTTAATATGAATAGATGTAGAAGCCGATAACTGTAAGTAAAAGATTCCATCACCATTCGTTCCCGGTTAATTGAACGAATTATATCTCCAAACCGAATCTATTTACGAAAACGATAGACGATATCACATAAACATATCCATTCCATAATCACGTAACTTACATTTCATAAGAATACGATCTATAATACGATCGTTTATATTAAGTATCAAATAATGTTGTTTCTTAGATTCCACTTTCGATAGATAACACCCTATTTTCATCCTCAAATATAAAAAAAGTGCAAAAAAAAATGGCATTATATAATGATTAATAACCTCAATAAATCATATTGCGCCCAAAAAAAAAATTCCAACACCAGTTTAAATCGAAAAAAAAAAAAATAGAAATACTCCAAATTCTCCCGTAGAGAGGATTTAGATTCACCGAGAATAAAAACAAAATAGAAGAATATAAGAAAAAGTAGGTTATCAATTCTGACTTGCTAAAACTCTCTTTTTTTTCGTTGCTTTAAGGCTTATCAGTGTATCCTCCGTGTTATCATCAACGGAGGAAAAGATCTCCGTCCGCCATTTTCATCTCTCTCTCTACATTCTTTGACTCTCCTCCTCCTCTCCTCCTTCTGGTAAATCCGAAGGCATCCGTGACGTCACACTGCCTCTTTCCTTGGGTTTCCGCATTGGAAGAGCCGAGCTTCCAAGTGGCCACGCCCTACTCACGGGGTTCCGGAGCGGAGATGGGCGGGGCTTCTTTTTTTTCTCCCCTAGTCTAGCAATGGCATTATTTCTCCGGAAACTCCGCTCTAGCTCTTTTAGCCGAAAAAAAATAAAATAAATAATATTAAAAATAAAATAAGATGTGCATCGTAGATAGTAATGGTGTATATCGCAACTCTCTCTCTCTTTTGCTCCTTAAAAAGCAGCACCCCACCCTTTTTTTTTTTTTAGTTCTACGCCATACGCGGATCTTCGCTTTCAATTCTATCGATCTACACATTAAAATATTGAGATAAATATATTATATTTGCCCCCCTCGGCGTATAAAACACACCCACCCTCTTTCTCATCGCGCCAAGGACGAAAAAGCGTACGTACGAGATTTACCGAGGAATCCCAAGTCGTCTTTTCGCCTGATAAGGGCAAAAAAAGAAGAGGAGGAGGAAGAGGAACCAGGAACCCTTTTGAAAGTACATCAGGTAAGAAGATTAGGCTTAGCATGACTCGAAATTCCTCTCTCTCGAAAAAAGGGCAAGGGTAGGTACTGTGAAAACCACGCTTCTTCCGCGGTAGGGAATTCCGTTTATAGCGCATGTGCTCTGGAATTTGACGGGAAAAGGTAAGAGAGAGAGAGAGAAAAGAAAAATAATATATATATGAAGTTTGGATCGAATTCTTTTTATTTTTCCGTATCGAAGATTCGGTCGCAGGTTCCGATATCGATTTTATGCGTTTTCATTTCACGCAACGCAACTGGTTTATTTTAGGTATTCTAGGAAAGAATTGGAAATTAGATCGAATTTTCCGACGTGTATTCACGGGTGGAGAGCGCAAGCACAAAATGGATGCTATCTTGTGTGATTGGGAAATGCACGCATAATTGACTTGGAATTAAATTTATTGAAAAGCTCAATGAATGGAAGATTATTCGTGAATATTCGTGAAAGGTTACGTACAATAATAGCACTACGAATCTCGTGTTGTTTATTGAGCCTTTGTGAGTAAATTTTCATAAAAACAATATATTCAAAAGCTATCTTGTGTCAATATGCAGTACATTGATGAAAGTAGGGTGCTGTGCGCTCATTTTTGGATGTTGGTCAATTGACCTTCGGGTAGATGATTGCCAAAGGGATCTCAAGCTGATCTGGAAATTTTATAACAGGCAAGAAAATATAAATAGGCCATATCTTCAAATAACTGAGATTAGGAAACATTTTTTATTCAACTGTTCTGTGAATTTCTTCCCTACCTTGTGACAACTTTGTTTCAAATAGTGTAGAGGTTCTTTAATTACCCAGTGTATAATCAAGGAGAGTCTTCCAGCTTGCGCAAACTGAAAACATAATAATAAATATATAGAAACATACTTATTTCCTATATTCTTATTACTTTATTCGTACATGTATGAGCCATAAAATTCCATACGCAATCGGTAGACGATGTGTTTGTAATGATACTTTATAACTTTTTTTATGGTATGACTTATATATTAATTTTTACCCTAGTAATTGTTACTAAAAAAAGCAAATGTTAGAAAAAAAAGTTAGACCTTTTTACTGCCTGTATTAAGTGACGTGTAACCGACTATAATGAATGCCTACTATAGCCTACTATATGTGTAGGCCTATATAGCCTATACTTGTTAATATTTCTCTAGACCAATTAGAATTTTATTCTTCAGAAATAACTTGCATTACATCCAGGCGTATCAATCATTTACATGTTCAATACGGTAGTCAGGTGAAAAATATTGCGTTAATCCGTTAACTTAGTGCATTTTGATTTCGTTACATTTGTAGACGTGACAAAGAGGGTAGTTATATCAAGCGTCGACTGTATTTAGAATAATGTGTTGCGAAACAATATATGAAGATATGTAACTCATGTAGAAGCTTGAATTCTGAATTCAACGAGTAAGATTTCATGAGTTCATGCTCTAACGTCAACACTGATTTTTCGAATCACAAATTGTAAAGAAAAAATGAGTATTGATGTTTTCTTATAATTTTATAGATTCTCATAAATTTTAAATATAAATCTCATAAATTTTAAATATAAATCTCATAAATTTTAAATATAAATCTCATAAATTTTAAATATAAATCTCATAAATTTTAAATATAAATCTCATACATTTTAAATATAAATCTCATACATTTTAAATATAAATCTCATTTTATAGATGAATAAAATGACGTATGTGCAGGGGCGTAGCCAGAAATTTCGGGGGGTCGGACCACTTTCATTTCGGGGGGAAGGACCAAAGTGATAGAACAATAGATTTAACCATCTTCTTTCCTTTTTTCGCTCATTTTCTCACATTTCGGGAAGGACCAGACACCCAAGTCCCCCCTCGCTACGCCTTTGTAGATGTGTATAGTTATCGTATATAATATGATTGTAACTTAATTACATACATGATATGTATAATGTATGACAGTGTCACCTGTTAAGACTCTTCAGTGCAAACTGCATAACTGCAGTATAATGCAAAGCTGTAAACTGCAGCAAAATTGTTCATATTCGAAACATCTCTATGTCCAGAAAAACGGAAATATTTTTTTACATTGACATATTCAAGATACACGTGGGCTTATAGAATATGCCATGAGGTCAGTAACCAAAGAATTAGAGTAAATAGTTTGTGAGCTCATTTGGGACATAAAATTGTAGAAATAAAACAAGCGAATTTTTCCTATATTTAGTCTTTTATTATCTACAAAGCGTACTATCTAAGTTCTTATGTAGCTCTACTGATATATACTTACTTACATACAAACTTTGTATTAACCGAAACGGATTGTGCATCCTTTGTTTCGGGAAAGAGAGGTTCTATTGTATTATAGTCACAGTCTCCTCATTTTGGAGAAAATTTCCGAAATTAAGAAGTAGAAGAAAAGGTAGAATTTATGAATTGACGAATAGGTGATGTAGATTGTTATCAACAAAAATTATAGATTTATTTTAAGGGTTTTCCTGTCATAAAGTACAGTATTTTGTAATATTTAAAGAATAAAATCGGTTCCTATTGTAGCAATGCACCAGGCTAAAATTTTAGGCTCAATTTGAAAGAGGAAAACAAAATGGCATAATGTGATAAAATATAAAATAAGGGAAAAAAAAGCGTAGGAATTACCTTTTGAAAGTACCCCCAGAGGTCCAAGAGCAAACAAACATTTTACCGAGACGTGGGCAATTTACGGAATCTTCTTCACTTTTACCCGTTCATTATTCTCGAGATAAATGATGCCCGACAGGTCGAGACAGTTGTTGAGACTATTATTTTCTTGGTTGAAGTGTAAAAGACGTTGGTGTGTGTGTGTGTTTAGAGATCTCTAGAGATAAGATCATTCAGTTTTTTTTTCTGTTCTGGTTTTCCCCCAGCTTCAAAATTAACACTATCTTATCTGTCATCTAACATCTCTCTCTCTCTCTTTCTACCTTGGCTGTATTCATCACCTCTTGCACGCTTCCTGACAGAATGACGTGTTTTTATGAACTACAAGGGTAATTTTTGTATGTATTACTTGCTCTAACCTTAACCTTAAAAAAAAAGGTATCCAGAAATGCAGTTAGCACTGCACCATAGCTTTTCCTGTCAAAACTCAAAATTTGATACTTAAAGAGACTGTTCTTGAACTCATTTTCAAAATGTTTAGAATGTATTTCATTGGGTTAAATATGGCTGTATAGAACTGACTTCTTTTTGCTTGAATTTCAGCAATTTTTATTCCTTAAATATTAACAATCTTACTTTTCAGTTCCTTGAGGCTAGATACAAAGTGTTTGTTTGTATTATGTGTATATGTATTTTGTTCATTACATAGTGGTATTTGTGTATTATATGCTTGTATTTGTGAAATAAAAAATAAATAAATAAATGAAAAATAAATAAATATTAACAACTTATGAATATTAATGAATATTATGAACTAATTCTCAATTTTTCTCACAATAAAATTCATGTATATACTTTATCCATTGTGTTATCATCAGTTATAACTTTTAAACAAAATGTCTGAAAATGAGAGAAATGCATTGGCTTACTGTTTATCAAGCGGATATGAATTTGACAATGTTTATGCTGATATTTTTCGTTTAATTACGGATTTACTTAATTTTTAGAATTCACGTAGTGTATCGTTTGTGTGAAGGAGTTAATGATCAATGATTTCGCAGTAAAATTGGATAAATAAGAATACGACAGGTACGGAAAACTGGCTGAGTGAGAAGATATCCATGTTTTAGGAAAGGAAAATTCATCTCTGAGGAATCTGTCCCCGTGAGGGCAGAGATGAATTTTCCTTTCCTGAAGCATCGATATCTCCTCACAAAGCCAGTTTTCAGTATCTGTCGTATTCATTGGCGTACGCAAAAGGGGGGGGGGGTTCGGGGTTCTAACCCCCCCCCCTCAAGCTGAGATTATAGTGTTATTTTGCAGGAAAAAACATAACCCCCCCCCTCCCCGGAGAAAATTCTGCGTATGCCTATGGTCGTATTAACAAAGGAGAGTAACGTTTTTCGTCATAAATAAGAAGATGGATCTTTATGTTTAATCTGTCTGAGCTCCATGACTAATAAGCTCTAAAGTTAATATGAAAAAGTTTTTCAATGCAAATAATAAATTTTTCTTGCTGAATCGTACATTTTTGACTTCAAAATTTACAATAATTAAACATTACTTCAATGTATTGCAATTTGTTTAAAAAAATTAATGTGTATCATATTTTTACAAACAGAGCTACTTATAACTGAAAATATTACAAATATATATGTTGCAGATTCTGAAAATCATTTCAATATTTCCTTGGATTTTACGTATTCGAATTTGAGTTCTTTAGTAATTCAAATTGAATATCCTTGATCTGACCAGAAACCCGAATGGGTACTTTCAGTATTTTGAGTCTGCAGTAGGCCTATCCTACTAGTGAAGAAGTCAACCTTTTTCCAGTCGCAAGCATTGCCCTCACCCGTCATCACAAGAGGAGCAACCTTACGGCAAGTTTAACATGCGAATGCATGAAATCAGGATGATTTTAATCCTGAATGTAATTTTTACAATGTGTTTTAATTTGAACGTTGATTAAGTGCTCGCGAGCACGAAATTGAACACGAACATAGAGCACTCTGGGTACTTCAGGAAGCAAGCACCATGGTGCTCGCAAGCAACGGGTTGAAGATGCCTGCACTAGTGCAGCAGTTTTATGGATGTTTTAGTCACCCGACCGTGCATGTCAGTTTTAGGGGTAAGTATTTCCATACAGAATGAAAAACTCTGGTATAAAAGCGTGCAGTTCAAGGGTGAATTAGTTCTGGTGTGTAAATTTCAAGTTTAGTTTTTAATAATTAGCACTACATTTTTTCCATTTGCTTAAAGGGTATCCTACCTTTCAACATGGTGAAAAAACTATGCTCTGGAAGAAATACAAATAAAAATATCAGTTAACCATTGATTTATTTCAAATTCTTTACACATATATTTGATTATATACACTATCCTATGCCAGCACAATGTTTTACAAATGTTTTTTACAAATTTTCGAAAATGCATTATTATTACGCGCAGGATAAAATATCATGACATTAACGTAACTGAATAAAAATTGGTCCAAAATGAAGAAAACTGCTTAGTTCATAAAATGATTAAAAACATTGAAATTTCATTGACTCAATCTTATTTAAAACCAAATTAAACTAATTAAAGACATTATATTGGCATAGGACAGCATATGCAATCAAAAATATGCTTAAAAAATTTGAAATAAATAAATGGTTAAACTATATTTTTAACGATATTTCTACTAGAGCATAGTTTTGACCATGTTAAAAGGTAGGAGACGCCTTTTAAACAAAAACTTTCTGAATACAATATAAGTTATTTGACGCGATTGACATTTGCTCGTTTGTTGTTGATTATTTGGAAATAACCTGTTGCTATCAAATTCTAATGTCATGTATGGTATGTTACTGGCTTCATTCGTATAGCGCTTCATTGGAAATTTATATTTCCCTTGTGGTGAATGTTTTGCCCCTACACATATATATAAATTTTTCTAATTTCGGAATAGAAAATTTTCATAGGGGGAGGAATATTTTTCATAAATAAGACCAAACTTAAAATTGTGACAAAAGTATTCGCAATCGCGATAAGTGCATGAATACATCTGTTAGGTACGTATTAGCGATGCCAGATGACACTCACGGTACTTATTACATATGACAAGCCAATTATGGTGGAAACTATGTACATCATTTTTCTTCCTATATTTTTAGGATTAAGTTGACAGCGGACTGTACGAGAAAAAAAATTGCAGATTCTTATCATGAATTTTTCGCACTTTTCGACTTGTATTACATGAATTGTAACCAAACATATGCCGAACTGAGAAACTTTCAACCAATAGCTACACTATTTTCAAAAGAAAACTATTTTTTTCTTCTGTAACTAGGCAATTACATTTCTGGAAGGGAAGATAAAGATATCATCAATGTGGAGGGACGGATTCCTTTTGTTTCATTTGTAGGAATTATTAGGTAGAGAGAAAAATACAACATATTGGTTTTTTTATTTCACGACTACAGAACCCTAATCCCATAATTACTTTTTTGTGTGTGTGTGAATTTTTTTCTTTTTTTATTTCTTATCTAAACCACCACCCTTCAGGGTTTTTACTTTTATCGGCCAATCGACATCGGTGAAGAGTCAATCACCGAAGAGTTTGGCGGCGGCCGCCGACTCATCGACGTACGCCCCTGGTCGGGAGATTTCGGGGCCCCGTTCCCGCACCTGCTGCCGGCAAGATAACGAGATGGACGTTCGCTCTTTTTTGGCCATCGCATGGACGCTGATAAGAGCCAACAACAGATAGGATACATTGCATAGGATAGGATACATCTATTGAATGGGCAACAACGGCATTAAAAAAAATGAATCCCAGAGAAAATGGGGTGGGATGTTTCAGCGCGCGCTGAGTCTGAAACTATAGCGGGTCCAATGTATGTATGAGCATTGACTAAACGGAGATGGTGTGAATTCCCCCCCCCTCCACACACCTTTTTCGTGCTTAGGGGTGAAGGAATAAAAAAAAAAAAGACAACCCCCTATATATATTCGATGAAATATGGTTTTACTGCTTGAATACACGCACGTGAGAGATGTTGGTTTAACGTTGATTGAGTGGGAAAGACCTTGTTTGAATTGTTTAGTGGGGTTGGTTCGTGGGGTGATTCCTAATATTATATGGGAGTGGATTTCCTAACTCATCACTTTTAGAGTTTCCGAAGTGAAGCTCCATCAGAGTGAATTTAATGGGTTCATTTTTGACTTGTAAATACGTACTCTTACTGAAACTTACATTTGCGATAACACCGTATAGTAGGATTACATTAATATGAATCAAAAACTGATGAAATAAATTCATTAGGTCCAATTTTCATGATTAATTCGTTATAAAAACTACACTTGTATATAGAGATAATTTGATTAACTATTTAATAATTCCGGCACTTTTTTTCCGGTGGCATTAAGAGGTAAAGAGCGGAGAGTCGGTTATATATACTGGATACTACTAAACCACACAATGCACCTCGTCCATATTTCTCTGCGGAACTTCTGACGAATTGATACATGTTGGAATGTGTGTGTCCGTGATGTGTGCCTGATGTAAAGTTTGTTTCTGTGTAATGCTTCTTCCCTATATCCCCATGTGCGGTTTTCCCTATATCTGCACCGGCGTGTGCGGTAAAAGTGGTCAGTTCTCTAGATGCGGCCAGGTTTGTTTCTTCGTTTATGGCTTCACTACATTCATATACGTATAGATAGAATGCTCTAGATTCATCACAAGTTCATAATGTTTCATCCCGTATTACATTACAATGTTTCTAGAATTAACCTTTATTACACTATAATTTCAAAAGTTATGACAGACCTAATTGAAATTTATGACATTTTTATTAATTTTAGTTTCATGAATTCAAAAGTTCCCCAAGAAATTACGATTAATGCCTTTCTTTAACGATAGTGAGGCATTTGTGAGTTTTTTAGTTCCAATAATAATTTCACTGCAATACAAAATTTAAAATTTTAATTCGCTCTTTTTTTTATCATTTCTACAAAATCTGAGAATTTTTGTAGCATTTTTTAAATTTGATTTGCAAGGAAATGTTGATGCATATAAACGAGTTTCAACAACAACAAAAAAAAGTTTTCTTTCATGAGGAGAAAATTCGTTGCACAGTTTTTTCTTTCATGGACAGAACACCTAACACAGTACATAAGAAAGACAGAGATGGCAAAAAGCCAAAAATACACAAAAAACAAACATAAAAAGAAAGATAAATAATTCTGAGAATAATTTAACGAAAATACAAGCATTGCGATAAAAATAACGTTATACAGAGAAACAGAGGCTTACGCGAGAGAGGAAGGGGGGATATAGAGATCTCGTGCCTCCCCCCCCCCCCTCAACCAAAAATTTAACTTTTTGTTAATAATTCCGTAAGAGAATCAAAATATCGAAAGAAAATACTTCTTATATGCTATTTTAATCAATTTCTGTTAATTTAAATGCTTGGTCAAACATTGGTCACTCAAAATTTCTTTGGAGGAAATTCCTTCTGCCCCTAAAGCCTTCCTCCCCCCCGTCAAAGACCGATCCTGGGTACCTTCCCGTGTGTATTTCATTCGAAAGAAAATGCAGGTAACAAACGATTGAGGATATTATGTTGCTCAACTTCCACGTTGAAGTATTTGTTATGGGGGCACGTATGACAAATCCCACTTTCACGCTTTATGACTGTGATGGGGGATCAAACTATTCAGAAATATTTTATTATTTTAATTACCATATATTGATCACCCGTGGCCTGACTACCCTTGACAATATTATACAAATACAACGCCACAACAGGCAAAATGCCCAACGAGTTGGCTGAGAAAAAGATGCCCATAAAAATATGAATGTCATATATTTCAAAAATACAGCAACCCCATTAAAAATACAATTAACACAAATTATAAACAATATATACACATGATAAAATATTATACAATGCCCATAAAGAATACTTATGGTTGTCTTATTCTAAGTATGGATGGATTCTCGATTTACCCCAACATGTTTATCATATTTTATTATTTGATAAAAGTGTTATTTTAAATTATGAATAAAATCAATAATTTCATCGGGCTTTCGATAATATTGATTGGGAAGTTAAATCCTCCACAATTGATAATTATACATTAATTTAATTGAATCTTTTGACCCGACGAAATCATATCTCACGTAAATTGATTGACAAATGTTGCCTTCTGTGTGCAAAGTTTTTTCATATCCTTTTTAGTCACAATTTTCTGTATCTATTGTACATTTATTTAATCAGGGCCATGTGAACAAGTTCGGGGTTCAACTTTTGAGCCTCAATTTTAATTCATTTCAGTTTGCAAGGAGGAGGGGTTTGACAAAAGCATTTATGAATCTGGGATGTACAGAAATGCTGATAAATTTCTATAAACAATAAGAGCCCTCTGGATAAATTACTGCAAATTCAGAATGAAATGAAAATCCTCGCTGTTTGTCTCTAGTCTTGGATATATTTTGCGACTTGGATCCCTGTTGGCTCACACGTTAAAACGCCACTGGATGCGATAATTTATTTCTAAGAAAAAAAAAATCATTCGCCCAATGTATATTCACTCAATACCCAATTCATTTCACAAGTCTCACAAATACCGTTCTCCGCATCGGATGCCACAACGTGATATTCACCGATTCCCATCTCATTTGGAGGAGCGTGTGTCAATCAAACTCAAGTCACTCTCAAGTCATTTTTCAACTGCACTAACTACTACCAAATCATCACGATCTCTTATTTTTATTTCAGATGGCTTCTGCCATCGGACGTGTTGGAACAGCACGATTCGGAGCGAAAACAGCCTCTTATCATCATTAGGAGGAAGCCAAAGGGGTGGCTGCAGTATCAGTAGAAACAGACAGACAGATAGACATTGGAACTTGCTATATTCAGTGTGCCCGACCAGTTCATTCTAATTTCGGTCACTGGATGAGAATCGGATACGCACATACACACACACATACACAAGGCCTCATTAACCTCGAGCGAACACATACACACATTCCATTTCGCCATGTGTATGTGTGGCCGTTCGTCTGAGTATGCCTGCCTGTTTGCCAGCATCCTATGTTAGTGGGCTTTTGGAGCCTTTCTCTCTTCATGCCAGTTCCGTGTGTGTATGTAACGGGCTCCATTCCAAAGCTCCGAAAACATTTGTCACTGTTCCAGAGGTTTCCTCTTTAAACTACTAAATATTCCATAGCGTGCGTTTCCGAAGTTGGTGGAGGTAACCACGTGATGGAATCACAGCGAGAGAGAGAGAGAGGAGTGAGAGGAGCGATGTACGATAAGACGATGATGAATTGCTGTTATCGACTAATTTTATCAGTCTTTGCAGCTCTCACTCGAGACTCTCCTTCATCGGGTGTTTAATTGCAGGTATTTGATGCTTGAAACTGCGCATGTTAAAAGCTAAATACTAGTCGGTGGTAGTGGTGCGAGGTGTTTGTAGTGGTCCTACAACATACGTACGTCCAGATGAATTGAAAAATTTTGAGTTCGTGGACGCCTCTCTCTCTCTGTTTTTTCTCCATTTTGAGGTCTCTTTCAACCCTCGTATACATACATGCAGGTGTATTTATGTATGTGTCTATTCATACATAATCCGTCATGAAAAATGAGGCAGAAAAAAAACCCCACCTGTATGAGAGGACCACGTCCTTGTAATCAATTCATATTTGCGTTTGGTTACGTTGATGATGAATGGCTTCCTCGAGTCACGTATCCACGTGAAAAAAAAACATAGTTATAGATAGATGTCTAAGATGGGGTGATTTTTTTTATCGGATCGACTGGAGAAAGGGAGGGGGGTCACATGGTTTATCAAATTGAACCAAATAATTCTCATTAATTTTGTACCATCACGAAGTTTAAAAATTAATTTGATCGGTTCTAACATCTTTTGATTCGTAACGCGTCATTTTGTTGTCCGTAAATTTTGAACTTCAACTTATTAAATTAAGTCACGACATGATGTCATTACTGCATATTACTATTTTTAGGCTTAGTAACAGGTTGTGTTTACATTTTATGATTCTGAACAATTTCTGCATATTTTATATATAGTTGGTGAGGATTTCAATCTTCATCCTTTCATAATTAACCATTTAATTAGCAAGCATTGAAATATTCAAATTTTTTAGAAGCCATATTAAACAAATGAGGTACCTCAAATATCATTTCAGGCAAAAAAGGAAAATATGTTGTCAATATTTAAAAAGATAAATGACGTTGCGCTGCTGTGAACACAATGTATTTAAGTGGTTTACATAGATTAGGATAATATAGAAATGTAATTTATTGTTTCCAACTTATTTTTCTATCATTGTTGAAGAACACTGAGCAATATGCCTTTTCCACACATGGTATTTCCCACCAAAATTCAAATGTCAAAAATCGTTTTTGCTAGTCTTATCAAGATATAGGAGACGTGTAGTTTTGAACCATTCTGAGGGCGATTGTAGAAACTTCTTGCCAAGCTCACAAGTAAAAATCTAATGTTCAGGAGTTGTGCTTAGAAGCATCAGTGCCGAAACGAGCTCAAAATGTACAATGCGTTCACTTGAAAAATATAAGAAACTCATGTAGCTTTTAAGGGCAATACGGCTAAATGAAGGGTTAATCACTACGTACCTTACGTTCAGGAAGGCTGATTTCACAAACAAAAACATATGCAGTTTTTCAAATTTGCAATTGAAATTGATTTGTGTTACAGATCAATTTCATGTATGGAAGATTATTAATCAAATCAGAATTAAATTTTAAGCACTTATTAGTGCAGCTTTGTTTTGGTTTGATAGCGTTAAGCTGAAAAATGAATATTTCACAGTTAATCTTGTGGATGTATGTATGCAGCTTTTCCAATTTAAGTGTACAAAAAAACAGGGGATGATGTGTTCTTTGAGAGTTCAAAAAATTTACAGATTTTTTCGAATAAATTATTTACTCAGGAGAGAGAGAGACAGAGAGAGAATGATATTACCAATTATATAATCAAGTAACACTAAGAATGACTATATATGTAACACCAATATTAAACAAATATGTTATTTTCTTGATTGCTTCCATCTTCTCTGTGACAATCCTTCTGAATATTTGAAACTATTTTATCGGATCTTTGAATGATTCAGATTTCTGTATGTTTTTGTGTTAATTGTATGTATTTTTAACGGTATGATAATTTATACACTGCATCCAATACGTTCTGCCGTTCCACCACTATAGGCAAGGTGGGTTCAACGGATCGATCGTAATTACACAGCAATATTAACAAATAACACTCCACACAATACCCTGAAGTTAACAGCAAAAACATGTAAAGCTTCAAAGTAAAGACATAAATATGGAGTAAATTGACAAATAAAAAGCAAAAACATTAAGACTTAAAAGTTAAAATGAAAACGTTCTAAACACACAAAATTTAAAAAAAACCACATAGATAAAAATTAAGACACAAAAACATATAAGACAGCATTGAATTTAAAAGAACACAAAAATTAAAACTTGAAATATAAAATCTATCTATTAATATTTGGTGCTGTAAACTATGTAGATGTATCAAGAATTCTGGAACACTGTTCTGATTTGAATAAATACGTACTTTCTTTCTGTATCACAGTAATCTGTTAGCATTTATGTATGCTTGCTTATCTCCTTAACATGCCTTTTTCTCATTTGTTTCGTGGTTTGGATAGATCATAACCCATCCATAATACAAGATTTTTTTTGTATGTGGCATTGAAGATTGTTTTGTATATGCCATTGTGCCAATTTTCGTCAATTTGGCCTTTTACTTTTTGTTCTGTGCTACAATCCCAAAAATTTTTGTTTTCCTGTTCCACCAATTAATTTTTTAAATCATTTTACTTACTCTGATCCTCTTCGGAAGGAACGGAAATTTCGGGCGGCGTGCTCGTTACGGTGGATGTGATATAAAACGATGATTAGGATTTTTATTAAACTTGCGTTATCTCTTAGTTATAGCTTGTGTCCAGAAACATACGCGTGATTCACCATCGCAAAAAATAGACGTGACTAATTACAATTTTAAAAGTTACTTGCGATTGCGTCACAAAAGCAACAGATGCGTAAGTTATATAATTTGTGTAAGTTTTATAACTTTAGTATACATAATCGATTTCCATCTACGATTGTATGAGCCAACTGAAGCGTATACCTCAAATTTATATACCAGCTAGAACGTCAGCAAAGAGGAAGGGATCGGCTGTGCTTCTGCAATTGATCTCCCCCCAAAAAAAAAAATTGGCAATAAATTCTCGAGCTTTGAGAAAGAAATCTGACGTTATCGGTGTTGGAGCCTTTGATGTATTTCAAATCGGGTTCATAGTCTCCCCCTCTTTTCCGACAGGAGTGTGCCCGAATTTGGTCTCTTCTTTGACAGGGACGATGGGGGGAGCATTTTTCTTAATGGCTCTCCCATCTGCTGTCCAATCCAAAAGGATTCTCACTACAGTGAATTCGGAATTCATCCTTGATCCACAAAAGCTTTTGCTGTATGGAATTCGTGCGCTGCCAGCACGGAATGAAATAGACTACAGTCAAACTCAGGTTATAAAAATCACAGCTATAACATCAGTAATTTGTATTGTCGGCTGATTCCTATAGAAACTAATGTTGATGCGCCTTTCTTTATAACTGTTCAAACCATAACTAGGACATAACGACACTATTTCGACGATTTTGCTACCGTTTTTATGATTTTTTTCACAAGAAATTACTAGAAGTAGAGCTACTCACATTGTTTGTCTGTTGTTTCCTAATCATGAAAAAAAAGGGATTATTACATGTTTGATGCTCAGACTTGCTTGTTGTCACAGCCTGTATACGGGACATTTTTGTAGTTTTCCGTAATTTTGTCCGATTTTTTATGGAAAAAAGGAATTTTTTTTAAACTGAAGCTTAGCTTACTTTAATTCACAATCGGGGGTAGATTAAAATTAAGTATACAGATAATTTGCATAATTTATAGATTATAAGCAATATGAATAATATTCATCTCATATTTGTTACGCCCACCTTTTTTTGTGAAATGCATCTTAATTCATTGCAGACTTGCTGTTGCGCATTTCTTGTCAACGGTTATTTGTACGCAATTATTGCTGACAATTGTTTTTGGAGAGAACTGGCAATGCTCAGCGTTTATGATCACAATTTCTCGTATTTTTTTCGCTGAAATTTTGTCTCTCTAGTAAATAATTAAATATATAAAAATTTAATATATACTAATTATATATATTTGATTGCATCTGATAAAATACAGTGGATTCCGCTTTTAACGTTTTTTCAAAAAAACCGTCATGAAAAAAACGTTGTGAGCGAGAAAACGCTTTAAACGGGAAATTTCGATGAGTGAAAAAGCTGAGATTTCGGAAATGAGCAGCACAAAGCATAGAAACGTTCCAAGTGGGAACGTTATTTTTGACCGCTCTTCCAATTCATGACCAAATCACTGGTTACTTAAACAACATGATTGAAAGAAAGTTTCATTCTGTTTGTTTTTCTTTTCAACTAATTAACATTTTGATTAGCGTCAGATAAAATGAATGAAAAGGTCTCGAGTTGTTAACCTCGGTTATAACGACAAAATTTCATGGAATTTTCGATGTCGTTATAACCGAGTTTCACAGTATTTCGTGCTGAAGGCAAATCTTCTTGAGCATAGTATAAACAAACCTTGACATAAACTTTCAGAACAATGCTTCTAAAACAATACGCTATCTAGTCGTAAAAAATACGTTACTTGTTATTAACTATCTGATGGTCCCTGTGCAAAAATCACAATCTAGATGATGACATCTACAACAAATTCTTTTTGAGGTTTTTTCCTCCGCTGCACAGAATACCTGCTAAATGGTCGCTTTAGTTGCGTAAAAACTAAAATGAAGGTATTGAGTAACTGAGGACAAACCCAGTGTCTTTTTTCTTTCTCCCCTTGATGACGATAATAATTTCTCTGAGAAAAGACAAAGCTGTCTTTCATTTGGAGTCGCTCCTTCCCTATCCGATGAAGAGATCATTCCAACAGATTAAGGGCGGAAACATCAAGAGAGAGAGAGAGAGCACTTTTTTCTTATTCTTTCCTCTGTTCTGAGACGAGCGAGCTCTTTCCATCAAGAGTCTAAATTAAGTATCGCGTCACACCAAAAGAGACATAACCGTGGGTTTTAAAAGAAAAGAAGAGTGACTGATTGGAAGAACACAAACCCAAATGGAGCGTATCTCCATCAGGGGGGGCCGACGACTAAGGGTCACACGGTTTTCGACACTTGTTACTGCCGTTTTACAAGTTCAAGTTCGAACATATTTATTGTTTAGAGTTTTAATTGCCTTTTCTTTTCTTATCCGGATAGAAATGGATTGGTTTTTGTCGCTCATGTTTTGATTGATTCTTACATCTACGGCACACTTGTCCAAACTTTTTGCTCTACCTCCCAGAGGCACTGAAATGAAGAAAATATTGAGGGGGACTGAAAATTGTCAATAATCCCTTGTGTACGGGACTCAAGTCATTATGTGGAAGTGGGGGGGGGGGGTATTGTACAGTGGAACCTTCCCTAACAGACTTTTCCGATCCCAGCTACCGTGAGAGATAGAGCTTTAATCTATTTCACTTCCCGTAAACGGGCACTCTCAGCGAACAGTGAAATCAAGCAAGAAAAATGTATCATATTCAACTAAAATTATGTTTAATCTCAAAGTCATATTGGCAAATATGATAAATCGTCAATTAATTGCTCAAGTAAATGTACATAATTATGTTCAGGATGGTGAATTCGAATGGTAATGTTTGTTTGTTTACGCGTGTGCGGAAAGCTAGCATTACAAGACTGATAATGTTATGTGGAAATGTTTTTATCTTATTCACACTTATTTTAATTTAATTTAATTTTCATTGAGAAATATGTGTGGAACACGTATCATGTACAGTGAAAAATAATTAATTGGTTTGATGGAGAGAGAATAAACGCTATAAACTTTTCCATATTTATCAGACTTTCCAACTTTATTTGAGAATTATGCATAATCGCGGTAAAAGTGATGAATGTATTCTTTATTGAGACGATTGGTGATTATGCATAACCCACCGGCGCATCACTTTTACACACACAGTAACATATACGTTTTAACATTAAAATATATAGGAACCAATTGCGACCGGAGCCAAACGTCATATGAATGTGAAAGTCGTATAAACGAGGTTACACTATATATCGTTCCTTTCCATTAGCGGATGCTCCCTGTTAGCGAACAGAATTTTTGGTCTCATGATAGTAGATATAACCTGTCTGCTATCCATAGGTTCTACTTAGTCTGACCACATTTTCTCGAGAAAAATACGGGACATTGACCTTTGAAATACGGGAATATGAGCCTGAGGATATCCTAGGATCGCAAATGCCAACTGATCTAGGGAACGAATAAAGTATTGGTACGAACATAAAAAATGTTTCTTTTCATTTTTCTGTAACGAATTTTCAATGTCTCGAAGCATACCCCGAATCATTACACTTCACGTATACTCTGAAAAATTGATGGCAGGTGGCAGCGTTACACATGACTACTATTACACAGTAACAAACTTCACGTTAGGTTCACAACACACGCACATTACAGCATGTACCAATTCTTAGAAATTCCGCAGAGGAATGTGTGTGGACGAGGTGTATGCGTGGGTTTAGTAGTAGTAGCAACCCTGACTGGAAGAGAGACAACTCCTGGGCTGGAAGAGATCTCGGCAACGGGATAAGTCCAGTGGCAAAGTTCTGGCGTTCATTCATTCAGTAGCAACCCTGAGTTAGATTTTGAACCACTTTGGCAGCGCAATATTGCTGCTACATTCCGTTTTGAAATGACAGTCCCCCAAGTATTACTTTAAATATAACATACGAAGCACAAATTTATCTGGATCTAATCTTATATTTAAACCTGTGTGGATAATACTATTAAATTATATTGGTTGAGATAAAATTGCGTGCGTGCGTGCGTGCGCGTGTGTGTGTGTGTGGAGGAAAAATACTAACTGAATTGAAATTAAATTCTCAAGTCTGCTTGTGGACCAAATGTCTGTCCTTGGTGGTCCACGGATCCCCGGTTGAGAAACGGTAGTACATAGTACGAGCATGGATGCTTTTCGAACTCGGAGCTTCGAAATTTTTAATCACGATAGTTTGCACCATAGCTATATTTGCGTATTGCTTGGTTTATCTACTTTCCCATCAATGAATTTTACAAACCCTTTCCGTTACGGCAATTTACATAGTGTAATAATGTTTTTTGTGTAAAATATAGCCACGGTACATTGATTTCGAATTTTAAAAAAAAATGTCACCATAAATATGTCAATTTACGGGAGAAGTTATTCAAAGCACGTCGTTTTTAGATAATTCCGGGGTAATTAATATGTAGTGCGGGCATTTTCAACCTTTTGCCGCAAGCATCACAAAGTAGTCGATGCTCATGTCAGATTTTGAGTAATCACGAGTTATTTTTTGATCGACTCCTCAATTAAATTTCCTAGTCTATTTTCATACGCACACATTTATAGAAATATTGATTTGAGCATATGTAAATTTCCAAATTGGCTAGGCTTTACTTCCACTTGTACAAGCAGATCATTCGTCGAAGGTCCCATAATTCAAAGACTTTATGAAATATACATTCGTTGAGAAAATGAAAAATCTTTGACCACAATCATGGGGTGCCTCTAATGCCCGCGATTTATTTCAAGTTGATGTTGAGCCCTGCATTTGGTACTCTTTCGTAGATTGATGGTGTCCAAACTCAAAAAAAAGACCACAGATGTGCAATGTAACCGCGCCTTTCACTAACAACTTCTACCTTTATGGAAACGTTATTCACTAAACAGTATTAAATAAAAATAATGTTTGCCCCAGTAATGTTTTGATTTCTGAATTAAAAATGAGCAAAATATTGCTACATTAATTAATTGATTTATAAAAGATGAAGGAGTTCAAATTATTGTTGAATTTTCAGGAATAGCGTTTTGAGATATGTACTCAGATTTTAAGTTATCGTATTGTAAAAAGAATACCTTCTATGAAACAAATTTCTCTTGCACCAATTCATGCATGTATTGATTCATAATTAAATTGGATTCAACTTTATAGATTTTATACTTGCCATCTCGTGACTTCTAACTGACAAGTATTTGTTAGGAATGATTGGCAAAATTTATCATTTATCCCCCCCCCCGCTCCCCACTGTATCAAGCAAGGCTGCCTCACGCAACAAAGAGGAGCATATACAGACAAATCAAACGTCAAAAAAAGTGGGGGGGGGGGACAAACGTTTCTTTGTGTTGCCAACACTAAGACCTGTCAATCGAAAAGTCACTGATTGCCTTTCCGAAAACAATTTTTCACGCCATTCATCTAAATCGAACGCCTTTTCTTGCTTAACCCATTTTCTCTTCCGTCTCAATTTAAGGGTAATTGGTGGTTGGTGACATTTAATGACAGCTTTGTTAATGAAGATTAGATGATTGCACGGATAAAACGCGTTTAATTCAAGAACCTTCTAGTAGAATTAAAGCAGGTGTGACCATGAAATAAGTGAGGTTTTAATACCCTTCTCCTCCAAGGAGATTCTATGCATATGTTATGGCCATTGTATGAAAATCTCAATCAAATTGTTGCTATTTATTGCATTCGAAATACTGTTTGGTATGAATGAATCTTAAAAAATTGTGAATTTTTATTATATTCATTTTGATCTGATCGGTTTTTTTATACTAATAAGTGATAGTGAAACATTTATTTATCACATTACTTTATAGGATATTTAGTGGATATAAAGTGTTTGTTATATTTGGGTATGCTGAATATGTTATTGCTAAAATGATAAATATTGTTAAGTGGTGCATTAATGAGAGAGAGAGAGAGAGAGAGAGAGAGAGAAGTGTGTAGGAGGCATCTCGTAGAAGTCAAAGAGTGAAGCTTAGAATACATCTCATGTGACAGCAACACCATTTTTTTCTTAACTGTAAAGCTGCGACCACAAATAGATAATTTGTCATAGACAAATCGCAAGCTCTATCGACTTTGTCACACGTTCACACTTGCAAAATATTTTACAACTTGTCTGAAGTTTTCTATCCGAAATGATAGACCATGTACCTGTAATTTTGGTGCATGAGAAGTTACAGAACAAGTATGGTATGTCTACACTCATCGACAAAATCGCGCAACACGTGGCTATAGACCATGCGTCTTCCCCGTTACTTGCGAGCACTACGGTGCTCCCTGAAGGACCCAGAGTGCTCGATGCTCGTGTTCAATTTCGCGCTCGCGAGCACTTGATCAACGTTCCAAATAAACACCTTGGAGGAATTGCGTTCAAGGATTGAAATCATGGGCATCTCATGCATTTGTATGTTAAACTTGCCGTAAGGGGTGCTCTTCTTTTGATGATGGGTACAGGCAGTGCTCGCGACTGGAAAAAGGTTAAAGACCTCCGCTATAGACAATGCTTTAAGATATTGGTCTATATAGACAGTCTAGCCAAAAATTGGGCATTCTGCGATTTCTCACTTGTGATAGGCTTGCGATTTGATCTGTGAGAAATCGCAGAACACCTGTCCCATTCCGGGTGGATGTCATGGTGTTCAGTTAACTAAATGTAGGTATGGACGCGTGACAAATTCGATATACCATCTTGCGATTGCATGACTTTAGCAACTGTCTATAGACAAAATCGTGATGTGTCTATTGACAGTCGATTTTGTGTATGACTGTAGACTTTAGTTTGATAGATAAATTGCTGAGATACACTACACGATACTCTTGGGAGTTTTAACTATCGTGTGAAATTCCTGAAAGAGATCTAGAGAGGCCCGAATCCACATAAGTTCTTAATCTATGTGTGGCAGGGGCTTGTAAGTGGAGTCGTACCTTTTAGAGAGTCCTATTATAAATGCACTTATCGCCCCACTGGCTTTACCAATTTCGAAAACCAAACACATCACATCCATGTGTTGTAAAGTTGATTATTTTGTTGATTTTGTGTCGCGACTAAAGAAGGTCAAGAACCCTTGCGCTGAACTAATGTGACATGCTAGTTTAGAATCACGAGTTGGTTTCCTATGGTGTCCAATTTCGAGGCATAAATGTGAGCCGATCTTCCCGTTAAAAAGTCTCGCCACAGAGAGCAGGTCTACAACGGTATAAATATCCAATCATAACACTTCCCTCGTAGTTTGAAATATAGATGGCAGCATTGAAAATTCACACAGAACACTAGATACGCTCTCAAAAACTGTTAGGTATACATATGCACTTCCGGCACAACTCCTTCGGTAATAAATTTCCATGGTGATATACCAGAGTTGTGCTAGGTTAGAAAGAAAGAATGTTGGGAATCAGACACACGCGGTCCTATTACTACATTGAGCGTGATTTTATCCCCAAAAGATCGCAAGACACCGATTCTGACAGATCTCGTGGTACCCTTGGATACCGCTAAACCCTGTTTGTGAATCATCTCTCTAAAATGTTGTTCAGTTTTTTCATTAGTTCTATCCGCAATGAATATTTGTAAATATTTAAGAACACAATTGAGTTTGATTCTATAGAAGCACAGAGCATGCATCACACTTAAAATTTTTTTGCATGTATAATTCTAAGATCTTAAGTAAAAATCTTGAATATTTACATACAAAATTATTCTAATTTTTCAATACATGTATACAGGTCATGAGCATGTCCGTTATACAAGTTTGAGATCTCGAAGATTAATTGTCTTACTTAAGAAAAAAAAATTATAGAAAAAAATGGCTAACAACCAAAATTTAGGAATTTTCATGCAGTATAAATGAGATGAAATATGCAAAAATCTTTCGCCTGTGAATATTTTGCTGTGATTATGATCGATAAAGTTAGAGACGGGCTGGTTTTTTTGATCGCTTTTAAAATAGGCTGAATATAGAGTTATATAATCTCCTGGAATCATTCATACATATTTCAAGGCGATCGCGTGTGGGCAGTTTCGGTACTTTGACATGATTTTGTTTTATTCCATGGTGCGGTGATTTTTTGACATCCACAAAATAATTGGACGTCCCGATCCTAATGCCCATCTTAATATTCCGCAAACACTTCTCTCGTCTTGATTTTCTTTTTATTCTACAGCTTTGTTTTTCTGTTATTTATTTTTCCCAAGACTCAAAAAATGAATTAATCTTTGTCGTCAGCTCGATGTCCACGGCATTAAAACTGATGATGGAGCCTTGGGACAATGACAAGTCATCTGCATCTAGAAGAAAAGGGGTTGGATGGTATTATCTACACACACACGGAGAGACGTCTTTTTCCCCTTATTTTATTTTGTTTTTGCTGCTCAATGTTTTCGACGACGCGTTACGTTTTAAACCTAACGTTAGGAACTTGTCCGTTAATGTCAAGCAAAATGATACCACAGCCTACAATTAAGCTGTCAAAAACTTTCATGAGCATCGAGACGAGAGTCAGCGAGAGGAAGTCTCTAGCCAAACCCATGCAGTCGCTGCTTCCACGGAACAGCGTGCTGTCTATGTCAATTACTGTGTAATCGTACTTTTTATTATTATTATTTCATTTATTTTATTCACACTGCGAAAGTTTCGTTCCAGCAATTTCGTCAACAAATTGCTAGAAATAAAGTAATTGCCTCTTGGTCTTTTCCCCTCTGACATCCCAATTTCATCGCGTAACTAACTCATTGCTTATGCAGTTTTTTTGAAGGATGCTTTCATGGTGAGTTGCGTAAATTGAAACGATGGCCAGGTCTGTAAACTCTATTGTTGCGGAAAGGTTAAGAAGTGTCTGTTAAATCACTATTCAAGTATATAAAATTTCAGCATCTCACTTTTTTGGGTTACATTATTATCCAAGAACATTTTCTTTTTATACTATACATGATGTACTTACCGAATATTGACTTATCCAGTGTAGCGCTTACGTCAAGGGTCTTCAACCTTTCAGACACGGGCCAAACTGAAACTTCCCACGAAGCCTGCAGGTCACAAACTCATGTAGTTTAGTGACATCTTAATAGGGGCTTCGAATTAAACAAGGACAAAAAAATGATTGAGGACTTTCATTTGTTCTGAAATTATTTCTTGCATTAATTATCAATTTGGATTAGTTCTGAAATAATTATTTTCATTAATTCTTAAAACTTTTTTGATTAATTACTGAATGAATTTATTAATTCTGAGATTAATTTTTGTTTGAGTCTGCTTTAAATGATTCTTCAAATATTTATTTTCGTAATTCTAAAATTATTTTCCTTCTCATTGTATATCATGGAACCATTTCTTTCAAAAAATATGCAATTGTTCATTTATTCATTGTGAAATGCATACAATTTCTATCAGAAATCACGGAACTATCTCTCACTTATTTCTTAAATTTATTATGTTATTTGTTTCAAAAATTCTGGAACTATTACTTTTTCAGTAATTCTGAATTTTCATCAATTCTAGAATCAATCAATCGTTTTTCAATGTTTTCAACCATTTTCTGAAAATGATCCGTGGGTCACGAAGAAAAAAAAGCTCAGAGGGCCAAATGTGGCACGCGGGTCATGCGTTGAAGTCCCCTGGCTTACGTTTTCAAAAGCACAATTTCGGAGACATACAGTGCTTACGCTGAAGTGGCGCCTACGACGATTTTTGTTTCTACCTCCTTGCTTATTTCGCAACTAAAAAGCGCAATATTTCTGATTAGACAATTTATTTTCGTGTCGTTTCTTTTCCGTTTAGTCTTATATTGACGTATTTTTTTATCGATGAAAAAACAAAGCTATACGGGGAAATAATATTCCCATTTTTTATGCATTTTTGTGAAAAAATTGCGCAGCTAAGGGGTTAAAACATTATCTCCAACAGTTTTATTAGTTAAATTTAACATTAGCATACATTTAAATTTAACATTAGCATACATTTAAATTTAACATTAGCATACATTTAAATTTAACATTAGCATACATTTAAATTTAACATTAGCATACATTTAAATTTAACATTACCATACATTTAAATTTAACATTAGCATACATTTAAATTTAACATTAGCATACATTTAAATTTAACATTAGCATACATTTAAATTTAACATTAGCATACATTTAAATTTAACATTAGCATACATTTAAATTTAACATTAGCATACATTTAAATTTAACATTACAACATTTAGTTTTAACATTAACATACATTTGCTAGTAATATAATTAGGTTCCGCAGAGGAACATGGACGAGGTACATGTGTGGTTTAGTAGTAGTAGTAGTAATATAAATGATATTTTATTAAATCGACTTTTCAGCCCGAATTCCGCTCGCATTTATCTCGTCTTGCAATACCTCAACAATTATTTTTGACCATTAAAATAACTGATTTTTAAAAAAGTTTATTATCTGATTAAATTTATTAAAAACCTTGTGGTTCAAGGTAGAGTGGAATGACTCCTCGAATTCTTCTCTAACAATCTTCATAGGCTCTTTTTGATATAGGATCTCGCTTGGAAAAACGTCTAGACCAAGTGTGCACAGCCTCCGGCCCGCACTTGGGCCAAATGCGGTGGTTGTACACCTCTGGTCTAGACCTTATTGGTAGTCAATCCAAATATCCAAATGATGCCGTATACACCGAGAAAAACCATAATAAAGGACTAAAAAAAGTACTCATTTTTTTTCTGAAATTATTTTTACCACCAGCCGCTTTTAGTTTTTTTTAACATTTAATTTCTTTTTATATTATAAATTGTATTAATGGTATAACGCTCGTGAAATAGCAGAACATATTCCACTATCATACAAAATTCAAATATTTTTTTCGGATATGGTTTTCAAAAAAAAAGACGAATATCTTAAGATGTTTGAAACCTTTAACTCTCTGGAGATGATTTAATGCACTAATTTATTTCATTGTGAATTATTAATTGGTATTTATTTTTGTTGTCCCTAAAAGTAAGATCAAATAAATCAATCAATTTATTTTACCGGTTTTTCTTTTCCTAGATGTCGCGTGGATTTATTGAACCTTCAATCAAGAAATGGAAATAAAATGTGAGTATTTTCAATTATTTACAAACTTTCTTATGGATGAAAATATTGCGACATTGTATGTGACCGCTATATCTTCATCAGTATTTTAATGGTTGTCGAAGAGTTGCTCGTATAATTCGTACTTATACGAATAAGCTAAAAACAATCAGTAATAGATCCCTTCTTTGGTAAACTTCGTGCACAAAATATTTAATCTATTATCATGTTAAAAATAAAATTTACGAGATATTGTTAATGAACGGAATTGTAAACTGATGATCAATGAGATCAAATCATTCACTGATTTTTGACTGATACTGCACTTCCAAGAAAATTCATGGATTTATTTTAAGCCTCGAAGAAATATTTAATTATCGCACAGCCGTTGCATATTATAAAATAAATTCAAATTTTAATCAATTCTTAATTAATTTCGCTCAAAAAAATAAATCAAAGCCGATTTACACGAAGATGCAAACTCGTAGTAAGTTTTACTAATTTAAGTTTTACGATTTATTACCGTCACTAATAATGCTAATAAACACGCATTAATTTTGGAAGATATAAAAGTTTCTTGCATATATAAATCAAAAAACGGTGAAAAAAAAATGTGTTTTTTTTTAGCTTAGAATATTAACGGCACAAAACGGTACGATATGCATATGCTGTAATAACTTCTTATACCAAAGATAATTCCAAAACTTAATTAAGATTGCTTGCTAATCACTCAACTCAACATTAATTTTTTTTTTTTAGACTTGGGGGAAAAAATGGATTAAAAATCCAAGTTTTTTTCGGAGAATTTTGTACAAAAAATTGCGTCGGTAGAGAGAAAAAAAATTGTTTTTTCAGTCTTATATCCCAGGGTAAGAGAGATGAAAAAAGAAATTTTTTCTCCTTCAGAGAACTTCAGTGACTGACTAAGCTGACTTCATTAAGAACTACCCAACTAATCGCGACTTAATTAAAAAAAATTAATGAAAAAAAAAATCCGAGATATGCGGAAAATGCATGTATATATATTCCTCAGCACATCCTAAACTAAACAAAAACTCATAAAAAAAAATGTTTTTTTTTCTTCATAATTACCCAGAGAAAATTTTTCAGATGTGTCTCTCCGACACCCCTAGAGTGAGTGAGAGAGAGACTGTTTAAGTAAAAAAAAATATATTTTATCGGTATCTTTGCATAGCTTTTTCGTTAGTTCTTTAGTTGCTGCTAATGTTAAAACGTCATTACAAGTAAGGCAAAAAAATAAAAAATTAGGGGGGGGGGCGTAAAAATATTTAAAAAAAAAGATAGGAAAAAAAATCGATGATGCTGGAAAGACAAAAAAAAAAAAAAAATAGCTCTGTCGTTATCTGACCATTTTTTTTACTTGGTCCGATGCTCTTTAAATAGGTTTCGATGGATCGGTAGTAGGAGGGGGAAAAAAAAGTATATTTTTTCTAGACGTATAACGCTATATCGAGCGATTTTTCGGTTTGACGTTGATACAGCAATGGTGTAAAAAATAAGAGCAGTGTAGAGAGAGAGAGAGAAAGGAGGAGAAGTTTGTTGGATAATTGCGTCGAAGTATCCGTTCAGTAATTCGGATATTTTTCGGCTTGAAAGTGGCGATATCCGCTAATGTTGGAAGTCGGGCAACGGCGTAAAATGGTAGCCTGATGACTTGAAAAGCGATGGCGTTAGAAGACGACGAGACAGGAGAGAAGTAGAGAAAATGTGGCGAGAGAGGCAATCTTTGAGGCTTTCAATCATCTGCTTGCTCTGCAATTGCCTTCCATTTCCCCCCCCCCTCCCCACCGTCATACCATATAGGAAGATACCAATGGTTTGGTGGTGGTTCATGGACCATCCTTCTTTTTTTTTACTTAATTTTTTTTTTGGTCTTTATATATATAACGGTGCATCGGTCTTCGTAGCATCTCTGACTTACGATTCGATGCCGTTCACTAAGATTGATGTGTCCTCCCTCTTTTTTTTTTTAATTCTTATATTCCTGCTTACCTTATAATTTTTTCCCTAATATCATATAAGATATGGTAAGATATATATATATATAGAAGGCATTAATGTGTGTTGAGTCCCTTTATATGATATGCTACAGATTTCCTTTCAACTTTTTGGTTGTGTATATATATATACATATGGGGATCACGTTTTTTTTATATAAATTTTAATGGATTGAGAAGTATCTGAAAATTTTAAAATGTGTAAATTTGCATGATTTACAGTAATTTATATGTACGTTATACAGGGTGTCCTGTAAGTGTTAATGTTGCTTTTATCTCATTACCCGTTTGTCGTAGAGGTATGGTTTCAATTTGAAAAATGCTGAAAATATGTTCAAAAATAACCCTGTACCAGTTTTAAGAGTGAAAATACTGTTTAAAAAAAATCTAAGTTTTTATACTGTCCCCTCCTGTCCTCTAACTTCCAATCAGAAAGTTGTTGCTCAATCTTTTCTGAGTCCGACAAAAAAAAAATTCCATGTTTTCAACTGCAATATTCACTGAGATATTTTAATTCCAAAATCGGAGAAAAGTTGGGAAATAATAAAGCAAAAACTAACGGACAACGCTCTATTCCCTCATTTATGCTCTCTTTTCCCAACTTTTCTCCGAATTTCAAATTCGAACATCGCAGAGAATGTTGCAGTTAAAAACATGGAATCTCTTTTGTTGGACTCCGAAAAGACAGGGCAACAACTTCCTGATTGGAAGTTAGACGACAAAGGGAATGTATAAAAATGTAGATTTTTTTTTATTTTGTGAAACACTGTATTTTCACTCTCAACACTGGTAGAGAGTAATTTTGGAACACATTTTCCAAGCATTTTTCAAATCAAAACTCTACCGAAAAACGGTTGATGAGATAAAACGCCGCATTAGCACTTACAGGACACCCCTGTATATCCAACTGGCATTCGATTATGTGATTACCGGGAACTTTCCACGTTTTGGATATTATCAAAGTGAATGATTTTTAACCTTGTAAAATATTCATCATGTACGAGGTTCATTTCAAAAAGGATACGCAACTCAAGATTGCTGTGAAATGAATGGTGTTTAATATTCTTAGTTAAAATGATGACAGTTGTCGTTGAAAACTTGTTGAATCAGCCTGTGTTTTTGTTACTTTTCTTAGTGTAGGCCATTTTGAATGGTGTTAGAAATACCGTTCGTAGGCCACGGGGGGTACTGTGACAGTTAAACATCATCTGTACGTTGGACTCGGAACATAAATGACAAAAGGATGTAACGTTGAAGGTCAAGCGTTCCAGTCTTGAGTTGTTGTTATTGATAAATTACAGGTTAGAAATTTTGAAACGATGTTGAAATTGCAAACAAAAACAAGTGGAAAGTCCATCATCCACGTATTTTCAAAATATTTAGACAAGCACAATAAGAGATGAAAGAAATTATTACTTTTGCTTCAGATCACTGTGGAATCATCACGTGAAATATGTGTTACGGCAGTGTATTACCATGAGACTTCCTACGGTAGCACGTTGGGAAAATCAATGTGCGTTTCGTTTCGTTCGTTTCCGGGTTCTTCAGGATGGACCCCATTCTATTTTTGGCGTGCCAGCTTGCCGAAGATTCCAGCCTGTGGGGTCCGGCTTCAAGATATGGGACGATGAAGATCACTGCCGTTCCTCTTGCTAAGATGCTGGGGGAGGGGGGAATAGGATGTATGAAACAAAACTGGTGTTCATCACCTGAAGATGAACCGGCATTATTTCCCAGCGAGGATGAAACGGGAAAGTACGAATCGATACATCACCAAGTTGGATCAACTTGCAACGTGGATGGGTCTTCCGATTTTACAGAACAATGCTCTGCCACATTTGTGCAGCAGACAAATTTACTGAGCGAGTAGTACCATTCCATACTTAGATACGAAACTCTTTTTTTCTTGTTAGAACAGCCTTTGTGGTGACATTGATTTCTCTCCATGAAATAGCTATCTGTAAAGTTTTCATGGGCCCTAAATCACTCATCCCTCAGATTAGCAATTTCTAAGGATGTGGGAAGTATACTCCCCACCTGCTTCTTCTTATACCTCTTAAATACTCTTTTCGCAAGCGCATATCGCATTAGAATAGTTTGGGCTTGCCATTATATGACGCCAATATAGTCAATAAAACAAAAATTTTGTTTCATTTATTGGTATTCTAGGGACAAAAATAACTCACAAATAAAGAATTTCGAAAAGAAAAAAAATGCCCACGAAAGGGTTAGTTTAAAAAAATTGAATACTTTGTGATTGGAGTAAAACTTCAATTGAATTTAACTCGCAACTCAGCTGCAGTGATTATTCAAACCATCTAAATACCGAACCAAAATAATGTTCTCAGTGAAGTAGCCAATCTCTCGAAATCCTGGTCATTGAGAGGTAAAAGCAAAACTGTAAAAAAAAAGATTGCTTACAATAAAAATAAGTATGCAGAATAAAAATGTACGTTATTTATGGGAATGACCATATTACAGCATCAGCAAAATGCATAATAAATAAATGCAAAATTTTCTAATTTATTACAGAACGTAAATATAGGTATGTTCCAAAAAAAAAAAGACAATTTTGCTTATGTATATCAAATCTTTACCTCAATAAAATTCTCGTTAAGTTAAAACTAACACAAACGTTTCAAAATATACAGATTCTCAATTTGGTACGGCAATAAAAACATCTCGTAATGTATATGAGGAGCAGAGAAAGATGGAGAGGCATGTATATAAATATATACGGTACTAAGAATTCACTAAGCCTCCGCTTACACTTTGATATTTTCTGAGCTGGAATAAAAAAATAGGTGGAGCGGGGTACATGTGATACTGCATGCGGTATACGCAACGACAGCGATAAACTGTAATGAATGTCAACTCAGCACTTTATTTTATAACTGCAACCGACGTTATTTGTTTTTATTTTCTTCTTCTTGGTATAGTGTTTCCATTGTGATTTATATGAGCTTTACACGAACTCCAGTTATAAAGTTACGAGGTAGTTTACCTTTAACACACGCATTTCACTCACTTGAGGTATAGACGTTTTTATTCGGATGGAAAAGAGGTCTCATATAAGAAGTCGAGTGAAGAAGCCATCTTGGTGGCCCTGCCGTTCTCTACTACTTGACCCATCGGACAGCTTTTTAATCGCATGTTATACAAGCTTTATAAATCTCAAGCTTTACGAAGACGTTTGTCTGGATCTTCGTCAGTGTAGAGTTAGGAAGAAGAGCTTTTTCCAATTCTGATTTATTTATTCGATTATTTATTATCTTCAATCACGTTGATACGTTTATTTTTTCTTTAGTTTCATTACCATTTGGTGTTGTGTTTTATTTCGTTTTCTATGTTTTCCCTAAGATTTTCATTCCTACAACTTCTATTGATTGCAATATTATGGAATTATCACGATGAAATGATAATAAAATACAGTCGAAGTTGGTTAATTCCAAGTCCAAATTCACGGAAAAAAGTTTGAATTATTCAATTAATCTATCCTGAATCCGTAAAATGACTACAACTTGCAATTTAATAATCAACATTCACATAGGATAATAACTATCGATTATTAAAATTTTATCATCAGTTATGAAACTGTTTCCCAAATTTTAATAATTTCTAATTACCAATCTTAGCATTGATTTTGGAAAGTTTTGATCAAATATGAATGATGTCCTTCCCTGGTTCACTTTTGATAATGTGAACCCGCTTTACACAATTATTCCACAACCACACTGACAGTGAAATAATTCCAGAATACTCATCAGAACATTGAATTCCGATACTAAGATATCCAAACTGCCCCACTTATTGATCCAGCAAAAGAGGATTAGGCTACCCATCAAATAAATACGCTCGAAGGATCTAACATGAATGTTATGGAATCAAAGTAATGGAGAAAACGTCTGCCACGTCGACCGCGATGTCGTTTTTCCTTTCATCTTCTAATTTGAATATATATTTTAAGGTCCAATAATAATCTGATGAAACTGAATTATCTCTCAAGTGTTGATTGAAAGGTAAGCATTATTCCGTTGTTCTGGAATCAGCATCACCGCAGAATTTCTTGACCATGTTCAAAGCCTGATTTACAGAAACAGTTCATGATTATCCGTTTCAAAGCTGTTTTTTCCAAATTTTGCTCATTATCCTTATTCTATCAAGGAAATATGCTTTCATTAACGTATTACGATCTGAACTTCCTGATACTTTCTATACTCTTAATGATGAAAAGATTCATATTTTGTACAATATACCATGACCCTGTAGGTTGAACAACATAATCAGTATCAAGTGGTGAACATTCTCGATGCACTTCAGCTGAACAATGTTAAAATGGGCATTAAATTATATATATATATTACTTATGTACAAAAAGTAGAGAAATACAGAATACGTAAACTTTATCGGTCTTTAAAAATTTTTTGTTTAACAACTTGATCGAGAAAATCTAACTCTTGATTTTAAAGTGAAAGACTTCTTGTAGAAATTTTTCTAACTAAATTTGCACGTACAAAAATCCTAATTTTTTTTCCTCCAACTTGGAATCTCCCAAAAAATTCGAATTTTAAGATTATATTCGATGGAAAACTGAAGGCAAATTCGTATAAGTTTGAATTATCCAAAATTCGAATTAACTAAGTTCGTATTAACCAAGTTCTACTGTATTTACTCTTTTTTTTTTTTTTTTTGGAAAAGATGATCATCGATTCTCAAAATTAGACAATCCGAATCAGTAAAACTTTTCTTGAAGGGTCACCCTCCACCCCTTGGAAAAATGGTCTTTCCAAGACGTGACTCTTCAGTAGAAGTCATGCGGCTGGAAAAATTCTGGAACAAGAAAACTGTGGCTATTAGGAGGTGGCCTTTCACAGGCATTTTATTATATATGAAAATTAGAATTGAATTTTACATTTAAAAGCAATACATTCAATGCAAGCTCGAGATTGAGTTCGCCATTTAAAGCATAAGATAAGACAAGTAGCAATATTTTATTTCCTTAATTATTTTATTCCATAAGAAGCTTCCCCCCACCCCAACCGGCAACAATGCCCACAATGGCCTTTGTGTGAGCAGTAAAAAAACTCATCTACAATGTTTGAAGCGATGCGACAGACAACGAAATTGTTTAGCAATAATAGTTTTCATAGCATGTAAGAATCGTATATTTAAAATGTATGTAACTATGGTGTTCTCTTGAATAGCAATTATTCATTTGATTCTAACGAATGATTCATTGTGAGATCCATAGAACTGTTTAAACATGATTTTTAGCAACAATAGTTTTTAAAGTGTAATAATTGTTTTTATACATAATGTTAATAATGTTATATAAAGCTTCTAATTTCTCCAAAAACCTTTAAAAATACTTTATAAATCTTTTATACATAAAAGATCTAATTTTATATCTAATTTGAATAAAATTAAAAAAAAAATGTTTCTCAAAGTCAATATTATAGGATAAAATTAAATTTACATGAAATTACTGTTTTTATTCATTTTACAGACAGTCGTTTTTTTTTAAATACACTTGAACGAATTCTCAAAAGTTGAATCCAAATTTAATTAGCATTTGAATGTTATGCATTAAAGCCGGTATTACACTATAAAAGGTATTTAACAAAGATCTCGTATAAAATCAGTTTGACAAAGAAATATAATAGTGTAGGCTAGTGGTCAGCTTTGATAAAAGTCGTGCGTTCAGCATTCCTTTTTATCAAAGTTAGCTTCCTCATCCACAATATTTGATAAAAGATTTGTGTCGATGCACACTTTCTATCCTGCAGTTTCAATCGCTAAAAACCACATAGATACTTCGTGAATTGATGAAATAATTAAAAAATTAAATTAATATTAAAATTAAAATAATAAAAAATGAGTGACAGGTAGCCAGAGAGAGTGGGAGCTACAAAGACCTTTATATGTGAATATCAGATATTTGAATTTCTCTATGGGCAATTCATGGTCTTACCCCTCTTCCCACAAGCATCTTTTTCTTCCTATTCTTTAAAGTCGAAAGCATGACAATGAAAAAAGGTTAAATTTGCTACAGCAAACTGGTAAAAAAAACTTGATCCGTAGCTACTACCAGCAAGAACACAAGTAAACTCAAACTGACCAAAAACTTGTAAAAAAAATTTTTTTATAAATCTTTTATACCTTCTAATGTAATCCATTTATTGCCTTTAAAGACATTTTATAAAATAAATTTGAATAACCAACCTTCCATTCAAACAGGTAGACCTATATTAAGCAAGATCTTTGCCATAGAACTTTTATGGTGCGATGCCAGCCTTACGTTCTTATTAATTTCTTTCGCAGGTTGTATTAATTGTTTTACTACTGTATTTAAAACAGAATAATAATCAATAAATTACTGTTTATTATTTTGGAAATAAAATCGACGTTGGAGGTGCAAGCGCCGCCATCCTACAAAATTATGTTATAAGATACGTACAAGCCTCGGCAGATAGGTTAAGAAATACGATACAAAATGCAATCCTATTTGAATTTCGTGTGTCATTTCTGATTAAATCATCAAACTTATTAGTCAGTGATATTTTTATCACTTTAACTTGCGATGATAACAAGATAATGGTATAGAAAAAAAATGTAGAAGAAGAGGGGAAAAACGCTATTTCAGGTTCAGTCACCCGAAGACTAAGTAGTTTGCGGACACAATACGATAGCACTTAATATTTCCTGCTATTAAATAAACGTCATACAGCGAGAGAAAGACGTGCTTGACCCTCACACAGCAGGTAAAATACATTTATGTATATAAAAATACGTGAAAGGGTGAGGTCACAGGAAGTTCTGAAATTCGTGTATTTATTGTGAGGCGCATATTAAAAACTTGTGCATCAAAAAAAAAACAAAAAAGTTAAGATATGGTCAGGTAAGAGAAAAAAAATATTTTCTAGTGACTGTCATGGTCAATGGCAATGAGCTCGTCGGACGAGATTCTAAGAGATTTTAAAAGATTGAGGATTACAGGTTGTTATAAGAAGATTGATAATTGTTATGTTGGAAAAAAAATATGACTTTTTCCTTGGTTTTTTTCTTGGAATAATATTATTTATCCTTGACGAGATATTCCCTGACGAGGGTGTATTGATATCTCAATTTACTCACGGGGAAAATTTAAGATACATGTATTATACGATACAAAGTGCTTGCAATAATATGTTAGATATACCAACTTGAAATGCGTGAGAAGAAGCTAAGAGGATTAATACAAGTAAAGAAGCACGTGTATGCCGTATTCGTCTTGTGATAAAAATTAATAAATTAATTTTATTCTGCAAAGAATACACCCAATTTACTTTTATATGGGTATTTAGCATTTTTTTTAGGAATCTGGAACGAATTGAAGATATCTACATTATTTTAAATGTGTAAATGTGCTTTTCATAATGCGATTTTCATCCATTTTACTTCTATCCTTACCTATATAGGCTTGCTTTCCTCTGCATCACTAAAGGTGCGCGTGTAAAAATTAAAAAAAAAAATAAAACCTTTTCTACAGTATTTCAAAATCTTTTGAGCCGCTTGAGTCTATCTTTAACAGTTTTGTTTTTATTATTATTTTCTTTCGAAACAAGTCAGGACTTCTGGGCCACCTTTTATTTTTCTCACGTTTTTCAGCTTTTTCGTGAAATTTGCTTCTGTGTATTTTCTGTTGCGGTATTTTAGAGACATCTGACATCCATATTTTTATGGGCATTATTTCTTTTCTCTTTTCTCTCTCTCTCTCACTCACTATCTCGTAGGGCAATCCGCCTGTTGCGTCTCTTGCATTTGTATATGAATTACTCCCCATTGAATTATTTTATTACATTAATTACTGATGTACCTTGGTTGTTCTAAGCATGGAAGGTTAGCCTAAGTTTCTCTTTTCGTCACAGTCTGTTGTTCATATTTTTAGTTGTTCTCATTTACGACAGCTTTTCTGTCGAACTCATCTTTTTCTCCATGACCATCTTGCATTTCCGAATTCATCGAAGGCATTAGTTTTTATTATGAAATATAACGTTTACATTTTTTATATATTTCAAGTTAATTTTATTATACGCATTCTCTTTTTATTAGTCCTTTTATTTCCATCCATGTATTAACGGTTTCATATGACTTGTTTGCCGCAACATACTCTTTTTGTGGCTGTTCTTTCATCTGATTTTCGTTGTCCCTTAGAATATCCGAGTACCACAAGGGTGCCGCATGGTTACAGGTTGAGAACCACTGCCATAGAGGGTTAACTGTTAACACCTCAAAAACAAGAACCAATAAAACTTTTTCATGCTGATATTTGTATGCAGCAGGCTAAAATCATTTTTAATGATGCAGTTTCTTTTCGGACGCAATTTCATTGTTGTTCAGTGTAGTTAAACACCAGCTTTCATCATGTCTATTTACTAGTATTAGAATTCAAAACCATCGAGTTTGCAGCTGTAATGAGCTTTCATGCGACTACTTAATATTCATGGAACCATTTTCTTATGCATTTTAATCAGAGTTCCGTCTGAGAAGTTTTTCAAAAAGAAAGGCATTCAAATGGTATTTGAATAGAAAAAAATATATATAATTCGTCTTTATTTAAGTCTCGCGCATAAGAAACGGTCTCGAAACTAACCGTCAGCAGCTGTCGTCGGTTACCACCGTCATTTTTCATGCAGCCCTGTCTTGCAAATGACATATTCTATTTTAAAAATTTCGTAGAAAGAAACACAATTTTTTTTCTCTCTCTTCTCTCCTTCTTACATTTCACATTTAAGATGAGATTTCTTCTCCCTCGCACGTCTTGGTTCCTCCTGACGTTCTTTTTCTTTTCTTTTTTCTTTGGTTCTGTGGCTGATTTTAGGGGATTCGGTTATCAGTACATAAGACGTTAGATATCTGACCTTTAGTGATAAAAAAGCTTCAACAAATGTCTGAGAGGAGGAGAAAAATATGTAGTTTAACGACGAACACGATGCAGATTAAGAAAAAAATAAGAGAGAACCTCGGTAACAGATTGGTTGTTCTCACTGTATGTATGGGAGATAAAAAAGAACAGATTCAAAACGTTGACATGTAGCGGTGACTTTAGCGAATCACTGCCAAGATAATTTTCCTCTCTTCACCCTTAGCATTCATTATTATTATTTTTAGACCCCAACTCTGGGAGTCATTTTTGTAGAGTACTGAGGGATAAGGAGCTGTGTTGTGTGCATTCATTACCTCGAGATGTAATCTTTATAACATCCGAGTACCAATTGTATACGTGTATATTTTGTCTCTAAACCGAACCTTTGCCGTTTCACTAAATAATACCCGGGCTATTTATATATACGTATTCTCTACCTTTTAAATGTAATTTTAATGCGTGGGGTTCAGAATAATCTGAAATTTCTATCATCTAGATTTCATTAGATATCAAAAAATTGTTTTGAGACAGAAACATATAAATAACATCCGGGAGGCAATTTTAAACAAAAGATAATATTTTTAAATTAAAACGATGCATTTTTTATGTTAAAATTGGAGTACACAAATTTTACAACCACACCGAAATTAAATGCAATCATAGTGTACGTACTGAATCAGATATATCTGTGTGTGCGTGTAACATTCTTGAAGCAGTTTCATTACGCAAACAACTGTGATACGCATTTTCTTATTATGAATAATGAGAGTTTGGCTTGATATTTTCGTACTTTTTGCGTTCGTAGCACCCTTGGGAATGAGATTAGAATTATAAATACCTAGAGGTACCTCTGCCTGATCTTAGAGCACTTCGGCGTTACTTTATGGTGAGTGACATGCTGGTTGAAAATTGCCGCTCTATTATTGCTTAATACAATGTTATCCCCAAAGTTTATAACGGCAACTCAGATTCCCGCAGCACATAATATAGGAGACTAGCAGATATTCGCTTCAATAACACTCTCTCTACAACTTCTTGAACATAACTAACTTCTTAAACTACAATAATTTTTCTTTCAAAAACGCATCAGAAATTTTTGAAATATCTATATTAAGTCGCGAAATAATTACAATTTGTTTTAATCTACCAAGCACTTTTCACGTTGATAAAGTCATAAAACATTGCTTGTTTGACACTTTAACGTGAAAAGCAATGTTAGAATTTTTCTGGCTCTTACATTCTTTACCACTTTTATCCTCCAATGATAGCAGAGTATGCTGTGCATTATCATCATTTGCGTCTGTCAAATGAAGGTGCGAAACCCTTGGTTACCTTGAGAATAGAGCTGCCAACTTAGTTATTTTCCAACTAGATCTGGTCTTTTTTTGTCCATTGGGTTGGAAAAAGTACCCATCTAGTGGTTTTTCTCTGGTCTCTTTCAAAATCTTTTCCCGTGTACCAATACTAGTCTATTATTAAATTACGTGAAAATATAAAAATTTTCCGGGAAATGTAGGACGTGTGGTAGTCTAAATAATGACTAAAATTAATTCTGGTTATTTAAGTGCAGTTTCTAGTTGTTTTTGATGAAGAATCTAGTTGGAAAATTTTTTGACTGCGTTGGCAACACTGCCTGTGAAACCGTTAGGTTTTGAAATAAATGAAAAATATTGATAAATATATTTTCTCGTTGTGAAAAAAAAAATTTCAGTGTGAAGAGTTCCTTAGATTCTGTATATAATTTCAAGGGTTATTATCCTTATTTATCGTTTATTATCCAAGGCAAAAAATCCATCAATAAAAAAAAACTTACGGTTTAAGTTTTTCCAAAGAAAATTAAAATAAACTACAAGCTCTTACAAGTTTGGGTGGGGGGGGGGGTTGAATTTTCCTGAATTACATTGGAAATTCATCTGAACTGCTAGCATTTATTTATCTCAAAAATCAACTGAAGCTAAATAAAAAGTAAATGAAAATTAGATAAATATATAAGGGAGATATAACCCAAACTACGATTTCGAAACTGCTTGTTCAAATCACTCGTCGATAGATGGCGTTAGTTGTTCCTCCTCTTCCTCTTAATTATTATCTAGAAAAGACATTGAAAATATCTTCCCTGAATTAAAATTTCTGTTTCATTTTCAGCATGATAAACAAAAACAAAAAAAATCAATGACTTATTCACTTTTTACACACACTCTTGATATTTATGTAATACTCCACGTAATTATCAGCTGCAATTTTTTGTTTACCCTTCAAGTCCCTGAAGCAATTGATTAATAATTTGATAAATGTCATCACGATCAGTATAACTATGCATTATTAGACTATTATTAAATAGTAAAATTATTTTTATGAACTAGAAAATATTTACAGAAAATATAATTTTTTCTCCCAAAAACATATAAATATCCTATTTCAATAAACACATCGTTGAAGGAGGTTTTGGTTAACGTTGTTTATATCAGGGATGGTCAAACCTTTTCCAAGATGTGCCGCAATCAAGATTATTTTCGATGCGCGTGGCACTCCACGAGTTGATCACACAGACCATACATCCCGTTTTTACGGGATAAGAGTTCACTTTCTCCGTTCTTGCAAAAAATTGTTCCGCTGTCCTCTTATTTTGGCAAAACTGTTCAGTTTGTCACTTTTTTAAGTTCTAATTTCATTTTTATCGAGTCATAAATTCGAGAATCGTAATGCAGATTGTTTATATACGTATTATCGGTATTAGTTTATCTTACCTACATAGACACCGGAACCTGAGGACTCCAGCTGCATGCCCCTCCCCAATGAACTTTGTAAGAAGGCTTGGGCTTGGCGCCCCCTCCCTCCGCCCCAAGAATTCGTGGATGTACAAAGTAATTGTAATCCCCCCACCCATGCGGACGATCCTGAATTTCGTACCCATCCCTATGGCCAAAGATTAAAATCAAACATGAATGCATTGAATAGAAAGTCATCATATAATTATTATTTTAAGAGTGCTTATACCGTATTAGATATAGGTTTGGCAGCCAACAAGACGATCGTTCACAAGAGAAGGATCGTTTAAAAAAGTTGGAGAGAATTTCTGTGATTCGAAAATGTAATCGATTTTTTTAATTTATAAAAATCATTCTCGTGCCACTTCTGATACCATGGTGTGTCGCGGATCGGACACCCCTAGTTTATATCATTGTTTTGAAGTAGTCTTTGAAACATACATGCTCAGCCGATGCCCGTGGGCCAAATATGGCCGTGACTCTTCTGATGTAGGCCGCGACCTCGAAGTTAATTAAGGTAAAAATGAACTCAAATGTTTACATTATTATCCTTTGGAGTTTTTTTTTTCCTTTTAATTGGAGCCCTTCCACTGTTACTTCCACTAGATTTGAATGAGTGCGGCGTATGGCTGAAATGGCATCACCATCTAGGGTGAATAGATTTCTTTTTAAAAAAAATTACATTGATTTTTTTGGCTTTAAAATTTTCACTGCAATGTAAAATATAACACTTTATTTGACAGCAGCCCGCAACCTTTTATCAAATCAAACAAATGGCCCACGAAAGATTACCAAACTGTCAAGTAGCCCGCTACAAGGTACTAAATCCTTTGATTTAACCGCGAGAGGTTCCCAAATCACTGAACTGGCCAGCATTCCCTAAAAAGATTAAGCACCCTTGCTTTTGAAAAAACACATAACACGATTTTCATTTAAATTTAATTTTGAGTATTTAAACAAATTAAATATTCTTATTTTAAATTTCATTAAAATTTTTAAAATCTATCTTATTAATAAAACTTATATATATGATTGCACATTATATAGACAGCATAGCATTATGTAGCGCATAGACAGCATGTACTTTGATAAGTATGCATAAATTAGTTTCGAAAACAATTGTGATCATGCAAACTCTTGCATTCTGGAATGGGGCGCGTTTGTCAAGGTTTTTCTAGCAAATATTTGAAAATACGAAAAATAGGATTCTCCCGGGGCCCCGAGGGCGGAGGCCTGTCAGTCTGCCCCGCATGAAGGACCCAATTGGACTCTTATCATTATAATGATATATAAAAATTTATGTAAAAATTAATCGGTCATGAAAAGAGCACCCATATGATAAATCTATCAACTTTACTCAAACAACTAATTCTAATACGAAGCGTAGATCCGGGGGGGGGGGAGAGTCGATGGGGGGAATAGAATGATCACCCCTCCCAAGAACCGAATAATGCGGAAAAAAGTCAACTGTCTTGTAAAATACGGGATGATTCAACAAACCTATACAATAAATCACGCATATCAACACATTTCTTGGATACCCGCTTGGCTATTATACACTCGGTATTTAATTGGGATGCCGATCGTAATTTCAAGCACAAAGCACCGAGCACTCTTAGATGCTTAAACGAGCACCGAACACGTTGAACCAACGCCATTCTTTTTTTATTATGTACTATTATTATTTGATAAAGACGCTATCACGTTGTTTATTTACTCAAACAGGAACGTCAGAAGACCAGCATCACGAATTGCGCATGCATGCAAGCCTACCTTTTCCAATACACGCACGTTTACCGATCATATCCGCCGTCTAGGCCAATACCTAGCGTCAACTCGACTATACCCTATGAGCTTACCTTCATCACTCGTGCTTTCCACCCAGTTTTATAGGAAGCATATCCATCTATAGGCTTATGTATACACACACATACGCATACCATTCAATAGGCAAGGGGGTGGAGTGATTACATTCGTGTGTATGGTACCTGAGAGAGAGAGAGAGAACGAATAAAAAAATGATTTTTTGGCAACCATCTGCAATCTTCTCAACTCACGTGTGATGATTAACAATATGATGAATGAAAGATGGGTTCGGATCACGGTCGTGATCTTAACCCTCATCGTATGGAGAGAAGATGGGCGTTTGGTTAAGAGGAGAGAGAGAAAAAAAATGCATATATGCTGTATGAACAGGGCAGGCGCGAGATCGTCTATGGAAAAACGATAAAAGATTGATATCTTTCATGATCGGCTGATGTGTGGAGAGAGAGAGAAAGAGAGGAGAGAGAAAAAAAAACGAGAGAGATTGGGAGATTTTTTTTTTAAGGACGTGCCAGATGATAGGTCGGATTTTATGGGTTTTCCTATATTGTTCATGGATTATACACACTTCAAGTCTTACTAAGCTTAAATGGTAATTGACTTAAATACTGCATATACACGGTGTCTACTCTAATAGCTAAATCCTATACCAGTGGTCCTAGATGAGAATTCCTACTGTTGTTTCAATGGTATCATGGGAGCCCGGATTACGTGCATATGTACTAAGAAATGCTGAAATATGACCTGAAAATAGAGATAAATTTGCATTTAAAAATGCAAGATATGCCATAAAATCAAAATGTGTGCAAAAAATGAAAGCATACTCACCTAATAATGCCGAAATGTGGTAAAAAATGAAAAATACACGCAAAAAAAAAAATTAAATTGAAAAAGAAAATTTAAAATGAAAAAAAAAACGCATAAAAAGTGTGAAAATATACACGTAAAATTTCAGCAACTGTGAATAAACGACACCAACAAGGAATAAACTCTTTCTACACAAAAAAAAAGGATTATAATTATACATAGCTGTATTTTTTAATGAAATGACACTTGAAGAAATGCTTTCTAAAATGCCAAAAAAAGTGTATGATGGGCTTTTGACAATGCATTTGCCATGTATATTCAAATACACATGGGACCATAAAGCATATATGCTCAATCTATAGCCCTCGGAGTTATCTAATGTTGGCCTAATTAGGCTCAAAAATAATTTTGTAAAAATTAACAAATTCACAAATTACTTAAACCAGCGCTGTATCTAGGTTTTTTGCCACCCAGGGTAAACGTGATTCAGGTGCCTGGGGCACAAACATTATTTTGCCGCTCCCACAGCTTTAAAATTTGCCAATTTTGTAACGGTGTTTTTATAACTTTGTTCCCATATAAAATTGCCACCCCCTTAATTTTGTCGCCCCGGGGCTGTTGCTCCCCCTGCCCCACCTCTAGTTCCAGCTCTGCTTAAGCAACCCGCCGCACATTACCAGAGCACTTAAGCGGGCCATGGTGCAGTTATAAGCGGCCTATAAAACGGTTCCAAAAAGTGACTCGTGACATATTTACAGATTTCTTACAGTTCTACATCACTCAGTTAGCCGCATCACATTGACGGATCACTTAAGTGACCCGCCGTTCATTTACAAATCACTCAAGAGTGACCTGCGATATATTTACAGATCACTCAAGTGGCCCGTGCTACAGTTCCACGTCACTCAAGTAGCCCGTAGCACATTGATAAATCACTTAAGTGACCCGCGGCACATTTACAGATCACCTAAGTGGTATGTGGTACAGTTCCAGAGTAATTAAGCTGCCGGCGGTGCAGTTCCACATCCACAGCTCTAGGTTCCTTAAAAGGCCCGCGGCACATTTTCCTGTTCACTCAAAGGGCCCACAGTGCATTTCCACGTGAGATTCCCAGATCACTTACGTGATACACAGGACATTTAGAGATCACTTCAGACTTAAGTGGCCCGCTGTATATTCACAGATCACTTAAGTGGGCGGCGACACATTTTCAAATCAGTGAAGTGGCCCGCACGCCCCTAGAGGTCCAGAACCCTTGCCATAGAGGATAAAGAATTGCATGTACGTACGTACGTAGTACGCAGAATTTTCTCGAGAGGGACGTTTTCAGATTTTTTTTCCTTCGGGGGGGAGGGGTCGTTTTTCCCTGTAAAATAACACTATAATCTTGGCTCAGCGTACGCCAATGCACATGTGTATCCGATTCTGAAACAAAAGAAAATTCATTCGTAATACCGAAATCCAAAAATACGATATTGATTAGATCGTTTTTAGTTTCGAAAAACAGAAACTAAAAATATTAAAATGGGAGAGAGAGAGCTTTTCTCTTTTTCCGCAATATCTCTCACAGCGTGCGGATGGAAGAAAAAGCGTCTATTTAGGAGCGCCATCTGTCGGCGCCGAATAGCGTGAATGCGAGGAGGGAAGATGCGGACGCCTCTCATCAGTGTTGTTCCTTTCCGTATAAAGAGTTTTTCTTCTTTTTGTTTGTAAAAGGCGAAAAAGGGCCGCCCCGTAAAAGTATCTTTAAACGCTTCTTTGAGTCGCGCGCGCGCGTTCAGCAGAAGCCGTTTGTTTCGAAAGTTGTTATAGCGCTGATTCGCACGTGATTTGGCGTGTTTGCCCGCAATTTTGGAGAGAGAGAAAAAAAAATAGTTATAAATATTTTTTTTCTTCTTATTATTCTGGTAATGATTATCTTGTAACAATCACCGTTAAAAAACAAAAAGAAGAATCGAAAAACAACGCAAAAGTGTTTCTCGGAATTCTGTGAATCCTGATGCACGTGAGTATTTGTTATTGATCATTTTTATATCATAACTTATACTTTAACGATTCAGATATTGATTTTTTTCCATACATAATTTGATCTGAAGCAATGATATTGAATGACATAGATTTTCATATGCATTAGGCGTATTGCAGGGGCCAATGTATTGTAATTTCATTGATCGTTTATTTTTATCGTTTGTTACCACCCTTCAGAAATATGTAACCTAACTTGGAAAATTTATTGAATAATCGTTAATCTTTGCTGAATTTATTGGGTATATGTACTGTGACTGAAAATTTACACATTTGTGCATATTTTTAAAATGCATAGATCAAGGGTTCTTCACACGTGCCCACGGACCCCTTGGGAATCCTTGTAAAGATTTGAGTTATTATGAGAAAACAATTTACTTATTGTTTTTACCTTGCAAAATATACTGAATATTATTTTATAAATGGGTCCGCGGCTTTCAATTTATTGCCAAGAGGTAACCATGGACTTTATCTCATTAGCACGAAGGGTCCGTGGAACACGGAATGTTGAGAACCCCTGTCATAGATATCGCAAATAGTTATTGTATATAATACATCGACTTAAATTTCCATGAAATAATTATGTGATTCTGATGTACATTGATACCTAAAATTGTTTCTAAATTCCAAAATTATGTGTCGTTAATTTATGCAAGCCATATTTCTTCTCCCCCCCCCCTTTCCTCATGGAGAAGGCTAATGGGGATCTATACGCCTCCAATGACCCCTTAGGAGGGGTCCTGCATGAGTCTTATTATTATAATTACTTTACATTATAAATCTACTATTGAGTGGTCCGTGATGAGTTATGGAATAATGTCCCGCCGTCAGAGGTGTGGGTGGGTTATAAAGCAGTATGCTTTTTTAGAATCTTCTCGTATGTTCCATGAAATATATTGGTTGGATTCAAATTTCAGTCATAATAAATGTTCATTCATCGCTATCATTATTCGATTGTTATTTATAACCTCCAGAGCCGTATTAAAACACGGAGGTCCACCCGGGGGGGGGGGGGACCTTCATGAGGGGAAAGTCCAGAGGAGGGGCCTCGTGTTATATAGATCTGGTAGAATTTTCGATAGTAAATATGCAGATTTTCAGGTAGGTAGCTAATATATCCGGTAGGTAAATTAATATATATCAACATAGTGGAGTAAATTAACTTATAGTGATCCCCAAACACTGTTTGTCGTCGTGTTTTCGGATGCCGTGAAATCGATGTGTTGAATATTGTTTTGGGAACGAAGTTATATTTGTGTGGCAATTATGAGAGTAATTTTTCAACTGGTGTGTCGTGTGTTTTAATTTAGGGTGACGTTAAAGGGACTTGAAATCAGGTAAGAATTCCACGAAATGTTTGAGTTTCTATTTTCAAACTAAAGAGTGCCGCGAACGCGGAGAGTTTCGAACTCTCTACTTTAAGTCTAAAACTGCTGAATGATATTGGGATCCTCCGTACCATGGAATTCAACCTCTAAAAATATGAATAATCTCTGCTTGGGCTTCCTAAACTTTTCATATCCGTAATACCGTTTGAAAATTTAATTTTCCGTTGTAACCCCCCCCCTCCCCTACGCGTAACGTGCCGATTGAATTTCATGGTTCTATAACTATTTTCAATATAATTTTACCCCCAAAATAACTTGCAGCAAACCTTAGATGATGTCACGAAACTAGGGCGTGTGTGGCACATACTTTCAGAATCATTACTCTATGGTCTATGCTATTTGGAGAATATTTAATTCAATAAGTTCTACTCTTGAACCTTTCAAAAATTTATGAATTTAGTCAAATAAATGAATAGTTACGTTTTCAGTTACACTGCAGTTATCAAACTGGGCTTCGTCACAGAAACAAAGAATATTTTTGCAATCTATTAAAAAAATTTAAAGAAAAGATATATTAATATTTGAAATTACACCGAAAATATGTGATGTGATGAAAATATTTATCATTGCCAATACACAGTTTTGGTTTAAACGGACCGAATGATACAAACCACTCTATCTATCCCTTTTACTGAAATAAGTTGATACACGCTCATGTGCTCTGCATTCATGAGATGAATATAAATTTTAAACGCCAATTTCGTATTTTTGACCTCAACTTAAATCAGGTGGTTCTTAACCGGAGGTCCTTAGAGATTTCAGTGCTGGATGAGTTTAAATGAGATTGCGATTAACTCATTGTTTCACATTGATATATACTGAATATTATTCTAAAAAAGGGAGCTCCGGCCCTCATTTTATTGGCACAGGCAATCCGTGGACTTTTTGTTATTGGTTCAAAGAACCCATTGAACCCAAATTTTAAAACCCCTGATTTAGATCGATGATACTCAAATCTTTCATGTTCCAAGAATCCGCTAGAAATAGGTAGACTGCGCATCCCTCGAAATGTGAGCAAAACGTATAACGCGCTTGCGTGAACCTAGAAATGCATAAGAGGTTGACGTGTTAACCGGGTGACGCACTAACGAGATTTGACTGTATTAGCTCATGTTTTCTTTTTTTTCCCCTTACTCGTACTTTACTTGTTTTTTCCACGCTTGCTCATTGTTTTTCGAGTACCTGAAATAAGCGTGCCATAGGAGTCCACGGCTGAAAAAATCCATCGCTGAACATGCGCGGAGCATGTAAAAATTTCGATCGGGCATGTATTTTTTCCGACCACATGTCCGACGCATGGGCATATATATAAAAAAACTGTAAGCACTTCAGTTTTTTTTTTTAAATGGAAGTGTTCCTACACACATGCAAGCAATTCTACAGATGCGCTTTCTTTGACAGTCATGATGCAAATGTGTAATTAACGTATTTTGATCTATTTCTACGGTCCTAATATTTTAGCAGCCCAGTGTGGCTCATGGGCGTTCATGTACTGTAAATGGGCTCATAGCCTGGAATCTTTGGCGGGTCCCCAGGCAGGGATATTTTAAAAGCCTTTCTCTAAAGGTTCTCGGTTAATTTTACGTCTTTAGTAAATTTAACTGTTTCGTAATTAACGGGATTCGTCCTAGGCCAGGGTGGTCAGACTTTCCGGTTTTTTCAGGGAGAGTCCCGGTATTATTTATCTGTCCCGGTGTTATGCAATTTATTTCACCAATAATTGCACTGTCCCAAAAAATGCTTTTGGGACAGCTGTTTGTTTTGGTTTTTTTCTCCGCTAATCGAAGATTCAATAAAATCAAATTGGTTTTAAGGAAAAAAAGTGTAAATGGAGCAATTTTGGGGATAGGGGTGGTACGCTTTCACGTAAAGGTAGTTTTTGTATGGAAGAGAAATGCACGTAAATATTGCTTGAATGCTGGGACCCTCTACTGTTTCCCTATTGGATAAAAACAAAACTATGTCATAATTAGGACTGGGAATCGACTAAAAATTTTAACTTGTTAACTTGTTTTTTTATGACCATATAATGTTTATAGATGCTTAAACATGTATTTCATTCATTTCAAACTCACCCATTCGGTAGATGTAAACAAATATGGGAATAGGTTAAAAACTAAATGCTACCGACGCTTTAAGCAATTTAATATGCTGAACATAATTGCTATAACCTGTAATTTCTTCATTTGGATCTTGTCGTTTTTAAAAAAAATCGGTTATTTCTAGTTATTGTTCACTGCTTTCGAAACTACTTTCGATTGCAACTGTTGCTTGTTTTTTAGAAACTTCTTCTGACTGGTACTTGCGAGGAGATGAACTAATGCTTCCAAGAATTCAAAATACTAATGTTCACAATGGAGACAATGAATTTTGGTCGTATTCTCTCTCTAAAACTTCCATCAAACTCAACTTGAAATTGAAATCATGTTTTCGTTGAATCTAATTTTGATCAAAATATCGATTCAAATATTTTTAAATATGGTCACTTATTATTATACATAAAACTAATGTAAAAGATGTTAAAAAAATAATATTCTGCATAAAACATGATTTAAATAAAACATCTAATCAGTTTTTTTCAAAAAAATGAAGTCAATTCACAAACTTTTCATAACAATTTTAATCGATTAACTCAACTAAAATTTTTAACTGCAATTAACAATTGATCGATTAACCAACCCGATTAATCGTACCGCCTTAGTTATAATTCTTACACGTGATAATAAACTATACATTTTTTTTCATGCTGCATGCCGATGTAAATTGTAATCGCCAAAATACCGAGGAGTATGCAGCATAAGAATAACAGTTTCGTATCATATGTTGTTCATTTTCATGCTGCGTATCGACTAAAAACTATATATACCCATTTTTCATTTTATAATTACAACAAATAGTTGTTTTTATTAAATAGGTGTAAGGGGTCCTAACTTAACGAGGTGTCTCGTATTCGTAATATAAAAGTATAAACGTGAAATGTTTTAGTCAGAAGGGGAAAATTTTCTTCCAAATATTTTTTTCCCCCTGATTCGCAAATTTTTTTCCCATTTATGTCAGTTCACGAAAATTTTCACTTAATGTAAGCGGTCTGCAATGACAAAAATATTGAAGAACCCCCCCCCCCCCCTGAACTGTAATAGCTCACTGTAATAGCCCCGCGTTGTATAAAATTGGATACGAAATTGGGAACCTGATAATCCTCAAGACCAATACAAATTACCACATGCATGTTAGATTGCTAAACTGAGTCTTCAGTAATACCTGTATCAATGTAACTGAAGTGAAGACGGCGATTGGAGTTTCATGATGAGCAGCTGTGAGGCTTTGACTTCCCTGCATAACTTTTTTTCAGCTCGAACGGAGAACCCTGTATAACAGAGGTGCACAACCTCCAGCTCGCGGGCCGAATGCGACCCGCCAAATGTCTCCATCCGGCCCGCGGAAGTTGTTCCTATTGAAAGGGGTATTGATACACGCAACACGATAAATACCTAGGCTGACTGTACTTCTTTTGTAAAAATACGGGAAATTCCCCCCCCCCAAAAAAAAATTGTCAAAGGCATGCAAAGTTGCCAATTACAGCTAAGAAGTTAGAGTATTTTTTTTAATGTCCCGTTTTTTCAATGAAGTTTACTTTATTTCATAATCTACTAGATTCAGGAATAAAAGTAATTTGAATAATTTATAAACGGTGTTGTAAGGAGTATGCTGATTATATACATATAAATATCCATCTCACATATCCGTCTTAATCATTTTTTATCTCATGAACCGTATTTTAAATCACTGCAGACTCACTGCAGCATTGCATTATTCGCCAACGTTTACTTATAAGAAATATTTTGCAGTTTTGCAGTTCGCAACATCTTTGGCGAGAATTGGCGATGCTTCGTATTTGTGATCCCAATTTCCCGTATTTTTATCGATCAAATTTGATCACCTCTAATCATAATGAAATAATAACTTCACATACCCGGTATTTGCACAGCATCTGATTACATTTTTAGTTCAAAATGGTCTTGTAAACGTCAACCCCACTATAAGGGCAAAAGTTTTCACACAATCATTGGTAACGTTATAACTGAGTTTGACTATATAGTACTGCGTAGGGTAGATTTGTTCTATTTAGCCCAAAACTTAACCCCTAACTTAAAATTTAGGGCTTTGTGTGGAAAATTTCTGAGCCGCGGGGAAAACGGTCACATAAAATGATACATAACATGGGGATAAAAGAAAATTATGATTCAGAGGAGGACCATTTTCCATGCATATACACCTGTCGGAAACGAAATACGTGACAAAAGTGTTTGGATGTTAACCAACGTAACACCAACGCTTAGTGAGTTAATCTGAACGCACGAAAGCGACCTAAAAGAGAAAAAAAAAAAGGACAAATTTTTGTTAAAGACTCAATTCACGACTTTAACGGGTGTCTGCCTCTCAACGACGTCCATTTCTTCTGTTTTTTTCTAGACTTGATATTTCATTTTTGTCGCGCGTGATTGTATTCAACCCCCTTGTCGTAATCAAAGATCTTAATTAAATAGCCATTGGGCGTGTCCCATTCACTCATCTGTCAGCTTTTAACGACCTCCAAAGTGTCGAGAGCTCGACGTTTGTCCGTTAGACAATAGATATCCCACCAATTAATTCCTCATTATTATCGAATTATTTATTCCTTTATGTATGTACCGTTTAGTAATACGCTCTCGGTTCTGGTCGCGCTCTCCCGGAATCCATTGAAGTTATCTCGATCTATTCACCTGTTTTTTTATTTATTCATTTCCGTAATAAGACCATATTCATTGGTTATTTTAATTAATCACTGAAGGGGGAAAAAATCTATCGGCACGACATAAATTCCACCGTTCCACATAAGGTCACATGTGTCCAAACTAGCATATGTCCACAATCGAGGAAGGAGAGCCGTATTCAATGAACTCCTTTTTGTGAGCTCACAATTTTTCGCAATTTAGAATCGATTCGCATCTATAGAATCAATGAGCGTATTCATGTCTAACGTATCGTAGCTGCGTAGGTGCAGACAGACATTTTTATGTAAAAGAATGTTTGCAGTGTCTGACGCTACACGGTGAGTGTCTGCAAATGTGAATCAACCCTTACTCTCCTGTTTCCATCACCACTTAATCCTCTGCGACCACTTCATTTAATTTACAGCCACGGCTCAATGTCCGGACAGAAATATTTCCTGTCAGCGATGCAGCTCTTCCGTTTGAGAGACATTTCTGAAGTGGCTCGGACATCCGTTTCCAGTCCAGACCTGATCCGAGATCAAAGAAAGCTAGGTCTGGTTCTCCTGGACCGTAATTATGAATTCTGCGAGGGGGGGTACAAACATGAAATGATGTCGCCCTAACTATTTTGCCCCCCCCCTCCCCACTGCAAAATTCGATGATTTTGTAATGGTATTCTTTCCTAAGACATTTGCCGTACTCCTCCCCTCCAAAGTTTGCCGCCCGCAGCATTTGCCCCCCTTTGCTCCCCTCCTCTAGTTCTGACCCTGCCTCGTATTCTTGTATACCTTGAAGTTATTCAGAACCATGTCTCCACAGCACTGTCTTAACGCATAGGCTCAAAACGCGCGCCAAGTCCATGAGCGGCCTCGGGATAATGGAATCATATTCTGTTGCCTCTCTTTTCAATAGTAAGTTTAGAAAGGTAAGTATTTAGAGCCAGGTAGGGGCCCCAAGAATATCACTTTGCCCGGGAGCCCCAGGTGCTGTTGAAATGAACCCCGCGTTCTTCCCCCATGTGTGTCTTCACCGGATTCAATAAGACGTGATGAGGATAATTCCCCCCCCCCTTCCTTACGAGACAATGAAAATATTAGTTCTATCAAGCGGTGCCGAGATTATGATGTGCTTTTGCAGCAAAATACATATATACACCCCGCCCCCCGCCGGAAACACAAAAAAAAGTGAAACACCCACTAAACCCCCCTCCCCACCCGGAGAAAATCCGGACTACGCTACGACGTTAATTCACCATAATTATATATGGGCAGTGCCGTCTTAAAGCATGGGCCCACCCGGGCACGGCCCGGGGGCCTCCGGAGAAGAGGGGCCTCACAAAAATGAGAATTAGTTCAAATTTTGGAGAATTTGCCTGGTAGGGCCTCAGAAAAATCACTTGGCCCGGGGGGCTCATGATGCTCTTAAGACGGCCCTGTATATGGGACGTATATTCCCATTTGTTTGCCTAACCCGACATAGCACCCTGGATTCACGCAGTCCCCACTCTCTTGAAGTATTCCAGAAACTAATCAAAATCTGTGGCATGACCATCAGAAAAGAGAGGCAGATTGGACTCTACCCCGGGGATGGGAGGACCTGAGACCAACCTTAATATTTTTCATTTCTTCACATTATACATTTCTTACCAATGGACTCGTGAGAAAATCACTGAAATCTCGAATATAGAAGGCCTAGGGCAGAGATTTCCAGCGTTCTCGCGGAGCCCTTGCTGGTTGAAAGACTGTCCAACTGAACCCAAAAACAAACATGAATAGCAGATATTTTTATCCAAACACCAACGCAAAATATTACAGTTTTTGATATTGCAGAAACTCAAGAAGGCTGTTACTGAATTCCAGGATTCCGCGGAAAATCAGTTGGAAACCTAGGACCTAGGAGCTTGAGACTAGGCTTCCATGGTATGGGAGGGAGTTCCTGATGTGTGAATCGTGTACCAAATATATATAATTGTCTTCGTTTTCATTCTTTTTTCATAAATCTAATTCCTTATTTATCGAAGTTTTTGCATTTGAATTTTGATGATTAAGAAGACGCATTTTGCAATTTCTACCTTAGCTTTAATTTTACATATGCGACGAGCATTAAATACTGCAAACGCGGGCTACTTCGGCCCATTTGTTAAATATTTCAAAATTCACTTTCCAATAAACCCAATGTTACTACTACTTTTAAGTTCTGGTGATCTTTTTATATCGAGACTATTTTATATTATGTATACGTAAATAGTATATGATATCATGGAAAGAATCAAACGTTTGAAGTGGAAATGGGCCGGGCATATTGCAAGAAGACAGAACAACAGATGGACCGCAAGTATTCTAGATTGGTACCCCCGTGGTTTTAAACGTCCGGGAAGGCGTCCCCATGCAAGATGGATTAACGATATCAGGAAAGTGGAAGGAGTCAACTGGATGGTTAAAGCATCAGACAGAGCAGAATGGAAAAATTTAGAGGAGTCCTTCATTCATCAGTGGATTGAAAATGGTTGTTGATGATGATGATACGTAAATAAAAAACAGATTGGGCCAATTTTATTGGAACAAACTCCCAAGCTCTATTGTTGAATCTCCCACTATCACTAGTTTTTTATCCAATATCAAACAACATCTTTGTCATTCTCGATCGCATCCTCTTGTATAGGCCCAAGGGCCAACAATATTGTATAAATAAATAAATAAATATTCTCGTATGTAGGTAACTTTGGCCATCTTCACTTTTTCCTATTTTTCCTATCTTAAAGCAGTAAATGAAAAGCTCTAGGGTAGGGCTCGTAATAAAACTTGAATTTTTGAAGGAAAACTTACACAAATATTAAAATAGCAATATATTTACATGGTTTTTGTTCGAAATTTTTACTTAAAAATGCTGTCGTCTTACAAATTGACCAAAAAAAAAGACTTCTTTTAACAGGCTTTGGTGGCTTAATTATTAGGAACCTATAATCACACATTTGGTCAACGTGACTAGCGAATTCTAATTCTTCGTCGGCACAGAAATCCTTGGGATGACTTGGTTTGCTGGAGAATACATTTTTAAGTGTGTTTTTAATGATGCTTCGAGGTATTTTAAAGTTATCTGCAGCTTGCCTTTTGATTTGTTTCAACAGATTTAATTGCTTCTAACAGTTTTGAAGGTCGTCATTGCCGTAGTCTACATAACTTCGACTTCCAGTCTCTAATGCATGTATGTATACTCCATTTTTCCATTCTGGAAACAAAAACTTGGAATTCGATAGACATTTAAAAAATAAACATAACTATTAAGTGCATAATTAGAAGTCTACTCGCAAACAAATTACCAAGGGTTGCTGAAATACTGCCTACCTTGGCCCATAAAAATGTTTGGCCAAAGTAGGGCTTACTTTTGAAGTTTTTGCCACAGCTTAAATTTTCAATTAATGTTTACGGAAAAAATGAAAGATTAAACGGAATCATTCTACAGTTGAAAGCATTAAATTGTGTTTCTAATTAGGCTCCTACCTACTTCACAAAGCTGGATTGCAACCTCCACATTTGAAAGTTTTTGAGAGATGAAAAAACCACGTGCAATAACAACATGCATTTTGTTTTTGGGCAAAAGAAGAGTTTTGGGCATTTATCGTTTTGGGCAAAAGAAGAGTTCCAGGGCCAATGTAGCTCGCATTTTGCGGTAACAACTTCAAAAAAGAACCACTAAGTTTCTCGCAAAATGACCACGCATTCAATCAAAATAAATTAAAAATTATATATTTTCTCAAAAAAAAGAAAGAAAATCAACTATTTTTTATTTCCTATGCATGTACGTAGTAGTCTCTGGAATCAATGTCGTTGCTTTTATAACACAGATATTTCGGTTGAATTTCAATCTTGCTTAGATTCGCCAATAAAAACGCCAAATTATATAATAAATACATTTTGGTTATTCACTTGTAATTCTGTGTATCCAGTCTTTAATGAGAATCTTTATTATCAAAGTTCTCAGGCTGCAATCGGATCAGAAATAGCCAACAGAATAATAACAATAATAATGATGAAAAGCAGACTATTCTGGAATTCCTACGGGAATTATATGACCACTACATTACAAGTGTATTTACTGCGACGCTATTTCTTGAAGGCCCTGAAGCTTCGAAGACCACGCGACGCCAACATTCCATAAATTCTCATTTACACACATCGCTGAAAATGTATTTCCGTTGGTTGGAAAATTTCGAGTCACGTTTAAGCAAATTGGAAAATCCACTTGTCATCTCAATTTAATGCGTTAAGGTTTTGTTTTGTTATTTTTTTTCGGTTCTTGTTCTTGTTTTTGAGCGACAAACTCCGCCTCCCTGAGACAGAAAAGCAAAATGAAAATAAAAGGAAAGGGTTATACAGGCTTTCTTTATACACAAGTCCATCAAGTAGGTGCGGCCGTAATTTAGTGAATAAATCTTAATTGATGGAGCTACAGGATCGTCTGTTATTTTTTTAAAAGCTTTCCCATTAAATTCAGCAAATGGGTTGCATGGTTAAGTCCCGTTTTCCTGGAATATAACTCGCGAGCCGTTCATCCTAGAAATATATTTCCAGTTGGAAAAAGGACCCATTTAACATTTAGACCTCAGATACGTGATTCATCTTGCAAATGATTGTATAGTTATTAAGATTAAAAAATATATATGTTGCTGCCAAAGCCCGGAGTGCTGTCAATTCGTAATGGGGCCGGCCACTTCGCGAATTGTCGAAGAGTTTTTGGCCAAAGTCCGAATTGCAGAAATGATTCGGATTTCGGCCGGAGATCCCTGGCCAAAGCTGAATGTGCTGATGTAAGACGGTAGGAGCGGAATCCATTTTTTTTTAATCGCCAACGTGTGATACATGTCTATGTATAGCAGCTTTATTGGATTAGATCCATGTGACGAGAGAGAAAAAAAGTGGAATTTGAGAGGAAAAAACTGTAAAAATAATTATATAAACGTTTATATAGTTTTAGTCAAATATACTGACAAAGGCAAGTAACGTGGCAATTTACAGACACAAAAATTATCAAAAGACAAGTAAAGTTGCCAACTATCGCTAAAATTTCTGAAAAATCGGCAATCGCGGAAAATGATGGGTACTGTCCAAATGTAATTCACCAAAAAAAGTTATATTTGGCAAATATATGTTATACATGGCGAATGTGAATACATGATGAATATATTTACATGGCAATTATTTAATTGTATAATTAGAGTCAAAATTATCATAATGTAATTTATAAGTCACGAAAATAATTAATATATTTCTTGATTTCAAAAGTTCAACTAAACCCTGTTGAAAATAAGGGAAAAACGAAACTTTTTTTTTCATAAAAAAAGTTGGGATGGTCAAAATTATGGGAATATCCCGTAAAGTACTGGTCGTATCATCACAAGTTTCTGGCCGCGAGCGGCAGAAATACCGCATATCTGGCCCGCGGATTGAAAAGATTGTGCACCCCTGGCATAAATTAACGGACAAGCTCATTCTACGCTTCAAACGCTGTTCTTTTTTCCTCATTTTCAGCGATTTTTGGATTCAAATATTTCAGCGAATATTACTTTAAAATATATATACTTTAAAATATGAGCGTTTTTTTTGGCTCAGATGAGAAAGGGCAACAACTTTCTTTCCGATTGGGTTTTTTGGACAGAGTGACAAAAAAGAAGTTACTTTTTCAATTTTTTTTACAATAACGTGATCTTCACGTATTCTAAGGGATCAGCATGATCCGTCCAGAGAATTTGTTAGTGTTAGTAAATATTCATGCCCAAACCGGGATTCGAACCCAGACCTGCACAGTGAGAGGCTAGCTCCCTAAGTTATATAACTATACTATCGATTATATAACTATACAACCCCTTACAATATAAATGGTGTATCTGAGGCCTATTTCGATGCATTTCCGAATTGAAAGAATGCTTTTTCCGAATTGAAAGAATGCTTTTTCCGAATTGAAAGAATGTTTTTTTTCGAATTGAAAGAATGTTTTTCCGAATTGAAAGATTGAAAGAATGCTTTTTCCGAATTGAAAGAATGCTTTTTCCGAATTGAAAGAATTGAAGGAATACTTTTTCCGAATTGAAGGAATCCTTTCTACGAATTGAAAGAATGTTTTTTTCGAATTCAAAGAATGCTTTTTCCGAATTCAAAGAATGCTTTTTCCGAATTGAAAGAATGTTTTTTAACCGAATTGAAAGAATGCTTTTTCCGAATTGAAAGAATTGAAAGAATGCTTTTTCCGAATTGAAAGAATTGAAAGAAGGTTTTTTCCGAATTGAAAGAATGGAAAGAATGATTTTTCCGAATTGAAAGAATGGAAAGAATGATTTTTCCGAATTGAAAGAATGGAAAGAATGCTTTTTCCGAATTGAAAGAATTGAAGGAATTCTTTTTCCGAATTGAAAGAATTGAAGGAATCTTTTTTCCGAATTGAAAGAATCCTTTTTCCGAATTGAAAGAATCCTTTTTCCGAATTGAAAGAATCCTTTTTCCGAATTGAAAGAATGCTTTTTCCGAATTGAAAGAATGCTTTTCCGAATTGAAGGAATTGAAAGAATGTTTTTCCGAATTGAAGGAATTGAAAGAATGTTTTTCCGAATTGAAGGAATTGAAAGAATGTTTTTCCGAATTGAAGGAATTGAAAGAATGTTTTTCCGAATTGAAGGAATTGAAAGAATGCTTTTCCTAATTGAAGGAATTGAAAGAATGTTTTTTCCAAATTGAAAGAATGCTTTTCCTAATTAAAGGAATTGAAAGAATGTTTTTACCGAATTGAAAGAATGCTTTTTCCGAATTGAAAGAATGCTGAAAGGATCAATGGTTCATGAGTTATTCCAGGAAAAAGGGACTTTCCTATGCACCCTGTATAAGCCTACTTGTCGCCGAATTCTTTGCGAAACCATTTCGAAAACATCGTGTGCTGTCTCTATATTAGATACACCTAAAATATTTCACGAAAAAAGAGAGCCGACATCAAAGAGATCATGTCATGAACGAGAAACATGTCGACAGTTGATTGTGAAATGATGTCAAAACTATATATACTGTATATAAAAAAAAATTCTCTTACCCCCGCTGACCTGGACATAGTCTTATAGATGCCATCCAGCAGAATTCTGCATCTCCCTGACAGTGGCAGTTTTGCTCTGACATCAGACTGATAGGGAGAAGAAACATTCCCACGCTAACTTGCCGGAACCTTTTAAGTTCCTCATCTCCTTTACACAATCAAGGCCACAGAGAGTTCAAATTCATTTTTCCTTTTATTTTTCAAAAGATCAAAGGAAAACTTTCATAGCAGGTACATGTAAAAAAACATATCTGAACTAGACTAAGCTTTTCACGTCTCTAAACGCCAGTCATTTCAATAATTTCATGTCATGTCATGCCATGTTTGTTAATAATCATTATAAATTTAAATACGATTACAATTCAAAACACGCAATTATACATTTATTAACAGCAGTTATCACGTTAAAATTTCAATAAATCCATAGAAAATGAATCTCGACTAGTTCTGTGGAATGTGCAAGAATCTTTCCGATTCCACATTAATTGCTTGTCGTTTTCTTACCGAACCAACCTTGCTTCCTGGTGTTCCTATCAGCAGGTGAATGCTAGTAGGTATTAGTACTTGGTGTGACCTATGGGCATGTTATATAGTCTTATTGCGGCTGCTAGTCTCGACTTTCAGCTGAACTGAGGGATGCTGCATTTCAACATCTTTTTCCTTCAATGATTACTAACACCTCGATGGTCCCACTATCAAAAAAAGACAATTTTGAGCATTCTTTAGGACAAACATAAGCATTTCTCTATGGAAGATTTAGGGGCTCTCTGCCAGACCTATCTATCGAAGAGAAAATAAAACCTCATCTATTTGAAATACCCCAGTAAGATAGTACGGTGCCTTATACGAAACTCGAACGTGCAACCCAAGGCTTCCAACGCAAGCCAAGTTTTACCATCTGCAAATTATTAATAGTATGTTTTTTTTATGAATTTGGTTTTTATTTGTTTTTACTAGATGATTTGTTCAAGGCCTCAATTGGATCTGAAATTCTGAGAAAGTAGCGAAGACGAAGCTGATAAAACTAAATGAATCTCTATATATAGAGTTTCTCAAATCTAAATAATGCCTTAAATAAGCTATAATTAAAAAATTATGTAAAATTACCTTCTAAGAAATTAATGAAGTTTCCTGATCAATATTTTGAAAGGCACTATCAGCATCTGTTCGAAACATGTAAATACAGTCAAAATCGGTGTGAATGACATCTCTTCTACTTATAACGTCAATAATTGGCAGTCCTGACTGATTCCCATAGCGAATAATGTAACCTTAATGATAAAGTCGATGAAAAGCTACCATTTGGGTATAACGACCAAGTTTTTAGTCAATTTTGCTTCTGTTTCAATGACATTTCCCAAGAAATTCCTAAGATGATTAGAGCTGATCACGTACCTAGTCAGTGTTCATCTGTTGTTTTATTTGCACCTAAGGTTGAAAATGGTATAGGTTGTGAAAGGTATATATGTATATATTACATGTCTGACGTTCCGACCTGTTCATTGACATGACCACTATACAAAATATTTCCGTATTTTGCTCCTTTTTCTGAATAATTTTCAATAAAAATTTTCCTTTTTTTTTCAATTTGCTTCAATTTTCAATGTTTTCTAGAATCACGAACGAAGGAATTTTCATAGTTTATAAATTGTGCCATAATGAATATGACTATAAATATTCATCTCACATATTTGTATATATTAAGTTTCTTTCCATGAAATACATTACAGCAGACTTGCTCTAGCTCTGATTTCTCTCCAAGTGCTATTTATAAGCAACATTTGGCAATTTTGAAATTTCGCAACATGTTTGGTGAGAATCAGTGATGTTCCCCGTATTATTTATTGCGATTTCTCGTATTTTTCTATACCAAATATGGTTACCTTGATCATTAAGAAAAGAAAACTTCATGCACTGTATTTGATTGCTCCTGATTATATTTTCGTCAAAAAAATGTCTCGAATACGACAACCTTGGTTGTAACGACAAAATTTCGTGTAATCTTCAACGTCGTTTATTACAGAGTTTAGTAGCCGAGTAAATTTGCTCAATTGAATCCGAGACGAGCCCCGTGCACCGCGACGATAATTACAATGGAGAAATAAGGTTCGAACAAAGCCATCAAAGCATATGAAATTCAGTCACGCTAATTCTGCTAAAAAGATATCTTCGAATAGATAAATCTACTTTCCTCGTACATAATAATAATGAAACAGGTAAAAAGGTCTGGATGGTGATGCTTCAACCATTAATTTTTTGTTATCGGCTTCCGCTTCCCGTCCAGATTTAGACTGAGGATCGAAAGAGTGCAATTGGCAAAGAAATAGCTTCCAAGAGATAACAGATATGAAGATACATCTTCTTCTTCTTTTAAAGCATGTAATTTTCTGCCTTTCTGTCACATTCTTTCGAACACATCGTTTATTGTTATACGGCTCAAATACGGTTCAAACCGATGAGGATTTGTTCTGCGCCGGTCGTCATCGATTGGTGTTTGAAATGGAAATTCATGAAATTGGCTTAGAGGTGGAATGTTGGTGATCGTTTCAAAGCCATTAATGCATTAATCTGAAAAATTCTTATGCATATTAGGCCTAAGATCACAATGATACAGTCGGAAAAATTATTATTAAATGAGCCCCTTTTTTTAATGAGTATCAATTTACAACAGAGAAGTATTCAATAGCCTATTTCTTTGCGAGCACTATATATGTTAGGAGTGCATAACATTTTGAAGTACGCAGAGCACCTAAGTGATTGGATAACCATCCGGCCGCAATGAAATAAAATGATTCAAAATTTTGAATTTTGCAACTTTGAATGTGGTAATGAAGGTTTAATTGAATAGCAGTCTGGATAACAAACTTCCCATTACACCGCACATCATTGGATTTTTATGCAGCTTTCACCAGCTAGTCGATTACAATTTAGACATGGTCACCAGCTTTGTGTGAGTGGACCCCTCAGGACAAGAACGAGAGTCCTTTCTCTATAGAGATACTATTGTATTATATAGCACTCTAAATTTTCTAGTAAATTGAGGCATATGACTTAAAAATACAGTAGACTCTCGATAATCCTGCTGTGCGTTAATCCCGGACCGTCCAGTAATCCGGTGTTTTTAGAGGGGGGGGGGGGGGGGTTGAGCATCAGAAAAATGTCTGCGCGCAGTTCTTTTTTACTTAAATGCGCTTTTTCAATGAAACTTCCAGTAATCTAGTGATTTCTGTAACTCGGCAACACTCTGGTATGATATGAGCCGGATTAGCGAGAGTCTACTGTTGTGTGAATATATATTATATTTATATATTAAGATAAATTTTACATACAAAGATAAATCCCAGGATTTTTGGTTTAGAGTGCTGTCATCCTTCCCTAATGAGGAGCCTTGAATTAACTTCTCACTTTTAAGGTTGGAGGTCATGGACCATGAGTAGAGCATGTATTATCCATGCCCATCATCAGAAGAGCATAAATATAACAACTACCACAATCTAAAATCAGCATAATGCAAATAGGGATTTAAATTGAATCGATCACCGTCAGTTAAAGATGAGAGCTATATTGAGCACCGCTATACTCACGAGCAATCGGCTGAAGATGGAAGGTTTACACCGTTTTTGAGAAAGTTATTGATAAAAATCTGCTATAAAAAAAAATCTTTCTCTTCTCATATACGTACTATTCTTTCAATATACTATAATCTCATCCTATTGGGCTATTCCGCGATTTTCTTTCTTAGGCGTCTAAGCTAATGGTTTCTACCTTTTTCACGAGAATAAAGGGTGATTGTATGTGGTTGTTAGTTATCTGATACAGACAGGAACAACATGCTGCCAAAGACAAGCTGCATCAACGTCTCTGACTGAGATAGCGATTTACAAAGATAAAAAAAAAAAATTAAAACTCAATGTTTAAGGCATGATAAAAAAAAAACATTTTAGAGAGAAAACATTGTCTATTTTCTGGGACCGGAAATATCCGGAAAAATGTTAGAAAAACGCATTGTTATAATTTTCTATTTGTCTTGGAAGAGTTTTCATTCTTCCGATACTTCCGTCTCGACGTAGTAATTTTCTTAAAAATTTAATGAAAAATCACGAGAACTTTTAGCTTTACTTTTTTTAAAATTGAATTTTCCATTAAGAGGTGCGTTATAGATATTAATGTTAGGTCGTCATGGAAGCTACCCTGCTTAGCTGTGCTTGTGTATTTTTTTTTTTTTACCTTGTTAATTAAAATAAACATGTTATGGAAAGAATGGTGAATTAGACTCGAGATGTCCAGTCTGGCTTTTGTCGCGATCAGTGTATTTTGAATGTATTTACAAGGAGTTCAATGTGGATGATCAAAAGTTTCATTTAAGGAACTTGGTGAAGGCAATGTTCCTCAAAATTTGTCAATTAAAGGCTTAAACTTTAAGCCCCATTTGTTTTTATTGACAACATTATTATAGCAATCATAACGAGAATCAACTAGCTAAGGATGACAATATCCTAAGAACAATATACAGTAATATGTGATGAACTCTGGTCTATTTCGTATTAGCCATTCAATATCAAATTACTTATTGTTTTTTCGATGTGTTCTTAACCGTCCATTTTTCTTATCTCTGTAAGAAATAACTCAAAGCTGCTTTCGAGTGCGATTCCGAAAGAGTTCTTTGCCCTAATCCTCCGAGACTTCGGCGTGTTTCATCTACAAAAGGCTTTGAATTAAGAATCCCGGCAGTGGTGTTCTTCTCTTTGAGAAAGACCCTGTTATTAAATAATCCGTCATCGCCTCGACAACAAATTCTCGTCGTTTCACAGTATATTCCGCTTTCTCTTATCCTTATCATATCCTCCCCTGATTTACTGTATTTACTCCTCCTCCTACACGATAAAAATCTCTTACATTCAATACGCACACAATGTGTGCACCTATTTCGTGAACGAATTCACAATATATCTTTTCCGAAAAAAAAACAGTATATTCTTTTTACTTACATATGAGCTTCGATCGCTATTTTTTCCTTTAAATCAGCGGAAGATACAGACGATCGACAAAGCATGGCCCTCATGCATCGATGGACAGATCACTGTATTTTGTAATATAGCTTCCCCCCCCCCATTCGTACTAAGAAAGGGGAAATCAATTTAATTCTGGTAATGAGTGGAATGACTGTTATTATGCGTAAGTTGGTTAGTTGCGTATGCGTCACACACATAGCATACGGCTAAGGCAACGATTTCGTATCGCTGCGGCGATCTTCTCGTGTCAATGATATTCATGTTCTCGAGAGGCTTTACATATTCAGCCATAATACAAATACCCAGTAATGTTATCTCGTAATACATATAAAATCACTCTTCTCCTGTTCCTCTTGATTTCTTCATTGTACCATGTTCATCGATATGTGTGACTGAAGGCTTCGGATTTCTATATGAGGTGGTGTTTTGCGGGAAGTGTACGAAGGAACAAAATTTGTATGGTTTATTTCCAAGCTGAAATGAAATATGCAAAAAAATGAGCGAAAAAAGGGAAATTTTTGGCTGTGGAGTAATAATTTGGGGAAATACAAAAAAATTTAAATTTTGACATGGTTATTCTCCCAAATAAATGCCAATTATAAAATGCGAGCCCCTGTTAGTCTGAAAAGAAAAACTAACCCCGTAATATTTAAATGAAATTTTCTATGACATTGTTGAGAGATGAAAATTTTTGATTTTGCTTATATTTTCATGCTAAAGTGTAACTGTCTAAAAAATTTTTTTTTCCCCGCAAAAAAATACTGTAATCTTGATTCAAGGGATTCCCTCCCCTTGCGTACGTTACATATGCAATCAATTTAGGTTCTTTTCACCAATATTAGACTGATCCATTCCAAAAAAAAATGATCAACCGAAAGAAATATCGAAATTTTATAATTATTTTGTATCGAAAATAACACATTTTTCTATAACTCCATAATCTGTCATGATAATAAAAAAATAAATAAATAGAGCACCAGAATAAAAGTGAGGAACTTGGGAAAACACAGAGAGTACAGCGAACATTCACCGTTTTACAGTATTATGCGACACCTGCGATTTTCCAGTGATAACTTGAAATCATGTTATCGCTATGCCTCATGAACTTTAGGATAAGAATCGACCAATAACACTTTTTATTTTTATTCCCGATCTAATCTCTTATCATACACACAGGAAAAACATTTCTTACATAATACTAAAAAAAAAAAAAAAAAAATTGACGAAGGAGGAATCCAATAAGAAAAGAAAATGTCTTCCACCAAATCTTTTGTCCAAGTTTATTGGGGACGTTACACGGACATCTATCTCATATAGCCGGATCGTCCGATCGGAGTTAGTTTTTCGAATTGTTTTCCATCCATACTACATTACAACAGCAAGAATACGATGATGATGCAGAATAAAAAAAATAAAATATATATATTATATACGACAAAAGGCCGGACTCTTAAAAGGACCGAAACGTCAACATTGGCTGTCCGATCACGTACGCACCTTCCTGTCGCAAGCGACCCGGGTTCTCGCTCTTTCATTGTCTTACGGATTGGCTTACAGCAAAAAAAAAAAAAAACTAGAGACACCATTAGCATATAATGTGGTCCTTCCAAGTAATTGTCGGACATTAATATATAAAAGAAAGAAAAGTAATAATAATATAACAACAACAAAGAGGATGGAAAAAGAAATATGTTGGATAACAAAAAAACAATGGTCAGTTAGGGTATAGCATTCTGATGTTCTGCTGGTGCTACTGGTGCCGTGTGACTATAGGCACTATAGTGTGTATGTAATAGTCCTTACGTATTTTTTTTTTCCTGAATGGGAAAGAAATGAACTCTCTCTCTCTTTTCCTTCCAAAAAAAAATATTTTCTGTTCTACCCACATATTTATCTGTATTTTAAATTTCCATAACTTCCTGATAATTTTTGATTCATGTTCATATTACTAACACTGAATTCCCAGAAATGATTTTACATCTTTCTTTGTTTACATGTAGTTTTTGTAATTACGCCCCTTCACAACATGTTTTATCCCGTATTTCTGTAATTATATAGGTTCACAATATGTTTTTTTCTCTCGTTTTTATAATTACACGCGTATGCAACATGTTTCCCCCTCCATTTCTGTAATTATACAAGTCTGCAACATGTTTCCTCTGCCATTTATGTAAAATATACAAGTTCGCAACGTTTCCTTTGGCGTTTTTGTAAATATGCAAGTTCTCACAAGCAGTAGTGAAATGTGCGTTTCTGGGCCATAGAAGCGTCTATGGGAGACACGAATGGAAATGTGACATCTCCCATAGACGCTTCTACGGCCCAGAAACGCACATTTCACTACTATTCTCGCAACATATTTGTTCTCCGACTTTTTCTTTCTTTTTTTTTGTAATTTTACGAATTCCTAACATGTTCCCTTTCTTTATTTTTGTAATCATACGGGTTCGTAACGCACATGTTTCTTCCGCATTTAAGTAAAATATACAAGTTAGCAACATGTTTTCTCCCGAATTTTTGTAATTATGCAAGTTCGCGAGATGTTTCTCTTCCCCCCCCCCCCCGCTTCGCACCCGGGCAACGTCAAGTATTTTCGCCTGTTAATGTATAAAAGAGCGCGCAAGTAATACTGATCAACGACAAAAAGGCGTCCTTACATGCAGTTTTTTTTTCCTGAATAGGAATGAAATAGGAAGAATATTTTCTCTTCTATATATACCCACGCGTATATATCTATATTTAAAATTTCCATAATTTCCTGATAATTTCTGATTCAGGTCCATGTTACTAATACCGAATATTCTCAGAAATAATTTTACACCTTACTTTTTTATATGTAATGTTTTTTTTCTTCTAAGAAATCGACTATCCGATCGGAAAATTGATCAAATTTATTTTAAAAAGGGTTTTTTTTTTTCCCGTTTTGTTTCTTTGAGGAGAAACAGCAGGTCAGCGATCTTTTTCAGAAACTATTTTCCACAAATTGGACAGAATTTCGCTTTATCTTATTTAATATATTTGAAAAACATACATGCATGTATATAACAGTACTAAACGCTTGAATAAAGATCTTGATCTATTGACTTTTCCACTTTCAGATGAATGATCGTGGAAGATTCAACATCGTAGCGATGTCCGGTTAATTATTTTAAGAAAAAAAAGTAATTTAAATTGATCGGTTCTTCGAAATGAAAGATGTATGTATAAGATAACGAAAAAAAAAATTATATGATATAATATCATAACGATATTATTATTTTTTTAAATATAAAATATATATTTCTATGTATTTTATATGAGGATGATCCATATTAATCGGAATTCGACCATCAAAATAAATATGAAAGTTTATACGGAAGCAATTTATTTATTTTTATTTTATTTGAGAATGTTGGATTATTGAATTCTAAGATTTTTGTTAAGATTTAAAAATTATATTTTATTCGAATGAAATAGATACAATTTACCGTAATGAAGAACATGGCCGATAGAGATTTTACGTATTGAAGGTTCATCCATTTTACTTGGATATCGTTTCGTATGATGTATCTACGAATTTCTACGGTCAATTGCTGTGGATCTATTCCAAGAAAGACTAAATCACTCATATATATATCTAAGTTCTTTCTTTATGTAATGTATATCTGTGTTTGCTTATTTTTGTTTTTAAATTAAATTTATCTATGGAAAAATGGCTAAAAAGTTTTGCAGTGCTTAGAAACGATATATAAAATTTTACATTTCTTCTATGAATTTCTGGTTTCTTCGGTTTAGAGTTCGAAATTTGGTTGCGGCAGATATTCTTGCAGTCTTTACCCGTCTTGAGATTTAGATTAATAGTAAATAACAATTGTGTGAAGGTGAATAATACTTCACACTTCGGAAGAGCCTCATATCTGTAGTTAATTGAAAAATTCTCCTGTCTGCAATTTATGAGAAAATTGCTTTCTTTACTTCTCGTGTGTGTAATATAGTCGGAACTTTCTTCTTTATGATCCTCATGACCAAAAGAGAAGTTATTTTTTTTAAAAAACTTTGAAAGCATTCTCAAACTTATTTTCGGCATTCTCTTAATATTTAAACATAATATAAATTAAAAAGTGTAGAAAGCCTGGTTGAACAAGTTCATTGACGAATGAAATACGATGGTACTTAGTGTGTGTATTTTGTGTGTATTTAGTGTGTATAATGTGTATTTTACACATTGATATCGTTTTCTGAATTTAACTCGTATCGTGTTAAATTCATATTTCGGAAGAACATGTTCCATTTAAAATGATGTAATATTAATATTCATTCAAGTATTAATTCCCAAGCATGTTACAGTATAATGCATTCAATGCAGAAATAGAAGTACCGTAGTTTCCGGTAAATAACCCATAATAAATCGCATAAGCTAGACTAAGAAAAATGACTGAAAAAGATAAATTTCATAGAAACGGTCAGACTTTTCAGAAGTCGCAGCTTCGTATAATAACTATACCCGTAATTTTCATCAATTCCTGTTAAGTATAAAGAGGATGGATTAATACAATTAATAAATGCTAATTCATGAAAATGAAATTTTATATCAGGTATGCACTTTTTAACAATGTCTGTTTACTTTTATTTGAAAGAAATATTTAATTCTTTTATGAACAGTTATTATACATAGTGTTGCCAATATTTGTAACGGGCCTATATACAAATAAATGTGTTAGTTCTATTTTCAAAATTTTCATCCATTGAAATCGAATGAAATGGTGTGGGTTTACCCCCCGTTCAAGTTTTCTTTGAGAATAGTATATTACGTGGCATTTTAGACATCATTCTGAAGTGCAAATTTAGTTTTTAAACTGTATTGGAAAGGAATTCATAAAATAATGAATACAAATACAAACACAAAGCCCACAAAAGGCAAAATGCCCAACGAGGTGGCCAAAAAAAGATGCCCATAAAAAATATGGACGTCAAAACACAGCCCAACCCAATATGAAAACATATATCACGAAAGAAAAAAACTAGCAATTAATACTATATAATGCACTGCCCATAAAAAAGAATATAATGGTTGTCTTAATATAAGTATGGATAGCTTTCCGATTTATCCTACTATGTTTATCGAACTGTCAGTTGTGTCATGACTCCTGGAGGCAAGCTATTCCATTTATTAACAACCCTTTAGAGAAAAACTCCCTGTGACGCCACAACCTGTAGTTGTCCCTTACTAAAAAAGATAGTGGTGTCCCCTTGTCGAAGCAGTTGATTGACGGTATATTAATAACTCATAGTCCATCCTACTCTAGTGGTCATAGTGACGGACTCGCGAGGTCCCGGGTTCGAACCCCACCGTCGTCACATGGTGGTCGACTGAAGTTCTGTGGTTCCCAACTTCAAGGCGCGAATGCGAGCCGATCTCCCCCTTTAAAAAGTCTCGCCACAGAGAGCAACAGACTTACAAACAATACAAATGTAATTCAATCATAACACATCACACACTTCACTTCTGAAATATAAATGGCGGCACTGAAATATCAAACACAACATTACATACGCACTCAGACTGTTAGGTACACACACAGTTACACTTCCGGCACAACTCACTAGTAGTAAATCGCTCGTTGATGGTGATAGACCTGAGTTGTGCTCGGTTTGAAAGAAAAAAAAGAAAAATCGATCCTACCCATCCCGTTGAAAATTTTAAATTTATACTTCGATTATATCCCTTGTGGAGAAACCTGCGTTCCTCCAATGTGAACATATTGAAGAAATCAAGTTTTCCTTCATAGCTCAAGCATCAAATCCACGTAACAATCAATACGTCAGAAAGAAAAAGTAATTGGATGGGTTGCGGATTTGAATTAATCACACAAGCAGAAAAAATTTGAAGCTATTATAAGACGTTAAGACGTGGGTTTTTATTACTGCAAATTACAGCGATTTTTCGAACTGGACAAAGTTGTGCACACAATTGCAGGATTTTTAGTAAATTTTTTTAACTTTTAACTCGGAATACTTCCAGCACCTTATTTCTATGTATGTTTTGTTATCTATTATTGTGTTGTAAGTGGGTGTGATGCAAAGCTTTTGATGTAGACTTAACTGCAAAAAGAACCTCAGTAAATGGCAGAATAGCGAAATAATGGTCTGCTGTGAAAAAAACCCAAAGAAAATGAGCAACTGATGAGCTCAACCGAATTACCAAACCGTAGAAAAGAACAGTTTTAATCAATCACAAAAAGAAATGATTGCTCGGGACCTCGGATATTCTGGGGTCACCCCTGGGTGAATGAAAACTTTTTATAGGAAATTAAAACTTTTTTCCTCTAGATTTTTCATGCGGCTAAATAGATAACCATGTTGAGAGAAGCTTACTTCATCGGATGTTCTGCTTTGCATTTACATTCATCATATAAAAAGACACGAACATTGCACTTTCAACTATTATCGGCAATACATAAGTGGTTCGAAGAAGAAAAGCAACTTACAGATGAATGAAATTTTATCGTCCGAAGAAATCAAAATTTTACTTGTCTATGTAAGGTTTAAAAAAAAAAAACGAATATAGAAATACATTTAAAGACACGCAACTTTGAAGAGACATGGGTGTTCGTGACTGGAATTGTATTGAAATCAATAAGAAGGACAAGAAAAAGTCAGTTTCCATCACAGAACAGCCGATAAAATAAGTACCAATGATAGCTCTGGCGTATGATGATAATAATAACAACAGCAAAATCTTCAAAAACATGAAATAGGATCGATTTCATTTTCATGAGAAATCTACGCAAGTTGCAATTAACTTGTCACAAAAATATATATTAAAAAAAATGTCAACCACCTGTGTGAATCGATCTGCCCTTCAAAATAAAATATACATAATAAAAAGTGGTCTGTCTTCGGACATCATTTCTTATCAGTTTCCTTTAACGTCGCTCTATACACTCTCAGTGGCGTAACCAGTAACTTGCGAAAAAAAAACCTATATATTATGTTGTCGTATTGTTAAGAAAAATTCATGTTTCAGCTGTACTGATTTAAGAATTTTTCCTGTAATAAGAATATTGAAGAGAGAAATACATTTCCTTTTAGATCGACCCTGAGAAAATGCAAGAGTTACGTTGAATCGCTCGTGGACGTAAATGAAGTTCAATGTTACTTGGATATTTTTCTCTGAATTGACGCTAATAACAATGAAGCGAAAGACACGTGGTGAATTTTTACATGGATCTTCTTGAACATATTCAGAGTTCTTAATGCTTAATGACGTTTAGTAGGTTTTTTGCGGTGCAATTGTTTCAGTCGAATACACATACAAATACAAAGGACACAATAGGCAAGTTGCCCAACGAGATGGCTGAAAAAAGTTGCTCATAAAAAAATATGGATGCCAAATATAACCAAAATACAGCAACCCAATATAAAAGCATATCAGGAAAGAAAAAACTCATAACTAATGTTAAGAAAAAACTGATAATTAAGACTCGGTTTTAATGAACTCATTTAACAACTGGCTATAACGTTAATGATTGGCAGTATCGGCGGATTCCCATTTAGCAGTGGTTTCTAAACTGGGGGTCTAGTAATAATGAATCAGGTGAGGTGCATGTATGGTTAGGTAGTAGTAGTAATAATCAGTGCCTTAACTAGGCAGGTGCAAGAGGTGTACCCGCTCAGGGCCCACTTGGAGGAAGCCAATGCAAATTCTTTCACTGGGCACAGGAATGGCTAGTTACGGCACTGGTAGTACCGTATTGGAGAGAGGTCTCGAGAGAATTTCCACAATAAAAAAACACTGAATAAGAAATTTATATTTTCATTTTTTGCAATGTTAATTAAAATAAATCAAACCCCAACATAATGCCTTAAGTTTTAACTGTGTTATGGGGAAAAAGTGGGTGAGAATACGCAGCTTTTTTTTTTTTTTTTTTGCTGTTGGCAACATTATAAGTAAAAGTCGCTACGACCAAGTTAAATCGCGAGTTTTGAGCTGTCTCAAGAAATCACCATTATTGCCAACATCCTTGATGTCCCCAAGTTATTCGTAAAATGTGATTTTGTCATATTGGTATGTAATATTTTTGCGAAGGAATCTCAATTGTTTTTTCTGGATAAGAAGTTTGATGAAAACTTTCAAGGATTGATTTATTATGAATTGCATTCTTCTGCCGAGGAATATGGTGACGTTAGAGTTCAATTGCACCACACACAACTGTGAAGCGAGTTTTTTTTTTTGGTTACAATAAATGTGATAAATTGGTAATTATGCATAGAACGGGGAATATTTTATTCATAATCACGAATCATCTCCAAATGAAGTTGGTAAGTTTGATGAATATAGAAATAATTATCATCTCTCTTCTCTTCCTTGAATCCGTTTATTATTTTTATCAGTACATTATACATATGTCATATATTTTGTTCTAAATATTGAATCAAATTAAAACAAGTGTTAAAAGATAAAAATTATTATCAGTCTTCTTAGTGTTGGTTTTCTTCATATTTATCAACATGGGCCAAAAAACGCGCCAATATTACCGATCAAATTCATATCCTAGAATTAAGTTAACGTACGACTTCGGCAAATTTGAGTAATTTCATTGACGATTTATCATGTTTACCAATATGGCTTGGAGATTATATATATACACATAATAGACGGTAAAAGTGATAAATTCGTAATAAATAAACAAAATTTATATCATACTTTAAATTAAAAAAAAAAAAATCATGTTTATCATGATTTGTTTATCATGTTTATGTTTGTAATCATGTTATCATGTTTGTAAATCATGTTTATCATGATATCGGTTGTAATGATAAAATTTCGCTGAATCATCGATGTCGATATAACTAAATTTGACTGTCTACCAAAATCAAAGGTGTTTAACTTTTAGGAGAATACGGGTCACTTCACTGATTTGAGAACGCGGGTCACTTAACTGAGTGATATGGAACAGCATCGCAGGTTTGCTAAAGTAATCTGTGAATATGAGGCGGGTCACTTGAGTGATTTGAGAATGTAGAGCGGGTCACTTCAGAGATCTGAGACTGCCGTGAGTTACTTTATATCATCTTTAGGTCATCTAAAACTCTAGAATAGGACACTTTGATCTGGAACTGTGGCGCGGGTCTTCTAGTGCTCTTGAACTGTGCCGCGGTGGTGATATGTAAATATTCCGCCGGTCACTTAAGTGATCTGGAACTGCGGTGCTGGTCATTCAAGTGATCTGGGAATGTACAGCGGAACACTTTAGCGATCTGAGACTGTGCCGTAGGTCACTTAGTTGTTTTGTAAATGTTCCGCTGGTCACTTAGTTGTTTTGTAAATGTTCCGCTGGTCACTTGGTTGTTTTGTAAATGTTCCGCTGGTCACTTAGTTGTTTTGTAAATGTTCCGCTGGTCACTTAGTTGTTTTGTAAATGTTCCGCTGGTCACTTTATTGATCTGGAGAACTTCGGTGCTGGTTTTTAAGTGCTCTTGAACTGTGTCGCGGTGCGGTGATCTAAATTTTCCGTGGATCACTTAATTGGGGATGTGCCGAATCAAACTTAAGTGATCTGAAACTGTGCCTGGATCTGGATCATTAAAGTGATCTAGAAATGTTCCGCGGGCTAGTTTAATGATTTGGGAACATGTTAAGGACCACCTAAGTGATGTGGAACTGCACCACTGATCATTTAAATCAGCGGTTCTCAACCGGTGCTCCGCGGGGCCCTTGGGGCTCCCTGTGCACTCTCCAGGGGCTCCGCGGCCACTTGAGGAAAATAAAAAAAAAACAGTAAAATTAAAAGAAAATAATTATAAATATTTTTAAATAGCAAAAATAAATCAGTAACTTTGATGAATAATTAAGAAATGTGCATACGGGGCTCCTCCATAGAATTTTTTTTACTAAAAAGGGCTCCTCGAATCAAAACAGGTTGAGAACCGCTGATTTAAATGATCTGGAAATGTGCAAATTGGTTCTATTTTTACAAAATTATTTTTGAGGGCTCGAGTCACGTCAGATGACCTCGAGGGCCCATTTGGCCCGCGGAACATGTGTTCAGCCTTTATGATCTAATTGATCAGCCACTGGTCAACTTTCAAACCGGTGTTTCCTTCGACCACCCTGATTGAAAATTGTTTTCCGTGTAGATTTTTATACAGTATTCATTTATATATATAAAATGAACTATTGTGGATACAGAGCTGTATATTTTCATGTCGTCGAGTGCTTGATTTTTACGATTACCACCCGATTATTGCTATACGTATACGTCAAGAAAACGGCATCTGTCCACCCTATTACAAAGCTCAGCCATTTTATTATTACTTTTTTTTTTTTTTTATGTATTCGATCGTCATCATCTGAACGAACAGGGGACACACATCTCAGGGGCCCGCTCGTGGTGCTTATCATCCCGACATCTAGGCCCCTGGTAAAAGTTTGTCGCGCGCCATCCAGACTGCCCCTGGAGGTTTCCTATCGAACATTTCCATCTATATGCGAATTCTTTTTGCTTTCCTCGTGGTTCGGTTGTGGTGAAAACACGCAAAAAATCACTTTTTTTTCTACTTCTTTCCCTTAAAAGCACAAAAAGACGCTTTTTTTTGTTCATTTCTTCTTCAGGCTCAACCAAGTGACGAAGAATTCGTCTCGGAAAAACCAAATTTCTACGACATTTCGAAGACTGTCGTCTCTCTCTCTCTCTCTCTTCCAGTGTCTTTTGAGTAACTTGATGGCTGTTTGCTGTCGTGACGTTTTATGTTTCTTTGTGTGTTTGTCTGTGGCCCGTGACCATAAGGGGGCCAACGAATATCTTTCGTCTTAAATTACGTTTTCAAGTACGTACTTACTCCTAAGATACAGGCTATGTCATATTCATAAATACCAGCTATGATGGGGTTTTTTTTGAGGATAAATACAGGGGTGGAAGAAATTGTGGGGCCAGGTGAAAAATGGTGATTAAAAGAAAAAAGTGACCGTCACAACTTTTCAATTTTTTTTTCGCAGATTATGACAGTTAAAAATAATATCTTGAAAATTTATTCCAAAAATTTGCAATAATTTTTCAGGAAATTCTTCGTTGTTATTTACTGTGTAATGTGCGATCGGAAAAAAAAAAACTATAAGGCCACTTCCAATTACTCACGTCACTTACCGTATTTGCATATCCTTCTGCGGGGGCAGCTGGATCTGGTGTCCCGGCGCTGAACCGGGAAGGGGGAGGGCACCGGATTCTTTCTTAACTACTGCTTCAACATTACACGGGGGGGGGGGGGCGCAAACATTCGAGCTTGCCTCGGCTCACCAAGAATTTAGTTACGGCCTTGTCCTCCTTGTCCTTATGACGGGCTATCATTTCTGGTAGCTTCTCGAACAATTAAGCGTCGTTCTTTTCCATGAAGCTGTATTCGTAAAGACGAGACGAGGTGAAAGGCTATCTCTTATAGAAAAATGTAAGATTATTGGTTTAAAAAAGTGCAGATTAGTTTCTCGGGGAGTTGGATAGAATATAAATATGTGTCTATAAGACACTGGTTAACAATTTCTTGAAGAACTGTGAATTTCATTTGGAGTAACAAAGTACGATTAGGCCGTCTTCTTTAACAGATTGACGGAGGAGATTAGCAATAAAAAAAAAAGTTTTAAACAATAACAATGTCTTCAGATTAAATTGCGAACGTTCTGGAACTCTCTTGTGTGTATGTAGTAAATTTGGCAGTAGAAGAGTGTCCAAAATAGAAGATTAGGAGGTCGGGTGTTCGAAAATAAATGCTGTCCTGACCACCCTTTATTATCACATACGGTAAAGATTGGAGTATGCTAATAAGTACTCAATTTTGAGAGACGAACGGTAAAATACAGACTTTTCAGACTATAACTTATATAAATACTATTTAAAATTTCTAAATTTCAAACGTTTATCCCTTCAAAAATTCAGTACTTTTTTTTAGCGAACTCCAATCTTCACTGAGTGTTCTTATAAAGGGTGGTCAGGACAGCCTTTACTTTCGAACACACTGCATTCGGACCGCTTAATTTTCTATCGAGAACAATTCTACTGGTACAAGAAAATTCCAAAACGTTTCAATTGCCTTGAATGAATTTTTTTTTCTCATCACGAATTATATTGCTATTCTCCTCTTCCAGTCTGACGAAGAAGACAGTCTCCCCATACTATGATACTCAATAAAATTTGCAGTTCTTCAAGAAATTGTTAACTAGTGTCTTAGACAGTAATATTCTATCCAACTTCTCAAGAAATTAATCCACACTTTTTAAAACATGATTTTATCCGAAAATTTCATCGTATTTAAAAATTGAAAAATGTGGGTTTTTTTGGCAAGTTTACGTACACTGTGCGCCAACCTCCTGTTTGCTATCGTGAGGCTTTGTTTCTTTGTACGTGTTTGTTTGTGATCAGTGACCATAAGGAGCTAACGAATATCTATCGTCTTAAAGTACGTTTCTCCAACGTAATGCATTTAATGTAATTTTGCATGTAGTTACTCCTAAGATACAGGTTGTATCATATTCATAAATATGATTTTTTTAGATAACAATGCGTCATAAACTATACACACACACATACCGGGCATCAATCAAGTTTCTTAAGTAATGGGACGAAAAATAATTCTAGGTCACTCAAATTGGTAGAAATTATTATTTCCGAGCATCACTTGGTCCGTTATCTATGCTTTGTTACTAATAGCGAATTCCATCTAGTTATTAAATCCATTGTACGAGTCATTTCCCACTGAATGAAAAAAAAAAGTTCTTTTCGTGCTGTTTCGAGAACAGTTCGTGCAGATTTATGCAGATATTTTGCCAATCTGTTTTTTTGAGCTATTTACGTAGAAAATATGGAATATTTTTATCCCTCCACTTTTAAAGAGCTATTGTTGCGGCGTTGGTAAGAAACAGCGATAAAGTTTATATGCGCAAAGAACAAACGGCGCTCGTTGTCTTCTTGAGTCTTAATATCTTGATTAAACTATTTACGAGATTGGAATAAATAATTAATCAGGTAGTTCGGGGACAAGAAAGAAAAATATATATATATATTGATCGATCGGGAGACAATGAAGTTGCTGAGCTATAAATTGAGTTCTTTAGGCCTATTAACTATTTCGTGGTTGTTGTTTTGTTTCTCCTACTTTAATAGGGTGCGACTGACTTCCCGGTTTTTTTTAGTACCGCGGGGGAAGGTAAAAAAGAAACAAAACGGGTCATTAAGTTCGGATCCTTGAGGTGGTCTCGATCTATTCAATGACTTCGATGAGCTCCGAAAACGTTTGGTTTTTATGAAGATTTTTCATGGAATGAAGTTTAACTTTACCGAGTTGGGCTTGTAAATATTGTATACCAATGTATCCCAAAAACAGCAATATCGCCCCTTGGAGTGGGAATGTTTTGTGGGAACTTTTTTTTTGTACGAAGGTTTCCAGCAGCTGGCTAATGCGAAGAGGAATTTAGGAAAGAGAGAAAATTCAACTGAAAATTCAATTCTCGCGTCCTCTCAGTTGCTGGATGAGCGCATTAGACTATAAATGCAACCAACGATTCTCATTCTTTCCTTAGAGCTCGTGTGCGCTGAACGTGTGCACTTTTTTACATCAATAAGTTTGGGAGATAGAGCTATATAAGTGCCCCTATATAAGGTCAATAACTCGTGTTCTTGAGTGCGATATTTCGCTCAGAATTACTTTTTGCGGGCTGTATAAAAGATAAATTATTTGTTTTTGAGGCCCAAATACGGAAGAAGTAAATTTTCATATACTTGCTTCAATTTGTGAATAGATATTTTTAAAGTAACTGTTCTAATTTGAATACACATCGCATTCTACTTCACGTTACGTATCGTATTTAAAAATTGTGATTTGTTCAATTCTTTGGCGGGCAATAACATTCTAGAATGAACCGGAGTTTCAGCACCCATGATGTAGAGAGGACATTGTCAACTTGTCGTTTATATTAAAGAATTTATAGCGCTTGATGCGCGTGATGTGCGTGATTTTGGGAAACCAAAGTTGGGATCAACACCGATTTAATATCACTCATTAAAATTAGCAATATGATTATATGTTTTTGAACATTAGTCAGAATTATCTTAAGAAAACTCACCTTTTTTATGGTAGGTATGAGCTATGTTCCTTAACTCGAGAAAGAATGAAGATCCCTGTCGTGAAGCATAAATGCATAAACTTTTTCTCTCAAGGGCAGTACAAGAGATTAACATCTAGTCACTTGGTGCAGAAACATTTTATGCATAGTAATCATTGCATCAAAATCAATAATGTATTTTTGACTCTAATTATGTTAGATATTAGAGCAGGGGTCTTCAACCCATGGCTCGTGGGCGAAATATGGCCCTCGGAGCTTTTTAAAGTGGCCTGCTGACCATTTATAGAAAATAGCGACTTTACATAGAAAAACTATTAAATGAACAATAAAAAAAAATTGTGGAAAAGCGCTAACTACCGAAATGTGAACTGATGTATGATGTGAGATACTCTCCAGATTCAATAGTAATGTGCATTTGATGCACTAAATGGGCCACTTAACGAATTCGGGAAAACCCAGAACCAAAACACTTCGTAGAACCTATGATTTCATGATTTCGAGAGGCAAAGGTCAGCATCCAGAAAGTATACATAATTACAGAATTTACAGAAATTTTATAAATGACCTTAATAAAATAAGTAATTTCATAATTAATGAAAATTAATTACTGAAAAAATAGTTACAGAATTACTGAAAGAAATACTGTAATTGCAGAACTACTGATAGAAATAATTTCTGAATTATTGACAGTAATTTCTGAATTATTGAAAGTAATTTCAAAATTATTAAAAGTAATAATTCATGAAAAAAAAATTTAGAATTGATGAAAGAAATAATTTCATATTTAATGAAAGAAATAATTTCATATTTAATGAAAAAATAATTTCATATTTAATGAAAAAATAATTTCATATTTAATGAAAAAATAATTTCATATTTAATGAAAAAATAATTTCATATTTAATGAAAAAATAATTTCATATTTAATGAAAAAATAATTTCAGAATTACCGGAAGAAATTACGGGGAATACCGTAGTATGACTTAGTGACCCGCGGGCTACATGGTTTTAATTTGGCCCGCAATATCTGAAAGGTTAAAGACCCCTGTATTAGAGTATAGTATTACATTTAGTTTTATGCCCTATGAAATGTTTATGATGTCCTATAGGCCGGATATAAAATTTCAATTTCAATATTTATGCATCGATATTTTAGAGCCATGTGATGGAACCAAACTCTTAACCGGTGATCTAATTAATAACTTTACCTCTCCATCAAAGATCCACGCCGATGTATGGTTCGAGCCTCCCTAATATCGGGTTCCTATGTAATATCGCAATTCTACCAAAATTCGATTATTCAATTCTATCCAAAAATTACTATATATACAAATTTTGTCTTTCCTTCGGTTTGATTATAACCACACAAGTACAGTTACAAACAATCTATAATTTATGCTTTCATAAATTTTTATTGAAGGATTTTCAATAAAATACAGTCACGCAATGGAAATATAATAGTACAGTCAATCATGTTCGACGCGTTCCCAACTGCTATTGAACCAAGGGATGAATTTTAATTTTGTCATCTTATATATAAATGTGAAAGTATATCTGTATGTATGTATGTATGTATGTTCTTTATACAAATCTACAATTTTAGACCGATCGTCGCCAAATTTAGCATATACAGGTATACCATACAGGACTGGGATTGAACCGTAGGCTACTTTGAAAGTTCATTAGAGCCGGGCAAATGCCCGAAATGAGCGAAAAACCGCCGGGCAACAATGGTTACTGGGGCCCCAACAGTCACTTTTGGAATGTTTACTTTGGTTACCGTGGTTGCTTGCACATGCTCAGACACGCACATGCCTTTACAATGATTTGTCACTTCTTTGATGCTGCCATTATAACAGTTTATGTCTTTACAATAGTTTTTTTTTTTCGCTTTTCCAATCCTCCCAGTAATTGAAGAAAACCCCGGGTATTATGGCCAGTACTACTTAAAACTAAATAACCTGCAAACGTATCTAGAAGATCAGCAGTAAATTAAATCTGGTCAATGCTACGGACATCCTGAAAAACAAACAGAAACAATCATAAGGTTTTCGTAACTCCTCCTTCTCTTCGCAATTGCTTCTCCACCTCAAGAATTCACATTCCGCAGAATAGTGATTAACATTGAAGAAATCTTCACGAAAATAAAAGTATCTATGATTCTGTATATGTCCCATCCGTTTCTCTCCTCATCCACGACATGGATTCCTCCTCCTATCGCAAAGCGGGTAGACCGCAGAACACTTTTTTTTTTTAGCCCTCTCTCTCTCTCTCTCTCCCTCTTTCCATCGCAGGTCTTTTCATTACTCAACACCCACATCATCGCCTTTCTCAGCACATCGCTTCTGGACGACGACGACGAGGAACGTGCCACGAACAATGAACTATTGCCTCCCTGATTCCACGGGGGGAACAAAGCGGACTTTGGTCTTTTCAAGTACCACAGTTTGTCTCTCTCTTTCGCTCTCCCTTTTCAGTACTACAACTACATCGCCAAAGCTGAATTCAGTACATGTTTTGGAGCAGGAGCAGCTCTTTCCTTCCTTCCCATTCGGAGATGGAAGGTGCTCTCCTTCTCCTATAGGGTAGAAAAGCACGGAGAACCTCTCCAGAATTACATCTACCTTCAATCGACGTCGGCACTTCAAGAGAACCAAAGAAAACGGCGGTGTATATGTGTGTGTGTGTATATACAGTATACATACAGACATAGACATACACCTAGGTACGTTTTCTTGATAAGGCAATCGGCAAACAGGATTTTTCTCCATGTTGAGAGAAATACTTGTCCTTTACCTTCTCTTCACCATCTTCAATTCCCACTTTATATATTTTTTTTTCCTCCTCTCGAACAATGGAAACCAACAAACGTTTTGTATTTCGCTTTCTTTAGGTTTGATGATGTTGAAAATAAAAACATGCGATAGCGGGAGAGAAGCAAATGTAACTCTTATAAGAATTCACGGTCATGTTTATAAGGAAACAATCTTTTTTTTTTTTTTGATTTGTTTATCGAATTTTGATTGAAGAACCAATTGATCGAGGACCTCAATGTCCAGTGAAACAGAATGACTACACAAATAAATAGACACCTTCGTAAAATCATATTATTGAGATCAATGTACCCTTTAAACTGCGCATGGCCAGTCTAACTGCTGCTTCTACGCAGGGCCTTAACTAGGATTTTTACCTCCCGGGCAAACATGATTCAGCCACCCAGGGGGCAGCCTTCTACCCGCCCCCTCTAGTTACGGCCCTACTTCTACGCACGGAAAATCCTGAAATTCCCCATTGGTATATATGGCAAATTGCTTCCATTTTCTTTAGCGCAAATTTAATGATGCAATTATGAATTCAGCTCCTCGGTTTCACGATTACTCTCGCATACGTTTCTAAAAATGATTTTAATTTCACATTATATATAATGTTATTCAATAACAATAGAGTTGTACGGATGCTAAGATTCGCTCTGGAAGTTAATTTACGCTTAATGTAAACTTACTTTCGGTAAGTTTAACAAATTTTCCTTCATTTATCACTCTTTCGGTGATTGTGCATAATTCCCGATTGGAATTGATGAGTATGACAAATATGGAAGAAATCTGCGTAAATATCGCTTAAATTCAACCACTTATCAGTCTCTACCGTTCGCGATAGGCACAACACACTTATTTTGCCATGAAATTTGAACTAAATCTAAATAAGTGCTATAAGAATAAAAACGTATGAATTATATCAGTATAAATTATATTATCAGCATTTTAATATTTTAACTTCCTTCACATCTTTCAACATTTTTAAACATAAGCGACATCACCGATCGACTCCATCAATTCCAGACTGAAGTTTGATCAAAATGGCCGGTGAAATTAAGTTCATAATTAATTGACGATTTATCATATATACCAAAACGACCTGGGGGATTGTACATAATCACCGGTGAATGTGATAGATTCGCAAAATTTATAAAACTTACCAAAATGGTCTGTAATTATGCATAATAACCGGTTATTGCACATAATAACCGGATTTATGACATTTAATGTAGCATCTGCATGTGGCAGCCTGGCTCAGGGCTGGAACTAGAGGGGGACAGGGGGAGTAACTTCCCCCGGGCGGAAAAATTCAGAGTGCGGCAAATTTAGGTGGGAACAAAGAACACCGTGTTATGAAGCTATCGATTAAAGTTGTGGGGGTGGCTAAATAATGTTTGCCCCGGGTGACAAAAATCCTAATTACGGTCCTCTGGCCTGGCTATACACACTTACCGTAATTTCCTGCGTATAATCCGCAAATGGGAAATTTCGCTAATTTGAGAAAAATATCATCATAAGGTCCGCAGTATAACTTATAATCTGTATATAGAAAAATTTCATTCATTAATAATGAAATCTCAAGAAAGGAAGAGAGTTCTGTCACATTTTTACAGAATATAATATAATGCCGCACCAAGAAATTTCCACGTTTTTTATAGCGCGTAAGTTATTCAACGCTCCAAAATTTTAAAAATGTATTTAAAAGAAAGATTAGTCATCAATTTCACGAATATAGTGAAACCTCGATATAACGATACTCTGCGAACCAAGGGAAATATCGTAATAGGAGGTTATCGTTATATCGAGAATTAGCATTCCAAATTTATGCTATTGTTGGCATGCCTTCTGAATTGGCGTTATTGGTACCACCATAAAGTGTATTTCCAAGCATTTATTCGCCACAAAAACTTGTGATTAATTTATTAATGAAATTCAGTTTGTTGTTCCCCCACTATAAAGTACTTTTGTGTACTGCACAAGAAATAGCTTCACGGAAACTTCATTTACACTTTCGGACGCGGCAGATAATGAAAAATACAGATGTTATTAAATGCCCTCAAAACAACAAACACCAAGGAATTCAAAAATATATCGAAGGCCGCGTTGAGTGAAATATGAATAATATCGTTGTAGAGCTGTTTCGAAATATCATGAAAAAAATATCGCTATAGAGGATTTAATACCAATACGAATACAACGTCACAACAGGCAAAATGCCCAACGAGGTGGCGGAGAAAAAGGTGCCCATAACAGATATGAATGTTATAACGTTATATTTCTAAACTACAGCAACACAATTAAAAAGGCAATTACAAAAACTAGAAACAATATACAGTCGAATCCCGTTTTAACGAAATCCAAGAGACCGGGGCAATCACTTCGTTATAACCAGGAACGTCATTTAAACTTTTTCCAGGGGTGGGGGGTGCCTAATTCCCCCAAATGACGGCACTGGTTATAACGAAATTTTGTTATATAGGAATTCCAGGTTTTTGCATTGCTCCTATGTAAATGTATCTGGGGGAATAGAAAAGGTTTCGTTAATACGAGATTTTCGCTATAACGGTATTCGTTAAAACGGGATTCGACTGTATATGCATGATAAAATATTATACAATGCCCATAAATGTATTTATGGTTGTCTTATTCTAAATATGGATAGCTTCTTTATTTACCAACTGTTCTTACCAATTGTGTTAGAATTTACTACTAACGCGCGCGGGGGTAAGCTATTCCAGTAACAACTCTATTAGAGAAAAATTCCCAGCGACACCATAATCTAGGATTGTCCCTTACCAAACGATACTAGTGTCCTCTTGTAAAAGCAGATGTGATTGACGGTGAATTAATAAATCATGGTCCATCCTTTCCATACAGTTGAAAATTTTGAACACTTCCATCATATCTCCCTGACATCTGCGTCCATCCAATGAAAACATATTAAAAAAAAATGAAGTCTCTCTTCATAACTCAAGCCGCGTGTGCCAACGAGGACACGCGTCTACTTCATTGGTTCGAAAACATATCGGGGGCTACTTGAGTGATCTATAAATGTGTCGCAGATCACTCAAGTGATCTGGAAATGTATCGCGAGTCACTAGAGCAATCTGGAATTGTGCCGCGGGAAATTTGAATGATGTGGAACTGCGCCGCGTCAGCTTAAGTGCTGAGAAATTGCGCCGCAAGTTAGTTAAGTGATGTGTAAATCTGCCGTGGGTCATTTGAGTGATGTGTAAATGTGCCGTGGGCCATTTGAGTGATGTTTAAATGTACCGCGGGACACTTAAGGGATCTGTAAATCTGGCGCGAGCAGCTTAAGCATAGTGTGTCACGAACTAGACTGGTCTGAAACTGCGTCGCGATTACTCACGTGATCTGTAAACATGCTGCGGGTCACTTTTGTGATTTATGAATGTTCTTTTGGCCACTTTAAGTGACATGAAACTCCACCGAGGGGTGACTTAATGATCTATATATGCGCTGCAAGTTCCTTATGTCATCCGGAACTGTACCGCGTGTCATTCAAGTGATCTGTGAATATACTGAAGATCCCTTAAGTGATCTAGAAATGTGCCACTCATTCATCACATCAAATGACTCCAAGGGCCATATTTTGCTCGCGGAACATGGGTCGAGCATGTAGGTAGTAAAGGATATCGCTGTATCGAGAGGAGTTTAACATTAGACTATAGGTAACTCCAAACAAGATTCGAAAAAAAAAATATCGTTGCAGAGGGATTTATATCGTTATATCGATATATCGTTGTAGCGAGGTTTCACCGCATTCATTTTCCTAGGAAATACTAAAGTTGTATATATTTTTTTTTTCTGCCCACCCTACATTTTATCAGGAAATTTCACCAACGAGACTTTCACAAAAGCAATTTTGGAAATTTGAAAATTTGGACATGCTAGATAACGTGCCATCAATGGGGGGGCAATTGTTTACCATGTTCGAAGTCTTCCATGTGTTATTATTATCAATTATATTTGGATCTCGACATCTTTTACACACGTAAAGAATGGGAAAATGCAATAACAAAAAATAACAGCAGTAATAAAATAATGTGATGTTGTCGAGTCTGGACTGTGAAATTAAATAAAAAGACCTTTCCTTTTTGGCATCACATCGCGTGAATGAAATAAGCGGTGTCACTACTATCCACAAAAAATAGAATTCATGATGATGGGTCCTTATACCATAAGAAAAAATGAACGCACCACCCTTTTCGTACCCTTTTTTCTTCTTATTATTATTTCACGAATGTCCTTGTATTATATTATCGCGGTTATTATTACTATTATATATACATCCCTTTTCCCCGCTCCATCAAAATTTTTATTTGCAGTTGCTTTTCAAGCGCATCCTCGTGATATCCAGTCGATTATCTGCATTGGTGCATCTGAATTGCCGCTCGACATGTCGATGACAGATGATGATGGCCGAAAATTAAGTCTGGCAGTAATAGGTAGGAAAACCACATGACATACGGAGACGGATCGGAAGGAGGAGGACGAACTCCGAGTAGAGAGTAGTAGCTAGAAAACAAATTGATATCAGGGTCGTAGTAGTAGTAGTTAAGTAGGGGATCGATAGTTCTGGGCAATGGTGAATGGCCATACAAACATGGAGTAAAAAATAAAATTTATATCAGTAACTAACTTTTATTGAATTTGAAACTGGTTTTTTTTTTCGAAGATATCTTTTGGAACGAGCATTTTTATTCTAGGAAACCAATTTTCTATCTTCTCTTCGTATTTATATGTGTGTGTGTCCTGTAGAGAACCAGAACATCCCCCCTCACGAGAGTTCCCAGAAATTTTTCTATAAGATTTCGGATCGATGGCGGAGAAAACATCAACCCGTTTGCGTGTGGAGTTTTTTTTCCCCCTCCATTACATGTTTAAGGGAAAATAAATATAAAAAATTATACGTAGAGATTTTATTGATAAGAATTTTTTTTAAGTGGAAGATTCGAGGATGGCTGGTATTGAATGGAAAAAAAAATAGCCATAAGGTGAAATTTGCGTTTGCTTGAAGTACTAGTTTTGGTTCTATAAGACGTTAACAAGAGCAATGAAAATTATACTTGTAGCTTCTCAATTGGATATATAAATTTTGGTGAATTTTCTATCTTCCCGGTAATTACTTATAGAGTTTAATTATAGTGTTAATGAATACGTTTGTAGTGCTAACTTGTGTTTACGATCGACTTGTATGTTTAACCCCCTATGGCCAGGATTTCATTGAATTTGAAAAAAAAAATATATTACTATTATTATTATAACAACTATAAAAGTTTTATCAAATTTCTTCTATAAAACAAAAATAAAACAGCTTCTATAAAACAGCTTAAACATCGGTTAAATTCTCTAGAATATAACCGATGAGATTATTGAACTTCTCAATACTAAAGATATTCAAGTTCTACAGAATATTCTCTCTAAAATTCACGAATAAACATAGAACGATATCGAAATAGTAATTTACGGCAGAAAAAATTCAACGAAGTCATTTTTACGAAAAAAGTTTGAAAATAGGCATAAAGGCATTTTTTTCCAAAAAAAGTTTGAAATATGCATTTTTTAGGCAAAAAAGACATTTTTATAATTAAAAAACAGTTTGAGAATAAAGTTTTAATTTCCATAAGGTGAAATAAGTGTTAGAAACGGAATCGTCGCATTTCAATGGATTCGCCTTCTCGTTCCACTATGTTCCTCGTGGTCTGATGAAGTATTGCCAATCGACAACTTCTGCGTAGGGAAGCTGTAAATTTGATGATTGCCGTTCATGTGAGAGAACCCATTTCTGGAATACGAAAGATAAGCGGTATCATTATCAGGATATTCAGCGAAAAATAACAAACGAATCCCCAAAGAAAATTTCATCTGCGAAAAACACATGATCTAAAATGTGGATATATCCTAACCATATTCATCATTACAAATTAAAATAATTCAATTAAGTATTCGTTAATGAAATGAATACGATAGAATTTTAACTAAACTTAGTACTTAGCCTTTTAAGTTAACATTTTGAAGCAAAAAATAACGGTACATAATAACGGTAGCTTCTAACCTTGATATCACTTACTTTTATTTTTGGCGGTTTTTTTTATCGTGTTTGGAATTTTCACTTGAATTTTGAACATTTAAGGTAGGAGCTCACAGATGCAAAATCAGAAAAAATCGTTTCAAAGAATAATTATAAAAAATCACATCCGATAAACGCGTTATTGTTCTTCTTGTGATGATGACTATAACCGTGAATATTTTGACACGAGGCCGTGGCATCACAGAGCGGAACGTAGTACATATCCTTTTCTGTCCATGACTCAAATTATTATATGAAAAAAAAAAATCCGTATTCACTAAATAGGTGTCTGAGTCTCGGAACACAGACATGGCCTGACCTTCTAATGATTGCAGTTTAGCCGGGTGTTATTACGTACGCCCCGAAACCGTCAGGTTGGTCTCTTATAAGGCTTTTTTTTTTCATTTTTTATTTTATTTCCCATTTGTATATCCATTTATCACCATCATCATCCATTCCCATATATCATCATCACCACCATTTATATATATATATATAAAACCATTTTTCCCTTTTTTTTAATCTCGGAATTTTCTTACATAATAACGGTAGCTTCTAACCTTGATATCCCTTACTTTTATTTTGCGCGTTTTTTCATCGTGTTTGGAATTTTCACTTGAATTTTGAACATTTAAGGACAACTGGAATACAGTTGCGAGTTAAGCACCAAAACTAATCTTATGAAATTTGGTTTTCAAAAACAATTGAAATGTATAGTCACAGACATTATTGTGACTACCAACTTTGGACACCAACTACGCATTGCTACGTGTAGTTTTTCTTTTGAAATAAGGCGTGTCACGAGTTTGCTTGGTGTAAATACAAGGTGAGATAAATGTATCAGGAGTTACCCGCGGGCTAAATGTGGTCCTTGGAGTCATCTGATGAAGAACTTAAACCGAATCTTGTAAAAATGAACTGAAACATTGTTCATACGAGTATTTTTTTGGTTAACCCATATTACGCCCTTTCGCTATGAACGCCTATGGACCTGTGTTCGAAATGGTATTGCAGTAAATTCCAACTTAGGTAACCCCCATGTAAAAGATGACTCTGATTTTTTTGTTTTAAAATTTTCCATATAACTGAAATTTTTTTTATAAGATATTGGAAATCGTGAAAAGCATTTTATTCGACTGTGACCCACGAAAGATTATCGAATAACATGAGTGCCCCGCAGTACATTTGCAGATCACTCAAGTGACGAGTGGTGCAGTTCCAGATCACTTGAGGTCCCGCGACTAGTTTTCAAACCATTAAAGTGGCCTACACTTTACAAAAGGTTGAGCAACCTTGGATATTAAACAATCAATTCATCAGATTTTCAAAAACGGATGATTGTCGACTTTCCAGCCAACAAACATAATATCTCTGGAACTGGGCAGCTTGTGCTACTGTTATTGAAAAGAACTATACGAATGGCACTGCTGAAAATAATCTATGTCTAGACAGTGGAACACCAAGTGTCATTATTGAAGGCGCGTATACATTAGCGCGCGAATCATGCAATGAAAGCATTCGCAATTGGTTGTTCAGTAATTTGTACGGTGTTGTGAACGATTCTTGAGCTGTTTTCACACACTGGACCCACCTAGCTTCGTTTTTTTCAACGAACATAAAAAAGAAAGAAAGGAACACAAAAGAAATTTGTGTACCCACGAGCAGGGGGTCGTGCGTTGCAAGATCAGCGTGTTAGTGCATACGCGAACTAAAAGGTGAACGCCATGCCGTCAAAAGTGCGTGAGGGCAAACGAACGCACTACGGTTGAGCAATCCAAATGGGCTAGAACAGCGGTTCTCAACCTTTTTTGACTCGCGGAGCCCTTTTCAGTATATAATTTGTATGGCGGAGCCCTGTTTTACTGGAGGAGCCCTTTTGTTGTACATAACTTTTATGGCAGAATCTTGTAGGCCTCTCTTATTTACTTATCTACAAAATTTACTGATTCGTTTTATTTTCCAGTCACCGCGGAGCCCCTGGGAGGTGCTTGTGGTTCCGCGGAACACCGGTTGAGAACCACTGGGCTAGAAAGTTACTATACTACATTGTGTAGGGAACCCTGTTTTTTGTTCCATTTTAACAAAGTTGCTTCAACAGAAGCAGCTTTATGATTGGCAAAGGGTCACCTCCGATGAGTAGCATCTTATGTTGCGTTAAATGAATGACTGCTGTCGTATCCGAAGTCAAATTTCCGATAACAGGACTCAATAGCCATTGCTGAAAAATGATGAGCTGATAATAGCAGTATTTCTTCCTGAAAAATGTCGCTATTGTCTAAATTCACTGATACATCTGAAGCAGCTTTCAACTGTAGTAAATATGAATTCATTCCTGCACATCAAGATATTGATTGTCTCTGGACCTATGGCATATTTCAGAACGGTAACGCGACGTACATATCCCCCACATCCTGGACCACGGCCCCTTGGCTGGGATCTTTTATGGACCCCAAAACCCTAAAACTTAGACTTTCGCGGACCCCATTATGATGAATTTATCGCATGAAGAAAAAAAAAAGATGAAAATCGTTCCGGGCCCCAGGGCTGAGGGCCTGTCAGCGCCACCTTTGTGAGGGGCCATGGCGACATGCCATGCTGCTTAAAAATGTATGGATATTTTTGGAATATCATAACTAAGGCCTCTAGAGGAAGATGATCAACCTTTAGGAGAGTGCGGGCCACTTCATTGGTTTGGAAACATATCAAAAGCCACTTAAGTGATGTGTCAATGTGCTGGGAGTCGCTTAAGTGATCTGTTAATGTGCCGCGAGTCACTTAAGTAATCTGTTAATGTGCCGCGAGTCACTTAAGTGATCTGTATGTAGCCAGCTGAATCTGGACATGGATTTAACAGCAATCTCAAACTGTACCGAATAACTTGAGTGGTGTAGGACTGCTACTACGAAACCGAACATACACCTCGTACACATTCCTCCGCGGAATTTATAACAAATCGGTACATGTCGGAACGTGTTATGTGATCGTACGTATGTACATAACCCTAACGCACGTTGTCCGACTTTTGCTTGTTTCGTGCACTTGCTAGTGCTGCCATCTGTGCTCCGTATTTTAAAGTAAAGATGATAAATGCTTGAATTTTCGTGTTATATCTTAGTGTAGGACTACCTGCTCTCTGCGGAGAGACTTTTTTAAATGGGAGACCGACTTGTGTGTGTGTGCTTTCGCACCTCGAATTTAGAAAACCGCAGAAAAATGATATGGGACTGCACCATGAGTCACTTAAGTACACTTAAGTCACTTAAGTGTTACTGTGTCACGAGTTCCTCAAACGATTTGTAAATATACCGAGGGTCACTTAAGTGATCTGTAAATATGCCGAAGGTCACTTGAATGATGTCGAACTGCACCACGGGTCACTTAAATTATCTGTAAAAAAATCTGCCGCCAAGTTCCTTTTTACAAAATTAGATTTGAAGTGGCGGGGCCCCATCAGATGAATCCGAGGGCCACGTTTAGCCTACCGGCCATGGGTTGAACGTATATGCCTTATAGGCTACTCTAGATTCTTCCCTGTTCCTCCGTCCCCAGACAAGCATATTTAGGACCAACACACACACACTTTGATATCATCATGTTCACTCTAGAAATTTTCGTTCGCGACGTCCAGCAGCTATCTAAGTCAGTGTTTCCCAAAGTGAGCAATATCGCCCCCTGGGGGCGATGCAAATGTCCCGGGGGGGGGGGAGTAGAAGCTTTGCATTTAGTATAGGGGTTGTATTGTGGTTTAGTATAGTTTAGTATTATAATCCTATGGGTGACTTGAGTTGGGGGCATAGACTAAAGATATAAATTAATAATATTATTCTTAGTCTGTGGTTGGGGGCAACGAGAATGAAAACAATTTTGAAGAAGGGGCAATGGAACAAAAAGTTTGGGAAACTGCGATCTAAGTGGGTTGCAGGTTCTTTGATTCCAGATAACCCCGTAGCAACTTATCATGAACGTATTGTGCTATTTCCAGTACATCTGTCAGCTGCCCGGAAGCACAAAAAAGGTATTCTAGACATTAACTGGTGGTCGTACTGATGTGACTCTACTGCATATTATAAAAACAAATTTATTTTATCGATGAATATTTTCCTACATTTTCGATAAGAAAAAATTCATTCATTTTGTGAATCCATTTGAAAATAAATGGCATACATATGTAAAATCCAATTTCCAGTAAATGCTCTTCCCTTTTTATTTCATGCATTTATTCATTATGGAGACATCCCGGATACGTACCAATTTATGCCCGTATTTATATGAAATTGGCCCAGTGGCTTTTTGCCAAAACTAAGTCCAGAAAATATAAATTTTCACAGATTGTCCCAAAAAAAAAAAGGGAAATGAATCGAATTTTTTGTTTCTGTTCTTGCTAAATGCATCTTTGTTCATGGAACGGTATCTGAGACAAATGATTCTCACTTAACAGTGGAGAGATTTCCATCAAATTTGCATATAAACAGTTTGTTTATCAGGGGGGAAACAAAACTGTTCCTGAAGTTACTGTATTTTAACGTAAAGAGGGGGGGGGGGGAAAGCGAAATGATTTCTATAAGGATCAGCTGTGCAAGAAAGGGGTATATTTTAAGCGATGATTATAATAATATTTTTCAAAATTATGGTAATTTGGAGGACAAAATTGTTGCTTTGCGTTTTGGGATTTGATGGTATTGAATTTGTGTAAAAATATAGTAGTCACCTTTTTAGGAAATACGTGTATCTTGAGAATTCTTTAGAGAGAAAAAAATATTGAAATTTCCGTCAGCGAAATCGTTGAGGAAACATTGGATGTGCAAGATTGTTAGAAACTTGGATTATAATCGACATCGTAATCTTTGAGTGAATCGGTACCACAGTTCAAAAATAGAAATAAAAGGTAGACACAGGCAAATTATTCAACAAAGTGACTGACACTCATTGGAAATATAACACCAAATTTTTTGGTTTTTCAATGCTTAAGTCTTTTTATACTGTATTACAGAACACCCCCCCCCTTCCCAGAAAGGATCTCGCGTAACTTTTGGGGTCCGTGAGCATCAGTTGGAGACCAGTGCGTATTATTTCGAGTTATCTGAACCTGAATCGGAAGATTTTGACACCAAGCTTTGTCCTCAAGACATTTCATCGCTTTAAAGAAGGGCCTGAAAAGATTAAAAATTTTCGAGTTAGTGTTTTTAAATTAGCTCTTATATCCGAGGACTTGATCACACACCGATGAATGATATAAAGAGCTTTGCCATAGTCACTTCTCACGAAGTTTAAAGGCATATTTCATACTTATGGATTTTACTTGAGTGTGTGTGTTAATTCTTATTTATTTTTCTTTTGAACTGTATCTACCGGTTAACTTTTTCCTGACCTTAAGGAAAACCACTTTTTGCGAACCGTTCCTTCAATTTATAATCACGGCGAAAAGTATGTGTCATTTTCATCGTAGGTGCCAGAACCTATGGGCTAAGGCTATTTGTGTATGTATGGGGTGTGTGTGTGAGCTCCCTCCCTCCCAACAATTAATGCATATCAATGCAACACACCATTCTACCTACTGTGTATGGGATTGAGTTCCGTATATACGGGACGTATACACGTGATTTTCAGCACCCCCCCCCCCTCTCCTCAATGTTCTCTTGATATCGGCACCTTGGCTTTTCATTCAATGCTTTCAAATAATTTCCTCTTCTGTTTGATATCAGTCTCATCTATAATAAGATGATTATTTATATGACATAGAAATTCTTATTAATAACCTGAAAGTACAATAATTATTCGCTAAAAATAATGATAATTCAAATAATTTCAATTTTTTTACTATCGTCATTAGGCAGCAAATCAGTGTTCCTGAAGAGATTTAAGGTCCTTGGAGAGATTTCAGGGGGTCCATGAGCTTGAATGAGGAAAAATAACCGACTTATAATGTATATAAGTTATTTTTTCTGAGTATTATTCCGTTAGGAGGGGGGGGGGGGTCTGTGATTTTCATCTTATTATCAAAAGTGTCCAAGAAACACCAAAGGTTAAGCAACCCTGCCTAAAATCGAATGAAGGTGTGACATACACTTACAGTGAAATCTTGGAAAAACGACAATTTGTAGCCCAAGAAAACATATCGTTGTAGAGGGATTTATAGTTTTAACGAGTATCGTTTCAGTGAGGTTTCACTGTATGTCAAACGTATTTCTACTCGTATATTCTACTCTAACCTTCCAATTGATGCAATGATAATTGCATACTTGTGAAAATGTTCGAGACAAAATTGTAGTTTATCAAAGCTCTACTCACACGGTTGAGAATGTGGTAATAGTTTTGAAGTCAGGAGCACCGTCTGCCCCTATGTTCCTACTATAAAATATATACCTATATGTTAACTTTAACTGATAAACTAACATGTTAAACTAAAATCAGCAAAATCCCCATTGTAGAATGCAACTTGAATAGGGTATCTTATTGGGGGAATCGACCAATACCTCGAGAGTACGCAATCGGGCACAAGTATCGAGCACTCTTGTATTCTTCCATGAGCACCACGGTGCTCGCGATCAACAGGCTGAAAATGTTTTTTCTATGGTAATGGCAAAAAATCTGATTTTGTAAATGCGTGTGGTCTCATTGACTGTGTTGCCAAGACCTATAAGTCCCATCCGAGAATGAGTGGAAGCCACCGCCGGACTTTATGAAAGAAGTGATGTTAAGCGCTTCATAATAGAGTTTCTATAGATAGATAGATGGATGGATTTTTTTTTCTCTCTCTTCTACCTCCTTTTTCTTATTTCATAAGTGTGTGTTTTTATGTACGACAGATCACCTTATTGACGGAGGAAAAAGGCTTCTTCCGCACCCTTTTCAATTCTCAATAACTCGGGTCAGTACACACATACGCACACGTACATACCATGAGAATGATGAAGTGGGGGGGGGGCAACGCAAGACGGGCCTGTTAATACGTACGGGGCAACGTGAGAAGCGGTAGCAGAGCTTTTGTTTTGTATCGGCTGTGACCAGCTAATGATTTGGCAAAGCAGCGGTTTTTAATGAGGATCGGGCCAGAAAAGAAGAGTCAAGAATAGCACATAATTGGAGTCTGAGGTCGAATGCCTGCGCACACCACGAGTTGAAAAATAAAAAAAAGGAAGAGAGAGAAAAGCTTTCTACGAAGCCAATGAAGAGAGAAAAAAAAAATGGCTGCTATTGGAAAAGTTTTATAACCCAGGTACAAAGTGTTATTTTTTTTTTAAAGCAAAGATGCCTTCCCACAATGGCTTACAATGTCGTAAAGAGAAATGAATGCCCAGAAAGTAACTTCCTGTATTCAACTTCGACAGCTATAGAACATGACCTGCAATGAAATTCGATAGCCGATTCATTTTTTCTCTTCTTCTTCTTCTTCCCTATTCGAAAATTTCAACTTGTTGTTCAGAACCGAATTGTAAGCACAGTAGACTCGATAATCCGGCTGCGCGCTAGTCCACTAGGTTTACTTCGTCCATAGAAGACTAAAACATGTCACTTTACGTACGTGCGCGGAAGTTTCTATTATGTAAATCATAAATGCTCAACCCATGGCCCGCGGGCCCAATTTGGCCCCTGGTGTCATCTGATGCATCCTGCGATCTCAACCCTAATTTTGTGAATGTGCAAAACGACACATTTATACACAATTTAAGTGATGCGTGGTACATCTTCTGCATCACTGAAGTGGCCCGCGGTGCATTTCTTGACCACTGAAGGGACCCTCGGCACATTCACAGATCACTGGAGTGACCCCCGGCGCAGTCCTAGATCATTTAAGCGGCCCGCAGAGCATTTACAGATGACTTAAGTGACCGCAGTACAGTTTCACATCACTTAAGTGGCCCGCAGCACAGTTCAGATCACTCAAAGTGGTTCACGTCACAGTTACGAGTCACCCAAGCGATCCGCGGCACGCTTACAGACCACTTTAAGTGGCCTGCGATGCGTTTGCAAGCAAATGAAGTGGGACGTACTCTTATAAAGGTTTAGCATCCTTGATTTAAATAGACTTTTGTTCCATTAGCTTCCAGTAATCCAGTGATTTCAATAATCTGACACACCCTGGCCTGACGTTTGCCTTATTAGCGAGAGTCTAATGTATTAAAATGGTATGCATAAAAAAATTTGATACGAAAACATGAAATCGTTAGCTTCCACCAGAGTCCGTGATCTTTCATGTCTCGCGAGCGCCGTTTATGCTCAACATCAGAAGAAGAGCCCCCCCTCCCTCCCCTCCCACCCCACCATTTGAGAATCCATTTTTATTCCCAAATTTTAAATATAATATTTTTCATACAAAAGTTTTAAACTTCCTCTAACAGTTAATTTTCTTAGTAAAAATATTTATGTGTTCAGGATGCCCAATGTTAAAAAGTTCATAAAAATTGAAGGAATTGTTACATTTTAATGCGGTTTGTGAAAAAGCCAGTTTTTATGCCGGCAGTTGGCCCTCACGGGCTGGGAATCAGCTCAAAATTCAATTCTGGTCTGGTCTGGTCTGAAGTCATTTTCACGAAGAGGGATATTTTTTTTTTGGTACAGGAAAAAATATATCAAATTATTGACGATAGAGAGCACTACGCTAAAGCAAAACACAAAATCACTGGAATTGCAAACAAGAGTCCTATAAAAAATGCAAGGTGTAAGATTTACAACTCATTTCTGAATTTTCCTGCTGCTGGAACTTACATAAGGTTTTATTTGTGATGTTAGCACTGATGGATGAAGCACTATTGGTGAATTTGTTTTACTTTAGCTACAAATGACCGGCCGAAGATTTACGAGCGTTTCGGGCACAGAAGAGATTGAAGAAAGGTTCGGGTCCAATCACTCCTGTGTCTTGCCGACGTCCGAGTGGTGTGGTGATAAGATGCTTGTCTTTCTTCGTGAAGGTAATCGTCAATGTCTACGGGTTCGAATCCGGGGGAGAACATCATAAACAAGTTCTTTACCTACCGATCCTGGGACGACCACCGATAGATGACACCTTAATTTCGCACGCAATTTTACTGGTTGGAAATTGCCATATAGCGATACATCACCGGAGTTGGTGTGCGGTGAAGTAATCGGACTGGTTTCTCTGGCCCTCTATCGACAAAAATTTGAACCAAATTCTTTTCTATGTACGAAAAAAAAAAAAAATCTTCTTTCATGAGAGTAATTTTTTCGCAAACCACATTCAAATGTACCAGATCTTTCAATTTTTATGAATTTTTAAAATATTTACGAATTTATGGGACACCCTGTATATGAAAAATCTTAGTTGTATTGATCTAATATGAACTTTCTCTCATTGATCAGTTTAGTTCGATATAAAGTGCTAATTCTGAAGAATAACAACACTCTAGAAAAGATTCTCTCTTTGAACCTTACATCTTACCCTAAACATAATTTTCGGATCACTCATGGGTGAATCCAAGAGCATGACGTGAAGATGGACCTTTATTAGACCTTCCGTTCCGATATAGTTATTCTTAGATCTCACAATCCATTCACATTCAATCTGATGTCTCTTTACCAGTGCCGTCTAAACGCATGGGCCCTCAAGAGAATAGGGGCCTCAGAAAAATGAGAAGTAGTTCAATTTTTCGATAATTTGCCAGGTAGGGCCTCAGAAAAATCACTTGGCCCGGGGGCCCGTGATGCTCTTAAGACGGCCCTGCTCTTTACACGTGCAGTGCTCTTTATCTGACATTCAAGACTTCATATTTTCAGGAAATTTCTGAATACAAATATAGTACCCATATAAAAATGAATGATAAAAATAGTTTGGGAATCTATAAAAACTCAACAAGGAAGAGTTTCAAAGCTTTTTTTCCTCACCAGAAATAACGATAATTATGCATATGATATTCATTTTAAATGCCATCACGTCGATGACAGAACAAAGAAAAGTAAAGATGGATGAATAGGCCATAAAAGATGTATAAGGAATATCCAAGTAAAATTTTTTATTTCGGCCATTATTATTTTGTTTGTTGGTTTTTTTTCAAACCTTGAAATTTGCATTTAAATCTGTTGGAAAATTTCTCCAGCTATGAAACAAAAGACGCAATTTTTCTTTCTTGATATTGAAGGAAGTTGTGAACGTTTTCTGAATATATGTACTATTCAATAATTTTTTTAGACTGACCGTGCTGCACGTGTCTTCAATAATTTTTATCCTGATACAACGCTTTAATTAGCCGCTTTAAAAGTTTTTCTTTGTAAAATGAACCATACATTGCTCAGACAGTGAAACGTTTCCTTATAGCCGATGAAGTACCTGAATTTTCAAGTTGGGAAAAAAAATTGAATACATTTTGAGAATCATCATGTCAAAGACGATTCGTTCAGCCTTGCTCTCACCATTATGAGCCTCTAATGTGAATTTCGTAGTAATTCTTTTGTTTCGTGTTATCGGGTAAACGCATTTAAATTTGCCTCCTCGCAGCATTGTCTGGTGGGACATCTTCCCACAAAACTGTTATCACGTCGTTATCTCCCATTCCCTTTGAGGTATTGCTGGGAAATTGGCGCAATAAATCATCGATGTTGTACCGTCTCGTACTGAAAATTTACTTCAATCAATTTCATGTGCGGACTGTTTCCTACAACTCAAGTTATTTATTAACGTGATTTTATTTTCTTAAATATCCAAGGTGATAAACAGGGAAGTTGTTAAATGCATCGAGTAGTGTAGAGACACAATTTATCTATTCATATTTGAAGTTTTTTCTGGTTATTATTATTTTTTTCTTGCTTCTAATGATGAATGAAAGGGCTATTTTCACGATACTTGAAGTGTCGTCGATTGTAATTATTTAATTTTAAACATTTATAGATGCGTATTCAACATAAATTATTCGTAAAAAATAATTATGATCATGATGATCAAAATCAGTGAAAAAAAGAGTGATGTAATGTTCTAGGGTGTTATAGCTAGTCGAAATGACATATATAAAATGATGTAAATGCTTCTTACCCAGTAATTAAAAATAATTTTTTGGTAGCATTTCGATCTTCTTGATTCAGTATTTTGTTACTATTTAATTTCTTTGGCTTTCAAAGCTGTTAAGTCGAATCCAGAAATGAATGACGGAACATAAGTTCGTTAACACTTTCGTGGGATCGTGTCAAGAAAGAAGAGCATTCAAAAAGGGTTGTTGACACTGTTTCCATCACGATCACATATAAATTTCCCCCTTTTTTATCCTATATAAATGTATTTCCCAAATATATCTACTTTCTTTACAGAAATTTTTTTTTTCAAAAATGTATTTTTTTTTTTCTAATAGTGAACGAACCCTGTGCCTTCCTCGTAAAGAGAAAACACTTTCGGAATTATTTAACCCTTTTTTTTTACGCACGATAAACATTACTGTTTTGTGATTCCTTATTACGTGTGAGTTTCGGCTCTGATTCCTTTAGAAAAGAAAAAAAAATGGAACACAGTTATTAATGTGAGTATATAAACACATTTGAGCGTGTTAACACTATGTGCGAACGTAGCACGCAAACGCGGTCGGTCTCTGTTCTATCGCGTGTCATGCCTTAACTATTGTGAGTTTTTCTTTCTCGAAGTGTCAGTTCAATTATAGGAAAACCATTTATCGCTCTTCCTTGAATCCAGGATACCAATAAGAAGTTATTGCTAGAAGAAAAAAATGTACGAATTTTTTTTTTTATAACTGAAATTACTTCCTTGGGCTTTGTTGCCCAACTCTACAAATATGTTTTTGTTTATCTATACAAAATCGATCTCGCTGCGATTTGTCTTCGAACAATTTTACTAACAGTACCAGACTAGAAATATACTACTTGAAAAATTTCAGCCAAAGATATCAAAATTAAAAAAAAAAGTCATAAATTTTTCATTCACTACAATGATGGTTTTCTGAAGGCTGTTTCTGTCACTGGTTTTCAAGTAATGCGCTTTAAAACGACACAAAGACATGATATCATTCCAAAACTCTGAAATATTGTCAAACGATACCGTAACTCTTTCAACTCCACGATGAGGTAGCTCTTTTAATCGTGATAAGGTATAGGCTACTTGCATGTATTATGTACTATGTATTCGTTTTCCTACAAAAATATATTATTTATCTTTAATACAAATCTATAATGGTCTGACAATTTTTAGTTAACAGTGTTAGAGATGGGTATAACCTTATGCGTCCTTTTCGCTAATGATCGAATGAATAATTTCGCTAATAATCGAATAAATGATTTCGCTAATAATCGAATGAATGATTTCGCTAATAATCGAATGAATGATTTCGCTAATAATCAATAAATAAAATCAATGTTTCAAACTCTTTTTTTATTTGTTTAGAGAAAAATAAATAACTTTATATTTTTCTAATAAATGTTATAATTTAGCCATTCTCCATTACGACCTGTGATTTTTATATGATCAAAAATAACAGTAACTAAAGATTAATAAGGAATGCTAATGAATTTTTATATTATCTTAATTTCCAGTAAATAACTCGCATTAGAAAAATTCGTAAAAAAAGCAGTAGCTATTTACATATCGCTATTTTGTATAAGCCGCATATAGTTTTCCTTCAATAATGAAAACAAACACTAACATTTAAATGAAATTAAAATCTGTACGTTTCATTTAACTATTCCATAATATTACTTATTAGAAATCGTTCTTGAGTAACAATTCTTTTTTAGAGAATTAAAGATTATCTTATAGACTCTTTCTTTTTCGGTGTATTAAGAAAAAATTAAATAATTTCATTAGAATTTAATTAATAATTTTTAATTTCATTAAAATCACTTGAAGTCAAAAATTCAGGAAAAAAAAAGTAATCGAATAGGCTGAGGCTTTGAATTTGCCGCAAGAGTAAAAAATGAAATTTTAAAACTTTATAATCCACGGTTCATTACGGAAAATTACGGTACTCTTTTTATTAATATCAGTTTTGAAGATATTTTACTCATGCATAATCCATAAATATCACATCAAAAATAAAATTTCTTCAAGAATAAAAAAAAATTAACAATAATAATTGTAACCAAAAAATAAGTTTGTGTCATAAACAAAATACAATATGCAACAAAAACTAATTAGTAACAAACCAATAAAAATAATATTCCTTCCATTTAAAATAAGCCTTTCTTCTCCACAGAACTTCCGGAATCTATTCAGATCATTAGTTACAATTCTTTTACCCGTACATATTCAGAAAAAAACGAACTGTTAAAATTCTTTTCAATTATAACACACTCCATTATATTCATTTAGCCAGTATTTTTTCAAGTATTCATCACAAAAAAAATGTTTTCTTTTTTCTATATATCATTCCTAAACAGGGTGTGCACGTACATATTTCTAAATCCATTTTTTTTATTCCTAATTCTTTTCATCTAAAACATTTTTTCCCTCCATTAAAAGGATACCACTGTAGTTTATAATAGTAATAATAGTAAATAAATATAAATATTAAAAAAAAAGAAGCAGTTATGAGAAAATTAAATATCCGGAATGAGAAAGAGAGGAAAAAGAAATTAATAGTGCTGTTAACTAGTTGCAATTAGGTCTGGATCTTCTTCTAACTTGTATTGAATACGGGGAAAAGGCTTCCGTAGCATGTGATTATGAAGAGAGTTTTGTTATTATTATTGCTATTATTATTATATATTTTTTTTTAAATAGTTTTCGCGAGACTTGCTTGTTAATCTTAATTGCCACGTTCATTGAAAGACCTTGGGAAAAACTCTACTTCTAAACTTTTTTCTTTCTCTCTTCTCTATATTATATTATATCCCACCACAAGCGGTTGTTAGACTTATAAACGTGTTCTTGCTCCCCATTTTTTGGTGATTAATTATAGTTTTGAAGCCCGATTGAAATAATAATCACACAATAATAATAAATTGGAGCTTTTTTTTTTTTGTTATTATTATTATTTTGGATGGTGTGTTTAATATGAGACTGTGTGAAGCACATCTTTTTTTTATTATTGTTATATTATTATTATTTTCTCAGAGCCATTATTCGTATTTTTCTTTACATAACTACTACTCCATTGCCTTTCTTCTGTTGTTTATAATTCGAATTAACAATAGGTGATTGAAACTTAAACTACCAATCTGTCTCGGTTATGGTTGTTAGCAAAACGGATCGGGTTTGATGTGTTGGGAAAATGAAGACTTTTTCTTGTTGGATAATATAATATGGCCTGCGCAATAGATTATTATTATCATTACTCTGTTTTTATTTTATTTTATTTTTTTATATTTTTTTATTGTTAAGTGTTGGTTAAGGGCGTGTCAAGATCGTTAGGAAATTTTTCCAATGATTTTTTTTTTTTTTTTGCCGTGGGGCTGAATCTGTCTGCTATTCATCTAGTGTATGATTATTATTATTTTATGGTTTATACCTCGAATTGCTCTTGAAATACATTTTTCCTGGGTGTTCATAGAAAGACTCGTTTTGGTAGGGGTGAAATTTTTAAAATTACTGGGCTGTACTTTTTAGTGTAGAAATTAAAAAATATGAAAAAATTCGAACGAACCACGAAACTATTAAGAAAAAAAAATAGCTATCTATATATATATATATAAAATTGATTTTCTTTCCCTGTGTGTGTGTGTTCTCTATACAAATCTACAATTTTAGACCGATCGTTGACAAATTTTGCATATATACCAAACAGGACCCGGATTGAACGATAGGCTATTACTTTAAAAGTTCGTCAGAGCTAGGCAAATCCCCGAAATGGGCAAAAAAATGTCGGGCAACAATGGTTCCTGGGCCTCGACAATGACTTTTGGAATGTTTTACTTTGGTTACCGTGGTTCCCTAGCAATGCGTTTCAGACATGCATATGTCTTTACAATGGTTTGTCACTTCTTTAATGGTTGCAGTAATATAGTTTATTAATTTATAATGGTTTGTCTATTTTTATATCCTTCGTGTAATTGGAGAAAAGGCTGCGCCGGGTATTATAGCTAGTATATATATAATTGATTCTCTGTATATGTGTCTGTGTGTATGTTCCCTGTACAAATCTACAATTTTAGACTGATCTTCACCAAATTGCACACATATACTGAAAAGGACCCGACTTGAACGATATAAGCTGCTTTAAAAGTTCACCAGAGCTACACAAATGCCCGAAATTATCAAAAAGCTGTCGGGCATGAATGGTTCGTTGGTCTCAACAATGACTTTTGGAATGTTTACTTTGGTTACTGTGGTTCCCAAACAATGCGTTTCGGGCATGATTATCCCAATATGACGGTTTGTCACTTCTTCTATGCTTCAGGTGTATAGAGAAAACCGAAGAAGCACCGGGTATTTTCGTTAGTAGAATAATTAGCACTTGTCACATTTACGGAACATAATTATTATTTTGCAAGTTTTTTTGTATAGTTTTGAGCAGTTCATACATATTTTTGTGATTTTAATTTTTGAAACATAAATTTAAAACTGATTAAACATTTTGTGTGTCAAAAAGCTCCATTGAATTGGTGATAAAAAACGGTTACTTTGAGTATAATACCAACCGGGCCTCTGAGCGAGGATAGTTCATGAAGCCACTTTTATAGTGAACTAGCTATAATACCCGGCGCTGCCCGGGTTTTCTTCAATGAGGCTGTTAGAAACACGTGATATCTACCTCTTTCTTTGAGGGACATGCAAACCGTGTCTAAGTTAACCAATATGGTGACTTCCTGTGCGACTCATGAACTAAACAAATCTAGATTTACAGATTTAAAGAAACAGAAATGAATATATACTTTTTATCCTTTTTTAAGGGGCGCTAGGTATTTCGATCCCCCCCCCCCGAACTTTAATTTATCCATCTGCCTGTTTCAGGTTTCAAAAATGCTTAATTGAAGCTGTGGTATTTCTTCGATGTACTTTACGGGCCCATAATTCATTTTAAAACATCCTAAGCTATGAAATAATGCAGTTGAATATCAAAAGACAATACGGAGACATTATTTTTCATGCTTGAGAAGATGTAAATAAAAAGCTGAAATCAATGTTATTGCATGAATGTCTAACTCAAAAGTAGGTCCGGCTAATTACTTCATTTTTAATCTCCTGGGCTTCGTATATCTCTAAGCGACCTCAATATTTCAAAAATCGAGATTTCAGTATAATTTTTAAAATTATTGATGTGACAGAAAACCCTCACTAAATTTCCGCATTTATACAGTAGAATCGGCAATTATAACACTGATTTCTAGGAGGATCACCCTTTTCCTGACCCTCAAAGCGATGCTGGTGATGATTATGACGTCTATTCCAAAAGCCTCATTACTGAGAGTATTGAAAATGTGGCAAACCATTATAAAGGCATAAACTATTATACATAACTGGCAGCATTAAAGAAGTGACAAACCATTGTAAAGGCATATGCATGTCTGAAACGCATTGCTAGGGAACCACGGTAACCAAAGTAAACGTTCGGAAAGTGATTGTTGAGGTCCAAAAACCCATTGTTGCCCGACAGTTTTTTGCCCATTTGGGGCACTTGCCCTGCTCTGACGAAATTTTAAAGTAGCCTATCGTTCAAGTCGGGTCCCATTTGGTATATATGCAAAAGTTGGCGACGATCGATCTAAAATTGTAGATTTGTATAGAGAACACACACACACATACACACACACAGAAAATCAATTTTATACATATAGATTTATGATGCAAGTAAAACTCCAGAAATAGTAAACTTCATCCTGTTTGGAGCCCATTCGGATCCATATCAAAGCCATGACTAGCAAATTAATATTAATCGAAAAATATAAATCAGCAACTTCTATACCTACATTATTAATTTCTGAAATTATAATCCTTAATTAATTCGATAATATAATTCCTAAAAGAGCAACATTTATATGTAAAATTTTTTACTGATCTTATTTTGTACTCAAATTACCGTAGTTGCGTCAACGAAAACACTACGAAAAATTCATAATGCTAATATTCCTCTAGTCCTGATTATTCTCAATCTGTATGCCATGGCATCCTAGGATACTTTGAGATGGGATAAAGGTGGCACAAGATGTTTTGGGGATAATATTAGATATTAAATGTATTAAGGACTGAGATTCTTAATAAGTGTGTCACGAATTTATATTGTGCTTTCGTCGGACTTCAACATCAAAAGGGGGGGGGGCACGTGATATTTACAATTATACTCTCTTTCCCATGAGAATCACGAAAATACAATGTTTGGATATGCCTGTGATCTAAGGTTTCGGTCATCATGTCGTAGAAAATTTTCCTTTCGTCTAAAATTAATTTGTCAACTACCTTGTTATAAACTATCATTTTGAATAGAAGTTATAAATCTAGTAAAAGTGTAGTTTGACAGTTTCACAATTATTATTAGTGGTTCGCGAAGCCATAGATATCCTCAATATTGCCCACGAATAACATTGCCATCATATTATAAATTGAGATAATAATAACATCAAGTACAGTATATTATTAATTTCTGAAACATTTTTCACGTTAATATAATAATTCAGGTAATTACAGCGTGAGTAGGTCTACATCGCGTGTAGTTGCAGCTCTATGATAATACGGTGTAATTTTTTTTTTCGTGCCAAAAAGAGAGCGTGCAAAGTGTATTTTTATTCGAACACCTAGACGTGTTCCATTAAAAGAAGAAAAATCTTCGTGTTGGGTGACCTACCTGAAATGAAACACCCAATATAGCGTAATAGGTACTCATATATGTACATAAGACCCTTACCGAGATTGCTTGTTCCGCTGTACGGGTTTCAATGTAGTTACCCGCTGAGGCACCCGCGGCCTATCACATCATCCACGATGAAAAATAAAATAACGACGTGGCACGTACTTGACCTTTGATGTTACGTGATTTCGATCAACCGTGTTTTTCTTACCGTAAAAAACCTGGAAGAGAGGCCTAAACATACATCAGTATGGAATTGATTTAATACTAAACGACAGTGTGTATTGCCGTTTTTGGGGTCATTTTTATATATATCGAGTATTATCTATTCTTGTTGAGAACCGATAATCAGTTGAGCCCGGATTATATACAAATGCATATGCATTTGTCAACGAGACTTGGTTAAATTTTCGAAATCAAGAAATTAAGTTTATCTTTCTGACATAAATTATGTTATGATAATTATGACTCTATATTAATTAATTTTCGTCATATAAATATATTCATTTCACATAATTTGCCAAGCATATATATTTTGTGAATTACTCGCCTGTCACAATTTTTTAGCGAAAATTGGCAACTTCACTTGCCTTAGACAACTTTTTTCCTAAAACTGACAAAATATACTGCTTTTGACAATTTTTTGGCGATAATTGATAACTAAACTTGGGCAATTTTTTGTTTGAAGTTGGCAACTTTACTTGCATTTGGAAATTTTTAGCTGTAATTGACAACTTTTCTTGATAGTTTTTTTTTGGCCGTCATTGTCACCTTCACTTGCCTTTCGCAATTTTTTGCCTGTGACTGCCAACTTTACTTGAATTTGACAACGTTTTGGCCGTAATTGGCAACACAACTTGGTGTTGGCAATTTCCTGGCTATAATTGGCGATATCCCGTATGAATTCTGTATTTTTATGAAAGAAATATGGTCGGCAACTGTATTTATCGAGCGGTATGTATTAATTCTTTTACACTGGAAGACCTGTCACGGGAACCTGTCGTGGAACCTATTGACGGGCCACATTTGGCCAAAGAGCCGGAGGTTGTGCACCCTTGCTCTTTATGATGAATAACTGAACCTAAGTATATACGTATTCAAGATTCATCGAAAGACTGGTTATTTGTGGAGATGAAGATTACAAGGAAGAAAATTCATCACTGCCCCCACGGGGACTCGAATCCCGGTCTCTCGCTTGCCGGACCGGGGTTCGAGTCCCCGTGGGGGCAGAGATGAATTTTCTTCCTTGTAATCTTCATCTCCACAAATAACCAGTCTTTCGATGAATCTTGTATTGACAAGTGGAGAGGACGTTTCTATATATACGTATTGTCTCACATATCATAATTCAAATGTTGAATGTCACCAAAATTTCTTGTTTCGGGTAGAATCCATACTTCGATTTTCCAAGGAGTTCGAGAATTCACTTTCTTATTTTCCACTAAAACAAACTGACTTAACGAAGCAGAAATTTAATTAGTTATCAAAAAGTATACACCTGACCGTGAAACAATTTATAGACAAAAGAATGAGATGAAGTAAAAGTAGTTTTACCTGACCTTGACGATTTGACACAAACTGGAAATCAAACGGTTAGTGAGTATTAGTGAGTATCGCGTTCAGCATATTAATAGCTTAGTTGGTACTCGTTACTTTTAATATATTTTTCCGATAAATTAAACCTAAAAAATCTGCCCCGCTAATGAAGCCATTACGACTCGATCATGTATCAAGCTTTTATATATATATATATATATATTATTTTATTTTAAGAGAACGTCGCCGCGATTTTTGGGACATGTTCTTCTTCTTGTTATTTCTTCTAAAAAAAAAATAAATAAATAAATAAAATATAAATAAATAGGGAAAAGAAGAAGTCCGCAGTGTGTTGGAAAAGTTTTTATTTTCGTTCGAAGGGCAGCTTGAAATACGTGTTAGGGAATTTATGGTTATAGCGTGTGAAGTTTACGATGGGGAGTGGGCTGCTTAATGACTATCGCTATGACTTTTATTTTTTTTTCCAGTCCTGCCCTAACCAAACCACTTGATTTCCAGTTCTGCTCGAGTTCAATGCCTTATAGAAAAAAAAAATATATATATATATATACACACCTATATACATTATAAAGAGAAAGGGAAACTACCGCAATAAACATTGATGACAAACGATTGTGGGCGATGAATACCGATTAATGTTTACGTCTACTAGTTAGCTCGCGTAAACTAGTAGCTTTGGAAGTGGGGGGGGGGGGACTTCCATATGTGTAAAGACTAACTACACATAAACGTGAATAAATGTTTATTTTAGATTGGTATAGTCGTCTGGAAATAAGAAGTATCTTCGAAAATATAATCTTTTTGATTGCTAAACTCCTCTAATACATTTTCTTTTTAAAAGAAACTGGACTGTAATTGTGTATGGCAGGAGAAAGAATTGGTATTGAGGCTGAACTGATTCTTTCGCTTGTATTGGTACAAATTAATATGAACACCTAGTTTATTTATTGATAGTCATCACACATCTAAAAGTGTTGAAGCTATGATATCTTTATTCTTTTATCAATTATTTACTGTTACTGTATTAACATATTTTATTAACGATGAATTTTGTAGAAATGCGGTTGGTTTGGTATTTTTTCAATAAATTTATCGTGGATGGAATGAATTGTTGGTGAATTTTTCGGGTGGGAAATTCGATGGGTTTTTCGTTTGTGAATTGTTGGCGAATTTTCCGTGGGTGAATGGTCTGTAAATTTTTCATGTGTTAATTTACCGTTTGTTACATATAACTGTGGGTTAATTTTCCTTGGATGAGTTGTTGTTGGTGAGTTTACCGGACACTATTTCTTGAAAACTATTTTGTGCACTGTACAATAAAACTCGTTAATGACGTTCCCACTTAGAATGTTTTCCCGCTTAGTACAACTCATTTTCATGATCCCAACTATTATTTATACTCATTGATGTTTTCCGTTTGAAGCGTTTTCCCGCTTACCACGTTTTTTCATGACGGTTTTATGAGAAACATTATAAGCGAGGAATCAACTGTGTTTTATTATCCTTTTTACTTTACTGAATCATCATTGCTTTAATACTGAAATGGATGCTAGTCACTTCCATCAACAAGGCGATTGAGAAATTTCTTTTTCCCAAAAAAAAAAAAAGACAATTTCTTTTCATTCTTCAATCAAAATTTGAAGAACTTTTCTGATTTTAGAGAAAGAAAAATATTTTAGCGTCTTTGTGTAATACCTATCTACATAATACGTAACATTAAATGTTAACATCAACAGTATGTTGTGAAATAGTGGTCTTATAATCATACCTTCATCTCATATACATTTTAGGTCAACAGTGTAATTTTTCCCTCCTCTAAAGTACTTATTAATGCAGAAGAGTTCCATATTAATTGGTATTTTTCTTTTCGATCAACAAAATCCTAATGTGATGTGAATTCCCGACATCAATTCATGATACTCAAAAACAAATTCACAGACAAAATATTTATAATCAGGCAAAATTATAGAATTTTTAGTTACGCTTATTTTCATTCGAGTCGGATTGATGTAGTACAGAATATCGAATGTGGATATGAACGTTTGCCGGTGAATTGAATTTTTTGTCGAGAAATTTTATTTACCGATTTTTCCTTTCATTCATTAAGAAGGTTCAGGTGAATTTTTGTGGATGAATTGTCAGCGAATTTTTTGTGAAATAATTGTTGTCGAGGTTTTCATGAATGAATGGTCGGTGAGTTTTTCGTTGGATGAAATTTTCTGTCGAGGAATTATTGTCGGTGAATTTTTCGTAGATGAACTGTCAGCAAATTTTTTGTGGAAATCATTGTCGGTGAGTTTTCCGTGTATGAATTGTTGTCAATAGATTTATCGGATACTATTCAAATCTATTTCTGCTCCCTTATTTTATACACATTAATTATATATATATGTTTCAGTCTTTTTTTTCTTTTCTTCATCGAAATTAGGGAAACAGCATTGCTTGAATCCTGAAATGGATATCCATTCAATTTCCCCAACAAAGCGATTGAGATTTTCCCATTTTTCTTGCCTCAATCAATATATCGAAGGACATGAAAGAATTGATACCTCCAGGAACTTGACTGATTTTGGAAAAAATAATAACGCTGTATCTCTTTGTAGTATCTATCAACATTATTCATAACATTGAATGTTAACATTAACAGGATGTCGTAAAAGCGTGATATTATATTGATATCTTTATCTCATACGTATTTAAGCTCGACAGCATAATTTCTTCCCCCCCCCCCCCAAACTCCTTATCAGCGGATAAGAGTTGAAAGTTCCATCCTTCCATGTTAATTGGTATTTTTCTTCTCGATCAACAAAATCCCGATGTGATGTGAATTCACGACACTATACGGAAGTCGAGACGGTGTTGCTCCATCTTCTTTTGGTGATTTTTCTTCCTCACTTTTCAGCTATTTTACGCCTTCCACACCAATCTATTTTCACTATTAAAAAAATTGAATAAGACAAAAAGCAAAAAAAAAAAAAAAATCGAAATTTGACAGATAATAAATCAACCTTTTTTTGGAAACAAGATCCCTACCTTTTTTTCTTTTTTTTTCTTCCGATTCCCACCTTTGGGGATAAGAAATAAAAATAAATTTAAAAAAAAAAAATAGTCCCCAAAAGTTCAATGCACTCATCAAGAAATCAATGTCAGTTGCTCCGTTGCTGGACTTTTAATGTTGTCATGATTTATTCAAAATGTCAAATGTCTTCTTTTTCCCCTACCCTTCCTTTTTTTCCCCTATTTCTTTCTGTAGACCTAGAAAAATATGACACTAGGGCCGAAAAGGATAACACAAAAAGAATTAAAAATAAATAAATACATAATTCTTAAAAGAAAAAAAGCTTGTAGGAATCACTAGTGTCACATGCGCCCAAACTCTTTTCGCACCCTGAATCCACAAGTGTGAGCCCCGGAGCAATGAAGTCAGTGAGTTACAAATGACTCTTGCGGCCTTGTTTTTTTCAAGGCTGTATGAGACGGGCCTCCGAGCATTGAGCCGAGCCGACCCTACTACTACTACTACTACTAACCACTACTTCTTGTGGTTGTAGTAGTTATAGAAAGAGAGAGAACAGGGCGGACTAATTATATACCGTTTTTATATGTTTTTATTACTTTTTTATTTATGTCTCGAGAATGAACAGTAGTAGTTTTTAGTGTCCTACTATCTCGATAACCGCTACCTGCTTTGCTCATTGACTCATTGATTGAGATGGTGTGTCCGCGTTGGAATAGTTGCCCAACGTCCACGTGGGTCTTTTTTTAATGGTAGGAAAGAGAAAGGAAAAATATTAATAATATTTTACAAGGTGGTGTTGTACTATTTTGTCTCGTCGTAGTGAGTATTAGGGTGGAATGAATCATTATGAGAGCTAAATTAACCGTTCGCATTCTTTCCTGGATGGATTTTCAAGATGACGGTGGGCATGTGTAAGAAAATGGACAGGATTTTCTTTTAGAGGATTACTTTTTGAATCGAGTGAGAATCACTTAAAAAGTGAATTGTGATGTGTTTGCGCTTGATTTCCATGTGTGTGTGTGAGTGGCTAGTACGATGCCATAAATGAAGATGTGATTATGTTAATGATCTTGAAAGTATGGGGACATCGTGATTATAAGATGACTGATGATTATGGATTTAACATTGAATTATCTATGCCCTCTATATAAAGAATAAATTTATATTTATTATCTGAATATACTTTTACTAATATCAATTATGATGGAGAAATTTCGATTCAAGTCACTAATTGATCCCGCTGGCAGCCTGAAATGTGAATCTTGGTGCCGTAACTCATTCAGTGGATAGAAAGAATTCAACGGATTTAGTTTATGTTGTGTTCAGTGATGTTGTGCTCAAGTGAGAGTAATATATTCATGGAATATTTGGTATGCATCATGTATTTTTCCGGAATTTTTGCGTCGATGCATCCTAGATTTCCAACGCATCAAGTCTTGAAAAAGTAAGAGAGAGAGAGAAGAAATCTTTTACCTTTAATCTCTCCATTATCTTAATGATATGTCATATCTTGCTATGCATATGTCTTCCTTTAACACATAATTATCAATCATCCATATTCACTATAATGACAATTTGTATTTAACCCTTGAATGCATGAATTTCTATTAAACATTTAAGTTTAAAAATTATCATTAGTATATACTCGAACACAAGAAAATAATGTACAAAAAAGGATAATTTAATATAAATTATTGCTTATGTTATGTTATACGATATATATGTCACGGTAAATGTGATGAATCGGGTTATTATACATAATAAACCGGTTAGCATGCATAATTCACTGAGCATTTTAGTAAATTTGACAAATTTCCTCAAATTTATCACTTTTACCGGTGGTAATGCATGCCCAAGCGTCATTGGTAAATTTAATAACTACTAAAAAAATTATAAATTTAGCCGGTGATTATGCATAATACCCACGCTGTAATCGTTGGTAAACATGATAAATCGTACTATATGATATATTATAGGCCTATATGATAATTCATATAGGTATTCACCAATTACACTAAGGTGTTGCATAATCACAGATAAAGGGCATAAATTTCAAGTATTTATCAAATTTACAAATGGCACTTGGTTACTATGCATAATTGCCGGTAAAACTGATAATGTTTTCAGTATTTATCAAATTTACGATACTTGATTACTATGCATAATAGCCGGTAAAGGTGACAATTTTTAGCATTTATCAAATTTATCAACGACGCTTGGGTGTTATGAATATTCACCGGTAAAAGTGATAAATTTGTCAAATTTACAAGACGATTGGCAACTATGCATAATAACCGTTTGCTATATATAATAACTGATTTATCACATTTACCGCGACATATATAATTGAATAAATTGGTTATATTGGATTCAGTTTGTCATATAGAGAGAGTGTGCATTCTTCTACAATTTAGACAATTATATGAATGAATTCTCAAAGAAAATACATCAATTTTTGGGGAAAAATACTTTTTCCTCGTATTTGAATTATGATATACGATTGAATAATACGCGCTATATATAATATCGATACTCTCTATTATATCTGTAATGCAGACTTTCAAGGAGAACTCATTGTTACTTGATAATTTAATTCATTTATGTGCATAGCATAAAAGCTGTATAACTGTTTCTGGGAAATTATTACTATTTTCTGTTCGTTTTCCTGCTGGGATGTATTCTAATGAGACAGTCATTTTTCTCATGCGTGGAAGGCATTCGGTCACAGTTCATGGCCACTTAAATCCAGGGTCTTTCATCATTCAGTGGGGAGTATCTGATAAATCAGTTCCATCCATGGCATAAAATTCGATATTTATTATTGAATCTTTCTACTTGAGTACATCTTCGAGAAACTATGAAGTCGAAAAAAATCGATTGCGAAAATTTGATTGGTTAACGGAGTTTGCTTTTTCAAAAAAAATTCATTCAACCCATCGAGTTAGGGGTCTTCAACCCCTTTACGCGTCATGATCATGTTTATTGCGATGGCGATATATTAATTATATGCATTAATTTTCCGCCACATTATTACGCAATATACGGCTATTTTATTTTATTTATAAATGATTTATTGTATTGATACTAAATGCTTGATGTTTGCTGATAATGTAAAAAATTTTCACGTTATTAATAATGTCGATGACGCTGCTAAATTACAAAAATCTATTAACAAACTTAATTTATGGTTGTAAATAATAAGTTGTATTATAGTAGAAAGCATTCTCCACTTATATATGATTACAGTATTGATGGTCAATCAAAGGATTCATTGTGTGAAGGATTTAGGTGTAACATTTCACAGTTCTTTTTCGTTTAACCAACATATTTATCATATTGTGTCTAAAACATCCAGAAGTCTTGGTTTTATAATTCGTAACAGTAAGCTTTCTTACAATGTTGAAACTATCTTGTTGCTTTTCAATTACTATGTTCGATCTGTTTTGGAATACTGTAGCATCATTTGGAATCCGCACTGCTTATTTAATATATAGTTAAAAATGAACGTGTTAAAAAAAACAGGTTTTTACACTATTTTTATTTTAAGAAGCATCAGTCATATAATCATTACTTATCTCAAACGAAATACTTCGCTCATCGTTCAGTTATGATTCACTTGAAATTCGCCGCCTCAGAGCCCTTATTAAGTTTTTTTGTAAAAACTCTTCACTTTGATATTGATGCACTTGATATTCTTAACCTCATTACTTTTTATTGCCTACGAATCAACTTTAGATGCCGTAATCTTTTTAATGTTCCTCCATATCGTTCTAATGTTTTGAAAAATTCTCCATTCTACCGATTTCTAAAATGCAGTAATAATAATGATGTATATTTTTATTGAAGATTTAAATTTTCATCTTATTTTTTAATTTCATATTTATACATATGTTTTTATCTTTATCTTGTGTTCATATATGCAAACTGTAACTGGGTTTTTGTCTGTAGTTTGTATCTTTAAATAAATAAATAGTATTTTTATGGGCTTTTTCCAATAGTTATTTATTGTTTTTTTTAAATATATATTTATCTTTTTTTTTAATTTTCATTATTTTTTTCCAATGACCTTATTGGGTAATTTGCCTGTTGTGGATTTAGATTTAATATTTGTATAAATTTGTTAACTTGAGAAATATATATTGACAACTTGATTATTTTTTTTCCAATTTCTATTTAGGTTAATCGATTTCAAGTGGAACGAATGTCAGTCGGTACCGAACGTTCCGTATCGAATTGTGTACTGCAATGGAAATGAACTGAAAATAAAAGTAATGTGAGTAATACTTTGACAATATTTAGAACATAAATACAATATCATTCGTGACTTTTTATTAAAAAAAAAACTCATGACTTTAATATTGAATTACAGGGAGTTATGAAATTCACGCACATCATACTTTGAGAACATTTTTCTAAATGAATGAGACTATTCAACAGAAAATAACAGATTAAACTTATGAATTGACACATTACCTTTAATAAAAGTTGAAGAAAACGTAGAATTTACGATATAAATGATGAGCCTTTCTCCCAGACACATAGGCGCTTTTTTTTTACCAGATTGCTCGAGACTTTACGAAATCTACGATAATTAATGAGTGATGTTGCATTAATTAGGTTGGTCTTGAGTTCATCAATCGCACGTGGTTTATTGCAATATGCCCTATTTTTAAGATAGCCCTAAAGAAAAAGTCCTGGGGGGTCACGCGTCCCGAGAAAGAGGTGGCTCAAGTCCGCGCGTAATGAGTCGACAAAAAATTCAGTTAAAACATAACTTTCTTTTGACGTGTGGCACTATCCTGCTGAACATTCATCTCTGTTCAACAGTGAAATGAATTGAGTAATAATGTCTGCGTAGACTTTGGCATCAACAGTGAAATATAAAAAAAAAATGTCCCACAATCCTGCGGCGTGATGTAGCACACAACCAAACACTTTTTGTTTTCTTTTTTTTAATCAAGTAAGGACTATTCATGAATATGAAGGTTCGTAGATGAACAATACTGAAAATTCGGGCTATCTTAAAAATATGGCATACTGCAGTGATCCACATGCGATTGATGAACTCAAGACTAACATCATTAATGAAATATCACACATTTATTCTCGCAGATTTTGTAGTCTCGAGCAATCTAGTAAAAACAAATGTGTCTGTGTGTCCGGGAAAAATGCCAGCATTTTTTGCCTATATATTGTAAATTCTAAGTTTTCTTCAACTTTTATTAAAGGTAATGTTTCAAAGCATAAGTTTAATCTCTTATTTTCTGTTAAATAGTTCATATACTATGATGTGCGTGAATTTCGAAAGTGAAGTTGAAAGAGAAACATTTTGTTCGGTGAGATTACGTTATACCAGAGTGAAATTAGTCTTTCCAATAGAGGTAAAGAGAGATCCATTCGAACAAACTATTTTTTCATTGGTACGAGCACATTATAAAATTGTTTGAGAATATAATGATTAATACTGGACTTACCTTCGTAAAATTTTTTTGAATAGAAGGTCTATACGTATTATTAGACATTGAAAATGCCATTATTTGCATGTTATTCCTTAACTTTTCAAATCTTCAGTGCAGAAATTGATTAAATGTTAAGAATAAATATAAATGCTCTTCAATATCCCTTTCGATTTCTTAATTATAATGAGAAATGAATGAGGTATCGTTGGAATTAATTAATGGCTGTTTCGGTACTTGGCAAAATCAATACAGTTACCATTTCTTGGTAATCAATACACGTTAGAAATCGATTTATGTGTTTAATTTAGTTTTAGACATGTACATTTGCGGAAGAATATTATTGTATCTTTCTCTTTTTTTTTTCTTTTTCTGTTACAACATAAACCGATCATTTGAATCGCATTCCAACGTTTTGATGCAAATTAAAAGTTTTATGACATTAAATATTACACATATTATTTGGAATTAGAAATGAAGTATATACAAATACAAATACAACGCCACAACAGGCAAAATGCCCAACGAGGTGGCTGAAAAAAAGATGATGCCCATAATGATGTGGATGTTATATATTTCAAAAATATAGCAACCCAATTAGAAATGCAATTAACAAAAATTGTAAACAATATATACACATGATAAAATATTATACAACGCCCATAAAGAATACTTATGGTTGTCTTACTCTAAGTATGGATAGCTTCTCGATTTACCCCAACATGTTTATCGTATTTCTTTTTAAACGTGTCAATTGTGTTACAATTTACTACCTCCGGGGGTAAGCTATTCCATTTATTAGCAACCATATTAGGGAAAAATTCCCTGCGACACCATAGCCTTGCATTGTCCCTCACCAATCGATACTGGTGTCCCCTTGTAAAAGCAGTCGATTGGCGGTGTACTAAAAGTTCATGGTTCATCCTATCCATCCCATTGAAAATTTTGAACGCTTCGATCATATCTCCTCGACACCTGCGTTCATCCAATGTAAACATATTCAAAAAATGAAGTCTCTCTTCATAATTCAAGCCCCGTGTGCCAATAAGCACACTTCTCTGCACCCCTTCAACCACAAGTCTATGTCCCTCTGTATATATATATATATATATATACATAGGTATGGTCTCCAAAAACTTACAGCATCATAATTATTTTTTACTTGCACCTCTATTTATATAATTAAGTTTTTATGTAGGCCTACTTGTACCTAAATCGGGCTTCTGATCATACTAAGCGTTTCGACAAGGAAAAAGTATCAACAAAATTTTTCTTTAAACTAAACATTCAAATAATTACATTCAGTTTAAATCAAATTTATTATTCAAATAATTACATTTAAGTCAAATTTAACATTCAAATATTCAATTTTAAATCAAGTTTCAACTCAAATACTCAAAATTTCAAATCAAGTTTTAATTCAAGTAGGCTATTCAATTTGAAATCAAGTTTTATTTCAAATATTTTAGGTATTTTTAAAATTAATAAATTTAAAAAGTTAATAAATTTTTAAAATTTGTGTTCAAATAATCATGCCTACTCCAGGTAAATCATTACAAATTGATTTCTTCAGAATTCAATGATGCTTTTCATCATGTTGAAATTTTAAATAAGGAAATAATTTCCCCATTTATATCGGGAAAAATTTTCCATTTGCATCATAAAAAGCCGGATATAGCAGCTTTATACTCAATTTTTTTTCTTGTACTGTATTCAAATAATTGAACCTTCCATTAAATCGATTTAATTTTTTTAGATAGTAAGAATAATATAAGATATGCGATTAAAGCATATTTATAGTTAAATTTAAATTTAAAACAAGTATTTTAATGAATTTTTCATTTTAAAAAAATCGCTGAACTATATTGGAATAATTTTGCATGAAAAATTTGTTTCGTAACTCCTCCCAATTACGAAATAAATATCAAATGGTATAAGGGAAATAAACATCTTAACAGTATATTCTTCAAAGAAATCTTTTCCTTTTAAAATCCTCGTAAGACAACAAATGGTTTTTTCTTTAAACAGATGAAACAAATTAAACAAAACTCTTGCACATCATTGGGCGACTCCTAAAGGATTTTAAACATTATTTATACTATCATTTTCCAAGGAAACGGATAACAAACTTGGACTTATTAAACATTACAACTTGTAAATCTCAAGTGCTAATGTTGAACTTCATGCACCAACATATCTGGTACAATTTACACCAGTGAATAAATAGGAAAAATGAAAAAAAAGGGGAGGGGGGAAAGATGGAAAAGAGTTGACTAACATTTCGGGACAGGTGAGTTTAATTTACCTGTTTATATTCATGACATGAGATATCTGCTATCATTTAATGAAGGGAGGGAGAGAAAAATTAAAATTAATCACTCTTTTCTTGGAAGACATTTTTTTTTTTCACGGCGATAGGAAAATATATAATTGGAATAAGGCGAGTTAAATACCTTTTTGCCGAGAGAGAGTCCTCCGCTTAAATGTTCTGAGACACAGACCTACACGTACGATGTCGCAGCACGTAAGAGAGAGATAGATCCTTAAGTACCATGAAAAAAAATAATAATAATAAGACAAGAAAAATATCGGAAGACGATGATGATGATGACTTGAGAGTCGCAGCAAAGAGAGATGGTCGGTCTTTTGCAGTTCGTCACGATTGTCTTCGCTTGAATTAGCCATTTAGTACGGTTTAATGTCACTTAATGTTCCGCCGCGTATATTAGAGCTGTAGGCAAGTTGGAAGAAGAGACACACACATGCAGCTGGGATGAGCGAAACGGGACAAAGATTGGCAACCCGACTGCCGCTCTATCATTGACGAGATGAGACTAATAATAACTGGAACGTTTAAAAAGCGTCCAGTGGCTTCTTCCGAGCGTCCGTTGATTAATAGACGGTTTAAAAACTTCGAAGATTACTTAATGTTTGGGACGAACCACAAAATAAATATGTTGTCTGACACCCATCGGGTAAAAGGCATAGCTTATAAACGCACGTAACGAAACTAATGGAAGTATAGGAAGATGATCTCTACCTGAGACAATTATGTCCACGACGACTGCAATAAGTAGGATGTGCAATCGTTAGAAAGACCTGCAATTTTTTTACTTTTTTTTTTTGTTTTCTTTACCGATTGCGTCTTTATGTTGTTTTTTTCAAGCTGCAATTATAGCCCGAAATGGATATTTACGCCATGGGAGGCTCGGTCCACGAGTTAGCTGCGAGGTGCAAATGATTTGTTTATCGTACTTGACGTCTTTAAGAAGCTAATGCATGGCGTGAGTTTGATTATTTTGCGGAGAAAAAGTTCGAAGACCTTCTCCATTTAAATCTTTTTTGATGTAATGATTGTGGTCTTTCTACTCATGACTTATAAACTTCCAAATCTTCAAAATCACTAACGTCCAATACCGATAATATTAATGAATAAAATTTCAATAGCCGTTCCACATGATTGTTTTGTTTTTGTATACAGTAGTTTTAGTATGCAGAAGATTGTGACATGTGAAAACATTTTATAAAATTATCCTTGCTCCCGTAAGATACGATATTACATGAATCCCACCATAATAGTCCACTGAAATTTTGATAAATTGGAAAATTTTCATATCAAAAGCCATAAGAATCACAAAATTCTGAGAACACCTAAAATACAATTGTATTTAAAAGACTAATTCCGCAACTTGATGTTTATGCAATGAATTCGACGGATTTTGATAGAATTACTGTAAGTGTTATGAGGAAAGCATAGCTTACAAATTATGCAAGGTCGGACTAAGAGTACGGCCACATCAGGACCGTAAAATTCGATCAAGATCCATTGATTCGTGTTCCATTGTACTTTAGCTGCTAAACAAAGCCTAAAATTATTTCAATTTGTGGATAGATAATCATGAAAAATATGTGTTTTACGCTTTAAGGGTCCCAAAGCCAAGACTTTACCGGTACTCTACAATGATTCTCTAATGAATAGAGCAAAATTTTTAAAATACAAATAGCGATACATACAAAATACAATAGCTCGTCTGCAGAAAATGACCGCAGTGCGACAAAAACGATTAAATGATCAGGCTGCCAGACTGTTGCTCCAGTTCAGTAGTGGTATTGTGCCGGGGTGACCTTTATTACCACCATATATAAAAATATACATGTATAAAAGCTTTCACAAGAAAAAAGTTTTTCCTTCTTTTTAAAAAACTTGACTACTAAACAGGGCCATCTTAAGAGCATCATGGGCCCCCGGGCCAAGTGATTTTTCTGAGGCCCTTCCTGGCCAATTTTCAAAAAATTCAACTACTTCTCGTTTTTCTGTGGCCCCTCTTTTCTTGAAGCCCCACAAATTTATGTTGTTGTTATCTTTTCTAAATCGACATTGTTAGTACGATTAGAAAACGCGCTTTTAGGTATTTATTTGACGCGAAAAATTGTAATTTAGGAGTTGATTAATAAATTAAATTCAGTTAGATGTATTGAACTTCCCCCCCCCCCCGATAAAGTTGTTTACTTCATTGCACTTTCGCGTCATAGAAAGTGGGAGCATCAATTACTCAGCAGTTTCGGTGATTCTGAGGTGCAAAATACCCATATAACAAGACGCATTCAAAAGAACGAAAACAAGTGACGAAGTTAAAATCAAATTCAAAATTATTTTCAGCAAATTTTCAAAGAATATCGTTGTAGCGGATTTGAAAAATCTCCGAAAATATAGTTATAGAGGGATTTATCGTAAAAAAATATATCGTTGTATCGAGAGGAATGTAACAGTAGACTATTAGCAATTCCAGACAGGATTTGAAAAAAAAACATCATTGTAGAGGGATTTATAAGTATATACCGCTGCATCGAGTATCGTTGAAGCGAGGTTTCACTGTATAACGAGTTTCTTCTTGTATCTTACTTCTTCAGTCATCTTGTTAGACTGGGATTTTCTGCCTGTTAAGGTCTGCTTCCGTTGTAAAATCCTCGTTCAGGTCTACCACCTTCTTATCCTTTACAAGATTCTATTCCTTAGACCTCTTTTGTAAATACAGTCGCCTCCCGTTGTAGCGCTAAAACCCGCTTACCGCCACAAATTTTCGGTGAACAAATCTTTCGCATAGGGATTATAATTCCAAAAACCCGTTATAGCGCCAATCAGTTATAACGTCAACTGTTGTTTTCATGTACACAAAGTCTGTGTCATTTTCAAGAGAATTTCCACATCTCTTCCCCCATTATTTTTTTTCTGAAAGGAGTTAAGGATTCATTGTTTTTTCATTCCACTGTTATTATCAGTCAACATAACAATAGTTTAGAGCAAGAGAAAATGACTTGAAGAAGCGAAACGCTATTTTGACTATGATCCGATATAACGCCAAACTCATTATACCGCCACAATTCTTTGGAACGGATGGTGGCGTTACAACGGGGGTTCGACTGTATTCGGCTAAGGACTCCAAACGATAAACTCTACTTGTCTTACCGGCCCTAATTCTGGAGGAAACACTCTCTAAAGATGAGAAGGTAGTACACCCCCCTGGTTCAATAAGGCTCGAAATATTCAACCAGAGCCGTAGATTTTTATTGGGTGTTGGCCGGTAGCTGATTGGGACAGTCAGTGCGAGACGTGAGGTGTTGATTTATTATCCGTAGTGGCTATTAACAACGAGAAGAAGGAAAAAATATATATATCGCTGACACAATCGATTAAATAAATAAAAGAAAAATTTTCGATCATGGAGGTTGGACACTAAATGAACGAGTGGGATTTTTTTTATGTAGGTACATATAAGGGGGGACCTCACCTTTTCTTCTCCATCTTTCTTTATATGCCTATATATCGCTTCTTATACTTTTTTTCCTACTTCTTTCTGCGTCTGTCTACCATGAAATGCCCCGAAGAGGTTTTGACAGATTATAGTATAGTGGCCACAAAAAGCCAATTCTCCGTGACTTGAATTTAGTCACCTTTGACCCTCGTTCATAAGAAAATCTCGCAAATAAAACTAAAAATAAATAATAAAAGGGAAGAGAAACATTTAGTTAGCTAGAGAGAGAGAGAGAGATGATCGTCGCTTTTACAATGCTTTTAATATATTTTAAGTCGTTGCCAAGTCTCGTTAACAGCCGAATTCCCGCTGTTAACGATCTCGAGATGAAAGAAAAATGGGCAAATAAGTAAAAGGCCGAGATTTATAACCTATTTTTACAATGGTTAGGGGAGGCCGGAATTCCTCGGCCGCGCGTGCCCGTGTGTGGGTTCACGTATTTATTATTATTATTACCACTATCATTATTGCGAGTGGTCAAGAGTGTATTGGGAATCGAAACATTTCTAATAAGACTGGTTAATGAGAAATTCAGACCGACGAAGGCGGAGAGGAATCGTAAATCGTTTTCTGCGCGTGCATTTGTTAATTAACAAATTTTTTTGGCCGGCAACTACTATATATATATACAAGCTGCAGGATAAACTTATTTTTCACCTCATCAAGAAACTTCAATCACAGATGATTTGTGAAGTTTAATTGTAGATACCGCATCAACTTTACCTGCAAAGATGCAATTTCTGCTATCGTTTCCCCTGCATATTCAATACTCATTTACATAATTTCAATTCAAAAAATAATTTTTGAAGCCACAGTTGAAGCAGTTACACAACAAAGAATTAAGTTGCTTATGCAACTCAATTTCAAACCTCCAAAATACAGAAATGTCCTGTAGTTATGCTATTAGTCGGGACCGACAATAAGCGTGTAAGTCGAGTTCTTGTAAGTTGGCATTCAATTTTACGTTCAAGTAAATTAAATATTTGTTAATTAGAGCCAAAATCTCTGAAAAATACCAGTCTTTTTGAAATATACGCCATCATCTCTTATAATCCTGTTTATAATTTTGATTGCCCATTGGCGTTGATTGTTTAGATTTTGTTCATCTGTTGCATGATTTCAGATTCACGATCGATTTTATGTAATTTGTTTTTGTTGCTTTCTCCCAAAGCGATTATGTTTCGTTGTTTTTAATAAAACTTTCCGGATACACCCATCCTTTGGGAATGCTTCAATATCTCTCCAAAATGGGAAGCAAGGTGTGTCCGGTCTTCAAACGTCAATGTCTTCTTGAAAAAAATTGCTATCAAAACTAAATGTTTTTACATACACAGTAATTGAAAAATTGTAACCAAAATTCTCAAGTTACTCCAAAATACTTACCAATGAACATCATATGTAGTGCAGTTTAGTATTTGATAACACTCTGGACCGACCAAAAAAAAAAAGTAAACTTCTTGTGTAAAATCAGGATAATTTTGCTGTTGTAATTTTGCAGGATGTTTTTTGTATAATCTCAAGTGAACTTCCAAGAATGTTGTGATAAAGGTATCCAACTACGTTTAAAACGTCATTTTGGAAGAATATACCGAGTTTTATTGCTGTGGTCAGATGGCAAAATGTCACAAGTCACTTTTCCCAAAAAATTAAGTGGTTCGCATTCTGGTGTCTCTTTCGGTTTATAAGGAACAAACAGAGGCAAATTGCAATAAGTCAAAAAGCCACAGTATCACGTTTTTGCAAAATATTGTTTACAAATTTACCCTCGTGAAATTTTGAAAAAGTGACTTAATACATTTTGCCATTGGAGCACAGGTTTTATCTTTTATGAAAGCACCCATTTTTTTGTGATTCCAAAACGGGTTTGTTTTGTTTATATGACACTTAGACGTCACTTTAGTGTTGCGCATTTACGTACAGGTAATTCGTCAATAAAAACTTTATACGCCTTTAACGGAGAATGATATACAGTATATATATATATATATATATGTATATTTTTTTTTTCGCTTCAGTTTAAAACATGATTTCCAAAAATTTATTCATTGCATAATTGCGAAATTACGATATAATATTATGTCACATATATTTGAGGTTATGAACAAAATCTAAGAGGTCTACCACATGTGCTTTTCTAAATAAAGGTGTTTTATACATCATATGAATAAAACTTCAAAAAAATTCACACGTGTATCAACAAATTTGTGTGTAACTTATAAGCATATCATACAATTCCTTAAATTATAATTCGTAATCTGTATCATTACTAGCTAAATATACTGAGCAAATAACAAAACATTTCATTCCTAGAATTTTTTGCAATCCTGTTTCGAATATCACATGAATTTTGCTTAAAATGTGACATAAAAAAATGACTTTTTCATAGACAATGACACAGGTAAGTCAAAATGTATAGCTGTTTTCTCCATTTTGGGACACTTTCTATCAGAAAATGTTATTGAAGTTCATTCCAGTATCATTTTGTAGAAAAGAGACAAGAAAGTTAATCGCACACCTTAATCATAGTAGTAGAATCAGCTCAGCTGAGGTACGTGTTTTATTGAATGGACCTAATGATAACATTCCTAACTGATTATCACCTCATAATAAAAATAAATTTTTCATCTCAGGTATAGTCTCATAACGCTAACGAATTGTGCTGAATTCGAAAACCATATATTTCTTTATAAGGCCGGGATTACACTATAAAAGTTTCATAAAAATTCATTTATAAAACTTGAAAAATTCAACCAATAAGGTTATTGGTTACATTCATGCTATTATTGGTTGCATTTTTAAAGTTTTATAATGGAACTTTTTAATGAAAACTTTCATAGTGTAATCCCGGCCTAAGAAACCGAGCAAATTTGAAATCGCGTAAATCATGGTATGATTATTTTGGATAGTCTTAGCCAAGGTTAATGCCTCAAAACCTAGAATGAAATTCCCCAAAAAAAAGTTGATGTGTTATTTGCGACTTAATGAAAAAATCTGAATCACTCAAAATTTGTATTCCATTCCCATTGTATGTTATTTAGAGAATTGCATTACATCTTCTAATTAACGACATCGGTCGAAACTAGTGAAGCAGAACAAATTTTTCCTTTAATTGCCCTAAATAACACTTTTTTTCTCTCTCTCTCTCATTTTCATTTATTCCTTCCTACTCTTTATTATTAGTATTTATTTTACATAGGCTATGTCATTAAAAGCCTAACTCTTGTCTTTTTCTTCCTCGGCCAAACCCCCCCCCCCCCACCACAACTACTACCACCAACTGCATGGTCTGATCCATTTCGACCAAGATGGGACATTCGTTGTCTTGAATATTAATCAATCTCTTCAGCAATTATCGGCTTCTAATAAGGGAAGAATAACCGGAATCAATAGAGGCAAATGAGCTCTTACAAAAAAATAAGCAAAATAAAGCGATACCAGCTGAACACCGTTAGCATTTCGTATGACCAAATAGGAAATCTTCCTTCTCTTAATGACCTTTTTTTTGTTCATTTATGGTCATTTTGATGAGGTCGAACTCATTCATGAAGAAACGTTTAAATGCATGAATTTACTAATATGGTTGCACGTTTTACCTCAACTGTGCAATTGAATAGCATTTTCTTTGTTTAGACTATTTTGATACTACAGATTGTGTTTAGACAATTTTCTACCCAATAATATTTTCATAAAAAAGAAATACTTCCCATAATAATGGCAGTATAATTATTAGTTATAACTGCTAACTCATTTATAAATCAGTTACACACACACACACATATCAGCATATTAAATTGTATATATAGTCACGATGATAACGTATTGATGTGTAGTATTTATATATTTTTCTGTTCTCTAATTGGCATGTAACAATACCATGTCTCAGGACCTGTGAAGTGCCCTATTCGGCTCCCACAGCTGAGCCCCGCCTGTATTACTTTCTCTAACACAACATATGAGCCTCTGGTTGGTGAGCGCTCGGGAGTTCTCGTGGTCGCACTGGGGGGGGTTGTGTGGGCGGGCAGGGGGTCCAGTCCTTTGTTTGCCTGCTTGGCTGATCTTGGGGCACCGTGAGGAAAGATGATATCACAATCCGGCGGTGGCCTTTCAGTTAGAAATTCCTTGGAATATGGACTGGGTCATCTCGTTCGGTTAGGATGATGTATATATAGTGATTTGCATATCAGTTTACCAGTTATACCCAGTTGCACACCAGTTCCCTTACTAGTATACAAATTATATACATATCAGTTTCAATTCCCCCCCCCCCCTTCCATATATCAGTTGCTTCGGATTATACCCTATTGCATCAGTTTTACTCGGACACACATTAGTATACTCGGTTATATTAGGTTACACATCAGTTACACTCAGTTAAATTGAGTTACACATCAGTTACACTCAGTTAAATTGAGTTACACATCAGTTACACTCAGTTAAATTGAGTTACACATCAGTTACACTCAGTTAAATTGAGTTACACATCAGTTATACTCAGTTACAATGTGTTATAAATATTATACCCAGTTACATTGCAATATGCATCTGTTGTACTCAATCATATGTAGGCTTATGGATTGAAAAGAGATTTTCATTGAGGTATTCTTAAAATTATTGTTTTGGGGAAAACATAAAAAGTCAACTATATACTTGATTATAAATCAGTTTCATTCAATCGTATACCAGTTACACAGGCTATATTCAGTTGCTTCATATACAATGAAAATCATGTAAAACTAATCTATCTTTAATGATAATCTCCTATGTAAAGATATCATCCTGCGGTCCCGGCACACTTCTTATAGTGTCAATATACAGTGAATCACGCTCATAAAATTTTCAAAAAAACCGTCATGATAAAACACTGTAAGAGAAAAAACGTTATAAACGGGAAATTTCGATGAGTACACGTTAAAGTTGGGACCACGAAAATTCGTACTAAGCGGGAAAATGTTCTAAGTGGGAATGCCATTAAAGTGGGTTCCACTGCATTCCATCTAAAATGATAAATCCAGTACTGTATAACGATTCATTTCTCTGATTCCCTTGAGCGTTTTCATATAAGATTTTTACCGTAACTACAGATCCCACTTATAACGTTTGAAAAAACTGTCATGAAGAAACGTTGTAAGGGGGAAAACACTTTCAACGGGAAATCTTAATGAGAATTATTTAGAAGTGAGGCCCACAGAAAATAAGTCGCACTAAGCGGGAAAACGTTATCAGTGGGAACGTTATAACCGGGATCGACTGTATGTTATACGCGTTGCATTCTGTTGATTATACTCAGTCATAAATTAGATATACCGCGCATCATATCGGTTAAGCTCATACGCATGACATAAGCCATGATATAGGTCAATTATACGTTGTCATACATAGGTTATATTTAGCCATACATCAACTACATAGGGCTATAAATCCGTTACATTCAGTCATACATAACGTGCATCAGGTTATACATCAGTTATACTCACCCTTACTTGATTATACTCAGTTACTTTGGGTTATACATCAGTTATACTCATTTATAAGTATACTTATACATTAAAATATATATATATATTATTTGAGATATTGTTATTGGAAACACATTAAAAATAATTGTTGTTGTTTTTTTTTTCTTGGAAGATTGATAGCTTTCAAAAAAAAGCAACAACATTGTTAGAAAATTTTTTTTTGAAAAACATTAGTTGGTGCGGGTGTTGATATTTTCAAGTGGAAAAGTATTGAAGCCCCCCCCCCCCTCCTTCTCTACATAGATTGTATCACTTCGATAACTAACTCGATTCGTTTTGAAAGCTTATGAGCTGCTTATAGAGCAGATGTTGGTTATTATGTTAATTAAAAATGTTCGTAAAAAATCAGTATTAAAATAATTATTTTTACGACTCTAATGAAGCATTTAGGTGAAAGAAAATAAGTTTTAGTTCTGTACAGGGGAAAAAAAGAATGAAAAGAAGAAATTGGAAAAAACAGTTTGACAGAAGAGAGATAGAATTTCCCATTTTTTGAAGAGATTTTTTTTTTTAGTTCAAGAACACAAATTGGTCGTTTCCTGCATCACTCGATAAACAATTGCGGATTTTAAATGCTATTAGGTGATAAACCGAGAATACACGAGTTTTAACATCGAGTTCGGAGATAAAACAAAAATATATCGCCTCAAATGAGACAAAAAAAAAATCTTCTTAAAGGATCCTGTGACCTCTTAACGGATAAGGCGATAAAACTGGCGATTCGTTAAAAGCTTGTTGGTGTCAGGCCACAGCCTAGCTTGTTTTCTTGATAGCCTTTTACCCCGTACAAGTAGGTGTGGAAGTGAATTTTCAGCTATAGAGATACGCCAGGGCGTCATTTACTCGGTCTTTGTAACACATTGTATGATTCTCTTCTTCTTTCTTACTTTCTTTTTTTTTCCGAAATATTTTCATATTTTCAATTTTTCCGAAGAAAATAGTTATTTTTATCATCGTGAATAATATTTTTACTTCCGTATATATATTTTGGAGCTTTTTCTTAAAATGATCTCTATTTTCAGTAAATCGAAAATATATTTTTATCATGGCCATATTATTATTATTTTCTTACGCTTTTAAGAAAAATTTGTCACTTGGCAAACCAGTCTTCCGTTATCGAAGTCCGGTCGGTCTGGACTGTCTTATCAACTTGTTCTATACTGATACTCTTGGATAGTTTTGAAATTGTAGATAGTAATAAGAAATTATATTTTTTTTGTTACAAAAATGCCATATTTAAATTAATTTATGTATTAAAATTATTAAAAAACAAATACATTTGAAATTTCTGATTTTAATTAATATCTTACATTTTAATAAATATGAAATAGGAATGCTGAAAAAATTAAAATTTAATTTTAAAAAGAATACAGTAGTAAAAATTGATTTAAACATACATCTGCAAAGTAATGACTTTAACTAGTTTTTTTATATCCTATGATAACACACAATTTGTATTATAATTTTGTGAAGCATTAATTTTCTAATAAATTTCTAAAGTTTTCATATCAATTATGCGATTTAAAAAAGTATTTTAAAAACTGTCAAAATTCTAATAATTCACACGTATTATATTTTTCAATACATTATCTAAAAAAAAAATTTTAATTTGGTTTAGTATATAAAATCATACAGTATTAACATAACAAATAACATTTCATTTTATAGGTTTATTTATGCAAGAAAAATGCATTTTACTCTATAATTTAATTTTTTTAAAAATTGTAAACAGTTTTCAGTAATTTTTGTTAAATTTAAAAAGTAATTATAATAATAATAATAATCTTCACTGTTTAGGGTCAATTGCCCGGTTACAAGGAAACAAGGTGAACAGTTAAATTTTTGTTTTAAATTTAAAAAGTTCGAGAATAATAAAAAAAGAGTACAATATTTTTCTTTCCTTTCATATATTTTTGAAAAGTCTATATTTTTTGACCCAGTAAATGTTTAAAAATTTTTGAAACTTGAAATTTAAACACGAAATAGAGAGATTTTTCTACTACATTAATTACATTGAAATAAAAAAAATTTCAGATAAGTATGCGAATTATTGCATAATATTGCTCTCACCATAAATACTAATGGGATATTGATTTTGTCAGAAACGTGAAAAAAATTTTTATTCCGCCTGATACAGGGTGATTTTATAATTCCCTTTGCCATCTTTTTACTGGCGAACCGTTAATCCTGGAAGCATACTTCTAATTAGAAAAAGTATCCAAATAAAGTGTAGACCTCAGATACGTCATTTATGTTGCAAGGGGTTGCTTTATCATTAAAATTAAAAAGTCAAGTTTTTACACGGACACCCTGTCCTCAAAAAACAAATTAGAAAATTGTTGTCCTGTCTCTCCTGAGGCCAACAAAAAAGAAATTCCACTTTTCCAAGTGCAATATCCGTTAAGCTATAGTCTTTCAAAAGTCGGAGAAAAGTTGGGGAAGAACAGCATAAATGAAGAAAAGAAGCGTTGTCCGTTAGTTTATGCAGTTTTTTCCCAGCATTTTTTTCAATTTTGGAATTAAAATACCTCAACAATTTTTTTACCAAGAAACATGGGTTTTCTTGTGTCAAGAGCGACAGTGAAACTTCCTAATTTGGTTTCTTGAGCACAGGTTGTCCTTATAAAAAAATTAAAATTTTTATTTTATTAACTATGCAACTCCTTGCAACATGAATGACGTACCTGAGTTCTACGCGTTATTTGGATACTTTTTCCATTTGGAAGTATGCCTCTAGCATCAACGGTTCACCATTAAAAGGCCTGAAAGGAAATTATGGAACAGCTTCCTGCATAATCTGTTTACAATAAAAGTTTATATGAAATCAGACGCGGTTTCAACGGAGGGCGCACCGCGGGCGCGTTCTGGGGCCCCGAAAACCCCCCAACTTTATACTTTTTCTGATTTATAAGAGGAACGATGTTTTCTTCAGCACCCGGGGCCCTCAACCGACCTTAATCCGCTTATGCATGAAATACATATTTTTTAATGCTTACTATCTGCATTATATTTAGAAAGGAAACGTTTAATTTCAGATATATTTTGATATCTTATTTAAAAATTTAAAAAAATCGTGATTTAAAATCAATAAAATGAATTTGATTTCGTGAACAGATGTGTATGTCCCCAAAAATCTAACAGTATTAAGTAAGTTTCGGGAAATTTGCGGCGATGGGTAATTGGAGTCATTAGCAATAAGAACTGTTAAGTATTACCCAGGTTATTATTATCAAAGTATTTTTTTTTTTTTTTGTTTTAGCTATATCATCGGCCTCGCTCCCTGCTCGCAAATACGAGAGTTTTTCCACGAAAGCTTTCTCTGCATCACCTGATGTGCAAACAAGACACGTTGAAAACGTGGGTGGTTTTTAATACGTACCGAATTCTCTCTCTCTCCTTGGGCCCGAAAGAGGTTTCGGTCTTCTGAGTGATGACGCTCGTTCTAGCGATAATCCGAAATTCCGCGAAAATCCCGGCGTTATTTTATTATTATTATTTTCCCGTTATCACCTGCTCGTGATGATTCTTCCGTCTCTCTTTCCATTAAATGTCTTTTTTACTGCTTATTATTATTAGCTGCGGCATCATTTTAATTGTAGGCAAACATATTTCTCATCACACATCGAAGGGGTATCATTAATTATTGCATTGTAATGAATACTTTGAATGGTTGCTATACATAAGTGTCGTGAAAAAATTTATTCTGATCTGCTAGTAGTTATACGGAAGTTTCATCAGCTGTACTCAGTCATGCAATTTTCCAGAAGTTATAATGACCTATACATCAGTTCAGTGCCGTCTTAACGCAGGGGCCCAACCGGGCACGGCCCGTGGGCCTCAAGAGAATAGGGACCTCAGAAAAATAAGAAGTGGGTGAATTTTTCGAGAATTTGCGAGGCCTCAGAAAATTCACTTGGCCCCGCGAGCCCATGATGCTCTTAAGACGGCCCTGCATCAGTTATATTCAGTCGTCACTATGTGCTATCGCCTACTCTGTGACACATCATAATCAGGAAACACGGGTTTTTCAAGCTATACATCAGATACAGTCAGTCATTTCATTTCATTTCATTCCGTGCACCGCCCAGGTTCTATCGACCATTGTCAATTTTAGCCATTGCCCATGAGGGGCTGGGCGATGTCGGGTGCTTTATTATGCATATAAAATATAAAATACATGAACATTGAATATAAAAACACATTATTAAAAAAAAAAAAAAAGTATATACAGATTTAAATATTTCTATTATACAATATACAATTCATTCCGATGAGCTCTTCTGATGTCCTTTCCAGCTTTATTGAGCCCGAGCACCCTGTTCCTCTCTGTGGCCAAGCGCCAGGTCCTGAACCATGTTTTCCCTCATTGGCTTGTTGGCTCGGGTGAGCCCTCCGCCGTGTCCAGTCCAGGTCCTGGACCATGTCTTCCCTCGTTGGCTTGTTGGCTAGTGTGAGCCCTTCGTGTCACATTGGTCCGACCAGGTGCCAGGTCCTTCAGCATGAGGGGAGGGGGTTGTTCGATTATTCAAAAGCTCCTCGGCGTTTGGTTGGGTGCTTCACAGTTTAAACACTGATCATTGGGAGTTGATACAGTCAGTCACAAATCAATCCTACTGGGCTATATTCAGTCACAAATCTATTAGTGTGTACTTAGCCAAGTGTATACTTAATCACAAATCAACTGGCGATGCATCAGTAATTATATTCAGTTGTACATCAGTTACACTAACCTACACATCAATTGCACTCAATCATACACATCACTTATTTCAGGCTATAGCCTACTCCATTGGTTCTCAAACTTGTCATCCGCGGCTTTTTTTTTTTTTTCTGCTGCTCCCCAGAATAGTTTAGTAGATATTATGCATTCACAAAAAGAACCACTTCAAAGCATGAATAGGTGCACACATCAATATCTCCAGCTCACCGCGACACGCACTTTGAGATACACTGGCCTACTCAATTGTATCATAACTGTATGCGCGTTAAATTCTATTTCACATTAGTATTCTCAGGTATATTCAGTTGTACTCTATCATAAGCCATATGTTCAAAGCTATACATCAGTTACATTCAATTATAAACCATATATACCTCTATATATATCAATAATACTCCTCGCACCTCAGAATGTCATGCTATATATACATCAGTTAGTGATATCATACGTGCGCGTACTGTGCGAAGTTACATTCGGTTGTACATTAGTAATCAGGTCCGCAACTAGGGAAGAGCAGGCAGGTCTACTGCCCCGGGTGCTGGACAACAGGGAGGGGGCTCGAATTTCCCCCTTTAACGTCTCTTTCTGCATTACAAGGGGGTGCCGAAATGCGTGCTTGCCCGGCTGAAAAAGCATCTCGTTGCAGCCCTATCAGTAACATCAGACATAAGTAGGCTTATACATCAAGATGCAATTGTCATTTGAGGTATTGTTAAAAACTACCTTTACAAAGAAAATTGAAAATTATCATTTTTCTTCCTTCGGACATGAAAAAAAGTCTAGACGAAAGATGTTTGTCTAGGCATTGAGAGATGTTTTTCAGCCCGAAATGAATGTAAAAAGTGGCATCGGAGCCGGGGTACAGTGAAGCACCAGTAGTATTTTATATTTCACAAATGAGAATTTCCTGCATATAGCAAAAACTGAGCACCCAAAGAAAGCCCAAGCATGTAGGCCTATATTGAGAATTAGGATTTTCTGGATGCGTGTGTGTTTTGCCGAAATGAATCTTCGAGAAGAAAAGTTGTTTGTCTACTCCGGGAATAGAGCCCGGGTACTTTTGCATTCTTTTGCCCGGTATGCAAGTGTATCTGGGTTGGATTCCCGAAGGAGACAAGCAACTTTTCTTTCCGCAGATTCGTTTCGGCAAAATATCCAGAAAATCCTATTTTTCAAAATAAGAGGCATTAAAAAGGAAACCAATATATATTTTTTTTCTTTCATTTTACTAATTAGTCGTTGTATTGGAACGATATCGTTAATCATTACTGAAACTAATTTTTGAAATCTCAGGAAGAATATAAGGAACGTTTCGAAATATTCATAAATTCGAATGTGATTCACGTATTTTCGTTCGCTCTTTGTGCACATGCTCAAAAATTGCATCACTTTGATGCTACAAGATTGATATATATATTCACATGCCATCTATATCTCTCATTTAAAGTGGAATTATCCTCAACATTATCTAAATTTAGAAACCAGCTCACTGTTTTCCGTTCTTCGTGATTCATGCGATCAGATTTGGCGGTGCAATTATAATGCCCGAGCATAATTGTAGGTGATCGAAGAAAGAAAGTCCATCGTATCATTACCGATATAATATAATATGCACGTAAAAAAATATCCTATTGTATTATGAGTAGAATGCCCGGCGAGAACAATCGGGACGCGACTCTTTGTCAAAACCTCCAATTTGACAGCTGGAAAGCTGATTAAGAATTCCGTTAAGGCCAGTGAGATGTTGGATGCATATAATAACAATCATTCATAGGATCCAAAAGGGAATCGGAAGTCATTTTACCGAGCATTCCTACGCCGGGGGAGAGAGTTCATCTAGAAAAATCTAGTCCTTTGGCATGAAAGACAGGTATTTTTAGTGTAAGGTTCAACGGTACAGTGGAAAATAAATTCTGGACGCATTCTTTTAAGCTAAATAACAATCGCTGGAACTCATTATTTCGCGATCAACCATGCGTGGTGGTTGGTTGTTGTCACCCGATCGATCGATCCAGTATGCACGATCGCTGCTTGGGCCCATGATTCAGTCTGAGGTCCGATCCATTTCTGGTATCCGAGAGACTTAATACTCTCTTGAGGGCAAGTAGCAATGATCCTCTCACATCTTTTCTTCTTGACTTGTGGTCCTTCCGTCCTGTATCTGCTATTTTCATATTCAAATCTCGTATTCAAACCGCCTCCGTCACTCTCAGCTAATCACGCTACATAGCTCTTATTTTACTCACTTATATAGCAGTATATCTGTACGATGTAATAAGTAGCCATCTGAGAAACCTGGAAGAAAAAAAAGTGCATCGATATGATGTATGTGATGTGTTGTTATTGTTGTTTGTGTCTTCTTTCTTGGCCGGCCACATAGCACGCGTTTTGCCGTAAACTAAGACAAAGACCATGCTGTGAAACAATAGAAAAAGACCTGCTTGGTAGTCACACAGTATCAACCATTACGGTAATTATACCGTGCTTAAAGAAGGTAAATAAGAGCCCTTATAGTATAAAAAGCGGTCAACAAACGAAAAATAAATCATCTCTTTCTGTGTGTGTTTCTTCTTGGATCCTACGGGTTTTGAATTCCTGATGAGTTTCGTGGACCTTTTTCGTTTTTTTTTTTTTGTTTTGGTTCAGGACGGTGTCTCTCTCGTGTGATGTCAGCATCAAGTCTTCAGGATGCAAAGCGAGTCCAGGGAGAAAAACATAAAACCAAAATCGTCCAGATAATGAATCTTTTGTGCTTCTCATACATCAGGACTCGTCTTGGGTAGGTGCGCGGGATCCCAACTGGAGTCCAATGTATCCCCATGATATTTCATATAAAAATATCTCCTGAAGACGAAAATCAGTTATTAACAAAAATGTTTGTACCCTAGATACTGTGAACGTTCGATCTTTATGATAGGATATTATAGGTATTATAAGATAGAATAGGGCATACCGACCAAGAATAAGGATCACAAGCTCTTCATCATGAGCTTGAATTAAGTTATATTGCTAAGAGCAATTTAATCTCTTTAATAATCCCAGGCGGAAAAATTCAACAACCTCTCATCTTACATTCTCAAATTCGATTCCGGGCAGTAACTAGGATTTTTACCGCCCAGGGCAAACCTGATTTTCATCCCGACAGCTTTAATCTTCTTTGTTTCCACCTAAAACCGCTGCCCCCTAAATTTTGCTGCCCAAGGCAGTTAGATTTCCTGAATCAGTTTTCAGGTTGCTCAGATCCGAGTCACAAATTTCTGTGTGGGTGCACTTTAAAATTCGATTATTTTATAACGGTGTTCTTTGTTCTCACCTAAAATTGCCCCACCCCCTAAATTTATCCTCCTGGAGCAGTTGCTCCCCTGCCTCCACCTCTAGTTACGGCCCTGTCCACAATACGCCGGACTCCGACGCCACTGCGTGGAGCCCACCAATGTTCTCACCGGATGCCCAATGGATGAACATTCTCTGCGTAAGGGCCCTAATTCAAGATGTGAAAGTAATAAAAATTTGAATTGTGAATATGAAATATCTGCTGTGGTTTGGACACTTGAAACAAACTCGGATCCAAATTCTTTTTTGAATTTATTGAAGATTGAGATGTTTATCGAGATTTTTGCCCGTTACTGAAAAGAAAACGTGAGGTATGTTATTGTTAAAAGCATAGGCACCGGAACCTAAGGGCTGAAGTCATTTGACCCCCCCCCCCCCCCAATAAATTTTGTGAGGGTTGAGCCACCTCTTGCCCGGAATAATTTCTGAAAAAATTATTTAATTTAAAAAAATTAATTTTAATTTAAAAATTATTAAATTTCTGTAGTTGGGGACCGGTAACCAGGACCGTCTTAAGAGCATCATGGGCCCCGGACAAATTGGTTTTTTTCTGAGGCCCTACCTGGAAAATTCTCGGAAATTTCAGTTAGTTCTCATTTTTGTGAGTCCCCTCTTCTGTTGAGGCTTCCGGGCTGTGCCTGGGTGGGTCGGCCATACGTTAAGAAGGCACTGCCGGTAACTAAAGTCAAAATCTTAAATGAGTTTATTTGATTGGTAATACACGCGATAACGATGCTCTAGTTTTTAAGCTGGATTTAATTTGCAGAATTTATTTCCCCTTGAAAATTTAAAAAAAAAAAAATGCATGATATATAGAGAGAGAAGTCGACTCACAAAAAGAAAAAACAAAATATTACGCCATTTCGTTGCATTTCTTGGCAGTTTATTGTGGTTTCCCACGATGACGTCAGCGGCCGGCCCATCGTTTAGCATCGGGGTGGGTCCAGCAGTCCCACTGTCGCCCCCTCCCCATTCCCCCTCCCGTTAGGTACTGTCACCCAGGACAAATATACAACGCATATAAAAAAAAAGAGGGGGGGGGGCAGCACAACAGAGAGAGAGAAAGAGGAAGAAATCATTTTGACAAAAGGCCCATCAACCACCTCAGCCCGTTAAAATCAAACAAAAAGGGACATTGGGTACCTCTGATTTTTATGTCTGGCGCCTGAAGACCCCGGTCTGTCGTGGTCTTAATTGGTGAACCCCCTGGGGGCCTTCTTTCTAGAAGACGCACGAGGCCCTGCCCTCGGTCTCCCTGTCATTGCGCATCAGGGATTCGCTACATCACTGTCAGCGTGCGTAGAGTTGTGGAATGGCCCCGTTGTCTTGTTTTTTTTTGTTTTTTTTCGCTTAATTCTTATTTTTTTGGGGACATTTCGCTAGTCGGTGACAGGACTGGCTTTTCTTATTCTTTCTCTCTTACGTGAAAACCTTAAAAGAAAGAAAAGGAGACATGGAGAGCTATTCAAGAAATGCTTGATCATTGCAATAGTATAGCTACTGCCAGGTACAGAAAGAGCCTTTTAGAGAAATGTCGGTATCCTTTCTTTTTTCTTGCTTCTGAAAGCTCAGTGGAATTCTGCTTATTTTTGTTCTTTTGAAATTCCCCCTTATCTTATTTATTTATTTATTCGATTTTTTTTTTTTTTTGTTATCTGGTCGTCGTTTTTCCTGTTATCGTGAGGCCCTATTATTCTTGTGTTTGTCAGGGGTGTCATTTCATCCTTGGTTCTTCTAAAAGAAAAAAATGAAATGTGTATTTAAGATATCATATCTGATTATTCTAACTAGGAAAAATATTTATTGCGTTCATCGGGTGATGAATTTTGAATTAACGATTTTAGTATTTTAGTATCGAGTTTTTTTGGGTTTTTTTTAAGATAAATAGTCAAAATCATAGTTATAACGATACCTCAGCTACCATTGTAAAAGAATAAACATATCTGAAACATATTGTTCGGGAACCACGGTAATCAAAGTAAACATTCCAAAAGTCATTGTTAGGGCTTAAGAATCATTGCTGAGGCTTACGAATCAATGCTCAGGCTTACGAATCATTGCTGAGGCTTACGAATCAATGCTCAGGCTTACGAATCATTGCTGAGGCTTACGAATCAATGCTCAGGCTTACGAATCATTGCTGAGGCCTACGAATCATTGTTGAGGTTTACGAACAAATCTTGAGGCTTATGAACAATTGTTGCCCGACAGTTTTTGATCCATATCGGGCATTTCTCCAGCTCCAACATACGTTCCATGTAGGTTTACAGGAGGCCTTGGGCTCGATTCCCGGTAGAGCCAGCGGAAGTTTCTTCCTAAGTTTGCCTCGATATAATACCCAGAAAGTCTACCGATTTTATGTATCGTGAACCGTGAAAATAAATCATTGTCCAATCAGAGGTGGATTTAATGGCGGACGCACCAGGCGCGCCCCCTGAAGACTTCTGAAGGTCCCCGCAAAACTCCAACTTTACACTTTTTTTATAGTTTAGGGTGGGGGGGGGGCAATATTTTCTTCTGCGTCCGGGCCTCAGCCGACCTTCAAAATCCGTCTCTGTCCAATTCATCCTTCGTTTTTTTAAACTGATCATATCTATATATATATAATTATGACTTCATGTCCCATGATTTATTTAGTCGAATAAAAATTTCAGATGTGTTTTTTCCGGGATTATCAAACTAATTTACTGGACATATTTTCTCTTCACGCGCGCGTATTCGTTCATCCTTCCGATTTAATCTCTAAATATTAAACAAAATCGATCATCATATAATTCACTTAAAGGTTATGATCGGAAAATTTTTTGACCCGTTATTATTTTGCAAAGATCCCAGATAAGTCTTAATCTATCACGGAATTCTTGTCCTTCACTGGAGATAAAATTACTGTGTTCCGCATTTACAATTCATAACATAACTCTCGATACCGGTCATTGGATTCAATCGATAACATCGAATAGTTTCGTCATAAAAAAAAAGGTTTTCCTATAAAAAAAAATTAATATGTAATTTTTTCCCCCATCTCTGGCATCAAAAAAGATCTATTATAGATTATATTTTTTAAGAAAAAAAAACAAAATATTTGTATTTTTTTTCAGGAATAAATTTTTTGTTGCTTTTTTTCATCGTGACCAATAAATCGGACAAGTTTTTCACTGGTTACAGGTCACACACAACGAGAGAAGGACATTAATATGATCGATGGAATAAAAATACAATGTCTAATTATCTATTAAAAGAATTGATGATGGATGCGACATTTGTCACCAATGTTTCCGAAAAAAAAAAACCGTAGAGTTATTTTTCATGTGATGAAACTTCGTGTGATTTAATGAACTATTGTTCACATTGGTCGTATTTTTATATAATCGATCAATTTGTTAGTTTCTCACGAATTCTTTTTCATTTCCTCTTTTTCAGTGATAAGATTTCAATACCTTAACACCTGGGGAAATCGTTAAGAAAAATTTATATTCCTACCGTGTGGTGTTAGATTCGAATGATTCTGTGATGATAACAATAACACATTAAGATGAATTGGACGATTTAATATCGAAATTAAATATAAAGGGGAAAAAAATAGGTGCAAAATATTGTTAGTGACTTCCTTAATTGCAAAAGGAAAAATGATGTAATCTTGTTAATATTGATAAATGTAATAACATAATTTAGTTTCAACTATTGGAAAGTGGTTTCAGCTACTGCTAATCTTTGGAAGGTAGCAATCTAATTGAATCGTGTGATCCTCATCGTAGTTTTTTTTTTTTCGTCAGGAGTTTTTCATCAGGGTGGGTCCACGAGCTTCATTCGTTCTCTTTATGGGCATAATTTTTCAGCCACCTCCTTTGACAATTTGCCTGCTGTGGCTTTTGTATTTTTATTTTTTAACCCTCGAGGGGGGGGGGGGTCCGGGGTCCTTGAAGAGATTTCAAGTGGTCCGTGGATTCGGCTAAAACAGTGTTCTTAAAGTGGGCAATATGGTCCCCTGGTGGGCGATGGAATGGTCCGGGGGGGGGAGGGGGGAGGGCGATAGAAGCTGCGGGTATAACATAGAATCCTATGAGTTTGCTTGGAGTTAGGGGAGGGGGCGATGAGAGAAAAAATTTCTCTGAAGAAGGGGCGTTGGAGAAAAAGTTTTGGAAGCTGTGGGCTAAACAACAATTAGCTCGTTTTTAAATGTTATATGCTACTACTCAACCTACGCACACATCGTACACATTCCTCTGCGGAAGATTCTACTTTTCAAGAAATTTGTATGATTCTCTGTCCAGGGAATTTGATAGTAGACATTTGTGTTAGTAAACAACCATTCCCTAACCGGAATTCGAATCGAAACCTGCACAATCAGGAGCTAGCGCCCTAACCACTCGACTGCTAGGTGGCGAGTGGCTTGATGTTGCAACTCTAGCCGATGTTGCTAGAGTTGCGTTTGTTTCCTGTTCTTACTGGTGGGCTACCCCATGGACTTTTTATATTTTAAAGTGAACATGGTGAATGCTTAGTTTTTCATCTTATGTAAGTGGTAGTGTATAGAAACGGAGAGACACCCAGGCTCTGTCACACTCGATGGTATAACCACATTGTCCCTGGGGAACTCGAGGCTGACCCCCCCCCCCTAAATGACGGGTCTGTAGCAACCCCTTGATCCAGGTCTTTTATTTACACAGGTCAATTATTTTCTCAATTAATACGTATTTTTTCCTAAGTTGACCGGTCTAGTTAATGGTTGTTTTGGAAATTATTCACAAATTGTATGCAATGAAATTTCTCAGTAAAAGAACCCTTTCTCAAGCCATGGGACTAGATTTTCTATCCCTTAACTAGTGATGTCCCTTATTCGGAGGTAAATGAGGTCTTATTAAAAAGGACAAAGATCAGGACATTTGTCTTTTAAATAAAGGTATCCGAGGTTTTTATCAGCCACCTCGTTGGGCATTTTGCCTGTTGTGGCGTTGTATTTGTATTTGTATTTATTCGGACAGACCCTTAAACGGAGGTTTGACTGTATATTATTATACATTAAACTAACATATGCACCTGCTACCGATATACGCGGGCACCATTTTGCTCATTGAAACATCCTAGAAGGCTTAAGGCTCAATGCTTACGCCTTATCTAGTAGGCCTATTTGCAAGGATTCGTCTCCACAATCAAACACGCCATTCTAAATTTAAAAATGTAGCGTTATTGCTTATTTTGAGTGTGAGCATGTGGTCGATTTGTCATATGGGCGCTCTTATTGCGTTATGGAGCCCCTGACAGTGCTCACGACTGGAAAAGGGTTGTGAACTAATGACCCCCCCCCCCCCACTTATGGGAGAAGGTGAACTCTTTCGCGTCACCCCAATTTTTTAGAGAAAAGGGGGAAAAGTAAATCCATGGTATAAATCCAATGCGGTAAATTTAAGCATTTAGCCTCGTTTCAGGATAAAAGACTCGTAAATGTTTGGTAAAAAATACAGGGTGGACGAGAAGTCCTAGACACATTTTAAAAATTAACAACAAATCAACCAATTGACGTAAAGAAGAATTTTGCACAAATATACTTAGCATGGCATGGCCTAGAGTTGTTTTTTTTTTTTTTGATGAATTTAAAAACTGAAGTTCAAATTTCACTCACAGGTAGCACTGCAAAGCGAAAAACTCGACATAATACATAAAATGCAACACAAACGGTGCATAATTAATGTTCATGACAATTTGCGTTGCATAAAACTATCACTTTTCAATAAAAGTGCTCTTTCTAGATCGGGGCTACATCTAAACGGGTGAAAGGGTGCTCATGTTGGAATACGATAGTTTTATGTAACACAAATTGTCATAAACATTAATTATGCTTATGCACGTGTTTATGTTGCATTTTATTTCTTACGTTGAGGTTTTCGTTTTAAGCACTATACCTGTGAGGGAAATTAATTTTTTTTTTATTTATCAGAAAAAAAACTGTAGGCAATGGTAAGTATTTTAGTGCTAACCACACACTTTTTTATGTCAACTGGTTGATTTGCTATTAATTTTTAAAATGTGGCCAGGACATCCTGAATTTCTCGTTGGGAATATTGAAGTTTTTTTTCAGTGGATGTTTGGTACTGTAATTTCAATTTTCGTATCAATTATATCAAATGAATGCGATCAATTTCGGTTTACTGAAATATTTTTCAGAGTGAAATTCAAATTCCTACGATAAGAGTCGAGCATTATCAACATTAAAAACCTAAATAATGCATTCATGGCCTAACACATACAGTTATGCACAATCCACGACAAGCAGGCTAAATGCGGCCCCTGGAGTCATCTGATTAGGCCCACGATCTCAAACCTAATTTTGGAAAAATGAACTAAGTGGCACGTTTAGAGCACTTGAGTGGCCTGAGGTGCAGTTCCACACCACTTTGTGACCTGCAGTGCAGTTCCGTACCACTTTGTGACCTGCGGTGCAGGTGCACAAAATTTAAGTGACCCGCAACATATCGACATTGAGTGGCCGGACGCAGTTCCGGCCCATTTGAGCAGCCCATGACACAGTTTCAGAGCATTCAAGTGGCCCATAGCGCAGTTCCACATAACTAAGTGGCTTCCGGTACAGCTCCACATCACTTACGTGACCAGCGGCAAATTTAAAGATCATTAACCGACCCGCGAAACAGCTTCACAGTACTTAAGTCACCCGCGACACAGTTCCACAGCAGTTAAGCGTCCCGCGACATAGTTCCATAGTAATCAAGCGGCAGTGGTAAAATTCCACATCACTCAAGTGACCTGTGGTGTAGTTCCTCATCACTTAAGTGGCCCGCAGCATATTTACAGGCAGAGGCGGATTTAACGGCGGGTGCACCGGGCGCGCGCCCGGGGCTCCAACTTCTAAAGGGCCCCGAAAAACACAAACTTCACACTTTTTTTCTACTCTAAGGTGCCCAATATTTTCTTTTGCGCCTGGGGCGTCGACCAATTTCAATCCGCCACTGTTTGCATGTCACTGAAGTGGCCTGCGACGTGTTTTCGAACCTAAGAAGTGGCGAAGTGGCCAGCACTCTCCTCAAGGTTGAGCACCCTTGGCCTAACACGTTCAACACCTAAATTAGGGCCGGAACTAGAGGGGGGGGGGTGGCAACTGCCCAAGGCAGGAAAATATGGCGGTGGAAGTTTAAGGTGGGAACGAAGAACACTGGTATAAAATTATTGAATTTTAAAGTTGTGGGGGCGGAAAAATCATGTTTACCTCTGGTGGAAAAAATTCTTGTTACGGTTATTTCGAGATGAATACTAAGTTCCTGTTTTCTTAAGACTCCGGGTGTTGGCGTTGAAAGTGTTTATTTTGTTTGGATGATGAAATGTAGCAATGGACATTATATTACTGTAACTCCATGTTGTTGGTTTTGGATTAAGGCCAAATGAATGCAAAATAAACGTTTCCAGCACATACAAATTCAAAGTGATAATACCGGTTTGCTGTGTGTTGGCCAATGGCGTTAAAGGTGAAAAACTGCCGCTAAAATTACAGCCACATTTCGAGTATCATCACGACAGCGATCTTATCCGTGAGCATGAGCATTATAAATCATGAAATCTTTTTTCGGTATCTTTCTCTCTTATATGTTCATGTGCGGGGATGGATATAAGGGCAGTACATTCTTCGCTCCGCCTACATTTTAATTTTTTTTTAAGACGAGAGAGGTAATGAATTCCTCTTTCCTTTCACTTTGTATATAAACTTTTTCTCAATTTTTTTCTCCACGTTATCCAATGAATTTGAAGCACTAACTCACGTTCTTGAAACCCATTGGTTGATCTTGTTATTTCTATCTTGATAATGTTTATATGATGAGATGCGTATCCGAGGAGGCAGAAACAAAAAACCATGAAAAATTCTAACATTTTGGTACCGCCTCAACGCTATCCAAGTTTCCGACCAAGTTTGGGTGAAAAAATGGAGGAGAAAATATTTTTTATAGTAAAAGCATCTCGAAAATCTGAGATGCAGAATTTTCTCTTAAAGATATTGCATTTTTTATACATATTTATGAAAAAGTAATTCAGATAGGCAAGATATACCTCTTTATATATACAAATACAAAGCCACAACAGGCAAAATGCCCGACGAGGTGGCTGAGAAAATGATGCCCATAACAAATATGGATGCCATATATTTCTAAAATACAGCAACCACCAATTGAAAATACAATTACAATAACAATAACTAGAAACTTGACACTAACTCTTAATGATTGAAAAAATATCTCCTATAATGGGGTGGCCCATATACTCTGTAACAATTTTTCTAAGAATACTAAGAGTGAAATCCGAAAATTCATGTTTTTTGAGGGCCTGTTCCTCACAAAAAAATTAATTTTTGGGTCCTATTCAGCAGTATTTGAGGAATTGCTGCAGAGTATAGTTTGTGACGATTATGCATAAACAGTAGCGTCGGAGCCGTGGGTGCTGTAGGTGCTCGATCAAACATTCGATCATTACACTTCGGAAATATACATGGCACCACTGAAAAATCAGACACAACACTGTAATAGTAAAGGCGAGACGGCCGAACCTATTGATAGCTATATACGCACTACGATGGCGATAGACCTGAGTTGTGATCGGTTTGAAAGAAAGAAAAAGGTGCTCGATTCACCCACGGTAACCTGTGGTATAGTTCCGGGAGAGCACGGAATTGATTCAAAAATATAAATTTCCTGCATAAAGCTCGAGACGAGCACCCGCAGGTTCGAAACACTTCCGACGCCTTATGCACAAACCAAAGCAGTAGCTTACGCAGGATTTTCTCGGGGACGGGAGGTTCCCATCATTTTTTTTTCTTACTGGAGGGAGGTGCCAATTTTTATTGGATAAATACAACGTAATCTCGGCTTAAGTGAAAAGATTAACACCCCCCCCCCCCCCCGCCCAATCTTTGCGTACGGCCGTTAATAGAAGGTTCTTCATGAAGTGACCAATTCACGATGTTGATGTGTGGAAGGTGGTGACTGCTTTGCTGAATGTCAAGACTTCTAAAAGGCTGTATAACCTTGATATTACTACTATATATTGATATTGAGGCTACTATAGCATTCGCTTATTTTACAATTCGTCACGGTGTCCAATATTACAGACACCCTTCAAGAATTGTTGAAAGAGATGAGAAAGTAAAATTTTTATTGCTGCTGAATGATTTCGTTGGGCTTAATTTGTTGCATCTGGGCACGTGCCCAAAGGCGTACGCAGGGTGGGAAGGCATAGGAGGAGGCCCGCGTCCACCTCAGGATGATCAGAAAGTGAAAATATCTTTGAATAGTTTTGTGAGAAAAAAAATTAAAATTTATGGAAAGAAAATTTCTTTTTTGTGCTCCCTCAAACTCAATTTCTGTTTATTTAAAAATGAAGGTCAATTACTCAAAACTCTTTGAAAAATATTTTTGTGCCCTCCTCCCCTCCTTTAAAGAACGACCTGGTGAACGCCCCCGCACGTGTCCCCGTTTGCGATTGCAAGAAAGGGAATTGGTAAATCCTACAGACGCAGTCTTGAGTGTATCCGATAAAAAAACCTGAAACCATTCTCTAGAACAGTGGTTCTCAACCTTTTTCAGCCCATGATCCCCTCTGAACCATGTTTTCTTCTCGTGCCCCCTCCCCTCCTGTTTTACCTAGGGCCCCATACCCTCACGAAGGATCGAGATCCTTTCTACTTACTCTGAATTGAATTTAGTCAAAACTAAGTTTACAATGATCAAAAGTTTTAAAGATAAGATCGATCTTTGTTACCCTGGGCCAGGCACAGATTCAGGGGGGGGGAGGGGTAATTATGTGGGAGAAATCGGTCTGTGTGAAATACTGGGCGATCCAACGAACCTACACAATAAATCGCTCCTCCCGACACATCACCAACCCTGGCCCAGAGTTCAGTGAGTTTCCTTGTTTTGGGGGGTTCTATGCATGGCCATTTCACCCATCATGGGTCCTCGGGCAAAGTGATGTTCTGTGGCCCCATACATAGCTGGAAGTAACCATACCTTACATATTTACACTCAAAAATCATAAACATAATAAAAAAATCATTTAAAAATTCGTCTAAAATGGAGTACTCAGAATTGCATTCCACGGAGCTGAGCTGTTTCGTGGATAGTTCTGCTGGATTCTGAAGGTAGTCATATTTTTTCCCAAGATATTTCACTTTAAAACTTTATTTGTTAACATTTCTCTGAGACCCACTTCACCACTTGTCGTGGCCCCTTTTCATTTGATTTTCACCCGTGGCCTTCTCAGAATTTCTCAGGACCCATGGGGGCCCACATGGCCCCCAGGTTGAGAACCGCTACTCAAGAACACGAAACCTCGAACTTATTCGTCGCCATTTGTTTCCCCATAGTCATATCTACAGCACTTTATGTAAGGTCAACTACTGGTCAACTGTGACTTTTGTACGTAATCCATACGCTATAGGCCTAAGAGATTGTTTACCGGAGCTGTCATTTTTCCTCTTAAGCTGTTGTTATTGGAGTTCCGTGAAAAGCTGTATAATCAGAAACGACCGCTCTACGACAAGCCGTTATTTTTTTGATGACAGATCACACGATCCTTATGAAATGCACGTGTATGCATATGCGTATTGACGAAACGGATCGTGATCTTGATTTGTAGTGTGACAGCTGTCGGATTTCTGTGACGAGGGAGGGGGGGGGGTAGAGAATAGTAGTGTATGACCAAATAGATCGTTACAGATGTCTCAACTGTAAACAGCCAGATTCCTGTGAGACCAGGGACATAGGCTACACACGATTGTGTATCAAAAACTTGTCTGTAATAGTGGTTGTCGACCACTTTTGGAAGACCAAGACCCTGTTGACTTTTTTTTTAGTGGAAGGCCTGGTCATACACACGAAAAACGAAAATCAATGAGGAAAAATGAAATAGTGAATCACTAGCGGCCCGAATCGACTGATCGCAGGGCCCGGTGGTTGAGAAACACTGATCTATATAGGTTTCATTAGATGAATATCCCAAAAGTGGAAAAATAGTTTGTTCAAAAACATGAGAATAAGTAATTAAAAAGCTACTCTACATCGAAATAAAAAGAGAATATCGTAAGTACGGTTTATTAATTCGTTATATATGATAGTGAATTTCAGCATACGTATATGTATGAAAAAATGTAAAAAGTTTTCCTCCCCAGTACCGTTTGCCTTTACATACGATGATTAACACTGTATGAGCATTTAATAGAAATGATTCAAACATCATTTCTACATCCAAAAAAACATTAGATATATAAATATAAGAAAACTTTTTATATGTATCGTAGATAAAGCTAATCTCTCTTGGATTAGAGGCCGGTGAGTGTGAAATATGTATCTTCCTATAGGTAGGATGTATCTTTTCTATAGAAGCGGGGCCGTTTCAGTGAAATGACTGGAAGCCCCACCTGGTACCATATTCGAAAATATATTTCCATCTTGGAAAAAGGTATTTGAGTGTGATTAGAGAGTTTGACAAATCGTATTTTTATTGAATTTATGGAAAGAATTTTATAAAATTTTGTTATAGCGGATTAGGGTCTACTCGTAGGCGTACTGAACTTTCGATAGAGAGGTAAGGGAATAACGTGAATCGTAAACGGGCATAAGAGGTTTTAAGGTCGGCTGTTTTTTGATTTTTAGGTGCCTGTTATTGCAGGCATCTTTAATTGCAATGTGCATCTTTCAATTGACATAAAATGACAATGTGAAGAGCGTCTTGTTATCAGGCAGATAAAAGTATATCACAGTAGGATAATAAAAGCTTCCTCAGCTTCCCATTATCTCTAGAGAAATGTTTTCTGCCATCCGTAATACGCTATTTGATTGGTCATAGTAAAACAAGCTGTTACAAACACGCAAATGATGCTTTAGAGCAGCGTTTCTTAACCTTATGGTCCGTGTAGATGGGATAGACGGTTCTCGCGCGTAGGTAGATATGAAAATTTTATTCCAGCTAAGTGAAAATTATTCAATTGTATATGCAATAATCATTGATGATGTTTACACACAGTAAGTTCGACTAAAAATGTCGGCCCACATAACTGAAGAACCAGACTGTAAATTAGTTGTCCTTCCAATCATTTCAAAAACTTGAATGGCCCTTTAGAAAGGTTGAGAAACGATGCTTTGGCGAATTTTTATTAAGTTTCATAAATTCAGTTTAGAAAGTGTAAACCATTAGTGTAAGCAACATCCAGGTCTTATAGTAAATGACGTATGTATTAGCGAGATGTGCGAACAGCCTAAATATAAGACTTGTTTTTTATCATTTGATCATTTTATCACACCACGACGATTCGGTTATCAGCCGCGTTGATAACTACAGTTTAGACCTCATTCCGAATCGCTCCGTTTGATGCTGCTACTCCTGGGATTGAAGCCACAGTCTATCGATCTATAGGTTTCATGCCTCAACTCAGAGGTTCTCAAAGTGCTCGTCGCGAAAAGTTGGTGGATTTTTCCTACCCATTCAGTGCATTCAAGTGATTCTTTCAAAACTATTCTGGGAAGCCGCGGATAAACGATGATAAGGGAGTCATGGAGGCTTTTAAAAACCACTGCCTTAACCATTCAGTGAAAAAACGTACTTTGGTAATTTTCTGATTGGAAAAATTTTGAAATTTTAAAGAACAAATTTTAAATTTCTTTAATTTTAAAATATGTATTCTAACTTCGATATAAGGATGAAGCCCCTTTTTTTATTGCGTGTTCACATGTGACCTCGACACGGTCCTACTAATATCTACCCCCCCCCCCCCAGGCTGGAAGCTTTGACGTTTCCCCGTTATAGTGAATTCATAATGTGAAAACACAAACGACGATAAGACTCATCGCAGGCGCCAGGGCAAGAGCCCTGTTAGCTCTGGCTGTGGCGGGGGCGCTCATGGACTCCGAAATCACTCGTCAGAGTCATGCCATCAGTCATATTCCACTTCGACTCAGTCTAACACAAAAGGGACGGAGTCCAACCCTTTTTAGTGACCATCAGATGAAACGATGTATGCCTGTTATCCAACACAGATCTGCTCCACTGAACATAAACGTACTTTCCCATGTGATTTGTTTTTCCATTCTGAACATTTTCCATTCTGCCTCCTCAGCCATGAAGTATTTTTTCCCACGGGATAAAATAATTCAAAAAAAGTGAAAAATATTTCCATTTATGTATTGAATTATTTAATTTTTTTTTTCAAACCGACGAAAGCACAAAAGAAAAAAAAATCCAAATATTTTTTTTTTTAGAGAGAATGGCAGAGAACTAAATGACGCGTTTTCTTTTCCATCTAACAAGCCTTTGGCTCTCTGCTTGCAGCGATAATTGTATTGTATTATTGCAGTGAAATAGGTAAAGAAAAAGTAATTATGAGACCTATCTATCTCCATGAAATTCGATCCTCGCAAAAAATAAATAAACGAAAAAGTTATAGCTAGCTAATCGAGATGTCTTTTAGCGAAAGAAAAGAATCCCAGGCAGGATTCTTCCGGGCGAAACCCATCCTTTGAGAAGAGAAAAGAGAAAGAGAAACAAGCCCGAGAAAAAAACCATCCCACCAATCAAAACATTCATCTCTGCCAACCTATTCAGTTGCAGATTGGTCGAACTGATATACGATTGGATAATTCTCAGACTCACTTCAGTTGTTTCCTTATCGGGATTGGCGGCGTGGACACGGGAGGGTGGGTTGAATCGTATCTCGAACACGGTGGAAGGAGTAAGCTCCGCCTATCTGTGACGTCATGGTCGGATAACGCCCACGGTGGAGGAGCAGTCCCGATAATCGAGGCAAACGGGCCAAGGGAGCCGTTTGAGAAACAGCATCGCCGAGAAGGAGCCACGCGAAAATACGCATATACATAAAAAATAATAATAATAACATAAAAAGAGAAGAAAAAAAAGTATTAGAAAGAAGAAGAAAAAAAAAGATAAACTCTCTCTCCTTTCTTGTAAAAAAGTTGTTGTTACCTGAAACCACGACTTGGAGTTTGTTTTTTGAAAGGTTTTTGTTGTGCGATCGTCGTCCGAAGTCTCTCGGTGGAAGATAATTGTCACGAAAAGGACTTGCCTCCGGATCGGATGTTGTGATGATACATTAAATTCGACTTTTGGCTAGAATTGTCGAAAAGGATTTTCATTTTTTTTGGTGTTTAGCTAGTTGTTGTGCGTGCGGCCGATGGAATCGGCACCAACCATGCGGCCGACCCGCTGGAAGATCTTTGGCAACTCATGATCATTGGGAACTCGACGATAAGTTAATAAAACGTGGTGCTTCGTCTCTTGGTGTTCCGTTTCATTTCAATGGAATAGACTTGATTATCAACGTGGAAAAAAAATTATGGTTCGTAGCTGTTATTATTATTTTTTTTAATGAGTGTAAATTATTTAAAATTTTACGTATTAAATTAAGCCCTAAAATGATTTCTTTCTGATGCAATACATTTTTGAATACATGTATTTATTTGTATATATGGATTTGATATGAGTTTTATCGTTAGTGGCACGTCTTACATACACGAGTAATTAATGGTAAATGATATTGTGCCTGTTCTTACCAACAACCTCTAGACACCTTTCTCACAGTTGAAATTTTTTTTATTACCTTTCCCTCTAAAAAATTACAGGAAAATTTCTAAAATATACAAAATATCCACATTTGTTTCATTTCGACCAGACGCTATACTAATTTTTAGCAGGTATAATATATCAACAGTATATAATTTTCTGAAACTTTCGGCTGCGAAAACGTTCGTTAACTGCTGTATTTTTTGGAAATTTATTGCTTTCACCGTTGTTGAAAATTCATTGTTATTTTCAGATCTATTGAAAATTCCTTTATTGACATTGCTGAAAATTCGTTGTTACTTCGGGGCGCTGTTGAAAATTTCTTTATTGACATTGCTGAAAATTCATTGTTGCTTTCAGCTCTGTTAAAAATTCATTTATTGACATTGTTGAAAATTCATTGTTAATTTCTGTGCCGTAAAAAATTAATTTAATTTAAATGCAGTTAATTTCTTGACATTGTTGAAAACTCAGTTACTTTCAGCCCTGATAAAAGTTTCTTTATTAACACTGCTGAAAATTTAATTGAAGTAATTAAATTCAAATTCAATTACTTCCAGCATTAATGATATTTCATTGTGATTTTCAGCATAGTTTGAACTGTTCTGAAAAAGATTTGGCAATTACCGCTTTTAAATCACGTGTTGTTGAATTTTAAAAATGCGTTGTTTGCAGTCAGTATTGTTAAAAACTAAATGTTATCTTTTCCAAAGTTTATCTTTTGGCATTGTGGATTGTTCTTATTTTCGAATTGTTGAAGGTTCCATTTACAGACATTATTGAAAGTTTATAATTATCCTCACTTAGAGACACACGCTGTATTTACATGGGAGTTAAGCGCGCTGTAGCGCAGTGTCCCAAGTATGGATAATGGGTTATCAAGAAAATTGGACCAGAACGGGAGAAGAGCGGTTAAAAAAAATGTTTAACGGCCCGTTGGCAACCAAATCTTAATTCCATCTCAGCTTTTATTCAAATTTCATTCTTTTTATTATTGCTTAAAATTCACTGAGAAACTTTTTTTCACTAATTAGTACATGTTAATTGAATTAGACTATTCCCTAATACTGTATTTAAAACTTATAGGTCACAGAAAACTTCATCAAACTCAAAAAAAGAAGTGTTTTAACGCAGATTTGATCTCCGCCGAACAAAAAGTTATCTTTTCTGAAAATATATAGGCCTACAACAGTATGCACATCTTCCTTCAGAATGTCGTTGTAAACGGAACTCCGCTTATAGAGACATTTTCAAGGGAAATGTAGATTTCTTATCAATTTCCCGCTAAAAAGGAAGATCTACGATCTGAAGACGTGATTTCAAATAAGAGGATAATTTTCACGCACATTATCACACACAAATCAATAATATTTCTTCAATAAATGGATATCAGATAATTTTTTTTGCAAGACTTACGAGTTAAAATGAAAGCCTCTTTGTTAAAAAAAACACCGTGACGTCTATTTTTTTTCCTTCCAAGAAATTTTGTCTTAAATGTCTTGGCAATTATTTATTCCTCGAAGTTAATTGTTTCTTTGTTTAGTAGAGAAAGGGGAAAAAACTCTCGCTGTAAATGTTTAAATATAACTTCAATTTTACGTTTCATCATAATCATGCCACGAGCTTACGGTCACATCCTTCACCATGACAAGTTGTAACAGCTGTACAATGAATGTTCCCTTGTAGATGTTTCTGCGTATGCGCTTGTTTCTGCCCAGTGGCTTCTAAAAAAGAACGGGAACCTGAGAGGAATAAATTTGCATGAATCGTGAAGGAAGATCTTCATTACCTCCATTAAAAATTTACAAATGAATAGTTTCAAATTATTGTAATTTGAAATGACTTGTAAGTACTTTTTTTGCGAAACTTTTAATCCTCTCACGTGTTCTGGTCGCCTGGAAGGATATTCCCGTCAAAAAAATAATATTTATTTGTAAGATGGTTTTTAGTGATAAGCTTGTAACTGTGTTATTTTCGGAAATAATTGCTTTGGGAAATACACTTCGTTGTTACTAACTGTATAGTCATTTTGGTAAATTAGTATACACACACTACACACCTCCTTTGCAGACACCGACGGGATATAAGAATTCGTCCATAAAAGGGAGGTGACAGAAGACGGGTGGGGGAGAGGTTCTGTTGAACCCTTTCACCAGGGCTGGACAAATCAAAGGCACCAGGTCGCCATGGGGGACTAAAAGACTGAGATTTGTGCTGAATTGGATACTGTTTTTTTAATGTTTGATAACTGATTACAAAATTTTCTGAAACTATATCAGGCTGTCTACTGGCAGGGAAAGGGGACCTCAAATCCTGTAGAAGTAAACCAATGCACTATTTTAGGTCAAATTCGTCGGGGAGGAGGGGGGGGATTTTTGACACCTACGAAATTTTACAGGAGCCTAAATATTTTCCCGATTTGTCAAGCCCTGCCTTTCACATAAAACTTGATTATTATTTGGCCGTAAATAAGTGTATTTGAAACTCACTTTCTATACTTATATGTAAGGTAGCAATTTTTTTTAGTAAATTATCCGAATAGCACTTACCTGAGGACAGAGCCGCAACTAGGAAAGGGGGTAGGCGGTTCTGGTGCCCGGAGAGCTGGACCAGAGAGGGCGCGAATTCACCTTTTAACTACTTCTTCTACATCGCAAGGGGTGTCAAAACGTCGGTTTACCCCGGGTGACAGAGTATCTAGTTGCGGCCCTGCCTGAGGATCCCTTGATTAAACATGGAAAAAGCTCCCTTAACATCTTGCTTAGCCTCTAAATATTTTTTAACTGCGTTTCAAAATTTTAAATAAAGGAAAATCTATCTTTTCGAACCCCAGAGGTCCGCACGCCATTTTTAAAAATGGTGTCTGGTTGAACCACGTGTCTCTCTCTCTTTTCAATGACCAATCTGAAAATCGCAATATCACTCAAATTTAGCATTAAAATCTTCAGGGAAATTCAATATTTCACATGACAACAAATCCAAAGGAACTTATCACTTGTCCAATTAATCCTTCCTACGGTTCAATTTTTTTTCAGGGGCGTAAGTAGGATCAACCTTTGGAAGTGGCACTAAAGGCCTGGGGGGGGGGGGAGCACAAAATTTTTCTTCCCGAGAAATTTTGAGTTGCCATCCTCCAAAAAACATTTAAATTAACAGAAATTGGTCAATATAGTATATAAAGGGTATTTTCTTTCGATATTTTAATTTTTTCACCGAAATATTTTTTGAATTTTTGATCGGCTTTCGGCACCCCATTCCTGCGTACGCCTCTGATTCTTCTCCACAAATATCTTTCAAGTTTAATGCATAGTGGATAAATAACATTAGCATTGCGCCTTTTCCGAGTTTCGTAACTTTAAGGAGAATGTGAGTACAGTAACCAAAATATATGAATACAGCAGTCATAAATGGCCATCGAAATAGTTTTAGAATAATATTCTTCACGTCTTCCATGTCTGTAGGATCTTATAGGATCTTACCTTATACCTGATTTCGAAAAGAACTATTCATAGCATGAACTATCGTCATACATGCTATTCGCAAAGAAAATAATGCACCTCGAATGATTTTTTCGTTATTAAGTTGCAACCCGATTTACTGCTCGCGATTATTTAGATATCGATTAATACTCTCCAGACAATTTTTTTATTAATCCTAATTTTTATTTATTAACACTTCTATTCCTTCAATATTTCAGTTTTTTTTAATTTGGAATTCAAAAAACTAAAAAACACCGTTTGAAAATTCGAAACGATCCGTAGCAAAATGTTTGGCATGACGCCCATGCTTCCGAAATGGGCCCTGTCTATCTGTGCGGCGGGGTTTCTCAAAGTGTGCTTCACAAAACTTCGTCAGAGGCTTCAAAGCGAGCTGTCGCTATTGATGATTTCAGTCTCCATTGAGATACCATTATCTATTCCAGAGGTATCCAACGTTTAAGTTCTCGTGTAACCCCCTGATGATTATGAGGCTGTTTTACGGAACCCAAACAAATTTTTAAATATTTCTCTGCCATGCAGGATATCCTATAACGTCCACATTTGTTCTGCGAATCAAAAGGCCTTACTTCTAGTGAAAAGTTTCCGAAAAGTAATTTTTTTTTATAACCTTTTCTTTGCGTGAGGTTACGTGACAGGTGATTAGACAGTGAAAGCATCCGTGTGTTATCTGAGGGTGTCGAGTCTCTAAATTTTCAGTGCGTTCACTGACATATTGTGATGGCCATTTATGAGAAACTTCCTATATCTTTTGCTTTTAGCATTAAGCAAAATGTCCGGAAATTTTGAACTGGAAAGAAAACTATTGTTTTTTGTTTATAGTCAGTCAAATGATTTTTTTAAACATTCTTTCATTTAAATTCAAAATAAAAAATAACTCATCAATAACAGTAATCAATAACAATATATATATTTTTCATTTGCAAGCTCTCCGCGTTTCGAGGCTTTCAAGGGTTCTGTTATATTTGATTCCGACGCGAAACCTCCTGTAAACTCTCACGGAACTCTGGGTAACACCAGTTGGAAACCCATGGTCTGTCTATTCAGTGCCTTGAAGTTGTTCTTTTGCAGACTATTATGGGGGACCGCGATCAATGCTGTCATGGTAAGACAGTCGCGGATGAGAAAAGTTTGAGAACAACTGTTGTGAGATATGTAACCACACACACACACACATGCGTATTATATTTCTGCAATCGAGTCTTAAAATTATTTTACATCTTATATTTCGTCCCCCCTCATGCCCGAAGCAAGAATGTGCGAATTTCCAAAACGGATGTTTGAATGTTTATTCTACCCACTTATATTCATTCTATGAGTGTAATTTCCCTAAAATGTTTTGTAACACGTGTTTCAACTGTGGTTTTGAGCGAGACACATTGATTCTTATGGAGGCAGGAGGTGGTGAAAAAGGCTCGCCATAAGCGTGGGAAATATTTAGCGTTTCGATTTTTATTGTTTTATAATTAATTAAATCCACTATTACTATTATCTGGAAGTGACCATGTTGAAGTCAATCAATCAAGTGTTGAAAACGAACCCGACATAGTGGTGAGGGGTTAAACATTTGCGTTTCTGATAAAACTTAGGTAGCAAAATAAGAGATGCAACTAGCTGATAACCCCAAAAAGTGAAAATTTGCACATTCATGCTTCTGGCTTGAGGGGGGACGATTTCATGTCAGATATCATAATGTGAAATCTGGTAGCTTAAGTTTCGTATCCGGCCATCAGCGGGGGTTATTGATACTTCAGAAGAGCTACTAAAGAAGTGAACAACAGCTCATCATTAATTTTAAATATAACACAGCTTTATTATTTATTTAAATTGTGAATAGAGTTATGACATTTTCCCACTTAGTACGACTTCTTTTCGTGGTCCCAAAAACTTTGACTATTAGCTCATTTAAATTTACCGTTTATAGCGTTTCCCGCTTGCAACGTTCTACCATGATGGGTTTCCTGAAACTTATTACCGTTATAAGCGGGATTCACTGTACACTTTATTAATTTTTTCTTCCACTCCGTGACTTTTCTCTTTCTATAATTCAGATTCTAACGTCAGTTTATTTTTGAAAGTTATGGTAGGGCGTAATAATAGTTTATGATCTTTTTTAAATTTGTTATCGTCGCTTTTTTTTACTTGATATTATTAACCAATAAAAGGATTTATCCATCCTAAAAAAAATAAATAAAACATACTACCAAAACTCATCATCATTGTTTACAGACTTAACGATCATTATTAATGATCTATGTCCATACCTCGTTAGGTTTTACAATGTCAAAACTGTTGATGTAATATTGGCCAACCGAGAGAAATGCGCGTGGCTTTGTTGATTGCAGGGTTATTTTTCCTGTGTTCGACCAGTGTCCAGCGTACACTTAACCTCGTTTTGCATTTTGTGCGTTTCCGTTTACTTTTGTGATTACAAGAAAATTATAGTCATCGCCAGCAGAAATGTTATCTCCGCTCACAATCTTCAGATACAGTATCTACTTTAGATCATTATAGTAGAGAGAACGCGAGTGCGTATGTATACGTACAGTATATAACTTTGTGTCTATACGGTTCGCAGAGGACTCAACAACCTCCCAAATGATGTTGCTCATTATTGGTTTGAATAATGCGTGGGGGAATGTTGCGCAATTTCACTTTGTCTTTCCTGAAATTTATCCTTTAAGTTAAAAAAAAGGCATTTTTTCCCGCACTGATTTTGTGAATCTTACCTTTGGTGCCTACAAGTACAAATCATCTGCACTATCTTGATTCCTAATCCTATCTTCCTTACCTAGAACATATTATTTATCTCTGTCAAATGAATCGTGTGTCACCATTAAGTTTAACTGACTTCCTCTTCTTCTGTTACAGATTTCAAGTCGGAGTTGGGAGCTTTTAGTTCAGTGAAACGCTTCGAACTGTGCGGCTGAATTTCGGTCCTGGCGACAACCGACTGCTGAAGCAGGGCCAGACCCTAAGAATAAAAATAAACTGCTGAGAAACTGATTGAATAGAAAAAAAAAAAAAAAAAAAGATGGACGTGACAACGGACCAAGGGCAAGGCCATAGATGGCCTTACGAAGGACCGCGAATGGACGGTTCTGGAAATTTAGGACTAGCACCAACTGAAGACATGGATGTTTTTTTCCCTTCTTTGGACTCCAATGGGAACCCAGTAAATCCAGCTAGCTATTATGCTAGCCCCGCCGCGGCCAGGGCGGTCCACGGCTATAGGAATCCTCACGGTAAGTTGGTTTCGGTTCGTTTGCTCTTTCCATATTACAGTATGTACCACTTTTTTTATTGTTATTATTATCGTTTCGTCTCTACTTACGCCATTGCATAAGACTATGCAACATTTCCCTTTTCTTCAACAGCAACGCCCTCTGACTTGTCTTCTCTTTTTGAATATTTCTTGGTTTTTTTAATGTAAAAAAATATGCAAGTCCATACAATATATGTGCTGAATTTTCACAGTGATAAATAGCAATCAATGATTGGCCACATAAAAAATATTTTTTTCCAGTGTTGAAACTTTATGAAGAAAACTAATTACCTCATAATTTCGATGATGTTTATTCAGTAAACAGAATAACGTTAGATCTGAAAACCGGGACTTGAAAAAATCCCAGGTGGCTAGAAAACTGGTATTCGGTGCATAAAATTCGTATGTGCTCGCAAAAAAAAAAGTATAAGGATGGCATTTATTAAATTTTCTAAGACCATAATAATGACTCTTCCATCTTCAGAAAGGATCATTAAGTCCCGGAAAAGTAAAAAAAAAAAACCAACATTATTTAGCCTACTATTTTTCTTAGGGGGGAAGGGACCATGAGGCACCTAAATCTTTCCGATTTGTCAATCTCTGCTTTCAATGCGTAGCTTTGCACACTTGTATAGCATTTTTTAAACTCGTTCCGCTGGTATTAAACTCGTAAATTTCTAAATTTACGCACATTTTTTTTGTGAAAATACTGTAATGGTAAGAAAAAAGCAGCATGGTAAAATACTCGAACATTAAATAGAGCTTGACAAATCGAAAATAAATTAGGTGAAAGCCAAATTTCCCAAGAACCAAGAACAATTTTGTTTCTGCCAAAAAACAGCTAAAAATAATATTGTTTTCGTCTTTTTCTGGGACTTTTGATGACCTTCTCCGTGTTGGTGGAAAAGCCCAAATTTTTCTCCAAAAGTTTTGCGTATATTTTAGTAGTTAGCATATTGCATTTAAGGCGATAAATTGCGATGTTTGGCAAAATTTAGTGATATCCCGTATTTAAGATTGCAATTTCCTGCATTCTCCTCGATGGCGTAAGGTGAGCCTAAGTATGAAGGTTTTTATTTGAACCCATATGGATATATTACTATAATATGAATTACAACGGGTGAATAATTTTATCAAGTCTGCCTGTGCGGAGCACCTATATCGTAGTCGCGGACCATAGGTTGAGAAACGTTGGTATAACACCATGTTTGCACTTTGTCCGATATCTTGTCCGGACCCGCTTCCAGCAACCGTAAAAAAATCGTGTAAAAGCTCGGACATTTATAAATAAAATAATAGTTCGACTAATATAGGACATCAGATCAGCAGTTATTGCCAGCATTGTAGTGCAGTATTGTATTCAGGAACTCATCAAATCGATCCCATGATCTTTTGAACTACCTTCAACTCTACTGTGGGTTTCAGTTCTTTATTTCGGGGTGTATATTTTCCTGCTACTCATCTGAGCATGGAAATTCGTCGTAATGAAAGAGACTTCTTCGAGATGTCTTCGGAAAAAAAAAATGCGCCATCTTAACTTCCCTGTAAAGGTACATGAATTGCCCATTGTTCTCCCAGAAAAATAAAAGACCAGCGAGCGTAATGTGGCTGGCGGTTTTGCTGCTACGAAATCGACGCACAGGCATCATGCCTTGTGAGCAACGCATTACAAATAATTGTTCGACGACTCGTCAACCTAATAGACGTGGTTTCGTAATGTTGGCTGAAAGTTGACTGCACAGCGAGTCATTCTTTTGTATTATAACGATATACCGAGAAGAACCATAACTACATCTTATAGGTTTCCGATTGCTAGTTCGTATGGAAAGAATTTGCAATATAGGTACAGGCGAAACATTTTTGGCTATCTTTAATGTGAAAAAGCACCCCGCGCGACATCTCTTACACGCCATAGGAAATTACAGTCTAGCTAATGATTTCGAACTGTTTAACACATACAGTTTTCGGTGCGGATTCGAATCTCAGACCCGTCAAAGTGGCTGTCAGCAGGGTCATTCCAATAAGGGCATTCGGCTTGAATACTTCTTGTGTTCCCCTTTAAGCTTCTCTAAAACGTGTTTTAGTGGTAAAACACGAAATCGAAATCAACTAGATAAAATGAAGTATATTGAAAACTTGAAAGAGAAAAAATAATAAATATATTCAAAATGAAAGAATAAAAAATTTTGAATGATTCGGCGAAGGTTTAGTTGTCCTATTAAGATGTCATTGAAAATGAGTAAAATGAATTCATATTCTTTGTGAGGTGTTATTTCCATTTACAGAGATTATTATATATTTATAAGTCTATTATCACGACTTGATTCTTAACTCGGTGTTTCCAAACGGGAGAATATCAAGTCTAGTATTTAGTCTTCAGTCTTATTTATTCTTCAGTCTTATTTATTTATTTATACATCCAACAGTAGGGAGAGTTCTCAACTTTTCGTGTCCCACGGACGGACACTTTGTGTCCATAAAACGAAGTCGATGGACCCTCTGTGCCATTGAAATGCAGACCATGGACCTCTTTACAGAATATAAAAAAATTGAAAAGAATTTAGGCGCCAGCAAAACTTCATTGGCACCAAGCATTGTTTTCCAGACAAAATCTATCCAAAATATTGGACCCGTCCGGGATTTAGGGATCACTTTCTATGATAGCTGACACGCTGTATTTCCGATAATTATCACTCATTCCGATCAGTTTTCATACATAAAAAGTTGAACACCCATGGCAATTTTTTTAGTTGTCATTGTGACCTGGCGCGTGGGATTTGTCAAGCCCTGAAGTACATGTATATAATAATTAAAAAAAAATTTTAATTCAAAAGTTGAATGTTTTCTCATCCAAGTTAATGGACGGGGGCCCATTCAGGTCTCTCCAACATCCCCCATATCACGCCCTGGTTGAGAACTCGTGTTCTACAGTAGCCTATCTTAGCAACCTGCTGCTTACGAACACCACTGTGCTTACTAAAGCACTCAAAAGTGCTCCGTGTTCGTGCCCAATTTAGTACTCAAGATATATTAATCACCAAGCACTCAGTTCAAGTTGTATTCGTGAATGAGTACTATGCTTATGTAATTCTGAGAGCATGTGTCAAATTTAGGGTATGGGTGCTCTTCTTCTAACGATGGGCACAGATCGGTCCTCGAAAAGTATCCCTTCTTGAAGAGAATCGCATCTATTATCAGAGCTTCATACTCAACTCTTCAGTCCAAAAACTACAAATGCATAGACCATTTTATCTCAAGATTAGCTATTTCATCCTTATAAGACGGTAGAGGCTACATGTACAACATAGGATCTTATAAGTAGATTAATTTAGAAAGAGAAGCACCTTTTTTTTAAAAGAAGGCTATGAAACAAATTTGGAAGAGTAATATCATTTTTCAGAGAGATTCAGCCTTATTTTTATTTATATACCTTATATTCAAATAAAAATCATAATAACATTATTCATAATTATATAAATATAATCCGAGTTGAATTCTTACCTGAAATGTATAATTCACATTTTTTTCTAAATTAATAATAAAATTTCTGTAAAATGCGAGAAAAATAAACCTATCAGTATGCACTTAAATTGAGTTATCATGATTTCATCTCTATATCAAATGATAAGAGATATGAAACAAAAAATAAAAGAAACTTCCGAATAAAAATTTTTTTACGTTTATATTTCGGTAATAAACCCCAATTTCATTATTGTTTTAAAAAAGAAGAATCTCTCAACCACGTAAAGTTAATAATCACACGTAATACTGTCTGTTTTCTTTCATGTAAAAGCCCACACACACACACCAACCAACCTATCTCTTCTTTTTCCCACGTTGTACACATGCATACACATGTAGTGTTTTTGCCCAACTTTTCCTCTCTCTCTCTCTCTCACCTTACGCCTGTTCAGTGTTTGGAGATTGTTATCACTTTTACTGAATGGAAAAGTTGAAGAGAATTAAAAAAATAATACTAAAAATGAAAAAAAAAAGGGATCCCAGTGTTGGCCAATGTTCTTGTCTGGTCTCGTGGTGAAGTGGTGAAGAGCCCTCCTAGATGCATGCTTGCTTGTATCCAACGTGGTAATGTTGGAAACAAGGACGGAGAGGAGAAAGTGAGAGAGAGAGAGAGATGAGCCTCCTTTCCTCTTTGCATTGCAAAATCTCATTTAAAGTGAGAAAAATTAAGGGCCCTTCTCGTTTTTCCATTAGGGTAACATGATTTCGTTCCGGCATCACTCTGCCTCTTTCTCTCTCCGCCGACCACATTCTCTTTCTTTTGTTTTATCCCGAGAGTTTCTCTTTTTAATAATTTTTTTTTTTTTATCTACGGGTTGTACAGAAGCAAATTCAGCGGAAAAACATGTCCAATAATTATGAGCGAGAGTAAAAAGAGGCGTTAGAATTCCAACAGCAATAATTCCAAATTAGCCATTTTTCCTACCTCCTACTTTTCTATCCTGGGTTTATATAACGCTTCTTTTTTTCTTGATCTTCTTCTTCATTTTTATCCCCTTGATTCTTAATAAGAAGAGCAAATCTCATTACGGTATTTTGGCCCTTGTTGTGTGTATGGTGAGGACTGTTGTAAATTTTGCCTATTTAATTCCGGCTGGTTTATTTTATCGGAGCGAGAAGAGGGGAGTGAGAGAAGAGAAATCCCGAGAAACACATCTCTTTTGGAGTTTTTTCTTTTTTTCATTGTAATCAGATTGAAATTGAATATTCAGAGATTGTTTAGAATAATCAAATAAATAAATTAATAAAAATATATATATATTTATAAAAGCTTTATATCATTAAAATGAAATTCTAATTCGTTGTTTCGCGTTATCAAACTTTATTTGATTTTCTTGTGTAAGTCGAAAATTTCTTGTAAGTGGGTTAATATCATTTGGGAATTAGATTCTCTCTTTCTCTCTTTCTGCTTTGTGTCTTTATATTTGATTTTGAATGAAATATTTCTTCATTTAACTCAAGGTAATTCCAATTTATTTTTCTGGGAGAAATTTTTTTAAATTAAATAAATTTGTATACTAAGATAGCTCAATATAAATTTCCAAAGGCGATTATTTATTGTGCATCCGATTAGTTTCTTTAGGACCGTTATAAATTGTTATAAATATTTTCATAAGTTGGGGAGGTAATAATGTATTGTCTTATTGAAACACGAGGAAAATGATCAATGATTACCGATCATATTTTGAAAATATTCGGCGTGTGATTCCTGTATTGTTTTTAGATTTACAGCTCCCAAAGCAGAATATTTTGCATTGTTCTGCAATAAGCCCTCGGCTTAATGGAAATGTTCAGCGGTAAAAATCCCCCATAATAGCATAATAGTGTTTTCTACACTTTTTCTTCAAATGCTTCCTGATTGTTCTGTAGTAGCATTGATTGCTCTACTACATACGTCGCGGATTTCGGCACATTCTGCTTTGAATGGGTTTACTGCTATGCGCCTCACATAAAGATCACAATTTTCAAATACATGTCTTGTGGTACCCAATCCTTGACAAACCCCAGGCGCTAGGTCGCCATAGCGACTAAAAAGTTGGTATTGGCGCCGAAAATTTCCTACGCACGGTAACTTAATTGGACTCGGAAGACGCCACTAAAGTTTTATGAAAAACACATATAACAAGTAATTGTACGTGAATTCCCAAAAGAGTCGAAAAAGGTTATTTTTGACAATTTTTCTGAAAAATAATATTTTCGGCTCCAAAACAATTCAATTGCTGATGCTTAAAAGTGTTGTAGATTGTCAAATCTTGGTACCCCGAGGTGTGGCTACACTTTGGTTCAGAGTGACTGCCTTAAATACCCTTATACACTTTAAATACATTTTATTACAAAATATCTCAAATTTCGGCTGATCACGTAGTAGCCCTGAAGTGCTAAGCCTGAGTCTGTCAGCACTTAAGCACGGGCCCTCTTCCTAAAGTTGCAAGCACTGTTTATACCCAGCATGCACAGGCGGAGATAGACTTGGAAGTCTGGGGGGCACGGTCATTATTTCTGGGGGGGGTGAGGCACGATCATGATGATGTCAATTCATATATGCATATAAACATTAGATCAGTCAACTTCACCTTTGACGCTGGGGAGCAATGCCCCCCCCCCCCCCCCCCCACGTATCTCCGCCAATGCCAGCCTCTGAAGTACCCATCAACTCTAACATGAACTTAAACTGAGAACTGCATTATTGGGAATTCTTTAATTCCACTTTCTATGGTTTATTAAGAGTGTTGGTCAAGACATCGTAAGCACGAGCATTCATAAGAAAGTTTTCATTGCAAAAATCCCCGTTAATGACGGACTCTGAATGAAGCTACTGTATACTGTATGTAAAAAAATCCAAGTCGTTTTTAATTCATATAAAGTTACATAAAATGAGGATTACCCGAACAAAATTCTGAAACCTAAAATCAGTTTGCCAAGTGATTTTTCTGAGGCACTTCATGGGAAATTCATGATTACTCTGGAAAATTTCTACCAGTTCATTTTTTGTGCGAGGCCCTCTTCTCTTGAGATTATGGGCTTCTTCCCCCTGAGCCATGCCCGGGAACGCCAGGGCGTTAAAACGGCACTGATGTAAAGTATGGAAAGAATCATCCGGGGGGGGGGGGAATGGAACGTTTTATATGTGAAATTGAATCAAATTGGATCAATCCCCCCTCCTGTCAGTCCAGTGGTAAGGGCTTCTGCCTGGGTTCGAATCCCGGGTCGGGCATGGATGTTTACTAATACTAACAAATTCCCTGGACAGATCGTAATAATCTCTTGGGAATACGTGCTGATCACGTTATTAAAAAATTAATTTAATTAATGAAATTCGAGAGTTATATAAACAGAATGCACTGCTGCTCACGAGCAAGATTTCGAATATGTGTGCACTGAAGTTTTTTTGCTGGCCGGCCGCACCCTCGCGAATCCCTAATCTATAGTCATGTATGAAATTTAAAAAATACGAACGAAAAATTCAGAAAAAAAAATTCCAAAAATTTATTTTTCTGTAGGAATTCAGTATACTATTTTCAAAGTCGTTTTTCCCAGCATTCATCCCATCATAAGCCGCAAAACTGTGTCATGTTAAACGGTTTTGAACGCTTTCATATGCGCACGCTATCCAAGGCAGACAGAGAGAGGTGTTTTTAGTAAAAAGCCAAACGTAACAATGCAAGGGCAAAGGACGGCACCTAAATTTCGATGAATGCACCAAAAAACCAGTTATTACACTGCCTTATTTTTATTTTATTTTATATTTTCCCGTGCCCTGCCGTGCAAATTCATTCTTTCTTCCCCTTGTTTAGTAAAAAAAATACATATTTTTTTTAAATACATTTTTTTTATTTTCTATGTTATTATTTGCTCGTAGAAATGAGAAGCCCTCACGCAAGAGTCTTTCTCTCGTCAATGACCGAAACACATACTGTCTATGGATAGAGTCTTCTACTACATCAGTTTCGAGTTGTATGTATGAAAGAGTCGGTCTACAATTGCGTGAGTGGAAAACGCTCTCTGTTTTACGCACGCTATGCTCTGACACACCTTTCACCAACTAAGAATTTATTTACCGCTTTTTTCTTTCTTCTTTTCCTTTTCCTATTTCATTATTTTTATTTGGAATGATGAGGTGTTGTGTCCGAATTGACGTAGATTTCTGGATTTTTTTCCCCAGTCGTTTCTGGATTAATGGTCCATGGTTTGCAACTTGGAAAGGGCAGACGGGTCCGGTGACACTGGTACCAGACCGGAGGGGGGGGGGGAGAGCGCGGGAAACACCTTAAAACCACTCCTTTAGGATTTCACAGATAGTTGTCGACCCAGCCGACTAAGTTGCGACCCTTCTTGCAGTTCGAATTCACTTCGATTTTATCGTTTTATACGTTCATTCATTCCATACTTTCTACAGACACACACACAGATCCTGTCTTTGAAAAAAAATTTTAAAGTCTGTTTTCTGTGAGTGATTAATTGATTGATTTTTAGCTATTTTATTTACGTAACCTTCATTGTATTTTTATAATTTTGTGTGGATTAGTTTGTCGGGGTACATTTAAAAATATCCCAACATATATATTAAAAAATATACCGTATATTATAGGTGAGATTGCCATTAAAATGGGAATTTTTTACTGCGAGAATATTTTCTTTCGAGGTGATAAAAATCGCCAATGGAGATGATTTCACATCTAAAACAGCTGTTTCAGTGGTATCGACATGAGATGGTTACCAGAACTGGGAGAAGCGTCCAAGCAAATATGTCATGGAAGAAAACGTTGAAAAACTGACAAAGATTGGCATTTGACCACTAAATCAGAATTTGACAAAATCAGATGCCCTAGTGACTGTGAATCTGGTACAGAATTTCACAGTGACCTGAAAAGAGTCAGGGAAATGAAAAATCGTCGGGAAAAAATTCTGTGGCAACTAAAACTTGAAAAACATTTGGAAGGTTTTAAGATTTCGAATTACGTCATACCTCTTTCTTCAAGAGTTTTAATCAGGGTAAATCAGGGAAATAATCAGGCAGATTTCGCTGGAATCCTGGTATAGGCACCTCAAACTTTTTATGCGTGATTACTGAATGGAAGTCTGGGTTCAAAACAAAATTTCTGAATTGGAACCTGATGAAAACAACGTACATGTATATATAAGATTGATATCAGTGTGTTACAACATGGAAAGTAGTTTGCCCGGGTGGACCCCATGCGTTACAACGGCACTGCTCAGTGCAGCCGATCACTGGTGTTCTTAGAAAAAGAATAGCCGTTGTCTAAGTTGGGTTAGTTTTCACATTTTCCAGCATGCTCAGGTCATTCGCCACGTGCTTATATCTCTTCTTGAGACCGAGCGTAGGGACATATTCTAGCACTCATCATTACTTAGGGTGCTGTGATACCCTGTGCATCATACGTATTTTTAGCTTCTTTTTTTTAATGAAACTGGGAGTAGGTCAATATTAAGGTTTCATTTTGGAGATGCACAGAACAGTAGGAAATCGGTTCTTCAGAACATTCGATGAACTTTATAAATGCTCTAATTCAGGGCTTGACAAACTGCAAAAAGGTGCCAGAACAAATTTTTTTAGGTGCCAAACATTTTTTTCCACAACAAACAGATTAAAAATTCTTTCGACTTTTCCAGGACACAGTTATCGTCTTCGTTATTGATAGATATGGTGATATAAATTCCAAAAATTTTGTATTTTCCTCAGATTCCAACCACACATCGAAAAGTTTAGGTGTCAATACCAATTTCTTAGTCGCCATGGCGACGCGGTGCTTGGGATTTGTCCTACCCTGCTCTGATGCATATGAACAGAGGAGGGTGAGGATTTTATAATGCGTTCTTATGTGAGTTGTGGAATATTCCCAACCACACGTTGTAATGCACTTATGAATCTCTATAACAAATCCAACATCAAATCGTGCGAAGAAAATAACACAAGGGCGGGAACCCCTCTCTCACCCGAAAGACGCACAACGCGAATTATCCCGACCATTTTCCAATCACGCCATTTACCCATCCTTAGCCAAGTAATGAATGGCGGATCTGTATTATATGATGTCGGACAAGGGAATGATGGTGGCGGTGAAGGTTTTAACTCTAGAATCTCTCTTTTATAATACTGTTGGAGTTGGGGGTGGAATGACACTCAACCCTTGCTGAAACAGCTTTTTCCTTGAAAGTCTCTCCTCCTATTAGATGCGCTTCTCCTCACTCATCAGTAGTTTTGCGGACCATTTTTTAATCTGCAGGGAAGAAGTCAAGGTCGACTCGCTCAGGCAAATCCCCCCCCCCCTTTTTCATGTTGTTGTTCTTCGTGCAACTGTCTTTTGTTTTCAATGGTACAGAAAATTTCCAAGGAGGAGAGAGAGAGAAGCAATAATAAGAATAGAAAAGGAAAAGTAAATGCTGTCCGGTCTCATTACCTTGTATCAAGAGAGGGTTGAGAACTACCAGTTGCGTACTGCCAAGTTTCTCCTCCTTGATCGCGCACATGAACAGATTTATTTATGTGTATGCGTATATATTTATGAATGTAAGGATGTTCAAGTATTTTAACTGTCATATGCTCAGAAAGGATCTGTTCATTGTTTTTTTTTAACATCGGATGGAGTGAGATTTCCTCAATATGACGAAAATGTCATTTATGTTTTTTGTGTGTCAAATATTCGGGTTTAATTTTTAACGCTAAAACATCAACATCTTCAATTTTTTTGTAATTTCACCGGTGACTTGATTTTCAGTGCTATTGGTCTCTATGATTATGTCTCGCATAGCCAGTGACGTATTTACGGGGGAGGGGGGGGAGTGACTAAGTGGGTTATAGTCCAGGGCGGAAATTTTTCATGAGTGATCACGAAAGTCAATGTAGAATGGTAGAAAGTCGACAAAACCATGAATCCGTTTCTGCCAAGTAGATCAAAGGGCTGGATTAGTGAACGACCAAAAGAGTGATCTACAGAGTGTGCGAGCATATGAACGACACTGAAAGAGTGACATGTATAGAGGTATCAGGTTAGTGAGCAGCCAAAAGAGTGTGAGAGTCTGTGAGTGACCAAAGGAATTTTCAAAAATGGAAATGACCGAAACAGTGACTTAGAGAGCAATAAATCGTGTCAGCGAGACAAAAACAAGTGTTACGCTGAGAGTGTGCAAGCTGGGAAGTGACCTGGAAAACGATGTAACTTGTTGGTGAGCGACTAAAAGAGTGACCTGGAAATTAAGCAGGAGAGTGACCTACAGAGTGTGCAAGTATTTAAACAACGAAAAAAGTGATATAGAGAGAGGGACCAGGGGTCAGCGAGCAACAAAAAGGGTGTACGTGAAAGGGCACGTGAGTGGCCAAAGAGTCATTGAAATTAGTCAAAAGAGAGTCAAAATTAGTTTTCAAGCATGGGAGTGACCAAAAGAGTTTCTTAAACATGGGAGTGGCCGAAACCTAGACACCAATAAATCAGGTCAGTGGGGGAACAAAATTAGTTACGCTGAGAGTGTGTGCAAGCTTAGAAGTGACCTCGGAAACAAGGAAATATGTCAGTGAGCGACTAAAGAGCCACCTGGAGAGTAAGCATGGGATGAACCTAGAGATTATGAAAGCACGTGAGCAAACAAAAAAGTGACTTATGGACAAAAGCATATTGAGAGGGAAAGGAGTAAGCAGGCTACACAAAGCGGCAAATTTCAGAAAAGGGTGATCAGAAAAAATAGACTAGAACGGGGGAAAAAGGCGGCAAAAAGTTATTTTATCATCCCTTGCAGCTGTATATGTTTCATATGACTAAATACTGTGCCTGTCTAAGCCTACTACTACAGTCGAATCCCGTTTTAACGAACACTTTTCTAATCACCCAGACGAGTTTACATAGGAACAATGCAAAAACCTGGAATTCTTTTATAACGAAATTTCGATACAACGAAGTGATTTCTCCAGTCTCATGGAGTTCCTTATAACGAGATTCGACTGGACTACTTCATCGTACATGAACTTCGTAAAACATTCCTCAGGGGAATTTCTATTGATGTATATCGGAAAGTTTTGTGCGTGTGTCCGGACAAATTTCTGATGTCAGAGTTTCAGAAATTGGTGATGTCCAACAGCATCCAGCTTTAGCTATCATTATAAATAAATTAACCGCTGTGTTGCTTAGAACGTCCATGCTAAATCAAGCGTCCAATGATATGCGCTTAAGTCAATCGTAATCGCCAGTATAAGATTGAAATCTTGAATTTGTATCGTCAATATGGAATCTTGAATACAAATATGAATTGTCCCTCTTTGCCGGGAACAGTCTTCTTGATATCTCCAAGCCTACTGCAGCTCTTCCATTCAATTTATTTTTCATCTACGTTCAAATCGATCACGGAAAGTTTCAAACAAACATTCGAAAATTATATAGTTACAGGATAACTTGCCACTTTGGACACCTCCCTATATTTGACAGTTTTGAATGCAACAGGCCATAATCCTACATCACAATACTCTAAATCTTGGACATTGGACATCCTCCGTGTTTCTCATCTTGGACAGGTGCAGCTTATGTGCTTAGCTGCTGATTTTCTGCTCAAGTGTTGAATACTTGACAGTGCATATCAATTTATTGTTGGGAGGGTAGGTTTTCCTATACCTACCAATCTTTCCTCGCTTCCTTCTCTACCTCTCAGGCAAATTTAAAAAATAAATTTATTGAAACAACTTCATTATTAACCTACAAAATAGGGTGTAACAGTCAGATTACGGTGTTTTTCTTGCACCTATACATCCCTTTATATATATTTTTCAAGTTTTTTTTTATATCTCTGTATTTCAAACTTTTATTCAGTCCTCAACAGTGGTCTGTATGTGGAGTATCATTTTAGACTTCAGGCAAGCGTTAAAGTGAATCTTAACTTTGCATTATAAGTAAACGAAAGTTCGTGTAGTGACTGACCATTGAAAAGAAAAAAGAAATTCTTAATTAATTTAATTGATATGTTTAATCACTACTTTTAAATTTCTTAATTGTAAGATATCGTTATTAATTAAAAAGATATTTTGTGCACAATTATATTTTCTAACACCTATTAACAAGGTTAATGCTTGTAAGTAGGCCTATAATTAGTTTTTTGTAATATTCTACTAGTTAAAGAATTTTAGTGATGCCGTCAAATATTTCTTTGTACCTCTATATCTTGAACACCTCTTAGATAGATATTAATGGAACCATAGGTGTTCAACTTAGACAAATTTACTGTAGCAGAACCTTAAATGTCACACTCATAGCAATAAAAAGCTGAAAAAAGAGACATTTTGATTAGAACTAAATAGCAAACCAACGACTGCTGCTGACCGAACAATCCCCTAATCGGAATTTTCACTAAAGAATGAAAGACCGAAATCTAGTTTATCCAATAGGCGACGAAAGACAGCGTCGCATAGATCAGTGTTTCTCAACCGCCGGTCCCTGACATCAGTCAAACTGGGCCGTGAATCGTTCACACCAGTTACTTTTTCCCATCTGTTTCCCATTTGGTATGAATATGAGCGGGCATTTTACTCACGTAAAAGAAATCAACCGGGCCGCGGTCTTCCGAAGGTTGAGAACCATTAGCACAGGTTCTAACTAGATGCTTGGTCAGCCGGGGCAAGCATGCTCTTTGGCGTCTCTTGTAATGATGAAGTAGAGGTTAGATGGTAAAATTTGCGCCTCCTTTGGTCCGGGGCACCAGATCCGCCTGCTCCCCCCAGTTGCTCTGGGTATAGATGACTTAACTGCCTCCCAGGAAAAGAAATCAGAACATTACATACATTCCCGATTTTAAGAAACTTGAATGGAAATCCTAATCCCAACAAAGTACCTTGACGCACTGATGGGAACTCGCAATCCTATACCTATATGAAATATAATTTTATCCTCAAAATATCTCCCATTACCAGGGTATGAAAAAATCATGATTTTTTTGAAAATCAGATTCGTTTGAATTTAAATCGGATTTTGTGTTATTAAAATTAACTGACTGCTTATTAATTAAAGCGAATCTTATTAATTATTAAAAATGCAAATTTTCATATCTCCTAACTGCTTTCTCATCTAATCGCTCAAATTTAATTCAGCATTAATGAATTAAACTACAAACGAACTACAAGCAAAAACTACAAACACGAGAAAATTTGTGTTTATGTAACGTGAAAAGTTGAACGCAAATTAACTTCATGGATTTTTTTTATACAGAAAAGTGCTTTTATTCAAGAGCACTCCCCACCATTAAAGTGAATGAGTGGTGGCAACTCAGTATCACACATATGTGTGGTGCTGGTATCTCAATTCACTTGATGCCCAACCAAAGGGCCAATTCAGCATGAACTAAATAAAACAAATTCTATTGACAAGATTGTTTCTTGCACAATTAATGGATGTACAGAGAAAACAAAATTTAAATTTTGTGATTTAAATCAATGATTTAAAAAAAATCAAGTGATCTAAATCGTGATTTTAATCACGTGATTTAAATCGGCGTACCCTGTCCGTTAACCACCTGTTACCTCACAGCACACAGTTTAAAAATCAGTCCTAGAAGAAACAATAAACATTGAAAAAAAATTTTTTATTCTAATCACTAACATAATTATTTATTTCAATTTTTTGGCATGCTTTACCATTCAGAATAATCTTCAGTTTCTTCACAAAAATTCCGTAATCAAGTACCTACTTACATTTAAAAAAAATCCTGTTAAGGCCCAACAATAAATAACCATAATCTCACGAGATATTACACAATTAACACCCATCTAATCGTTGAAAAAATAATAACCCCAAAGAAAACATGTAAGAATATCAAATCAAATCATAAAATGCCGAAATAATCAAGTTTCAGCAATTAAAAATCTCGTTAACCGAGACAACCTTTAATCTTATCAAGTTAGATAACGCAATTCAGATTTACTTGGAAAGACACAGAAGGAATTTTTTTCAATACACAAATAAAATAATTGAACAAATGTTAATGTTTCTTTCTTTGTAATAAGTCATTATTATGATACGATTATCTTTTTCTTCGAGATTCTTCCTTATTTCTCTTTCATGTAATCTTATCTCGACTAACATTCCTGATAACAAAATAAAAGTTTATTAACGTCTGTTAAAAGAATGAAAAAAAAATATTCTGATCTTATGAAAATTGTCTTATTAAACATTATTTAGTGCGATGATGCGTAATTAATACGTCTTTGGATTTATATCAATCGTGTGTAATTAATTTATGAATTTTTTCTTAGATAAAAATGAAGAGTAAAGTATTAATTGCGTTTACATTATCGAAATGATATCTTTACGCCATACGAAATGATATCTTTACGAAAATATAGAAATTAATTTTTTTTAAGAGAAATTAATAGAACGTTTTCAAATCACTTGGAAGAGGCAAATGATTAGAGTCCTAACTATCATTTCTACTCATCTGGGTTATAATCCTGATAAATGGCATTTAAATTTTTACATTTGTACGGGTTTCGAACTTGTTCTTATTTGCCCTCATTTCAGTTAAGATATCGATATGAAAGAATATTATTACATAAAGAATAATTAAATATTATTTGCACTAATATTATTCTATAAATATTATTTGCAATAATTTTACTACAATTTAAATGTTATTTGCTAATAATTTTTATCAACATGAATATTAATTTCTTATAAGTGTTCTACAATTTGTATATTATTTACTAATAATTTTTTTAAAACTTAAATATCATTTGCTAATACTTTTTCTACAATATAAATGTTTTGCTTTATTAACTGTAGATAATGTAAAGATATATTTCAGAAACCAAATTGTAATTATTAAATTAATTTTTTAATCAATCAATTTTAAAGTATGTGAAAGCAGTGCTTTTACGTTTTTTTTCTAAAGTTTGTGAAAGCAATTTCACACAAATATACTATATAAACCGTACTTACTATCATATTTGAAAAATAGTCTTTATTGGCGGCACAACCGTTATTTTTATGTATTTGGGTCCAAGTTAAGGACTTAAAGATGAACGCTCTTTTAACGTTCGCAGCACCATTGGGAATATTATAATTATTTGAAATGACTGAAGGCACCCTAGGTCTAATTCCAAAGTAACTTAGTATGGCAAAATTTTAAGTCCTGAATATTTTGCGGACCTCTGTTGTATCGCGCGGAATCATAAAATATAGAAACACACCATTTAAGAATTACTTTTCAAAGTTACATTGGAGCTGATGAAAATTTGTAAAAATTTCGAGGCCGTTTTTTTTTTCCATTTTTTTACGTGTAAATTTCTAAATTCTAATTGTTTTAACACGAACTCCTTAACCTGTATACTGAACCGCATTTATATTTCTACTTTCACGCAATACTTTTCCCCGCTTTGATATTTACGTAAATGTGGTTCATCTCAGCGTTATGGTCCGTTAAGTCGATCTGAGAAGTTTTTAAAAGCAATTATTTCAGTTTCTTCTTCTTCATGAAAACCCTGTTAACCCAAATAAGGGTTTTCTTCTTTCCGATTTCCTGCACGAGAAAATTAGCCTTTTTCTTTTCTTAATCCCATAGTTTTAAAGTAAAAGATGGAAAAATAAAACCTGTTTTTTTCCTCATTTTTATAACAAGAAAAGGAAAAAAAAACGAAAGTGAAAGTCAGAGCTCATCGCAATTTGGTGATTGAACGTCATGCGATTCTATTTTTCACGAGTTGATCACGCGAATATTATAACAGTTTGATGAACCTCAAGTTACCTCAGTTCTTGCGGTTGATTCTATGGTTTTCTGTTGTTGTTTTTTTTTTTATAAACAGCTGTTTTGAAACCGAAACCATAATTTTTCTTTCTAAATATGTCAGCAACGACAATTAGGTAGATGATCGTGCAAGATTATTGGCACTAATGATATACATTCGATTCATATTCCGAGTATTGATTATGATTTTAAAGACTAATGGGGTAGGTAATAAAGAGACGAGATTTTGGTGAATTCTGTTTTGCCGCATTGAAGTGTTTTTCCAAACATCAAGAGATTTGATGCGTTTGTGACGTTTCCCTAAGATGACGTTTGCAAATTTTGTCCAAATTTATTGTCAAAATATGCCCTTTTAATAGAGCTGGCAATCAATCAAAACTAAAAAAGAAAAAAAAAATTAACTGGTACAAAAATTTTAATCGAACATTTTCGCAATCACTATATCAAAATTAACTGATGTTAAAAAATATATTTTATTTATTTCACATACCTATTCTCAAGATTTAAACAAATACAAGAATAGATTAAGAAATTAAAGTAGAACGCTCGAAGCAATTTACACAATATGCTGAACATATTTGCCGAATCCTGGAGTTTCTTCACTTGAATCCTTTTTAGATCGGTTAGTCACTGATTTCAGAACTCTGCTTTTGATCATACTGTTGCTTGTTTTCCTAGAAATTTCCCCCAAATGTTACTTGTTTTCGTAAAGTTGTTTACCGCATTATATTTTGGTGTCTTAACAGAAAGTAGCAATGCCAATGACTTTCTTAGCATTTTTGCTGCTAACCTTTTAATTAAACCTGCGATGCAAAATATCGATGCTATTAAACGCTTTCAGAAGAATGAAAACAAGTAGCGAAGTTAAAATTAAATTCAAAATGATTTTGAGCAAAATATAAAAAAAAATATCGTTTTTTTGTAGTGATTTTCAATATCTATTAAAAATATCGTCACAGAGGGATTTATCGTAGTACAGGGTATCATTGTAGAGAGGTTTTTCTGTATCAAGGAAAAAATTCAATTGTTAGGGACACTGGTTATCATACATTTGACTGTGATGATAGTGCATGGTTTCATTAGAAACACAGAAATCCATAACAAACTATAATTGCAATTCCTGATCTTATTTGAGGGGAAAATCACACATCGGCTTACAGAAAAGTCAAATAATAAACTCAAAAAATCATGAACGTTGTTTTGATTTATCCAGCTCAGGGGGTTCTTAAGCTTTTTCAGCCGCGACCCAAAATCAACAATGAGATCTGTTTCGCGACCCTGGGACTATTTTTTTTTTCGAAATTTTTAAAACCAGTGATGCAATAAGTGCATTTGTAACCGGACTGTAAACGATTTTGTACAACTGATCTAGGAATCCCCTGCGAATGAAGGTAGTGACCCATGGCTCAATAATCCCCAGCTGTCAGTGGATTTGTAAGTCCCATTTCGGATCTCCCTGCGAATCAAGTTTGAATCGAGGCCCATAACTCAAGAGCCCTCTGGATATTTCATATTTCTAAACGACCCATCTCGGAAACCCCAGCGGCCCATAGGTAAAGAACCCCTAATCTAGCTGTTAATATTCGATCTTAGGATGTAGAAGTAGGTAACGTTTTATCCATAGTCATAAAATCGACGAAAGTCGCAGATATAAAGACACAAAGGATTTCCGACTAGCGAAATATTTATAAATATGTGTCACTGGGAATGTAAAAAAAAAAAGGTTTCCGGAATTTTCTTTTTTATGTCTGTTCTAAGAATCAGAATACAAAAAAAAGTACGTACGTATGTTTGATACTAAGCAGTTCTCTATACCGATCGCCAACGATGGCGAATACGGAAATGTAGAATGGATTTTCATACATCCCTCTCTGCTTTCACTTCACCCTGAAAAGTGGATGACGAGGAACGTGGGGGTAAGAATGCAAAGACCTATATACGTATCATGGATCTTGTGGTGAGGGAGTTGAAACAGAACCCAGATGCGATCTTATTGTTATAAGACAGCGCGATCAACTACGATGTTCCCAACTCTGACTGGTACACGTGTTTCTCTGGGTGGAAGGGGCCTCTAGATTATATTTATGTATACACATGCATGTGGATTCGTAGAGTGGAGCTGAATTCTCTTACAAATTGAATAAAAAGAAAGAGTAATATTGATTGAAATGATACGGTATATGCAAGGCTGCATTAAATAGAACTGCGATCCGTTTTTTTTTTTGTTTTTTTTTGAGGAATTCTTTCAGTGTTCATGTATCAAAGAATAATCATGTCAAAGTGATTTGCATTGCATCAGAGTTGTCTTCCGTTTCGTGAAATTTTAAATGACTACCGTGATGCATGTCGCACTTTATAACTCATCAAAGCCATTGGTTTCTATGGCCAAAATTGTAGTTTTTACATTCTACGTTATATATATTTTTTTACATTAAACGCATGAGCCCACCCAGGCACGGCCCGGGGCCTCAAGGGCAGAAAAGCCTTTAGATAATGAGATCTAGTTAAAATTTTCGATAGCATGCTAATCGGTAGGCAAGCATTTCTAGCCAGGTTGGGGCCTCAGAATGTCCGGTTTGCCCGAGGGCCAATGATTCTCTTAAGACAGCACTGATTTCACGCATCATTGCTTTTTATTGTATACACTTTTATCTTCCTGAGATATGACAGGAGCAAATTTTTGTCTCATTTGGCCATTCTTTATGTCGCAGTTTGACAAAATTGGTCCTTGCGCCAATATAACCAATATTCAATTGCAATCCCGATTGGCACTGCCGTGTTATGCAAATCAGGAAATTCCACTTTCATAATGTCTTTTTCAAGAAAAAAATTCAAAAATGTATTTTACCCTCCTATGGCAGAGCTTAACAAATTCCAGGTATCGCCATGGTGACTAAAAAATAAATTGGTATTGGTGCCTATAAATTTTTCTTTGTGCAATTACTAAATTGGCATCTGAGAATGGCACAAAATGTTTGGAACGTACATCAGCATCATGAAAGAGGGTCGCTATGCCCTGGAATAGCCAGGAGAAACATTATTTTAGATCTGGTTTTAATCCGGTGAAAAAACTTTTTGGCTCCTAAAGAAATTGTTGTGACGCCTAGATGCTTTTTGCGATTTGTGAAGCCTTGGTCCATGGTTCGCTTCCCTATAAAAACGTATTAATTTTTTTTTTCTTTACAAATATGGATATAAACGCGGGTGCTGTTAGCATATTTTTAATTGAAACGATGCATCAACACTGCAATTTAATTAATTAGAGTGGGGTTTTTAATTAGTTGGCCAATTAAGTGTAAAATATACTTTTCCTTTATTTTACTGTTATTTATAAACTGATGAAATCTTGCTCACCGAAGTTGAATAGTTATTACCTTGAATTATATTTTCAATCCCCTTAACTTTGTGCGATTTTATATAAATTTCTGAACACGCAAAATTTTTCAGCGGCTGTCAAAAAACAGACGAGAAATCAAACTTCTTCAAGTAAACTTTTGCGCAGCTGATATGTCTCTAACCATTGACTTAAGAAACATACTCTCAATTAGTTAAAAAAGTTTTCAAATAACGTGCACTATTATTCAAAAGGTCTTAAATTTTCCCCAAGGGGTCACTTAATTAAATAAATAGAAAAATTACCTTTTTATGAAGACCCTATGTACTGAAACTTCCAATTAGTGAATGCCTTCGAGAAGTCATTAACAAAAAATTCCATACTTTTAAATGGAATATTAACGAAGATATTTGACTTTGGAGTTTTCAGCATTCGTCGCTAGTGATTGAAGGTGTGGTTTGTAAATTAAACTGAAAGTTCTGCAATTTCTACAACTATGGACAAAATAATTGTCAAAAAATATAATTGTCATTTATTGTGAATAAAAATATAAAATGTATGATTGTGTGTGGATTGAGTTTATTCTATTCGTATACATGCCTCATAATTATACAAATTATACAAATACAACGCCACAACAGGCAAATTGCCCAACGAGGTGGCTGACTTAAGAACATCATGGATCCCCGAGCCCCTACCTACTACTGCTACACCACACATGCACCCCCCCCCGCGAAACCCCCCAACGAATCGGTGCATGCGGTAATGTGCATGTACGTGTAGTGCAACCTGACGTAAAGTTTGTTTCTGTGTAATGCTTGTTATGTGTAGTGCTGTCATCTGCCCCCAGTTTTACTAATTATGAGTGAAGTGTTATGGTTGAATGATTTACCGTTGTAGGACTGTTGCTCTCTGTGGCGAGACTTTTTAACGGGGAGATCGGCTCGCATTTGCGCCTTGAAGTTGGGAACCACAGAAAACCAACTTCAGCCGATCACCACTGTGGGGTTCGAACCCGGATCCTCGCATCACGAGTCCGGCACTATAACCACTCGACCACCACAGCGGCATATATTGAAATGCACACTTGGATCAAGTTTTCAATCTTCGAATCTCAGTGATGTGTATTGATAATTACTCTGAAACTTATCTCTTTTTTTTTTCTAATTTCTTGCAGGGAGGATGCCAAGCAGTCAGATGTGCAGGCCGCATTTTCACACGCCCCTCCACCCGTGGATCTCGGACAGTGCGAAGCCGATGGTGCCGCATCCCGCACACGGCTCGGCCTGGTGCTCTCCGTTCTCGGGCAAGCCGCATCATCCGTCGGGGTCGGCGGGTCCCCTCGGCGTTCCCCCGCACCCCGCGGCCCCGAGCTCTCTCCCACCGCACTCTAGTCCTCATCTGTTCAGCTTCCCACCGACCCCGCCCAAGGACGCGACGCCGGACACGGTGTCCGCGAACGGGGCGCATCCGTCGACGTCGTCCGCGGCAGACTACGGCGGATCCAGCATCGTGTCCAGCGGGGAGGACATCAAGGTTCACACGCCTTCCAACATGATCACCTCTCTGGGATCGGCCCTCAGCAACTGCAGCAGCTCCAAGCCGAGAGAAGGTAGTACAGCCTTTTCATCAGCGCTCACCCCTTATCAATCCGCCCATCACCACCATCACCACCACCAGAATTCACATCTAAATCCTCATCACATGCCAACGTATCCCCCATACGTGACGGGGCCGACCGCTTCGTGCCCGCCATCCTCTTCGACGGACTATGCCTCTGCCACGAGCTATCCTTTCCATCATAGTTCTCTACTGGGATCCAAGTCTTCCTTGTCTTCGGGAAGTCAGAATTCCTCCTCCAACGCCAGCACGAAATCGAGGAACAAGAGCCGGTCAAGTGCTGGTAAGACACGAAATCCCAAACGCATCAAAAAAAAATCATACTCTTACGAAAGAGAACTAACAAAAAGCCATTGTTTGCTTCTTCCAACGCCATCTTTCATCTTCAATAACCAAGCCATATACAGGGTGCATTGCTAACTCGTCTCGCCGCAAATTACTAGCAAACCGTTGATACTAGAGCATACATGCTCAACTCATTGCCCGCGGGCCAAATGTGGCCTGGAAGTGATCCGATATATCCCGCGACGTCAAACCGAATTTTGTAAAAATAAACTGAACTGCACATTTCCAAATTACTTGGGATACATTTACACATCACTCAAGTGACCCCACGGTGCATTTAAAGATCACTTAAGTCACCCGCGGCGTATTCCCAGTTCACTTAAGTGACCAACGGCACATTTACAAGTCACGTAATTGGTCTGTTGTGCTGTTCCATATCACTTAAGTGGCCGGTGGTACATAAAAAAATCACCTGTCACCAGCGAAACATTTAAAGGTCCCTTAAGTCGGCGGTTCTCAACAGGTGCTCCGCGGCCGCTCGAGGAAACTAAAAAGAATTGATAAAATTAAAAAAAATACTTATAAATATTTTTAAATTGTAAAAAATCAGTCAGTAACTTTGATGAATAATTAAAAAAAATGGTCTTCGGGACTTCGCCATAGAATTTTTTACTTGAAAGGGCTCCGCGAGTCAAAAAGGTTGAGAACCGCTGCCTTAAGTGTGGGCCACGACGTGTTATCGAACCAATGAAGTGGCCCACACTCTCCAAAAAATTGAGAATGAAATCGAATCCAATTAAGTATCCAAATAACGCATAGACCAAGGGTGCTCAACCTTAAGGAGAGTGTGGGCCACTTCACTGGTTTGAGAACGTTTTACGGGCCGTTCAAGTAATCTGTAAGTATGGCGCGGATCGGTGATCTTAAAATGTGCCGCCGGTATTTTAAGTGATATTTAACTGCAACACGGGCGTCTTAAGTGCTCTAAAGTCACTAAATGTAAATGTATGGCCGCTCAAGTGATCTGAAACTGAACCGCCGGTTACTCAAGTGATATGTAAAATTTCTGCGCCTAAAGTGATCTGGAAATGGGTCACTTAGTTAATTTTTTACAAAATTACAGGTTGAAAATGTATCGTGCAGACTTTAGAGACGTTGCCAGGAGTTACATTACAAAAAAAGTTATTGAAATAAAAGAAAATTGACTTTTCATACGGTCACCTTGTCCTCCAAAACCCAGTTAAAAATCTGTTACTTTGTCTCTCCTGGGCCAAAAAAAATCCACGTTTCCCCAAGTGCAATATTCTCCGAGATATTTGAATTCCAAATCACACAATATAGGAAAATCCGCATGAATGAGGGGGGTGAAAAATGTTTTCTCCTCTTTTTAGTTCATGCAATTCTTCCCACCTTTCTTGCGCTTTTGCAATGAAATATTTCAGCGAATATTGCACTTGGAAACATGGAATTTTTTTTTTGTTGCCTCGGGAGAAAGACGGGACAACTTTCCAATTGAGTTTTTGAGGACAGGGTATCAGTACCAAAAGTTACTTTTTAAATTTGAATAACTATACATTGAAAAAGGCGAAATATTAGCTCGTAGACTGAAGAGAAGCCAGAGCATTGAACACCCCTTTGCAATATGAATGCCGGTCTACACGTTATTTGGATGATTTTTCTATCTGGAAGTACGCCTTTAGGGTCAACGGTTCACCAGTAATTTGCAGAGAGCGGAGTTAGCTTGGATTCCTGTATATAAAAAGCAGCCTGTAACATCCTATTTCCTCTATCTTCCATGGCATGTAAAGCACATAACCATCTCTAACATGAAATTTCGCATACTCAATATGCTGTACTCTTGCCGTATAAGCCTTTAAACTATGCAATACCAGGTTGTAGTTTTTCCTTTCATTCTTCACGCCACTGCTAACACCAAAAAAATCGCTATTCTTTACTGTTGACACCACTGTTTTCCCCCACTGCCAAACACATTTTAACGTCTTTACTTTCCTGCTTTTTTTTTGCTTGAAATGCTTGCTTATATGTGTCTAACCTGCCATATATCTTGTTATGTATTATATTATATATGTGATGTTATTTCTTTTGTCTAATGGAAATTATAAGTTACCAAACAAAGAATGATGTGTGATGCTGTAAACAGTGTCTGATCATTTAGTTGTTGGTTTTAGGCCCAAATTATATCAGACGTCTATATAATCGAGATTTTAAGAAATATGATTGATGACGAGCTCACATAAATACTATACGTATATATGCGGAAAGTTATCTATTTTCCTGGTTAGTCATTCAACGGGTAGAGAGTGGCGTAACTGTTACTCAGTAAGACATCTCTTCCTAAAAAGACGCGTTTTTTTTCTAAATTCGTTTGGAAATGGTGCAATGCTATGTTTGCGGTTACAGCGTCATCTGTGTGTTCGTTTGCAAATCTATAATCAATCATGGGGAAAAAAATTATTTTTGAATTACTGTTATTATTATTTTTTTTTTTTTTTGCCAAGATCAAGGTGGCTGTAGAATTAACACGTGTGAATTAACTTTTTTGGCTGAAAATTGAAGTAAGAGTTAACGTGTAAATAGAAATTAAACCTTAGATTAAACTGCCTAGGTTCAACATGGATATGATTAAGAGGTATGCACTGTGCACCGAGTTTCAATTGGCACCCTTGCCACCAATCAAGGTTCAAGATTAACCAAAAGTAAAATTTAAGTTTTCACTAAAAATCGAAATATGGATAAATTTTTTATCTAAAATTCAAAGTGAACCACTTTTCTTTCTTTTAGCAAACAGTCAGCATGGATTAACTTTCTGGCTAAAAATTGAAGAGTGAACTGTTTTTTGTGCTAAAAATCAAAGTGTGGATAAAGTCTTGAGCTAAAAAAATTGAACGCGTGAATCTGTCTTTTTGCTAAAAATTAGTGTTGATTAACTTTCTGGCAAAAATTCGAAGTGGGAATTTTTTTTTTTTTTGGTCAAAAAGCAAAGCGCTGATCAATTTTAGATTAAAAATCAAAGTATGGATCAAATTTAAAAATTTAAGTATAGATTAATTTTTTGGCTAAAACATGTAGTGTGAATTACATTCTTTCAGCGAAAAATCGAATTCTGGATTAATTTATGACTAAGAATGAAGGTGTGTATCGATTTTCGGGCTAAAAATAAACTTTTGGCTAAAAATTTAACGAGCAAATAATTTTTTTCGCTGAAAATCCAAGTTGTAGATGCATAACTTTTTCTAGGTCTTTGATTGATGTCAAAACGAGTTTTTCACTTTTTTTGCTAAGATCAAGGCGTAAGAGCTGTTCTTGTGGATCATCACTTTTTGGCTGAGATCTTAGTGTAGATGCTAGACGTGTGAAATCACCTTCGGGTTTTTGGCAGAGATAAAGGTGTAGATGGACGATTTAAATGCAGATGCTGCACGTTTAGTTCATTTTCGGCTAAGATTTAGTTAGTGCTCGTCATATAAACCGCATATAGGCACAACATGGTTCAATCCTGCTCTCAAACATTCATTTACCAACTTGGTAGAATAAATGGGTAGAGAAAAAAAGGAAATTGAATATTTCGCTGATTTAACGTGAGTTCGAGTGAATGCAGCACAATTTTTGTGTACTAATTGCCTTTCATTGACAATTCATTACGAGGCTCACTTCCACCAACATGATCGGCCACGCGGAAAGTTACAACATCAAGGACAAACACTGGTCCTCCTGTTTATGCTCGTCTTTCCAGTCCCCCTTTTTTTTTGTTTTTAATCGATTCAGGATTATATGTTCTTACCAAAAGAATAAATACTCGATGGACTTCATAATCCTATTACTTAGCTTTACGCATCATGGATTTAACATAAAGCGATTGTTTTTTGCTTCTTTTTTTTTTCTACGATGCACAGCATTGAGTAAATAAATAAAGTATGGACTAATGTTTTTGGTGAAGTTTAGGAGGTACGAGTCCATTGTTTCACTATCATCGGCACGAAATCCGCATCAGCTTGGAAGGAAGTATGAGTAATTTCATTGATATTGTATTCGAATTTCGTGGAAAGGCCAAGGTTTCCTGTGTAAATTGTAAACTCAGTATACAGAAACTAAAACTCTCGTCTCTGGAGCGTTTTTTTATGTCTTGAGCAGCGTTTCTTGATATTTTTGCTCTTACGTAACTCGTGAAATAATGTTTTTAGTGAAACCACAATAGAGATTCCTCAGAATATGATTATTAAATATTCGTTAGTAACCCGTTGCGATGAACTCAACCCTTTAATTACTAACGTTGCATAAACGTTCCAAGAGCATCCCACCATTGGCAGCGCCGTCTCAAGAGGATCATGGACCCCCCCAGGCCAAGTGATTTTTCTGAGTCCCTACCTGACTAAAAATTCAGCTACTCCTCATTTTTCTGAGGCTTGCGGGCCGTGCCCGGGTGAGTTCATGCGTTAAGATGGCACTGATCATTGACTAAGACTAAGGACAAATATGTGCCAGCCCGTGGTTTGAAAACAGCTCAATAAAAAAATTTCAAACGCTAAATTTGTCCATCTTCATAATAAATAGGAGTCGAATTCGTGAAATGAGTAATTAGTTCACAATCAAAGTATTTAGGGGTCTACTACCTTTTAGAACGGTTAAAAAGTGTCAAAATTATGCTCTGAAATTGTTTCAAATTTAATACACATACTTTGATATTACAGTATATGCTAAGAACTGTACCGCAATAACTATTTGCATATGTTTCATGCTTTTTCCTTGATAATTTTTAAATATTAAGAAAAAATGTTCAATAATACATCAATAGCTTTCGCGCATGATAAAATAGCGTGACATTATTGTAATGAAATAAGAACTGAATCAATATGAAATTCCAATCGTTTGTATCATATGACAAATTAAACACTTTTGCTTATTCTGAATAAGTTTTTATTCAACTATATTGATGCCATTTTATCATGGGCGAGGTGTTGATTATAATTATTGAACAATACATTTTTTCTTAATGTTTAAGAATTTGCAAGAAAATAAGTGATTTTTTTAGAAAAATTTAAATTGTTGTGAAAGTATAGCAAAGCATATATATGCAATCAAAAATATGTGTACTAAATCTATATATATATATAATGACATGTCCCAAAACCAATAGAGTTATGAATATGAAATTCGGCCAGTAGTTTTATTTTATGAAGTAAAGACCCACTAAGAAAGGGTTTTTCAAAATTCGACCCCAAAAGGGGATCATAAGGGGGGTTCGAAGGTAATTCAGAGAAATAACGCCGAGCTAAAACCACAGAAGCTACATTTATGAAATTTGATCAGTAGTTTTAATTTATGATGCAGTTTTCGCCAATGTCAACTGCAGAAACAAGCTTGGAAAGTCCCGATCAGGATACCTTGAATGATTTAAAGATTTAGTTTACTCAAGACGTTTTACAACCGGTTTAATGTCAAAATTTTTGGAAATGGATTATGATGTTGGTTTCACTTAACGAGTTTCGTTAAGAGGTATTAGGCTTATTGAAGTGATGTACGTTTCAAGCTCAGAACATCACTTGAACTGTTTGCCACTACGTATAATTTCCTTCAAAACCCCTAAACCTAAAAAAATGTCTTTAAAATCTCCAGTTGGGGGTAAACGCTGGTTTAGAGACAGCGCCTTTTCTTCTCTAGACTCCCATTGAATTCGATCTATTCAGTAATAAATTTCCGAACCTAACCTCCATACAGTAATAAAAGGGAGGGGGGGAATCAGATTTGTAACCAATACTGACCAAGAGAATGTACCCGCTGTAATACTTAGCCCGGTTTTTCTGCAATATCAAATTTCGACTGTATTATGCGAACAAACATATACTTTGCCGTAAATTTTTTTTACTAGACATGATAATAAAAGAAAGTAAACGTGTAAGAGAGCAACGTAAGGGACTTGTGTAGAAGTAGGAGATTGGAGTGTCCTCCACCTTCTCATGGAAACGTGGCTTTTAGAGCTAATAGGCTTTATACTTTATACATGCTTCTCTTCCTGCCGCTTTACTAAAGGTGGAAAAAAAAGAAGCATCTTACGGTTTTCTACTCGAGCAATTTAGGAATGCATTTCGTGTAATAGCCATTGAATGCATGCGTTTCCTTTAGTTTCCTATATTGGAGAAAATGGGTTTCCCTCGATGTGCATATGGAAGTCAAGAGGAAAAAAAATCAAATAACATGTAGACAACCCCGTGTATTACAGTACTATTATTATGCCACAAACTTTCAAATTCCCTCTCCTGTCATTCCAGGGTAAAAAGAAGAAAGGATAATATTGTGATGCTTTTTTTGCGTATTTATTTTTTCTTTTATGAAATTCCGAAGGTACGTACAAACGATATTTTGGAGCATTATGGGAGGCCAATGGAAAGATACACTTATGAGCCTAACCTTTTTTACAGCTGGGCTTTGTCGCAAGAATTTCTAAAGGAGAAAGAAGTCTTTTTCTATGTACAATTGTGATTTTTCCTATTTTTTTGGGCGCAACTCTGGAAATTAGTTCGATAGTTTTTCGCTTCTGCTTTTAGTAGTAAACAGATTTTGGTTTGATTTCTACAATGAATATTTTTATATCGAATTGAAAGGAATTGGCATATGTACCGATGAATGATGTGATCGTTTCTATTTGGTCACACAGTAAAGTTCACAGCGTTTACTTGAGTATTTGAGTGAAAGAAAATTGAGATTTCCCCTCTATTTTCGAATTATAACTTTTTTTTTTTACTTTAAGTTATTTTTCGAATATTTTTAAAATTCTGTTCTTGTAAGATTTCGCTTTTTTGGTGGTTACAAATTAATACATATGGGTTTTATGGCTTTTGACAATATCACTACAGTGTGCGATGTTCCATATAAAAATAAATTTTTGAAACGAATGAAATCGACATATTTTGTCAGTATCATTAATACAGGGTTTCCAGTGATCTGGAAAATCAGGGAAAATGAAAGACTGTCAGGGAAAGTCACAGGAAAAATGTAGAATATTTGGTAAATTCGGAGGAAACTTCAGTGAAGGGAAAAAATGCTAACTCGAAAAACTAAAATGCGAAATTTGGAAGGTTAAAATTTTGAATTATATTTCTTTTTTCCGGAGTTTAGGTCAGGAGAAATCCAGGGAAATTTTTGAGTTTTAGTCAGGGAAAAATATTTGATCAAGTAGACTTTGCTAGGAACCCGTTAAATGTGATTTTTTGTGAATTTTTTTTATGTGACCTATGGAAAATTAGTCCTTAGAAATCATAGTTTTTCAATGCGCATCATGTCAGAAACAGTTTACTCATAGGACACTACACATGAATTTTACACTATCGTACTCTTGGGTTATTATATACTATGGATATTGCTCTTTTACAACAGGTCTGAAAAATTTCAGGCCCAGGGTCACCATGGTGACTAAAAAATTGACGTTGCTGCTTTAAAGTTTTTTTTTATGTATGATGAATAAATCAAATCTGTGAGGGCTGCTCAAAATTATTTAAAATTATGTCAGCGTGTCTGCTAGCATGGAAAGTCTCTGAGTCTCTAACAAGTCAGAGAATAAACTATTTTGAATCGATTTTGTCTGGGGAAAAAATGGAACTTTACAGATGCCTAAACTTTTTTCAATTCATCAAATCCAGTTTTACACTATCGGATTTTACTCATGGTTATATAATTTACTTTTTTTTACGCCACCTCGTTGGGCAGTCTGCCTATCGTGGTCTTTAGATTTTTTTTTAATTCATCCATACAGTTTTTTGTGGCATATTTCACGAAACGTTTGCAAACTGTACTTTTAGGAATGGTTATAATACACCTTCAAAAGTATCTATAGTGATTCATTTGAAACACCACCATTTGTTGCAACATGTCATCTTTTCTGATTCTCACCCTTTGTACTCAAATTCCAGGATTCGAAGCTTCGTGAATCCATTGAACTACTTTATTGATTCACATTAAGTATCATCTCCGTAGACTTCGTATATAGGCTACTGTCCACGTTTTGTTGACAATTTTTTACTTTTTGTTTAAAAAAAATTACAAGTGCCTAAAATGCATCTTCTGATCAGCCATAGTGAAAACACTGAAAAAAAATAAAATAAAAAATACACCAGTTATGACTAAAGCCAGACTGTATGCATTTTAGTGTAGTCGAAAATATTCATTTTGATATGATAAAAAAAAAACGCAACTTATAGCTTCCTGAACGACAATATCTTCCTAAAAGTCGTTTTCGGGGTGCCTTCTATTATCGTATTAATATTAGATGTAAAATTTTCCCTATAATTCTATAAGTTGGCCAAAAAAAGGATCGCATTTTCCAGTACATTATAAATCGATCAAAGTATCGAAAAAACATTCATATATACGTCCGATTTCGAATTTTACATGATTCTAGAAATGGATTGATAGATATATAACAGTTATTTCTCTCTCTCTCTCTCTCTCTCTTGCATACGTACATATCCACTGGAAATAAATCAATCATTAAGAGGATGCAAATTTAACGGCGCATCAAAACTGAAAATGATGTTAAATGTTTCCGAGATTATTTCTGATACGCCAATGGGAAAGAAAAAAAAAGCTTATCCCGTAATAGGTGCATATATATATATATATATGTGCATGGGGAGTATTTTTGTTTTCTCTTCTCCATAAAACAGAATCGAATCAATGATGGAGAAAATACATCGATCTAAGGAAAGGCTTTAAGGGGTGGAAGGAAAAGGAAAGATTTACGCGATTAAAAAAAAATCGAAGATCTCAAAACAAGCGATTATCGCGGCTGATTGAAGCTGATCGATTTCGTTTCGGTCGACTGAAATGTCAAAAAAAACTTTCTATAATACGATGTTTAAACGAGATTATATACTATGTACTATCCAATCATCGGTTGCTGGATGTAACGGACGGAGAGAGAGAGTATTTGTAGAATACTATATAGCCAGCGGCTAACTTGATCCACATACGTTTTGTTCAGCAGTCTGTAAAAATAGATATTCATCCTCTGTTAGATCTTGTACTAGAATTGTAGTACTATCTCAAAAGACATGATCATCCTATGAGTTGTAACTTTGAACCTAATATGCTTATTGGTTATATCAGCTGACGTAGGAGCTGATATACAGCCGATACAAAGCTCAGCCAATATTCTCACGGAGTGATTGAAAATCGTCATCTTTGGATAAAATGGACAGATCAATAGAGACCAGAGAAAAATCAGAAAGGGAACAGATAACTGGAGATTTTTATTCAACTTTTAAATAATATTTTCTCTTAAATACTGTATATCAATGTTTCTCAACCTTTCTGGAAACAAGGATCAGTAAAATATCTAAAACTATCCGACGGACAATTCGTTTCCCGTATTACGGGACATACGAGCAATATTTTCGTTGTTCAGATTTTTTTCTTACTTGGCCCGTGTTTTGTACGAGGACTCTTATACTCTTATTTGAATTTTTTATAGTGACTAAAGTCGTAATGCACAGTGATGCCATAATATAAATGATATTATGATAATTATGGCAAAAATTATAAATATCCATCTCACATATTTGTCAGGTTTAAAGTTTTTTCCGCAATTTTAATTACGATCATGTGATTGTGTCTATTTTTGGCATTTTTTTTTCTTTTGTAAAATTGTAAATTGTAAATTTTTCAAATTGTAATTTTTGGCAAAATTTAGTGATATCCCGAATTTAAGATCGAAATTTCCTGCATTCCCCTCGATGATGTAAGGTGAACCCAAGTATGAAGGGGTTTTTTTTGAACCCATAATGGATATTACTAATACAGTATCAATTACTACGGGTGAATAATTTTATAAGGTCTGCCTGTGCAGACCACTTATGCCATCGTCGTGGACGACCTCTGGTCCGTGGACAGCAGGTTTTAAAATGCTGCTGCGTGTCATTATATTTTATTACAAGACATTCGACTCGATTTTTTCCCTCGCAGAAGTAGAAAAATGATTCCTAAAGTGATCGGTCCCTGAACATCCGAACGTGTTAAGCAGCCCTGTTCGTATGGAAATGGGTGCCCGGGTAGTTGCCGATTTATACTTGTAATTACTCTTAATTATACTTGTTTTATGCGTATAATCCGCACGTGTGAATTTCGCTACTTGAAACGTTTCACCCTCTAATCAAATAGGAGCTCCATCAATATCCGATGAGGATCGGCCCATTAGAACTGAGTTTCCTGATTATATATTGACATTTTTGTAATTCTTAATAATCTCAGCAAATATTGCACTTGGAAACATGGATTTTTTTTTTCTTTGTTTTTTGCCATCAGGAGAAGAAGGGCAACAATTTTCTAATTGGGTTTTTGGGCACATGGTGTCTGTATAAGAAGTGAACAACTTTTTATTTTAATAACTATCGAATGAAGATTTTCCGACGGGACATTAAGTTACTGATTATTACTTAAAAAATTCCATCACACTCTTCAAAATAGAAATATTCGAAATTATGAACCACATTTTATCTGATTGTGGTAAGCGTTTAAACCTTTCCGCGCCACGTTAGAAATCCCTTAACATCCTACAAAAAATGTCACATCTTTTTTAATGAAGTAGGCTTTCTTCTTCAGGATTTTCAGCACGTGCAAACTAGGGGTTGTGTAAGTGTTCGTTGGAGAAATCAACTTTACGAAATATCTGGGTGCGCGATGCTAAAACAAGAGGCTTTTGAGAAGGCGAGATATCTCGTCATTTTGCCATCTCAAAAGGATAAAAAATGCATAATAATAATTATTGGTGTCCTTTTTCTTCACCATCAAACTAATGTCTAGCAAATATCACTGTCTCATAATACGTAGGCATCTTAAAAGGGTACAAGGGATTTTCTAAGAATTCAGATCATTCTACTAGAGTTGTTATTTGTATAACTGCAGGTGTGCGACCATCCTTTGAGTCTCGTCACATTTTTCTACGTGGCTTCGTAAATCCACCAGAGAGATTATCTTTTACTAAGGAAAAAAATATATACATATGAGTTTTTTTTTTCTCTTATCTATTATGTTGCTTTAGCTATGAATTTTTTCGTAATATCCTCCGGAAAGCGTCTGTCAATATCGTTAGAATCATGATCACTTTTCGACAGCTTTAATAACTGTTATGGCGTGACAGATGGACAGTATTATGGGTATTGATCATTCGGATTGGGATTCCTGTCCTGACCTAAATCGCTAAGCAAATCTTCAAGTACGAGCACGACTGCCCCCCTTACGTGAGGGTGAATAACTATCACTAAACTAGGTTTATATAAATAAAATATCCCAATTATTAAAAGCAATAATATATCGATTCAAAACCACGTGATCTCTTTACTGCTACGCATACATTTTCATGATCTTATCATCAGTAGCAATGCATACGCGTTACAAATAACGTGTACAGCAGCGTTTCTCAACCATTCTGAACCCAAGGACCAGTAAAATGTCCGTTCGGTCGTTTTAACGACCGTCTACTGCAAGCATCTTCAACCCGTTGCTCGCGAGCACCACGGTGCTCCCTGAAGCATCTAGAGTGCTCGATGCTCGTGTCCAATTTCGTGCTCGCGAGCACATGATCAACGTCCAAAGTAAATTCCTTGTACAAATTACATTGAAAGATTGAAATCATCCCGATTTTATGCATTTTTGTGTCAAACTTGCCATAAGGGTGCTCTTGTTTTGATGATGGATACAGGCAGTGCTCGCGACTAGGAAAAGGTTGAAGACCTCTGGTCTATTCTGCATATATATATATATATATATATATAGAAATGAAATAATAATTCTAAATGTAGAAATAAAATACATTAAATACAGTAATGTCCCGTATTTTAAGTGATATTCCTGTGTTTTTGGTCATACACTTGGCCCGTTTTTTTTAACGAAGCATATTTGAATTTGATCTTCACTAAACTTGGGAATGAAGATAATTATCATCACTTATATAGATAATTATACACTTATACCATAATATAATCATATAAATTATATTATGGCAATTATGACAATAAGTATTCATCCAAACATATTTGTCATGTTCCAGTTTCTTTCTCATGCACTACATTTCAGTTCACTGCGATTTCTAGTGATTCTTCATCTCCTGCTAATTAATTTTATAACAATAATTTGTGATTTTGCTGAATTACGGTAAAGTTTTTAGTAAAAATTGCCGATGTTCCGTATTTCACAGCATTTAAGCTCCCGATTTCCCGGTTTTTTTTGAATGAAATATGGTCACCCAAGTCGTGATGAATGTTTTGCTATTGAAATAAATTTTTATTCACTACGATTTACGGCAGCTTTTTCATCCGTGACCTTCAGCAATAATTAACAAATTTGACCTTCCCCCCCCCCTAAATTGCCTATTTTGGCTACAATTACATCTTGTATTTACGATCACGTTCCCGTGTTTTTCCTCGTTGAGATATAGTTACCCTAAGGACCATCTTTTCCCTCGTCGCGAATCGCCTCTGGTCCACGGACCATAGGTTGAGAAACGCTGTCATGGGGAGGACTTCGATATTGTATTTATTTAACCGAAGGGTGCTCAACCTTCAGGAGAATGCGGGCCACTTCATTGGTTTAAAAACGTGTGATATGGAACTGCGCTGAAAGTCATCTACGTGATCTGTAAATGTGCCGTAGATTTCTTAAGTGACCCGTGAATGAACGGCTGGTCACTTAAGTGATCTAGAAAATGTACCGCGGGCCACTTTAGTGATGTTGAACTCAGCTGCGGGCGGTCTAAGTGCTCTAGAACTGTGAAACAGGTCACTTAAGTGATTTGTAAATATTCCACAGGTCATTTAAATGATCTGTAAATGTATCGCAGGCCGCTTAGGTGATCTGGAAATGTGCCGAGGTCAAGTCATCTGTAAATATGCCGTGGGCACTAAGTGATGTGGAACTGCACCACGGGTCACTCAAGTGATTTGTATAAATGTTTCGTTTAGTTCATTTCTACAAAATTAGGTTGGAGGTCGCGGGGCCACATTTGGTCCGCGGGCCGTGGGTTGAGCATGCATTTATTTTACCGGACCGCGGAATCTTGTCCTGTAAAAGGACTTTTAAAAACAAAATGAGAGAGAATAATTTGTCGGTGTTTAAAACTTTACGGTTAACGTGATGCCTTCCTTTTACAGATGACAAGAGTCTGTGGTCTGGGTATAGCAGGACTTTGACTAACAATGGTCTTGCCCTCTGGAGTTCTGATTCTGATATTCACTATTCTAACCCCAGTGGTAAGAAGAAAACTCTGCTCACTATTCTCTATCTGATCTCTATGAAGCTTGAAATATTATGCTGCTGCTGCCATTTTTGCTCTCTCTCTCTCTCTCTCTTTCTTTCTCTATCTGTCTCCCTACTCTCAATATCTCCTTGTCCTCTCATTACAAATTTAACACCATTCCTCATAGAACGTGTGTTTTTTGTGCATTTTTTTGCATTTTGTGATTTTTTTTTAATTATTCTCCTGCATCAAATTATCGCTGTTTTCTGTTCTAGCATTTAGCACTGCAACTTGCATGAAAAAGCTGTTTTGTCCCGTAACACTTTTATATACTCCTCTTTTATTTTCTCCTATTTTTAACCACTCACTCCGGAGGGAAGGCAGTTATGATTTCTATTAAAAAGTGAAATTTTTTGTGTGATCAATTTTGATATTCCGGATAATAAATATAACTATAGTAAATTTGGTAAGTGCAGTAAGGTCGACAGGAAAAATTGATATTTCCGCATGTGAAATGAAATCAAATCCAATAATATCTTATTTAGAAGGGATCGGTTGCAATATAACGACGTTATTTGCAATGATTTTTTTTTCCTTTTAACATGTTGCATGCGAAATTTTATTATATGCACGGTTTATATGAAAGTAATTACTTTGAGCTTTCTGTTCTTGTGATATATCGTACCTCCTCATGCCAGAAACATGAATGTGCAAATTATAATTTTTTTTCTATCAGCTAATTTACATAGCTATTTAAATTTTGCCAGAAACGCGAGTGCGTATCCGTATTGAAACATACGTTACAAAACATTTTAGAAAAAAAGCACCTCCATAGAAAAGTAAACATTCAAACGTCACACATTACCCACGTTCTTTTCCCCAAGAATTTGCACATTTATGCCTCTTTCGTGAGAGGAAAAGATATGTGTTTATAAAATACAATGTATCTAATATTTACGAAATACGGTGTCTTATAACTTCGTAATAATCGTTAAAAATTCATTTAAAAAAATCAGAGGATTTGGTATATGTGAATGCAGATTGCGGAAAAAGTTCACGAAGGGATATTTTTTTGATATAGAAAAAGCAATTTAGTTCAAATTTTTGTCAATAGAAAAGGCTGCACGAAAGCAGGTCTCACTGGAAATATGTAAATCAGAGTCCTATAAAAAACGGGATGCACAATTAACAGCTCATTTCTGAATTTTCCTGCTACTGGTGATTAATGAGGTCTTCAGTGCGATGTTGACATCGGTGGATAAAGTGGTATTGATGAAGTTGTCTTACCTCAGCCACATGAATCACCGGCTGAAGCTTTACGAATGTTTCAGGCAAGGAAGAGATTGAAAGAAGGATCGGATCCATTCAATCCTGATTTGTTTTCGTGCAGTGCCCCTCTATCGACAAAAATTTCAAGTAATTTTTTTTTCTGTACCAAAAAAGAGAAGTCTGTGAGAATAACTCTTTCCCATACCGCATTCCATTATACTAATTCCTTCAATTGGGGCACGTGTGAAAATCAAGTAGATGGAGGGCCATATCACCTGATTGGAGGGGAGGGGGGCACAGAGATCTGCGAATAAACAGGCGTTAAGATAAATAAATACCTTAGAACGAATATCCCGCGGGAGAGTAAGACTGAAAGGGATCTAACCCGTTTTTAAGGAAATCCACCCTATTTATAAATTTTTGTAATTGGTTATTTTCAAATATACTCAGAAATCCTCTTGATGAGTAGAAAGAGTGTCCTTCCAAAACGATGAGACAGGAGGGAGACGAGTAAAAAGTACTGTCCAATCGACAAAAACAAAAGGATTAAGAAACACTTAGCCTGTTAATTCCAATTGAATGTTATCGTGAAGCACCCCCTTTCCATCTCCAGTGGCTTCGAGGATGACTACATACGTTTCGCGACAGCCCTGGTCATCATTCTGATCAAAAAATGAAATTAATCAGTATTGAGGTTATTATCAGCTCGTAACACGAATAATGATAAGATATAGCGTGCACTATATCCATTGCGCTTGGCTGCTCCGTCCGTATTTGTAAATTATTCAGATGGCATCGAGTAATTCCGCTGCAAGTAGCGCATGATCAATTTTATATCAGAATATATACTGTGTACGTACATTCATATACATATTCCCATAACATCTTCAGTTCACTGAAGTGAACTTTATCATCGTTATAAAGTTATTTTAGGAATCATTCTATCGTGAAGAGGAGACCTTGTGTATTTTCTAACGTGTCACCAGACAAAACCACTTTTTTCCCCCTTTTCCACCATTGCTAAACATGAGAGCTGATTTTGTTACATATCCCACGAATATTTTGTCATTTGAATATATTTGTTCGACCATATTTTGTATACGAACTCATAACCACATTATCCTAATAATAATAATAATGATAATCTCATAGAAATTCTCAGATAAATCATAATTCCTCAACCTTTATTCTTACCAACTCGTAACATGAATAATCAAGTTGATTACTCAGTAATTAATCTAATAATCACGTTTTCTATCATAAAATAATTGCAAATATTCCACCTTCCCTTAAGTATTTTTCTTTTTCCCTTAGGAATGTCCTCATTAGCAAGAAGAAAACTGCGAGTGGGTGTAGAATTTTTTTCCCCCTTATTAATCCATTCTTATCAAGATGTTCTAATATTTGTATTTCCTAAAGAATGAAGTCCGCCATGTTCTTAGGGGAAAAAAGAAAGCATTTTTTTAACATGATTTGAAACAAGTTATTATCATCTGACTCATGCGATTCTTGATTAATGCCTTTGCAATAATTGTAATTAATAAGTGAAATAAGGAGAACATAATGATCTTATCAGTTTTTGCAGCAGAAATAAACTCACGATATGATTAAAAATATATATATTAATTATTTTACATGTCGTTACATACGCACATGAACTACAAAGACCTCAACAGGCAAATTGCCCAACGAGGTAAATGAAAAAATTATGCACATAAAAATATGGATGTCCAAGGAATTAGTGCCTTATAAGTACGTAGTCGAACAACGATTTGACGCCATTTGTCAGCAGAATTCTGGCGCTATAACGAGTTTGACGTTACATCAAATAGCAAATTAACCCGTGCAATTCCTATACATGGAAAAATTTGTTCACCTAAAATTTCTAGCGCTAAGCGGGGTTTACGCGGCATCGCGGGGTGGTGGTGGGGGGGGGAGTGCTATAACGTGGTTTGTCTGTATTTACAGTGGATCCCACTTATAACTTTTTATAAAACCGTCATGGAAAATGTTTTATGCGGGAAAACGTTTTAAATGAGAAATCTTTATGAGTATTAGTAAGAGTTAGGAGCCCTGAAAATAAGTCGTACTGAGAGGGGAAACGTTATAAGCGGGATCGGTAGTAATTGGAACATAGATCTTTAGCATTTCTCGAGTCGTGAGCACCATGATAGAGCACTAATCTGGCAGCATACGCTTAACCACTTTACGATCAAGGACATAATATTGCATTCAAACGCCAGTGGAATAAATTCAAACAAGTCTGTCTGTGTTCTTTCTTCTCTCGTCATCACCGCGAAACTTTGTTGCAACCCTATGGATAAAAAGTATTTATTTTTACCTCTGTAAGGTATCCTTCTACTATATACATGTACATACGAGTGAAAGAGAACAGATAGGTGAGGGTGAAAATCTAATTCGTACACAACTCTCTTATGTGTAAGTATCTCTTATCTGTAACACTTTACAGATAAGAGAGTGAGAGAGTAAAGTATCTATTGTACCTGTTTTCTTTTTACGTTTGGTTTTTTTCTTACTTTTTTGCTAACATGCGGATTACGCATGTTAGATTACGACAAGGTTGCCATATTTATCGCCGATTCGTCGAACAGAAATCATCAGAATTTCTTGCCAATCGTATTGTAAGTTGTAAGCGAAGCAGTTAAATTCAAATCAACTTAACGTAAATTTTTAAATGGAATTTATGTTTACTAACTGGGTTGTACGTCAATGTAATTATGAAATCGGGCCACAGCATTGAGCATTGCTAGGTGCTTAATTCAACATCGTGGTGCTCGCAATCAACATGTGAAAGATACTTCAATCATCGGTAAGGCCGGTATGTTGTGTGTCATTCGGATGCAGGTCATAATTTACGTACGTTTTTTGAGAAAAAAGCTTACATTTCATTGAAAATTTTTGTTTGTGCAGGTCTACTGCAAAAAATATGTACATTTTGTTTCTGATTTTTTTCTCTTGCAGAAGGCCGGGAGTGCGTTAACTGTGGTGCCACTTCGACGCCGTTATGGCGTCGTGACGGCACAGGTCACTACCTGTGCAACGCTTGCGGTCTCTATCACAAAATGAACGGCCAGAATCGGCCTCTCATCAAGCCTAAGAGGCGGCTGGTAAGTTGCAGCTTCTCTTAAATTCATTCGTGAATCCGTAAAGCCAGGTTTTCCTAGGAGTAGAATTTCTGCGCCGTGTGCAGCGTGAAAACGCTGATTGGTTAAAAACTTGAAATTCAGGTTTTTTTTGACCAATCAGAGTTTTCACGTTGCACGTGCTGTAGAAACCTGGCTTGAATAGTGTTTCTCAAACTGTAATCCTCGTATAGGGGGTTCCGGGATTATCTCGGAAGATTTTTGGTAATCTCTTCATCGAAAAAATTGAATCAACAACTATTTTTAAACTGACTTTCAGCGTCATAATTAAAAGCAAACAATTAAATTTTAGTCAAATGTACGGTTTGGACAAGAAGTCCTGGACACATTTTGAAATAATTAACAAATCAACCAATTGACAAAAAAACGTGCAATTTACACTAAAATAGTTGGCCTAATTTTTTTTATATAAATTTAAAAAAAAATTCGAATTTCACTCTCAGATGGCGCGGTAAAATAAAAAAACTCGACATAACACATCAAATGCAACAGAAACAGTGCATAATTGATGTTCATGACAATTTGTGAATTACATAAAACTACAACATTTCTCAGCACCCGTTTAGATATAGCCCTATCTAAAGAGGGCGCTGATATTGAAATGTGATAGTTTTATGCAACGCAAATTGTCATGAACATCAATTATGCTCTGTTTGTGTTGCATTTCATGTGCTACGCCGAGTTCTTCGTTTTACAGTGCCACCTGTGAGCGAACTTTTTTTCAATTCATCAACGACAACAGAAAACTGTAGACCATGATAAGTAATATATGATAAGTATATTCAGTGTAAAAACTGCATTTTTTTCATGTGAATCGGCTGAACTTGTTATTAATTTTTAAAATGTGTCCAGGGCTTGTCGTCCACTCTGTTTTACTACTTATGTTAAGCTTTCACCTAAATGCAATCATTATTAGCTGAATGAAAATGAACAACAGTGCTCTGCCACCAGACTTATCCCGTTGCCTCTAGTTAACCCAGCTCCGTGGCAGACTTAGGAACAGAATGCGCGTACCTAAACAGTCCACACCAGTGTATGCATTAACAGTATTTTAAGGGGAAAAAAATGTTCTCCGTGGCAAGTTTGAAGAAACGATTTGGATTTCAATTTTTAGCGTTTAACGGACATTACATTTAATAGTGATTCTCATGTCGCAGGACAGTGATTTCATTCGTGATTGTTTTGTTTTTTCCCCCTTTGAACCATAGCTTTTCGTTTCCTCTCCTATGAAACTTTTTTTTTATCACCCGGAAGTTCCGGTTCCTCAACTGCGCAGTCGCGTGCAACTTCCGTTCTGGATACTGATAACGACGCAAAGAATGATTTCGGTTATGGGCTAAATCTCGACTTGATTTTGACAGCATTTGATTTTCTTATCAAGGATATAAATATGACATGATCTCTCATAGAATAATTCATCGTATAATATTAATAGTCACTGTTACTTATAAGGTGATGAAATTGATTTATCACCATATTCATATTTATTATATCGTGATTTCGTAATCTATACATTTAGTTGAGGAAGCTAGTTCATTTAAAAACTTGAGAAAAATTGAATAAATTATATCATGAGTATAATATGGATGTTAGACAACTATGAAGCAATGAGACGCGTGAAACAATTTTTTTCTGGTCCAGTTTTGACGGGGGCGTTGAGCTTCAGTGAAGCTTTCAGTCACCTGTACGATGGGATATAATGCATTTTAATATTGAGAGACATTTCCCGAATGAAGTGGATTTCACACACACACACACATTATGTTTTATCCTTTTCATTAAATGATACCCACAGGAGCTGCTCGAAACAAATTCCGTCCGGGACAGCTTTACGGCAACCCCTCCGGTGTATAAGCCACGCCAGTAAAATGACCTTCAGGAAATTCGTGATATGCATTAAAAATTAAAAAAAATTTCTGCAAATTATATATGCCATTCATTATACATTTATTGTTTGAATTTTACTGACAAAACATTTTTTCCGCAACTACTTTTTTTCCCTTCGCTCCTGATTTTGGTCTCTATGCGGCCGCACGTGTTTGGGCAGCCCAAGAGCCAAGGCGCGTGTGGCATGTGGGCTCATCGTCCATCTTTTGGAGAGCAGAATCAGTTTTCTGCTTCAAGTGACATCTAATCGTTAAAAAAAAGCAGGATAGGGAGCAGCTTTGGCTATAGCGATAATACTGACGTCACTCTTCACTAAAATATGGTGGATAAGTCAGCCTGGGGTTTTCAAGGAGCCATACCTAAAACTGCCTGTGGATGTACCACGGTAAGAATACTTGGGCATTCTTTATGGAGACGTCATTTAGGTATCAAATGTCGATAGTGCTTTTTCACGCCGAAGCGAATAGACAAAATCAGGGGAATAATAAAGCAGATTTTGTTGGGATCCCTGTACCTCTACTAGAGTGTTTCTCGAAGTGTGCGTCGCCAACCTTTGTCAGTGGCGTCATGGCAAGCTGGACATATTGATTGGTGTGCCTATTTATGCTTCGAAATGGTTCTTTTATAAGTGAAAATGTCTACTAAACTATTCTCGAGCTACACATAAACCGTGAGTAGGGTAAGGGAACCGGTGGGGACAAAAGTTGGGGAACCACTGGTCTAGCTACTCCTAGATCAATGTAACGCCGAAGCAAATAGACACATTTATTTGTAAATTTGAAGGTTTATGCGTCTCTTTGCCATTCTATGCTTACGGCTGTAATTCAAATGGGATCGCTGCCGCCCAGCGTTGTGAACGGAGGCTGTGTTTGATTATTCCCGTCAAACTGGGGGTGTAAAATAATAATTTTGTAACCCTGAATGTTTGTATGAGCTTATGGTGATATTTGTTTCTAATAGGCATTACCTTCATATTAATGTTTATGTGCATTCCCAATAGTATAAAAAAGGGAAATTTCTGTAATGTAAATAATATATGTGAGTAAAATTCAAATGTGAATGCCCAGCACTGTCAACGGAGGCTCTGTTTGATTATTCGCGTCGCAGTGGAGGCTCTGTGTGTCTTCTGTGTGTGTGTATATTGCATATTCCGTAAAAGGAAAGGGAAATAAAACTGCCCAGCACTGTGGACGGAGGCTTTGTTTCTTCGTTTCCCGTCACAGTGGAGGCGCTGTTTATATATTTTGTATACATTGTGTATTTTGACCATTCTCAAATCTCTCCCACTTCAACATGGCAATTGATTCTTCTTCCTACTTGCCCACAAGTCTTTTCCACGGATTTCGCAATCCCAGGTTGCGGTCTCCGGCCCTTTTGTTCCACTGGGCGCACGTGCAATTTCTGTCCCAAGTCATTGGGTTCAGCTATACATTTTAGTCAAAGGGCTTGTACGTTACATCGACGTGATGGCTGTCTTCATCTTTGCATCAGTCCGGGGTTGTGAGCGGTTTTATTTATCTATACTAACGGCTGAAGGAAAATTTAAGCTTTCAACACTCAGCTAACTTACGAAAAATTGGGGCTCCTAGACGAATTTTATTATTTGTTCTTTTACGTTATAAATTTAATAAATAGGGGCCTGCGAAAGTTCCTAGAAAAGACGCCTATTCCAATGGGAAGCTTTGCGGTAAATACTTTTAAATGTCACTTATTTGATTCTTGAAATATTCCACGTACAGTTAGTTACAATACATCTCATTTGAAGCACAAAAAACACTCATGAGAATCCTCGTGCAACTCTTTCAAGTGCTATAAGCTCTAGATAAGCAACGAAATGGATTTAAGCCTGGGTCTGCCGACCATCCGTGACGGTCCACCCTTCGTCCGCTAGAACGGGGCCCTATACACCAAAATACGCATTGGTGATGGTAGCTTTCACGTATTAAAAAGGCGTTCGTTGACCGTCCGTCCACACATACTATGCTGCTATGCACGCACACACAACACTAAATTCGGTAACGGGGGAATTCGTCATATTCATCCGAATTTATGATCCGACTGAACGACTTGTGGAAGTGACACTCTTTTATTCGTTTTGCGGAGTAGAACCGGTTTCATAGTGTTTTTATTTCGATGCACGCAGCAAATGGAAGTGGTGCGCATGCGTCTCGTACTGTCTGTAGGTACCATAATTGCATCCTTTTCATTTTTGGCCATCCCATTAAACTTCGGAAATATTTCGGAACGATTCCTGTTAATATTCGCATGGGAAAATAGATTTGCATATACTTGACCGTACATATACAGCCGGAAAAGCTTTCGAAACTCTTGTTCTTAGAGAGAAACGATGTCACTCCGTTGTTCATACGAAGTATGAAAGCCTGAATAACCAGGTGGAGATCGAGATGTTTCCCCCCCCCCCCTTACGACGTTAGCTCCTAGATGGCGACGTATAGGTTATTTAGGCTTTAGTACTTCGTATGAACAGCGGAGAGTGACATCGTTTCTCTCTATATGTCGCCATCTGGGGGCTAACGTCGTAAGAGCTATTAGCTGAGCTAGGAGGCTGTCCATGCGCAGTCTCGTTCAGCATTCATACATATGCTCTAAGGAAGGAAAATGTCTGTCCTCTGTAGTTCAATGGTTAGAACATTCGCCCGGACGGTGAGATGAGACATTGGTGGTTCGATTCCCCACAGAGGCAGTGCCGTCTTAACGCATGGGCCCACCCGGGCACGGCCCGGGGGCCTCAAGAGAAGAGGGGCCTCACAAAAATGAGATCCGGTCGAAATTTTCCAGGCTTTACCAAGTAGGGCCTCCGAAAAACCACTTGGCCCGGGGGCACATGATACTCTAAAGACGGCCCTGCACAGAGGAATGTGAATTTTCTTTCCGAACATCTTTGATCTTCGCTTGGTTATTCAGGCTTTCGTACTTTTCTTGTTCAACTTTTCGTTTCGTTTTGCTCGTTTTTTTCTTCTAGTAATATATCTGTCCGCTTGGCCCGCAGCACTTCAAGTATACCTGTTTCTGTAAGTCAGAAAGTCTCTCTTTTGGTCGCTCACACGCTCTCTTGGTCACTCTTTTGTCGGGTTCGAATCCCACCGTCACTACAGTGGTGGATGGTGGAAGTTAATTTTCTGTGGTTCCTAACTTCGAGGCGCAAATGCGAGCCGATCTCCCCGTTAAAAAGTCTCGCCACAGAGAGCAACAAACCTACAACAGTACAATTATTCAATCGTTGCACTTCACTCATGGTTCGGAAAATTGATGGTAGAGGGCAGCACTACGCACAACAAACATTACACAGAAATAAACGTCACGCCTGGTTCACAACTCACACATTCCGACATGTGCCAATTCGTTAGAAATTCCGTAGAGGAATGTGAACGAGCTGAATGATGGTTTAATTCGTAGTAGGGCACTCTTTTGATTATTCACTGACACGGTATCGCTTTTGATCATTCACATACTTGTACATGCTCTAGGTCAGTTTTTGGTCATTCACATGCATTACACACACGCTCTAGGTTGGTCATTCACATGCATTACACACACGCTCTAGGTTGGTCATTCACATGCATTACACACACGCTCTAGGTTGGTCATTCACATGCATTACATACACGCTCTAGGTTGGTCATTCACATGCATTACACACACGCTCTAGGTTGTTCATTCACATGCATTACACACACGCTCTAGGTTGGTCATTCACATTCTTGCAAATGGTCTAGAGGTCACTCTTTTGTTCACTGACATGCTTGCAAACTCTAGCTTACTCTTTTGATCGTTCACATGCTTGCTTACGCTATAAGTCACCATCCTTTGCTTACTCATCTGGGCTCTAGTTCTCAAGTCACTTTTTTGCTCACTCACTCACATGCTGGTGAACTCTTTAGGGGTTACTCTTTTGGTTATTCACTTTATTTTATTTTATTTCATACCGGACAAAGCGGCGGTGCGAAGAATTTGCGTACGCCAATGATCTCGAATCATGTCTTTTGGTCCGAATTTCGGACATTGGCAGAGTCAATATTTAACGAAATTTGCAGTAACATTGTATTGTATTGTATATACAATATAATTTGTCATCGAAGAGAAAAGTAAAATTGACAAGTAATCGGACTGCGCTGCAACCACGAATTTGGTCATTCATTGACCTAGTCTCTCACTAGTCCTTCTCTTTCTGGACATAGGCAGATTTATGGTTGGCTATACAAGTTTTGCTGCCCTTGTTCTTGGCCACCCATTCCTCAAATTTGCCACCCCTCTGAACTTACTTGCTCTGGGATAAAGTCCGCTCACCCCCCTCCCGGTAAATACACCACTGTCCATAAGAAGCAAAATAAAGGAGTTTACAGCATAGCTGTTCATATAAAATGTAACCGTTGATCTTTGAGAATCCTTAAATATATATATATATAACACTGTTTTTCCTGCCTACACTGCTGCAGCTATTTTATTATTATTATTGTTATTGTTATTCTCCGAACAACTGAAATGGAGCAGCAGCCATGAAGAAAAGGCGTCCGGGTAAATAAAATAAGAATAAAAGTGAAAAATATCCGCTGACTCTCTATACGTAATATTTCTTTTCTTGTGGCAAAAAGAAAGAGCATCCAGGAAGCGATAAGGTGCAAGTTTTCGTGGTTCTGTGCAAGATTGATCCTTACCTTCGTGTATTGAATAGCCTCTGGTTACGTTATATACACACTTTTTTTTTTATTCATTTATAAATATAATTCTCTATAAATGGAACCAACTCCTTCTCTATGTATTGTCCTCCGCGCTATTTTATTCTTCCCGTGGGAATGGTGTGTTATTAGAGTAGGCCTACTATACTGATACGAAATGGTTTTGATATGTATTCAGTGTAATTGCACATTTTTAAGAATATTTTCTACCAAACATTTTGTTTGAAATAAGTTCTGTATGAAAATAAATTCCTACGTCGACGTAGTGGTCGTGAATTTTGATCCGTGGCGAAATTTATGAAGTATGGTCTGTTTGAGGACAAAAAAAATGGCAGCGGTTGACAAATCGAAAACAAAGAGTTAGGTGACAGCCAAATTGCTTTGGAGAGAAGCATTGATTTTTTTTCTCCTGTAAAACCAGCTCCAAATACTGTAGTATAACAATGTTTCCTCCTTCCCCCCGACTTTTCTGGGGGCTTAATGACCCCTTCGGATGTTGGAAGAGAGGCATTATTATGACATCCAAAAATTTAACAAACAAATGCAGAAAATTTTAGGTGCCAATACCGATTTTCTAGCCCTCATGTTGACCTGGTGCCTGGGATTTTTCAAATCCCGGATAATCGGATGGTAAAGCTACAGTAGCTTCGGGTCTAAAAAGTGTTTCAAAAGTGCGTTAACTAGATCTTCAAGGTGGATTAAAAGTTTACAATTTCGAGAAGTGAGAAAATTGAGTGAAACAAAAACATAGTGATAACCAAGAAAGAGTTTGAAGTAACTCACTTAATCGGGATCTAAAATCCCGATTAAGTGAGTTACTAAATCCCGTTCTAAAATCCCGATTCTATTCATCAATCCGACCACGAAAAATTACATAACTCCCACTAAATGTCCAGGGCCGTAACTAGAGGGGGGGGGGGAACAACTTCATCGGGCGGAAAAATTTAGTGGGCGGAAGTTTTAGGTGGGAACAAAGAACGGTTGTAAAATTATATGATTTTAAAGGTGTGGGGGCTGCAAAATAATGTTTGCCCGGGTTTCAAAAATCCTAGTTACGACCCTGCCACAATGTATCTGTTATCCAATGACCCAAGAAACAAGTCCTGCTGCCACCCTTTAGATAACTGATACCAATTTTATATTCGATAAGGCGATGGAAGAGCATCTGACGGAAGAAATCTACATGTTGTGGCACCACTTCGCGACACTTTTTTTTTATATCTCATGCGGCCACGTACTTTTTCTTGGACCACGAAATTATAGCTATTATTAAAGACTCTCGCTTTTCTTTCCACTTAATTGCATCTCTTCGTGTAAAAGGAAAGACGATGATAATTTCAGATCTTTTCCATCATCCTTCGCGTATCACAATTACATTATTATTATATTGGAAGGGGCCCCGGAGTGACAATTCCGAAACTATTTTTTTTTTTTTGCCGTCATCCCCATCATGCGTTTGCGATAGTTATTACGACGACAATCATGTGATGTATCGAAGACCCCCTTAAGGTCAGAATCGATTTATTTACTTATTAATTGATAGTCGCCTCACGCGTCTATACTAATATTCTCAGGATTCGTTTTTTTCTTTCTCTTTAGTACGTTTGTTTCTATGAGTGTATGCTTGGAACGTGCACTGAATTCATCCACCAAGGACAACACACACACACACACACCAAAGGAAAAAGAGTTCTGCCAAAAAAAAAATTTTTCTTTTCCCCCTATCCCTGCCTTTATTTATTGCTTTTACCACATGCATACTAAAATAGCTTTAATTCCAGTAATTATTTCAATGGCGAGTGAGAGGATTGGGAAGACTCCCATTTTTTTGAGATTTGTACCCAATAGCGGAAAATGATGCCAAAATATAAAGAAATAAATAAGGTCCTGCCAGATTCGAACTAGAAAATCACTGGTTGGTGTGTCGAGTCACTTATAACTTATAGGATCGATTGAAAAAGGGATAGTATGTATTCTTACGTGTGTTGAAAGTGTGCGAATGGCATCGTTTTTAGTGGCTGACAAACGGGTGTTAGTTGTCGGAACTGCACCAGCTTCATTATATCGCATTTTTTGGTCTGTCTTTCCTACCGGAATGATGATGATCATCGTTATTGGGATGATTGATGGCAGTTTTCTCGGGTACGAATAAATATTGCAGATACATACTACAACGATGATTCTATGTGTTCTGTAGATTTATTCTCTTGTAATATTTCGTCATTGATTGCTTTTTTTCCCCCAGTTTGTGGTGAAACGAATTTATATTTTGCCTCTTGAAATTATTCATCCTGTATTTATATCCCTCCCTTTTTCCTTTTTATTGAATTACTTATTTTTCCGAGGTTTTAGATCCGACAATGGATGATGTTGAATTTTTCTGCTTTATGATTAGGATAACATTATTCCGTCTCAAATAACGTCAAATCTATTTAATGTTAAAGTCCAATCTATAAAGTCAAATAAAGCCAAGGTTTGAGATCTGAAACGGCAAAAGGATTCAGATAGAGTTATAAATACGGTGAGAACTCGATTTACGAGTTAATTTCGATGCTATAAAATTACTCGTATTTCAAAGAAAATCTTATAATTTGCGGCACCTGACTACCTACCTCCGAGGCGCTTTCTTATTTTTATGTAAAGCACAGTTTTTCTTACACAAGTGTGTTTTTAATTATAACTTACTCAGTTCTGGCGTTGCCTATAAGAGACTTAAGAAAAAACTTTATAAAAAATTCTACCTATCTAAATTAAAAGCTTACAGAAAGATCAGAATTAGTTCTAGTTATTTTAATAATATTTCGCTGCAATTTATTCATAATCATCTATCGATAGAAACTAATTTTAAGTGGTTTCACAATTAAAAATGACCGTTAAAAACGTAAAATTCAAAGTTTCTTTCCAAACTGAAGAGGATAATAATACACATCATATATATCATAGTATAAAATAATTCAACATTTAACAAATAATATAACATTCAACGGAAGTTTCGAAAATTTTTGATTTTCGTAAAATGAGCCTATTTTAGGATTTAGCTTTTTTCTTTGCAAGATCAAGACCTTTCAAGTTCGTAAAACTCGAGTTTTCTCTCGTAACTTAAAACATTTTTAGTACTTTTTTTCAGGCAACTTTTATTATTCTGAGGTTCATATATTTCCAACTCAAGAAATCATCTCAAAATCAATCAATAATATCGGAATCAATGGCATATTTAGATGTTGAAAAAAAAAAATTTACGTCGTTATTTAGCAACATGGCCTGATATTTTGTCCTCAGATTCGGTTTTTTGATGAATTGTAATCTTCCGTACACGAGTAGGTTTGTTGCATTATTTTATTGAACTTTCAAAGTTCAAACTTTCCTAAAGATAATTTCTGGGATTGAGCCGGAAGTACTAGAAACGACAAAAAAACGCGAAATCTCTATAAATGAACGTGAAATTTTTCTTCTCTGAAGGTGATGTATATTCCTTACATGACATACATATTCCAGAACAATGACATAAATTTCGAATTATCTTCTTATTTTAGTCATTTAATTCGAAAAGGCATCAGAGACGTTTAAAATCATTCAAAATTTTCCAATCAGTTTTAGAGTATTGGACGGCTATATTATTAGTAATCAAGTGGGACTAAATGACCATGAGATTTGAGTTGAAACATCAGCTAAAAGTTTCCCTTCTATTCTGTAAAGCTGGTGGGATTTATGGTAGCTCAGTATGAACAGTGTCAGTAAAGTTCCAGACCAAAACTGCAGATATAAGCCTATATAAGTGTCCGGACAACTATTAGTAGGATATGTTAGTTAAGGTCGCTGGGATCCACCAAGGAGATGAACAGAGAGCTCAAGAACAAAAAATGACAGCATATTCATGTGTTATTTTTTGTGAAATTATCACGAAGAGGAGAAGAAGAAAAAATTCCACCAAGAGGTGTTCGAGCAGCTGTTGTTAAGAGAAAAGAGCAAAGATGGAATCTTCTTCATCCATGTAGGGGGTAGAAAAAAAACCGTACACCATACGTTGATAAAACCAGATAAGCCCATCACCTTTTCATCCGCTAACGATATATTTACATGAGCCACGGGCATTTAAGGTACTATCATCTCTCTTGTTTTTTCATCCTTCTTCATAACCCTCCTCCCTTTTACAGAAAAAAACCACTCTTCATAAAATACTGATGATTCTTGGCTGCTGCTGCCTCAACCACCTCTATACCTCCACTCCTGGACAGTAGTGTGAGAACAGGCACTAACTAGGTGATAATGGACCTGAGAGAGCTTATAAGCCATTGCAAATAATATTCTTTCTTTCTTTTTTTTTTTTCTTCTCGCTCTCACCAGCGCCTTTGTCTAAACAGATAAGGTGGGTTTGGCCCATACGTCCACTCACAAAAATGATCTATTACACCTTTCATCAGAGGAGAGAGAGAGAGAGAGAGAGCCTCAACCTTTCCTCAGAGTCGACCCTCAAAGTCTGAACTCCCTCTACCAACACTTGCCAAGCCACCTCCTTGGATATGATGGTGCATAAAAGAAAATACCACAACGTTGTACGTACGCGAGGCACAAACTTTTTTTAATATGAGCAGGGTCTACAGTCTTGTATATTCTTCACCTCCCAGCCATTCCACCGTCCGATTTACTGGCTGCTCGCGCTTACTACTACTAGTGTACCACGAATCTCATACCAAAAAAAAAAAAGCCCGCCCCTCGCGAATCCGGCGCGAAGACTAGCAATTACCAACCGCAAGAAAAAACGAATTCATAAAAAAAAATATGTATATACATACAAGCTTCGTCAAGCCCATGGAGGTGGATAGATGATAACTAGCGAAGAAGGTCCACTTACCACCCCTGTTTCTTCACCTGTGAGCCTCTTGAAGGTATTTTTTCCTCCATCTTTCTCCTTCATGTTCACCTTTTTTTCTTGAATTTGAAAAAGACCCGGACACCACACAACGTCAAAAGTCTTGAACCAATACCAACCTCCAACTGTCTTTGCTAAGTCATGGTCATCTATCTTTGGAAGACCTGTTGTATTAAGCCTAGTCTAGAGAAAAAGAGAGGTTTGCTCCTGCTTGAATTTCAAGTGTGCATTCACACAATGATGGTGATGGTGATGCGATGCTCATCAGTCAATATCCATATGACCTTCCCTATATTCTTGAATATTTTTACCCTTACTGCTTAGATCCTATTGATATATTGTCTATCCACTACATATTCCCAATGATTAGTTTTGTACAGTGAAGCGATATAAAGTGCGAATTTTAACCTTTAACTTCGACTGTTTCGATTATGTCTGGAATGACTAAGGATAGGTGGTGAAATGTGAAAATTTGAAACAAACCCCCTATATATAGCTCTACCACCAGTGGTGTCACTGCTATAAAAGATCTAATACCCGAAATGTTGGAAAAGGTAAAAATTTAATTCACCATTTCCACCGTATACTTATAATTAGAGCCCAGAAATTCAGGCAAAATGCCATAAATGCCTTGTTTTGCCTTTTTGAAATTTTGCTGCCATAAATGCCTATTATAACATAGTTTTAAGTTTATTAGTGAATTTCAGAGGCAGTAATCTTCAAAAATTGAATATTTTGAATACTGAGAACAAAAGAATTGCTCTTTCTAAAATGTTCCAACTCTCAGTACTAATTATCATCACAAACCCCCCCCCCCCCTTCTTCCAGCCCTATTTAAACGCGAATGAAATGATCTCAGAGATAGGGAACTTTTATTGGTGTTGCCATGCATTAACTTTGTGTTCAGCGGATGATGTTAGACGGGAATGATTTTGTATCAGGCATTGGACTGCATTGTATATGCATAGCTGACCGATGACTGTCTCAAGAGGTCATCAGTTGACGTCTGATGTCACTGTTAATGTCTTACACAAGACAGAGCTCTGTGGCTCATATTATTTTGATTTTGGTTACACCACAAATGCATTGCAAACAACCATGACTATTTATTTTACATACATAGTTAGTATTCGATTAAATTGACCACAGTCGCCATCGGAAGTGTACGATAGATGGGACCACATATGGCAACGCGCTTGAAGGAGTCCCGCATATGTGGCAACTCTCAGAAAATTAAAAAATTTAATTTTTTTTTACAATAGAGCAATGTTGCAACTAGTTTTAAAAATGGTAATGATTATTCCAAATAATGCAACAAATACAAATGAACGAGAATCATTCGCAACTCGAAGGAGAGCCACAGAACATTTTCTCTTTTGACCCCGCGTCTAGTAATCCTGAGGGTCTACTGACATTTTATTTTCGGCTTGAAATCAATTTGACTTCGCGTGCGCGCGATAATAATGCAGTTATTAGAAATTATAATTTAAACAGTAGATGGATTAAGTGCAACCAATTTTTCAGCTAGTTTGTGTGTGTGTGGACCCTTTTATTACCTTAGTTTTTAGTTATTTTTTTCTTATTTTCATAAATTATAAATGCCTTTTTTAGTGCCTATTTCAGGCATTTTTAGTGCTTTGAACTTTTTCTGACGGGTAGGACGTATTTGGGATCCGATATACATACAGTGGAACCCAAATTTAGCGCCGGAATCACCTAAAATCAACTAAAAATCCACAGTATACGTGGTTTTATGCACAATTGCAGTATTTGTCATTGCTAACTCAAGACTCTACCAGACATGGCTCACAGCTCGCGAAACATTTGGCATAGTATTATCTTTCGCCCATCAAACGGATGTTTTTCATTTCTGTGCCTGAAATCCTATTATAATTAAAGAAGGAAAAAAATGTACATATGGCAGTAAAAGCAAAGAAAGACAGACTCTCTCCATAGGAAGGGAATGTTATGATCCATTAGCATTTTTTGATCATTTCTGTTACCTCGGTCCATTTTTTTTCCGCCTTTTTCTCGCAGCTGACGCTCCTTCGAGGAGATGCCACGACCCCCAATGAGGTCAGCTCTTAAAAGAATATATTACACACATCTCATCATTCCATCCTTGTTGTGGTTAGTTATACAGCCGTGTAAATTCTCATACGCATTTGTGGGTATTTGTAATACGTTGTTGACATGATAACCTTCTCCACCCGGCATTTCACTTATATGCGAGAAGAATGCCCACAACCTACCCCGATGGAAAGTTATTCCCCCATCTTTCCATTTAGAGATTAGCAAAAGTTGTTTGTTTTTTCAGTTATTGACTGGCATAATCGATCGTTTTATGATCGATTGGGGAAGCGGAATCCAAGAGATCGACGCCTTTTTGCTCCTTTGCCCAGTCTCGCAAGTTTTAAGTATTATTCAAACTTAAATTAAAGCATGAATGAGAGAATGAAACTGAAGCTGAATGAAGAAGAAAACAGAATCTTGGAATACTCAGTTATCAACTTATGGCAAGTGTATCTCCTGGAAGAAGAGTCCGACTTTGACTTGGTGGGGATCCCTGAATAAAATAAACATTTGGTTCATAGACCAAAAAAATTAACATGGTTATATTATATCTATGGGTTACCTCGATTAGGGTAAAATATTTTTGGTTAGCTTAGTGGTAACAAAAGTGTTTTTTTTTTGTTTGTTGTTTTGTAGTGGAACAGTGAAAGGCAAAAGGGGGGGGGGAGACACCTGAGAATATTATTTCTTCTCTGGAAAAAGTGTATGTAAAAAATAAGTTTGGAAGACAGCTGAGTGAATGTATTTGGATTTGGGGCCCCCCATAATTATGAGACACTGGGCAAAGGCCCACTTACCCATGAATAAATCAGGCCCAGCCTGTATGGTTATATTATATACTACGTAGTAGTAAACGTTATAGTACGTAGTGAGCAGTTTGGAGTTACGTGAAGAATAATAACTAATTGCTGGAGAAAAAGTTACTAAATTGTTAGTCTGGGATTACGGTACAGTGAACGGAGGGGCACACATTTCCAAAGGGAACTATGATACAAAAAAGTATTCTGCTGAAAGAATTAGTACGCCAAATAGAAAAGAGCCCTCTAAGTAAGCCTTAGATTAGGAGCCCCGTAGAAAAGCTGGAGATCCACTCCAGAATGTGGATGTCCTGCTTGAGTATATGTAAATTGAGTGTCATATGTGTCGTAATTATCTCCTATAACATTCGCTATAATATGTGTATTCTTGATTTTTAAATAACTTTATTTCGTTTTTTTTCCCCCCTAATTGTATAGTCAGCGGCTAGGCGAGCTGGTACGAGCTGTGCGAACTGCAAAACGACTACGACCACGTTGTGGAGACGAAACCAGAATGGCGAACCGGTGTGCAATGCGTGTGGACTTTATTACAAGCTTCATAATGTAAGTACAATTCGAAAAAATAATAATCAAACTGATTTTCTGATCATGGAAGGGGAAAAATCATTCGTCAATAATATACCAGCTAATTGTGTCAATTATAATGATATAGAAGCCGATATTTCGGCCAGGTTTGGAATGGATATCTGTCCACAGGAAAAGTTTTTTTTCTCTAGATTTTGTTCATTCGTTCATTATTCGTGATGGTGAGTAGTAAGTAAACAGTCGGACCTCAGTATAACATCACCCGAACGTGTTATATACGCTTGGTGCTCGATTAAAAATTCCACCATAAGCGGGAGAATGTAAGAACGCGTAAACCCAGTTTTTGCTAATCAATAGGGGCAGGAAACATTAAAAACTGACGTTAAAAATAATAGGCGTTTCACCAATGCCTGATTGTATTAGATCAGCGTTTACCAAAGTGGGAAATATCGCCTTCCTGGGGGGACGATGAAGGATCCAAAGGGGTGGTAGAAACTTTAGGTTTTGTATAGGATCCTATGGGATCGCTTGAGTTGGGGGGGGGGGGGATGAGAAGAAAAGATAAATTTTTAGAAGTTGTGGGGGGGGGGGGGTTGGGTGATGGATCAAAAATTCTGAGAGCTTTTCAAAGGTACATGACTAAGTTGATGAGATGTATCTTTTAAGCCTTTATCGCAATTTATTGAAAATTTGAATATTTTTACAGGGCGTTCAAGTTGTTTGATCGAAAATTGCTTTTTAGTACTTGATGTTATACGGTAAATTCTTTTCCTAAAGAATCTAACGTCTATGGAGAAAATGCTTCACGTTCGACGTTTTCGTGAAATTTATGATCCGGGGATTACAGCCTAAACCTCCAAAATATGTAGATCGGAATTGATAACGTGTTGGACAATATCTTGAAGGTCTAATACCAGGTAAGATCTCAGGAAAATCACTTGGCCCGGGAGCCCATGATGCTCTCGAGACGGCCCTGCCCATACCAGAAATTTTCAGTTATCAAATCTTCCGTTTCTAGGGTCTACTCGTATTAAACCGTAATTTGATATTACGCCAAACTCGTTACAGCACCAGAATTCCGTGAAAGGAAATAGTGGCGTTGTGAAAATCGGGGTTCGACTATACATTCACTAAGATACAAATTCCGACACTGGCGTGAAATAATGTTTCATGAAGCGCTAAAAAAAAAGGCGAAAAATTGATAACTTGCCTCCTAACAATCATTATACACTATAATCGATTTGGTATTTTACCTTCTCACCTCCAAATACAAATGTTTGAACATGAGGTGGGGGGGGGGGGGAAATAACAAGAAATGAATGATCATAGGTTTTCGGCAAAACGGAGTAGCAAGTGAGCAAGCATTACAGAAGTTATACCCAGGTTGTACATGGGAAAAGGGGGAAGGGGGAGTCAAAAGATTACACATGGAGGAAGGTAATAGTCGGGAAAGAAGAGGAGGGAGGGAAAAACAAATACAATCTGCCCACTCAATTTCAACGCAAGTTTACAAGGCAAACACCGAAAATCGGGATGAGATTTGTGTCTCGGGGTGGAGAACAGACTAAATTGCTATGAGAAGGGCTAAATTGAGGGCTCAACATACATATATACTGTGGTATATGTAGGGGAAAGAGACAAAGCTGAAACTCCTCTCCCCCCCCCCAGACGAGGGGGGACCTAAAAAAAAAATAATTTTTCCTCCCTTTCTCGCTGAAGTTATTATCAAGGTGTTGCAAACATTGGCTTCGTAGCTTGCTTGAATGTTTAATGTACGTTGGCATGTTGGCGACTTACATAATAATAATAAAATAAATTGCGAAATTACAGTCAAACTCGATTGTTACGACGTCGGTTTTTAATGACACCTCTGCTATAACGTCAGTAACTGGTATAGTCTGGCCTGATTCCATAGACTAAAGATATACTATTATTACTCTATATTATTATTACGCTACTATTATTACTCTATGCCTGATTCCCATAGAGACGGGGTGCAACAAAGTCCAGCCCGTGGGCCAAATGCGGCCTGCAAAGGGAACCCCATCCGGCTCTTGAAAGGTGTTCCGGTAGAACAGTGTGAACACACAAGATAAATACCTAAGCTGACCATATTTCCTTAATATAACTAAAGGGAAATCGGGATCGATATGGGATATCGTTAATTATTCGTTACCGGAAAAGAATTCTTAAGTGCAAGTCAAGTTGCCAATTATAGCCAAAAATACTTGAAGGCAATCAAAGCTGTCACTACAGATAAAAAATTGAGTTCAAATTTGAAGAAAGTAATCAATTACAGCCAACCGAATTGTTCTCTAAAGCCCAAAAGTTGCTAATTATAGAAAAAAAACTGTTGAAGATGCCGATTGAAGCAAAAAAAAAAATGCCAAAATGAGAAGAAAGTATAAATAGTATTCATCTCATACATACGCATATTCAATTTTTCCCGCTAAATACATTTAAAATCACTGCAGAATTGCTGTAGTGCTATATTTTTCGCCGAGGTTTATTTATAAGCGATATTTGTGCTTATATCGTTTCTGATAAAATTTTTGGCAAGAACTGGCAAATTTTCGATCCCAATTTCCCCGTATTTTTCGTGATCAAATATGGTCAACTTAATCATAATAAAATGGCAATTTAATGCATTTATTTAATTGCAAATAAGGCTCTTCAAAAAAAGGTCTTCAAAAAAAAAGTCGACCTCCGTCGTAACGACATCTCGGCGATAACGTCGAAATTTCCCGCAATCTGCGATGCCGTTATAACTGAGTTTGGCTGCATAATATTTCCATGCATACAAAAAAATTACTTGAGAAAATTTCAATCATTGGTCTTCTGTCTTCACATGAATCATTTCATTTCGAATCTAATCTATCTGATCGCATTTCAGAGATTGATATTTGATGAATCTCTTCTCATCGCGATCAATCGATTCATCTTTGTCATTAAAAACATGAAAGAAAAAATGAGTGAAAAAATATAGATTTAAAAAAAAAAGGACCATCACATACACATAAATGGCATTGAGGAACCTGGTTATCATGATTATCACGTTATCATGTCAGAGTTCCATTTTCTGCGGCGATTATCATCATCAACCTCTGATGTTACGATTGTCTCGATTGATGCCTGTGTGTGTGTCTTCTTGGGTTTCTTCTAATTTGATCTCTGCGGAGATTAGTTTGACCTTGTCATTACATGCCATTATCATGTTGCGAACTTCTTCATAGGCGAAGGAAAAAAAAAAGAACATTCGTTTTAATTCGACTTGATGGATTCATTGCATCGCCAATCCTATTATGACATACATTCACGTTAAAGTCATACTTATTATCATTATTATCATACATATCTGTTATAAAATTACTGATGATTTGATGACAAAGGAATACTGTATTAACATTCTTCTATCTGAATCAGATGTAGGAATTCTGGGCCACAGACTAGGGTGAGTGAAAAAAGTGTCGTAGGGTTTCCAGTGACCTGAAAAGTCAGTGAAAATTTATAATACTTGGAAAAGTCAGGGAAAAATTTTGCACAGGGGAAAAACTTCCTCGAAAAACATTTGGTTTTGAATCGTGTTTCAAATTTCAAGAATTTTGGGTCTGGAGGCCCCTTGCTGTAGGATGTAGGGGCTCATGATCGACCTTATTTATAAAATTTTTAAATTTAATTTTAAAATTAAAAAAAATCCATTGAGTAAAAAGGATCACATTTCTGGATGGTGGGGACTGAATAAGGCAATGAGGGTCACATGAATAAACTATGGCCCAAAAGAGGGCCATGAACGAAAAAGCACACTCAGCAACACTTTCCACAACAGATATTGTGGGAAGCCGTAAAATCATTCACGGACCGGGCCGCAAATACGGTAAACAAATCCCAGTCATATAAGATGAAATAGTATCTTATATACGAAAAAGCTCCTAAAAGGGGTTCCCCCCCCCCCCCCCACCAGGCAAGGGCCCCACGGCACTCGCCATTTTACACGGAACTAATTCCAACTCAATTTTTTTTTTCTTTGCTCTCGTCCATTTCGGAATCGTTTGTTTAGCCTTTGTATATATAAACGTATAAAAAGGAGGCTCACTCTATCTTCTTTCAACGAAATGAGTTTTGGGAGGTTTTTAGTGAAGTTTCGCCACCTCAACGCCATGTTGACGTGTAACCCTGTTACAGAGCGGTAATTATTTGCTGGAGACTTCATAAATCAGGGTCTCCCCCCCCCCCCTCCCCATAATTTTTTCTTTCGTTTTCTTTAAGCGCTGAGCAGATGTTGGAGGATAGTTGTTCAAGAAGGAGAGGAGAGAGAACGAGGATAGTGTGTGTCTACATTTTCTTGACGGGTGTTAGTTCTGGTGTGTATGTGTGGAGGAGAAAAATGCTCACATACATACACAGATAGGTATGATCCGCTATATAAACGATTTCAGATATGGAGGCGGGGGTATGTGAAGCAAAAGTATGAAGAGAATATTTGGAAAGGTGGGCATGATGAATTTCCCCCCCCCCCCTTGTCTATAATGTTTCGGGTCAATGCAGAATCACCTTTAGGATAGCTTTACCTGTCCCATCTCAGGTGTAGAAATAAGCGCTTCGTAAGGCAGTTACTTATATACACTGCACGTTGCGGGGGTCCTACGAAAGGGGCGTATTGTATGCATGTATGTACTACTTACTACCTGCGTGTTAACGACGCCTCGGTAACTAGGAAAATACACTCTATCCAGTGCTTGGTTAAGACAGAAAAAAGACATGGTTGATGTGGGTCCGATATCATGTACGAAGAGATCGAGGTGTAGCAATTTTAGGGGAAGGTCTCAAACTTCACATTTAATAAGTTCCAGATTTGCCATTTTCCATCAATTTATGGAAAATAATAGAGCAATAAAAATAACTGGTGACCATAATACCTTTTTAATATATGTTGCGATGTTTTTAAATTCAATGTAATAGTATTGTGTTACTATTTATAGCTATAAAATTAACACAATCCAGATTTTCCCAACGATTTTATTTCCGAGTTCACCTCGGCATAGTATTCAGAAAAGGTCTACGCATGTATTTCCTCGATACAGTGAAACCTCTCTGCAATGATATTTTTTCAAGTCTTGTTTGGAAATGTCTATAATTTAATGTTAAAAAGCTACCTGTAGATATAATGATAATCTTTCTTTACAACGAAATTTTTTTTGGTCCGCAGCGTATCCTTATATTGACATTTCATTCTTTATTCGAATTATTAGCCGCAAGTGCTTCTCACCTCATTTTCTTCTCAAGTCGTCTTTATTTATATAGCAGAACCCTTCAACTTATGCTCATGTAGCTATGTAGCTACATAAGATGTAGCTACTATGTGAGCTACATGCTAACATGTAGCTCACGACCACCGTGGTGCTCATTGAAGCACGCAAGAGTGTCCAATGCTGACATCTGATTTCATCAAGATACAGTATTTCTCTCGACTTCTGCAAAATTCTTCCATTTTTTGCTAAATATATTTCTGTTCAGGATTAAGTATTATAATTCGAATTATTTTATTCCTTGACAGCCGAAAACGATGGTCGAACGACTGGTCTAGTCACTCTAGTCATTGATGATGCTCGCTATTCATAAAAAAGTTTGAAGACCCTTTTATATATCAGGGGTTTAGAGCACAAGCGATGTTTATCGCGTATATAGTAGGCTACTTAACATTGCACCCTTCGACTCCCTCATATATATTGTCAAGATTGCAAAGACTAAAATTTGTGAATTGTAGATTATGCCTTTTTTTTACATTTTTACTTTTTTTATCGTTCCTACTGGACGTGTATTTTTTTATACGGGGGTGTAATCCAAAATATTTTGTATCTGCGTATAAAAAAAAATGCAACGCTCAGATATCAAATATATACGAAACATGTACGAAACATGTACGAACCAGAGAACTATATATGTGTATATATATATTTATTTATTTATTTAAATACAGTATAACCTCGATAACTCGACTACCCGGATAACTCGACTTATTATCGATATTATTTTCATGGTTGGAATAATACTAAATTCAACAGGGAGAAACCTCTTTAACTCGACACAAGATAGGAAAACCCCGCGTAAGTCGACTATGATTCGCATTGTGTTATCACAGCTAATTTTTCGATTTTGTCATTTGTTGGTCATTCAGACCAACCGACATGTAGATACCTACTTCATCACACAATCAATTTTTTAAGAAGCTAAGAAACTAAGTTTTTTTTTTTTTTAATCGAAATTTTTAAGTTAAAAAAACAATAAAGTTTTCCTAACTCTCTGAAATCGCACTGCACTGCTCTTCTAAAATAACATATATTTCGATAAGCTTATGCTTTTTTTCACCGTAATTCGAGATTATTCGGAAACTTTTCGTAGAAAATTACAAATAATTTTTTTTGTTAATTTTTTCATAATGGAATCTAATTGTTCAACTGTATATATAAGTACACGTGAATGACATAAATTATGTTTAAAAATTTGGAGAATGAGATCAAACGAAACCTCGCTAGCTTGATATCCGCTGAAGTCGACATGCCATCGACTTTTGGGATGTCGCGTTATAACGAGGTTTTTTTACTGCAATTTTCATTTTTATGTGTATTCAGACACTGATCTGATTGCATGACGAATTTTTTTTTTTATCCTAAGTTTAAAAAAATAATGTCCCTGCTATTACACCCATATCTGCACGCTATTGTCTATGCTATCTTTGACGATGAGGAACTAATAATAATCGCGTAGTGCCGAATCCAGGCTGTAGTTGGGATGGCTGTATCTTCACTTGAATGTTTTACATAAATCGCTTGAGAACAATGAATTTTTAGTCCAGTATATGAGACAACTGCTTTAACATTTTCATTTCGTCTACGGAGTTGAAAACATTAGCTCGAAACTATAAAACTATTTGCGTAAATAACTAGCCCTATCTGTTTAACTTGTATGGGAACATGTAGATGCATACTTCACCGCAGTGTTTCTCAACCTGAGGCCATATTGAGCCCATTGCGGTCCTGAGATGTTCTGAATGGGCCACGAATGAAAATCAGATGGAAGGGAGACACGACAAGTGGCGAAGGGGGGTCCGCAGCGGACTGTGAAGAAATGAAGCTTCCAAGTTAAATACGGTGGGCTGACATTACTTTCAGAATCTAGCAGAGTTGTCCAAGGCAACCTTAATCCATGTGATGTTCATAGCCCTGGGCTTAATGTCCATAGCGCCTGCATGATGAGATCTGGTGATAGGATTTTCGAGTATAAGTATGCAAATATGTAAACTGTTACTCAGCTAAGTATCGGGGCCTGAGAACATCACTCTGCCTGAGGACCCATGATGTAGAGACTGCCATGCGTAGAATCCCACGTGAAAGAAGCTTATTGAACTCTAGCCCAGGATAGGCACGGATCAACGGTGAGGATCCATCGGGTCGAGAGGACTGATTTATTGCATAGGTGCCTTGGATCATTCCGTATTTTACAGAGCCCTATTTTCCCATATAATTCGCTAATTGGGTGGGATGGAAAGTTGATTCGTGCTTAGAGTTCCACAGATCGACCGTATTTATGAATTTTTTTTTCATAAATTTAGTTCTGACTGAATTCAATTCAATAAGTAGAACAAGTCTCAGAGATGAGGATGGGGGCCGTGGATAATTCTGGGGTGCCACGAGAAGAAAATATGGTCCGAAGGGGGGCCACGGGCTGAAACACGATGAGAAACACTGCACTGCTGCATCGCACAATCAATTTGTATGTCCCCTCTCTCTCTCTCTACACATATTTTGGCAATTTCATTTATTTCTCGGATTTTTACAATTTCTCAGATCAATAACGTTTTCCAGAGCTTCCTTGCTAAAGCCCGAGAGTAGCTGCTACACGTAGTAGCATAGTTCTCATACGAAGATTGTAAAGAAAGATAGAGAGAGCGATGGGAGATGTTGAGGTCGCTTATGCGATGCCGTCGTTGACTCTGAAGGCGAGCCGGTTGCAGATAGCGGCTTGCCTTCAGCGGGTTTGCGGCAACTGGCTTACGATTCCGATCGCGAAGCGGGGCATAACTTTTGAGAGTAACAGAAATTAGCATTTTTTCTAGTAATTATAAAAAAATTCACTGTTTTATAAGTATTTCCGATTTTTAATTGTGTATTTATCGGGTTATTTGTCTTTAACAAAATTTTGCACTATTCATTCGATAAGTATAAAACAATTTCCTGATGTTTTTACTTTTGCGGCACTTTTGGGACTATGATTAGCATTTCAAACATCCTGCGAATCACCTCAGTGCTCGCCGGTCACAGAAATCAATATCTACCAATTTTTAATTCAATTTCATCCTAAGATGCCTTTTAGGTGCCCTAAAGTGTTTTTAACGCTGTTAAATTGCCTTAATCGTCGAGGAGTGCCTTTCGTCACACAAAACTGGTTGAAAATCTTTTTTTTTTAGAATACTGAAGATTTTAGGGAAAAACATTGTTTGGACGAAAAAATTTAAATTTCAATTCTAATGTTCATTATCAATAAAATAAATAAATAAATAAAGCTTGAATATGAATTATTTAAAAAAAATCCAGTCAAGTTTTGAAATTAAAAATATTTTACTTTTTACATACATTTTCATGAGACAACGGTAAAAAAAAAGTGGTTATTAAAATACTGTATTTTTCAATTTGCGCACATCATATTGACTTAATGCAGATTCCCAAATTTTTTACGTTAGATCACAATTAAGAATGAAATTAGAATCACAAATGTCTAGCGTCACCGAAAATTGTCATTGACGAATCAGTCCTTTTTACTACTTACCAAAAAAAAATTGTAGAATTTCGGTTCTGACACACTATGTGCAACACTAGCGTGTAAAATAAATAAACCTAATCAGGGCCGTAAGTAGGGTTTTTGCCGGCCGGGGCAAACATGATTTTGTCGTCTCCACGCCCCCCCCCCCACCTCAATTATGAATTCGATGATTTTATAATGGTGTTCATTGTTTCCACTTGAATTTCGCCTCCCGGGACAATTGCTTCCTCTGCCCTCCTCTAGTTCCGGCACTGACCCTAGTTGATAACACAAATACGAGTCCACAACAGGCAAAATGTCCAACGAGGTGGCTGAGAAAAGGATGCCCATAACAAATATGGATGTCATATATTTTTAAAAAATACGGCAACCCCCCCAATTAAAAAGTCCGAGATACACTGTATATTCAAAAAAGAACTCAACAAAAAGTTAATTACAGAGTTTTTCTTAAAACGTTGTAGTTATTCATAACTGTTATAACAAACATCCATCAGGCGAAACAAAATTTCATTTATTATACCCGATCTAATAAGAGAACTTTCCATAGTAGGAGTGCACAATCTTTTCAGACCGCGAGCCAGATGTGCTATATTTCTGCTGCTCGTGGGCTGAAAACATAAATGTATAAGTGACCGAATGACTTTGTATCTTACGAAACATCCCCATAATATTTTGGCCATCCCACTTTTTTCCATAAAATGACTCACATTCTTATATTTTAAATGAATCTATAGAATAGTTCTAATAAAATATTATTTTAACTATTTACTTTTTTTTTTTTGAATGTTTATTCTTTGCTTAAATCAGAATCGAGATTAATTTCATTACTTTAAAAATCATATTATGTACTTATGATTCCAAAAATTGTCATATAATTATTATATAGATCATATAAATATATCCATCTTGCATTTTGTCAAACATATACGTGTTTTGGTGAATTACATTTTTATCCACTGCGACTTGCAATAGCCCTCTATTTCCCGTCATTGAAAATTTTTCAGCAATTTTAACGATAATTGGCAACTTTACTTACCTTTGATGTTAGAAAAAAAAATGAGTTCACGGCGATAATTGTCGGCGTACCATACGGATCCCAATTTCCCGTATATTTTATGAAGAAAATGTGGTCAGCCTTTTACTGGAACACCTTCCACGGGCTGCGCACCCCTGTCCTGTAAGATGGGACAAAAAATTTCGTTCGGCGGCAGTGGTTGTTTATAGCAGTGGTTTCCAACCTATTCTCCGCGTGCACTTCCCAGGTGCTCCGTGACAAGGAAAATAAAATAAATCGGCAATGTCAGGATATAAATGAAAGGAGAACAAAGGGGCTCTTACATAGAAATTGATTTCAAACATCGAATCAAAAATGCCGGAAACCAATTGATTCATTACATTTTACAATGTTTAAGTAAAAATAAAAATACAACTAATATGTCCTCCCTGTTATCCGATGATTATAATTTTCCTCCTCTTGATCTGGTAAGTGCTGGAATAATGGCACATTAATGGCAAACACAAATCCGGAAAATATATTGCGGTACCACAGGCTGGTCTCCTGACCCTATTGTGTCATGGCACCCTATTTTCACCAGCTTTTAACGAATCAATTCCCTTTTCATTTTCTTCTATTGTTCAATCGGGAAAAAGTATTTTATATATAGCTTCTCCAAGAAGTATAATGTTTCACACACCAATAAAAAACACAAAGATACACCATTTGCAACTGTTTGTTGGGTTTTTAGGGCTTATCTTGAAATTCATTGTCCTCCTATCACGCAAATATTTCAAGGCTGCGTATATACAATAAGAGTTTTTTTTTTTTTCTACCAAAAGAGTTTTTGGTTATGTACCTAGAAATGCATGCAGGGCCTTAAATACTAATTCTCCGAGCCACACCAACTCATGTTCTTAGAAGCAATAAGAATGGGCTCTCTGTAGGGCACGCGACAGTCTGTCTCCAAGCAAAAAATATTGTTGAAAACAAGGCAAATCATCAGGGGATTCCTTCCCGGTCTCTTGATTGACTCGTCCTGCTTGCCATAGGGGGAGGATGGCATCGAGTCAGGGTGTCGCAACCAGTGAAATGCTCATTGTCCACCATCCAGACAGACTGTCGCGCCTTCTTGACCACACATCAATAGGAAGAAGAACCCTCTACAGTCACGCAGTGTCCATCTCGTCTCTGAATGTCCGGAAGGAGTCAAAATATACGTCTTTGCAGTTGGCAGGGGGATGAAGGGGGTTGGTAGGAGCTGTTCCATTCAGCTTTTCACAACTTTATTCCTATTCTGACCCCCCCAACTATTCTCCACAGTGGTCTCTCACTCCCCTGTGCTTCTGGGAAGTGTTCCTCGCTGAAGTCATCGGGCGCCTGCTGACTGGACGCCACTTCACCTGCAGCAAGAAGTTTACTGATAAGACGTTGGGGGGGGGGGGGGATTTTCCTGGAAACTATTCACAATGGGACTTATAAAGTATTTAGGGGCAATTATATGTACTTAAAAATGCCTAATACGATTTTTTTTTCTCTTTGAAACGAATCGCCCAGTTTTCCATCAGTGATAATAAAGAAGCCCCTTATTTCCTTCAAAATATGTACTGTATATATATACAGCCGGTCCCGCTTGTAACGTTCCCATTTAGAAAATTTTCCCGCTTAGTACGACTTATTTCCGTAGTTCCAACTCTAAGCAATCCTCATCAAGATTTCCCGTTTTAAAGCGTTGTTCCGCTTACAACGTTTTTTATGATAGTTTTTTCAAAAACGTAATAAGCGAGATCTACTGTATATTAGCTGCAAATAACTAATAGGAAGACTACTTAATTAAGGCTCTCGAATCCTGAATTCGAACCGCCGCCGCCCGCCCCCCCCCCCTCCTGAAGCTAGGATCTAAGTCGAGTCCGTCCCTCAAGCCACTATTTTCAAGGACTTTATAAGCATCAAAAACCAAAATAATACGATCACAGTATTTGTTATTTGAATCAATAATCAGCTGAACAGCTTACATAATGTTTATTATTATTTATTAATACAAAAATACAAATCACAGAATATTAAGTTAAATATTAAACCATGTGTTTAATTAATGTATTAATTTATTGGATCTCAGTCAGAAATCCCCCATGGGAGGGAGGGCTGTGCATAGCCTAAACATCTGGCAGCATGGCCCGTAGACTATGATCTTAGGCGGTCTTCCTAAATCAGACTGTTCACGGGCCCCCATATAGTGAATTTCTAGTGTGGAAAAAAATTATTTTTGCCCTAGTATCCAGTGCTGGAGCCCTGTCAGTCCCAACCTTGTGGAGGCCATGGGGGCTATGAATGGAATTGATGTAAATTTTCAATATGTCTGAACAACCTTAGATACATAGGCGGTATATACCCTCCACCCCGCTGTTTGGAATATTATCATAGATAGGAGGGTGGAAGTGAAAAACGCCCTTTTCCCCTTCCCCATTTGAAAAGTCTACATCCACTTATTCTCAGATATTGAAATAACCTTACTGCGGATTGAAATATTCTTACTCCGGAACTTGATGCGATCACCATTACATTGACCAGCCATTATATTATGTATAATATCTCTCCCCCGACAGTCATATACCGACGAGTCCGGAACGGATTATTGTCGTCAGCGCAGGTATCACTGTGCTTCTACAAATAAAACTGAGAAATATTCCATCAAATCGATCTGAATATCAGCAATATTTTATTTGCTTAATCTGGAATTGAGTTATCAGTGTTTAATTCTCAACCAAAAAGGTAACAGGAATGAGAAATATATTTTCTTTTTATATTCATGATGTAATAAAATGACGTAAGAAGAAAGAAAAACTGTTCCGAGTTATTCGTGTTTGCGAGGGTAAAAACTACACATCATTGAAGGTAAACTGATCTCTCAGTGAAACTGGCGCCAACAAGGAAGACCGTCTTTCTTTCTCCTGCTTCAAGGCAAAACTTTTCCTATACATTCTACTATATACCATACAGTATATTATATATATATTTTTTTTTCTCTCGTTTCCTTGTCTATTTTTCTTTCTTTCTTCTCGGGTCTTCTAGGGATGCTAAATATTCCAGGAATTCTGTCAGACATGCGCTAAGAGACAAGCAAAAGGTCTTTTCTTTTTCCGATATTCTACGATGGACCTCCCTTTCTGCCGTTGTAATAGTTCGACGTGGAAATCTCGAGAGAGAGAGAAAAAAACTCTTCCGCAGTGGTTCCATTGTTGTACCGTACAGGTTGTCTGAATCTTCAGAAAGAGAGAAAAGTTCAGAGGAGAAATGCTGATGATAACTCATACACGAAAGAATGTGGAGGAGGAATGTCTGTAAGAGTGAAACATGCGGGGTATAGTATGATATGTACTAGGATTCGGTTATAACGACCTCGGTTTACAAGACCACCATGGTTATTATGTCGATAAGCAGCAATTCCTGTGAGATTCGTGTAGAATAGCAGTTCATGCCCTTAAACCGAGGACCAAATGTGGCCCTCGGAGTCACCTGATATGGTCCATGACCTCAAACCTAATTTTATAAAAATGAACTCAGCGGCACATTTACTTATCACTTAAGTGAAGTGGCCCGAGGTGCATGCATCCCAGAGCACTTAAGTGACTGCGACACAGCTCCAGCTCACTCATGTGGCCCTCGACATATTTACAGATTGACCTGTGGTACATTTTCAGATCATTTGTGACCTGCGGCACGGTACCAGGTCACTTGAATGGCCCGCGAAACGTTTTCAAACTAATAAAGTCTCCCACACTCTCCTAAAGGTTGATCATCCTTGTTTTGCATTCCGACCTGAAAACCAGAAGTCATAAAAATGATAAATTGTCAGGGGAAAATATGAAATACTTGGCCGAAGTCAAGAAAATATGCAAATATTTTATAAAAGTCAAGGATAAATTCTGCGAAGGAAAAAAAATACAAACTCGAAAAAAGATTGAGATGTTGAATTATAATATTTTCCTACGGAGTTTTGATCAGGGAAAAAAAAATCAGGTAAATTTTTTTAGTTTTGGCCAAGGAAATGATCAATCAAATTTTGCTGGGAAACCTGTAATGTAATAGGAAATAGAATTTGTTTTTTGCGTGACCTATGGAAAATGGACCTTTTTTGGTGCGTATTGTATCAGAAACTCAAATTTCGTTAATGGAAACCAGAATCCCGACCATGTCATTTCAAGACGTTGCTATTGGAATCCAGGCAAATTAAAACTCGACTATTACTCGTCAAGTTTCGCTCGACTGACCACTAAGACGGACCTTGACAAAACTGTCTGCGGTAAAACGGGCTCCTATTGTCTGTGTATCCGCCCACCGTCTCTACCCATGGGTAAATTAGTATCAGAATACAGTCATAACATATTTTTACGAGCTCGTACGAATTTCGAAACGAGCAGACCGCGGACAAAAAAAAGTAGAATAATAATTTTATTGCGCATTGTATTTATTTTTATACCGTACTCACAGTGATCGCGAGCAGAAAGTATCATGTAGCTCTATGTTATTATTATTTGCCCACTATAGATAATATTAGGTATAATGTAATAGTCTCCTCTCTCTCTCTATACACCGAAATTGATCGGCGGGGAAGAGGAAGTCATTTTTTTAAAGATTAAAATGTCGTCTTTCGAAAAGATTTCTATGGGTAATGATTGTCACACACACCGTAATAAATTTTATTATTCGGGGGCTTTTTGGTTGTTACTTGCCTGGGCAAGAGAACAACGATTAGCCGATATAAGCAATGCAATGAAGTTTTGATGAAAAATTTGAATATAGTACATCTGAAGACGCGGCATCTGTGCTGTTCAGAAGCCATTTTACGGAATTATTATCTATCAATTTCGCTTGCAAAAAGTCATCTTCAACCTATTCCTCGTGAGCACCGCAATGCTGCTCTCGGCAGCACTCGATGTGCCGAAATTTTGCGTCGACAACTCATTTAGGTTGCATTATTTTGAGATAAATGTCCTGCCAGTTTCGCCATGTTAAGTGCTCCTCTTCTGGTGATGAGCATAGACGGTGCTCTACATAAAAACTGTCAACTATGCTGTAAACCCAAGGAATCACTTTGGATTTCCCAAAGTGGGCAATATCGCCCCCTGGTGGGCGATGGAATGGTCCAGGGGGGCGATAGAAGCTACGGATTTAACATAGGATCCTATGGGTTTACTTGAGTTGGGGGGCGATGAGAGAAAAAAAAATTCTGGAGAAGGGCAACCCCTACTAGATAACTTTCAAGTGGGTGTTGAGAAGGGGCGATGGAATGAAAAGTTTGGGAAACTATGCTGTAAACTGTAAGTTCATGTTCATCACCTCCCCATGGGATTAACTGGCAAGGCTCTAGCATGAGAGGTCTCGCGAATTTACAGCGAAACCTCGGTATAACGATAAATGCCTTTACAATAATATTTTTTCAAATCTTCTTTGGAAAATTGCCTATAGTCTAATATTAACCTCCTCTAGATATCACGATATCCTTTGCTACGATAAATCCCTCTATAACGATATTTATTGAGGGGATTTAGAAACTGATACAACGATATTTTTTTTATATTTCTCTCAAAATCCCCTTCATTATGTTTTTAGTATCCTCGCACACCAGTTCTTTTTTTTTTTTTTCGAGGGTGATACGAATCAATTATATATTGCACTATCTACTCTCCGAAAGTGTTAATGAAGTTACCGTGAAGCTGCTATTTGTGTAGCACACAAAAGGGCTGTGCAGAAAATCATTTTACATGGTGTGTGGCAACTAACTGAATTTTATTCATCTTTCAATCAACTATTTTTTAATAATTTTTTTTGAGAGAGAATAAATACTTTTAATGCCTTTTATGGTGGTACTTATTACGCCAATTCAGAAGAGATGGATGCCAACACCTTAAATTTAGGGGCGACTGATGGCGTTGCTACCTCTCAATATAACGATAACCTCTCTACAATGATGCTTTTTCTTGGTCCGAATTATATCGAGGTAGTTAATGTTGTTTTATCCCTAAAATATCACGCTACACCCTGATCTCCTGACATCTTTAGGGTGTCGTGGAAATCATTAGTCCATTTCCAAGGAATGAATGAAACATAGAGAGAAAGGGAGCGATATTGTGTTGTATCATCTAATGAAAAAAAAAAAGTTATGGGTTTTTTCTTTTCCCGGATGACGTCACCATCTCCGTCGCGTGCGCGTTGAATAAGCTGATTCCAGCTAGCATTGGGATGAATGATGCTTATCTGCTTGTGCAGCTAATGACTTTGACAAAATGATGGAACCGCATAATCTGATCGCAGCAGCACTCCTCCGATCAATGTATTTCTCCTTTCCATCATCACAGCGTCAGTCTTTATCTATCGAAAAGAAGTCAAACCTTGTTCTTCGAAACCTCTAATAAAAGACAAAGCTGTTATATAAAAACAAGTAGAAAAACTACTACACATACACTAGTTTATTTCCATTTCAAATAAGTTCGTAGAGTTAGTAGGGAAGAAACTCTTATTGTAGATTATGGATGTAGATAGCACAAAGTTGACGATGATGGTGATGCGATTGATGATATAGATACATCAAGCGATAAACAGCGAGTGATACATCCAACCTAATGAATCATCTTTTCGCTGAAAAACTCGCACTTTTTTTTTTCTCCTTTCTCTCTTGTTATCATTTCACTTATCGTTGCCATTATTAAATAGCATTCAATAATAATTTATTTTTTTTGTTGTTTTTGATACGTATCGTATCGGGTACCCGTACTCTTGTAATTGGAAGCTAAGTGGTTTCTGTTCAGTTCTCTAGAAAAAAAAAATAGCCAGTCATACTCATGGAAAATCTGAAATTTTTACATTCGTGGTAGTTTTGTTTTATATAAGTAATTTATTTTCATTTATTACTGTTTACTGGAAGAGGCGTGTGCATGCATGCATGCAAATTGAGGTGGCATATTCAACTATCAACCTTGGCAGTATTTATTTGTAGGTCGAATACAGTCCCCTACTTTGGAGGACTTGTCCCCCTGTGTCCCACGACTTTTCTAGAAAATGGCATTATAGTTTTAGCATTAAATAAGCGATATTTCGTTAAAATTGACTTCACGTGTGTCCGGGTATCTTTCTATTCAAATCTGGTCTCCGTACTCATCCTAGCTTAAGAGAGTTTCATTTAGGAGTCAGTGTTTTATATTTCTCTCATCTATTTCCAAATATCATATATTGTTGTTTGTTTTTGTTTGCTGTTACTAAGGCCGATTCTTGACAATTGCAAGCATCTTCATGAACAAAGAGGGCCCCATGATAATCCTTGTACTGAAATAGACATATAGGTGTCCCAGAGGGTATTAAAGTTGCTCTGTCCGTCACCTATTATATTGCCACACACACACACACTATAAGCTCTAAAGAATTGACACTATCAGTAGCGTCAAACCAGGGACGTCAAACTCGATCAGATCTTGGGCCATTTTCTTTGAAATTATATATTAGATGGTCCACCAATTATTTTCGTTACATCGAATTTACAACAAAAAATCTGTTGGATTGGAATCGAAGGGAAGTGAAAGAAGAATTATCGATGAACTATATAAATTGATAATTAAATTCAATGTTTATTTTTTATCATTAAAAGATCCATAAAGTACTATACGGCAATAAAAATAGTATGATTGCATCAATTTTAATAACCCGACATAACTTATTTTTCCTGATTGTGTTTATTAGAGAGAAATGATGTCACTTTCCGTTCGTACTGTTCATGCAAATTACGGATGACTGAACTTTAGGAGCAAGGAGACACCCAGACCACATCGCCTTACGGCGATAATTACGAATAATTACATAATTACGAATGACTGGATACCAAGCGGAGATTAATATGAAGTTCAACAGAAAATACACATGCCCCTCTGCGAGGAATCAAACCGCGAAACATTAAGCTACAGAGGACTAACATTTTCTTTTCACCAACCTCTCGCAGTCCGAACACTCGCAAGGACTGCAAGAGGTTGGTAGTTCGATTCCCTGCAGAGGCATGTGAATCTTCTTTCCGAACTTCATCTTCCTCTTTGCTTGGTATGCAGTAATTCGTACTTCGTACAGTTTTAATTAACCAGAATGGCGAAATTCGGGCTCAAAATGTTGAGAGCATTCAACCTTTATCATGGCAGAAATATCAACATGAGTCAATCTCTTCATCTTCATTTATTTTTTTAAAACTTTTTTTCCCGTAAAGAAATTATTATTATTATTTTATCTTGCTGGGACTTCACTGAACGCCAATTTGACACCTCTGCGGTTTATAGCGAGGATATCTATTACGAGCTACTTGCAATGCGCCATCAAAGACCTACTGTTAAAGATATTGTAAAAAATAAAATAAAAACCCCGTTATATCCCTTTCAAGACCGGGAAATTTTGGTAAACGTGGATGTTTGTTAAGTATTTCACCCGCACGATCGATCGAGCTCGGTCTTAAAAGGCTATAGTGACAATTTTTCTTGATGTTATTAGCTCACGCTGTAAGGTGACTATATACGTGCGCATACCATATTCAATGGCATTCCCCCGTATGGATAGTCTAAATTCTTTTAATACGATCATTATTCAGGCAGTTTTACATTTTCTACAATGATTGCTTTTCTTACGACCGGGTTTACCACTTATAAATGAAAAATTAACGGAACCGGGGTTTTTCAAAAGTTCAGAACGACTGGTCTAGGGTACCCTTTAAGAGTCTTAATCCTCACATCCGCATCGAACTCAATACACGCATGCCCTGACTCGATGTCCGCCGATGGTGATATCTGATATCAACGGATATATCAGGAGCGGAAGAGTTGTTAAAAACAGAAGCAGCAACCACAGGAGCCATTGACAATGAACCCGAAGAGTTTTTCCCGAGTCGGGAAGAGACTTTGTTCTTTAATTTCGATATCGAATTACCGAGACTTAACCCTTTTACTTGCCTCTGGCAGCCGTGAACTTATAATCCGTCGAATATTTCGTGGGAGAAAATGCTGTCGGTATAAAGCAACAAATAATAAGAAGTGGTTTTGGTGTCAATCATTGGAAAATTCTTGGTTTCGCTCGACGACAGAAAAAGAGAAGCAAAAAAAAAATAGCTCTTTTGGTTTTTATTTTCTTGTTCATCTGTGTTTCTTTGCTTCTTCTTCTTCGACAGAAAGCGAGATGCTTCGCCATGGGCCTTAGAAAAAATCTCGACATCTTAAGTTACAGCGTGAAGGCGCCAACAGGTCAGCACCAGCAAACTTGTGGTTATTAGGCGCTTATTACGGACAGCATACTTATATGTCTATACTATTTTGGTTTCCATCGCGTTCTTTCCCCGTGATGAATTTCCCATCGCGGAATATTTATTTACTCGTTGTCATCACGCTCGTGGCGATGATTTACGATGGCCAGATGATTTGGATGGTCTAGACGCGATAGATTCAAGAAGTAGTCTGCGTGAGTCGAGATATCAAATTCACAAAAATTGGGAAGAAGTGGAAATTACGAGAGAAATTATTGTGTGTGTTTTTTTAGAGTGTCATAGGATTTTAAAATAATTGGAAAAATTTTATAGATGTTCACGACTAGAATTTAAAACCCAGTGTTTAATCCCAAATTGTGCGATGTGACAGCCTAAACTGTAATTATATTGATATCATTACACTTTAGGCTGTCACATCACGCAAAGTGTAATGATATCGTTATCAGTCAGGGATGCCACGCAATATTTTTGGATGAAACTACTTATAGAGCTGTAATTTCCGATTATTGTCTCGTGGCATTTTATAGGAGAAAATGACATGTACATTTTATGACAATGTCACAGTGTCTCAACGTTTCAAAGTGTCTCAAAGTGTCTTTGAAGCCAATTTTTACACGCCTAATTTTTAGTCATTACCGAGTGTCCACACCCGGTCGAAAACTACTGATACTGGAAGTAAAAATCAGCTCGCGTAACCCATGGATCCATTGATAACTTCTTGAAATCTTTTACTTTAGAACTTCTTTTTTTTTTTTTTTTTTTCAATTAGCACTTACCCGAGAACCATTTATTGATTGCCTCGGAAACTAATGAGTAATGCTGAGTATCGTAGCCCAGTGATTCCCGTATAGCGAGTCGCAGCATCGTAAGGTGTCGCGACATATTTTTGTGCATCTTACGATTATGCGCCACTGCATGATCCATTGCGTATGTTATTATGAGCCATTATGTATGCTGCTAAGAACCATTGCGTATGGTGAACCAATGCCATGAGCCATTGTATACGTTTCTATCATAGACTTAAGATATAAATAGACCGCGCACGCTATTCATAAAACTTGTCGAACGTGAAGAAAAGATGAGCAGTATTGTCGGGGGAAGAACAGGTTCTGCGCTATTACATTTGGCACGTTTTCGCAGAAGCAAGGATGTTGCTGTAACGAAATTTGACTCAATTCGATCAAGTTGATGAAAACTTTCCTTCATTTTTTCCAATGAATTTCACTCATTTTTATGTGAAATATTTAGGGAGTATCAGATTTGAAAAAATAAATTCTATAAAATAAACAAATATTGGAAAACGGAATTTTTTTATTTTCCATTAAGGGATAATGCTTAATAATTTCTTAACACATGGGTTTTTAAATTTTAATTGAATATATAATATTTGAAGGAAGTGAATATAAAGAGTATAAATTTCATGAAATAAATTTTTTTGGCACAGTTTTTAATAGCTTTCTAAATATCTATACACACACAGGAAACAAAATATTGTATACAACAAATATATAATGTTTATGTTACTGTAAATTTGATAAATCCGTAGTGCGCGTTATCTTCAGAAATTATGCATAATAGTTGGTAAATATATGCATAATTACCAATATTTTTAGTAAGTTTGATGAATTTTATCACTTTTTACGAATGAATCGAATAATTCTCAAAATGAAGTTAGTAAGTTTAATGAATATGGAAAAAATCCATGCTGAAATATCAGTTTATTTCAACAACTTAGTTCTGTCCGTATGAGATGCGTGCACTACACATATTTCGCCATAAAAATTAAATTAATAATAAATGCGAAGATAGAGAGAGATTTTTTTTCATCGGCTTAGTTCATGTTGGCTTTTGCTGTATTTATCAGCATATGCAAACATAACTGTTACGAAGATGGGTAAAAATACTATTATTTTTAGAGGTTGTTATGCATTTTTATGCAAAACTGCAATTGTCTAGGGGGGGGGGAGTTTTCCTCACAATCTATTTAAATAGAATATTTTTCATAAATTTCTCCTTCTGAAAAGCATATTTTCTTCCAAGTTGAGCAAAACTCGAATGAACTCACTAGCTCGCCAAATCTCGCCAAATCTTGCGGAGACGTATATTTCAGTTAAAACTTCATAAAACTCACAATTTCAATCATTTATTGCCAAAAATTCTATTAAAACATTTAATAATGATTCATGACATTTGAATTTTACCAAAACTTGGAACTTTAATTGAATTAAATCCAAAATGGAGTCGTTAAAAACTGAGATTACGTCAGAAATCCATTGCATCGTCAATTAAATATTCCAATTTTTAATTTATAAGAAGGGGAATAAGCAAAAAAGTATTCCCTTGTGAAAGCATACTGGTCCCCCTTTCCTAAACCGCTCAGAACATCCGAAAGCTGCGCAAGTGTTGGCCATTCTAATCAAAAATAAGACAGCGCGTGTAGATCGTCATACGAGTAGCCATAAGGAAAGCATTGGCAGCGAGATTCCCTGACCAGCCTTTCGACCGGAGTCACGTGACTCCGGATCTTTGCTTCACATTGCAACCCCTCGCGCGCACTCTATAGTATTATTACTCTGTGGTTTCTATGAACCACTGTGCATGTTGCCATAGTTTGAAAACCGGTGGAATTTTAAATGCGATAAGTCATTTACGTAGTCATAAACGAAGGAATTGAGTTAATGGAGGGGGGGGGGGCAACCCTCTGACACAACCCATCAAACAACTTTCATTACCAAGCTTCCAGCCCCAAAGCCGGAGTTGTGGTCGGTCTACCAAATGGCAAACATATTTTTGTGGATAAAACTGGTATCAAATGCAGCAATACGTAAAGAAGTATGATTCCCCAGACCAGAGTATATTGCTACTACCTTGGTAATGTTTGAAGTGATTTGAGATTGGGCAAGGGTCCGATGAGATACTTAAGTTTTCAACGGTGCCATGAACGTCAAGGTTTCGGAGTCCCGTCATCGACGCTTGTCATATTTTCAGTTGAGTTTCTGCTTTGTTCTGAAACCTATTCAACTGTTCATGTACCCCAGAGAATCCACAGAACATTTAACTTAAAATGCTATATGATCCCATTCTAACATTCTTCATTTTTAACTCCCATTTTATTTTGAATCCAGTAAAGCCATACATTCATATTCGCACGTCATAGTTGCCAAGTAAATATTTTAATTTAGAATTATGAAACAAAAAAAAACCCAACATGCCAAAAAAAAGCATTAACAAACAACCTTCGGAATAATTTCTCAGAATATATGTATTAAAGAAAAATAAGAACTGAGATTTCCCAGAGCATCATCATCCTGAGCTAAGGACAGCAGTTTCCATGATTTATGGGCCACTGAGAGAGCGCATCTTCCACGTTAAATGAAAAATATGTAAGCTAAGAAAGAAGAAGCTGAGCTCCGATCCTTTTCTTATTCTTCATTAAAGAAAAAACAAAAATGTGAAGCCACGGGCCATAAGAACACACCTCAATTCTCTTCTTATTCTTCTTGTGCTGTATAGTAGAGAAATCAACATTACACGAGGAATTAAGGCTTGGGGAAGAAGCGCATAATTTTTTTTTTTTTTTTTGGCCGGGCCGAGCCTCTTTTATTCGTAATTTTTCTTTTGCGTTATGTCGTGCCAATAATATATATGTGTACATAATAACAATATAAAAAAATAAAAACTGATTACAAATACCGCTAAGTGGGTAATTATGATCAGGTTCTTTTTAGGCATTGATACAGGTGCTGTTTTTTTTTTTTTTGGTTGGTGTTCCATAGGGGTCCGTGTACCCCATTGGGAGCCCTTAGGAAGATTACATAGGATTTTGATAATCAAGCAATTGACGCATTTTTATATTATACTAGCTATAATACCCGACGCTGCCCGGGGTCTCTTCAATTGCTGGGAGGATTGAAAAAGTGACAAACCATTATAAAGGAATAAACGTAATACTGGCAGCATCAAAGAAAAGGCAAAACATTTTAAAGGCATATATGCATATCTGAAACGCATTGTTTGGGAACCACGGTAACCGAAGTAAACATTCCGAAATTGATTGTTGAGGCCCAGGAACCATTGTTGCTCCTATTCAAACTGGAAGCAATATTTGTGTCTGTGACACATTTCAAAACTTGATAGAAAATCAAACCACTTGACGTAAAAAATGACGGCATCAGAAAGCAATGTTTCTGATTTTTTTTGTGATACAGTGCCATCTGTCAGTGAAATTTTCGACTTTTTTCTTAAATTTATCAAAAAAAAAAAAAACTACGCCACCATAAATATTACCTTATAACGTTCACACTTAGAATATTTTCTCGCTTAGTACAACTTATTTTTTCGTGGTCCCAACTCGTACTATTACTCATCGATTCCCGTTCAAAGCTGTCTTTTTAACGTTATAAGCGGGATCCACTCACTAATTAATCTAACCAAGGAGTGCTCAACTTTTTGTGTTTTTGGGACCACACATTACGAGAGCAAAAAATGTTTTGGGCAGCATTAACGAATTTGAAGTGAATAACGAATATACAGATTGATTTTCTCAAAAATTTCCAGAACAAGATTCAAAATGTTCTTGCGTTAGGGATCCCGAAGACACCGCCACCGTTGCGACAAATCACGAAAAAAAAGCGGGATTTTTGTAAACTAATTATACAAAAATATATTGCACAGTGCAATGCTTGCCTGTTGAGATATGTATAAATAAATAAATAAATATCTCTGTCCTCACCTGACACTCCGAGAGGTCACAGAAAAAAAAAAAAAGACGAGATCATGTCGAAGGTCATGTTAACGGAATCCTAAACAAACAAGTAACGTGCTGCAGAAAGATGATAATCATGTTGAAAAATAAAATGAGACTCGATAAATCTGATTCAAATATTATTTTCTTGTTGAAAAAGTATCTACTACGGAAGTTATTATCGTTATCTTGAAAGATTGTCGAAGAATGTATCCATTTTGTTACCAAACGGGATCATTATCATCATTCATCATGCTCATAACTAAAGAATATAATTTCTGATTTCTTTTCGGATTTCGATAAATGTCAGAATAACTCAGAAAAATATTAATATTTCAAGACCAAAAATAAATATCCTAATATATAATAACCGCATATTTCATAGATGGGGAGAAAAGGAATGGTTCGGAACCGGGGCGCCATTTCTTTCCCCCCACAAATATATTTGGCGCCTTCACGATTCTCAATGGAGTTATTCTTTCCAAAAGGGCTTTTTTTTTTTTTACTTCAAACGTACAGTGTTTGACAAAAAAAGAAGGTTCGAGAAAGTGACTGACGTGAACAGATAGGCGGGTGCGGCCGGAAGAAGCTCGCTCTAGTGCGGGTACATTGTGATCCAACTTCCAAAAAAATGAAATGCTATATCTACTTTTCATACACATACACGTACTACAGCATCACGTTGTAGTATTTCAGAAGTGGCAACTTTCCCACGTTTAAGCATGTAAAAAAAAAAAAGTCTCCGAATTTAGTTTAAGTTATACCCGGGGTTGTCCTACATTTGTGTCTATTTTTTCCGTTTAACGAAGGGAATGAATAACCTACGAAAATATTAAATTATTGATTGACTTGGTCGACTTGATAGACTCAACTTGGTCTTTAGTCTATAAAGTAGCACCTCTCGAGAGCGGACACCCATAGAACCGAAAAGTTTGTCCTCTATAGAGAAACAGATATAATAAATAGGTATTTCAAATACATTGAAGGTGTATATACGTACCTCTATTCCCCAAGATAAGAGAAAAACGTGTCCGCTTTTGAGCAGTATCCGTTATGAGATATATATATAACGGATAATAAAATTGCGGGCTTCTTAAGGGATCTGTAAATATGCCACGGGTCACTTAAGTGATGTGGGAATGCGCTGCGTGCCACTTAAATGATGTGAAACTGTCCCCGTGGGTTTAAGGAATTTGCCGCAGCGTTTTTGGACGATTTGGAAATCTACCGTTTAGTTCACTTTTACAAAATTACATTTAGTGTCGCAGGGCTCATCAAATGGCTCAGAGGGCCACATTTGACCAGCGAGCAGGCTATGGGTTGAGCATGTATGACGTAAGTAGAAGGAAACGCGGAACTGTGTCAACGTATGGGCTTGCCGGAGCCGCAAAAGGCCTCAAGTGATAACGAGATCCGATACAGTTAATTTTCGAGAGTAGGGTTTTAAATTCGTAGGCCTGGTGTTTCCAGCCAGGTAGAGCCCCAATACATCACTTTGCTAGAGTCCATAATGCTGTGAGGTGGTACTGAGAGAACATACGAAACTGAGCTGGTAGAAGCATTTTACAGTGTTACGTTCATACACGTTTACATGCGAACGATTTAAGCACATACTTTGATATCGTGATTTGTCATAACAGTGCACATGTACTTTCATTTCTATGGGTTGGTTATTTCACCCGTCAATGCGGAAAAAACGAATAACACTTTACATTCAACACGAAAGAGTTGTATGGAAATGATGTAATTTGAAGAAATATACTTATCTCTATAAAAAAAAAAAGCGGGATATATAGTATATGGAAATTGTTTTGTGCTCAAACAAAATCGAAATTATTCATGAACGAGCTTTGCCAACCTTTTAGGCATCATTTCAACGAGCCTTTCCTTGGATACTTACGCCATCAATGGGACAAGTCAATTTCAGAGATGTGTGTTTTCTGTCTTACACAGGGGTTCATATACTATGTGCATATTGATATTCTGTCCACGTATCTCGTTTCCTGGTTGGATTTCGGCCCCAGGGGGCGTTTCCTTTGGCCTGTTGCGTCGGATGCATCTGCAAAGTCCGCAATTGTCTTTGTCACCTGTCCCTTCACGAACTCGGCTCTCTATCTCGTTTTCTCAAATACATACCTTCCACGTATATATAGCATATTCATATACCGAATGTTTCTTTGTGGGCAGCTTCAAAGTACCAATTACCAAGATGACATTCGGGACGAGGAGCATTGTTTCGTGCGTTTCCATTCACACGGTCGCATCTGCATTGTTTTTTCGGCTTGTCGGACGTTTGGTTTGGTGCACATGCGTAACAGAGCGTGAAAACGGTTTGTTGCATTCTCCCTGTGTGTGTGTTGAGATGAGAAATCCTATTTAGATCAGCTGCCCACGATATCTCTTTCTTTACCACGAGCTGAGGAGACAAAATCTTCTAGCTGATTCGCTTGTCGCTCAATAAATTAGATGGCGATCGCCGAACACGAGTAGAGATTATCGTTCCGGAGAATAGATACGCCATCATTTGATGCTCTTTCTTTTTTTTCCTTTTGCCGTTATGATGAAATTGACCGTTTCTTGCCTAACATTTGCCGGCCAATGCGAATATATTTGTGAACGCTCTCAGTAATTGTGGAAGCGTACGCAAGTATGCAAATGATTTGTGTCCGAGTTTAAGTCTGGCGTTTATTTAAACCGTGGTCCGGATTGATTTTTTCCCCCCAATGCTATATATAGGAATGTGCACGAGGTACATGTACGGTTGAGTAGTGGTGGTAGTCCTTCAAACTGCCCCGATCTAATAAGCTCACCGATCACCACCGTGCAGCAAAATGGCGAAAATTATATCATTTATTCGAAATAATTTTGACTCTGTTAGCTGGGGTTTTAAAAAAGTTGTGCATGGCCTACAACGATTACGGGGAGGGGGCGGGGTGTTGATAGGCCTCCTGCGTGAATATTTTTTTCTCCTTTTACACTTTAAATGAGCTATGGGGGGGGGGGGGGTGTTAGAAATTCTAGCGTGTGAGTCCGCCAATGATCACATCTCAGCGGGTACCCACCTCTAGGCGCTGGAGGAATGGGGAGGTACGCGAGGACACCCAGAGATTGAGGGTGTCTTAACGTGTGAGCCAACGGGACTCCGAACCCATGGCTTTGAGTCAAATAGGGAAGTGTGGATTATTAAAAATTTTTCAATTTTCATTCCGAATTTTTTATATTCCATGTTCATTTTTATTTTGCCATTGGCAATTCTATTCCGTGTTTGTTGCGGGATGAGTTTTAGAACAAATCCATTTAGAATGATGATAGTGAACATATAATGTCAATGTAACGTAATATATAGGGAGTAGAGTTCTCTAGGGTCTAGGTTCCCTCGGTATTTAAACAATGAGTGATTTTACGCTGATCCTCAGGTTTTACCAAGGAAGTTCGGTTTTCAGATACTCAAAATTGGCCGATTATAATTTCACAATGGAGTTACAATAACTCCTTATAAAAATTATTAATTAATTTTTGGAGAAATTTATTCAATAAATTCAGTAATTTTCAGAATAACCAGGAAAATCTTCTCAAGGTGTGCACAGCCAAATTTTTCCAAACACATCATGGAGAGTCGAAAATATCGATATATATATGAGTACAACAACGATTCCAGCAAACAAAATCCGATTATATATGCGGAGAACAATTCATTTTATTCATTCATTCAATACATTTTACAACGTTAGCGTAGTTTGTATATTAAAAACTGATGAAGTATCGACATTAATAAAACTTCTCGAATACATCAGACATCAAAAATTGAATGAAAGTTATATTTAATTACGATGACCCCGATACCTATATTTTTACTTTTCATTATGAAAGTTAGCGTCTTCTATTGGCTCAACAGAGTACAAAAATAAATAATTAAATATGCGTATTGAGGACAAATTGAATACTTAGCAGTAAGTACCTAATGTATTTATCTTAACTTGATAACATATTTTCTATTAATTTCAAATGTTTTGTCCAACAAAAGCATTATGCGTATAGTGATTGATGTGGATTACCAGATGACGTGTGAGGCATAATCGGAGAACTTGAGCATTGTCTCTAAGGGGAAAAATTTTGGTGCCGGGGGATTTTATCCGACTAAGCGGCGGGTATCCGTTTATCAGTTATCCAATTAAGGGAACTTGATACTTTTAACATGGTGAAACACTATGTTCTAATAGAAGTATAATTTAAAATAGTATTTAACCATTGATTTATTTTAAATTTTTTTACACTGCTCTTCATTGTATGCGTTATCTTATGCTGGTATAAAGTTTTATATATCTTGGATACGTAATGTTTCATAAATTTTCAAAAGTGCATTAAAAACAGCTTGCGCGCTTGATAAAATACCATGAAATCAATGTAACTGAATAAAAATTGATTCAAAATACAGAAACTATTCAGTTCGTTAAATAAAGTGAAAATTTAAAATTTCATTGACTCAGTCTTATTTAAAACTGAATTTTAAATTTTAAATAAGATTTAGTCGATGAAATTTCAAACTTTTGCTTCATTTCATGAACTGAACAGTTCCTTTATTTTGAATCAATTCTTATTGAATTTCATTTGATTGAAGTGTTCAAAATCTTCAACGGGATGGATAATATGGACCACATGAGTTATTAATATATCGTCAATCAACTGCTTCGACAAGGGGACAGACACCAGTATTGATTAGTAAGGGGCAAATGTAGGTTTTGGTGTCGCAGGGAGTTGTTCTCTAATAGGGTTATGAATAAATAGAATAGCTTACCTCCGGGGTTCGTGAATTCTAACACAATTAACACGTTTGAAAAAAAGATACGATATGCATACATTGGGATAAATCGAGAAGCTATTCATACTTAGACATACAACCATAATTTTTTGTGGGCGGTATATTTATATTTTGTTAATTATTGTTTTTTTTATTTTTCTTATTGGGTTGCTGTATTTTTGATATAGTTTAGATATACATTCGACGCCCATATTATTTATGGGCATCTTTTTTCAGCCACCTCGTTGGACATTTTGTTTGTTGTGGCCTTCGCATTTGCATTTTATCCTGCGTGCAAGCTGTTTTAAATGCATTTTTTGAAAATTTAAAAAAATTTAACTATCCAAGATATGCAAAACTCTTTACTACCAACATAGGATAGTGCGTACAATCAAGAGTATGTGTAAAAAATTTGAAATAAATCAATGGTTGAATGCTACTTCTAATGATGTTTCTGTTAGAACACAGTGTTTCACCATGTTAAAGGTATCAAATTCCCCTTAAGCGGTGGCGGCTATATTTGCTCGATGATATTCTGGTCTTCTTCAATCACAAATCGTTCTAGTATCATACGCATTTTGTGGACAAGTCTTAGAGAAGCAATGATTGTCTTGAAAAAGACTCTCTCCAACGAAGGACTATAACCTTCGCCGTAACGTCCTTCCAGCAGCAGTGGGATGATCTCGCCATCATGTCGACAGAATTATTGGTCGGCGGCGGAAAAAGTATCCACCGTAGCGAGACTAAACCCTCTATTGTGTCGTCAGACATCATCTAATCCATTCTCTGTCTCTTATTTTCAACAAAAAAAATATATATATTCTACAATTTATTTATTTTTTGTACGGTTTTTTTTTCCACCTGCGAACAGGTACGACGCCCATTGGTATGCATAACCATACTTACATTTGTTTTCATACATACACACCACACTCTGTTCTCGGCGACCATTTTTTTTTTTCCTATTATGATGATAACCCGCTCTGCTGGTTGGTTGGTTGATAGTTGTAAGTCGAATATATCTCCACCACAAGCGAGGTCTCAATGAAAAATAGCTGTGGAACTTTTTTTTCACCACGTTCGTGGCTAGTTTGAAACATTTAAAATTCTTGAAAGAGACTAAATTAACCACTAATTACTCTATAATTTACTAGACGTCCTTGTGTTTCAACACTTCCTTCTAACATGATCTGTATTAATTATCGTCGATTCGGACTACCGTAATTGAAATACCAGGCATGATTGCTTTCGAATCATTAGCTTCAGAAATTATGGCAGGATATGGTTTCTGGTCGAGACGAGAGCTAAAATTTTTTTCCTGACTTTGAAAATGGCTATCTCTAACCAGATTAGTTTTAAACTCTGTTTAGAGAAGTCTAGGAACCCAGGATCTTGAAAAGAATTCTAGGGACTAAGGATTCAGAGTATTCTAGGCACTAAGGATAGAGAAGAGAAGCCTAGGAACCTAAAGATCTACAAAAGAAGCAGTTAACAACCAAACAACCCTCTGTATCACTTTCTTAGTTGCTTGCTCATTCAAGGCATCAGTCGCAGGCAATTGGCCAATTTCACGATAAAGCATTCCATTCAAGCTGTATCCAAGGCTTATGACGATTCGAGTTAGAGCTTTACCATATAGGTGCTCTCTTTCTTATTACAAGCAGAAACGGTGCCCGCGACCCAAGAAAAGCTGAAGATCCCGATTCCAAGGAAAAAAAAAACTCCCCTGAATAGGTCTTAGCCTATTGTAAACATAAATGCACACCAATCATTTGAAATCTTGCCGAAAGTAGGATGCCCGGTTCTCAGCGATGCCCGATTCTCTCTTATCCAGCCTACACGCGAATACAATCTTATGACCTACGAGTTTTCCAATGTTTCGGGTATTATCTGTGAATAATAGCACTACTATATAGTGTTCTGGCAGCTGGAAGTCGGATATTCCTCCACCACAATTGAGGTGTCAATGGAAAATAACTGTGGTACTTCCCCCCCCCCCGCCCCACGATTGTAGCTCGTTTGAAACCTATAAAATTCTTGAAAGAGTCTATATTAACCGCTAATTACTCCCTAATTTATATTAGACGTCCTTGCGTTTCAACACTTCCTTCGAACATGATCTGTATTAATTATCGTCGATACGGGCTATCGTAATCGAAATACCGGGCGTGATTGCTTTCGAAGCATTATAGTGAGAAAATATGGTGGAATATACAGTTTCTGCTTGAGACGAGAACCAAAATTTTCCTCAAGACTTTCAAAATCTCTAACCCGATTAGTCTTAGATTCTGAAAATGAGAACATCATTCATTTTTACTTGGGCTAGGAATTACGTTTTGTATAGAGAGGGAGAAAGGATTAAAGTTTCAGAAGCGACTTTAAAGGTCCTCCTTTTCGATATTCTTTAATTAATTGCATCTAATGATAGTCCATTTGTCTTTACGAACGTCCCGGAATTCCTCATCGTAGCTGCCAGAAAGCTAATAGTGAAATACTTCGCAGATAATACTCCAAACTTTCGAAAGCTCGTAGCTCATAAGATTTTATTCGCATATGTAGGTAAACAAATATTTCACTGAAATCCAGGAATCATACTTTTAGCTAAGATTTGAAATGATTGGTACGCGTACAAGTTTAGAAATAGGTTTTAAAACCTAATCGTGCAGCTTTTTTCTCCCCTTTTCTTTTTTGTGAAACTGGGATCTTCAGCCTTTCTCGAGTCGCGAGCACCGTTTATTCTTATCATAAAAAATTGAGCACCTATATGGTAACTCTCAAACTCGAAAATAAGCATAATTCTTTCATAAAGGTTTTTTTATTATGCAATCGATCAATATTTTGCTGTTGGGGCCTTGAATAAGCAAGCTATCAAAAAAGTAAGATAGAAGGTTATCTTGTCGTTACTTTTTCTTCTGAATCTTTAGGTCCTACGGCTGCTTTTCCCCTACCTCGAGTGCAGAATTTCACCATATTAAAAATAGCTTTCTGAGTAAAAACAAAAAAGAGAGAGAGAACGGGAAAAGATGGTGGTTCTGTTCGCTTAAATATGGGGCATATGGTCACCTAATGGTCTTTAATCGCCAATTAGAAAGCTGTGCCTCTTAAAGCATAGGCCAACCCTCGCACGGAGGCCTTAATAGCATAGAGGGGCCTCCATGACAATGAGATGCGCAATGAGTTTTCGAGAGTAAGTACTGTCGAACCCGGAATAAACGAATCAGCTAAATCCAACATTTCTATTTGTTAAATCGAGGAAAATATCGGGGCTGAGATAAACACAAGTATAATCACAGAAACTTCTGAAAAAAAATCGTTACATCGAGAAATTCATTAAATCCGGGGTTTAAATCCTGAAACTCCTGAAACCTAGGATTTATCCAGCCCTGTTTGATAGGCCTGCTTATAAGCAAGTAGCGGGGGTCACAGTACACCTATTTCTGCCCTGGGGCAGTCTTTTGCTGTTGGACAACGCTAGCAATGAATCCTCTTTTCCGCCGCCCTGCATATGAAATGATCCCGACCTATAGTAAATACAAAATCTAACACAAGTATCAAGTGGGCAATTCAGTGCTGCTCGTGTACAAAATTTGAAGATAAAGATAAATTACGAATTTCTGTGGCTCCTGTCACATCTATGTATAAAATCTATGATGAAAATCTAACCATACATCCCTTACATTGGGATTCGTCTCTATAATTAAACACAAATACAAAATTCGAAGCCGCAACGGGCGGATTGCCCAACAAGATGGCTCGGAAAGCGGGTATATTCTTCAAAAAGGGTACAACATATTCCTTCCGCATACGTTCATCGATCACCTTTGGACATTGGGATGCAGACAGTAAAGTTTGTTGTATGACATACGGCTATCACATATTTTTCTGGCGGTAGGAATTTTAGGTGGAGATTGTAATGAGCAAGAAGGATACAGGATGGTCGTTGGCTTATTTTAATTCGCAAGTTGCACTCGTCGTAACCTTGAATTAATACGATATTTATCACCGTGGGTAATGAGTGCACAAAAATGTGAGCCACAACACACACACACACACACACGCTGCTCACTTACTTACTTACCCTTTTCTTCTTTTACGTTTGCTACTGGTCGCAATCAGTGGATGCTTCGGTGGCACCAGAATTGGCAGCTCATAGCACGCCCATGGAAGAGGGCTTGTCGCAAAAAGAATGGCCGTTTTGTGCTTGCTCAATGAGGAAGCCTTATGAATTATTCCCGTTATGAATTCCATTGCCCATCTGTCTTAGGTGTGAAAAGTTAATGTGCCCTTCCATTGCGTATTTGTTTTTCAATCACTTTTTTTCCCCTCTCTCATTATACTTAAGGGACTATAATAATGACGTGGGTTTTTTTAGGACGGTCATTTAGCCGTAAAACGTGTGGTATGATAGTGAGAAATATCTTTTTCTCACTGTCATGATATATCACTTAAAACAAACTGAAATACAGTAATACGCATTAGTGTAGCTACATTTCAGCAGTGGTGCCTTAACGTCTAGGCTCAGAAACTTTAAAATTTGTTTAAAAATTTTCATTCGGATTCCTGCATATTTTTTCCCATTTAATAATTCAATATTTCTTTCAATTTGTATATTTATTGCTCAATTTAGTATTTTACGTTAAAAGAAATTTTCATGCATGCCTAAAGGGTTCCAAAAACTTTTTGTGCCCTGCAACACGTTAAGATGTCAAGCCCCCCCCCCCCCCCCCCCAAAAGACCGCTATGATACGGACATACACTGATATGACATTGGTTTTAGTTAGATTGACTATTGTGATCCCCAAAATATTATTTTTGTGTTAATGATGAAAATAAATGCAGTAAATATACGGATCCTCTAGTGCATAGAGAGGTTCCGTGTTAATCAGATCTGGTGGTATGTGCACTGGTAAGTGATACTACCAACCCGGTCGAAGTGCCTAAAATTCAACTTTGCCCAAGAGAGGGAAGGGATTGATGCTGTTGAGACGGTCCTGTATATCAGCTTGTACTTCAATGAAATTTCAGTATCATAGTGGAACATTACAAAGGCTGGAAATGTTTGGCATTTTTTCCATTTTTGTCCGGGAATCTGAAGTGGTATCTATGGTAGACCCAAACACACAGTCCGCATAACTATATCATGGATATAGGATAATGTCGTTCATCAAAATCAGCTTCCCAAAACTATTTATTCTGCAAACGAATCTTATCAATCCTACTAAAAAACCCATAAATACCAGTCATCCCCTCATAACTTAGGGTAGCTAACAGTCTCAGAACCCGGAAAGTATTCAAAATTTTTCGATTTTTAAGCTGTAAGTTTAAGGGGATCTCACGACCCTTAAAGTCGAATTTTCAAAAATGACTTTATGAAAAAACATTTCATTCAATTGCAAATAAAACACTAAAAATTTCGTGTCAGTCGGTTAATTTGTTCTTTCGTAGTAAAAGAAACAATGAGTTACAGTGTAAACGCGTATGCATTAAAAACACTTTGAACGCGATTTTCTCAGACTGCAATTTTTGAGCTCATCCGTAAGATGATAAGAAATGGACGGTAGGTAAAAGTTTCCAAGGAACAAATTTCTGATGTTCTTGCTGATCATCCTTTAGATCAGTGTTTCCCAAAGTGGGTGATAGAATGGCCCAGGGGGGTGATAGAAGGTACGGACTTAACATAGGATCCTATGGGTTCACTTGAGTTGAGGGGCTATGAGAGGAAAAAAATTGCTGATGAAGGGGGGCGATGGAACAAAAATCTCCCATAGAGATCATATATTGCAAATGGGGCTACTACCACCAGCGCATGTGCGAAACACAGCCGACGCCGCTTATTAGAATCACTGATATGTGATTCGGGTATTGTTATCACTTTTGCAAAGAACGGAACTGACCAATATCATAACATGGGGCAAGAAATATCCCATTTTAGAATTGATTTATAAAAGGGAACGATCGAAGCTTTTTGCAATCCATTATGTGGGAAAGAAGCAGAATTCATGGTCGTACTTGCAAACGGGATTTTTCGGATATAGTTATCATTTGGCTATTATTATTATCAGAGATCCCGAGTCTCAATGTGATCACATTAAGCGGAGTGACCACTATCACCAAGCCGGAAAACTTCATCGCTTTATACATTAAAATTGTATAGATGGGTATGACTTCGATGGACACCAAAATACATGTGTAAAATTTGATCTGGTGGAAACCAAATGATTCGATGGCGGTCTACTTTCGCTTCAATTGCTTTTAATGCGACAAAATGTAACAAAGACCAATTTTATTTTTCGTTTAATATCCGAACATTTATAGGATCCATTCTGTTCTCCAATCGCATTAACATCTTCCAGTCTCGATTCTATGTGGCAGGTCCCAGAAAAAAAAAGCCTCTTGTGTGTGTGTGTATTCAGTTTGACCTAGCAAGCGTGATTGACCCATGGCAAGGCTTCGGCTGTGGACAATTTATCAATGAAGTCACACAAAAAAAGACAGCCTTAACCAAGAGGCGTTTGGACTGAGAGAGAGGCAAAAAAACAAAAACACAATAAAACGGAGACAGACAGAAAGAGAAATGAAATAACGTTGGGAAGAGAGATTGTGGAAAAATACACTAAAAAAAGAAGTCCTTAAAGCCTATAAAAAAAGGTTCAGCAACAAGTGTCTGTTTTTTCGCGTGATGCCATCGTTAGCGTGCAAATCACGTCACCAGCTACTTCCTGTGCGGCTTCACCAACATCATACTCTCATACTCATACACACAGTAGCTATATAGTGAGTGACTGTCCTTGCCATAAGCTGGAAAGAAGGAGGAGCTTCTCATATAAGCCGAAAAAAAAAATGGCGAGGAAAGAAATTGATATATAAGTACAACGCACGTATATTACCAGTTTAAAGTGATTTGTGTGGTGCGTAAAAAAATAAAATTGAACCGGCCGATTGCATTGTACATATACTGTGTACGTAATACAAACATGTTTCAATGCAATGATTGTTCTCAAAGTCAACCTCATTGTTGTCTCGTATCCGCGGACCACAGATTGAGGGCCGATTTGACACGTATGTCAGCATGCATGGAAAAATGAAGTACAGTTATGTGTGTATAAAACATTTGATTTTTATTGATAATTCCCGTTTGGGAAAATGTAACTTGTCAATTGAATCTAGAAAGCGTGAAAAAGAAACCTTATTAATAATATCACTCAATTATCAAATTTCTAACTTAGGAATTCGCATTTTACGTTCCGTTTCCCTCGGAATTTATGTACATTATCAAGGCCTTGCAAGGCTAGATTAAAATGGGTATTAAATGTTTAGTGGTGTTCCTACCTTATATCGAGGGAATTCGGAAACAAGACCATGCTTACGCGTTTTGACGTCCTCTACGATGTGTGTGTGTGTATATGGTAGATTTGGCCATCCATTTCCCTTTTCTCGGTCATTTTCTCACATTTCAGGTTTCAGGGGTGGGGGTGGGGGGAGAGATCAGATTCTCAAGTTCGCCCCCCCCCGCTACGACCTTGTGACACCATCTTTTTGGGCAAAATTATTAGACCTAGGTAAATTTTAGAAAAGCGAAGAGAGACACAACCGTCCTCAATCTTTTTTCAGCTGACGAAACCAATTAATTAATTGATTGAATTAATGTGAATAATCGAATTCAATTTCAACAGGGATAATTTTATTGAGGGAACGTGAAATCAACACATTTCAGATTGAAGTTGTCTTGGAGATCTTGACATTCAGAAAGATGTCAATCCACGCAATTTTTTTTTTTTTTTCCTCACCAGTCATTCAACCTAGATGTCGCTTTCGATTTCTTTGAAAACAAAAATCCTAGACAATAACATGATTCTTAGTAACCGTCACAAACTTCCGAAAGACGTGTGAAAATGCCGATAACTGAGATGATAAAAAAGCAAAAAAAAAAAAAAGCAAAAATACGTATAAAAATGGAAATTTTGAATTGAGTCTGTGATCAGCTGTGTAAATATCACAAACACACGGATAGAGAGAGAAAACCGAGTTTATTCAGTAGTTCTAAGTGGAATCATCGTCTTCCTGCCTCTTAATAGACTTGATGCGAAAAGGTGAGAGACACACATTAAGCTTCTCCTCACGTCAGACTCACTTCCTGGCGATTTCTTTTCTTTTATATTTTTAATTGGCGTTTTAGGGTAAGAAGGGCCCTAAGAAAAAATACAAAAAAGAACAGGGGAAAGTAAGAAATCCCACAAAAAAAAAATCATAATAATAATAAATATAGTAAGAGAAAGAAAAAAAATTATAAACGATGAGTGTGTGTCGGACATGACTCTCGGTTAGTTCCCACCGTATACTGAGAGATTCGTCCGGTATATAACGTGGAATAATCACTGGTAACAGAAAAAAAAAGGGTGAAGGAGACTCTCCTACTGGCAATGACCATCGAAGGAGAATAATAATAATAATAATATATAGATGAAAGAGAAGGAACAATGGAGACTTGAACGATTTCTGGGATGAATGAATGGTTGCAACTTTGGCCGAGACTAGCCGGGCCGACTTGCCTACGTGTCCCGCGTAATTAGCTTCTTATTCTGTCACCCAAGTAAAAGAGCGGCATCACGCAATCTAGGGACTGTTTCCGGTCCTTGCTGGTCCTAGTACCTGTTCGGCTGGATCAAATACTGAGAGAGAGTAATTCATATTTTTGTTCTTTTCTTCTAACTCGCTCTTGAACGATGTTTATTGCGTGACAATGGCGTTTCTTTTTTGTTTTGTTTTTTTCCCCTTAAGACTGTTAAAAGCGGGATTTTCAGTGATGTTGGTGGTGAGTGTGTATGTGGCGACTGTTTCCTCTGGAATCATCTGTGTATACTGTAACTGTGTTTTTTTTCTTTCTTACTTTGAAGTTATATGTTGAGTTAATTCGTAGGGTAGGTAGATGATGATCTTATAAGCGTAACGCCGTTAAGAGGTTTTTTCTAAGAGAGAGAGAGAAGAGAAAAATGGACAGGATGTATCTTTTACCATGGAGAAGGAAATAAGTCGTGGGTATTTTGTAACGCTCGCGCGAGCAGAGATTGTGAAAGTGTACGTATGTACGCACTCGAATCTGGTACCATGGATCTGATAATTGAAAATTACGCCATGTGTTAATATATAATACAACACTCCCTTTTTTTTTTTTCCTTCTCTCTCTACACGTTACACATTATGTGATAATTTTCGATACGCTATACTTATAGAAATATAGAGGGCACTCTTTTAGTGCTAGTTTTCTGATTGTCCGTTTGTACTGGAAGGGGTTTATACTGCCTTGGAATTTTGAGTGGGCCGGTTTCAGTTTGAAATCCATGGATTCCCAGAATATTCTCGTAAAGAACATTATTCTCTTATGGAATTGAACACGTACACATAAATATGGATAGCTTACCGTGACACCCCTGGCAAAAGTCGGCGATGCCTCTAGGAGCCGCGACACACTCTTTGAAGAAGCGCTGGTCTGGAAAATAATCACGTCAAATCACTGAATGCGCATATATCTACATACCAACTCCTCGTGATGCCCCTGACAGAGACGGACAACCCTCCTTAGAGCCAAGACGCACACTTTGAGAACCACTGCCATATGGTAACTAACGTATGCTCAAAGTCAAATCAGTTGGTTTTTTTAATTGGACGTTTTGAATTCAAATGTCTTATGATTACAAAATCGGGTGCAAGCATCGAGCACTTCACGCCACTCGGGCTGTACATGAAAACTGATTCTGGTCTGAGAATCCCAAGAAAGTTTTGAAAATTTACGTGTATATACTCAATATTTTCTGAGTCTGAGTAAAGGAGCTGCGTTCGTCCGGGGTTAAATAATTTGGGGGGGGGGGGTTTCTCAAATCTAAACGAAATATTACTGTCGTGCATAGGCGTACACAAAATTTTCTCGAGGGGGGGGGTTTCAGAAGTTTTTTCCTTCTGAGGGTAAGGGTTTAACTTTTTTTTCTGCAAAATAATACTATAATCTTGGCTCAAGGGGGAGGGGGTTAGAGCACCAAACCCTCCCCCCTTTGCGTACGCCAATGCTCTCGTGGAATGTGAAGTATAAGAGCAACTGAAAAAAAACCGTTTTTTATTCTAGACATCCTTCATGTTCAAAATGACGTTTATTATCATCCTGCAGCGCTTACAAGACATTATCAAGCCCATATAACATTTCAGGCAAAACTCTATGATAGCGATCAATAGGAATCGAAATCGTTTCGTCAGAAAATAACGTTTTTGATACCATGAATGCAGCCCATGACCAGCTCACTGACTAAGCAAAATCTTTCACTTTTTTTCGAAATCTTTCGAGTTTCGGAAAGCCCCACCCAATGCTTGCTTGCTTGTTTTTCTTAGGAACACCCCCCCCCCCCTCTCAAATCATGCCCTGGATGGTTCTGATGTGGATACGATGCATAGAAACAAATGCATATCAAATCATTCATGACCAGAGCTCACGGCAAAACCTAAGATATTAGGATTGGAAGCAACTTTCTTTTCAATGAGTTCCGAATTGAATTGAATTTTTTGAAGTTTTCTACTTTTTATGCGGTTTCATTAAGGTTGAATAAAACTTTCCTGTTATATATTTCGTAGGTTAACCGGCCGCTGACAATGAAGAAAGAAGGCATTCAGACCAGGAACCGAAAGCTATCTTCGAAGAGCAAAAAGAAGAAAGGTTGCCTGGCAATACCCGAATGCCTGAAACCACTGGACAAACCATTCTCCAGTTTCGGACCCGCTGGCCAATTGAGCTCCATGAGTTCCATGTCCATGACGATGAACCACTACATGCACCAGGGCAACATGCCGATCTCCATGGCGGGTTCTTTCGTGACGTCGCCTCCTATGCACATGAACACAAACCCCGGACTGTCCAGCTTATCCCTCTCGTCGAGCGGAGGACCCATCCCGCTGGGATCCAGCGGTTTGGGACTCGCGACTTCGAACAGCATGGTAGGAGCCATGGCTTGACACATGGCTGCAGCAGCTGCACCGGCACAACCGACCGCAATGGGCTGCTGGGACGTCGATAGCGGCGGACGCCATCACCATGCTCCATCCCCGTCTGTGGCACTAGCAGCCGCGTCATGCGCGCAGCTATGGACGACTCAGTTCGCAAATACCCTCGCTGATGGTAGCACGTCGCTATGCGCTGCCGGTTCTTCGTCGGCCGACAACTGACCTTACGATAGAAAACGTCACCGTGGAACGGACGTCGTCACTGACTATTAATTATGACATACGGGAGGGGAGGGGGTAAGCACAGGAACTTATTCAACGCCATGTTTTATCCACATAAAACGAACATACAGGGGTGATTAAAAAAAATTTCCGATTTCAAAATGGTCTGAAATAAGACCCACTGATCAGAGTAGCTTGAAGTTTTCGTGTGAACACTCCTGCAGCAATGAAATTTTGTTGCTTTTTTACGGATAAGCAAAACAAAAGTTGAAATCTTAAAGTAACATGTATTACAGATCTGAATGAAAATATTACAGAATCTGAGCAACTGAAAGTTCATAAGTACGAAGTTGGTGCCCTTTCCAAAATTCACCGTATAATAATATAATAAATACTTTATAGTGGCTAGGCTGTATTGCTGCCATGTTTAGACTGCGTTGGTGTCAGTGATCGGTGAAATCTCCGGTGCCTATAAAAGAGAGTGGACTCATCTATCTATCCTAAGGGCACGCTTGAAGTGATGTAATGGAAATCGTTGGAAACAAAGGCAGAACAGTGATTGGCTATAGTATTGACGTCACACTTCTACTCAAAGATAGCAGATGAGTCCGCCTGGTAATCCAAGAAGCTCTGGGGACATAATAAAGCCTTGTTTTTAATGAACACTTCACAAGTCAATCTGTCCCAACGATATTTGAAGGCTACGATACTCTTCCTGGCACATTAATTTACAATATTTCATGTTGTATCGAGCATGTGTTGTATGACTTGTGAATCTTCGTAGCATTTCATAATGCTTTCTACCATGCTGAAGCATCAATGTTATCCCCAGTGGTAAATTTTTGAACTATCTTCTCTCCCTCCTTAGACTTCTCAGCGATATTGAAGCGAGATATCGCGCCTACTTAAAAGCCTTTTATTTTAGCATTTATAAGCTCAGATATTTTGTTACGTTGATTTCTCAATGAAAAACGTTTCCCTATACCTCTCACTTTTCACCTTCTGAAAATAGGAAAACTCGAAGACTCTACTTCATTAACCCTCTGAACGGCATTAACGAGATACCTCGCCTCTTATTTTAGCACTGACAAGCCGAGATATCGTGCGAAGTGGATTTATGATTGGAGAATGCGTTTTTTCCTATATCCCTTACTTTGCACCTGCTGAAATGCTGAAAATCGGAAGAAATCCTACTTCAATGTCAATTTGCAGGGGGTTTAGTGACTTCTGTGCTATTCATTAAAATAAACTCCACTGCTACAGGAGTGTTCACGTAAAATTTTGGTAACAATCTCATCAGCGGTCATGTTTCAGACCATTTGGAAAATCAGAAGTTTTGTTACGATCACCCTGTATATATCACAAATCGTGGAAAATGAGAGACGCTGTGAAAGAAAAAAAATCGAAGAAACGTATGCCGTGTTTCTTTTGTTTGTGTGTGTGTGTGTGTTTTCGCGCGCGTGTGAGTGTCTTATTATCGATACGAACATGAATTTTTAACTGGAAAAAAACAATGAGGCCTGGAAAAAAAAATTCGATTATGGAACAATTTCGAAAATTCCACTTATAAATGAAAAGTATTATTTGTACAAAAAAAAATTATTGTAATTACACGAAAAAAGAAGAGTGCTTTCTTTCCTATTTACTATTACTATACCAGCTCTTGATTTGTTTTTTTTTATTTTGCTGGGTAATTAACTTGTGTGTGTATAGTACGTTTGAGTCATGTTCGTATTATCGAACTTATATATATATATATATATAGATTCATGCCAAAAAATGGCCTAGAGCTAGTGTAAAAAATAATGGGATTCACAGGAAAAAAAAAAATATTTCTTTTCTCTGTCCTGGTGTCGCGATATTCATTTGTATTTTCATTTGTACAGGTAAACCTTAACATTGCGATATTTGTAATTTATAAGGAAAGAGAAGAAGAGTATTTGTAATAATGTATTAGGTGCACTGATATCGGTAATTGATTTTTTTTTTTTCCTCTTATAATCTTTTTTGAGGTGGCCAGTTTTTTTTCGATTTAAAACAGAATAATTCGTGTCGAACTCGTTTATGACGACCTCGGTTATTGAGCTCAATCCTTGTCAATTCACATTTTAGTGTGCGAGCTATCTCTTCAAACTATGAATCGTGAGCCCCAAACAGCTGAGTACGCAGAATCGATCTTTGGAAAGGGCAACTCGGATTTTTGGGGAGTTGCGAAAGAATCTCTTTGAGAAATTTCAGGTTACTAACCTTCAAAAAGCATTCTAAATGGAAAGAAATTTATTAAGTTATCGTCTTAGGCAGTATTTCTCAACCTTTTTGATGTCGTGGACCCTATGAATTGTGGTGAATGTACCGAGGACCCATGTAGCGAAGGTCAATTTTTAACTCCCCTTTCCCCCCTTTATAAAATCTGTAATGTATTGTTTTCTATAGTTTGCATACCATAAAAAACTGAAGCAATGAATTACAATTTCACAACACTGAATGCGTCATTCATACAATGGTAAATGATGTCGCGAACCCTTTACAAACGGACCCAGGAGTTAACTAACCACAGATTGAAAAATGGTGGTCTAAGGGATATTTTCTATTGATATAAGCATATGACAGCATGTCAGAAATTCGAATTGCACTTGCGATATCTCAATCGACATCCCCAATTCAAATCACATTCAAACATTTGCACAATTCTTGTCCGAGATTCAGGATTATAACAGAGTTGTCGTATGGGTGCTCTTCTCCTGATTCTGACCATAAGCGATGTTCTTGACTTGAAAATTAAAAAGTTGAAGACACCTATTTCAAACAGATTTTCAGTTTTCAGGAAAAATTAGAGATTTTATAAGCTTTCTAATTTTTAGTATCCATAAGCATGGATCAGTGTTTCTCAACCTGAGGCCATATCGCTACCCCTCGTGGTCCTGAGTTATTCTGGAGGGGGTGGGGTGTAAATATCAAATGGAACTTTGGAAGGTGCTAAAGGAAGTGACAGAGAGGGTGAAAAACTTGACATGTGAAGAAAATGAATGTTGTAAAGGAAACACGGTAAAGCACACTAATAAAGCAGTACTGCCCATAGAGCCAGGGCCATCTTGACGCATGGATCCCTTCCAGGCTCAGCCTGGGATCCTCATGTTCATGGCATAAATAATGAGATTTATGAGTATATAATAGTATATAAATAGGTAATATATAGAGTATGTGTAAATAGGTAAGCTGTCACTTCCAGCAAAAAATTCTGTGGCCCCAGAACTTTTCCCAGAAGCCCATGTTATTGAGACATGGCTCTGCATAGAACCCCAACAAGAAGATCCTTGGCCCATGGTTGATCCTATTTATAAAACTTTTATTCACTCTATAGATTAACTCAATCAATTAAATAAGTAGAAAGGTGAAGGTGGAGGCCCTGGAAGAGACGGGGAAAGGGGAGGGGGGCACGTGACAGAAATATGGTCTTTATACTTCATGGTCTTATATATATTATTATATGGTCTTATACTTCGAATAGGGAGTGTGGGAGAAAAAAGGTTAAGGAACATTGGCATAGACAATGTTTCCTGGGATCGTGACCCTTTCATCTATTATCCGTACTTAACCCCCCCCCCCCCCACTCACATCTGATAAATATTTCACACCAGTATACTAACATCATTAGCTTCGTTTTAATGACCTTAAATGCCGTTATAACCGAGTTCGACTGTATTCGATTCCGGATTTTCATTTTATAAAGCGTATCTAATATTTAACCAGTAGCAATAATTTTTCGGTACCAAATTAATAATTTATCGAATGATTAACTAAAATTACGCTACTGGTTATAATAGAGAGTGCAATATAAGGGGAAATTATTTTCCAGGAAACATTTCCTGATATGGGAAGTGATCGGGATTATGTAATTATTAACCAAGAAAAAAAATTATCTCGTTAATATTTTCGAAAAAAGTATCACAAAATAATAATAAAATAATTGATTTCTCCAATAAAAGGTTTTTGTTTTTCTTTTCTCAAGGGGTAATTATTTCATTATTTTGTGTGGTATTTTTTTCTCATAAATACAAACATTATTACGTGCATTAATACTGAGATAATGATAATATATATATAAATATATATTATAAATAAATATATATATAGAAAAAAAAGTTCCTTCCTGACATTATGCTGTATATACATCACGTCATCTTGCACCAATAAAAACTATTGGATGGTGGTCAATAACCATTGTTGTTGTATTCTTTATTATTTTTTGATTTGATTCATACCATTGATGCGTTTTGGCTGATCATTTGCGACATAGACGGATTTGAAAATTTTGCAACCCTCTCAGGGGTGCTTATTGAACGGACTTAGTCCACGGACTCTGGGCGAATGGGGTTCCTCGAAGAGATTTTATGGGATCCGTGAGCTTGTGTGGATGAGCAAACAATTAACCCATTGATTGTGAATTGCTATATACTCAATATTATTTTATAATGGGGTCCGTGAACCAGGGCTGGACAAATCTGAAAAAATTAAAATGCCCGTCAGGGCATGTAACTTTTAAAAAAATACATACGAAATACATATACCGAATCAATATTTTTACATGCCTGACAAACATTGCTTAGTTTTTGTTTTTGAGCAAATTCTTCCCACGCGTTCAAAACGAATGTCTTTTTTTTTTTCATCTATTTCATCTATAGATGAAAATATACAGATAATATAGGAAATTAACAGCATTACGCTACATTTAAAAAAAATTCAAATTATTCCTTTGTTGGATGAAATCTCAATGTTCTACAACACAGAAATTTCCCACATTGATTTTGGACAATTTTCCCCGAGTTCTGATCAGTGATGGCCAGTGTTCCCCAAAGTGGGCAATATAACTCCCTGGGGAGTGAGAATGGTCCAGTAGGGTGGTAAAAGCTGTGGTTTTAGCATACGATCCAAAGGAAAGATTTTTGAGTTGGGGTGGGGACGATGACAAGAAACAAAAAAAATATTGAAGGGGGCGATGGAACAATATATATAAGTTTGGGAAACAATGACCTAGTGAGTCTAAGAGGCTGTGGTATTACACTAACCTTGACAAATTCAACCAATGATCATATCGGTGGCACTCGAGCGAATACAACCGATAAGCTTATTGGCTGCATTTGTCAAATTTTGTAGATGAATTTACATAAAACCTTGACATTGTGGCCAAACAAAAAATTTCGCTTTTAATAATCCCCCACACACACACACATTCAAAACAAATGCGTTGCCATCTACTGATGAATTTAATGAAAAAATATTTGCAGTTCTCATTTTTTTTTGTTTGAACTCCCAAAATTTCCCGTAAACCCTAAAAAATTAAGAACTCTTGCCATAAAATATCTATGTACAGTAGAGTCTCGATAATCCGAACTGAATGGGACCGAGGCACTTCCCCGCTTACAACTTTTTAAAAAAAAAAAAAAACGTCATAAGTGGGATCCACCTTATTGGATTAGGGCTGCCTGTCCACTTTATAACGAAGGCTAACAGGTGCACCAGCCCTAAGATACCAATATGAAAATATGATTTATTTTATAGACACTATAAGTATAGAACTTATATTATAGTAAATTAGTATAGAGAAAGGGAACGAATGGCTTTGAAAATATTTTGGTTTTGTGACTCAAAAACCCCTTCAGTCCCTGCACAAGTCCTCTTCAAATTTAAATTACTGCCATTCGTAGAAAAAATGATATAAAAAGCGTTTCTTGGCAAAAAAGAAAAAAACACCCCCACCGGGTTATGAGAAGGAATTTCGGAAAATTCTATCACCGCGGATTTAACAAACCTCTAACTTTCAGAAATCGAATTATCGAAAGTTCGAGACTACCGTACAGTGGAGCCCCATTTATACGACTTCCAAGAGGTCGAGCCAAAACGGCGTATAAATGCGAAAGTCGATTGACTGATACAACTTTGAAGAATGACCCCCTCCCCCTCCTAACAGACATACAAAATAAATTCAATGTGTTTAATTGTATCTCCACTTCTGGTATTTAAAAAAAATCGTTTCAATCATACTCGAGGGAAAAAAACGAAAACAAATTGAATTTTCAAATCGCTCGAAGAAATAAAATAAGCAACACATATCTATGCTTATATCACGATTATTCATATAGTTTCAATTCTTTTGAAGCTGAAAGAAAATACATTGGTTTAAACTTTTTTGACGCATATAGTAAGCCAAACACCACAATGAAAGAAAATTCCACTGGAAATGATCGAAAGAACTGATACTGCGCGTGAGTGCCGTATATGGCCCTTATTCGCATAGCTGTACCCAATGCCATCTTAATGCATCCCCCTCCCCGGGTACCTGATGTATATGTGGGAAGGGGGGTTCGTAATAACAAGATTTAGAGCTAAGATTTTCGGAAGAAAACAATAGAAATTTATAAGCAAGTGCTTTCAGCAAATTAGGGACCCCAGATTATCACTTAGCCTGGGCGCCCATGTCGTAGTTGAGACGGCCCTGGGTTGTACTCTCCAAGTGCTTACAATGGGACGTTCTCAACATCAACCATTTCACTATCAATTGATGTGCATTTCAAAAAACTAAAAATAATAGTCATTATAGCGACATCTGCTGTTGAATTATAGCACTAATTTCTGAATTTGTATATATGTTAACAATAAGTGATCATTTGTGTTTTTGGATGAATTCATATTAAAAATTATTATTTTGATGAAATTTAGTACAGAAAATTTGTAGAATTAGAAAAACTTGATGTAATCTATTATCGGTCAATAATTTTTTTTATTTTGTTCTGGTGAACAAATTTTTCAAGACAGTTTTGGTTTCGGAAATTGTGCATGCCGTTTTTTAGCGTCATCTATCTTTGATTTTGAATATTACTTTCTAATTTTGTGCGTATATAAACTCTGGTCACAATTTTTTTCACTTTCTACAGTTTTTTTCCCCCCGGTAAATTAATTTCTCAATAATTTGCAAAATACTCGATTATTTTGCCAAGTTGTGCCCGCTTATAAAATAATCGGATATAGTGAAATATCTGTTAATACGATGTTCCTCCTGCCTTCATCAGCCTGTAGACCATTAAAATAACGTTTAAAAACTCCCTTTGTAATTATTTCGTAGTGCTTATTTATTGTGTTTTATTGGTAAGAACCAGAGCCGGACAGATCTATTTATTGCCCGTCGTGCTTGAGGCATGTAAAAGATTTTGACCGGGCATAATTTTTTTTTTGTATGCCTATACCTTTCAAGATCGGGAAATTTCCGGAATGACAAGAATCCCTAATTCCCTGCTTGAATGATTTTTCAAAAAGACTTTCTTATGCTTTTCTTTTAGCGTTATTTATATCTTATACATTATTTGGTTACAAGCGGATTGGAAATTTGTTGTACCATTTTCATTGAAGAGGGTCAGACCTATTCCCTCCAAATGCTTCCACCCTCTCATAACGCTGAAAACATTGGGAGAAAAAAATTCTGAAAGGCAATATAGCCGTCTTTCAACCAATTAAAACCCGTTTCTTAAGGGTTCTCCGCATCTCCATATTCTCAGAAACAGGCAACAAACAAATCATTTGAGTGTCAACTCTAAATGCTGATCAGCCTTGTCAATTGCCATTTTCCTATATGTCAACAATCACCCTAAAATTTATGGCTTTTGCGGCGACAATATACAAGAACTGTTTCAGTAATGTGTTTTCACTTTCTACAAAAATTGCGCACACTCACAATCACTTACTCACTCATGCGGCCACTAACACAGGGCAGGTATAATGTCAGGGGCGAACTTTCCGGAGGCAAAATGTACCGGGGGCGAAATATCGGAGGTGGAATTTTTGGATCTTGAGTGACGTATAAATGAGGCTTCACTGTGATAGTGGATTGAAATCAAGAAATCAATATATACATTTTAGTGGGGCCTACATTTCAATTCGAAATGAGTTGCTTTCACTTGACACGCCGCGCGTTTTATATGACAACCTAAAATGATAACTTTAGAAGTTCCGGTAGCGTGTCTCGGATCCCTGAAATGTCTGCTAAATGAGATAAGAATTGACCGCTACGGGTTTTGTTTCCAATAAGATAATCATGAACAAAACTGTGTGAAGGATCAAAGGACGAACCGGAAGTGTCCGGGCAACTGTCAGTCTGTTTCCGGTTTTTTCAGATAAGTATGTAACAAAAACAAACAAACATAGAATTTCCGTAACAAAAAAAGAATTGAAATTTTATAAATAAGCTTCAAAAAAAATATCCGAAAACAGACGTATTTTACGTAGACATCATCAACAGAGCCGTTTCGAGAGCATCGTGGGGCACCGCCGAGACAATGATTTTTCTGGGGGGGGGGGAGCTTTTTGGCTACAATTCCCCTGCCCACAGATGTACATACTTACTCTCGAAAATTTTAGCCAGATCGCATTTTTCACGATTCCCCCGGTCTGGGTCCATACGTTTAGACCATAGTTTGCCAAACTTTTCATTCCCACATCACCCTCTTCTTCAGAAATTCTTTTCTATCATTTCCCCCCCCCCCCACCTCAAGTGAACCCATAAGATCCTAAGTTAAATCCGTAGCTTCTATCACCCCCCCCCCTCCCGAAACACTAGTGGGCGATACTGTCCACTTTGGGAAACTGGTTTAGACCAAGGGTGCTCAATTTTTTGGAGAGTGTGGGCCATTGGATTCAAAACGTGTCGCGAGCCACTCAAGTGATGTGGAAATATGTCGCGGGCTACTTAAGTGATCTGGAACTCTGCCGCGGATCGGTGTATATCTGTCGTATTACCAAGGGAGTGACGTCTTTCGTCATAACATAATCTGATTTGTGGAGTGATTTAATTATAGTGTAAGGGAGACGTCGGAAACCCTAATTCGAGCACTTTTGTGTGGTTTTTGTGAGCACGCGGTACTACCAAGAAACTGGACAATGGCGTAGTTCAAATTATACAGTCGAATCATGTTATAACGAACTCCAAGAGACCGGAGAAATCTCTTCGTCATAATGAAATTTCTTTATAAAGGAATTCCAGTTGTTTGCATTTTTCCTATGTGAACTTGTTCGGAGGATTAGAAACAGTGTTCGTTAAAACGAGATTTTTGCTATAACGGTATATTCAACTGTACTTGGTACAGGAACGTGAGCAAGATCGATCTCTGCAGGGGGCACATCACCATGTTTGGGGGGGGGGGAACAAGCAATCTGTTCCAGAGGAATTTCGATGCGCGAGTGGCGTGGTGGTAAGTTGCTCGTCTACCACCGTGAAGGTTGTCGTCGGATCCCAGGTTCAATTCTAGGGAAGAATACAGATATTTTCCCCAAACGAGCTTGAGGCGACTGATGGTAGATGGCGCCTTCATTTCCAACCCAACTCGTTTACGGCAGTAAATTGCATATAGCGGTATGGCCGGAGTTGGTGTGTGGTGAAGTAGAGAAATTTCGAGTTACTATGTGAAAAAGCATTTTAAATCAACAGAAATAGATCAAGGTAGTATACGAAGGTATTTTCTTTGGATATTTTTTTTTTTACAAAAATGTTGAAAAATAATTTTAATTTATGATAGTCTTCCGAGCAGGGCACGGCCTATGCCCTCCTCCCCCTGACTTGGCGTACACCTTTGACTTGGCACGTTCCTGGACAAATCATGGGTCCTTCGTCAAAGGTTTTCTTTGAATAAACACTGCTCTATATCAGAAGTCTTCCACTTTTTTCTTTTTGCGAGCACTGCCTATCATCGAAAGAAGAGCACCCCGTACTGCCAGTTTGACAAGCATGTCTGAAATCGGGATGATCTTAATCCTTCCGTGCAATTTGCATACGTGTTCAATTGCAACGTTGTTCAAGTGCTCGTGAAATCTGAAACGAGCATCGAATACTACGGGTGCTTCAGAGAGCACCGTGAATCTCGCTCGCAACAGGTTGAAGATGCTTGCTCTGTAGTCGTATTTTAACATTTAAAAATGGCATTTATCCGAATTTCCAGATTTTCGGGTGAAAATTTTGACTTCCCAGCTGGTTAGCTTGACAAAGAAGCTCTTGTATGCGATGGTGATTTTTTACAATGTACATTTTTTTAGACGTGCCTATGGAAATCATGGCCTAGGAGAACGCTGTAGACGTGAAAGCCCTGGCCAACAAAAAAAACCACTACAAATCCGGAATGCTATCATATTTCGTTCATTTTATAGACCATTTTATAGACTTCCGAACTAGATGATGATGATTCGACAGACCCCAGATGACGATTTCTTTTCTCTTTGTTGTATCAGCCGGACGCTAAGAATCATTCAGGTATAATAATTGTAATAATTATACGATCGCATCGCGGTTTTCGTGTCCACGTAACACGACGACGAGTGCAAACTCGAATGTTTGCAAGAAAACACTTCCGACTCAGCACCATGAAAGAAATCAGGAAAAATAAAGTAAAAAGAAAAAAAAAACCCTTCGGGCAATTTCCCCAATTAGCTCGAAACGCTTTCGGGCTTCTTGTGTATGGGGTTTCGAACTTGGTTGAATCTGGTCGAGCGTGAAAACAATAGACAAGTTTGTATTATAACCCAACTAGATTCTAATAAGAAAAAGTAACAAAGAAAAAAGCCCTGCTGTGTGGACGGAACTACATTTCAACACACAGAGAAAAACTCTACCTGGCCTCAGTGTGTAACTTAGTTGTATTTTTACAACCAACGGCTAGGTAGGGCTGTCCGAAATCCCGCGTACGAACAAGTCCCATTATGTACGGGAGTATCATTTTTAGCCTCACACCATGACAATGCAAGCAATTTTTTTTTTACTTATTCTTCTCTCTCTTCTATTTGCTCACATTTTAAGAAGTGATAGGCACTGCCTTGTTGTTTGTGTGTGTGTGTCCATTTTTTATTTTAACGTATTTTTATTTGCTTATTTTCGGGGCGGCACGTGCTTCGAATAGACAACAAGTCTTAATTATTACGATGTATTTAAAGTTGGTACTACAGGAAATGAGTCGTAATACCTGTGCAGTGTGTATTCTTAGAATCTTAGTCAGTTTCAAGAGTTTACGTGTCCAATGTCAGTGGAGCGTATCTACGTTTTACTTAAGGTACATCAATAACATGAGTTGATAGGACGTTCGTTTCCGTTCGCATGTATAATGAAGAAAAATAGATGCACACATTTGACATGTTTTCAAATGCGCATTCAATTCGTATCAGGACCGGGTTAATACCGAAACTAGCCACTTGAGACCTTCGTGTGGCGTTTCATCTTTGAACGGAAGAAATGTAGGATATCTATAATCATGTTCTGAGCTTTCTGCAGCCGTAGCTACCCATCAAAAGATTATAAACTTAAGGAATATCTTAGTAAATGGATGGTGTGGATTTTCGAAACCCTTTCAAATATTTCCGCATAGCTTTTAGTGTGGAATCACGATGTTCGTTGAAGAGTTCTACCAGCAAAACAATTTCTATTAATCTTACGTTATTCTCTTTAGTGAAGAAATAAGCATGTAAATGGTTCCGTTTTAAAAATATTTAAATGCTCGGTGATTTGTGTGTGTGCGCGTTCGCGTGCCTACAAAACACTTAGTAAAGGTACTCTAATTTTACTTTGAGAAAAATAAAACAACACAACTTGGTGAGCTCCGCATTTTTATTATTTTATTTAACGTGAAGTATTGAACACATAAGAGCAAATCACATTGTAATTTCCTTCGGTGTGGCGTATAATCTGTGAAAATCCCATTCGTCAACAACCAAATATCAAGGTATTCATTCTCATTTTACGAAGAAAAAAAAGTCAATTTCTCTATTGACACGCGTCTATACGTCATCTTTAAAAAAATTAACGAACTAATTTCTAAAAAAATTATTTCTATTCAAGGAAAAAACTAGTTGCAAATAATACGCAGTGGAATATAATCCGCACTATGAAATTCTGGTGGTTTTTTTTCCGCTTTAAGAAAAAAATATGGTACACCGAACGACAGAATGTGAATTGTTTGCACCTGAGAAAGCTGAGAAAAGCAAGAATAAGGTATCCCGTAACCCAACTAGGGCCAAAGATGTAAACGAATATATAATTACTTATTATTAACATAATGATACTTATGTATGCTCTTATATTAAGACAATATCTGCCTGACTGTGTGTCGAAGGCTCTACAAGAAGGAACTGTACTCACGAGTACAAGGTGTTTGTATTCCACTGACCCATACATGCCAACCTTGGAACCAAGAATCTCCGTAGTGGCAATGTTTATCGGAAGGGGGATGTCCCTCCCACCCAAAAAAAATATTGTCATGACTTTTCTCAAATTGAAATCAATTTTTTTCAACTCTGGAAAAAATTCAGAATTTCACATCATATATCAAACTAGTAGTGATACCTGACACTGCCCGAGTTTTCTTCATATACTCAGAGCATTAAAAAAAAAGTGACGAACCATTGTTTGGGAGCCAAAGTAGATATTTCAAAAGTCATTGTTGCTGGACAGTTTTTTGACGCTATCGGACATTTCCCAACTCTGACGAATCATTAAATTAGTCTACTGTTTAAGTTGGGGCCTGTTTGGTACACATACAAAATTTGGCAAAGATATGTATGAAATTGTAGATTTTTTTTTATAGAGAAACATACACGCAGAAAGACACAAAAAATCTATTTTATACACATAAGCTCCCGTTTACATGTGCAATATTGCGGTAGCATTGGAGGTTCTAGCACCCGCTTGACGACTTTTTCCCTCGTAGGTAAAGAAATGGAGAGCCGGAATTGACCCTTCTTTTGTTGGGTTATTCGGGGAGTGTAACCTCCTTTCCTATAATCCTTATCCTATAATCCCGCGCGGCGAATTGAACCGGCTGACCTCTGACGACGTCTGACAAATGTGGTTAAAGTTCCGATTTGGTGAAAATCCGTGAAGCGGGTTTTAAATCCGCTTTACCCATTTCCCATGTAAACGGGGCTATAGATGTCGAGTTTTTCGTTTTATAGTGTCATCTGTGAGTCAGATTGGAATTTTTATATTTATCAAAATGAACTCTATAGACCACGATAAGTTACTTTAGTGCAAACCGCACCTTTTTTGTCAATGTTTGATTTGTTATTAATTGATATTTATTCTTGACTTGATATTTACTCCTTGTGGATGCGTTCTTTGCGTGACGTCATTTTGTACTCCAAAGGACAGCGGTTCTCATCCTTTTTTAACAGCGGAGTCCTTTCAGGTATATAATTTCTACGACGGAGCCCCGTACGCCTATTTTTTATGTATTCCTCGAAGTTACTGATTTATTTTTACTATTTAAAACTACATTTATAATTATTTTTTTCAAACTACCTTTTTTTTATTTTCCTCGAGCGGCCACGGAGCCCTTAGAGAGTGCAGACGGAGCACCTGTTGAGAGCCCCCCGCTGCCATAAGATAATATGAAATTCAAAGAAATCCTTGAACATAAAAAGTTTCTAAAAATACCAGACTTTCCACGGTTATTTTCACGATTCGCCGTAGTTCCGTATTTTATGGTAGAAATCCGTAGAAACTACGGGAATTCTGTAGTAGTTATGAAGTATGCACCAACCGTCCAATCCAGAGGAGCAAAATTAATTTGTTGTCGTTATGTTATATAAGCTGTCACGCACTTAACTTTTGGAATCCAGTGTATTTTACGTCTTATTTCAAAATAGTTGTTGCTTATAATGCCCAAACATCTCGACCTACACATTTAGAAACACTGCAGTAAAATTTATCCACGTCATGCGAGCAAAAAGAAAAACCCTTAATGAATTCACATACTCTCCGGTTCCATTAACCGACAAGGAGAATAAAAACAAATAAATAAAACTTTCCACGCGGCATTTATATTATAAATGAAGAAAAACGATGGGAATTCCCGGAGACCACCTCTTATTACAACAAGCAAGAAAATATTCATTTAAATTAGCTTGAGAAATATCAGCTGGAATCATACACGCGCAGATTAAAATTACGAAAAAAAATCTTTTTCCTACTTGAAAGATAGGAGTAGAAGGAGGGGAAAAAAATAATTTAGTTTATGTGTATGTAAGTTGAAGCTAAATTTCATTTAAAGCTTGTCGTCCACGAGAACTTCTTTGAAAATCGCTATTAAACTCATCGCGTTAACTAGTTTTGCTCCTGATTGCACCACAAACGCAAAAGGAGGAGGAGATGCATTAATTTTCTTTTAGTTTTAGCTCCTTCATGAAGGTTTCCATTCAAAAATAGGCGTACGTTGCCAACAGCTTATTCACAAAACGGAAAAACAAATGTTTTTAGTCTTGTTTTTTAATTATAAAGTACACCGACGTAGCGTTTTCTCGTTGGCTCTGTCTCTCTTAAGTTTTTTTTATTATTATTTTATTCTTTTCTACGTTGTTTTATGTATTTATAACGGAAAGAGATAAAAAGTACCGTAATTTATTTGCCTAATAATCTCGCCGAATAGAACAATGAGTATTTTTTTCCAGGGGTGTGAGTGCGTTGTGTGTGTGTGTGTGTACAGATAAAGTGAAAACGTTAACTTTCTCACTGAGTGCTCGTGTGAAATTAGATAGAATAACGAGAGGGTTGTTATGCATACGTTTTACGAGAGAGAAAGAGGGCTGAGGGGGAATTCTTGGCATTTAGCCCAAATAGGAAATTAGACATCTCGGGACTTTCCCAAACATTTCATTTTTCCGATTTTTTTTGTAATTTTTCCGCTCTGTTTTAATTAGAAAAATATACGTAAAATAATGTAATTTAGTTGTAAAGGAGAAAATATGGTTCCCCTTTTTCTTTCCTTTCACCCTTTCTAAAAGTTAAAAGTGCAATAATTTGTAATTTTTCTTTCTGAGAAGTTTTCCTACTAATGTAATCGTCATTTTATTTAGAATTTGTTCTTGAATTTTTTTAGGGATGAAAAAATTTTTTAACATGTTTTATTTGATCGTTAAAAAATTGTGAAAAGAATTTTAATGAAATTTTCGGTGATTTTTATGTTTTATGATGTTAAAGAAAATAAGTCTGATATCAGTCTAATTCGTCTGTTCGTCTGTTATATCGAATCGATATTCCTTTTTTTTTCAATATGTAATTCAACGTAGCTAAATTACTTAGTCGTAAATCGAGAAAATATTGGTATACAAACATTGGATTTAAATTTTTTTAACTTATATTTTTATTTATTAAAAAAAAATTTTGGAATGACATATTTTTTAATATTTCAAATTAAATATTTTTTATTAAATTAATAGTTTTTAAATTGAATAAATATTTTATCCGAAATTCCCGAATTAAATAGATTGTTAAAAAAATTATTGAAACATCAATTTCGGAATTTTCAGTTTATTTTAACTCATTTTATTATTTAATATTCATTATTTATAACAATTGTTATACTTCTTTTATTAATTACAATTTATCACTTTCTTAATTCTAATTTTGATTTTTTTTTCACCTTTCTTTTGCAATATATTTTTGGATTTTTTTAATTAATTTTTTTTTTCTAAATACAAAAATATTTATGGTGAATATTTTACAGTAATTTATAGCGATAGTTTTGGGATTGCAGACTCATATTCAGCATTATTGTTTTTTAATCATGCTGCACCAAAATAACCATAATTTCTCACATTTTTCCAGCAAAATTATTTCAAAATACTGTACTGCATTTATAACTAATAGCAATTTTATATGTTGCTGCGAAAGCTCGAAATTGGCTAACTCGTGACGCTGGCCAGCCGCTTCGCGAATTGGATAATTTCGTTAAATATTGACCTCGGCCAGTTCGCGAAGTGACGGTGATCCCTGGTCAAAGTCCGATAACAAAAGACATAATTCCGGATCATCGTCAAGTTAAGTTGGCGTATTTTTTTCGATAATTATGTCTTTACACGTTACATGATACTTATTACACGTTAGTAATGGCAACCCATCAAACCAGTCACAACGCTGCCATCATTTTTTCTCCGAAATGGAAGAAAAACTATATTTATATAACTATTTTATCGTTTTTTCTCTCAAATTTCATTTTTTCCCCTCTTGTAACATGGAACTAATCCAATATAACTGCTATTTATAGGCATGTACCACACGTTGGAGATTTTAAAAAATATTAATTTGGCTCCTCTCTCTCTATATATATATATATATATATAATATATATATATACCGGGCCGTCTTATATCAGCACATCGAGCTTTGGCCAGGGATATCCGGACACTTCGTGAAATTGCGGTCAATGTCCGAATCATCTCTGCAATTCGGACTTTAACGAAAATTCTTGGCCAATTAGCGAAATGGCAGTCCCCATCGCAAATTGGCCGCACTTCAGGCTTTGACAGTAACATATGCATATTAAAAACTGCATAATATTAATAATTAAACACAATGAACGAGTATTTTCTCTAGTTTTTTCAATAATTCAATGTAGCTTTTATTGTAAAGCAAGACACTAATTAAGACGATGCCTATCGAAACGTAATGCTGATCAAATTCCAGATCCAATAAATATTTTTCCTACAGAAAAAAAAAGAACAATTCTCGAAAGTTCATTGAATTAGAAATGAAATACACACAATTAAATACTCTTGAACACATATATAAAAAATTTCGTTAGCAATGAAAAAAAAAAAACTATTATATAGATTTACAAAGTTTCAGATCATGCCGCGTATATAATCACGTAATAAATAAGCTGAATAAAAATTGAAATACAAAGTGACACATCGAACAAACACAATGGTGAGCCCGCTGTCAATTAACTATCTCATGTTGCAATACTGATAAGACTTGAACGTGCTGTAAATATCTGGCTCCTATGGAGACATTAATTTTAAAGGAAAAAGAGGACAGGTTAGATAAAGAACAATTGACTAATATATAATTAACCGCACCTTTTTTTCTCCCTCTATAAATATACTTTATGCACTGTAGATACACAATATTATTTTGTGAACGGACAGTGAAGGTCATCTGCTCGTTCCACTTATTGTAAAAACTTTAATGTCACTGCCGCTTTCAAATATGACAGCTTAATCCCTGTGTTTGTTCAAGGTTACTTCAAAATCACTTTTTAGTTCTTAACACAATAAATTTATTCATAGTGCTAGAACAGTTCGTACATTTACAGTATATTGTTTAAAAAACTGCACAATAAATGAACAGAATTTATTTTATTTAAATAAATTGATAAAAAGTACCACGTTATGGTGTGTAAGTGTGTGAGTTTTAATTATAAATATTTTTGCATTTTTATTTTTAATTTAGTTTTGTAAAAAAAATTTTAGATTTTTTTAAAATTATATTTATTATTATTTTTTCTTCTTCTTGATGTTCAGAATCATTTTTAGACTTTGTGCATTCATTTATCAAACTTTTCATTTTTTTAAACTTGGTTTTTCAAATAAAATTGGGATAGTCAGATTAATGAAAATAATTTTTTTAATTAAAATTTAGATTTTTTTTAAACTCAAATTTAAAATGAAATTTTTGTATTTACAACTACTTTTTACTGATTTTTTTAAAATTTATTAAATTTGTTAAATAAATTATAAAACATTATTAAATGTTTCTAAATGCATTATTGTTTTTTTTTTTAAATTCTATTCCTAATTTTGACTGACGTTGCATTTGCGTAACGCTGTGTTTCAAATTTCTTTCACTAAAAATAATAAATAATTAACGCGAACATTTCTTGCTTAGGCATTGGACTGCATTGTATATGTATATAGCTGACCGATAACTGTCCCAAGAGGTTATCAATTCATGTCGCGGCTCACACAAGAAGGCGGAGTAGGTGTTTTTCACACCATAAATGCACTGCAGTCAACCACGGCTATTTATTTTACATACATATTCAGTACTCGATTAAATTCTGTAAATACATTTTTGTAAATACATTAAAACAAGGTAGCTATGTTTCAACCATAGAAATGATAACGATCATTCCACATAATAATACACTCATGTCCATAAATTAAGGATAATGCTCCGGCAAATAAAGGTTCAGAAACAAAACAAACGTTACTTATTCATAAAGCCCATTTATTAAACAAAAGATAAAGAACAAAAACGATGGTGTATGTATAATACCATTCATAAAAACTACGATTTTTGCTCCCTGGAGCAATTGTAAAAAATATCTCCTTTACAAAAACTTACTATTACATGGTTGGTATGATGGTTAATACATTGTATGTCTCCCATGCGATGAAATACAGTCCGTACAACGCCTAGGCATGCTGAGTATCAAATTACGATCTGATCTTGGGGAAGATCACTCCACTCAGCAAGCAATGCTCTCCGAAGTTCCGGTACACGTGTAGGAGGTGGTTGACGGGCTGCAACTCGTCGGCCAAACATGTCCCACACATGCTCTATCGGATTCAAGTCAGGTGAGAATGCTGGCCATTCCATACGGGTTATATCCTCAGATTCAAGGCATTCGTTTGCGATGTTTGCTCGGTGAGGATGGGTGTTGTCATCCATAAACACAAATTCTGCGCCCATGGCACCCCTAAACAAACGTACATGTTGTTCCAGAATGATGTCATGATAAATTTGGGCTTTCATGGTTCCGGTTTGAACGTGCAGATCTGTTCTGGAACCCAGTATAATTCCACCCCAAACGAGCAATGCTGCACCACCGTAACGGTGTCGTTCAATGATGTTGTCTTGGTGGTAACGGGTACCTGGCGTTCTCCATATGAAAGTCCGACGTGAATCAGACTGCAAGCTAAACCTGGACTGATCGGAAAACATCACACAAGCCCACTGTGACGATTGCATGTTCTCTACTCCAGGCTAATCGCTGCCGACAGTGAGTTGCCGTGAGCGGAACACATCTGACAGGCCTGCGAGCATATAGACCAATATCTCCCAAACGTCTGTACACGGTTTGCCTTGAAACTGTGGTACCCGTGGCTGCAGATAGCTGACGAGACAGGTCAGATGCTGTGCTCGCTCTGTCTGCTTCTTTTGGCAGTTACTGTCAAATACCGGTCTTCATTCGGCGTTGTAACTCGGGGGCGATCTGTACTGTAACGTCTACTGACATTTCCGTTATCTTGGAATCGTTGCCAAAGCCTAGAGATGACACTTTGGGCAATTCCAAGTTCCTCGGATACTTCCATCTGAGTACGCCCACATTCCAGGCGACCGATAATTCTACCACGTAAACAATCCATCCACATGCGTCCTCTGTGTCATAACTATTCGTTTATGGCACTGAGCGCCTTACAGAACTCTTGTGAACAATTTCACTTCTTTGCCACCATTCCTTATATACCCCCCTCTTACACTCTCGTCATTGTGACGTACTATCGGCATCATCTGGTGGCTTCCTGAAATTTGCATATCATTCTTGCAGATGTGTGTGATAATTCTACAGGTGAAATTTTTACTTTAGATTTCGATTTCCGTGTGATTTTGAATTATCCTTAATTTATGGACATGAGTGTAGAACAAATAAACGAGAATTATTCGTAACTTGAAGGAGCCTCCATATATTATCATACAAATCTTTGTATGAAATTTATATTCTCGGAAATTAAAAGATCTAATGAGAGAGGGTGGGGGGGGGGGGGGGGGGGGTGTGAGTCACATAGTATTTTTAAAGTTTCTCTGCACAGAAATTTAAGTTTCTTATGCCTTTTAATATGTGAATTTTCTTTTCGAAATTTTATCATGATTTTCCATCTGGAATTCTTTTTTCCCATGACCATAAACAGAAATATTTTTAAAAAAATTGGAAAAAATAGTTTTTCCTCAAATTTTTTTGGTCACATGGTACATGAGGTTTCTCAAAATTATAATTACCAATCATTTTAGTTAAATCAAGTAAAGTCACTTACATGAATTGAAAAGTTAATTGAATGAAAACTAACATTAATTTTATCTAATTTTCTCTTTATAATCGTTCTTTTTTTCTTAAATATCTATAAAGAGAAACATGCTAAGTTAATGTCTAATTTTTTGAAACTTTTCAAACTTTGAAAAGAAATTGTTTCTGACGTAAAAGAAATGAAAATAAAAGAAATGTTTCTGAAGTAACTAGTTATCATAGACAGTATAAAAAAATTGTGCAATTTGATCATGAATTGGAAGAGCGGTCAAAAATGGGTCAAGAGTTCTTTTTCTTAAAAACATTATTAAATTCCTTTTCTTAAAAACATTATTAAATTCCTTTTCTTAAAAACATTATTAAATTCCTTTTCTTAAAAACATTATTAAATTCCTTTTCTTAAAAACATTATTAAATTCCTTTTCTTAAAAACATTATTAAATTCCTTTTCTTAAAAACATTATTAAATTCCTTTTCTTAAAAACATTATTAAATTCCTTTCAAATACATTATTAAACTATTTTCAAATACATTATTAAACTATTTTCAAATACATTATTAAACTATTTTCAAATACATTATTAAACTATTTTCAAATACATTATTAAACTATTTTCAAATACATTATTAAACTATTTTCAAATACATTATTAAACTATTTTCAAATACATTATTAAACTATTTTCAAATACATTATTAAACTATTTTCAAATACATTATTAAACTATTTTCAAATATATTTATATAACTATTTTCAAATACATTATTAAACTATTTTCAAATACATTATTAAACTATTTTTAAATACATTATTAAATTACTTTTTTGAAAAACATTGTTAAAAGAATATTTATCTTTTTTAAATGCAACATTAATTTTTTTTTCAATGCACCATTACATGTTTTAAATACACTATTATATTTTTTTAATTATTATTATTTTTTTAATAAATGTGTTTTTTTATGAATATAGTATTTTAAATTACTTTATAGTGATAATTATAACATTTATAATATAATAAATAATATGGTATATTTTATTACAATGTAATGCACAAAAGTTACCAATCATAATTTTTAAACATTCCGTGATGATGATTGTTTCGAAATATACCGTGTACTGTATTATTTATAAACCCTTTTATATATTGATTTGACGTACATTATTTCATATACGTACATAATCATAGCAATTTTAAAATAATCTGTAATCGTAATGGTTTTAAAATACAATAAAATATTGTATGATGACTTTGGTTTGATAATCATATAATATCTAAAAACATTTTGCTATCAATATTATTTCCAAAATGTAAAAAAAAAAACTTGTGTGACTTAGTCAAAGTTTTCACACATTTCTTTAAAAATATATATTGAATATATTAATACGCCAGAGAAACTTGATGTCCACAAAATACATCATACCTTTTTTTACTTTAATAAGCAGCCTTTGGTCATCCATCTTTGAACCGGATCTATAGCATAAAACGCATTTCTTTCAAGTATTTTTTTTATTATAAATTAAAAATATTCAAAATTGCTATTGTTCCGGTTTCTTCCAAAAAAATGTTAATTTCTTCTTTCAGTATATAAATTTCATGAAGACTCTCCAAGGCAGAAAGAAACCTTCTCTCCTTGAAAAATATAAAGAAAGAAATCATGATTTATTCGAAATCAAATACGAGTTCCATCTTGAAAAACAACATCAACAAAAAATATATACGCGAACATATATTGTAATCACGCCTCGAAAAAATAACATAAAAAGAAAGCCGATCTCATCATAAGTTAAATAAGCTTTTCTTCAAACGTGCTGTCCAGTATTTTGACCCGAAATATTACTAAAAAAAAAAAATAAATAAGTAAACATACGAAAATGGACGTAAAACGTTGAGATTATTTCGGACAATCGTGTTGGAAAGGCATCAAAATACGTGTTGGATAATCGCCTTTATTTTTCTCTGCCCTCTTAAGCAAATAAATAAGAAGAGCGATATCGCTTATAGTATATACACATATGTAATATACGGCTCGAAATCCATCGCCTATCCCTCCCACGTCCTTCCGTGTATATTTTTCAGGCATACGTGCTCGTGTCCCAGGGGCATCAAAGCATTTATTAAACGCAAACAACACTCAGAAAAAATCGGTTTTATAATATACCTTCTCCTACCCATCTTGTTCCGGGCTTGAATAATCGACCAATCTGTCACTTTTTAGCCTGACCCCGGCTTGAACAAAAAAAAAAAAGCACTTACGTACATAGATAGATATATGCCTAATCTTCGCTATATCGTATTTAGGCAATACGGGGCCGACATCACGAAGAAGAGGTTCCTTTAAAAAAAGCGGCAGTGGCGGCCTTTTTTTTTTTTTATTATATTCTTATTATTTTATTTTTCTTATAGGTATCTCTTCAATTCGAAACCACATCCAAGCGCTTCGAATTCATCAAAGACGGTTTTTTTATTCGTGTATTTGAAGCCGTGGAGAGCGGTGGGAAAATTATCACAGCGTGATGTTTGGAAGAGGAACGCGTGTAGGTGTGTGTTTAAGAGCCCCGCCACTTTTAAAGATGGAAATCGATGTTCCAATGTGTAAAGAGAGACGCCTCGTGCTGGCTTTCATGAGAAAAAGAAAAAGGCCTTAACGTGTGTTTATATATATATATATATATATAATATCCACATACAAGTAGAGTGGTGGCCTGATGCTTAAACGGCCGAAAGTTACCATGAAGATTAATAAGGATAGATAAAACTCGAAGGTGGCGCACTGCACTCTGTGTATTCTTATTCTTTATGTGCTCTTCTTAGCAGTAGTTAAATCTTCTTATATGCTTCTTTCAAGAACAAGAAATACCCTTTTTTTCTTGGTTTTTTTGTTTGTTTTTTTTGTTTCTTAACCCTTCATCACGTACTTGGTTCGAACTTTCAGGGTGTGTCTCGTTTAAAAAATCTCTCTCTCTCTCTCTCACTCACTCACTCAGAGCTGCATCAGGAATGTATCACGAATATGAAAGAAAAGCTACATTCTCAGATTTCATGCCCTGATTGAGATCATCACACCCCTGCCATTTTCTGAGATGATTATTTCGCTAAAATGATGGTTGGGATGATGATGATGGTCCTTAGGAAGTTTGTTATTCAAACATAACTGTGTAAAGGATCTTTTGAACGGATCGATATCATTTTCTTTTTTTTTTTTTTTTTTTTTTTTTTTTTGGTGAGGATATATATTTATAACGAGGTTATTGGCTACAATTTTGGGAATTTGTTGCAACCCTCGGGGATAGTCGAGATGATTCTTTGTCTTTCGATATGAATTTGGGTATTTGATGTTTGGAATCATTTATACCAATCAAGTTATATTTGATGTAATTGGGAATCGAATTGATACGCGGTGTAGATTTATTCCAATTGCGAGATATTAAAGATTCGTTTTGTATCTGATTTTCTGTGGGACGAGATAACATTGAGTGAGTTTCCGTGATCTTTTGAAATAATAACACTATCTTGTTGGTCGACAAATCCACTTGCAGTCTCCAAAACCCGTTCTTGTTTCTTTTTATATCAAGTGGGGAAAAAATGCAAATATATAGACAGAATTTTTTTTTATAAACTATACGCATACGCATAAAAATATTTTTAAAAGCTTTAATACAGTGGATATCACTTATAACGTTTTTCCAAAAACCATGAGGAGAAACGTTATAAGCGCAAAAACTCTTTAAACGGGAAATGTTCATCAGTATTAGTGAAAGATGGGACCACGAAAATGAGTCGTTCTAAGCAGGAAATCGTTCTAAACGGGATCCACTATATTGTATTAAAAGGCCATTCAATAAATTTTATTCTTTGGACGTTTAGAGCAATTTTGATAAAAAAGCTCAATTATATTAAAATTTTATTCATGCATAAAATAAACCGCATGATTGACAATAATGATCTTCCCAAAATTGCTAAATTATATCCGTAAATTATTGCACTGAATAATAAATTAGTAGTTGCAAATTTAATTGTATAGCTCATCACATTTTATCAATGTCAAGCTAATATTTTAGTAGGCTTATTTCTCGAAATATGAAGTCTTTACTATCTCTTAACATTAACGCCAAACTTTTGAGTGATAAAATTTAATCTTCACCATAATATCTATTCTCCTTAATTTCATAAACAACACTGCATGAAAAAATATGATACTGCATACCGTAATTCCCTATAATAAATCTGAGGCTTATATAGCTTTAATTTTTAAGACTTGCGGAAAATTCCAGCCCATCAACTAACTTTTTTTTCCAGACGTTCTGAAAAACTTTATATAAAGAATTATTTTTAATTGACATGAGCATTTTTTTCTTCGCATTCATTTTTAATCCAGTTGAAAATTAAATTTCTTTGCTCCGGGATGTCTAATGTCGCGTAACATAGAATTCGTAAAGAAAACTTGAGCACCGAGTTAAACGTAGGACATTTAATTTTATTCGGTTGCTTATGTTTTTCCTCTTAGTTCTTGAATGAAAATTACGAGCAGCTTATATAGCAGCATTTTTACTAAAGATTTTCTGTATCTTCGATCATTTTTTTAATGAGGCTTTATTACCGGATATTGATTAGGTTATTTGGAGTAATTGTTCAAAAAACTGATATTCAAGTATATGATAATATTCAATGACATCATTAAGATATCGGACTACCTTTCTAGTCCATGTCCTATAAAATGGTAATGAAGTCAACTTTTAATGATATTTTCTGGTACGCGTGCCCTTATTGGCACGAGTTATGAAGAGAGACTTCATTTTTTGAATATGTTTACATTGGATGAACGCAGGTGTCGAGGAGATATGATCGAAGTGTTCAAAATTTTCAATGGGATGGATAGGATGGACCATGAACGTTTAGTACACCGCCAATCGACTGCTTTTACAAGGGGACGCCAGTATCGATTGGTGAGGGACAATGCAAAGTTATGGTGTCGCAGGGAATTTTTCTCTAATATGGTTGTTAATAAATGGAATAGCTTACCCCTGGAGGTAGTAAATTGTAACACAGTTGACACGTTTAAAAACAAATACAATAAACATGTTGGGGTAAATCGAGAATCCATCCATACTTAGATTAAGACAACCATAAGTGTTCTTTATGGGCATTGTATAATATTTTATCATGTGTATATATTGTTTATAATTTTTGTTAATCGTATTTTATTGGGCTGCTGTATTTTTGAAATATATGACATCCATATTTTTATGGGCATCTTTTTCTCAGCCACCTCGTTGGGCATTTTGCCTGTTGTGGCGTTGTATTTTGTATTTGTATTTGTATAAAATGTTTCAAAATGGTAAAAGATTAATAAATTTTTGACCACCTATGCCATTTTCTATAGAAAAGTCCTTTTTATGTCACATTTTGAGCAAAATTAATGTAATATTCGAAACGCGACTGTGCAAAACATTTTGTGAATATATGTTTTGTTTTTCTCCAGTAGATTCAGCTAGTGATGGTACAAGTTTGGTACCAAAATTTAAAGGATTGTATATTATGCTCATGAGTTACAACCTAATGTGTTGATACACGAGTGAATTTTTTGAACTTTCATTCTACACATCGTATATAAAACACTGTAATTGGACAAATATATGTGATAGACCTTAGATTTTGGTATATAAATGGCAAAATATCATATTAAATTTTTGTAATGATACAATCATTAGATTTCCATGTTTCAAACTCAAGTAAAATGTCAAAAATAGCATTGTTTGTAAAACTCGTTCGAAGTTTTCGTTCGCGGATTACATGTATGTAAAACCGCAACACTAAAGTGAACATAGCCTCGGTTCTAAGCATCATACATGGGACTTTCATAAAAAATTCTAAAAAATAAAAATCGATGTTTTTCCTTCCAAATTGACGTTTTGAACGAACGTAATCAGATACATTAAGGCTTGTCGTCAGTAGATTCCTTGAAAATATCCTTTTCCAAAATGAAAGGCTGAAAATCAGTATTAAAAACGCTTATTCCAAGAAATACGCATATTATTATTAATAACTTCATACATCAATAATTGAAGCTTGGTTCTGATCATTCAGTGATAATTTATTACAGCATGATTAGTTCTACAGTGAAAAAAAACTAATAAAAACCAGTACATACTTGTTTTTGTGGATATACATTATAAGCATTTTAGAAAATATTTTCAGTTTCGTATCTATAGCCTATCATGGAATATATGTTCCTTCGAAGAAAAAAGTTCGATTATTATATTGGAAACCTATATCTTTGAAAGTTACAAAGAGAATAGCGTAAAAGGTGGCGAGAATCCATGTGACTTGTTCGAAGAAGGATGTGACCTAATAACACTATAGTGCGTTTATTTGTTTTATTTTCAGAAAAGTTGTCCAGAGATTCATCCTACGACATTGGTTTATCCTTATTCCTTCGTGAAACTAAAGCCTGAAATATATGGTTTGGCCTCCTCGTTATGAACAACTTTTGAACAGATTCCAGTCCTATATACCTTCTTGTTTTTTTTTTTCTATTTTCTTCATACCTGAAAAAAGTATATATATGTTTTCTTGTATAGACTTTATACTTATATATTGGACAATGGACAGATCAGACAATTTTTCTCGCTAGGGTTGTTATAAAACTCGCATCTTTTTGGAATTTCTAAAGCCAAACTTTGGCGTCGATAAGACCGCTAAAGTTGGAATTTTCATTATTCACTTTGCGAACTCATTTGAGCCAATATTCATAACGTTTTACCGAAGAAAAAATTGCTAGATAATATTGAAAACATCATTGCAGGAAATTTATTTAATCATCATTCGAAAAGCAATTTAAAAAAAGATATTTTCAAAAATGATACTCCGATAAGTTCAAAGACGTCTTTAGAATTCCGCTGAATCGCCAGTTTTTGGTAAATCCATGGAAATGATTGCAATAGGGGAGAGAAAATGCACCGAACGATGGTTTTTTCTCCACATTCCAAAGATATTGTACTGTCCTAGTCACCAAAATACAGAGTCCATCTTTTTTCTCCTTAGCCTAAGCTTGACTCTTTTCTTATCTTATCGGTAAAGCTATGGAGAAAGAAATACTCCAAGCGAAAAAAATATATAAAAAGCACAAACATACAAATTCCTTCAGACGTTATTCACATAATATATAACGTCCATGTAAGATTCTAAAGGTGATAGACCACCTAGAGTGATGGTGTTTCGACAAAAAGCTAATATAACAAAAATCTCAATTTTCACAATTTTATTCAGCTTCCAATTTATATAGAAATACATTTATTCAAGAGTAAAAATTATATTTATTCCTAAATATCGCAAACAATTTATCGACTTACGCATGATAGTTCCTGTATACAGTGAGGCCTTGCTATAACGATACTCGATAAAACGATAGATACCTCTACAACGATATTTTTTCAAATCGTATTTAAAATAGCTTATAAGAGGGGGGTCTTCAACACATGGCGTGAGCTTTTTTATTGTGGCCATAATATCCTTTTTAGAAAATCATTGAAAACATTGAAAGACGATTGATTCTAGAATTAATGAAAGAAATGGTTTCGGAATTCATGACAGAAAGTTTCAGAATTAATGAAAGAAATCATTTTAGAATCAATGGAAGAAATCATTTTTGGAATCAGTGAAAGAAATTATTTCGGAATTAATGAAAGAAATAATTTTGGAATTAATGAAAAAATAATAACCTCGGAATTAATGAAAAAGTAATAGCCTCGGAATTAATGAAAGAAATAATTCTAGATGAGTGAAACAAATAATTCTAGATGAGGGAAACAAATAATTCTAGATGAGGGAAACAAATAATTCTAGATGAGTGAAACAAATAATTCTAGATGAGGGAAAGAAATAATTCTAGAATGAGTGGAAGAAATAATTCCAGAATATAAATGGAAGAAATAATTCCAGAATATAAATGGAAGAAATAATTCCAGAATATAAATGGAAGAAATAATTCTAGAATGAGTGGAAGAAATAATTCCAGAATATAAATGGAAGAAATAATTCCAGAATATAAATGGAAGAAATAATTCCAGAATATAAATGGAAGAAATAATTCCAGAATATAAATGGAAGAAATAATTCCAGAATATAAATGGAAGAAATAATTCCAGAATATAAATGGAAGAAATAATTCCAGAATATAAATGGAAGAAATAATTCCAGAATATAAATGGAAGAAATAATTCCAGAATATAAATGGAAGAAATAATTCCAGAATATAAATGGAAGAAATAATTCCAGAATATAAATGGAAGAAATAATTCCAGAATATAAATGGAAGAAATGAGATTCCAGAATAAATGAATGAAAATTCAGAATTAATAAAAGAAATTTTAGAGTTCATGGAAGAAATCATTCTAGAATTAATTGAAGAAATAATTCTAGAATTAATTGGAGATATAATTCTAGAATTAATGGAAGAAATAATTCTAGAATTAATGGAAGAAATAATTCTAGAATTAATGGAAGAAATAATTAAAGAGTAAATTGATGAAAATTCAGAATTAATAAAAGAAATAATTCCAGACTCGAATATTCAGAATTTTTGAAAGAAATAATTTTAGAAACAGTGAAAGAAAAACGAACTTATAAATAAATCAATAAGATAAATAATTTCGTAATTTGTGACGAAAGAAATGATTTCAAGATACATTGAGAAGGGAAAATAATTTCAGAGTTACCGAAAAAAATGTCTTCAATTTTTTTCCCCCCTGTTTAACTCATGGCCCCATTGGCCCCCCTTCTATTAAAATGCCACTATAAATTACATGAGAAGCAGTTGTAAACATGGATTCTATCTTACAGTTATAAATACTTCAATATGAGTTGGTGGCCCACGAAATTCGTGGGCAATTTCAATTTGGCCCGCGGTATCTGAAAGGTTGCAGACCCCTGGCTTAGAGTCTAATATTAAACTCCTGTCGACACAACGATATCCTTTGTTTTTCAACCTTTCTGAACCCAAGGTCCAGGTAAAATGGCTGAAACAATTCGACGGACCACTTGCGTCCCGTATTACGGGACATTTCTGTATTTTCAGTGGTTCTGAATTTCTTTTATACATTTGTCCCATTTTGTCAATGATGTTTATTTAAACTTATAATGTTCACTAAAATCGTTAATAAAAAGCGTTTTTATAAATTATGATAATTTTGGGTATTAATACAAATATCATGCTTCAGTTTTTTCCCAAATTTCAAATTTTTGTTTACTGTGATTTTTAACATTTATTACTCCATCCTTCACCCCTTTTTTGCAGTAATTAACAAATTTGTCGTAAGTTGCATTTTTGGGATGCAAATTAGTGATATCCCGTATTTAGGATCGCAATTTCCCGCATTTTCCTTGATGAGGTATCTCATTGATGAAGCCCTGTCCCACCCGTAAGGGTATTCAGGTTTCTTGTAGATCTGACGCCGCCATCCCACTTAGTACACATCTGGCAGTACGAGACGGAATCGTTCATGAGGTATAATGAATTTAAGTATGAAGGTACAATTTTTATTTGTGAATCCATATGGATATAACTATAATGTCAATTACAAGATTGATTAATTTTCCATCCAGTTAGAATTGAATTATCAAGTCTGCCTGCGCACCACCTACGACATCATCGCGCGGACCATAGGCTGAGAAACACTGCTTTATATGATAAATCCCTGTATAACAATATTTATTTTACGTCGCTTAAAATCACCTACAATATATTTTTAAATTCCTTTCATTAGTTTTTGTTCTTTCGAGGATGTTCGATAACATCAGTAATTTGCACTAATCTCTTAATGCGTTGGTGGCGTGAAGTTACTTTCTGTGTAGTACACAAAAGTGTTCTACAGTAAACCCCTTTACAGTATGAAACAGCTATATATATAATATATAGTAAATATATATTATATTATTATATATATATAGTTATATATATATTATATATATATAGTTATATATATATTATATATATATAGTTATATATATATTATATATATATATATTAGTATATATTTTTTTTTTATAGTAAATAAATTTTATTAATCAATTAAAATTTTTTGTTGCTAAAAATAGCTTACAAGGGCATTTTGTGGTATAATAACAATACCAATTCAGAAGAGATGTCAATAAAATGCCAATTAGAAGCAAAAGAAATGCAAATAAAATGCATAAATTTGGCGACGACTGATAGTAATGCTATTCCTCGATATAACACTAACCCCCCCCCCCTTCTACAACGATATTTTTCTTGGTCCGCAGAGTATCGTTATATCGAGACGTTTCGCTATACATACATTTAAAGGAATTTCTAGAAAAAAAACGCAATTCTTTTGAAAAATTATCAATGAAAATGAAAAATCAACTTTGATTTCTTCCTTGAAAGAGACCAGGATTTATAATTTTTTTTATTATTATTAGTGGAATGTTTTTTTGTTAGTTTGTAAAGGGCGGTATCACTAATCATCCTGAACTGTCAACCGGACTGTCTTTTTATTTTCTTATTTTTTTACGCTAGGGATCACTAGAGACAATGCCTTTTGCTTGCGTACCTTGTCTCGATTGAAGACACCAATGCTTTATCACTAGGTTGGAATGAGATGCCACCGGCCAGAGGGTCCTCGATCGGTAAGTTTTTCTTATTTTTCATTGTTTTTTTTTTTTTTTTTGCTTTTCTTTTAAGTGACTTGCGTCACCATCCAAGAAGATGGATGTTAACTATCAAATGTCGGTGCCTCTGTTCTCTTGGGAAAATTTTCTACCGCCGGCAGAACTCAAACGAGAAATTTCTGCAAGAGAAAAAAAAGAGAGAAGACACGAACTTCAACACAGAGAATAACATGGGGCAAAATATTAGAAAAATAATGATGAACACAAATAAAATTGACAGCAAGGAAACAGTAGATGAATCTCTGTATTAAAAAGAAATGTAAAAGGAAAAAAAAAATTAAAAATGAATGAGAATGCATAGAAATATCATTATTTATGAAATTTGTGGAAGCTTACCGGATGAGAGCAATGAACACAATGTTATCAACACCATGAAAATTCTTCACTAGTAGATTCATGAACTGATAGTTTTGAATATTCACTTTTAATTAGGGTGACTATATAACCCGTATTTTTTGGCCCTCTTGACTGTTTTATGACCATGTCCTGATTTTTCAGAGGAATTAACTCACTATTGACTTTTTTTCCAGCACATTTTTTCTACAAAACGCAGCGACCCCTTCTTTGAGATTTCATTATTGGGGAATGAAATTTTTATGTGCAGATTATATATATATATGCATCACTGAGAACGATAGCTGTGTTTCCTAACTATTTTTATATCGCAGAATACCTGTAGTCAAGGTTGATGCATCGTGGACCCCTCCAGTGAAGATAAATTTGGACACCCCCCCCCCCATAAAATCCAAAATTGTTTTTTATTTTGCATGTCATAAGCAATTAAGAAATTTAAGTAATAGATTGCGTTTTCGCAATACTAAATGTATCATTCATGAAATAGTGGTAAATGAAAACGATCCCGCAACCCTTTACAAAGTACTTTCGGACACCTGGGACTCCGCGGACCATGGGTTGAAAAACATTGAACTATACGATAATTTTTTTTTTCTCAAAGTAGCGAAATTGACATCTGCAAATTTATACGCAGGAAACAATTAGGTGTATACACAATTGGCATTATTTCAAATGCGTCTAAACATTTAATTTTTTTCATAAAATACAGTAGGCCAACATAGGATTTCACTGCAAATCTTCCCCGTGATTTTGCGATTTGTTTTTAGGACTAATCGGCAACCATTTCGATGACAAACATATTTAGTATTTTCCCTGTATTTCCTATCCCGAAACATGGCCACCCTAATTATTATGAACATGTCTAATCATTATAGTGAAATAGTTAAAATATGTGAATAATTCAGATATCGATATGAAACTCCCACCAGAAAAAAAAAAGTATCTCAATCGTAATTTGTATTTATAGTACTTATACATGAGATTCTTCCATTTACCTTGTTAAATATTATCCTGCAGTCGATTTTTAAGAGATCTGTAATAATTGAGACTCGAGCTTCCGCGTTTCAGAAAATTACTCTAATAGAAGAATGAATGGGGGAAGAGATGTATAGGGATAACATTTTTTTCTTTTCATTCTCATTACATTTTAAAAGAACACTGAACCCGAAATCTTTTGTTGGGTTAAATACTCGATGAAGATATCTGTCAAGAAAATCAGTGTTTCTTGAGAGCTTCATGCTCGCGAGATATATTCTCAAGATAAGCTCTCTAAAAAAAGAAAACTTTGTAAAACTATATTGACGGAGAAGGATCTCTATTCGGAATCTCGATTTTTTCCCCTTTTTATTTTGAAAAGAACCTTTTCTTTTTACCATTTCAAAAATGCACCCTCGGGTGGACATTACGTATTTTTCGAGTTACCACACTTCAATACAAATAGCATTTTTTTTTTTCTATCACCCAAGATTGAGAGAGAGTATTTTCGAGGAGTTAGATACAACGCAGTTTTTAAGAGTAGAAGAACCTCATGAAAAATGAGAAAAATCTCAGATATTTAATTAATTTTTGAAAATTTTCGTTCATTAAAATTTTTTCATTAGTTTTGTCTTCTGATAAAATTTGCGATTGCTCTTAAAGTTAAGTAAATGAAAGAATTTTCAACTAACACTTAAATTTCTCCAACGAATCCCATTAGTGGGTTTCACAAGTTTTAGACCAGACAGACCCTCGCAGATCGTTATAAAGAAAAACTATTTGCGATTTGCGGCCATTGTGGGTTTCACAAGTGTTGTTTTACCTGAGGTAGGACTTTGAATTTAAAAATGCGTAATGCCAAGAAAAAAAGAGAACAATTAACCGTTTGCTTTAATTTAAGTATTAAGTTTTACCACTACTGTCTGATCACTGATAATAAAATCTTAGATCTCCTCTTTTAGCAGGATCTTTTCTGCATGGGTGGGATACGCTCCATCTGATAAACGAATACAAACTTCCCCCAAAGTTGAGAGATTAACACACTCTATGGATCATTCCGTTAAGTAACTGCACATGCAGCAATATTGACCTGCAGCAGGTTATGTGACAGTGGCACGAGTTTGAACACGCTAGTGTCTTAAAGGCACAAAAAACATGTTATGCTTTATGATTTCTGTGAGGAGCGTTCATTGAGCATGGTCATCGAATTCGATGTCCACAAACGTTTGAGACAGTGCGAATTTCATTATCACCTGCAGGCTTACGCCACAACTGAGGTGAAGAACGAATCGCTGAGAGAAATTGTGTGGTCAGAGGGTCACCCTTGTAAAGGGACTGGTATCTCGAGCCCGGAATATAACGATCCATTTTCGACATTCGTGAATTTCAATAATCATATGATCATACACGACAATTATATTTGGCCATTAAGGACACTGAATGACCCTAATAGAATTCGTAAAGCAAGATATGCTTCATATGTTTATCAAACCCGTGTCAATACAATACAAATTTCTGCACATGTATATCGCTTCATACACTTGCTACAATAAACAATCGTTAGCTCCCAGCAATGGCCGCGGCTGAAAGTAATGTATTCCGAGTCTTTGGGTCTGTTACGATAAAAATAACAGACTTTAGCGCGATTTAATGCATCAAAATCTCATTACCGACTTACACATTTCAAGTCTATCGCGAGCTGATTCCTCATCATTGGTGCATTCTGCAACGCACCCATCAGATGAAATCTTTACTCTCGCAAAAAAACGTTACTTGCGGCAGACATCTTCAAGTTGCAGCTTCCGAGCACTGCATGATGATTGAAGCTTCCAAGAGAAATTGATTCTTGAGACCGATTTAGGACGCACGAGAGATATTGTCGACAACATGAGTAATAAGCACATTTAAACATATTAGCATTATGCTTATTTGAATTTAAACATCTATCAGAGATATTATGTGATGTTAAGCATGCTCCACACATCCTGAAGCAGGGCCCCCAGACCGTACTTTATCGTAATACAAATGAAAAAAGTATACGTATATATATTATATCAAACATATTTTCAATTCTCTAGGGGTTTCCTCACATTAATTCTGGATTCTCAATTCTGGCATTTTTCTTGTCATTAATTATTCGACGTTTTCACTTCGACTTGAACTATGAATCTTCTGGGGAAAAAACCATGTATACCCATAAATTGTGCACAAAATTTTTGTATGCAGTGAAAACGCGCTGCTGCAACAATTTTTCTTGCATATTGTCACTGCAATAAATTTTAGGGCGATTGCTGACGTATACGAAAATAGCCAGTGAGGGATGGTGGCCATTTAGAGTGGGCACTTAAGTGATTTGTTTATTACTTGTTTCTGAAAATACGCAGACACGGTGGGCCCCAAAGAAACGGTTTTCAATTGTTTTAGCGGCCATATGTCCTTTCAGAATTTTTTTCTCCCAGTGTTTTCACGTTATACATAGAGAAAGTTCATTGAAAGCATTTGGGGGTGGGAAGGTGCAGGTCTGTCGATAATTAGCACATACGGTACACACACAGACACACACACACACGCAGTAAGTTCTTTCGATCATTTCCTGTAGAATTTTCTTTCGTTGTGGTGCTTTGCTTGCTAGCTGTGTCAAATCCGCCGTTTGTAATGTCGAGAAAACGGAAAGCGCTTTCTCTAAAAAACTGGAAAATTTTGAAGAATTCAACAAGAAAAAAAATTAATGACGAATAAATTAATGATGATCTTGCATTGTTGTTGAGTTTAATATCCCTTTGTGTCAACTTTGAAAATGATTATAAAGCAGAGAAACAATATCATGGTCCAAGCTGCTGGTTAAAAATCAGCTACTGCCAAAAAAAAAAAAGTCCAAGATGGAAATTTTTCCAAGTCAACAAGATTTTGTTGCAATTTTTTACCCACTGTCGTGTTCGAAAGGATAATGTTCTGCTAAATTTCATTACTTTGAGTGATTTGAAATGCGATTTAATTTTCTCCCCTCAAATATGATTGAAATGCATATTTTTTTGAACAGAATTGAATTTAATAATATTTTGTACGTCTGTGGGGGAGAGAAGTCATTTTTTTAAAAGAGTCTCAGTTGTTCTACTTACACATTTATACACCGTTTTGATGGCGGACTCTTGAGCGTCGTATAAACGAGATTCCACAGTAAAACCGGGGCTAAGGAGCCCGAAATTATTTTCGCACCGGGGCCCCGTATCTCATAAAGGAGGCCCCGCAGAGAATTTATTATTAAAAACGAGCATCTTTTCATCATAAATTTTTATTCATTTTATACGGAAAAAAAGACAAATGTTGAATTGTAAAAAGACTTAATTCTAAATACTTCAACGCTTCACATTCAATCACGCGAATTATTCGTAAATTTCAATAAGCATACTCTCTTAAGAATCATAAAAAAAATACTATCCAAATCGTTAATCGATACAACACAAGAATAAATACATATATCATAACTACATACTAATAATCGGTGCCGCGCTGCTTATGTTCCAAACCACATTTACGTCCTGTACATATCTGAAAGGGGAAAAAACACTATTTAGCAAAGTTGAAGAGGTAAAAAAAAAAAATTAATCAATATAATTCTCGTGTCTCTGAATGGAAATACCGAGATGAAGTGGGAGCAAAAATCGATTAATAGAGAAGGTAGGGAAAAAAATATTATTCCGAGGGGACGGGAATATTCGTATGTGTTCCATTGAAAAAAAAAAATAGGACTAAATCTTTAGGGATGGGAATTGACTTTTATAGATGATTGTTTGTACTGTGTTCGAATATAATTCCGATCGCATTCGGAAATATTTTTTTTTCTCAACCACTCCTCGTGTAGCTAGAGCTCATTTCCAGCGATACCTCCTCGTTCTTCTCCAGTCGATAATTGCTTTAATCTGGCCAATCTTTAATCGGCACGAATCCTTCGTTTCTCGCCCCGTTCTGTATCTGTGTATCCACCTCGCCTAATATTTACCGATGCTCTTTCTTTTTTTTTTCCATTACTTTTTTAGGCCTTCGGTAATCACCCAGAAGAGTCCCGGAACCCCCCAAATGTGATTAGAAAAAAAAATTACCTTGCTTGTATTTGCCTTGTATCTGCGGTGTAGTCCTTATCTGATCCACACACACACAAAAGATTATAATTTAGGTACGGAGGAGATGGAGGTCCGCTGTTGTAGGTTTCTGGTTTTTTCATCCCCCCCGTTCTCTCTGACTCTAATGAGCAACACTACCCAATGATACATACTTACGTTCGGCATCGCTAATACGCCTTAATATTTGACTTAGAAAACATAATGGACGGTATGGTATGTTGGGGACGTCAAATGCTTATTTCATAATTCATAATAAAATTCGATTTTTTATTCATTAATATATATTTATTCAAATTAGAGGCTTTTATTCATCTTTTCAATTGATAAAAACGGAATGTAAATACAGTCTGGTTTCCAATGTAAGTTTCCTAAATGATACACCTCAGCATCTGATCATGTGTTGCTTAAGATTGGTCGTGGATGCTGGATGATATTTTGGGGGTATTAAACTATATTGGATGTGGTAATAGAGTTGAGACTTCCAACAAATGCTATAATATAATTGAATTTATAATCTGATTCCCCCAAGGTTGCCATAAATGTGAAAGGTTTGGGTATCTTTGTTATACAACGCATCATTTCGTTAAAAAATTTGAAAATTTTTCAGAAAAACTCAAAATTTGTCAGAAGATTCAAAAATTTTGTCATAAAGAAATAATTTTCAATGTATGCAAATTAACGGTACCGTAAGCATTCCCTTGAAAATTTACTCTATTGTATTAGACTATGTACTGGTATTATACAGCGCGCACCGCTTTTTACTGGTGAACCGTTAATGCCAGAGGCATACTTCTAATCAGTGTTATCCACAAAAAAAATTTTAAGGGGTATTTTTGTAAAAAGAAATATATTTATTTATGAAAATCAGAGAAATCGCTCTGAATTTATTTTAAATAAAAATTTGGAGCATTTTCACTCTTCAGTGAAATTCGGAGTAAAATTGAATTTCGATGCGGGAATCACGCATCTTGATGCGTATTGGTGAACGCTGCTTCTATTAAGAAAAAGTATCGAAATAACATATAAGACTCACATACGTCATTCATGTTGAGTTGTATAGTTAGTTATTGCTAGTTATTAAAATATAAAAACTAATTTTATATACGGACACCCGTGCTCAAAAACCCATTCAGAAAGTCTAGTCTCTTCCCCCGATGCCAACAAAAAAATTACACATTTCTAAGTGCGATATTCACATAGATATTTAAATTTAAAAAACGGAGAAAAATTGGGAAAAGATATAAATGAGAGTAAAAGTCGTTTTCCTTTAGTTTCTGTTGTTTCCCCCCGCCCTACTTTTTTACATTTTTTGAATTCAACTATATCAGTGAATATTGCCCTTAGAAACGAATAAGTTTTTGTTACCATCAAGAGAGACAGCGCAACACTTTATAGTTGGGTTTTTGAGAACTGGATGTCCATATAAAAAATATTTTTTATTTTATTTTAATAACTATACAACTCCTTGCAATCTGAGAATGACGTATCTAAGTTCTACACATTATTTGCACACTTTTTTCAAATTGGAAGTTGGTAAAATGCGGTATGTAGCCATGTAGCCTAATGTTAGCTATGTACCAATAATATAGCTATAACTTCAAAATAAATTTTTAAGCCCCTTACCCAAAATTTTGCGGCGTTATCCGTTCGGGTTCCATAATTTTTTCACGTTATCGACACCTTTGAGAATTTTAAATATATTGACAACTTTCGTCACATACTAGTGGACAATCACAGCTAATTGCTTCGTTTGAAGCAGTGTTATCCGAAAAAGTAATTTTGAAGAGTAACTCACTCCTCTCTAGAATTTTTCAGGGCTATTTTTGTAGAAAGGGGGAGGGGGGTGTTTTTTATAAATGAAAAAAAAAAGAGAAATAACTCTATTAAAAAATAACCTAAAATTTGAAGGAGTATTTCCACTCCCCCAACGAAATTTGGAGGAATAAAATTGAAAATTTTGATGCTTATTGGCGAACACTGGTTTGGGGTAATGGGTCTGATTGGGTGATGGGAAGACCCACCAGCGATCCTTTATTTATTTATTTTTTTTTAATTACATTTAATTACTCGAAATACAATTTTATCCTTCAAATATCATCCAAAGTCAGGTCTCTGGATGGGCTCTAGTATATATTTACACCTGGATTGTGCTCCATGAAGTTCATGATTCTTGCGATCTTTTTCGATAGAGTCCCGTCTTTCCACGGCACACTGCTTAGGGGATCACTAGTTTACTAAGAGAGGAACAGCGGGTCTACTACCCTGGGTGCTTACCCAGAGGGACGCTGAGCTCACCTAACTTGACTATTTGTTCAACGTCACAGGGGAAAAGAGGCACTAGAATTAGAACTCCTTAATACACGTATATGAAGGCGTCTTAACTAGAATAGATTCATGTGGCTAACTAATCAACTTGTGACCTTGCTTGTCCACGGAATAGTTAGAAATAGCTACTCAGCGATTAACCCTTTAAGCGGCATTGACGATGCATTTCGCCTCTTTAAAAGCCTCTTATTTTAGCATCCACAAGCCCAAAGTTTATTTCTCAAACACTCTCTTTTGCTTATACCCCCTTAGTTTGCACCTCCGTAAAATCGGAAGGCCTACTTAATAAAAAAAATATAGCATGTTATAGGAGGTTTAGTGATTTATGCTGTGCTGAAGGTCAACAATTTTAACAAACTTCAACAACGCTTAAAGGGTTAATACGAGAATAGCTTCCCCAATCCAGAACGCGCATGTTGATCACTCGAATGCCAAGCATTCGCAAAGAAACATCTCTGAAGAAACATACATACGTCCTAAACAAGACCAAATTTCAGAGGCCCCAAATTTTTTTTCTTGCCCATAAATCCAGTTCTATTATAGTACCGTCTCTCTGAATTGCCAGTTTTCTAAGAAACTGAATGAGATTATCTCAAAAAAGGTTTTACCGTAGTTTATTTTTCAAGAAAAAAAAATGAAATTCTTCTAATGCGAATAGCAGTGGTTCTCAAAGTGTGCTCCGTGGCCTCTAATTTCTTCCCCACATTTAGTCATGGATGTTGGTGGTCAGGTTTCACCTGATCAATAATTGAAAGAAATCAGACAGATTTTTACAATTGTTATTGCCACGAGAGTACTGCGGGTTTATGATCACTAGGGCAAGGGATACGCAAATGTCAAAGTTTGAGAACCACTGGCTTAAAGTGATACGGAATAATGATTATAATAATAATAAAAGCCATCTTTTACAAAATAAATATTTTCAACAGCATCCGCGTGGGTGTGCGATTCAATTTAAAAAAAAAATAGAACATGAAGAGCATAGATTATAATTTATTGGACAGTAAAATTCCAGCACATTTAACAGTGATACATGAGCCTATCATTAGATAATGATAGCGGCGGTTTCTTTCCCCGCAGTGCCAGAAATAACGAGAGTGCCACTTAAAAATGGTTTTGTGTGACGGTTCTTGCATATCCATCATATAACTCGTATATAGCCTCTCGCGCGCGCCTACTAAAATAACAGCTTTAATGCCGCAACAAAAGCATCCGAAAAAAAAAATGAAAAAGACTGAGGGAATACAAAAGTAAAAATATCATATATTTTCCTCTAAGTTATGGGAGGGATATATGGGCCACGAAAAATGTGGCTAAGACTTCATCACTCACTCATTGTGGTCATCCCAATCATTTGTTAGTAGTCGTAGTAGTTTCAGGTGGGGGGGGGGGGGAGAATGATGACCGTAATAATAATAAAGAGGGGGAGTATAAATATATATTTACTCATACAAACACACATCCTGGGTCATCGTTATGACCGGTTGCGACCCAAAAGGGTTGGTTGGTTGGTGGAAAATAATATTTGCCCGTCTTTTTTGACAAATTTCTCTTCCATGCTTTTTTAGAAACCAACCGAATCATTTTGCTCTCCCCCCCCCCCCTTTCATACAATAAGCATTTTGATGGACGCCCTTACAAAAGCAGGAGGCAAACAAAAAAAAAATTATTGTGATCGCTGTTATTTTCTGTGATTCATTCCCGCAAATGAGCTTAATGCATGGGTTAAGTCTATAACGAGAAATAGTTTCGTAGGAGCGGCTGGAATACAATTTGCGCGAGAATAACCACCGCCACCACCAATCATTTATACGAGGTGCTCCCTCTCTCTCTTTACCTTCTACCACGTTAGGTCATTTTTATGGGTGCAAAAAATATACACCAGTCTCATCACGTCTAATTCTTCAAACATTGAGAGAAACGTTTCGCGTGCACGTCCTAGAGACCGTGACTATGTATCTCTCTCTGGAAGGTATGCATGGATTCATGGTGCACGTATACACAAACTCATACAAGGTTAGACCACCGTCACGTTAAAATATGACTCGAGAAGTTGTTATGGAGGTGGTAGGGAGATAGGAACGAGGCCAGAGGAATCAGAATCAACTTCATGAAAAGCCATAGCCTCCTTCGCTATCATCTCAAACAACAAGTTAAATAATGTCTTTTTTTTTTCTCCCGCCCACCATTTTGGATTCACATCCTCTCTCTCAGCTTCATCTCAATTTATAATACACACACACACATACACACACATATATATATATAATGTGTTCTCTCCAACCTTACCACCACCATTACTACGGTCGGAACATAGATTTCCACCTTCTCCGCACCTTTCACTATTTACAGAGAATAATACGAATCGTGGTCAAAGGGGGGAAAAGAATAAGAAATGGAATTATTCACCCCTAACTTGCCATTGCCTTCTTTCTCTCCCTCTCAATCCTCAACTGGTAAATTGTAACAATTACCGGAGGTTTCTTCGCTCTCATTACAACAACTATCAACACTAACTAGCCTAAAGAATGATAAGGTATCAGAATGTGCAAGTAGTAATGTTGTTGCCGAGAGGAAGTTCCACTTCTTCTCCTACTATCCTCCGTCTCCCCGCTTCAATATTGTATTTCCCATCCGTTGAGAAAGTGAAGGGGATCGAGGAGAGACTATAAGAGGTTGAATCGGTAATATGTACATGGTAGAAATGGTTTCGTCCTCAGGAACGTAAGGAACTAGTCACGCAGATTTGTCCACACCAGTTACTTTGGTTAGTTACCATCCATCTTATTCCGAATGTGCGCTGAACTCTGAACTTGGTGGCTGAGAGTCACTACAGAAAAAAAAATTATTGTGAGCATTAGCTTCATGTGGATGCCCTAAGGGTAATTTATATATATTTGCTTTTTCGGAACCCACCCAGCTACTTTTGTGATTGCGACGACGACTCCTTAATCATCCGAATAATACATTAGTGCGTTTAAAAATAGATAAGCGTTGAGTTCTCCTTTGTTTGGTTTGTTCTATCCGTCTTGTTTGGCTGCCCGCAATCAAATTACATTCATTGCTATACCGTTCTCAAAAGCGTTACTTTATAGCATATAGCATTATAGCATAAATCGCTTAAAAAAATTTTCGGAACAGTTACTGCATCGATATTAATATAGAAAGTAACCATTTCGAGCATCTCTCCAATAACAATCGGATGACTATATGACCCATATTTTACCGGACATTCCCATGTTTTCGGTATTTTTTATGAACGGTTCGATTTCTTGATAGAAATGCAGCCGCCGTTCGTTATAACGACACCAATTGTTAAACGGAAAGCGAACGTCAAGTTGGGAGGTCATTATATCAAATTTTTAAAGGAAAAAAATTGACTCCAAATAGGGAGAAATCCTATTTGGACGAAAAAATATATATTATTCGTTTCCCTATAATTGCAAGCAAATTGCAATGCAAATGCACCAGGATAGAAAATAGAAATAAAATTGTAATTATTAATTGCATGCATGCACATGCACCAAATTCTCCAATATCAAAGGTCAAGGTAAAACACAATTTTAACAGACGAAAAACGCGGATATTGTTCTCTCTCTTCTTAGGATGTTGTATAGGATTGAATGACCTTTGTGGATTGGTTCATTGGATGAAAAATAACATGGAGGATGAATAAGAAAACACTTAGGGCCGTATTCACCGACATGGTTTAAACCTGTAGTTACATTTTTTGGATAAGAGATCAACATAGATTGGTTAAAACCCTGAATTTAACCAATCCGTGTCGATCTCTTATCAAAAAATAGTGACTATAGCTTAAACCATGTCGGTGAATGCCGCCCTTAGGGCGCTTACCGTGCCGAGCGTCATGATGAAACAGTTGCAGTAACACATGGTCATAATATCAACGTCAACTGCATCTCGCAGTGTTTCCCAACCTTTCTGAAAACAAGAACCAGTAAAATGTCTGAAACAATTTGACGGACCACATGTGTCCTGTATTACGGGACATTCCTATGTATATATATATATATATTATATACGGGGTGATTATAAAAAAACTATCCCAACATATGGGCCCCTAACTATCATACCATTCACAGAAACTGAATGAAATTTTGGCATAAAGTATTTTGAGGTTTGCGCTCAAGAATGATATGGAAAACAACAGTGTCACTCTAACAGTTACGATTACAGTGAGAAAATTTCGAAAATATCAAATGGCAACACCAAGTTTTTTGTATTGGAATGCGATCTCCATACTGAAAAAGCCGGAGCTAGGCAAGGAAAAAGTAAAAAGGACTTTGCCGTGCACCAGAGCATTAATGTTCGTTTCATTCGGCTGAGATCCCAGCCTGATTAGTCCTCCACAAGGTCATGTGGAAAATTTGTGAAACACAATAAAATGCTTTATTCAATGCTGCTTCTCTGTCCTTATTGGTTGTCCTCACTTTTAGCCTATCTACCGCCGGTGATTTTCATGCTACAGTTGCCGTTCGAACGCTATTTAGGGTTTTTCACAATGGAGATTACATTCCAATACAAAAAACTTGGTGTTGCCATTTGATATTTTCGAAATTTTCTCACTGTAACCGTAACTGTTAGAGTGACACTGTTGTTTTCCATATCATTCTTGAGCGCATACATCAAAATACCTTATGCCAAAATTTCATTCAGTTTCTGTGAATGGTATGATAGTTAGGGGCCCATATGTCGGGATAGTTTTTTTATAATCACCCTGTATATATATAATTTTCGTTGTTCCGACTTTTTTTATCCATTTGTCCCATTTTTTTCAACGATACTTATTTAAATTTTTAATAATTACCAAAGTCGTAATACACACACCGTTGTCATAACATAAATTATATTATGATAATTATGGCAAAAATTATAGATATTCATCTCACATATTTGTCAGGTTTAACGTTTTTTCTGCAATTTTAATTACGATCGGTGATTGTGTTCACTTTTGGCAATATTGTTTGATGAAAATAGGCGATGTCCTGTACTTGACGGATTGGTTTTATTTTAATCGTTATTTGTGAGATCCAGTTTATTGTATTTTTCTCGATGAAATATGGGTGGGTCAGCAGAGATCATACGAATATTTATTACATAAAATACTATACATTTTTGTTAATTGTGACTATGCAGTCCTTCATTTCCGCACCCTTCAGCAATTTTAGCTGTAATTAGGAAATTGCAATAAATTGCAATTTTTGGCAAGATTTAGTGATATCATGTATTTATGGTAGCAATTTCTTCTTGATAATATATGGTGAACTTAAGTATAAAGTAGGGCAGGGAATCGATTAAAATTTTTAACTAGTTAATCAACAATTTCTAATCGATTAATCGACCAATTATTCGATATTTTTATGACCCATATAAATTAATAGATGCTATAAAAATATATTTTATTCATTTCATTCACCTATTCGGTAGATGTAAACAAATATAGAAATAAGTTAAGAAATTAAGGCTGTCCGCTTCATGCAATTGAATATATGCTGAACATATTTTGTCAAAATCTGTAATTTCTTCACTTAGATCTTGTTTTAAAAAAAAATCGGTTATTTTGGTGATTATTTACTGATTTCGAAACTATTTTTGATTATACTGTTTCCTAGAAACTCCCTCTCGAATGGTACTTGTAAGGAGATGATGTGATGCTTCCAAGAACAGGAAAAACTACTTTTCATAGTGATGACAATACATTTTGGTGATGTCTTCTTAAATTACCATCAAACTCAATTTGAAACTGAAATCATCAATTTTCGTTGAATCTAATTTGATCAAACTATTGATTCAAACATTTTTAACTATGGTCACTTAACTGAAATGTTCTGTATTGAACATGATTTATATTATCGGTTTTTTCAAAAAAAAATCAAGTTTATTCACAGACTTTTAATAAAAATTTTAATCGAATTGATCGAGTCGATTAACTCAATTAAAATTTTCAACAATTTTGCGATTAGCAATTGATCGATTGACCGAGCCAATTAATTGATTAATCGGATCAGCCCTAATATAAAGGTGTAAGTTTATTTGTACCCAAATACGGATATTACCAATATCAACTACAACGGATGAATGATTTCATCAACTCTGCCCATGAGCCACCTTTGCCATCGTCGCGGACCATAGGTTGAGAAACGCTGGTATCTCGTAATTCCAGTGATGAATTGAAATTGGTTGAATCGAATTCCTTGAATTAATCATCTTCACTGTAATCGTAGATATAAATAGAAATTTTCATATTAATAATCAAAAATATTAGCATTCATCTTTTTGTCCATGAAGTACATTTTAAATCTTTGCAATTTAACCAGACGTCCGTGTTCAGTACGGATAGTTGATATCTCGTAAGTCCTGTCTGCGCCCCCCTGCACAGTTCTTTTACAATATAACTTGAATATCCGTGAGGAAAAACTTCAGTCGTAATTAAAATTCTAAAATTGTATTACTCCAATCGTACGGAGAAACTCAGGTGTTTGTCATGATCAGATTAGCCGACCAACTGTAGTGATTTGTCTCTGATCACTTCAATTCTAGAACTCTCGACTAAGTACAATACTTTATTTAAAACTTGGACTCGTAAATAAACTTCATAGAAAATTGTGTCGTTAGTTTAGTTCGTTTTTGAGAATGAACGCATGTATTTTATTTGAGAAATGTTTTTGCGGGTGAATGCAAATTTTTTAACTTGAAAATTTTTGTTAGACACTACTAGACAAGCTTGCTGATTGTTGTTGACGTTGATTTGTATGGCTCAACGCACACAGGTAAGTCAAACAAATCAATTTGAACAAAAATGACTGAGCTAGTCTAAAGCTGTCTTGTCTTGTCGTGTCTAACCAATCTGCGCCCAGCCATATCCTTCAACGAAATCCCGTATTTGTCTTGATGAAACATGGTCACATCGGTTGTAAGTAGCTTATACAATAGATACGCATAAATCGAGGGATTTCAAGAAACAAAATTAACAACCTCTTCCATCAAAATCTCAGCTAATCACTGTTTGTTAATTATTGCATACAAGTTTCAGTATTTAATGCACGGAAGTCTATTAAACTAAATTACACAATTAACATAAAACTTTTGCTTAGCCTTTCAAAAAAAAAGCTCGAAACGCTACACTTATCTCTTTGAAAACATGAAATTTTTCAGAGAATTTCCTAGCCATTATCCATTAATATTATCAGCAACTATTATGGACATCCTGGACAATCTAAAATTAAAAAATAATTAAAAGTCAGTCATTTAATAACAAATACCGGAGAGTCGGATTAATCACTATCCATCAGAAAAGCTACAAAGTTAAAATTTGCTTCTTTTTTTTCAAATTAGTTAGGAATCATTTCCTCATGTAACTTAACGATTAAAAATATCGTCGAACTTTTCTTCCTACAACAAAAGCATTGAAAAGTTATGGGAACCGAGAAAATATTAAAAAATTAAAAAATAATAATTTTTTAAGTGTCAAAAATTAGACATTAATGTAGGAAAGTTGTTAAGCATATATGACAGGAAATGAGAGACGAGGTGTTTTAAATAACTTTTTTCTCTCTCCTAAAAACGCCGCTTATAAACCATCTTCACACAAAATGTCATTTCTGAAAAATAATTTAAAAAAATTTACTAAAAATAAAAAAAAAGTAGTTGGTTATTTCAATCCGAAATGATTGGCCGTGTATGCAAATGAGGCAGCTTTCGAGCGAGACAAAAGATCGTCGATGTGTTTCCGAAAACGGATATTACTTACTCCCTCCTACCGCCATTTCCTAAAAATCCAAGTAATAAAAGCATTTTTGTGTGCTGATGATACTTTTCCCTAATTTTCATTTTTTTTTTTTAAATTAGTTATTATTTTAATTTCTACTAACTTAGTCTATCAGACATACGTCTGTGCAATGCAGTAGCTGCTGCAGCAACTGGCATTTTTAAAAGCACACTTAAAAGCGACGGCGTTTTGTAAAAGGAGTCAGCCACAGCAAGGAGGTAATATATTAAGTAATTAATATTTTTGGGAAAATTATGCTTCGTTATCCCCTTTACCTCCCACTTTGCAATGCTGATTATAGGCCAATAAAGGTAACGAGCTGATGGCCGCGGTGATGGTCTAGTAATTATGAGGGGGGGGGCCGTCTTGTTTTAGTTAGTTTTACGACTTTATAACAGATTTCTCTCCTCTCTTTTCTTGGACATTTTCTTAAGGTTTTTATGGACGCGAAATCTTAGCGAGTCTCGGGTAATAAACTTTGCAGTTTATCGAAGTGATATTAATGGCCGAATAAATCACGTTTTATTCAAAAAAGGTTACGGGATATTCTCGAACTAACTTTATAACTTTTCCTCCCTAATGGCTGATATGAATGCGGCGTTAATATAATTATCGTTTTCTGATTTTTAAGGGACGGGGGGAAAAAATATCAATGAGGATGGTTTTAAAATTCATTAAAATTTTCGTGGTATTAATTAATCTGATAGTTAGTTCCGTTTTGGTATTCTGAGAGTGAAATGTACAAAGTGATTGTAATTTAAGTCCCTGTACTCTGAGCAGTGTTTCGTCAAAAATTGCTTATACGAATGCTGCCAAATTTCTAGGGTATCTTAATGGGACTATGGGAGAAATATTTATGAAATATGCAAAAAAAATTGTTCAATTTTCAACCATCAGGTGAAAAAAGTGTCGCTTTTTTATTGCATTTTACATTTTTCCATGGTCCATATAGCGTATGTACCAAGTTTCGCTGATGGAATACGTCTACCAGAACTGGCGCTACATAGGTCGGAGTAGTTTCAGTATACTGACGTAGTTTCCACATTGGTCTGACAGTTTCAGTACTATACTGACACCACTCAGACCTATATAGCGCCCGTTCTGGTAGACGTATTCCATCGAAACTTGGTATATACGCTATATGGTCCATGGAGGGAAGAAAAATTCAATTAAAAACACCACTTTTTGACCTGGTGGTTGAAAATTGAACTATTTTTTGTACTTCATAAATCTCTTCCCATGGTATCATTAAGATATCCTAAGAATTTGGCCGTCTTTGGATAAGCAGTTTTTGAGAAAAACCACTCAGAGTACTCGGAAACTTTAATTGTAATCACCCTGTACTTCACACATTAAGAAGGGAGTGGATAGATAATTTTGGACTCCAAAATATTAGGCTTCAGAATTTAGTATTTTGGAATTTTTAGTATTTTCTGGATTTAGGTAGTTTTTGTTTGAATCGGGTAAGGCACAGCTATAAAATGACGACTTGTTCGATGTAATACATCACGAGCAATTAAAAATTTCAAGGCTATTAAGCCGTAATCTTTGTGCATTTAGGCCCACTGTTAAACCGGATCCACACTCGCAGCGCTAGGCAGCTTCTACCCCACTCAAAAAAGGGGTTTGAGTGTTGGCTATCACGGTGCGGGCTATTTTAAGCCGGTCGTTATCTAGAAGCTACTACGAGCGAAAGCAAGTCGCCTGTATGCGCAAGACCGCTTTTGTAGTCTTGCGCATATACGCGATGTTTTCGCTCGCTGTAGCTGACAGTGGACGACCGACTTTATGTGCAGCGGTCTTAAGGCTTTTACATGCGATTTCTGTTCCCCGAAATTAATTCTACTTTGCTTTTGATTCACTACAGAGGGTCCCCGCCAAAGATCCTAGACCAGAGGTGCACAACCTTTTGAGTCCACGGCCAGATATGCGGTATTTCTACCGTTCCGGGACCAGAAACTGGCATATATAAGGCGACCAAATGAACCGTATTTTACGGGACACGCCTTTGCTCATCCCAACATTTTCATAAAATGCCCCATTTTTCTCTTCAATTTCAAAAGAAGCTTACTCTAATTTTTGAAATCAAAAATTAAGATTATTTTCATACCTTAAATTAATGGCTTTGACGACTTTTTTTAGCAACTTTTCTTCACTGACATTTTTTGCTGTAATTGGCAACTTTATTTGCCTTTGAAAATTTTTCTGCTGAAATCAGCAGCTTTAATTGTTGTTTTTTTATTTTTTTTTTTTTTTAGTTTAAATTAACAGAACCTAACTTGACGTAAACAATTTTTCGTGGCTGTAATTAGCAATTTAACTTACCTTTGACAATTATTTTGCTAAAATTGACACCTTTACTTGTTTACTTGACTTTTACAATTTTTTAAACTGAAATTGGCAACTTTACTTCCCTTCGACAGTATTTTTTGGTTTGTGGTAATTGGCAACTTTATTTGCCTTTGACAAATGTTTCGGCAGAAATTGGCACCTTTAATTGTTTTTTTTAAATCTGCAACCTCACAAGCCTTTGACAATTTTTTTTGGTTATAGTTGGCAACTTTACTTAGTCTTTGATTGACAATATTTTCGAGACAAATTGCGATATCCCGTATGGATCCCGATTTCCCGTATTTTTATGATGTAAATACGGTCAGCCTAGACATTTATCGTATTGCGTGTACTGATAATTTGAACGTTTGGTTAATATGTGCGAATATAACGTTCAAAAATCCCGGACAATTTTAATTGAGTATGACATTAATGGTGCAAACCCACAGCAATGCATTCAAACTATTTAACGATATTAAATTCACATGTATATTCCACTCACTCTCTCTCTCTCTCATTGTATCTTAAATTTCCTCGTTATGATATTGTACGGCAAGGTGTCGAACCTTTTGAATAATGCGGGCCACTTCATTGGTTTCAAAACGTGTCGTGGACCATATAAGTGATCTGTAAATGTACTGTGGGCCACTAAAGTGATCTGGGAATGTGTCACAGGCCACTGGAGTGATCTGAAACAGCGCTCCCAAGTCACTTAAATTATCTGTAAGTGTTCCCAGGTCACTTAAATGAGGTAAGAATGTGCCGCAGGTTAATTTAGCTGATCTTAAAGTGGGACCGTGGGTCACTTAAGTGATCTGTAACAGTGCCCCGGGCCACTAAATTCATCTGAAAATGTGCCACGGATAACTTAAGTGCTCTGTAAATGTGTTACGGGCCACTTCACTGACATGAAATTGTGCTCGGGTCACTTCACTGGTCTGAAATTGTGCTCGAGTCACTCAAGTGATCTAGAAGAGTGCCTGAGGTCACTTTAATATGCTAATTGGTCAATTAAATCTTTAAATATGCCGTGGCGTCACTTAAGTGGTCTGGGAATATATGCCCCGGGCCACTAAATTGATCTGTAAATGTGCCACGGGGTCAATTGAGTGGTCTGTAAATGTGTTACGGGTCACTCGACTGATTTGAAATTGTGATCGGGTCACTTGACTGATCTGAAATTGTGCTCTTGTCACTTAAGTGATCTAGGTCACTTAATTGATCTTTAAATATGTCGCGGGTCACTTAAGTAGTCTGAGAATATGCAGTGGGTGACTTTGGTGATCTGTAAATGTAACACTGATCACTCAAGTAATCTGGAAATATGAATTTGGTTAAGTGCTGCTTAGTTCATTTTTACAAAATTTCGTTCAAAGGTCACGGGCCACATCAGGTCTGATGGCCACATTTGGCCCGTGGGTCATGGGTTGAGCATGTACGACTTAAGTTGTTTCGGAATGTGCTGCGGATTACGCAAGTGGTCTGGAAATGAGAATCTGGTTATGTGCCGCTTAGTTAATTTTTACAAAATTAAGTTTAAGGTTGCAGGCCACATCAGGTGACTCCGAGGGCCACAGGTTGAGCATTCATATTCCACGGCTTTCGTCGGTGCCCAAACCCATTCTATGGATATTCAGCTCTCGTACGAATAATATCCGGAATCAATTTCAAACTTCAATTCCGATGTGATTATCTCTAATATTCAAAAAATAATCAAGATCCAAAAAAAAGATTACCGCAATAACCAAGCAAGATTTCTCATATAGCCTGAGTAATAAATATAAAAAGGAGATAAAAGCGCGTGGAATGGAATAATGGTATTTGCAATGGGATATCATGAGAAGTTGTCCAGGCTGTACTTTCTTCCAGATAAGTGAATAAAATGCAGCCATATTGCTTATGATATGAATGATCGAATAAAATAAAGAGAAGAAAAGATTATTGTTGTTATCCATGTTGTTGTTGTTTTCCCCCTCCCCCTTTTCTCCTGCTGCTGGCAATATCAGGAGCAACAATAGTTATATAGCGCGGCAATTACAATAAAAATTATTAGTCACGCTAAACAAAGAAAAGCAAACACACAGAGAACATTCTCTTCTCTATATTTTTCTTATCTAATATAGAACTAACAGCGCCTGTGCTTTTTAGCGAAACCGTGACTGTAAAGTAAATAATAATAATAAAAGAAATTATCTTGTCGAAGGATCTATATATCTAAACTCATAATAACGCCATTACATCTGTTGTTTCGTTACGCCGGGTTATGGATCACGACGACCCCCCATTGGACTCGACTCTTATAGAGTTCCTTTTACATGCACAGTATACCGTATATCCACCTGTTGATGAAGATGTAAAAGGTAAAAGTTTGATATTCAACTAGACATAAATGGGGAGAGGTCTGAAATCGACTATTTAACTTCTCTGGGTTGAAAACAGCCTCGAAACGCGAGTGTATAAGTCGAATTGTTCGCATGTCGGAAGTGTGCCAATATACTTCTAGCACATACATTAATTTGTGGTACTTTAAAAGGCCATGAGAGATCGTCCACGTGAGTCTCGAGATATTTTAGGGATGAAATTATGCATGACTTAGCAATATTGAACAGTGTTTTTTCCGTTGTGTGTATTTCCACTTTACGCCGGCGGTTCTCAAAATTTTGTCACCCGTGGCTGCTTTGCCCAATCCATGTTTCATCTGCGGCTCCCCAGAATAGTTAAGTAAATATTTTCGTACTTATGAAGATACACTTCGAAGCGTAAATCAATCAGTTTCTCCAGCTTCTCGCGGCGACACCCCTAGGAGCCACGACGCAGACTATGAGAGACAGGGGCGTAGCCAGAAATTTCGTTCAGGGGGGGACCAAAGTGACAGAACAATAGATTTGGCTATCTTTTTCCCTTTTTTCGGTCATTTTCTCACATTTCGGGGGGGGGGACCAGACCCCCAAGTCCCCCCCCCCTGGCTACGCCCTTGATGAGAGATATTGCTTTAAAGTGTCATTTAATACTCTAGTCACATAGATCTCTCCCAAAAGAGAAAAATTCGAAGAACCCAAAAACATCGAGTTTCCAGGTTTATACGCGGGCAAGTCCGTGACGGAGGTTATCCCCTGTAGATCAGTGGTTTCCCAAAGTGGGAGATGGAACTGTCCAGGGGGGCGATAGAAGCTACGAGTATAACATGGGATCCTATAAGTTCACTTGAGTCCGGATCGATGAGACAGAAAAAATTCAGGTAACTATGAAACTAACTAAAAACAAAGAGCAGCGAGCCTACAAAGTACAATTACTCAATCATTACACTTCACTCATAGTTCGAAATGTAGATGACGGATGGCAGTACTACACATTACAAGCATTACAGAAACAAACTTTACATTAGGTTCATGACACGTACACGCACATTCCGGCATGTATAAATTCGTTAGAAATTATGTAGAGGAATGTGCACGAGGTCCATGTACGGTTAAGTTGTAGTAGTAGCTTCAACCGCTCCCTATTCTTTCCTTCCCTTCTTTCCCCCCCCCCACCCGCCACAAAGGGGTCATCAAACAATGCTGTAAAGTAATTAATATAAAAACTGAAAAATCATCAATCAATAAAATTTGTGACTTTAATTGTTCCGAAAGAAAAATTTAATTCTTAACATTTGGAGAAACATTCATCGACGTATGCAGTATAAGTAGTTAATAAGAATTTTTAATTTTTTTGATATTCTTCCCTGATTACCTTAGCATTCCATTTTTAAAACAGTGGTGAAAAGTGATAAAAACCAAGGTTTTCAATCATCGATTTTTTTTCTTCATATTCCACGTTTAAATTTCTTTCGATGCAATAGAGAAAGACGCAAAATTTTATTAATTAAATTTTTTATTACCGTATAAAAATTTCAATTCTTATATTTTTCTTTATTATAATTTCACTTAACTGAAACTATCACAAAAATGAATTTTCCCCATATTTCTATTTTTCTGTCTTTTCAGAAAATCAATGGCATTTTTATTCTTTTCTATTATTATTCCTAAAATTATATATTCTGCATATGTGTACTTTATAAAAACTTGCCGTATATAACCAACACTGTATAATCAAGAAATAATTAATTGAGAAATTAAAAAAAGCTTCTCATAATAAATTACATAAACGTTGTGTCAGCTTACATAAAAAGCAATGAAAAATTATTTTATCAATCAGAAAACCAGCATTTAATAAACGAAAGTGAGTAAAACTATGCATTGATAACCTTTTAATAAGAATTATTTCTCGTTTCTGATATCATTATTAAGGCGAATAGCGAATGTTTTACGTCTAATACAAATGAAATCTTACGTAATTACGTTTTAGAGAAGAGTTCCGTAATAATTTATATTTTTGTACTGATCGTGCTTGAAAGTTCGGGGATCACTAGATACACACACACAGAGGGAGAGAGATGACTAATGGACCCTGAATGAGCATGATGCAGAATGGGGATGGACCATACGAGATAATTGGTAGATCCAAAGCTAAGATCGGTCATGTTATTGCAAATCCTCCTCCTCTAATAAGAGGAATCACAATTAAAGCAAAAAATGTCTTTATTTCTTCTGTAATTTGTTTAGCCCCCAACTTCGCATCCTCCTCCTCTTCTTGGTTTGTGAACAAAGGCTGTGGCATGAAATGGGCATAATTCCATTTTCGAGTTCCGTTCTCTCGCTATTATTTGTATGTGTGTGGCATTCATCGGCCATTTCATATATATATATATATATATACCCCAGGCTTTTCTTTTTCCCTAGAGAATGAGAGGATGTTAAACAAGATCGCGAAACATGGAACGAGATGTTAATAGCTCTATGTTCCGGATTCTTCTAGTACGAGTTTTCTAGGTTCGGTTGAGTTATGATATGATATATTCTTATTAGTACTACTCACATTTCGAGAAATGATTGCCTCTAAAAAAAAAAGAAAAAATTCAATAATTATTCGTTTGTCTTTTTTGGTTTTCGACACATTGAATTATTTCTGTTCGTAAGGCACGTATAAATAGGAAAACGCGTGTCTGTGAATGAAGTACGACCGCAGGTCGCCAACCTTTTAGACCTCTATACTCCCAACTTTGAATCCTTTGGACCAGCAAACAAAAAATTGTGATGCGATGCACTTGTACCACTATACTCAAAATTTTTACCCCCCCCCCTTTCAACTAGACCACTAATTCCTGATTTTGAATCCGTCAAATACACATACATATACATTACAAAATACATTACAATCATTACAAGTATAAAATCATAATCTAAGTATAAAATCAGTTGCAACATCACAATCTACGTATAAAATCAGTTGCAACATCACAATCTACGTATACAATCAGAAATCAAACATAAACCTGTATCGAATATTAAATCTTGATTCGCATATAAAATCCTAAATCGCATATTGAAATCAATAATAAATCAGGTATAAAATTCCTAATCAATTTAATTTTGAATCCAATGAACTGCTAAACTCACAACATTGACTCGCATGGCCACAACTGATAGTTTTAACTCCGGTGATCCGCTAAATTCGTAATTTTATCTCCTTAGTGGATAAGGAGATAACTACTACGTCGAAAGTAGTAGTTTTTTGACCCCACTATTTTGACTAGGGTCAAAACTAATGGCTCACAGCTTTGACCCCACTTGAGTCACCAAACTTGCCCCCCCCCCTCAAAAAGGGCCACGAAACTCATAATTTTGACTTCTATGGGACGAACTCAAAATTTTGAATCTAGTGAAGAATTGAAATGTACCACTACCTAGGATTGACAAATATTCCTGTGATCGTGTGACAGACAAGGAACTGAAAAATTTATTTTTCCTCAATCTCATGTTTGAAATTATTTTGGTAGCGCCGTGTACATAAGGGCAAACGAGTTATTTAGCTGTCCTGTCTCTGAGCTTCTGCGCTGCTCGAGATTGGTTTGAGTATCCCGGAAACCAAAAGACTACTTCATCGCACACCAACTCCTGTCATGTCACCACACAGCAATTTAGTTCAGACTGAAGCGGATTTTAGGTGGTTGAAGCCCCGGGTGCAAGACAAAACATTGGGCTCCATAAATTATAAAGAAAGTGTAAAGTTTGTGTTTTTCGGGCAACTTCAGAAGTTGGGGCTCCGGGCGCGTGCCCGGTGCGCCCACTGTTAAATCCGCCTCTGACTACAGATCAAGTGAGACACCAAGCAGTACCGTCTTAACGCATGGGCCGGGGTACTCAATAGAAAATAAGAACTGCTGGAAATTTTCGAGAATCTCCCTAGGTACGGCCTCGAAAAAATCACTTAGCCCGCGGGCCCATGATGCTCTTAAGACAGCCCTGACACCAAGGGCACGTACATCGTGCACATTCATCTACGGAGTCTCTAACGAATTGGAACGTGTTGTGTGTACAGTAAAGCGTGACCCTAACTTATTCATGTTGTCAGGGTTGCGCTTATTTCATGTTCTTGCTCATAGGTGCACGCAGAATTTTCTCGGGGGGGAGGGGGGTTTCAATTTCGTCCCAAGTGGGGGGGTTAAATTTTTTCTGCAAAAGAACACTATAATTTCGGCTTGAGGGGGGGTTAGAAGCCCCCCCCCCTTTGCGTACGCCAATGAAAAGACTTCTTGGTCTTCCATATTTTGAAGTGAAGATGGTAAATTTTGATCATTAAATTGTTCTTGTCGCAGCACGGTCATTTTCTGCACACGAGGGCTAATTAGACCGGGACCTACAATTTATTGCCGATTCCGAACGGCAGGTTTTTTACATAATCTCGAAAATCATTGTACGTACTAAATCGCGTCATGTGACCTCCCTATGGATGTAAGACACCCGTGCCATTCCCAGATGAGCTTATACGTCAAAGATGGTTCTGATTCTATGGGTTCTGATTTCTATGTTGGATTCTGAAAGTAGCAATTTTTTTTTCACCATGTATCTATTTTGTTCTTAACCAAACAATTTTTTCTCAGCTTCTCACTGCTTAAAAAAAAAAATCTCCCTGAGGCCGCATGGTCGCAAATTAAAATCCAATGCCCTACGATACTCGTGAAATTTGCAAGGTGTGTCCAAATTTCGCCATAGAACATTTCACCTGTTAGCACTCAAATAGAACACCCGTGAGATTTGTGGTGGCCAATAAGCGATATGACTGAACAGTGCTCTTCTGTTGGGCATAACATCACATTATACGTTACTATTATATCAAGCAGCTCTTGAAATTTTTAAAAGTATTTGACTTTTAAACTTATGCTGAACTAAAATGAATGGTATTTATGAAATACAGCTGGTAAGATATTGATTTATACAAGTGTAAGATACGTACTTAAAATGCGTACAATGCATTTCTCATGCTGTACGGCTCAATACGTCGCACAGATTGATAAATTACCAGTATCGGAGCAAACACAAGCAAACAAATACAAAAGGCCGGCAGGTGTCAAGGCAAACGACATTAACGACTTTAATGACGCGATGAGAATTTTAATTGCTTTTTAATGAGTGCCGTATCCGGTTCAGGCGGAAACACTTTTCTTATCACAGCCAACTCCGTTCTCTCTCTCTCTCACTCACTCTATCAAAATGGTCAACTGAAGCAAGGCCCTGGAAAAATTTCTCCCGTTTTCTGATACTCGCGAAATTTTAAAATTCGTTCGAAAAATCCAGTTTCTCTCATCAACGGGTCTTGAAAATACCCGAGAGCGGATAAAAACTCACAAAATACCAAGCACGTATATTTATATATATATCTTCTCCACAATAAATTTATTACTGGAAAAGTGAGGTGGCAGTAAATACTGTGGATGGCTGAGGCTGACTTAACATTGCCTTGCCCCACTCTTTTCCATCAGGTTCGAGATAAATGACGTGTTCATTCGGATTTGGCAGTGAAAATACCTTCAGAGAGAGTGAAAATTGCGCCGCTTTTAGTAATGCTTATCTTTCAGACTCAGACGCGGATAAATTGGATCAATCAGAGTAATTAGTGTCTAATTCTGAAGTTAATGAATTCTCAATCGCTGTCGGATGAACAACGGGCGGTGGTGGTGGAGGGGAGCTTAGTACAAAACAGCTATAGCGAAAAATTGGGAGTGGGATTGGGGCGGAATCAGGGGTAAAACGAACCCGGATTAATTTTTAACTTTTCACCCCATCCATCTTCCCCCTCCCTTCCTTCTTCCATTTACCGGATTTCTCTCTCTCTTTCCTGTCCTGGAATCGTTACTGATGTGTCCCAGGAGAAAAGCTTGCTGCTGGTTATCTTGTTTTGAAACGAATCCATTTCCGTAATGTTACTGAAGTTCTTTGGCGTTTGAGCCAATCAACATCTGAGATTTAAAAAATAATGTCTTCAATTATACAAAAGAATCTCAACTCGGTGTTCTTGGGCGCCATGTCGCCCAGGAACGGCTTACAAACTGCTACGAAGTAGACATCACGATATATTTAGCCATGTGATCCCCTCGCTCCAGTCAAAAGTTATACATTCCTTTGACATACAGTATAAAGCTTGGAAACCTCTGCTATAAGGCAGTGATATAGGGCTCTGTCTAAGGCAGTGGTTCGCAACCTAGTAGAACGTGGCCCAGTTGATTTCTTTGTGGAAGTTATGCACACATCTAATGGAAAATAAATGAAGAAAAATGGAAGAGTGAATCACTCACGGCCCAGTTTGATTGATGGTAGGGTCCGGTACCGGTCCACAGCCCGGCGGTCGAGAAACTCACTTGCACCCAATGTTTGCCAATACGCATCTAGATGCGTGATTCATGCATCAAAATTCAATTTTACTCTTCAAAACATCGTTGAAGAGTGAGAATTTTAATTGATAATAATCCAGATCTTCCCAATTTTAGATTTTTTTTCGAAATAGAAGTACTTCTTTTTTCATAAAAATTAAATAAAAATACTTCTCTTTTTGCGAAACGGCCCCTTAAAATTTTGGGGAAGAGTGAAATTAGTCTTGAAAATTGGTTTTTTTGTCAGATAACACTGGTTGCACCCACTTCATTCAGTTCATACAAGATGGACCCTTAGTTTTCCTAAATCTTGTTCCATCATTGCTCGATTAAGTCACTCGCAGCATCTTCGCTATAAAAATATCTATCTTTTTCATAAATTTTAATTTAATAGTCAAAACACCAGTCAAGCAAACAAATGTGAAAGAAGATAGAAATAGAAATACGCAACAAGACTCCTTGTTTCACGATCGTAAAATTTGTATCATTAAATCGGGGTGCGATCGTAAAATTTGTTATCATTATATCGGGTTCGGACTGCATTCATCACACATACTAAACTCATTTAGATTTTTTTTCCATATGTATTAAATTCAAGAATTACGCTAGGGTATTATACATAATCATAGGCGTACGCAGAATTTTCTCAAGGGGGGGGGGGCGTTTATGTATTTTACTGCAAAGTAACACTATAATCTCGGCTTGGGGGTGTTAGAACCCCCAAACCCCCCTTGCCCCTTTGCGTACGCCAATGTATCGACAGATAAACGCGATAATTTTCAAGAATCTATCAAATTTACCAACTACGTTCTTGGGTATTTTCACATTTACCGTAACATATACATGCATATTCATTCATATTTATTATTACTTTTCCAGTGTAAGTGCATTTCATGCCTTATGGGCTATTGTAAAATAAAATAAATAAATGCAAAATATATTAAAATTGAAAAGAAAATTTAGACGAAAAAACGAACTTTGAAAAAATTGAAGATGAAGAGAGAGATTGGAACAATTCAGAGGTCATTCTCCAGGGGCAACCCCAGCATTGTTCAAAAGGGCAGAACGTTTCTGATGATGGTAAGCCAAAGGAGACATAATCTACTATCCGTTGTTATGCAAAACGTACGAGGAACTGATGGTAAATTATGCCTTCTTCGGCTTACCATCGAAAACATTTTGCCCCTTGGAACAATGTTGGAGGTTTACCCCTTGAGGACGACCTCTGTATCATTTCAATATTCTTTCTTTTCTTGATCTTAATTTTTTCAAAGTTCGTTTTTTCGTCTAAAGTTTCTTTTCAGTTTTAATGCTATATCTTCTTCGGTGCTATAGATAAGTTATGTTATATTTTTTATCTAAGTCCGTTCTGATCAATTTCAGTTGCCTTAACGTTCCCAAAATCCTAGAAACGAATAACACAAAAATTCGCGTGTAGCTGGAAATTCGGATTTTCTTAGACTTAAAAAGCACGCGCCCGAAAGAGTAGTCATATTTTGAGAATGTGTGAAATTGGTGGTGTCAGGCTAGCACAGATTGTGCCCATTGCGATCGTAGTAACTGAGTGATAATTTTCAAAACGAAACTTTTTCCGAATAACCTACAAATTAATTTTTAGCATTGAAGAAAATTTTAAACCATTGAATACTCGAATAAGGTAACGCCTTCGTTCACATTTCGATGTCAGCCAAAATTTGAATGGAAGGCGATGAAGTCAAAGCCATCGGTTTGATCCCCTTATGGAGCTGTGTATGGAGAATTTCGGCAGAATTTTTTTTTTTTAAATTGTCAACAATTCCCTTTAAAGGAACAAAAGTGTATGTTATCGCAAAATGTCGAAAAATATTATCGGTAATGCTTTGAATCCACTGTAAATCCACTGATCTAAATCAGAACTTATTTAACTTGGCGGAGCCAATTTCAAATGTGGAGATATACAACCATTGGCGTACGCAAAGGGGAGGTTTGGGGTTCTAACCCCCCCCATGACCCGAGATTATAGTGTTATTTTGCTGCTTACGCCTATGTATACAACACACATTTAAACGCACAGAAACAAAAATTTAGTGGATACAGCATTGTGAACGGGGGAAATTTATATATAAAGGCAATCATACAGATAAACATACAGGGTGATTCAGGAAAGAGGGAAAAAACTTTAAGAGGTGATAGTACACACCAATACAAATAACTGATAAAAAAGAATACATGGTCTAACATAAAACGCAAACGTGCTCGAAACGGCAGCTCCGCAAACGTTAAAACGGCATTCCTGTTGAAATTTATCGGGAGAAAAAGAAAACTACGCATGCAAATGTGACCTAGGGAAGAAGAAGAAACCGTACACAAATCTGCGTCATACATAGTGAGTAAAAGGCGCGAACGTTAGCCCTGTGAAGTTATTCCAGCGTGCAATCGTTCTAACAGTTGTAACGTACGGGATAATGGCGCACTTTAGTAATACTAAAAAAGCAGGCATGCATGAATGAAATGAAATGATGAAATTTGACGAATGAAATGCATGTCTGCTTTTTCAGACACTTAATACTTGGTTAAAATTGGAGATATCATTCCCGAGCAAGTATTCATCCCGAAAAGATATGTAAGTTGGGCACTCGAAAAACTTTTACGCAGATTACAAAAGATGCATAATATCAAGAGGCTCAACTATGAAATTTTTTTGCTTCTCAGTCTAATAATTGGTTTGTAATAGCTGGCCAACCAAAACGAAGCTGTATTAATAAGAGATTAAAACTTCTGCGTTGATTAATGAATAGTCTTCCTTACAAATGTATTAATCGATGTTTTATAACAAAAATCTTTTAATCGATAGCAATATAGTACGCTGCGGAATAGTAAGTTTTTGTAAAAACCACATATCTTTTTATCCCCAATGCAAAATCAGCCTTTCTGGGACGTAAGGTAATGATCGAAATTAATGCAACAAAAAGCTCACAGAAATTATTATTAACCTAAAACTAGACAGATTTTTTTTTTTTTTTTTTCAGCTTTTACACGATACAATCATAAAGAATTTCACTAACGCAATAACGCGGAATATTCACTGATAGAATATATTATTTTCGAATATCATTATTTTCGACTCTTCCTCCTCCTTGCACCTACCTTATACTCGGAAAGGTTTATTTGTCGTGTTGGGAGATATATCAATTGTGGTAATGGCTTTTATAATTGTTTCCAGGATTGTGTAAACCGACGTTCAATATTTATATATAATTGTTTTTAGAATCGAATTTGCATTTCTCTCACGTTTAACACAATACACGAGGCTTAATTTACAAAGAAATACCCTACGTTACCCAATCTTACCAACTATAGAATGAAGGTAACAGTTCAATTAAAAATATATATACTAAATAATAATTCATACAATGCCATTGTCTTTAAGAAAAAAAAGAAACCATCAGAAGTCCACAAATATTGTCACGAGGAACACTCTCTTATACTTATTGCCATATCAAACGCACATATTTTTGACACTTTTCCTCAAAAGCTTTGATCGGTGAGTGTCCACGTGGCATATATTGTGACATCTATTCAGTCAACTGTGTAAAAACCTCGTCATAATGGAACATTGAGGATAAAAATTCCCTCTCTCTCTGATCGAATAGGGTTAAAAAAATTTTCCTCTTACCAATTAAGATTAGATTTATTAGGATTTTTGAATCGAAATGACAAAGTCTAACTTGGTTATAATGACCTCGGTTGTAACGTCAATTATTGGTGATCCAGAATGATTCCTATAAAGAATAATGTTAATGAACATTTCTTATAACGTCGCGATGAAAAGCAATCCAGTCGGATATAACGACAAAATTTTTCGACAATTTGTTTCCGTTTCACAATGACGTTTTCTCAAGAAATTCTTAAGACTAGAGTTGATCGCATCCAGAGAATGTTTGTCTGTTGTTGCATTTAGAACTAAAAAGAAAATGCGATTACCTGTTTGAAGGTCCGACTTACTCAATGACAGCCATTGTACAAAACATCTCTGTATTTTACCCTTACCAAATTTTTCTTATAAAAGCGTCGCGTTTCTTTCAACGAAACTTACTGTAATTCCTAATCTTTCTCAGTATTAGGAATGGAGGTAATTTGCATAATTTATACGAATTCTGTTATAATGAATATGACTAAATATTCCTCTCATTCATTTGCCAAGTTCTTTTTTCCCCCGTGAAATACATTTCAGCAGATTTGCTGTAGACCTGTATTTCACACCAAGGGTTTTATATAAACGATATTTGACAATTTTGCCGATGTTTAGTGAGAATCGGAGATGTTCCCGTACTAATTATCTCAATTTCCGGTATTTTTCTTTATCAAATATGGGCACCTTGATCATTAAGAAATGAATGTTTCATGCACAGTATTTGATTGCTTCTGATTATATTGTTCGTCAAAGAAAACGCCAACCTCTGTCGTTAAAACGACTCGGTTATAACGGCCAGATTTCGCTGAATCGTTGATGTCGTCATACTGAATTCGAAGTACGTAAATAAAGCTTTAATTTAAATTTGCTTTATAATTCACTCTAAATTTTTAACATTTAAAAAAAAAAAGTTGAAATTTCACAGAAACTTTCTTTTGTACACCGAATTGTCCGAAACATAGAGGACAAGAGATGTCCTTTTTTTCCATGTACACAATTTCGCAACACTTTTCTGACTACATTGTGTTATATTAGGCACCACAATATTAAATGGACACACAGAAACACGCACGAGCTCAAGTTCCGGTCTGTTAATTCTTTTCTAGTGAATCCTTTGTGAAGTGTCACTGCAGGACACGGTTTTACGTGATTCAAGGTCTGCTATTAATAATGATAATAATTTTTTTATGACAAATGAAATGTGTGTGAATGCATATGTATAAAAAAAGAAATCATAAACTAACGTGTCCAATTCTTAATTTTAGTATTTAGGTGAGGAAACACGACTTAATTTTTTTTCATTACTTCCTATACGATAATAATTGGAAATGTGTCCAAGGTTAAAGCAATTCACGACTTTCTTGGACAACCCTTTTTTATTGCAGAAATTAAATTATATTTGATTGTGCTTGTGAATAGGGCTTTTGATGTAGAACGCTTTGTTTCAGGTTATAAATCATGTAGGATATACATTCACAGAGAATAACTGAATCAGTATCCTTGTGCAGGATTATGTTCCCACCTATCCCTTATGACAGGGGTGCTGAACTTTTTTTGAAAAATTCTGGCCTTATAAACGTTCTAGAAATCGGTCAAGGGTCACAAAAACGATTTGGTAGCTGGTCGTGGGCCACTGATATAAAAAAAATCAGAATTTTCATTAAGGATCTATTCCCGTTGGACTTTCATGTAGTTTTCACTAAATGCCGCGGCATCTACTGTAGCCATGCCCCCCCCCCCCCACAAGGGGTGCGCGGACAAGGCTCCAGTCCTGGGGCCCGGAATGATTTTCATGATTTTTTTGTTTTTCACGCTATAAATTCATCATAAAGGGGCCCGTGAAAGTCTGGTCGGGGGCCCGTAAAATATCCCAACCTAGGGGCCCTGCTTCAGTATATGGGGGCCATGACTGTAGCAATTACTATTGAACACGTGAACACATTAAATCTGCAGCGTACAGGCTGATCTCAATGTCTTGAGAATTAGTCCTAAGATTTACACTATGTTGTCGTGCGGGCATCATGCTGGACTAGCATTGTTAGGATCTAGGTCCGTTGTGGGCACATAAACGGTCTGCTAAAATTGGTTAGCTGGGAAGCCGATCTCTCCTTTGAAATTGTCTCTCCACAGAGTGCAGGCAAACCTTCCACACGATACTTCCATAACACTAAAATTCAGGTACCTGCATTTTTCACTTCAAAATGTAGAATCGATTACAATTGCACCAGTAGAACACGGAACGCTCATAATTCTGACAACATAAATGCGTTAAGGCCACACGTATACCCATAGCACAAATGATGTAAAAAAAATTACGTTGGCTTTCTTTGGTTTTTAAAATTTTCACTGTGCAATATGAAATGTAAAAACATTCAGTCATGTAAAATATTTTATTTGATTGTGCTTATATATATACAACCATTTATCAAAACATGCAAGTGTCCCCCCTCCCGACAGCTTACTAAATCCTCTGAGTGGCCCGCAACAGGTTTTCAAACAACTCAAGTGGCCCACCCTCTCCAAAAAAGGTTGACCAACTCCTGATGTATGTGCCTTATAATACTAACTATTCATATCCCACTTTGTGAACTTCGCGATCACGAATTATCAAAGATTTTCTAGAATTTTTGGCATCATTACGTTCATGCTTCAAATCGCTTCAGTGTGGCCTCAGTACCGATTACAGCAACACGTTCACTTGATGTTTGGACCTAAAATGTCTTAGACTTAATGCCTTGTACCTAAATGTCTCTTTCGCTTCGACTGATTATCGCTTCGGACATTGAAACTAATTTAATTTCAAATAAAGCTAAAAAGTAACGGTATCCGTTTTGATTCGTCTGGACGAAAACATACGTACAATTTCCGGACAACCTGAATCCATCAACTGGAATTGCGGGATTTGTTTCAGACATAGTTCTAAGAGTATGATCTAGAAGAGTCCTTAAATTTCTATAGTTAGAAATCACTATGCTTTCTTTTCAAAAGCCTCATAAACACTTGAAGCCTCTATAACACGCTTTACTAAACATCGCTTTCTAAAAATCGCAAAATCTTTCTTTTCGAAGCTCGATAGAAGAAAAAAAAATAGAATGTAGAGATCTATTAGATGTCCGATGGATCCGTTTTATACGACAGATAACAAAAGAGAACAGCGTTAGTTGTTTTCTATGGTCTTAGTTCTTTGGCTGGAGATCAAGACTGGGATGAGATATACATCTGGTCCGATACTGCCTCTGTCCAGTTGAACGGAAAATAAAGATTCCCGGTAGTTGTTCTCTTCTATTTCCTCTTCCCGAAATGGTCAACGGATAGGCTTTTGGTGTCCAATCAAACTTGATCCCTAACAGATGTTACGAGTGGAGTTAGAGAACCAGAGAGGCTCTGGAATAAAGGGTCAGTAGGTGGAAAAACGTATTTCAGACCTTGCAGATGGATATCAGCGTGTAATGACGCAGAATCTTCTAGTTTCACTATAAATTCTCAAAGGTGTTTTGTAATGTATTAGAAAGAAAACGGAAAAAGATCTACTTTTTTCAACCGGAAAATGGAAAATTCTCTTTCAATTTTCAGCAATGTTTGAGAGATTTACGATATGGTTAGTTTTGATTTTCGTCTTTGGAGGCATGAATAAATAATGAAAGGTTGATTTAAAATAAAACGTATTTTTAAAATTTTTTAAAAAATAATAATTTCTTCGAAATAAGTAGGAAATCTTGGTATTCCCTAATGAACTTGAGGCGACCACCGATAGATAGTGCCTTTGTTCCCAATCCATCTCATTAATGGCAGTAAATTGCAATCAATATAGCGATATGGCTAGAGTTGGTGTTTGGTGAAGCAGTAGTAAAAAACATCGTATATTAAATTCAAGGATTAAATTCGAGGAGTTGCTGTTGTAACGTTTTTGTTCATATTATATATAGAGTCGACTCGCTTATAACCTTCCTACTTAGAACGTCTTCCCGCTTAGTGCGACTTATTTTCTTGGTCCCAACTCTAAATAATTCTCACTAAAACTTCCGTGTATAAAGCATTTTTCCACTTGAAATGTTTTTTCATGAGAGTTTTTTACCTTTTTCATGAAACCAACCCGTATTTGAGAGGTACGATCTTTCAGTCTTACTTTAGACGTGCGTAGGCCTACCTTTTACTGACAAATTAACTTCAGACAGACATAACTTTTCTCACGAACTTACTTCAGATCAACCAGGGTCAGATAACGTATGTGCTCACCCGGGGTCTCTTAGTTCAAGCAAGTGAATTAGTATTGATTGTGTCAGACTTTTAGGAGCCCCAGTGTATTGATTTGCACGTGGTAGCATAATATTGTTTAGATGGATCGGCTTCAGCCAGATGTAAAATCGACTGATGAACTAAAGAAATACGTAACATTGCATATTTCAATATTAACACTTATAACTTCATCATAACATTCATAATTTTATATGTACTTTGTGAATAGAAATTCATCTGCAACCTGTTCAAAGCATAGTAACGGTGGCTCTCGAATTCCAGCAGGATTCTCTCCCATGAAAAATTATACGACGAACCTCATACCCTCAGTCATCCGAATGATCGCTGAGGTTACACGAAGCTACAAACAGACAGACGTTCAAGGTATGTAATTCGAAAATAAATCCTCCCGAAAAACTTGATCGCTTGAACTAATTTTACGTGACCATAGTTATCTCAACCAAAAGAGAAGAAAAACATTAAAAAAAAAGACATTAGCCATTGCTTAACAATTCTAAGGTTTGGTCCTCGAATCTTAGTGGGGTAGGCAACAACTTAACCCAAGGTGTGGCTTGTACGAAACTATTTGAAACGCAACTCATACCACATAAATAACAAAAAAATGAAAAAAAAAAACCTAATGACTGTCATGCATACGAAAAGACACTTAATTGATCGTCACTTCTTTAAATTCATCTTGTTGTTGGATTGAGTGAGACTCCAACCATTAATCATGAACAAGCTCTTTGATATAATGACCAAAATTGAGCCGAATGTCGTATTATCAGACTCCATTTCGATATTCTTAGGCTTGAAAAAAAATAAGGTTAAATTTGAGAATAATTAAGCTGAAACATGTTCGGCCTAGAATCATCATCATCATCATCATATAGGCCAATCATCAATCTCCCTCCCTACCATCATCTCACAAACATGATCACTATAGTACGTCGTACTATATACACATATTAAACTACACGAAAGCCATTCATCACCATTTCTTGAAGAAAAAAAAATATTTAAAAATTATTTTTTTTTCTCAGGAGACAGAACAATAAGTTTTCGTATTTAATACGGAACGAATGGAAACAAAAGAAGAGAAGCATATATTATACGTACAGGGCAGTGTTGTATATCAGAAAACCTACCGCTAAATAACTTAATCATAATGATTGACGTTAACCATACGTTGTTCGATCTGAACAACTCGTGTACTTTTCCTGAACCGTATGTTTTAGACGTCCATATTCACCGATGACCTTGCTCCTCGCAACTATTATTCAGCCGCAAGAGGAAAAATAAAATAAAATGATAATAATAATAAAAGAAGATACACCTGTAAAGCAAACCCACCAACAAGACCTAATTGCGGAGCCGAATCCCCACAATCGCAAATGTTATGTAATATACAAGGGGAAATAAAGACCCTTATATAGCGGACCACACAAAAAACTTGAGTTATGGAAAGTACATATAAGATATTAGAGATGGGGTAAGTGTGGCGGACTTCATGGGTTATGTACATGACATCGTCAAGATGTAGGAATTGTTTCTTCTCCATATATATATATATGAACTTTTATTATTATTATTGCATCGAGCTTAATCGTTGAGGCGGGGTGAAATCACTGTGCGTTACATGTTTATTACTCGAAATGAAAAGAATTAATGAGATTGAAAAACATGGAATTCGTGGGCTCTGCTGCGGTCACGAGCGCTCATGACGTCATCAAAGAAGAAAAGATGAAGATGAAAAATATTTAACTATTTAGGCTATGGTAGGGACGGAGGGAGAAATATTACATATGTATATGAGTGTAGTCTAAAAATATGTTTAAAAAAAACAAGCTAAAGTCACTTTATTTGTTTATTCATGGGGCAAAAAACTGGAAATACGTGACCTGTTTTGGTGTAAGGGAAGAAAATAAATTTTATGAATAATGAGTAATAAAGGGTTTTTTTTACTTTGAGATGTAACGCAATTAGCTCTCCGTAATATTTATGTGTGTGTGTGTCTCGTCGTAAATTATTTCTTAAATATTAGGTCGTCTCGAAAGTTCCGAACGTTTTTCTCGTAAATTTCGTCTTCGAGGAATTTTTACCTTATGAAGATGGAAAAAATGAGGCTTATGGCTGCTCCACATCAGTAAAAGATCTACAAAAATCAGGGATGGATTTATGGTTTTGTTGCCTGTGGGCTACAAAAATTTTGCCTTACTCCGCTCATTCCAGTCTAAATTTTCTTGACCGCTCATTCCTCAAATTTGTCATGCTGAGCTATAGATCACTTCAGAGACTTACGCAGGGGGGTGCTCAGGGGGCTCTCGCTCCCCTCGAGCCGACCAAAAATTAGGATAAAAAATATTTCAGCGAAAAAATTTAAACATCAAAATAAAATATCCTTCATATGCTATATAAACAAATTTCCTGTTAATTTAAATGCTTTTCGAAGGGTGATAACTCAAAATTTCTCGGGAAGAAAATATTTGGCCCTTTCCCCAAAGCCATTTGTGCCCCCCCACCTAAAGGCCAATTCTGTGTACGCCCCTGGTCTACTTATCCCCGCCTCTGTAAATACGTCTCTGTCTTTAAGTTACTCTTTTATCACACGCATGCTTGCACACTCTATAGCTCTTAAGGTCACTTTTCTCGTCATTCACATGCTTTCACACGCTCTGACTCCCTCTTTTGATCTCTCACCAACCTGTTCCTTAACTCTCTAGGTCACTTTTTTGATCGCTCACTGACCAGGTTCCTTGCTTTAGGTCACTCCTTCAGTCACTCACGTGCTTGCACACCATTTTGCTCACTCACGTGCTTGCACACCATTTTGCTCACTCACATGCTTGCGAACTCTTTAGGTCACTCACATTCTTGCTAACGTTTTAGGTCACTCTTTTGATTTCTCACTTGCCTATTCTCTTGCTCTCTAGGCGGACACGGATTTATGGTTTTACTACCTATGGGCTATGCAAATTTTGCCTCTCTTCTCTTCTACTAATTTTCCTTGACCACTTATTCCTCGAATTTTTCACCCCTCCTAACTAATGAAATTGGTATGGTCGGATGTTGAGTAAATGCCATGAATGTCATAAACAATATGCGTGGCTAACTTGTAAAATCCCTTTATTTTGAATGATCAATGAAAAATGGGACTTTAAAATGTCCTTTTTTTTCGTTGCTTTTCAGAAGCATGTTACATACCGAACCTGAACTTGACGAAGCAGATGCACCCAAGTTCCTACTACTTATACGATTTAGAATCGCATAAGTAAAAGGAAATGTGTATTACTGACAAATAAAAATTAAATATGTTCAATTTAGATCGAAATTCCACGAAAGCAAAAAAAAACCAGTTTTTAGACCATCTGGTTGAAAACTTGAGCAACAGGTTTGAAGAAAGTGCAATGAACATTTTCATTGACTTTGATGCTACTTTTGAGTAAAATTATAAAAAAAAATTATATACTCTGTATAACGGCTCAAAAACGAATTACAACCCAAGTTCTGATGAAACAATGGACAGTTTAATTTGTCTTCATTGTAAAGGAAATGAGAATTCCTTGTATAAGGATGAAAATATACTTCAAGCGCCACTTAGGGAAGAATGGTTATTTGTAAAAGAACTATCTATCTATCTATCTATCTATATCTTCTATATATATAAAATTGATTTTCTGTGTGTCTGTGTGTCTGTGTGTGTGTATGTTCTCTATACAAATCTACAATTTTAGATCGATCGTCGCCAAATTTTGCATATATACCAAATGGGACCCGACTTGAACGATAGGCTACTTTAAAATTTCGTCAGACCAGGGCAAATGCCCCAAATGGGCGAAAAACTGTCCGGCAACAATGGTTTTTGGGCCTCAACAATCACTTTCCGAACGTTTACTTTGGTTACCGTGGTTCCCTAGCGATGAGTTTCAGACGTGTTTATGTCTTTACAATGGTTTGTCACTTCTTTAATGCTGCCAGTTATATTTAATAGTTTATGCCTTTATAATGGTTTGCCACATTTTCAATACTCTCAGTAATGAGGCTTTTTGAATAGACGTCATAATCACCACCATCATCGCTTTGAGGGTCAGGAAAAGGGTGATCCTCATAGAAATCACTATTAAAATTTCCCGATTTAACTGCATAAATACGGAAATTTAGTGGGGGGGGGGGGTTTCCTGCCACATCAATAATTTTAAAAATTAAATTGAATTCTCGATTTTTGAAATATGGAATTCACTTGGAGATACGAAGCCCAGAAAATTAAAAATATGAATAATTAGCCGGATCTACTTTTGAGTTGGATATCCATGTAATAACATTGATTTCAACTTTTTATTTATATCTTCTCAAGCATGAAAATTAATGTCTCCGTATTGTCTTTTGATATTTATTTGCATAAATTCACATAGTTTAGGATGTTTTTAAAATTAGTTATGGGCCCCGTAAAGTGCATCGAAAAAATTCCACAGCTTTAATTAAGCATTTTTGGAAGCTCAAACAGGCAGAAATAGATAACTTGAAGTTCAGGGAGAGGGAATCGAAATACCTAACACCCATTAAAAAAAAGGGGGGGGGGACTATTCATTTCTACGTTTCTTTAAATTTAGATTTATTTCTTTCATGAGTCGCGCAGGACGTCGCCATATTGGTTAACTTAGACACGGTTTGCATGTCCCTCAAAGAAAGAGGGAGATATCACGTGGTTCATAAAGCCTCATTGAAGAAAACCCGGGCAACGCCGGGTATTATAGCTAGTCTATCTATCTTCTATATATATAAAATTGATTTTCTGTGTGTCTGTGTGTGTGTGTGTATGTTCTCTATACAAATCTACAATTTTAGATCGATCGTCGCCAAATTTTGCATATATACCAAATGGGGCCCGACTTGAACGATAGGCTACTTTAAAATTTCGTCAGACCAGGGCAAATGCCCCAAATGGGCAAAAAACTGTCCGGCAACAATGGTTTTTGGGCCTCAACAATCACTTTCCGAACGTTTACTTTGGTTACCGTGGTTCCCTAGCAATGCGTTTCAGACGTGTATATGCCTTTACAACGGTTTGTCACTTCTTTAATCCTGTTAGTATATGTATAATAGTTTATGCCTTTATAATGGTTTGCCACATTTTCAATATACTCTCAGTAATGAGGCTTTTTGAATAGATGTCATAATCATCATCAGCATCGCTTTGAGAGTCAGGAAAAGGGTGATCCTCATAGAAATCAGTGCTAAAATTGTCGATTTTACTGTAGAAATGCGGAAATTAGTGGGATTTTCCGCCCCATCAATAATTTTAAAAATTGTATTGAATTTTCGATTTTTGAAATATTCAGTTCGCTTAGAGATATACGAAGCCCAGGAGATTAAATACGAAGTAATTAGCCAAACCTATACTTTTGAGTTGGATATTCGAGCAATATCATTGATTTCATTTATATCTTCTCAAGTATGAAAATTAATGTCTCCATATTGTCTCTTTTGATATTTATTTGCATAAATTCATGTGGGTTAGGACATTTTAAAATTAGTTATGAGCCCGTGAAAAGTGCATCGAAAAAATTCCACAGCTTTAACTAAGGATTTTTGGAAGCTGGAACAGAGAGATGGATAACTTGAAGTTCGGGGGGGGGGGGATCGAAATACCTAGCGCCCCTTAAAAAAAGAAAAATATACATTCATTTCTACGTTTCTGTGTAAATCTATATTTGTTTATTTCGCGCAGGGCGCCATATTGGTTAACTTGGACACGGTTTGCATGTCCCTCAAGAAAAAAGAGAGGGAGATATCACGTGATCCAAAAAAGCCTCATTGTAGAAAACCCGGGCAGCGCCGGGTATTATGGCTAGTTACATAAATATAAAGGAATGAAAATGATAATTTTTGCAAACATATCAGTGGGTGCATAGAAGGTGGTGATAAAACGCCTTTTATGTATCCACAATATAGAGAGTTGATCGTAATTGCCTTAACTTTGCCTCTTTCAACGGCATCATGTGAACGTGGTTTTGCGACATAAAATAATATAAACTCAAAAAAGAGAACTCAACTTGGTGATGACCATCTGGACACCCTAATAAGGTTATCATGCGAAGTCCCTACTTTAAGTGTCACTAATGGAGGCGTTCACACTGTGATATGGGTTTTGAACTGGCTGTTATAAGATGTAGAAACAAAAGAGAAATTGTTGAAAAAAATGCATTGAGTATACAAATACGTATATACATATACTGTATATATCGAGAAGCTATCCATACTTAGAATCAGACAACCATAAGTATTCTTTATGGGCATTGTATAATATTTTGCCATGTGTATATATTTGTTTATAATTTTTGTAATTGCATTTTTAATTGGGTTGCTGTATTTTTTAAATATATGACATCCATATTTTTATGGGCATCTTTTTCTCAGCCACCTCGTTGGGCATTTTGCCTGTTGTAGCGTTGTATTTGTATTTGTATATGCTTTATGATTAAGTTGGTTCTTGTTATCTCATATTTTTTTATATATTTGTATCAAATCAATATTTAATATAAGTGTTTCGATTAAATATTTTTCAAAGTTTGAAAGTTTTGAAGTCATGTTTTCATTTATGTGTCATGAATTTTATATAGGCTACGAATGTCGTGGTGTTTCATTATGGTTTTCATGGTGTTTTCATTCCAATTTATAAAATTATTTTTCACCTTTAAAAAATTACTCCTCATTTTGAAAAATACCCCTCGAAATTTGGGAGAGGAGTGAAATTACTCGTCATAAAAAAAAGTTCTGGAATAACACTTCCGAATATAACACTGTTCCTGACGACCCGATAACTTAGCATTAGGTATTTAAAAATTTTAAATGTGAATTTCTTGAATGTAAATTATTTAATGGTTTTACGATAATCTCTTGCTTTATACCCTTGAAATAATTGTTCTAAAACAAAATTATCTGAGAAATCATCTAAGTTTTAGTGGGTCTCGCGATCCGTCAACAATGTAAAAAAGCCTTACATGTATTGTAAGCTCTATGAGTCTGAAAGTGACATATCATTCTATAATATTGTAGGAAAAATGTGTTAAGAGATAGCTTTTCGGCGCCGATCAGGGTTGAGCCGTTAAAACCCTCTGAGATTCACGCTTTCAGTGGCAGCAGGGAAAAAAAACACTAGTGAAGCCTCACGATTTCAATACTCTAAGGCACTTCACGGGATTCCATAGGATATTTATACGTTAAATGCACTTTTTCTTCCGGGTCATATTCAATGAACGTCATATTATTACATACTGTATATCTATTTTCCCTTCCGGTTTTTTCAGTATTTATTTGTTTAGTAAATGATTGATTCCAAATGAAAGATTCCAAAGCAGTAGTTATTTACGGATTATAGCCATAGAATAAAACCATGAATTTATTACATTATTGAATTTGAAGTTTGTATGCGCTGAATTTCTTCAGAACCAGCTTATTTGGTTGAATATTAAGATTTTTTTTTCATTACGTCACTTGTTTCTGATCGCATCGCCTTACCTAGAGCTCCTTGAAATACATACTACTCCGATTCATCTGCCATCTTTTGGTAAAAGTGTGACGTCACTGTAGTAAATCGCTCTTCCCTATTCTGCTTTATTATCCAATGATTTCTGAGAGATATCACTTGAAGTGACAAACCTGTTCTTTGTTCAAAGATGGGCGATGAGTCCGCTCTCCTTTATAGGTACTTCAACCTTACCAAAGGCACTTATATAGGGTACTTCAAGAATTTCTAGCATCACCAATATCGTCTTCCACCATGAAGGTTGCCGTTCAAGGTCCATACTCGAATCCGGGGGAAGAATATCAAAAACAAGTTCTCTGAGCCTGGGGGGTGAATACCGTCTTAACGCATGGGTCCACCTGGGCACGGCTCAGGAGCCTCAAGAGAAGAGGGGCCTCAGAAAAACGAAAAGTGTTTGAATTTTTCGAGACTTTGCCAGGTAGGGCCTCAGAAAAATCACTTGGTCCGGGAGCCCATGATACTCTTAAGACGGCCCTGCCTGGAGTGACTGATAGATGGCCCCTTCATTTCCCATCCAACTCCACCGGTTGGAAATTGTCGTTATGGCGATATCACCGGAATTGGTGTTCGATATAGTACTAGCCTTACCAATAGCCAAAGCAATTGAAGAAGATAGGTATGGAAATAAACACGATGGGGGTGTTCACTGTTCAACATTTTCGAGAATGCCAGCTACTTAAGTGATTTGATAACAGAGCTCACGGGCCATAATGAAATTAAACATTCTCATAATACGTTTCCGATTTGAACAATGCTGATTTTGAAACAAAAAATCCGGATCATCATTTCCCGATCTTATTTCCGTTGGCTAGGCTGGAACTAGCATAGGGCAAGTGGGAATGGTGTCCAGAGCACCTGTCAAGAAGGTTGCCTAATTCATCCTTTTTTAATTCAAAATTACAGGTAGGGATGCCAAAATGTATGGTTGTCCTTGATGTTATAGTAAATGTTTGTGTAATAAATTATTTGTAGTCCGTTAATATTGATGCAGTATTTATTCCCCAGAAGTCCTTGGACAGTGGAAACTAAAATCCATGATGAGTATGATACCCACTGTTTAATCTCTAGAAAAGATTAAATAACAATGGATTTAATATGTTACGGAAAAATGGGATAAATCTCCCATTATCATACATAATGACCTGTTATTATGAATAATCGCCGTGCATTTTGGTAAGTTTGATAAATTTCCCTAAATTTATCACTTTCACCGGCGATTATGCTTAGTTACCAAACCGTCGCGTCGTTGGTACACATGAATCGTACATGTACAATGATATGCATGTACTATTCATGATAATTCATACATGTATTGTATTATTATATCGAAGTTCCATCGTAAAATTTGTTATCATTATATCGGGGTCCCACTATGTTCATCACACCTACTTTAATTTTTTTCATATTTTTCAAATTCTCTAATTACACTCGGGTATTGCATAATCTAGAGTAATATGCATAATCACAGATAAAGGTGATAAATTTGAAGTGTTTATCAAATTTACCATCGAAAATTGGTTATTATGCATAATGGCTAGTATAAGTGATAATGTTTTCAGTATTTATCAAATATACCAATGACGCTTAAGTATTATGCATAATATGCATACTCGTCGGTAAGAATGATATATTTATCAAACATACCAAGATGATTGGTAAGTATGCATAATAACCGTTTTATCATATTCACTGTAACAGTATAGGTAAAATTAATTCATTTTGACCAAAGATTGTGCTGTAGATCAGTCACTACCCACTCACACTTTTATCAATTAATAATCAAATTATGTTTGAGATATCGAGCCCCATGAGATCACTATGAAGGCTACATTTGTCCCGCTCGTCATTCGTTGAGCACTTGATATAAGGGCATATTCAGTGCAGTATCTATATGCAGCACGTACACCATTATACAACTTCCTTCCATCTCCGGACCGAGGGCAAGAAACGATTGATGCGCATAACATCGAGTGAGTGCCCTTATTGCGTTACGATTCATCGACGTATAAGACTAACACATCAACACCATCATCCTCCAGGAGAGAAACACGACGGACAAATCCAACTAACATTATTAAGTCACGATAAGGCCCTAATAATAACAATAATGTGAAAGCTCAGTTGTTGGCTTCAGCTTCAAACACCCAACCAGTTATGATCTATTAGCACCGAATGGGAAAAGGTACGTATGAGTTCTGGAGAGAGAGAGAGAGAGAGAGTAAAAAAAAAAATAATATATTGGCCACAATGGTATGTTTAAGATGAATATTCTCACTTTTTCTTGCCACAATTCATGCGCTAAACGGTCATAGAGAGAAGTTCTGATGTATACGGTCTGAAAGAAATCCTTTAAAGATCGTTCAGTTGAGTAAAAGGTAAGCGGAACGAAATCAATAAGCATGATGTGGTGTCTGTCTTTTTTTTTTTCACTTTTGCTTTCTCCTCCCATCATCCACAGATTCACACTTTGGAGTTTCAATTTTCCGCTTAACGACATGTAATGACAGGGCCTAAACCCGCAACATCACTTCTACGAAATTATTATTGTGTTTTTTTTTTTTTTTTCATAGAAGTTACTTTCCATGTTACACTAAAGGATATAGAGAAAGAAGAAAAACCGAAAGGTAAACCCCCAACTCACAAAAATAAAAGCATGTTTCTTTCTTTCAGCCATTAGCCACGGAAAGTTTTCATTACATAAAGCATTGACGTTGAAAAGGTGCTAAAAATGGATATTTGCACCGTTTTATGAGTTTTAATCTGAGTTATACCCGTGACCACAAAGCACTTTTTTCCCCATTTTTATGATATAAAGTGGTGGTCTTATTGGTACTAGAAGGCTAGGGTACAGGCTAACGTATTGAACAATTTTTTTGACTGAAGATTGGACCCTGGGAACTTTCCATTGCTAAAAATTTTAGATTAAATATATACATACATCAAGGGTGTTCCACCTTTTGGAAAAAGCGGGCCAATTCATTGGTAAGAAAACGGGTCGCGGGCCACTTGAGTGATCTGGAACAGCGCCGTCGCCGGTCACTTAAGTGATGAGTAAATGTGCCTCGGGTCACTTAAGTGATCTGCAACTGTTCACTTAAATTACCTTGCAACGGGCTGCTCAAGTGCTCTGCAACTGTTCACTTAAATTACCTTGCAACGGGCCGCTCAAGTGCTTTGCAAGTGTGCCGCGATCCTCTTACGTGATTCGGAACTGCACGGCGGGTCACTTGGATGATCTGGAAATGTGCCTCTTAGTTCATTTTTGCAAAATTAGGTGTGAGGTTACGGGACACATCAGATGACTCCGTGGAATATAGGTTGAGCACATGTATTATGCACGTAAATAAAGTTCCGCTGAGCTGTCTGATGCCGTAATTATTCATCAGAAAGCAACGAAACTTTGGAGATGTCTTCAAATGAAGGGATGGGAGGATATTAACAAACATAGGTTAAGTATAAAGTTGACCACTAAATAAAAGTGTTTTCTATGCATATTGAAGTGCATATGCAAATATTTTGCAAACATGTAGCCAAAATTCCCAAGTTTTATGAAAGGGGTATCGATATCTTTCCAGCAGAACCACACACACGCGTTTATACTTTGATTCCTTTTTTAAATATTACGATTTTGACTTTAGAAGGACGTACTTTGCTGTCTGGTGAAACTCTTTTATTAATATGATGAAGATTTCACACCAAAAGCTATGCGGAGATTTTTGATCTTCAAAGGGAGTTCAAAAATTCTCTTCCATTTTTTCATTAAATCTTTCTCTAAGTATCATAATTTTCTGATTGTGTAGTTAATGCCATAGACAGCTCAGAACTAGCTGACTTCAATTACCTACTCCCGTATAGTATATAAAAAATTACCCATCGCATTCTCAGTGTCCAATGCTAAATCTCTTAAAGGATTATCAAAAGTTTTCTGAAGAAAAAACATTGCTGTATGCCCAGGTATAACTATAAATTTGCATAGAATAGGCTTACTACTACTACACCATATATGCACCCTCGTCCACATTCTCTGCGGAATATCTAACGAATTGGTACATGTTGGAATGTGCTTGTTCGTGGTGTGAACCTAACGTGGTTTGTTTCTGTGTAATGCTTTTTATATATAGTGCTGCCAGCGGCCATCAATATTTCTAACTACAGAATGAGTAAAGTGCAATGATTGAATAATTGTACCGTTGTAGGCCGGCTTGTTGTTCTCTGTGGCAAGACTTTTTTAAAAGGGAGATAGGCTCGCGCATTCGCGTTTCGAAGTTACTGCTACATTTGCTACTTAGAATACTGCTTAGTTACTGCTACTTAGAATACTGCTACATTTGTTGTTTTTATGAACATGGCAACTAAGTCACAAACAGTATAGCTGCCCTTCATATTTGTACCATAACTTCCCGCCTACAATCTGCGAGTTATGCATTAAAAAAATATCCGAATTTCTAGGTGCGGGTTATAGACTATATTATACTATTTGCTGCTCAAGAGGTTAGAATGAAAATGAGTAAAATATTTTTGCAATAATCCACACTCATTTTCTTTAACAACATGGCTTACTGGAACTACTAGAAAGATCGACAACCCCTTACATTCTTAAAAGTGATATTTTTACTTGTTATACATGGACAGTAAGTGAATACCAGAATGCTAATCTCAAGATGCAAAGAAGGATCTTGATTTTTTTTATGTACTTTCAAACAAAAAGATTTATAGTGCTTTTATTTAACTCATTATACTAATCAACAGGAGCAATCACGTTAAAATATTTCATTCGAAAATTAAATGCTGCTGTGTGGATCATATGAGATGACTTTCTTCCAGAAATAATGAAATTGTGCTGACTATACGTTATGGTAATGTGGTCTCAAGATCTTATGATATACTTCATAAAGCGATATACCTCGAGTAATCATTCAACACGCTTTGGATCAGTTAAATTTAAGTACATCTCCATTATTTTAAATGATAAAAATTTAATTCAATTCTCGAGTTACAAGTTATTCACGGTAGGAGTAACTTTCACAGGAACGAATTAAACTCGTAATTCAGAGTACCACTGTAATTCCTTTTTTAGGCTGCTATCGGTGCACAAAAAAACTTCTCGTTTTAAAATCTCGCGTTCAATTCTTATTATGAAATGGAAGCTACGAAACGAATATCATCATTGCAAGAAAAGATCTCGGAAGGAAAAAAAATATATTCCTCAGTCATAATACCTGATGATGATGAGAAGGAGGCGATGATTATGGGTCATGTGACCGTATTTCCTCATACCACGGTGCAGCCAGCACATTACCATCAGACCACTTTTGCTCATTCATGACCCTAGATATAATGCTTTCTCAGGCACTTCCTTACTTCTTTCTTACTCTTTTTCTTTTTCCCACCAACTATATAACCACGCGAGTATAGTAATTCCTTAACCTATCTCCTCATTTCCAAAGGTTATGAGCAGGTTGATTCAACAGGTAACGGAGTAATGATAATAATAAATCATTTGACTTATTCAAAAACATCATTTCATATACAGTCAATCTCTTCTATAACGCGCGCGCGCGCGTGATATCGAAGATTCCACGAAATTTTATCCATATAACCGAGTTTTCGTTACAGCCGATATTGACGATTTCAAGACAGTTATGACACAAAATGTGATCACGTGCAATCAAATACTGTGGATGAAATTATTTCATTGTGATTAGAATGACCGTATTCAAGAAAAATATAGGAAATGGTGTAATAAAATAATAATAATATTCATAAATACGGGACATCACCAATTTTCCAAAAATACCAGTGAAATCGCTAAATATTACTTATAAATACCCCTTATAGCGAAAAATACTTTGCATCAGCAAGTCTGCAATGAACTAAAATGACAGATAAGTGAGATGAATGTTTAAACAAACTGATTACAATATGTATATATATATAATTCCAAAATTATGCAAAAATTATCTTCATCTTCGACTTTGGTGAAATACATTGGATCTCTAACTGATAACGTTTTTCAAAAATTGAGAAAAAAACGTTTTAAGCAGGAAAACGCTTTAAACGGGAAATCTTGATGCGTATTAGTAAAAGTTCAGAGAGACCACAAAAATAAGTCGTACCAATGGAGAAAACATTATAAGAGGGAATGTTATAATTGAAATCCACTGTATTAATAATTAAAGTAAGCTTCGTTAACGAAACTGGACGTTTTTATAAATGCGTCGGGAAAGGCAAAATTACAGGAATGTTCTAAATACGGGTCATATGGTCAGCATAATTGTGATAAATAGATAAGACAAATAAACGAAACAAAAAAATGTGTCGTTATATCCGAGGTCTTTGCTTTTTCATTGACTCATATAAGCGAGGTTCGTTAACGTTTTTCTCTTTACGAATCAGCAAGGATCTCCAATTATTTACGTTACAGCCGATGTGTGGTTACATTCGAGGTCGTTGTAACTGAGTTTTGAAAGTTAAATAAAACGTTAACTTGGAAATTCCGTAGCAAAATTGCTACGTCTATACGTCATAAGATTTATCAACATGACATTAAAAGTGAAGGTACTACACCACATTGTCATAAACTTTTTATAGTACCAGAAAGAAAGTATTGACAGATAATTGAAAATTAACACTGAACTGGCGTAATTATAAATTGCGTATTTCAAAAACGAAAAGAAAAAAATTTTAAAATATAAGCAAAGTTCTAAAATACCATCTACTAAACCTATTGCAGCGAAAAATTAATTTCACAAGGAAGTACTAATTCAAATAGTCTCAAGTGTTAAATGCTAATCTTCCAAATTAGTTTCCTCGTCACGAAATGCGTCATCAAGGATGGACTACATGCACGCGAAAACCAACGAAATTACGAGATTCTGAAGTTTCTTGCTTACTAGTTGTCATTATTTCTTTTTACTTTGACTTAGTTCTAGTGAATGCAAATCGATGAATTTAGAGAAGAAACTTTATTCCATTCTAGCTGGTGACGCGTTTAATTTATTAGTTTAAATTTTAAACTTCAGTGGAATACCAAGTTTTTACTGACATGGAATTTGCGGCGAGATATTCTTCAAATGCAAATCTAAAACTCCAAAACTGATTATCTTATTATCCCAGAAGAATAGGCATATTACTCTGTGCAAAAATTCGAGCTCCTTCACCTCTCCATTATTATTGTCTGTGATTACGTGATATACTCGTTAAGTGGCTCAGTCGATTGTCCTCCAGATGAAAATGTTTGAATTTTAAACGTGTTCCTTTCCGAAACAAGTTCATGCCCGCAGTTTGATTTTCTTCGTTGTAGGTAATGGAAAGGGGGGGGAGGGAATTTCGAGACTTCTAAAACATGTTATTCAAGTGATCAGTGATCATATGTAAAAATTATGTGCAATTTGGTTAAGAAATCGAAAGAACGATCAAAAATATGTTGATTCACATACCGGAAAAAAAAATATTGTTACACGTGTGCCCTCTGCTGTTGACTTAAAACACCAATTTTCAAATTACAATACAATACAATACAAATACAACGCCACAACAGGCAAATTGCCCAACGAGGTGGCTGAGAAAAAGATGCCCATAAAAATATGGATGCCATTAGATTAATAATGTCATAAAATTAATAGATATTATAGAAATATGTTTATCTCTTCTTTTGGGGAAATTCATGTTTCAAGTTGATAAAACCTATTGCGATTGAATTCAATCATAGAGAAATTTAGTGCAGTCAAATATCAGTTAATGTAGTTTTTACTTTTTGTTATGATAAGTAGACAAATTTTGTTTCATTTTGAGTTAGTTTAGGTTTTGGTTTTGCATGCGCCTAAATAAATTAGTTTTCTTTTTAGCGTCATCTATCTTTGACTTTGAATATATTACTTTTTAACTTTACACGTATAAATTTTGGTCGTATTTTTTTCACATTCTATCGGTGTTTTTTTATTCGAAAAATCAATTTCTCAATAATTTAGAGAATAATTGATAATTTTCATAACTTGTGCCAGCTTATAAAATAATCGCGGATACAGTGAAATATCGGTTAATACGATGTCCCTTTTGCTTAAAATATTTTTATAATTTGCATATCATAAAAAAAAGACTCCGACTATCTTTAGGGTTTAAATTTGAAATTTGTACAGTATTTTCTACATGGACTTCCTTTCCCTGAATGAAATGTTGAAAACGGACACTACAGTACATAACAAGCATTCATAAAGTAAGGATTACGGAGGATACGGATTTTCACAAGGATTACGGAGAGCCTATGGGATACTGAAGAATATCATAGAAAACATTGATGACCTTCTGAAAGATATAATGTTACATAAATATCAATACTATTGTCTTGGGGGGGGGGGAAACAAATATTCAAATTCGTTTATTAAAACTGAATGAGAGTTATATACTCTACAAAATAAAATAAAACTTAAGAGGATATCGTGTATCCTCAAAAACATTTTATGCCGTTATAGAGATCGTATTCGTACCATGTAAAAGAGCATTCACACAAGAACCTTCCCTCCTGATAGCATTCAATTTCAAAGATGGAGGATTCAATGAGAGTATGTACAGTGTATGTACCTGAAGGAATTCGCGTCTCACGCAGTGAATGTAGTCCTTCCCTAATTTCTATAAGTACTTTTCATGCGTGAAAGAAAATAGTGGGGGGGGGGGGGACTAACATACCATGTATGACTCTCTTTCTACGGTGTTATGCACTCTATAAATCGACATTCAAGTACATATTTAAAAAAAAAAGAAGTTGGGAAGCGCTATAGTCAGGTCTAGAGTCAATGTCTAGCAACAACAGTAGGCCCTGGCAGCAGCAGCTGTAATAGAAGTGTACGCCGTCCCGAATAATATCCACCTTTTCACCTCCGAACTACAAGGAATATCCAGAGGACTATGTAAATCACGGGAATAATATGGCAGAAAAATGTAGTCTCGAACCTAACTACCGCAGCGGGTACTCTTTGTGAGGCTATTGTGCGTCACCGACGGGGCGCGAAACGAGGGGAGGCCCATGGTCCCGCGGTAAATCATCGCTAAGCCTTTCTATGGATACGCGACGTGGGGTCCGCTCGACAATCCCACAATATTTCCCTTGCAGTACACGGGGTTCTTCTTGTCGTTCTGGGGGTAAAAAAAAAAATACTGGGTGGTATATATAAGCGAAGGAAAAATATAGTCCTCCAACATCCATATTATAGTCGTTGTATGCTGTTGGATTGACCCAGACCAATCTCATTTCAGTTTCACTTATTGTTGACAATTATTGGGGTCCCGCCCAGACTGAATGGGGCAGTTGGGGGTTCTTGCGGGTTTTTTTTTTTCTTTCAGAAAGTAGACTTATGACTTGATGCGGGAGTATGACTTTTTGTCCAGGTATTTTGCCGTGAATTTCCGACATCGTTGTGAATGTATCAGAAAAGAAGTACAAGGTGTATAGGTATGCGAAGGTGTTTTATATAGACGTTCAGGAATACCTGCAGGGTAACCATGTGAGAATTCAATCTATTCAGTTTAAAGAAACCTCTCCATCAATATTCATGATGTAATTTTGCACCACATAAAATGTAAATAGGGAGTGTAGAGTATGTGAAAGATTACTTCCACATGCTCATGTATCGTATCACCATACTTATTCAGTTCATTTGGCTACGAGTAGCAGGAATCTGATTCAGCTCAATGGCTCCCATATTCAGTACTGAGCAACCCTTGTCTACTTATCAAATCGCTTAAATGACCCGCGACACATTTCTAAATCAAGTAAGTGACTCGCAATGTGCAAAAGCTATCCCTGGGTTAGATCTTTGGCAGACTCCCTATGTCAGATTCCCCCCTCCCCAGAGTCATTTTCTAATAAATCCATACCTCAAAAAAAATAACAATGGCATTTATTGGCGCTGTCATCCACCATGATGGCCATGGTTAGCACCATGGTCTAAATCAGCGTTTCTTAACTTTTTATCGTCCATGGCCTTCGATCACATTTTCTTCTCTTGGTCCCCCACCGACTTATTTAGCCGCTGCCCCCTCCCCCTGCAGGAAAGAGGCAATTTATATTTATTGGGTAAACTTATAATGAAACTTTATTTCATAAATTATGTCATTCTCCGCACCTCCTAGTGATAACGCCCGTGTGGCATGGTGGCAATATGCTCGTCTACCACCGTGAACGTCGCTGTCCCGGGTTCGAAACCGAGGTAAGATATAAATAAGATATTTTCCCTAACGAACTCGAGGCTACCACCGATATAGACAGCGACATAATTTTCAACCCATTTCTTTAATTGCAGTAAATTGCAATATAGCGATATTTCCTAACCTCCTAGTGGTTGGTCTATTCTAGGAAGTTTCAACATTATGGGCCTCGAGCAAAGTAATATTCTGGGGTCTCCAGAATTTTCCGAAGGCCCATTAGCTGGAAGTAGCATCTAATACTGTTTTATAAGATGCATACTTGAGCTCGAAAGTTATAGCCCCGGATCTCATTGTGTAGTTTTTCTATATGGATAAGAGACCACCAGAGCAGGATCCTCTTACAAACACCATGAGCTCCAGAGTAAAGTGATGTTGGGAGGGAGTCCTGTATTTTTTCCGGATTCCTACTAGCTAGAAGCTTTTTGGCCTATGAATTGGAAATACCAGTCTACCGAAATTTACATACTTTAAAAAATCGTAGCATTACATCTCATTATCATGGAAGACAAACTATCACCAGCCCCCGGGAGATGCCGGAAAAAGCCCTGTCCCGGATTAGAAATGGTAGCCCCATGTGCGCACATCGTTCTATGAGTGGTTCCGGTAGATTTTGAAATTATTCACACATTTTCTCCCGGCAAATATTTCACTTTCAAGTTTCATTTTTTTTCTTCAAAAGCTCTCTGTGCCTCCCACCCAGGTAGTTGCCTTGGTTCCCCCTTCTAGTACCGCTGGGAAAATTCACCGGCATCAATGAATGAATAATCGAGAGAGCACGTGAACGAGTGAGTGAAAATAAATGAGTGAAACCAGCCTGTTACTAGAGCTAGCTCACTCTCGCTCGCTGACAAGGTCACTCAGTCAATCCCTCTAGGTAGCTCATTCTATCACTCACTTACTCATGGAGTCGCTGCCTCTGTCACTCACTCACTAGGTCACTCATTATATCACTCACTCACTACGTCATTCACTTACACCCTGGGCCACTCACTTATTCATGAGATCACTCACTTCATAGGCCACTCACTATCTCACTCGATCCCTCCCTCAGTAGGTCGGTCACTCAGATTATCTCTAGGTCGCTCATTTACTCCCTAGGTCACTGACTTTGTGATTCACTCACTTATTCACTAGGTCGCTCACTTTGTCATTCACTCACTTATTCACTAGGTCGCTCACTTTGTCATTCACTCACTTATTCACTAGGTCGCTCACTTTGTCATTCACTCATTAGATCACTTATTCTATCATAAACTCGCTAGGTCGTTCTCTCTGTTATACACTCAATCACCTGGTCGCTCACTCTGTCACTCGCTCACTCACTAAATAGGTCGCTCACTCTGTCACTCGCTCACTCACTAAATAGGTCGCTCACTCTGTCACTCGCTCACTCACTAAATAGGTCGCTCACTCTGTCACTAAATAGGTCGCTCACTCTTCAGCTCCCTGACTACGTCACTCATTCTATCTCCAATTCACCAGGCCACTCTCAAAGTCACTAACTCTAACTAAGCCACTCTCTCAGTCGCTTACTCACTAACTAGGTCGCTCACTCACTAGTTTGCTCACTCACCAACACTAACCACTCTGTCACTCACTCACTATCTATTGTATGATTTACTGATTCACTCACTCGCTCGATCATTTCTCGCTCACTTACCAGCTCACTGACTCGTGTCGAACTCTTGTCGGTGAATTTTAGCAGCGGTGGAGCAATTATCCGTCGATGAATTGTTGGTCGATGAATTTTCCTAGTGGTGAATTGCATGGCGGTGAATTTTCCGTAAAAAACGAGATGCAGAAAAAATCCTCACGTTTAATTCGTTCTTGAGGAAATGGAAAGGAAAGAAAAGACATGGGGGAAAAAAATCACGGTATTGATCCCAAAAACTCCGTGACCTCTCTCTAATCAACATAATTCACTATAAAACACAGTCACGGTTGTATATAAAAGAAAAAAAATGACAAAATATACGTCAATACGAAATTGATGGTTTGGAAATTTTACCTTCTTTTGAAAAACATTAAAATAATAATAACAATTTTTTCCCTTTTTTTTTTTAGTACTTTCTTCATATCTATCATATTATGAGTTGAAATGAAATCACGCATTGATCATGATAATGATACACTTGAAGGAAATATTTAGGTAAACAACCTAATTTCGACATTTTTTTTTTCTGTTAGGTTATACATAACATTTCACAACATCCGACGTTCCAGAGGAGGGTTGAGAATTTCACGTCGTTGCGGAACGAAATTAATGATAACAATAAGAAATATATTTAATTAAAAAATAAAATAACCATTGTTTCATCAAAAAATCACTTCTCATTGTGACTTCACGGATATGGATGATTCGTGAGCGAGAACATGTAATATGCGTTTACGGTACGGTTCAAAAAGAAATGCATGTCCAACGTGATCTTTTGAACATGAAATTAGTATGGAGGAATTAAATAATATTTTTACTGTTGTTTCTATGAGAAAAGGAACGAGAAATTACATGCTTATTGTGGAGGGGGGGGAGATAACAATTATTAGGTTGTTCTGAAATTTCAGCGATTTTTCTGTAGGCTCATGTATTTAGGCATGTGTAACATGCGCTGCTGCCCGACACAATTAGAATATGACTGCAGGTTTTCTTGCTTTATTATTTTTTTACATAAATATTTTTTGCGGTTGAGTTTGACCCAACCCCAGCTTTAGTAGAAGTCTTACTAAAGCTGGTGTTGGTTTGACAGCGGCCATAAAGTATTTTTGACTGCGCAGGAGCGTAAGAGATTTAAATTTCGCTACCTCCTACACGTTCCATCACCCCCACTTTCAAGCCAACCCATAGGATCCTATACTAAGTCCGAAGCTTCTACCGCCCCCCGACCATTCCATCACCCCCCCCAGGGGATGATATTGACCACGTGTCCCCCCCCCCCACCTTTTCAGAATTTTTTTCCCCTCATTGCCTCCAACTCAAGCGTACCCATACAATCCTATGTTATGTTATATTCGTACTTCTATCGTCGTCGTCTCCTGAACCATTTCATCGGTAACCGGGGGAGGGGGGGGGGGGCGATATTGCCCACTTTGGGAAACACTGATCTGCGAGGTAATGGCTTGTGTTCCAGCTGTGTTGTTATATCTTTTATTAGGCTATATTTAAAAAAACTTTCCGGTCAAATGAAAAAATTGAATTAACACATGAATTTAATGCCATCCAATATATGTTGTGCATGATATCAAAAAATTTTGTTTCAACAGTTGGAAATCTACTGTGGTGTCTAGTTTAGTTTTCTATCATAAATTATAAAAGCAAGTCTATAGCGGAATTGATGTATAGATATTTTTAATACTTTTACAGCATGTACAATATGACTGATCGAAACTTCATTTTAAGCTTATTAGCCAGAGTTGGAGAAATCCCAAGTGCCAGGGGGACTGTATATGTATATATATATATATATATACATATACATATACAGTCACATATATCGTTAATGTGTCACCCGGTTAACACGCCACTCCGCTTACCGGGTCACTTTTTGGAAGGACATTATCTTCAGGCAGGAATTGGCACAGCTATGTCTTACTCCGCTAGCTGTCTTATTTTTGCGCTCCTAAGGGTGACTCATTAACGAGGTCTGACTGTATATATATATGTTATATTCGTACTTCTATCGTCGTCGTCTATTATAAACAATGTTGCTCAGGAAAACTTGAATGAATATTTATTAAGTCCAAGTGGATGATATTTTGAGTGTGTGTATTAACAGTTTCACAAGTTTAAATTTGGGAATTTCAGCTTACAGTTTTGAAGAGAAAAATCCTGAATGAATGACCTTTTGCAGAAGATATTATTGAAGATAGCAATCGAAGGAAATCGAAAATTGGCCATTCTAAACTTGACAAAGATTCAAAAATTAATCAGCATTCGCAAATGTTTTTGAGTAAACAAGTAAGAGAAAAATTGTATAATCAGCGTTTCTCAACGTTTCTGAACCAGTAAAATGTCTTGAACAGTTTTAACGGACCGATAAATTATAGTTATGTGTGGGTACATTTTTTTTAAATTTTAACCTATGTATATACCGTCAATATTTGCGATATAGTATTGAATACTTTACATATTAATTACATTGGTGTGATTGTCTTCCTAAGAACGCACATGTCCCATCCTCGCTTATCACCTCTGGTTTGCAGACAATACGATGGAAAAATTCTGGTGCGTATAGATCAAAATTTGGTGTGCGCGGCATTTTTTTAAAACACACTGAGTAAGACCAAATTTTAAAGTCTTATTTCCTTGTGGTCATCAAAAAAAAAAAATTTCCATCAGATTTTTCCTCTTGGATTTTTTAACCACATTCATCATACTGACCGAGATCGTAGAATTTCATTTTTTTTCGCTGCCTTAAAAATTCTAAATGTGAAAAACCCCTTAGGGTGAAAAAAAGAAATAGTACTGTACCTTCTCAGAAACCGCGTTGGTTATTTTCTTCTTACTCGAAACCAGCTCAAGTTCACGAGGACGTTTTTTTAAAAGTTCACGAGAAAAATAGTTTAAGGTATCCGTCATTTTAAAAGAAAAAAATATTGATTCTTTTATTTTCATTTTTTATGAAAGCCCCAATTTTTGCGATTCCAAAACAGGTCTTGTTTTACTTATATAACGCTTAAAACTGAAGTTACGTACACTTTAGTGTTGCGTTTATACTCAAGTAAATCTGTTAACAAAAATGTTAAACGTGTTTTTACAAAGGACACTATTTTTGACATTTAACATGAGTTGGAAACAGGATTTCTGAAAATCTACTCATTGTATCATTGCAAAATGATACAATCGATCTAATTAGAAAAAAATTTGTATTAGAACATCGCTGCCGTTGTACATCTATTCCGTTCTGCCATTCTACATCGCTGCCGTTCTCTCATCTACTCCACCATAGATAGTGTGTAATTACATTGCTCAGCACTGATTTTGTTCTCAAATATTTTCCATTGATTTTAGGTTGATTTTGGGAGTTGATTCCGAATCTGGCATTGATTTTGTCAGGTTGGTTCTAGTTTTTGAGATAATATGAAAATTAAATTTCAATGGTAATACATAAGCAGCATAGAAATCACACATTGGAAGTGTGCGGTATAAATAAATACAGTGAATCATTGGAAAGTTATTTCAGTGATTTTGCGGTAACGATTCCGAATCTGTCATTGATCTTTTCAGATTGGATCTAGTTTTCGAGATAAAGTTAAAATTAAATTTCAATAGAGTAATACATGAGCAGCATACAAATCACATGCGAAATGTATATCAATAATAAACTTAATATCAATAAATATTGTTCACTGATACTAATCATGATATAAATGTAATATATTGAATAAAATAGGAAAATAAATAAAAAATTTAAAGTAAAAATTCTATGCAAATAATTAGTGACTACTACTACTACTACTTAACCGTACATGCACCTCTTACACATTCCACTTCGGAATTTCTAACGAATTGGCACATGCCGAAATATGCACGTACGTATTGTGAATCTAACGTAAAGTACGTGAAGTTTGTTTCAGTTTGATGCTTGTTGTGTGTAGTGCTGTTATCTCCCATCACTTTTTCTCCTATGAGAAATTGAATTTTCTGGATGTTATGCCGAAACTGATATTTGGAAAGAATAGTGGCAGAAAGAAAATAACAGTTTCGGCATAACATCCAGAAAATTCAATTTCTCAGTATATTTCAGGCCGAAAAATACCATTTCGCCATACGATTGAATAATTGTTCCGTTGTAGGCCTGTTGCTCTCTGTGGCGAGACTTTCTAACGGAGAGATCGGCTCGCATTTGCACCTCGAAGTTAATATATATTTAAGTTAATACTTATTAGTTAATATATCAGTGTCTGAACTCTATTGAAATATTGGGAGTACTATATGCATTATCTCAAAAACTGGAGCCAATCGGCAGTACTAAACACAAGTTTAAAAATCAGCAGCCCTAAAACCGTTGAAATTTCCATGAGATCATAAAAAAGAAAAATATTTTTAGCAGTGTTGTTTTTATTCTTATTTTTGGGAACGGAATATGTTCCATTGATGGTCATAGCCCTTGTTTCGAAAGATTTTTATTTGTATTCTTCCCAGCAACGGAACTATACAGTGTATAATAAATCACAGTGGAATACAACCTGCAAAAATATAAAGTCAAAAATAGAACGTATAGGGGGGCAGATAATCTCACAGACAAAACTAGACAATTTTATGGACAGGTTCCAGTATCTCTTCTGCACCTTAACTCAATAAATTATCACGATATACACCAATTTTGTTTTCCCATCCCTGTTGCATGTTTTCAGGTATACAGTTGCATACTGTAAGGTTTCGCCCCCGATCTTGTTAAACTTAAGAAGATAGTAGCCTTTCCTTATCATTTAAAGAAGTAAAAAAAAATATCACTATAAGAGACTTAAGACAGTGATAATTTTTTTCCTTCTAGTGTTGATCTCTTCAAGGCACTCTTGAATGGACTATCTAGAGATCGTTGTTGACATGGAGGTTGAGAAGATCTTTTTCTCATGCATTTGTTTTATTATCTCTCTTCATAAACTGTGGGTCCCTCTATCTACAACCAAGACTTGGGGGGGGGGGGGGGAACAGTCAAACTAGTCCAAGATAGATTTTTTTTATGTCTCTCGTTGTGCCGTTTTTATTATAATATATGTCCCACAAAGTCAAGCAGTGGAGCAACGTCTACCACGCAGATTTCGTCTACCTGTCCAACCATGTTGGTGACGTCTCGGGGAGTCTGTCTGTCAGTCATATACGAGCTACCTTTTTTGGACATTTTTTTTTTCTTCAAGGCAATATAGGCGCAAGAGGAACAGACAAAACAGTTTTTTCCCCCCTTCATGAGTATTTGTGTGCTTTAGGGGAATCCAGGGCCTTTTTTTTTTTATGGATATATATGCTAGTACCTGGTGAAGTGAGTAGGCTCCACGCGCGATGCAGTACCTACATTTTTGACCCCGAGTTTCTGGCCCACAATACGTAGACAGACGTTTCGACAATGGGGGCGTTTCTAAAGGCGGTTTCAAACTGCGGGTCTGTAAAATACTTGGGTGGTAAATATCGACGGATGAAAAAGGGGAGTCTAGTTTGGCAATTTGACAAATTGGTGTGAGGGAAGAGTTCGTACAAGTCACAATATATATTGTTGATGCCCAGTAAGTAACAAGTGAGAGTCCATTGTGAAATGGTAAATGTTTTATAACGTTTCCTGTCAATGTTTCGTCTGTCTGGGTTATTCTACATGGTTTTATTTTCCAAAAAAGCTGCCGTTATGCCGCCACATAATTATAGATAACAAAAACTTTCAAATGTAGTTGGCCCTGCTTAACTGAACATCGGATAAATGGATAACCCACTTCAACGGATAAAATCCTCCGGCAAAAAGTTTCTCTCCTCGAGACTGTGTTAAATCCCTCTTAATACAATAACTTCAACTACTTTTCCCCGCTATATCGAATATTACGCTACACACGTCAACTGTTAATACACATCAACCACTACACACATAACGTTTTTATTGAAGGAAACATTTGGAACTAATGGAAAATATGTTACCAAGATTTTAAAAAATATTCCAACCGAAAGTCAATATTGAATAATTTCAATATTTTAAATTCTATAATAATTAAGAATTTCTTTGAGAGTTTTCATCAGAATTCAATGTAAAATAATCAATACAATTAAAAAGACCTAAAGAAATTAAATTATTTCATCGAATATCCAAAAACATTTTAGATTTTATTCAGATAACTTTCATAAGAAAGTTTTAGAGAAACAAAAACAGATAGCAATGTCAAACATCAAAAAAACACTGCTTTATATTAACGTCACTTATACATTCATTCATATAATGATCCAAATTGCTATTTGTAAATTATGGGGGAAAAAAACTGTTATGACCTAAAGGAAACGATTTCTATAATTTAAACAATGAAAAATTCATTTTTTTTCTCTCTTTGAATTATTATTATTTTTTTTTTACTAAATCATAATAAACGCGGAAGAATAATCCATTAATGCATTAATATTTTTCTTGAGATCTGGATTCGCTTTAGTTGTTTGAAGTAAGGTTTCAAAACTTGATGGAACGTTCAAGCACCACATGAATAACGAATAAACAACTATAAGAGAAGAAATGAGCTCTAACGTTATGAGAATTAGCTTTAGAAATCCTTGCCTGCCATTACAGCAAAAATCCAATTGGTTTCTTTTGACGAAACTCACTCATGGCCAAGAAAAAAAAACATTGTCATGGAAATTTCGGAAAGAAAAATATTCAAAACACATGCTTCATAGTAGATGCTTATTAACAAAAATACCGCCGACCCAGATTTTATTCAAATCAGTCTTTTTACTCTCTTCCAAAATATTTATTTATTTTTGAATATTAAAAATATAAATTAAATCTCCGAGTTTATATTCATATATGACGAATGACCAAGTATAATTATACCGGAGCAATAATAATATAAACTGAATGAATAAGTCAGTTTATGAGTGATATAAAAGGAAATAATAATTGATGTAAAATAAGTTTGAATTTGAATGTCCGTTATTGAAAAATTTGTTTTTACTGGTGGGACTTAAATAATAAAAATAATTTAGATTATGAGAAATTCTGATATACATTATGCATATTGTAGTTGAAGAAAAACTTGACCTCGTGAAATTTCCAGAACTGATTGAAATGCTGTAACATATGAAATAACGCAATTATTCGTGGTTTGAAGAGAATTTTTCTCAGATATTATTATAGAGGGCAATTCCATAATTTTTCCTTGCCGCATTTTACTGACGAACTGTTGATCCTAGAGTAGACTTCCAATTGGATAAGTATCCAAATAACGTTGAACTCAGATGAGTCGCTTAAATCCACGTACACTCTTTTCAAGGTGCCTTGAATGTACCGAGAGGACTTATCAACCTCTATCTCAGAGGAGCACCACGTCCTATTAAAAATGCACTTATTACGTCACTGGTTTGACAAAAAAAAATTTTGGGGGGGGGGGGGAACCAATCCCATGGGCCACGATGGTGATCTCTGTCGATTTTGGATCACGGCTGAAAAAGGTTAAGAACCCCTGGTTTAACTCAATGGTTAGTCTCAAACTGAATTCCATGTGAACAGTCAGGGGGTACCACGAATTATTTTAAGCGTATTTGAACGTAGTAATACAACTATGGGTCACGGCACTTTTACGTTGCCAGCCACCAATAGGGCTCAATAGGAACAGGGAATAACGAGGAAATTTTAAAAATTAAAATTTTACTACCTCCAACACTGCAAACGTAAAAATTTTGGAGTCCCTGGTAACGAATTCCATCATTTTATTGGTCTCGATTTCGATCAAAGGAATCATGGGGTTCCAAGGGATCATGACATACACCCATGCTCAAAAGTTGATCAACGTACTTTTAATTCTCCACTGTAACGGTTTGATGATCTAGACGGAAATCGCTATTTGCGCCAGCGTAGACCTTCATATCTTCACTACAGGTTCAGAGACGGTGATGCACTACCGAAACGACATCCTTTTTTTTTCTGTCACAGGATGTGATGTCACGTTTATGGACAATGATGCAAAAATCAACACAGTTTGTGTTGTCGAGCATTACATTCAGTATGAAACGCTGATTCTGTATGGAAGTCACCCAATTCTTATGGATCGAACTCAATAAAGAATATATTAGACATCCGTGGAAAACATTCAACCGCTCTCCATGATCCTTCGCAACACCTCGGTGAGTTGCGAACATCTTTCGCTTAAATGGATCTTGATACTACAAAACACCATCAATAGTCTTATTATTGGTATAGATCGACGTTGTCGAGTCTATGCATCCATCATAGGTGTCATATCCCATATTCCTATACTGGCCGACCTTCTCCACTGAATTTCTTGTGGCTCAATATATGATTGTTCTTTTCTACTCCAATTATTCGACTTTTGATTTTATATTTTCTTTGTAATTTCACCAAAGAGTGTCTTTTGCTTCATCCTATGATCGGTGTAAACTCCAACCGAAAAGAATTAGAACATTTACTTTTTTAAGCACTTATGATTTTCTTGCTTAACTTTTGAGCATTACTCAATTATTCAATAAAGTATAGTCGTTTTATGAGTCTCTCACGTGGCATGAAAAAGATCATGTCCTGACGAAATGACGAAATATAAAAGAAAAATACTAAAGCTTCAATTAGAAAGAAAAAAAAATTGACAAATGTTCTTCGAAGAATTTGCAGGCTTTCCATCAAAATCTTTCACGTCAAAATGATAACTGAATCCTTTCACGTTGTAAAAGGGAATTTCGTTGAAAAAGAGCCACTGAAAGTCGTCGTGTCTTTTAGAAGAAAAATAGAAACGTTTTGCTTTTTTTTAAAAGGGACAAGGAGAAGATTCCTCTTCTTCTGTCACTTTACTTTTGTAAGATTTTGAAAGCTACAAGAAGATGCTACTGTTCGACAAAAGAATGCGAAGAATAGTCGAATAGTCGTCCTCCTCCTTCTCCCGTCTAGACATACAGTTGTTGTATACGGTCTAGTCATGTCGAACCCACAATCAACAAGGGATTTCGATCCTGAAAATGTTTATACGAGAGAAGAGTAAAGAAAAACCTTTTCTTGGCACTTCATTCTACCAAAAATCGACAATAACTTCCGTAGGAGAAGAATGACGAAAGGATGAAGTTGGACGAAGAGAATTGAAGGCGGGAGAAAAGCGCAGCAAAAGCAGCTTCAAACGGACAACAAAATAAAAAAAATGAAAAGGTCGCTGTGCCGGATTACATTGATCCGGCAGTTGTCAAAATCCCACTTTCGTAGCCTAGAAGAAGGTGGGAGTCAATGCAATGCCTTTTTTTCATTCTTGTGTATGTGTTATTACTATTATTGTGCTTCTTCCCCCGGGAGAAAATAAGCTCTTTTCCTAATCCTGCAGTCGCCCAACGTTTTTCCAAAACCAGAGAGAGAGATTCCGTTTGGGATGGATCGCTTTTATAAGAGAGGGGTGGCTGATGGTCCGTAAGGAGAATCATCCGAGATTAAGACTTTTGCGGATTAATTTCAGCTGAAGCCTATCACAACCTTTTTGTTAGGACATTTTCTGTCGGCTTTTATGGGGCGAAGTGTACAACATTCTCTATCGCTATTGAAATGACTAAGAGAAAGTAATGTCGCGAAAGACGTTTCCTTTTTCACTTTACTGGTTTCTGTTTAGGTATTTTGACCTTGTCAAAGTAGTTTTTTTTTGGACTTTGTTACTCGAATTTAATTTATGAAATTGACTATTTTTATTGAATTTTTCAGAAAGGATTATCAAAATGGAGAAAAAAATTGCATATTGTGCAAGATGAGAATTTCGTACGTTACCAAAGTTACTCTACACCAATTTTTGTTGTTTTTTGCATGAACCATAATTTTTAGAATGGAGCCGTGTGTGAGTAATACAACTGCAGTTACAAACTATGGTTGCGGGTCAGAGCTCTTTCCAATTCAGTCCTCGTCGAGTTTTGATATGAAAGGAATAACCTATAAAAGCCATCATTCTATTTACAATCAAATAACTGCTTCTGAGGATATATTTTTAGTTATTAAATATGCACAATCTTTCTGCTCGCAATGAAAACTTGGAAAATGGCATAATGGTGGAACTTAGAACAACATCTTAACAACGTCTTCATCTGCTCACGGAAAAATGAATATGCTAGGGCTTTTCTACAGGTCTACAAAAATTAATGTTGATTGTGATGAAAAATTAGAATGGGGCTTCATGTACTAATAAATCTCATGAGTTAAAACGGTTTTAAGTTCAATTATACTCATGCTCCTCACAAGGGGTGGGCTGACAAGGCTCCAGCCCTGGGGCCCAGGATGACTTTCATCATTTTTTTTTTCACGCTATAAATTCACCATAAAGGGGCCCGTGAAAGTCTGGTCGGAGGCCCGTAAAAGGTCCCTTCCTAGGGGCCCTGCTTCAGGATGTGGGGCCATGATTACACTGTGTGTAGCAGCAGTCTTCACACTCAGTGATTGGAAGAAGGCGATGTCATTAACTTGTGAGCCTGGAGTACTCCAAGAGAGCCTAGTAAAAAATCAAGTAGAAGAGAAACCACATGGTAGGGCACATAAATACACTCATGTCCATAAATTAAGGATAATGCTCCGGCAAATAAAGGTTCAGAAACAAAACAAACGTTACTTATTCATAAAGCCCATTTATTAAACAAAAGATAAAGAACAAAAACGATGGTGTATGTATGATACAATTCATAAAAACTACGATTTTTGCTCCCTGTAGCAATTGTAAAAAATATCTCCTTTACAAAAACTTACTGTTACATGGTTGGTATGATGGTTAATACATTGTATGTCTCCCATGCGATGAAATGCAGTCCGTACAACGCCTAGGCATGCTCAGTATCAAATTATCGATCTGATCTTGAGGAAGATCACTCCACTCAGCAAGCAATGCTCTCCGAAGTTCCGGTACACATGTAGGATTAGGTGGTTGACGGGCTGCAACTCGTCGGCCAAGCATGTCCCACACATGCTCTATCGGATTCAAGTCAGGTGAGAATGCTGGCCATTCCATACGGGTTATATCCTCAGATTCAAGGCATTCGTTTACGATGTTTGCTCGGTGAGGACGGGCGTTGTCATGCATAAACACAAATTCTGCGCCCATGGCACCCCTAAACAAACGTACATGTTGTTCTAGAATGATGTCCCGATAAATTTGGGCTTTCATGGTTCCGGTTTGAACATGCAGATCTGTTCTGGAACCCAGTATAATTCCACCCCAAACGAGCAATGCTGCACCACCGTAACGGTGTCGTTCAATGATGTTGTCTTGGTGGTAACGGGTACCTGGCGTTCTCCATATGAAAGTCCGACGTGAATCAGACTGCAAGCTAAACCTGGACTCGTCGGAAAACATCACACAAGCCCACTGTGACGATTGCATGTTCTCTACTCTAGGCTAATCGCTGCCGACAGTGAGTTGCCGTGAGCGGAACACATCTGACAGGCCTGCGAGCATATAGACCAATATCTCCCAAACGTCTGTACACGGTTTGCCTTGAAACTGTAGTACCCGTGGCTACAGATAGCTGACGAGACAGGTCGGATGCTGTGCTCCGTCTGCTTCTTTTAGCAGTTACTGCAAATACCGGTCTTCATTCGGCGTTGTAACTCGGGGACGACCTGTACTGTGACGTCTACTGACATTTCCGTCATCTTGGAATCGTTGCCAAAGATTAGGGATGACACTTTGGGCAATTCCAAGTTCCTCGGATACTTCCATCTGAGCACGCCCACATTCCAGGCGGCCGATAATTCTACCACGTAAAAAAATCATCCACATGCGTCCTCTGTGTCATAACTATTCGCTTATGGCACTGAGCGCCTTACAGAACTCTTGTGAACAATTTTACTTCTTTGCCACCATTCCTTATATACCCCCTCTTACACTCTCGTCATTGTGACGTACTATCGGCATCTTCCTAAAATTTGCATATCATTCTTGCAGATGTGTGTGATAATTCTACAGGTGAAATTTTTACTTTAGATTTCGATTTCCGTGTGATGTTGAATTATCCTTAATTTATGGACATGAGTGTATAATACTGTATATATATATATATATATATATATATATACACACACAGGGTGCATAGCAAATAGGGGGTATGGCATTTTACTAGTGAACCGTTGATCTTAGAGGTTTACTTCCAGTTAGAAAATTTTATTTATAAAACTTTTGAAGGCTATAATATAAATATACACAGAAATCAACTCTATAAATAGGAAAGGGCTTACTTTGGATGATGTTGGTCAATTAAGACATTGGGGTTACAGAAAAAAAAATATATTCCAAAAGTTTGGTCCTAAGGGGTCATTAAAGTATTACGTCAGCATCGAGGGAGGGGGAGGGAGTTTCGGATTTGCTGACTTTTGGTGACAAGGAGGGAGGAGGGGTTTGAAGGTTGCTAACGTCATCAACCACCCTTTTTGAAGATATGAAATATTCTAAGCTGCTGACGAAATTTTGCTGACAAGGGGGAAGGGGGGGTCAGTGTTTTGCTGACTTTTGCTGACAAGGGGGGGGGGGGTCAAAAATGGCTAAAAATCTGCTTACGTAATACTTGAATGGCCCCTAAGCAGTATGGATTTTTGGGAAAATGCTGTTTTGAACTTCAGTATGTTTGCTTACAGTAGTGCAGACTAGGGGTTTCCAGCATAAACTTTCTCGTGGAACCTTTGATAGTTATAAGGCTGTCCCGCGGATCCCCTGATGATGATGACCTATTCTGCGCATCTCAAACAAATATTTGAATATTTATCCGAAACAAAATGTCCCTACTGCTTTTGTCTCAAAAGAATCATAGCTCCAGTCCAAATTGAAAGAGGGCTTAGGCACCACCTCTAATAAAACATATTTATTGCCATATGTCATTGTGCCAAATCATATTGTGGAAACCCAATATGCAATGAGGTTCCCCCCACATGGCTCTCACGAGGAAGGGAAGCTGACAGGACCCCTGACCGGCGGCCCAAGATGATTCTCTCTCATCATTTTTTATAACACTATAACTTCGTAATAGATGCGCTGTGTAATGCTTGTTGTGTGTGGTGTGCTGCTACCTACCATCATTTTTCTAACCATGAGTGAAGTTTAATGATTGGAAAACTGTACCGTTGTAGGCATGTTGCTCTCTGTTTTTTGTCAAGAGACATTTTATTTATTTATTTATCTATTTACTTAGTCACATCTCCACAGGCTAGGATTGCCCAATTACAGAGATGGACGGGGAGATGGGCTCGCATTTGCGTCTCGAAGTTGGGAACCACAGAAAATCAACTTCAGCCGACCACCACTGTGGCGATGGTGGGGTTCGAACCCGGGTATCCTCGATGCTGCCCCCTCATCATGCAACACGTTATATTTTACGCTTCTGTATCTCTTTGCATCTGCTTGTTACATGCATAGTGCTTTTCTATATGCATTTTCCCCACGTCGCATTTTGTATTTTGTATCCCACTGCACTGGCATAGCGTTTTTGCTCTATATCTGTCTTCTTTTGTAATTGTTGCATATAGTTTTTCGTTTGCCTCCTTTGAGGACTGCTGGCGATCTTCATAAAATCTCTGGGAGTACCTTTAGTGCTTCGAGTACTCTGGGCGTCGCATCGCTCTTCCGCCATGGGCCAAACCCTCTGGGTTACCAGCTTATATTCCCAATGGGAACAGAGCTGGGGGGGGGGGGGGCATGGTCGGTTTCGGGTCCTCGCGATGCGAGTCCGTCACTATGACCACTCGACCACCACAGTGGCCTAGGGTCCCTAATGCAGAATGTGGAGGTCATGGGTGGTTCCCGACCTGCGTTCAGATGGGATTCGTATTTCTTGGAGGGCCCTGGATGCCCTGTAAAGTACACGTAAATTCAACAATCCAAGAACTCTCACTTCTAATGGATAAAAAATTTCCAAAAACGATCAAGAGGTTTGATTATAACCACGGAAGAAAAATTGCCGAACAAGAACTATTCTTCAACAGAAATAATCATGATGCCAATCATTGAATCATAGGGTGTTCATGTTCGCAAATATCTTCAGAGTTCTAAATGGAGCATACATTCTCAATGGTTTAAGCGAGCACCATAACCCCACCCAAGGGTAGGCTTGGCAGGGCTCTAGCACAGGGACCCGAGACAAATATTATTACTTTTTTTTTAACACTATAAATTCATAATAGAGGAGGCCCACAAAATATCTCTAGGTTTGTGGGGGGGATCATGGGTGAGCACCGATATTCTCGCGGGGAAAGGGAATACTTTATTCGTACCTAAAATGTGCCCTCTACCTTTTTTTTCAGATAGTGGGAGCATTTTTTTATTTCACCTGCGCAGAATTTTGATATTTCTGCGTGAAATGACGAAAATACGGTGAAACCTGTCTACAACGATACTCGCTATAACGATAGATCCCTCTTCAACGATATTTGTTTTTTCAAAACTTGTTTGGAATTGCCTCTAGTCTAATGTTAAACACCTCCCGATGCAACGATATCCTACGGTAAATCCCACTATAACGATATTTTTAGAAAGATTTTGAAACCGTTACAACGATATTTTTCTTATACTTCGCTCAAAATCTTTTTGAATTTAATTGTAATTTCGTCACTTGTTTTCGTTTTTCCGAGGGCTTCTAATAACATCGGAATTTTGCACCAGATGATCACCGAAAATATTAATGTTGTTGTTGTTGATACAGTCGAATCCCGTTTTAAGGAACACTTTTCTAATCCTCCAAATAAGTTTACATAGGAACAATGCTAGGTAGCCTGGAATTCCTTTATAACGAAATTGCGTTTTAACGAAGTGATTCCTCCGGTCTCTTGGCGTTCGTTATAACGGGATTCGACTGTACTTCCTGTGTAAGACTCAAAAGTGCGATGAAGTAAACCTCTTTACAGGGGCAATGTATGTAACCGAATTTTTATATTAATCTACTAATCAATTATAATTTTTCATTGCTAATAAATGATTAATAGCGCACTTTCTAGTGGTACTAACAACGCCGACTCAGAAAAGATGCCAACAGCAGCATAAATTTGGTAACACGTGACTTTCCCAGCGTAGCCCAGGTCATTGATCACCTGCTTATATCTCTTCGTTGCGGTGGGCCATGTTCTGGTTAGGAGGTGGCACGTGATGATAATGTAGCCTCCCGATATAGCGATAATCCCTCTACAACGATATTATTTTTCTTCGTCAATATCGTTATATCGAGGTTTCACTACAAATGCTACCCTATATAATATAAGGAATTTCTCTATGCTCAGCAAAATAACTCTGCGTCCAGGAAAGCATTCTTAATCCCTTTCAGACTTATGCTACTTTGCAAACTTATTCACCATGAAAAAATGGTGTCTGTCCTAGTTACTTTTGTCCATGACCAATAAACGGGTGAAAATAAAATGTTATCAATAAAAATGTGGCTTCTACAATTATTGAAAATAAGTGTACAGTATACATGCGGTACATATATTACATGTAAAACATCATTAAACTGGAACTACTGCTGTCACCTATCAAATAAAGTACAACTGTTGTGATTCTTTGACTGAAATTGATGACCGGTTTTTGATTAGTGTGCCGCATTGAAACGCTCAATATAGTATGATATTAACAAATATTATATATTTTGAGCAATAATATTAGTTGAATTGTGAACTTTGCTTCGAAATTTTAACAATTGTTGTTTGTGTGTAAGCTGTGACGGAACCCCAGTTGGAAACCCATGGTGTAGAACTCCAGTAAATATGCCGTTTTCATCTTTTTTGATATTTCGCATGGTTTTGATTATGTAGATCACGTGATTTTAATTGATAAATTGTCTAACGTAGGTATTAGACGAGTTACACTTCAATGGTTTACTGTAAATAATATCTAACTGACAGAAAGCAAAGAGTGAAAATTCGTAATTATTTTAGTGAATATTCAACTATCACTAGGGAAGTTCCTAAGGGCTTTATACTCGGTCCATTTCATTTCATTTCACTATTTTATAAATTATTTTTGTTTATTAAAACTACATGGTAAGTTTATAACATACTCAGATGACTCAGTTATACTTTACTCTATGATCTTCACACACTTATAAAACATGTTGAGGAAGACCAGTCGATTATCAACGAGTGGTTCTGAAATAACAACATGAGATTAAACCCAAGCAAAACCAAATTTATTCATTTCAGTCTGCTGGGAAATCAGAATTTCAACTACTAACTAAAATCACACTCAGCTAACTCTATTCAACAATGTTGTAAGTGTCCTGCGTTGGATAAGGCCTTTTCGTGGAAATACCTTGCAATTCACGTTGATTCTAATTTGAAATGAAAAACCCATAATATTGCACATTTCTAAGTAAAAAGCTTGCATATTTCTTATATAGGTTTCATCGCGTACAAAATTTTGTTAATAATTTTTTTCTTACATTTTTTTCCTTTTATTCATTATTCACACATCATATACATTTCGGAGAACAAATAAAATCACCAACGGATCATACTATCCATACTGGTGATCATAGATAAAAATGTATGACTCATTTCATGTAAATAATCACAAATATAAATGCCATTCATCATGTATGAATGAAACGGTTTTGATTAATACTGTTATAATTTATTAGATTTATGAAGATGACAATTTTTGAAAAGAAACACACAGATAAATAAATATGTTCGGTGTAGAATGTTAGTATCATTATGCGGCAAACAGGAGTGTCAGTTTTAATAAAATATAATATCAGTCGTTATAGTGTTATCTCAGAATTAGAGTGAAAAAATACATGACAAATAAGCACCAAGACGTCAGATACGATATTTTAAAAATATTGTTCAATATTAGTAACGGAAAGTACGAATTTTTTAAGCAATTTTGTGTAGGAGTATTCATTTTTTTCATTTTGGATATCGATGGGTAGTCGGATATCGATGGGTAGTTTGGATTATGTTGTTTCGGAGCTAAGTAAATGAAGTTTTTACATAAAATATTTTTATTCCATATACTATGCTTGGGTTCACTCATTACTGCAATACGGAATAACAATTTGGGGATGTGTTATTAAAACCATTCTGCTTTCAATCATAAGCATTAAAAAAAATTAATTTCTGTGCTATTCAAACTCAAACAATGATACTACTATGAAACATATCCCAGGTGTACGACAATTGGTTTTCTATAAATTGGGGTACTGTTGCTGCACAAAAATAAATAATTATGTTCCACTAAAAACAAAATTTCTTTGAGAACACCTAGTGGGAATATATAATGAAATTCCTTTTCTCTCGTGAAAAGGAAATATTCCGCACAAATATTTCTTCTATCACCTGAAATTTATAATGCAATTACCTCATGGTTCTCCAGCTAACACGTAAGTTAAGTTATTTGTAAGTTCAAGAAAGAATTCAATATATATTAAATAGGTCAAATATTGAAGTTTATTTTTAGAATGCAATTGTGTGTTTCTTTTTTAGAGTTGTCTCTGGTAATCATGTTTTTATAAGCAGCATTTTTCATTTTGTGTAACACTTGCCGCTTCAGTTGTCTGATCATATTTCCACTCTGATATTTTTGACTTTAATATTCATATAGTCTTGTTTGCCACTGTATTTTGATTAATAATTTGCTTCAAGATATTGTTTAGACATTAACTGTATCTAATTTTATTCTGATGGGCCAGTATGGGTAAGACTTTTACTCCTTGACCAGTCATAAACATAACTTACTTAATTTTTATATTTTGTTTTCTAATCATGTTTCTGCATTTATTATTTATTTACTTGTGTCTGTAATTTATTTATTTGCTCATTTGTGTCTGTAATCTGTAATCTTCTGTTTAAATAAATAAAAATATATTATTCTTAAAAATAAGTTTACGGGCTTTGGCTTGAAAAAGGTTTGAGGAAAACGCTGTGTTATATATAACCCAATTTATTTATTTTTTTCTAGCAATCATTTCTGCAAAATTTTTTTAGTCTTTTGCAAGTTAAAATGATCAGATAGTATCACCTCGTGGGTACCGACACTTGTCATGAGTCCCGGAACAAATTACTAACGATTCACCACTTTCTTTCAATGTGGACAAATATATCTAATAGTTGACTCGATAGGCATTCGTAAAGTATTATCTGTCACATACTGTATAGCCTAACGATATTTCGTAATTTTACTGTGTAGCAATATTTGACTTAATTATGCGTAAAGAAAATAATTTCAAAGGGAATCATTTTCTTCACACTTTCCAGGCAAGGAATGCGTTCGTTTGAATGATAAGCAAATTTTTTGAATCCTATAGTTTACACAAGAACGAATAAGTGTTTTATGGGAGGAGAACGGTGTAAATTTCAGTGGGCGGTAACACATCGTAACATTTCACGCACCGACCCATAAGTTGTATCGCTTCGCAAAACTACAGACCTGCTCAATTTGAGGTTGGCGTTTACCCTAATTGATGTTGACTCGATTCGTTGGGGGCTACTGTGCAAGTAACAAACCTTCCCTCTACACTGTTCTCAGTCACCCTTAACCAAACACCAATTTTTCACTGACAAAACTAAAACGTCACACGTAAAAAAAAAGGGAATGGAGCTTCACAAAATTAGGCTGGCATTGTGGAGAGGATGGCGCGTGGCGAATTGGGTTACGTATCGTATCTATCTTTTCCTTTCCACTGGCCGAATTCATATGTGTGTGTATGAGGGGTAGGAATGCTTCCATATAATAATAATAATAATAATAGACGAGCTGGGAAAAAAAATGCCTTCTCTAGTACGGGAGAAAAAAAATCATTTTGTATGATTGATTTTTAGCCGAAGATTGATCATCTCTTGATCCGTAACTTGATGCTCTTGGACCGTATCGGATTCACGCATCTGGACGTCTCCAACAGGAGAGGCGGTGAGAATAATTAGAATTCGCGCACCAAAATCACTTGATACAGTCACACTGAAGATACTTCTCAATTCCCCTCCCCCTTTTTTAATGGAAGAATCAAGGGTCCCTGTACTTAACACAGTAACACGAAAATTTGATTAGATCCCAGTGAATGATGATAGATAATTTTGTCTCCATCACGCCTTCATATGGATGTTTTACAGCTGCAGAATGATAATAATACTCAGGCAGACATGAGTGATCGAGCGATAATTTTAATTCACGATTTCTTAGATATTTGAATAATCATTCACACACACACAAGACATTGAAACTAATACTGTTCTAATACATCGAGACATGTTCAAAATTTTTGAGATTCATTCTTTACTTTTCTTCCCTAAAAATTATTTTCATTCCTCGCATCAGGGAAGACAATATTTGTAGATTCCTCAATGGCTGATACATAAAGTTGACAAAATCGAAAATAAAACTAATTTTCATAATTCTATAAAAATATAAATGTAAATACAAAAGCCACAGTAAACAAAATGCCCAACGAGGTGGCTGAAAAAAGATGGCAATAAAAAGTATGGATGCCGAATATATGCCTAAATTGCAGCAATCCAATAAGAGCAATAAAAACCAATAATTATGATAAAATATATACTGCCCATTAAAGAAATTATGGTTGTCTCATCTAAGTATGAATAGCTTCTCGATTTATCCCAATATGTTTATCGTATTTCTGTTTAAACGTCAATAGTCAATATGTTAAGACGCAGAATTATAAAGATTGCAAAATTTGTTTATAGCACAATATTCGCCAATGTTGTTTAGACATAATACCTTGACAAAAAGTTAGTTTGTTCTCGTCCAGCGTTGCGATATGCGGAAACCAATGTTATTTAGAACATAACTCCAATATCGATTCTATTGTTTAAAAGATTTTTAAAAAACTTAATCAGCATTAATTTGCGACGTTGTTTGAGGCTTTTAAACAAATCACGCAGAAAGGCGGTGGATAAAAATTCAGAAGTTAACCCAAATTTTTTGTAGCATACAGTAAATAGCAAAGAAATTTATGTTGTAAATTTTCAATTCTATGGACATGAAAAGTATGGAAAGAGCCCCAAATTACTGACGCATATTCTAGTTTCGATCGCGCCAATGAATTACTCAGAACAATAATGCTATAGAAATATATTTGAAAATCTCTAGTTTTTCTTTTGAGAGAAAATTGTTTTCTTTCTTTTCTTTTTCTTAAGACAGTACATAAACCCATACGATAAGAAGAAAAACTAAAATCAGATGTATAAATTACTCCTAAGTCTTCCGCAGTGAAATTTTTTGCCAAAAGAGTATTGTTCAATACGTAATTAGAGAATATAAGAGTTTATTTATGAGTGCATGAGATGCCAAAGCATTTTTCAACATCAAGATAGAGTTCATTCTTTTCACACCATTCAAACAATGCATCAAGTTCATTTTGAATTATTGTGCAAGGTCCTAAATCGCAGATGTTGAAGACCTATTTGAAGATGGAAATTTCATTTTCCTATCAGATTTTATCTATGCCTATGAAACTGAATAGATTTGATTTGCTGAACCACTTTTCAACATTTGATTAGCTTTTGATACTTGATTAGCTTTGATTATTATCAGTCATCAATTCGCATATCAAATATCGATATTCATGATCTTGATGTTGAAACGTTACGCATAAGTTTGTTAAATGACAATTTTCACTTTCTTAAAGAAACTCAAAAAAATAGTAAATGCTTCTTAAATGGTTAAAAATGTCTTCTTCATCGTTACCAGGTTGAACATGTCAATCAATATCATATAAGATCATGTTTCCGGATGTTCTGGGAAACATTTCCCATTCGCCAAAACATTTGACTGAATAACGAGGGTGTTCGGATAATACTTTTTTTTTCCAAGAGGGTCGTGGGGCGTGAGGGTCGATCAAGGTATTACAAAACTGTCGTTTTACGCGACGGTTGTTCAGTTTAAGCCACTGGCTCCATTAGTCTCCACTATATTCATTGATCATGAACCAAAAAAATGGATGGGGAGGAGCTTATTCACAAACAAAATGGTGATCGGTTGTGAGGAGCCAGAGAGGGTGAAACTTCTCGGGAAAAACAGTTGTCAAGTAATGGATGTGGTTCGCAGTAGTGGCGGGTTTCCCATAAGAGACCACAGATTTCCCAAGCAGCTTGCTCTCTCTCATGTTATAACAAAATAAAACTAGAGAGTTTTTAGCTCTCTCTCTCTCTCTCTCTCTCTCTCTCTCTCTCTCTCTCTCTCTACAGTGGTGGGATCTCCCGGAGAAAAAGCAGTTAAAAAAAAGGTACAGCCACCCATAGACCGTATAAGAGGAAAAGGAACAATACTAAAGGACTCATTGGGAAGATGCTATCTCCAACTCTGATCTTGCACAGGGAGAAACCTTCTTCGGCAGATGGTGGCTCAGAACTTTATCAAAGTTCGGGATCGGTCTCGGGTTCTGCAAGTGTCCACAATGGATGCTCTGTCGTGTGGGCACGAGACCAACAGGTCGCCGTTTCCTGCTACGGGACTATTATGTCGTCCGATGGGATAGTTTTTGCTTCGGCAGGAGTAAAAAAATGTATATAAGCCTGCCTGTCTGTCTATCTGTGCTTGGGCCTCTTTCTCTATGTATGTGTATGTGTGTGCACTCCTTTTAGCAGCCAAATTGATGAGGTGAGCATAATGCACATGAACGAAAGAAGAGAAGGGGCTAAGCTCAAGCTCTAGTGTGTACCATATGCTCCAAAACCAACCTTCCCACTTTTGTTGTGTGAAGCCGAATAATCCGCGCTTAATTTGAGGTTTGGATCGGATCATACTCAGCCGTTTCATAAAAACAACCACAGCACAACATCCGAAACGCATTTCGAAATTTTCGTCATACTCAGAGGCAATTAATTCGTTCTGACTATTTATCATATGAAAGGGATTATCGTGAAAACAACAATTGTCCCGAATTTTCTCTGCCAAAATAAAATTTATAGCGTGATGAACCAGAGCAGTGTTTCTCAACGTGTGTATTGTGGCTCCTAGGGGCATCGCAAACCTTTGTCAGGAGCTTCGCGGTGACCTGGAGATATTGATTTGTGTGTGCCTATTTGTATGCTTTAAAGTAGCCCTCTTTTATGATGCACAAAATCTACTAAACTATTCTCGAGGGGAAGGGGTATTTTTCAAGTTTTATAAAAGGACTTTTTTAAAACTTTTGTCGTGTAATCCCGGCCTTAGACATTATTTTATTTTGTATATCTCGTGTTAACGTGAGCTGCACTATCCAGGATACTCGTGCGGTAAGACGGCCCTTGCTTTCTGGAACCTCATCGTAAAGGTTTCTTCCTGACACAGATCCGAATTCCAAGACTTTTAGCCTCCTCCGCCCCCCCCCCCCTCCAAATTGAATTTCGGTGAACGTATAGAGAAAGAATGGGTTAATATCTTTACCTAACCCTTCTTACATCTCTCTCAATATTGAAGAGGGCCGCAAAATGAAAAGAAAAAAAGTCCGCCCCTGTAAACGTACACGGACGATTGGTTAGCAGACCCAGGGACTCCTAATCAATACAAAATTTGTTACTACGAATTTTTTAAATAAATTTTTGTTTCTCTGTTTGATAATTTATTTAATTTTTTTTTATCGGAAATTGCATTCAACCTTTCATACTGCGAAGGTAATTTTTATACGGGTGAGAAGTTGAAAAAAAAATGGTCTCAAAACTATTCTGAGCTCTCTAAGACTACTTACTATAACTCGAATCACCATGTTTTTTACCTGGGAAATATATCCACTCCTAGTTAGAGTTTGAATTATAGAGAATTCGTAATTTTTGATCTATCATCAGCTGGAAAATATTTATATTTTTCATTAATAAGTATTAATTAAAGTTTGTTGTTTATATAAGTTATATTATATACGTTTGCTCTGTTAGCCACATTTTAACGGGTTGGGTATGTGCGAGTTTAAATAATTGAAAGTGCAAAAATTCATATTCGGGTTTTAGATTTTACTCCTGCAAAAGACTGTTCGACCCTGAGATGGATAAGTTTTCGTGGAACATTCAATTCACATACCGAGGGTCAATAACAATTCCAGCATTTGTTGCACAAAATGAACCTAATTTTCAAAATTTTATGGTTAGCCGTAAGAGCCAAGTAAGCTTAGTAAGAGCTAAGTCGTCTCTTCTTGGTGATTTTTTATTTTCTTCCATAAATATTGTATTTTCATCTTGATGAATAGAATTTATGAAATTAACATTTAAGCTAGTATATAAAAACCAATTCAATAAATAACGAAATGTTCAGCTGTGTGTTAAACCTTTATACAACCTTGGGGAGATTATTTATTATTATTGAAATACGAAAGCAATTTAACCCTTCAATGCACGATTTTTTGTTAAATTTACCATCATTTCTCGACGTTTTCAATTTAAATTTTCGAGTTATTTCGACTAGAACACAAGAAAGCAATGCCTTTTAAGGAGAACAATTAATTATCTATTGAATTAATTGAAGCGTAACAGCAATATGGTGCATTGAAGTGTAAAAAAGAGAATGGCATGACATCGCTATCAAAAACATGATCGAAAATACCAGTTGTTTTCCATCCGGCCATGCCTCGATTCGTCAGAAATATACTCGAAATACTCTCCAATAACAGAAAAATTCAAATTCCATAATGATACGGATCTAGTATCATCGGGCCTATAACCAAGAGAGTGTGGATGCAAAAATAGATAAAAAATGCACTCAATACTCCACTTCAAGAAACATTGCTTTTTCACATGTTAGTATAATCATTACCTACTCCTCCTATACCTTACCTTTCCTCTCAAATTTGAAAAAAAAAAAATGATTGACGTAAATCCTGCCCGTAATATGCATGTTTGCATTTCCAACCCGAAGTGAATCCTAATTTTCTCACTGATTTTCTTATTCATCTATCTCCTCCCGCTTCTCTTAACCTATCTCAGCGTATAGAACCCCCCTCTTTTCGTGGCAAATATATATCTCATCTAATTCCGGATACAGGAATCCTAAAGTTTATCCTATAGATCCAAGAATAAAAAAAAAACCTTAATAGCAGAGGTAGAAAAATGAAATAAAATAAGAGGAAAACGCACAGTGGAGATCCATCGCGCTTATAAATATCTACCAAGAGTTGACAGATGGGTGTGTGTACTCCTCACCTAACTCAAAAAAAAACGGATTCGGTCCCGACAGTTCGGCAGTTTTCATGAAAAATAAGCGTAGGGGAGAAAAAAAATCCAACCACACGTTTCTTTGATTTTGTATTTATTTTTTATTATTACATCTCAAACTGTAACCTTCTATTCCACACGACAAACATGAAAGAGAGAATTTTGTGGCATTAGTTAAAGGTGGAAAAAAAATATATATAGTGAGCTTCCCTGCAATTACGAACCCCACAAATAAGCTTCACTGTAGAAAGTAAGAGTCGTGAGAAAAAACAAATAGTTTTGTTTCATTTTTTTTTTTTTTTCATTGGTAAAAATGATAATAATAATAATAATAATAAATGAAGAACTGTGGGCGTTCTTATGCAAGGAGGTAAAAGTAGAAGTTTGCAGTTTGCTTATAATATGGAAAGGGAAAAGAGAAAGCCAAAGAAAAAAAAAATTACTTTCCATTAAGCAAAAAAAAAAAAATGTGTATGTATAAATGACGCTTTCAAATTCTGATCTCTGTAATTTGCATGAATGTCTTTTCCCAACCCTGCGTTAAAATGCCCCCAGGGATGTTATATGAGAGAGAGAGAGAGAGAGGTGAAAAATCTGCTATGTTACCTTTCTTTATCCGTGGCTCTGCCCCTCGCTTTTACTTGACATTAGATTGTCCACAATGATAGAACCGTCCTACTCTAAATTGAAGGTTTTCCAACCCGTGAACGTGACGGCAAAGAAAAGAAACAAACAAAAATCTCACGTTGACTTGAATATTTTTTTCTTCTCTATTTTAAGTGATACTAACACGTTGATGTGTATTATTATTTTATTTATTTTTTTTGCTTTTCTTTTACGCGTAATTGGCGATACCTCTCTCTCTCTCTCTCTCAACGTTTTCCGAAATTCAGTATCGGATGTTTTCATGAAGTTTCTTGATCTTGAAAAAAAACCATGTTTTGGCGCCATCTATCGACATCATTCGGAGTTTATTTCTGATTTCGGGCTCTTGGTTTAAATAAGTGATTTCCAACGTGGACGTTAACGCTCCCTTGGGGGCGATGGAAAGTTCCAAGAGGGTGGTAGAAGCTACGAGTGTAACATAGGATCCTATGGGTTAGATTGCGTTGGGGGCGATGGGAGAAAAAAATTTCTGAAGAAGGGGGCGATGGGACAAAAAAGGTTGAGAAACCATGGTTTAAATCAGCGGTTCTCAACTTTTTTGACTCGCGAAGCCCTTTTGGGCAAATAATTTGTATGGCGGAGCCCCGTAGACCTATTTTTTACTTATTCAGCAAAATTACTGATTTATTTTCATTATTCTAAAGTAATTATAAATATTTTTTTCAAATGACTGTTTCTTATTTTATTTTCCTCGAGCGGCCGCGGAGCCCCTGAAAAGCGCACAAAGAGCCCCAAGGGTTCCACGGAGAACCGGTTGAGAACCGCTGGTTTAAATTGTATTTATTATGTCTTCTCGTATAAACCTCGCCACAACGATACTCGAACAAAAAATCCCTCTACAACGATATTTTTTCGAATTTTGTTTGGAATTGCCTATAGTCTAACTAAAGTTAAACTACTCTCGATACAACGATATCCTTCACTACATACATGCTCGCTCAACCCATGCCCCGCGAGCAAAATATGGCCCTTAGAGTTATCTGAAGTGGCCCCCGACCTCAAACTTAATTTTGTAAAAATGAACCAAGAGGCACATTTCCGAATCCCTAAAGGGATACGCAGCATATTCACAGATCATTTGAGTGGTCCGCGGCACAGTTCCTTCCAGATGACTTTTTAGGTAGTGGTGCACAAATTGCGGATCGCGACCCCGGTTGGGTGATGAACTAGGGGGGGGGGGGGGTTGCGAGAGATCCTACACAAAACAGAAACTTCCAAATAAGAAATTCATGTTTTATCACAAAAATGAGAACTTTGCCTGGTTTTAGTTTATAGAAAAAATTGATACGCTTTTAAGACACACAAATAAAATTTTAACCAATTTCAACCAATTAAAATTTTATTTGTTTTCAAATCGTGTCAATTTTTAGTATAAATTCATGTTTATTTAAAAATTTGTCAAAACTAAAGAATTCCTTCTTTTAGCTGAGCTAATTACCATGTATCATACAATGTAGTTTTATCAAATTCTACTTGTAAATAATCAGTATATTGGCTCCGTGTCATGCCAGAATTACGAATGTGCAATGCTCTTGCAGAAAAAAGAACTTCGGAAATGACGTTTGAATGTTTACTCTATTCATGTGAAGTTATATATTGTCACTATGGGAGTTATTTTCCTAAAATGTTTTGTAACGTGTGTTTCAATAGTGATGCGCATTTCCGTTTCAGTCGTAACTTAGATAGCAAAACAAGGTATCCAAACAGATGATAAAAAAAAAAAAGAGGAAAATTTGTACATTCGTGCTTCTCGCATGTGGCGGGCGGTATCAAGTTAGTACTTTTACTGCGTGAATTAAAGAGAAGAATAACCCGATTTCAAAATTGCTTTCAGGTGTAGAACCATTTTGAATTTTTTAAATCAAGGACCATACATCTGGCTACACTTCCATCTCGTATAAGCGACACTAAATGCATCAAGAAACAAAGTAAAATATTTATATAATATTTAAAAAAATTCAATATCTTTGGAAGTCAGTATCGCGTGACTGAAATCGAAACAAGCGTTCCGAAAGGGATTTTTTGGCATAGCACGAATGGCTACTCCAAAAAGTGCAGCCATTTTTTGCCACACTGGCAAAAAATCGGAATATCCCGGAAAACCGGCACATGTAGTCTGCCTATGTAGGGGTCGTGGGACATCGTCAGCCTTTGTAGGTCGCCGATAAATTTTTCGGTCAAAAGGGGGGTCGAGCGTTAAAACGTTTACGCACCGCTGACTTAGGAACCCGCAGCACATATAGATCATTAAGTGACCCCTCGGTGGAGTTTCACATCACTTAAAGTGACCCGAAGCACATTCCTAAATCAAAAAAGTGACCCGTGGCCAGTGCCATTTTAACGCATGGGCCCACGCGGGTACGGCCCGTGGGCCTCAGGAGAAGAGGGGCCTCACAAAAATGAGATTCGGCTGAAATTTTCTAGAATTCACGAGGTAGGGCCGTGGCATGTTGACAGATCACGTGAGTAATGCGCGACGCAGTTCCAGACCACTCAAGTGGCCCGCGTGACATTTACAGATCATTCAAGTGGCCCGCGTGACATTTACAGATCATTCAAGTGGCCCACGGCACATTTACACTTTACTGACCTGATCACTTAACTGACCCGTGGAACAATCTCTGAGTACTTAAGCTGCCGCTGTGCAGTTCCATATTATTCAAATTACCCACGGCACAGTTCCAGATCACTCAAGTGGCCCGCGACACATTTCCAGATCACTTGAATGAACCGCGACACATTTCCAGGTCACTTGAATGAACCACGACACATTTCCAGATCACTTGAATGATCTGCGACACATTTATAGATCCCTCAAATAGCCCCCGACACGTTTTCAAACCAATGAAGTAGCCCGCACTCTTCTAAAATTGAGCCGTTCTTCTTCACTACAATAAACCCCCCTATAGCGATATTTTTTGATGATATTTCGAAACCACTCTACAACGATATTATTCATTTTTCACTCAAAATCACCTTTGATATATTTTTAAATTTCCCATCAGTGTGTGTTGTTTTGAGGTGTTTAATGACTTCGGTATTTTGTGTGCGTTATCTGCCGTCCGAATGTGTAAATAAAGCTGCTTAGAAGCTACCTTTTGTGTAGTACACGAAAGTACTGTACAGCAAACCACTTTACAGTGTGGAACAACACACACAAACTGAAATTCATTAATCAATTAATCACTTACAAGTTTTTGTTGCGAATAAATGCTTGGAAATGTAACTTTATGGTGGTACTAATAACGTCAATTTTCAGAAGGGATGCCAACAACAGCGTAAATTTTGGTGGTGACTGATGATAATGTTAATTCTCGATAAAACGAGACTCAAACTCAAAATTTCAATGCGAAAAATAAAGTCCAATGATTAATAGACATGTACTATTATTTTGAATCAGTAAATAGGCAAGACTTTATACAAAAAACTATTCCTCTGCTTTTTAATCATTTGAACCCTAGTGCCGCATTGCAATGCATTGAACATAGTGCAGCTTTTAGTAAAAGTTTTAGCTAAGTTTAGCTCCCTATATTTTTCTTCAATGTTTCCCATGCACAAAATCTAGAAATAGAGCAGTTTCCCTTCCTTTCTGCACTGTATTTGGGGATTAAGTTCAAATCTATATTTATATACCCCAGAAATAATTATCTTCTATATTTCTTTTAATCACGAAACTTTATCCCATATCAGTTAAATGCAAAAAACATACCAGGTTGCATTTACTTCCATATAAATCGTGATTCTAATCATGATTTAAATGAAGCTGATTTCAATCGGCGTACTCTGTAGCCAAGCAACACTTTCTGTAGCAGAAAGCCTGCACGCGAAGCTTTGACGTCACTAAAGTCGTCCATTTCACCTGTAGCCATTGAATATAGCAGTCCGACGTAAGCGAAATCTTTACTTTTTTTTGGAGTATATCCAATGACTATAGGTGAAATGGACCAGTTCAGTGACATCACGAGCTTCGCGCGAGGACTTTCTGCTATAGAAGGTGTTGAGCCAAGCCAGGGCCATAACTAGGATTTTTGCCACTGGGACAAACATGATTCAGCCGCCGTAGCAAATATTATTTTTTGCCTCCCCCACAACTTTAAAATTCGATAATTTTATAACGGTGTTCTTTGTTCCCACTTAAAATGGCCGCCAACCCCTGAATTTTTCCGCCCGGGGCAGTTACTCTTCTTATACCCCCCCCCCCCAGTCCCAGCCCTGAGAAATTCTACCACATGCATATGCTACATTAAATGCGATAAATCCGGTTATTATGTGCAATAACCGGTTATTGTTCATTTCATTGACCATTTTGGTAAGTTTTATAAATTTTGCGAATCTATCGCATTCACTGGTGCGGTGATTATGTACAATCCCCAGGTCGTTTTGGTATATATGATAAATCGTCAATTAATTATGTACTTAAATTCACCGGCCATTTTGCTCAAACTTTAGTCTGGAATTGATGGATTCGATCGCTGATGTTGATTGTATTTAGAAATGTTGATAAATGTGAAGAAAGCTAATGTTACAATGCTGATAATAATTTATACGTTTCAATGCTGATAATAATTTATACGTTTCAATGCTGATAATAATTTATACGTTTCAATGCTGAGATAATAATTTATACGATCAATCTAATCAAAAAACCCGATTAAAATTTTTATTAAAAGTTTCTAATTTAACTTGATTTATTTGAATAAACCGATTAAATGTCTCTCTTAAATTATGTTCCTATACATAACATTTCAGATAAGTGACCGTATTTAAAAATATTTTAATCAATTCGAGACAATTTTTCGAGACATGAGGTAACACGAGTCGATTCAACGAAAACTAGTGATGATTTCTAAAATTACCGATTAAAAGAAAGACAAGATTCAAGTTGAGAAATTCTAGGATATGATAAGCATGTTCAGTCTATCGTTCCCCCATATGCCAGAGACATGAATGTGCAAATTTTCACTTTTGGGTTTATCAGCTGGTTGGATCACTTATTTTGCGAAGTTTTGCACAGAAATGAAAAATGTAGCCTCTATTGAAACACATTCTACAAAAAATTTTAGAACAACTTTCATAGAGTAACATTCCAAAGTCGTTTTATCCAAGTTCTAGAGAAATTTGCATATTCATATTTCTGGTAAAGTAAGAGTATGCAAAGTAGTGCAATGCAAAGGTACTTAACAACGGAGTAAAATGTTCCTGAGAGAAACAAATGGATTGAAAAGTGGTAATCGGGAGCATCAAATTCCTGCTCGCGGGTTGTTAATGGTGTTGCCCGAGTTTGTAAGGTGAATTGTTAACCTCGGACCAATGGTGCTCCGGGGATATAGAACGTATATATTTTTAACATGTAATTTTTTTTTTAATTGAGAAAGTAAATGCTCCCTCCGGGGAACCCCCGTATGATCGGGGTAAGTAACTCATATTTTTGTAGCATCCATTCATATTATATTGTTACCAACACATACGTTTGCTATGAATGAATATCATTTGAAAATATTCGATTACAATTCGATTAATTGATTAAAAATTTTAATCGATTCCCAGCCCAAGTTATTTGTCATTTTGTTTAAATATAGTCATGGATATCCATATTCATCAATTTTTTCATAATTCACCCCAAAGTGGGCGATACCGCTCCGTGGGAGAAGGGCGCTGGGGCGATTATGGTGGTAGCAACTATGGATGCAATGTAGCAACAATGAGTTTACTTAACAAGAAGCATATTTCAGGGGTTTAAATGTACTATATTTTTTCTCCTGGGAATAGGTGATAGGCCGAAAAAGTTTAAAACCACTGCTATAGACTATTTTGCTTCTCAGGCTCAACTAGATGGCGTCAATCAAGTATTGGTTTATCTATGAGTTATGTAAGAAATTGAAACCTAGCTGAGTATATCTGCCTGAGTGGTAAGATGTTCGTCTTCCACCATGAAGGTTGTCGTCAGTGTCCACGGGTTCGATCCGGGGGAAGAATATCGAAAAAAAGTTCTTCACCTATCGAGCCTAAAAAGTGGGGTCTTCATTTCTCGCCCAACTTAATCGGTTGGAAATTTGCTATATGGTGATATGATCGGAGTTGGTATGCGGTAAAGTAGTTGGGAATCTTCTGGGACGCTTTTGAGAGAAAATTTCCAGCTAGATATTTTTGCGAAATCACTCAAATCTAAACGAAAATTCTTTAATGCATGCTATTTTCGAGAGGAAAATCTCATCAATACCCTCAAATCGACAATTCAGATTGGAAAATCGATTGAAAATTTTAAATCATAAGTCGGACATATTTCAGGCCACCCACAGATTGGTGCTAAATTATTGTGAAATGTAAGGTTTACAATGTATATGGAAACATTACGAAAGCATTTTCTGCGACAGGACGTAACCAATGTATTTTATTTGTTGTACCAATCAGTACTCGTCATCAAAAGAGTACCCATAAGACATTTGTGTGACACTTTCCACGCACTCAAATTAGCATGTGAGCGCAAATTCAGACATTCATTGAGAACTCTTCGATGTGTCAATGGTGCTCGCGAACCCCAGGTAGAACATGCCAGTTCTACAAATACCTACAGAAAATTGTAGAAAAATGTAATTTAACTCAGAGCACATACACGCAAGGTATTTCCACACAATCTGCCAACCATTGGATAACTTAGCCTGAAAGAAAGACTGGGCAACCAAAATAGAATATCCCTTCGTTTCTATATAAGTTCGTAAGAGGGAAAATAAGCGAACCACTACCTTGATCCGAACCTGTTATTACTCCTTCAAAAATGTGCACGTTCACAAAACTTGACACTTAAACCACCTGATAGCACGTTTGTTTGCGCTAGGCGAATAATACCTTTCGTTTCAGCAATATAATTTCGCCAGTCATTCCCCCACCACCACCACCAAAAAAATTCTACCTACCTATAGTCAAGAAATATAATATTGGGAAACCCTCTCGCGTTAAAGTTTGTAATAAATTTGTCTTCCACCTCCACGACCTACAGCTCTTCTTCAGATCCTTGTTTGGGACGATGATAAGTCCCTTTGCAGAGTCTATAATTACCACCTAAACACCGACTATTATGTGTGATTATGTAAATTTATAGGTATAGAATCCAACTTTTTTTTTTTTTTTGGCTTCGATGTTAGAGAAGGAGGGGGGAATGGCATCCATCTTCTTCTTTCTTTATAAATACACACACACACAGATACCTGTATCCCCTTATAAATCTGACGTTTAACACCGTGATAACCCCCCACTTCTCCAACTCTCGTGATATGCCAAGTTGTTTCTCTTCTCTCTCTCTCCTCGATCAAAATCTATTGAAATTCACGATAGACAGCCAAGGGGTAACACCCCTGCTCTTACAAGATGTTATCACGCGTGAGTTTTAAGAGAGAAGAGGCGCCTCTTCAAAGGCATCTTTTCCAACACTCTTTTTTTTTTTCCTACCTCCTGACCACGTCCATGATTATTTCACTCATTTGGTCTTTTGTTTTCTGCTATATTTTTTTTTTCCTTACCAGTGAGTGGTAAGAAGACTGGGAATTATAGCAATGCGAGGTGTATGTGTGTATGTGTGTGTGTGTGAGGTGTTGTGTTGGTTGAACAGAAACTGATGGGCCACGCGAAGTAAGCAAAGGGGCGGAGATCACAGTCTCAGATAAACTATAAATCGTATATATAAGGTGGCCGCCTATACGGTTCATTTGCGGTAAACCTATCGGGCTTTGGGATCGATCTCCGGGAGAGGGTTGATGGAGAATCATTTTCTCTGGCTGATCTCATCCCCCCCCCATCCCCCCGTGGGGGGGATGGGGGGGGGAGAGATCAGATGAACATGGGTATCCAGGGTATCTACTCGTATATAGCAATGAAATGGATTCGAATTTTGAAACAATATCCTCGAAGTCGTTAAATGTTTGTGGTTGTTTCTATAAATATAAAATTACAGTTTATCAATTTTTATTAACAGCGTTGGTCTTATTAAATACCGACACAAAATTAGGTATTTAGAAAAACGAATGGAATGTTTTTCCTCTTTGGTGTACTCCACTGATCCACTGGAAGCATTTTTCTCCTCTTTTCAAGAGCAATCATTCCTCATTGGTATAAAATCTCTCTGTTAGTAATAATAACTGGAACTGGGAATCGATTAAAATTTTAACTGGTTAATCAAAAACTTTAATCGATTAATCGAATTTTAATAGAATATTTTCAAATGCTATTCATTCATAGGAAACTTGGTGTTGGTAACTACGTAATATTAATTGATGTTATAAAAACCATGTCTATTCATTTCACGCATTTATCCACTGAATGGATGCAAGTAAACATAGAAATAGATTAACAAATAAAAGCCGCCCACTCGAAGCTATTTAATATCATCTCCCCCCCCCCCCCACCGCCAGAAACATAAATGCGCAAATTTCTAGAACTTCGAAAACGACTTTTGAATTTTTACACCCCGTGTTACTCAATGGAAGTTGTTCTCCTAAAATGTGTTTTGTAAAATGTGTTTCAATAGGCGATACACATTTGCGCTTTTCTGCCAAAACTTAGTTATCCAAGTTATCCAACCAGCCGATAAACCCAAAAGTAAAAATTTGCACATTCATGTTTCTGGTATAAGGGGGACGATATGCTGAACATGCTTATCATATCATGGAATTTCTTAACTTGAACCTTGTCTTTTTTTTTTAATCGGTAATTTTAGAAATCATCACTAGTTTTCGTTGAATCGACTTGTTTCCTCATGTCGAAAAATTTGAACTAAATATTGCTTCGAATATTTTTAACTATGGTCACTTATCTGAAATGTTAGGAACATAATGTAAGACTAGTCAAATAAATCAATTAAAATTATAAATAATTAATAAAAATTTTAATCTGATTGAAGCTGAACTGGCATTCATTCAGCTGCTGTGATACTTGTTTTTTAATAAATTAAAATTTTTCTGTGCCACACGCAGTAGTTGAATGCCTATTCAGAGAGAGTCTTGCTTTCATCTTAATCACTGTATGCACTTTGTGATTAATATTCTCATACAAACAGTGATTTCTTTTTTCACATTAGGGCTGACAAAAAGTTAAATTATAAGTTCTTCATGTCATTTTCCATCGAAAGCAATATATCTCAAACTCCTTTGAGTACTTATGAAGTCTATGGAGATGATACTTTCAGTGAACTTTGGTGATTTCACTACAATGACGCATTAACCAAGCTGCACCAAGCCATTGACTAAGCGATTCAGCATGAATTGCTCTGAGCATAATTCAGCATGAATTGCTCTGAGCATAATTCAGCATGAATTGCTCTGAGCATAATTCAGCATGAATTGCTCTGAGCATAATTCAGCATGAATTGCTCTGAGCATAATTCAGCATGAATTGCTCTGAGCATAATTCAGCATGAATTGCTCTGAGCATAATTCAGCATGAATTGCTCTGAGCATAATTCAGTATGAATTGAGCTCTTCTTCTATAAACAGAAAAAAGGTGGGGCAGCAGCAATCTTCCTTTTTAAATAAAGGAGAGAATAAAGCCGTTCAAAGTGTTCGTGGGAAGGTTTCGGTAGACAATCAATGTCGAAAAACATTTTGCTGTCCTCATGTTTAGATTTTAGTAAAGAAATAAAGTTTCTTCAAGTTTGTGCTCTGTCTTGACAAGCAAAAAATGGCGGATCATCTGAAGAGAAAGTGTTTTCCGGAAAATGCAATTTCGACAGGATTTAATAAATATGTTAAACGTACCAAGCAATTTTTTCATGTATCCTGATGTAAATATATCTTTTTCGATTGTTGTCAGAAATGAGTTGTAACAGCAATCTCAAAGTAAGTAGCTATTGAACTTTTCCGTTCCCACATCCTTCCCGATTTAATGAATAAAATGGGTCAGTTTATTCTGATTCGTCGAATTCGTTGAATTCGACTGTATATAGAATTTCAAATTCATCACTCTTTTTAATTAATTTTGGTAAAATTAACTCGCGATTGGTCATGTTTCCCAATATTGCTTCAGCTACGGAACACTTTTCTTCAGGGAAAAATATCATCCAGAGTACTTTGGCTGAATTTCTACAATTTTTTGAAAGCTAACATGAACATCACCTGCATTAATAGAATATTTCGCTATTAAAATAATATACTATTGATAATTATGTTTCGATTCTGACGTCTAAAATGCCGTTTCACAGATAACTCTCATTTAGTTTGATTTGAGTAAAATAAGTTACCAAAAAAAATTGAGACCACCACGGAACACATGTACATATCCCAACAAACACTAGTGTCCCACGGAACTCCATTTGAGAAACACTGCTTCAATAGAAATCAAACTTACAGTGCATGTATAATCTCGTACGGTTAAAAACTTTATAACTGTGGCCAATCAATACGTGGGGTGTGTGGATAGCAAAAAATCTATTAAGTCCTCTTTCACTTTTTAAATTACAGCCTTGTAACAAATACTGTCTGTGCTAAAACGAAGGACTTAAAAAATTGCCAGTCCCTGACCTCACATCAATCTTATAAAGAAAATACACCAGCTTTTTTCTAAAAGAAATTAGTAAGAGACTACTCAGCAAAGTAAACACATTCGCGTGACTCGACTGTGATAACAAATTACTAAAATAAACAATCGGGGGGATATTTAGTGAAATTTACGGAAGGGAGAAATGGAAATCTATATTTCGCAAGACAATTTGCTGCCAATTCCTCAGTCTTAAGTAATTATTCCTGCTACTGTGTATAGAAAAAAGAGGGTGATATTCCCCTTTATAATGGGAGCAAATAAGCTCTCGCCGAGATCGTTCGCTGGCAATATCCTCTCTGTAAGCACATGAGGTCAGTTGCGGATGATCCTTAGGTCGCATTTAATGATGTAATAGTCCTACGGGGGTGCTGGTGTACTCTTCCTTTGATGCACCCCCCTTAATTAGACCATTAAATGCGTCTCCGGGTAGGCGCATGCAGAAATCGGCGCTTCGGAGGACTATTATATACTATTATTCATCGGATAATTTCTCGTAAATATACCGACAAGTTACCAGAATGGTTATACTGTATAAAGTTTGTTTGAACCTATCTTGGCATTAGCCAGCTTTCGGAGCCTTCGTAAAGTTTGTTTGCATGCATGTAAAAGAAACTCATTAACATCCACTTCTCTTGGTGAATAAATATGTCTAAACGTGTCGCAGTTTTCGGCCCATCCGTTGATTCGGTGGCTTTATATATGTAGGCCAGTAGTTCTTAACCAGAGGTCCGTGGACTCTTGGGGTTCTGGGAGAGGTTTTCAGGAGTGGGGGGGGGGGGCTCCGTGAGGTTGAATGAAATAACAATCATCTTATTGTTTTTATATTATTTTCTTGCTGCCGAATGAATATTTTTAAATGTATTTTATCTTGGTACTAACAACGCCAATTCAAATGAGATGCCAACGACAGCATAAATTTGGTGGTGCCTGATACTAATAATATGATGGTGCCTCTCGATACAACAATGACTCTTCTACATCAATATTTTTTCGTGACCCGCTGAGTATCGTTATATCGAGGTTTCACTGCATAATACCGAAAATCTCTACGTAATTTTTGGTGCAGAGTCAAAATTTTAGTAAAAGAGTTTCACCAGCAAAGCATGTTCTTCTTGTTGATTCAAAATCATGCTATTTATTGAAGAAATGAACATTGAAATGATTCTGATAGAGATTTTTAGATACCCTGTCATGAAGCTTGAGCAGTTTCACCACATGTTAGCAAAAATAAGCATGCGCACTACAATTTGAACACCCTCTCTAAAGATGAATGTCAGAACACTTTTTTTTTCTCTTGATTCTTTTTTTTTTCACCCCCTTTCATTAAAACATTCCTAACGTTTTGTAGCTTTCTTCCAAATAGTTACGGCTGTAGACAGCTCAGAGATGAGCAACTTCAATTCTGCGCACCCTGTATATAAGCAATGTTCTTTGTAGAGACAGACGTTCCCAAAAAAAATAACACTCGGACTATGACTATAGAACTCATTGAAAAACACTTTTCTCTCTCATTGTCAGGAGGCGAATATTTAGCCAAAATAACTAAGATGAATAATACTTCATATTCAGCATTCCAGAAAAGATGAAGTCAGAGCTTTGCCTTCAAGGTAACTTCTTCAAACTCTTTCTTATAGCCAGCGAAAAATAATATATCATCAATCTACTTCAAAATTCCATCTGACCCATTTCGTAAAGTATAGTTTAATATCCATAAATTACGAGTTGTTAACTATGAAAAATGAGGATAAAACTTGTCACATTGAACTGAAGGAGGAGAGGGAAAAAAAAAGGCAATGATAATAGCCGATGCCCGCCCGTGTTATTAGCGAACTAGTTTGTGTCAGCCTTGATGTTACTTATGCGTGAGCAATACCTATCAAACCATTGGTTGGACTCATAAACTCCATATCACACCTTAGAATTTATAATACAGGAGGAAAAGCGGCTTTCATGTCAAAATATAAAATGAGAAATTATTTGTATGAAACTTCTCTTTTTTTTTATTTTTGGTAATTTTAACCTACCTATGACCATTGAGGTAGTTGTAGTCCAACATTATAGATCATAACACGTCAAATCATGGAATTCTTGAACCCTTATAGTGTCAAAGTTTGGATTATTTTTCTCACACATTTAATTTTGGATAAGTTATATTTATTGGATTTTTTTTCAAGTAGTTCTCATGTTTTTCTTCTACAGCATCAATCATAGTTTATCTATATATATGATGTTCATGTTAATAACATCATGAACCAGAATATTTTCAAGCTCATGTTTTTTTTTTAATTATTCAACCTTTTACAGGCTGAATTCAAATTGGATCGATTTTTATTATTTGTTTTTTATAATTTCCCCTTTCTGATCTTTTAGTTTGGAAATATTAATCATCGAAATATTCACGGGAAAAAAATTTGTTGTATTTTTTCTAAACTCATCGACGTCCATAGGAACAAAATTGAAAATAAAGATAAAAATAGAGACAAAAAGCTAAAAAATTAGACAAAGAAATTGAAAATAAAGACAAAACATTACAAATAAAAATAAAAAGATTAAATTATTTTCTTACTAAAAAATGTGTGATTTTCGAAAAATGAATTTGTGGCACTAGTGATAACATGAATGGTATTTTTGTTTTCTAAATTATCAATTGGAATCCCACACCTTCATAAAAAAAATATCAATTATTTTGATGAATGAAAAATATATTTTTTTATTCGAAGATATTAAGCAAACTGATGCTTTTCTAATTGAAACATGGCACATGATAATATCGGATTTACCGATGGTTGTAATTACCAGATCAGCTGAATGTAAAATATCATGTTTGGTATAGTAATGTGTCAGTTTCTTAGTTAACTTATTCAAATGTGAATATATACGAATTTTTAAGATTTAAAAAGAGTCATTGGTGGATTACACTGATCTTGAAATGAAATGGGTACTTTAAAAGAACATGTAAAGAGGCATTCTTAAGGGATATCATGACCTCTAAGCGTTAAAAAAACACAATTTTTTAAAAACGACTTAAATAATAAATAACAGTATTTTCTCATTTGATTGCAAATTGAATTCAAAAAACTTCACACGTCTTAGTTGATTTTTTGAAGATAAAAAAAGAAAAGAAAAGAAATGTAAAAATGCAAAATTACCGTTACCGCTTGAGCACTCATAAACATAGTAATTTTCATTTTTGTATTTTTATTCCAATCGTGTTTCTGCATTTATTATTTATTTAATTGCGCCTATAATCTGTAATTTTATCTATTACAATTATTCTATTCAATTATATTACTATTATTCTATTTAAAACATCGTTTAAATAGAATGAATAGTTTGAATACGGAAAAAAAAGAATGTCTTACAGTGTATGTACAGTATTAACGAAAATAAAACTTTGGACGCGATTTTCTCCGATTACAGTTGTTTTACCTTATCCATGAGATTGAAAGAAACAACTGGAATTTCTGAAATTTTGTGCAGAAATATTTATGCGAATGTGTTAATGAAATAAGCCGTTGGCCAGTTAAAATTCTCGTTGGCCAATTATTAATTCGGACGTTCATTTTACTAGTACATGTCGAGTATACATTTCTACAAAATTTCAGCATTTTTGGTGTGGTAGTTATTTTTTTAAATCTAACGAATGAGCAGCAATAACATCAGAAATTTGATCTGAGAAAAACATGTTCAAAATTTGTTCATTGGAATCTTTTGCACTATCATTCATTTCTATTTTCTTCGATTCGACTAAATATCTCATTCTATGAAATCCCTCTTATTTACACTTTCATTGGAATGTAAAAAAAACTCACAATTATTCATAAGCTCGTGCCGTTTTGTATGTTAACAAGCGTGACTTTTTTTTTTTTTGCTTCAGCGTTAGCATTTGAAAATGAGAAGCAGTCAGTTATGATGGCACGTATTGACCTCTTTCAATCAAAAAGACTTCGGTCAACAGGTCGGATCCATTCCACCCCCCCCCCTCCCGCCACCATAATCATCTTCTCATCATCACCACCATCTTCTGCATACTAGACGACCTGCTATGCAGCAAAATGTTAACACGCTCCCTCAATTTGCAACGTGTAACTTGTGCGAAGAGAAAGGAAAAAATGCGGCCTCGTTTCACCACGCGCAAAATCATTTTGGCCTCTCATTCTCTCTCTCTCTTGATGGATATAATGGTCATACAGAGGCCCCCACACTCAACCAATCTTCTATTTTCGACTCATATTTTATTTTTTCAAGATCATTATTTTTCAAGGGCCTCTTTCATTAACTTCACACACGACAGCGACTGACTCTTCGCGTGAAGAATACCCAAAGGAATTGCTCTCTCTCGCCATCAATTCTTTTGATAATTGAGCATTAAATTACGAACCATTCATGTTGCCAACATGCGATTTTATTCATGACATATTCACGTTGTCATTAAAGATTCACGAGTATAATGGTCAAAAATAAAAACTTCTCTAACAGTCATGGGAGACTCGGAGATTATTTCATATACATGTATTATGTAGTATACGAGATATACAATGGGGCCCAAAAAATGCGTACACTCCTCTTCAATCAATATATTTAGAATTCATTGAAATGAGACAGTTCACATGAGAATACGTTCATGTCAAATAGTTATTGAGTGTATTTGTATATTATGGATAGTGGTATTTGAGTACTATGAATAGTAGTAATTGATTATTATGAACAACAGTATGTGAGTGTAATGAATAGGGCTCGGATTTTTATGACCCAGAAGTGAAACGTCGTTGCTGATAGGTTAAAGAAACTGAATTTCAGGTGTTTTGCTCATTCAACGACGTTTAATCTTTAGGTCATAAAAATCCGAGCCCTAGTAATGAATAATAACAATTCAAATTGAATTATCCGATAAGCCACCACGATTACGTGTGCTAAGCTCCTAAATATACGTGCATCTATCCGGAGAAAGCTGTCAACTCTATGTATGATATGGTTTGTTATCCTGGGGTTTGATTCGAAAGTTTTTCAAAAACTGTGTCGCTGTGTATATTTATTTGCTTCAGACATGAACTTTGCATGGCATTCGAGAGCTGTATGTGGATGTGAGACCTTTTTTTTTACAACAAATGGTGTTCTATCTCATTCCTCCCATCGAGATGTCAGAGCTATCTGGATGGAGTCTCTACCTGGACTATGGAATGATCGAGTAGGTTGTTGTTGTTTTCTCCAAACCGAGCACAACTCTATCACCAAGGGCAATTTACTACCGAGAACAAATTGTGTCAGAACTGTCCGTTTGGAATTTTTTCCTAACAGTTTGAGTACATAACTAGTGTTGTGTGTGAATTTTTAGTGCTATCATCTATATTTCATTCATTGAATATTTGCGTAGTTGTACTTGTATTGCTCTCTGTGTGACGAGAATTTTTAACGGAGAGATCAGCTAGCATTCGCACCTTGAAGTTGAGAACCAGAAAAAACCAAATTAAGCTGATCGCCGCTGTACTGCCTGCGAGAATGGAACTCCGTTTTCGTAATGCGAGTCTATCACGATGTCCATATGACCGCACACGGCTCGAATAGGTGCTGTTCAGTTTCCAACATGGTCCCCGAACCTTTCGACTTCAATCCTAATACATGATGTTAATTAGCGATAGCCGACTGCACCGATAAGCTATGTGAAAATATCGAAATATTTTGTCTGATATAACGCTGATCACATTACAGAAATTCGTTTCTGCAGTTCGATAATGCTGATAGTAGCCACTTGGAACACCCACAATGATTTCAAAATTAAAGGACACCTCCGGAAATAAATTTTGTTTCCGTATAAACGCAGAAATTACCATTCCATAATCAGAAATATTTCTGATGTTGAAGTATGTACAGGTGTTTTTTGGGAGCCGCTTCTGTTTTTTATAATGTTTAATTTGGCATCTGCAAGCACCTTCAAATAAGACCATGGACTAACGTTTTGTCACAAAAACGTTCTCTTACACATCGGTCTTCTCTACAGGGTCACCCAAATTCTGCGATACTGAAGGTGACCAAATTTGAGAGGTTTTACTGTATTAATTTTTTTTTAAAGAAAATATAGCATTATTTAAAAGAAAAAAAAAAAGACTTCGAATTCTATAATATATCGTAGTATCTGATTCGAACAATAATCTCAATCATTATTTTTTTATAATTGGAAATCATGTTGCCACACACATTGCTGCAGGACTCATTCAACACAAAGCCCAAACACTAAGTAGCTTATTATTTAAGTTATTTATATACATATAGGGGTGAAAGAAACAATATCCACGTAGATATATATTAAGTAGATAACATATAGTAACAATAAAAAAAATGCATTGAAACGATATTTACGAAAGATTAATCTTACCTCTTGCAAACAATGTTTATAATCTGTTGAGAAATCCTCCAATTTTTATATCATTTTTTTTTATTGGTGGATCATTTCTTCACATTTCATAGATACACCCTCCTCCCTCCCTACAAAAAACAAAATATAGCCCCCACAAAACCCACCTCGTGTTTGAATGTTGGTTTTAGCCCAATAATTCGCACCCCGAGGTAAAAGAAATTTCGAGAACAGGTGTTCTTTCTTTTTTAAAAAAATGAAATAAAACGTGAGACTCCTGAAGAAAATGAGACCCGTGAGCACGAACTTGTAATTCCCTATCATTTACTTGTCCATTATTATTTTTCTTCTTCTATTGATTACGTCGAATTTTTTTTTTTATATATTTTATTTCGACCTTCAATTTACTCTATATAGCATAGGATACGTCGAAGAAAGAGTGAGAGGGGGTCCTGTAAGATGTTTATATATTTCTGAATATTATACCATCAATTGGAAAGAGAAGGTGAAATATTTGTTAAGAGAAGAAGCAACTTGAGTGAGGAACAGGTCACAAGAGAGTCATTAAAGCTGTCTGCAAAAAATACTGACCCAGACAGGTGTTGAAAGAGGTTCAGGAAAAAAATTAGGGACTTCAGCGATGTTATAATATAATATAATATAATTCTCTTTCCCCCCCCCCCCCATTTCATTCTTTTTCACATGGAGGGAATAAAACGTTATTAACCGGTAGAAAAGCAGTTATCGTTTATCAAAATGAGCATGATCTAAATTTGTAAGAAACATCCTAAGAGTGTATTGATAGGTTTGGTTTTAAAGCCCATAAATGACCTAATCATGGATAAAATAAGCCCGATATGAGTATTTATATGGATCGATCAACTGGAACCCGTTCCAGTGAATTCATTTCGACTATTGTAAAAGGTTGATAGTTTGGATGGTTTTTGATGGGAATTACCCTTTCCGTGGGATGGTAAAAATCACTGAACTCCCTGTAATATGTCCTGCCTTTTTTTTTATTTGTATGCCGCTTTCTTCCGATTTTCAGCAGGTGCAAAGTAAGAATACAGGAGGAAAAGTGTTACATATGTTGATAAAAATCAACTTGACAATGTATCTGAGATTGTCAATGCTGAAATGAGGGACTTCTTAGGAGGCGAGATATCTCGTCAGTGTCACCATGAGGGTTAAACAAAGCAGCCCGTAAAGAAGCCAGATTGCATTTGCGTCCGTTTTGATGTCACGTGTCACCATAATGGTTCAACAATGGTTCCGTGTCATGACTTTTAGGAGTGTCACCAAATTTTGTTAGGACTGCCGAGGTGATATCGGTGTGTCTGTTTGGTGGGTTGAAAAGTGGTTCTTTCTTCAACAATTATTCTATCTCGGTTTGTCTTAATTGATATCCGAAAATATAGAAAATGTCTTAAGTCGTGGCACAGGTTGCGATCGGTCGGGATTGAGTTCGGTCACTTCAGTGTCAAAAGTCGTAATCACTACCGCAGCGCCATGCAGCTTCAATCCGCAGAAAGCCTGGTTTTGAGGTACGGCTAGCACAGCGAAGGCTATTTTAATGGTCGATTTTGTATAGCCAAGCTCCAAAACCGGTTTTGTGCAGCTCAGAATAACGTAGCGTGCCCGGTATGGACCAGCATCCTTTAGAAATAGAAGGCCTCTGCACGCTGCTTGTGACGACAGTAAGTAGTTCATTTTCCTTCAGAATATTGAGGGGAAAAAATTCCCTGCTCGTGCCAGTATCATCGTTGTGCGGGAAAAGAAATGATCGGGCTCAGAATTGACGATTTCTATGCCCCGTATCCAATCACTAGGCGGTATTTGTGAGCCAATCAGGAAGATTCTACGCCAAAATAAGGAACAAAATAGGATGCTGTGTTTCAAAATATGGCAAACCTGATAATTAGTCTGAATGACGTTTATGGCAACCCGTGCGGAGGCCTTCTATCTCTGGTGCTGTGTGGACCCTGATTTGAATGTGCAGTTCGTTTGAAAGTGTTCAATCCAATAACATGAATTTACTGAAACTTTAAGTAAGGAAGTTAATTGTGTTAATTTGACGATGAGAGTTTAGAAAATGCAAGCTTTCCAAACTAGCACTGAATGTGAATAATTATTGGGAGAGAGAGACGGGTATACGATGATTAAGACCTAGAATTTACTAGTGGTGAAAAGTTTGAAAACATTGCTGCTGTATATACCCACATTAGAGAGCAGGGCTGAAACTGACGGGGGGGGGGGGAGAGACAAAAGGAGCAACTGTCCCGGACTGAAAATTTTAGGGGGAAACGAAAACATCATTTCAAAATCATTGAATTTTACAGTGGTGGGGGCGGCAAAATCATGTTTGCCCCATCACAAAAATCTTAGTTACTGCCCTGTTAGATAAGAATATAATTTCTTGGAAGAAAGCAGTTACAGTCCGTTAATAAGAACTATGGCCAGTTCGCTGCAATGACACATTGGAGGAGCTGCATACCATAATGACTAAGCGATCCAGTATGCTTTCCTATCGTTTGATCCTGTTGCGTGATAATGTTAATTGTCATATTGCAAATATTATGCCGGATGGTTTTTCCACGAAAATAGTGAGCTTTTTTGCCAACATCCTACAGTTAATGTATATTATGATTTGTATAGATACAGGTCTACATTTTTGTGACATTAATTCTTTCATTTCTTCGAAAAAAAGCTTTAAAGCATTGGTCACTAGCTTTTGTCTTACTGGCTCAAAGGGTCCATGGAGCATGAAATGTCAAGAATTTCTGCTCTCTAAAGGGAAGTGAGGAATAGCATTGTCGTACAAAAAAAATCACACCACGGGAAAACATGCTATATATGTAGCTTATCTGTGATGGTTTTTTGTAGAACTCCTTGAAAAACCTGTATAGCACCTTAGCTTCATGCAGTTTACCCAATATGTCATTTTAGAGAACAATATTCTTATTCATGGACGATATCTGCCTCAAGAAGTTAGATGCCTGTCTGAATGCCTATGGTTACTTTGCTTTGTTTAATTCCGCTATACTTTTCTGTCTGTCTTCATACAACCACCTGAACGGGTCTCTGCATAGATCTTTATACTGTATATAAATCTGCTGCCCCAAAAAATTGGTTAGTTCTTCCAAGGCCATTCTTTTTCAAGGCCAAGATGTCAGTGTCCGATAAACGAGATCACCCCGATGAATTATTATAGCACGAAAGGTGTTTGTAATCATTCGTTAATTGCTTTGGCCAACTCATTACTAAACGGTGCATCCGCGCAATTTGTTGGACGTCTCAAATAATTACAACGAGGTGATAGGAAACAAGATCGATCCAAAGATATCTTGTCACCGTAATCGCTACCACCTATAAAACTTTCATCGATAAACCATCACTTACTTTCCTCACTACGTTAACGAAGAAGAAAAATATATCGCAGATAGTTGCTTATATTGGGCATCAATACGAGACTGTAACGCTACTTACCAGACCAGCTTATTCCATAAAATAAAAAATGGTCGCGAAAGTTAACAGGAACCATCGCATATACGTATATATTCTGCAAGATGACAAGGGAAACATTAAATTTAGACCGCAAGAAGAATATTTTTATCAGTGTCCGGGTGTCACCTACTAACAGCTACAACCACTGATTATAGGTCGACCTTATTATTCGACGCGATGGTGACAACTTGATTACATAGGATGAGCATAGGAGAGCGGGGAATATGCGAAGGAAACAGCTTTTTAGAAACGATCAATTTTTCCCCATGAGTACGATCTTGTTTCAGACTTGACATGATCTCGACTGCTTATATGTACGAGCCTGAATATCTGAAAATCAAATAAGGGGGAAAAAACAAGATTTCGGTTTCAATAATGAGCGTATAATTGCTCATTGATAAATCAGAGTGCCGATAGATCTTCACTAATTCGTTTCATGGACGTATCTAGGACTCTGGATAGTTTTGAAGGTATGAAAACAAAAAACGGGTAATTTAGTAGATTTCCTACATCAATTGTTATTCTTTCAATAAATAAGTATTTTATGAAATTTTCTCTATTTGGATTTTTTGAAATTAAATGTTTATCAAAACGTTGAATCAGTGTAAATTATGAAAAATAATATATGAATAAAGTATAGATCGCCTTCTATACATGATTCGATACCACAACACAAATGTGAGAACTCTCTTACAGTCGACACTCGTTTTTACGAACCCGTACGAACGTTAAAAATTAGTTCGTAAATGGGAAAAGAGATGTTTAAAGAAATAATACAGTGAGATCTCGATATACTGATACTCTGTGGACCAATGAAAAAAATATCGTTGTAAGGGGGATTATCGTTAGGCGGAAATTTAACGTTGGAATATAGGTATCTCCAAACAAGACAAAAAAATATCGTTCTAGAGCAGGAGTTTCCAACGTGAAACTTCTCACGGAACCCTTGATGATAACGAGGCTGTTCGGCGGAAAATTCAAACAAATTTTTGAATATTTATCCAAAAGTATGTCCTTACTGCCATTTCAACAGCATCATAGCCCCAGAGCAAAATGGAAGAGTTCTTGGGCACTACCTCTTAATTCACATATTTATTGTCATAAACCATTGTGCCAGATCTTATCCTGAAAGTCCCTATGCAAATGAGGTCCCCGTGCCTTACGCGGATGGGACTCCTGTGTAAACATGGTCCCGGGTGTCCCGTAAAGTACACGCAAATTCTGAAATTCAAGACCCTGCACTTCTTTCTCTAGTGGATAAAAACTTTCCGAAAAAACGTCGTTTTTATAACATTTATTTCCTGTTGAAACGGAAAATGTCATTCATAAACTTCTGGAGCTTCTGGTTCTAAAATTCTATGGGGGGGGGGGGTGGAATGTAATATTACTGTCTCTAAGTTGTAGACCATCCAAGTGGTCTAATGTCTACTTTTTTTAAACGACACTATCTCAAAATTCAAAACAAAGAGCAGCTTTGCCAGTACCAGTAACAGTGCCAGAGTGGCATGGTGGTAAGATGCTCGTCTACCATCGTGAAGGTTGTTGTCTGGGTCCCGGGTTCGAACCCAAGGGAGGATACCGATAAGATATTTTCCCTAACAAACTAGAGGCGACCACCGATAGACAGCGCCTTCACTTCCAACCCATCTCACTAATAATGGCAGTAAATTGCAATATAGCGATATGGCCAGAGTTGGTGTTTGGTGAAGTAGTATCAGTAACAAGAAAGTTCTCAACAAGCTATAACGAAGTGGCGTTGGATCATGAGGAGCCCCTCGGAAAAAACTGTCATGGAACACCAGTTGGAAACTCGTGTTTTATATTATCGTTGTAGTGAGGTTTCGTGGTACACTGCTTGGGACCAGAAAATTAGTTCGTAAAAACGGGAAGTTCATAGAATCGAGCGTCGACTGAATTACTGTACATTCTTTACCTCGGGGGTCTTAGCGGGTGGATTTGGCCCATGAATATAATGTAATCGAAATTTTAGTTTCTAACTAGTACATTTTTTAATTTTAAATATATCTTAAGTTTAAATTTTTAGGGATGTTTTTAGAACTGTTTATATAAAGACCCTGAATTAAAAGGGTCATTTATTAGATAATAGCAATATATCTTCTCTTTCTTAGGTCCTCAACCTGGAGACATATGCCCTCCCCGCCGCCCAAGTGGTCCCAGGATATTCTACGGGACCGCGAGTGAAAGGAAAGAAAGAGGAGCCACGACAGGTGGTGGCGGTTCGAAAGAAATAGTTCTAAACGGGTATCGGTCCTGAATGATGGTGGAAGGGAGTTCGTTCGATTGCCCTCAAAATGGAAGAGATTGAATTTTCAACGTGTTCTCCAGAAAAAGGTCGATTGCCCTGTCTGATTTTCGTCATTGTAGATGATGGGGGCGGGGAGAATTTCGAAACTTCTCAAATGTTATTGTTATTGTCTCAATGTTGTCTTAAAACATTAATTTCTGAATTAATGAATAATATAGGAATTTTTTTTGGAGAAATTTATGTTTTAAATTATTATTTTGATGAACTTTATTATAGATGAGCTCTATCGTAGAGAAATTTGATGCAGTCAAATATAGATTAATTCTTTTTTCTTATCTTTTTGTAGTGGACAAATTTTGTTTGTAGTTGATTATTTTGGTGAGTTGTGCCATTATAAAATTATCGTATACAGTGAAATATCGGTTAATACGATGTTTCTTTTGCCTTCATGAACCTCAACCATTAAAATTAACGTTAAAAATCTTGGTTCCAGTTGCAATAGATTTCGTAGAGTTTATTCATTTTATTTTGAATGTAGGAAATAGGGCTAGACGAATCTATTGCCTGGGGTATGTAAAAAGTTTCAGCGGGCATACATTTTATTTGGTAAAAAAAAAACTCCATTATACCCATTTCTTTCCTCAATTTTTTTTTTTTTACAAAGTGAAGTGTCATTTAAGTACAAAATATGGCTATATAAGTATGATACATTTTATCTAGAAAAAATTGATTCCCTGTCGGTGTCATTTTTTGAGAGCTGTTGAAATTTTACGTGTTCGGAGGTTCATAAAATCGGACAAAATTGAGGGAATCGGAAATAAAATTCAAAAGAACAACTGTTCAACTTTGCAAAGCAAGGTTTTATCTGTTTATAGTTACCAGTAAAATAAAGGCAAACTGCATATTTTGCTCTTAACTAACAATTTTAGCTAATTAACGAAATCCCTCTATTTAATTAATATTCTGCGTTGATGTATTGTTTCGATTAAAAATATGCTAACAGCACCCATTTACATCGGTTTTTACGAAAAAAAAAAGTTTCAATACGTTTTTATGGGAATGAACATTAGGTAGTTTTTTCTCAACTCATAGTGAGTAAAGTGCTACACTTCACTCACTATGAGTTGAGAAAAAACTCATAGTTTAAAAAATTGGTCGCAGATGGCAACAGTACAAATGATAAGTATTACACAGAAACAAACTTCACGGAAGATTCACTATACATACACACATTTCCAACATATAACAATTCGTTAGAAGTTCCGTAGAGGAATATGGACGAGGTGCATGTCTGATTTAGTAGTAGTACGTAGTTTTAACCAAAAAGTAAAAAAAAAATCCATGATATAGACTGGGATGTTTTACCCCATTCGCCATAGTAATCAGACATCGATATATAGATATCTCATCCCAATCAAAATCTTTAGATAGAAAATTGTCAAATCGTTGTCTGATGTTAATGCTGTCAAAAACCACACAGATGAAGTTTTTCTCTGCAAACCAGCTAAATTCCACAAGGAATTTTTGAAATACAGGGAAGGTAGCCCAAAGTAAAAAGTAAACACAAAAAATTGTTTTATTTGTCTTCACAAATATAATTTTTCGTCAAAAAGTCATGCTGTTATTATTATTTTTTCCCCTATTGAATTCCTTCATTTTATTTTTCAATTATAACTAGTTACTACAGTAGTTTCCCACATTTTTTGTTAGTTAGCAGCAAATTATTCACTAGATAGATTGTGACGAAACCCCAAGCAATTGCTAGATCATAAAAATGATTATCTATTGTATTTTTCTCTGAGCAATAGCTACCATCACACTGGTCTGTAATAATGGGTCATGGAGAACCAAAGCATGATTCAGAATCGCTTGTCAATTATTTTATTATTTTCATTTATCGAAAATACCGTTGAATTGAATGAATTCACTGTGTCCGGAAATTCATATTAATTTTTTATTCGAACATTGGAAGATGAATTGGCGTTATTCCGGTTCTTTTTAGGTTATGAAATCGTTTCCCTGTTGTTATTATTATTTCACCGACAATAAGTCATTATACGACAGGTACTTTATTTTTAACAATTACATGTCAATTTTTACGCATTTATAACTTTTTCCACGTTATCTCTATTTTTTTACGTCAACCAATCCATATAAAGACAAAAATATTTTCATTGTGAAGTTTTACTTCGATCGTACGGTGAGTAATTTCTGTTAGAAGCAAAAAATATTTGTTAAAATGCATAACTTTCGACCAAATATTCGACTGATGAGCATAGAACCCGTACGCGAAAAAACTCTATCTGAAACACCATTACTCCCATCCTATCCCTTATCAGGTCGTATATCGGCATTGACTAATGAATGAAACTGACATTGCACCCATTAAAATTTCTGGTCCTTATTTTGGAAACATTCTGCTCCGTTTTATCCCCCTGTGATCTATAACAAAACCAGATGACCTTCTGAGAAGCAAAATAAAATAACTTAGAACTAATATATAAATTACGTAGTAATTATTGGGCCATCCCGAAAGTGCTAAGCTTTTCACTTATAAGATTTTATTTAAGGAAAACAATTTTAAGACTTTTCCCCAGTGTTTCTCGAAGTGGAGGTCGCGGCTCGTAGGGCCGTCATCAACCTTTGTCGGGGGCGTCCCGGCGAGCTGGAGATATTCATTTGTGTACCTATTTATGCTTTGAAGTGGTTTTTTTATAAGTGAAAGCATATCCACTAAACTGTTATGGGAAGCCGCAGATGAACCTTGAACTAGGCAAGGGAGCCATGAGTGACAAAAGTTTAAGAACCACTGCTTTACCCGTATGGTTTGAAATAAAATTAACTTTTTTTACCTAAATTCAAAAGCAATTATTCTGCTCTTGAGGAAATCATATCTGCAATTCAATGTGACAGGGTTCCACAATCGTGCAAATGTCTGAGACATTGGATCAAAGCTACTTGTGGTTCAGTAAAATTATCGGGATGCTTTCGAAAGCCTCTGACCTCTCTTCAATTGAATTTTTCACTCTAAAATTGCCGTAATAAGCCGCTGAAGTGTATGAGCTGTTGTTGCTGTATATGTTGATATTTTTTCAAATTGTTACCGCATATATTTGATTGTATATGCTATCTTATACCAGTATAAAATTTAACATACTGTACCTCTAATACTTAATTTTTTACAAATTTTCAAAAAAATGCATTAAAAAACAGCTTGCGCGCATGATAAAATTGCACGAAATAAATGTAATTGAATTGAAAATGATTCAAAATAAGGAAAACTGTCCAGTTCATAAAATTATGGAAAAAATCGAAATTTTATCAGCCTCATCTCTTATTCAAAATCAAATTTTAAATTTTAAAAAAATTCAAATTTTTTTGTAACCCAAGTGTTTATGAATGGATCTCAAATCTTTTCATAATTTTATGAACTGAACAGTTTTGCTTATTTTGAATAATTTTTTATTCAATTATATTCATTTCATGCAATTTTATCATGCACGCGAACTCTTTTTAATGGTTTTTTTTAAATTTGTATAAAATTTAATATAAGAGGTATGTGCAAAATTTCGTACTGACATAGGATAGCATACACAATCAAATATGTATTTTAAAAGTTTGAAATAAATCAATTGATAAATAATTTTTTTAATAATATTTCTACATAAGAAATTTTTTTACCATGTTAAAAGGTAGGACACCCCCTTAACTCACCTTCCATTTTCTTTTGGAATTTTATAATGTTACTGATCAAACATTAAACATTATACTGGAGTGAAAAAATTCATCAAAATTCAATGAATTATTCGAGGTCAGAAAAAAGAAAATTTATTGGACATTTCGAAGGATAATTAACATCAAGAGCTGAAATTGAACTTCAATATCTGAATAAACCACAGCCTTTGCTACGAAAAATTACGGTACTACCCTGGAATATTAGTCTTTCCGAACTATGAGGATCTAAGATGCCAGGTAAAAAGCAGCCACGCTGATTCAAAGTTGGATCTTACATAAAGGCCTAATTATTATTTTGTGAGATTATTACCAATATTATTACTTTTTCCTCTTCCGATGTTCACAATGTAAAAGATATACGTTGTGATATGTTTCAGTTTTCCAACTCGAAAATTATTCAGCAAAAATACCTTTCAGCGTGCCTGATGACTTTAGATATCATTGGCGCTAATCATCAGCTAATTAAATCAGTTGATGGATGACTCGCGTGCTCAATGGGAACTCTCTCTGTCTCCGTTTATCAAGATAAAACTATGATAATATCTTTATTTCTTCTCATTGAATACATGTTTGCAATTGATTTTCCAGACCACACTCTCTTTATTTCTCAAGCGTTAAGATCGCAGAATAGCCACACCAATAAAACGGCCTTCACATGGACAGACGCCTGTCCTTCATAACGTTTAACGTACAGAAAAAAAAAAATTACATGAATAAATGAATTTCACTGTCATACACTGAACATAAAACCAGGGCGTGCGTACTTTTTTTTTAAAGGAAAAAAAACAAAGAGAATTAAAAGTAAAAGAACAAAGATCAAAGTCAGACCTAATAACAGGTTAAGGTGGCAATCCTAGCAGCTTCCCGCTCCCCCCTCCTTTTCGCAATCCTAAATAGCGCCCCCCGATAAATCTTAGGAAAGGCCCATTCCGGGCAGTATGCTAATGAAGCATGTACTAGGCCCGAGGGCGGCCAGTGGAGCAGAATATATACAGAAGTAAAAAAAAAAAAAGATTTAGGCATCGCGCGGGATGTAAGGTTAGGCATGTTAGGTCCCCATTTTTTTCCCCTTGTATATATATCTATAGCACTTATACACTAGCGTCACGATAACTTGACAGCCTTGTTAACCGGGGGCAGGCTTTAACAAATGAGCGCTACGGCGTGGGAAAGCTTTTCTAAACTCTACGCCCCCCGTTTATACTTTTTATTTATTTTTTACCCTCCCTTAATATATATTTTGTGTGTGTTAGAACCTCTCTTCGTAAATCTCATCACCATTATTCATCAACATCAGCGTCGTCATCATCGCCACTGCCCACTTTCCTTCTCTTCATCTTTTTTTTTTCCTGATACATACCTGCTTTAACCAACAACAAGCTTATTCGGTGCAAGGCCCCGAATTCGCTTTCACTGAAAACTGATGATCCATCCGGGTTTTTTGCTGGTTAACATTATTATTATTTTTTTTGTTGCTGTTACCCCCTTTAATAGCGATTATACCTGCGATGAACTCTGGCAATTACCGCAGCTTTATGAGCATTAATGCTTTGTATACACAGAGAGATTTCTTGTCTGGAGGTGATGCCGAACAGGGTAATCTTCTTTTTCCTTTTGCGTTTCGCTGTGAAAAATTAATAGGGTGTTGAAAAAAGGCAAGAGTTATTTCACTTCTCTTCTTCTTCTTACCCTGAATTACTTTTGTAAAAGGAAAAGAAATCAGCAAGGCCAACGGAATTAGATTTTTAACTTGGATGTTTTAAGAATAGAGAAGGCATCTTGGATTCAAAAGTCTTGAATTTTTATTATCATAAAGTAGTGACATACAAGTCAAGTCGAATAGCACGTCCATAATCTGAGAGGAAAAGCAGGTATATATAGGTATATATACAGTATAACCATAGTTTGACAATTATCATTTCGAAAGTGTAAAATAAGTACAATAAAAACCTCGTTTACAGGACGTTCAAAAGGCCGAGTCAAAACGTCGTATAAATGTGTAAATCGAATAGCTTAATCTTTTTTTTTTTTAATGACCTTTCCCCTACACACAGATTCCCCTACGTACAGATATTATAAAATTCAATGTGTTTAATTGCATCTCCAATTTTGTTCAAAAAAATATATGCATTTCAGTCATGCTTGAGAGAGAAAAATTAAATAGCGCATTTCAAATCACTTAAAGTAATAAAATTTAGTAGAACCCATTGGGTAGTATTACCCTTAGGGACACGACAATGGTTAAAAAAATTGCAAAAAAACATTCACGACTTGGGAAAATTTTCCATCTTGGGCTCTCATTTTTTTGGAACTAGGTGATTTGCAACCAGCAGTTTGGTCTTTGATTTTGTTTCTCTGCTTTATAATCATTTTCAAAGTTGCCACAGGGATATTGAACTGTTTTGCAAGATCAACTTTCGTCATTAATTTAAAATTCTTGGTGAATTCTTCCAAAATTTCTAGTCGGTTTTTTTTTTTAGAGAAAGCGCTTTTCGTTTTCTCGACATCACAAACGGCGGATTTGGCACAGCCAGCAAGCAAAGCACCACAACGAAAGAAAATTCTACAGGAAATAAATGATCGAAAGAATTTACTGTGCTGTGCACCACGTACATGTCTCTTGTTAGTAGAACTGTACCCCCCCCCCCTCCAAATGCTTATAATGGACTTCCTTACCCTAGGATAACGCTAAAAACATTGGGAGAAAAAAAAATTCTAAAGGGACATATGGCCGTCAAAACAATTGAGACCCATTTCTCTAGGGGTCTGCGTATTCCAAGAAACAAGCACTAAACACATCACTCAAGTGTCCACTCTAAATTGCCATATGCCCGCTTACTGGCTATTTTCTTATACGTCAGCAATCAAGGCCGGAACTAGAGGAAAAAAAGGGGGGGGGAGCAACTGCCTCGGGTGGCAAAATTTAGAGGGGCAACAATTTTATGGAAACTTTTCTTTGTGGGAAGAAAGAACGCAAAGAACGCCATTATAAAGTTATCGTATTTTAAAGTTGTTGGGGTGGCAAAGTAATGTTTGCCCGGGCGGCTGAATCTCTCATGGTAAAAAATCTTAGTTACGGACTGCCTTAAAATCTATGGATTTTGCAGTAACAATATGCAAGAATAACTATTGCAGTAACGCGTTTTCACTGTATACAAAAATTGTGCTCATTTGATGGATATAAATGACGTTTTTTAAAAGATTCGGAGTTCGAGTCGAAGTGAAAACGTCGAATAAATGAATTATTTTGACATTAAAATTAGGGCTGGTTCAATTAATCGGATTAGTTAATTGAGCAATTGTTAATTGCAGTTAAATATTTTAGTTGAGTTAATAGACTCGATCAATTCGATTGAAATTCGTTTAAAATTTTAATTCAAAGTTTGTGAAATAATACGATTTAAAAAAACAGATTAGTGAGATGTCATAAATCCTGTTCTCTCTCTGTACAGAACATTTTGGATAAGTGACCGTATTTAAGAAACGCTTAAATCAATATTTTGATGCGTTTCTTAAATACGGTCACTTATCCAAAACTCCAAAATGTTCTGTGTGTGTGTGTAATGCTATATGAGCATATAATAAATATGTATATATATATTTCAACAAAACACTTTGAAATAAGAGAAAAATCATCCTCATGATATAATGTACAGCTGAGCAAGTCCATTGTTCACTTTGACCAGATTTTAATTTTACCAGACCAAAATTCAAACTACGAGGGATAGGGTTTGTGTTTTTGGAATTTGGTCATGGGGTGGATGTATTTCAAAGGTTATAAGAGGAGTTTCTAGGTAACCTATCACCTAGGTAACCTATAACCTATCATCTGTATATACTACTTTTGTATAAAATTTTTTGGGGAAAAAAATTGTATTTGTATGGCCTATTTAGAATATTTGAGATATATTTCTCTCAGTTAAACATTTCTGTGTATTCTATTACGATGACGTCCACTCTATCCTAACTGAACTAATCCACTTCGAACTAAGGTGTTAAATTATAAATTATCAGCCCATTGTCTGTCAGAAATAAAAAGTTTCGATTTCAAGTACCTAAATATATGTAAAAAATAAACTTTTCCATGTTTTATTTCGAAAAAATCACGAAGAACCATCAAAATGACAGAAAAAAAAGTCAAAAACGTTTTAAACTACTTTTTTTAGCATATGTGTAAGAAATAAGTTGATTTCATTATTTTAAAAGATAAAAACAGCAGAAATAATGATAATTTCTTTTTAGAGCGTTATTTGTTTTCGTAACAGAGTGGACAAAATCCATACTTCTCAGTCAGAACTCAAAAAATAAAATATTATTACGAAATAAAAGTGAAAAATATTTATGAAATATTAAACTTCAAGTCATTGGCTATAATTTGAGACCAATTTTATTTTGAAAATTCAATTTTGAATTTTTCATTTCAAAAATGTGAAATGTACACTTTTTTTTGGGAATGACCCATATATATATGTTACGGTAGAAAAAAGCCCGAAGACTGGTAAAACCTATAGGATTTACCGGAAAGGGTTGAATTTAATTACAAAGGTGAGATGGTAAGCCCAAAAAAACTTGTAAACGTTCTTATTTCGGACTTTCACCAAGTCAAGGCCAGTTTTTAATTATTCATTATCATGTTCCTGTCATTCATTAATTAGTAATTATATTTATTTAATAATTATAATTAATTAATAATTAACAAACGAATTAATTAACTAACACGAATCTTTTAGTTCCTGACGCTAACTGCAAGTAATAATTATCATAAATTTATATTAATTAATTGATTTAAATTTCATATATATTGTTTGGACTAAATTAAAAAGCCCATTTTCAATGAACTAATTGACCATCATGAATTTATTAGTCCCTGACGCTTAATTATTTAATAATTATAAAAGTTGATTAATGGTCAATTATTTAGTTAATTCATTTAATTCATAAAATGAGATTATGACAAAATAAGTTTCACTTAAATACTTATAACTATTAATTAATAAGCGTCATTTGTTAGAAATTTGCTAAATAATCATAATTATTAATTAATTTTAATTATTCAATAGTTATAATTATTTTCGGGCTTTTACCAACTCACCTTGGTAAAACCTAGGTCTTACCGGTAAATCCTAGGTTTTACCAGTCTTCGGGCTTTTACCGTAACATATATACTGTATATAGTATAATCGAAATTAGTTTCAAAATCAGGAACTAATAACCAAAAATAAACCGTTTTTAAAAACAAGATCTAAGTGAAGAATTTACAGGTTTTGACAAAATATGTTTAGCATATTAAGCTGCTTGAAGCGGGCAGCCTTAATTTCTTAACCTATTCCTATATTTATTTCAATCTATACCGAATAGATGAATGAAATGTATGGAATACATTTTTATAGAAACTATTAGTATTATATATGGTCACGAAAAATACAAATACAAATACAAATACAACGCCACAACAGGCAAAATGCCCAACGAGGTGGCTGATAAAAAGATGCCCATAAAAATATATTCGATTAAAATTCAATTAATAGATTAAAAAATTTTGATTAACCAGTTAAAAATTTTAATCGATTCCCAGCCCTAATTAAAATGTATAGAATTTAATTGTGAAGTCAGACGTCAGATTTCTGAAGTCAGACGTCGTATAAACGTGAAAGTCGTATAGCTCAGCGACTTATAAACGAGATTCCACTGTATGAAATTAAGTGGATTATCAATTAATTAAGTTAGACACGAACATGCTTCAGTCTATAATTTACAAAGCATTGACAAATCTATATATATATATATAATAAAATGTCCTAACTGACTGACTAATTCATCGTCACCGAGCCAGAACCACTGACGCTATAAATATCAAATTTGGTCAATAGTTTTGCTTCATGACGTAAAGGCTCACTAAGAAGGGGTTTTTCGAAATTCAGTCCCTAAAGGGGGTCGAAAGGAGGTTCAAAGGTAACATAGAGAAATCATGCCAAACTGAAATTGCTGAAGAATTCATGAAATTTGGTCAGTAGTTTTATTTCATGAAGTAAAGACCCACTAAGAAAGGGTTTTTTGAAATTCGGCCCATAAAGGGGTTCAAGGGTTACATAGAGAAATCATGCCGGGCCAAAACCGCTGGAGCTATCTATATTTATAAAATTTGGTCAGTAGTTTTATTTGATGATGTAGACTCACCAAGAGGGGTTTTTCGAAATTCGGCCCCTGAAGTGGTCATGAGGAGCTCAAAGGTTATTTGGGACAATAATTGCTGAGCCGAAATCGCCGATGCTTTAAATATCAAATTTGGACAGTAGTTTTATTTTGTAATGTTAAAACTCATTAACGATGGATTTTTCAAAATTCATACTGTAAGGGGGACATGGGGGTACAAAAGTTATACGGGGTCGCTGAGCCCAAACCCCTGGAAGCTATAAATATGGAATTTTCGGTCAGTATTATCTATTTATGTAAAACATGTAAAAGCTCTGCATAAAAACATCGTAGAAGCAAGTGATCGCTGGGTGTGCTCGGGGAGAGATGGTTTTTATTCTAAAAATACCATTAATCCCAACGGCGTATCCATTCGAATTCAAGAGAATACAGTTTTCTCTCAAGCTGTGCTTTGCCATGAGTATTAATAAATCTCAAGAGCAGTCTCTGGAAATGGCCGGCATCGACTTGAGAGAGGACTGTTTCTCTCAGGGACAGTTTTATGTCGCATGTTCCATAGTGAGCTCTGCCAGTAGCGTGGTCATCTTAGCCCCAAAAGGCATTACCACAAATGTGGTTTACAAAGAAGTGCTGGGCTAAATGAAACTAAATTTTTGGGCATGTTTTATGCTTTATGAATTTTTCCAAAATTCAACCCCTAAAGTGGGCATAAGGCACTCAAAGGTTATATGAGGCCACATTGCCGAGTCATAACCGATGAAGCTGTAAATATGAAATGTGCTCAGTAGTTTTATTCTATAATGTTGACTCACTGAGAAGGGATTTGTCAAAATTCCAACCTCCAAAGGGGTCATGAGTGGTGAGGGAGGAGGGAATTCAGAGTTTATACGGAGAAAGCTATACGTGAAATTATGCCAGTTGTTTTATTTTATAATGTAGATGCTCTCACTAAGAAAGGATTTTTCAAAATTAAACCCGTAAATTGGTCTTTTAAGGAATAATTTTCAGATTACCATATCCACGCGAGTGAAGTCAGTAGCAGCTAGTAGGCCTAGTATATCTGGCCAGCCCTTGTCATCTCTTCACAGCAGCGTTTCTCAACCGGAATTCCCCAAGTAATCGTTGGGGGTGCTGCGAGGAAAAGTATTGACTAACTAGAGCGAATAGTTCAGTTCGCTAGAAATTCCACCGAGGAATGTGTACGAGGTGCATGTATGGTGTGTGGTTAAGTAGTAATAGCAATCATGCAGTCCATGCGGAATTTCTGACGAATGCTAGAATGTGTGATCTGAGTATATTTGTGACCCCTAATATTTATGTTGTCAGAATTGTGACTTCGTGCTTGCTAAGTCCAGGATTGCTTTAAAAGTATGTGACGCAACAACTCCCTGTAGTGGTTCCTGGTGGCATTTGTGCATAAATTTTCCTATGTGATTTTGGAACTGTTATCGTATGCCAGAACTGCCCTTCCAGTTTGGTGATGTTTTTCCAAATCATGCTGTACGGTGGATCCCGCTTATAATTTTTTTCAAAAAAATTGTCACAAAAAACCTTGTAAGCGGGAAAACGCTTTAAACGGAAAATCTTAAAGAGAAATAATTAGAGTTGGGACCCCGAAAATAAATCGTACTAAGCGGGAAAACGTTCTAAATGGAAACTTTATAAGCGAGATCGACTGTATATGCTGGTGATGTTGGTTAAAGTATGATATTCTGCCTAGAAAAGTAGTTCTCTGGCCTACTCGCGCCGTGCCCCTGAGATAATCTAGGGCGGAGGAGCGAGAGACACGAGTAGAAATCAAATAAAACTCAAAATGGAACTCAAATATTTTTCGTGATTTCATGAACTGAACAGTTTCTTTTATTTTGAATCAATTTTTATTCAATTTCATTGATGTCATGTTATTTTATCATGTGCGCAAGCTGTTTTTAATGCATCATTTGAAAATTTGTAAAAAATTAAATAAGTATCGAAGATATGCAAAATTTTGTACTGACATAGGATAGCATACACAAACAAATATATGTGACAAAAATTTGAAATTAATCAATGGAAAAAATAATATTTTTTTATGATATTTCTATATAAGAAATTTTTTATCACTTTAATGACAATTATGCAACATATTTATCCACGATCAAATTCCGAGGCTTGTGTTTACGTGAGTGAACATATCGGGTCTATGTTTATGTGCGTGTGTGCGAATTGCTTGATTTAGTGGGTAGAGTCTTACACGGCAGGAGAGTCAAAGTTGGTAGACAACTCCACTCAACATTAGTTACATCGGCATGTAATACATGCACGTTGAAAAAGCTTTCTCGTCACGAGCTTTACTATCTAATCGCTTTCTTCCATCGCGTTTCGCGGGTAAAGCTGAAAATTTTCACGCTCACGTAAAACAGGCTTGACGTCCAAATGAAGGAGAAGAAGAGTATACAGGTAAAGTATATGAAATGAATGGACAAACACATGAAGCAGCCCAGCTATTACATGTGTATATCGCTCGTCAAAGAAATCGTGACTGAGATAGGGGCCAAACTATCTCTTAAGAAAAGGTGAAAAGGTAACCACACTGAAATCACAAGATAAAAAAAAAACCACATCAAAAAAGTTAAGAAAAGAGTAAAAAAGGAAGAAACGAGAAAAATAATAATATATATATATGTACTATAAATAAGTGGCTAGACGTTAACTTGTAAAGCAGTTGCCTTTTTTGTTCTATCTTACATAACACACCAACCTTTCATATTTTTTCTCTTCCATCTGAGGCTGTGGCAAAAGTGCTAATAACGGCTTTATTAAAGCCCTGAAATTACTTGAACAAACAGATATTATCTGAGTCGGAGGCGCCCTGCAGTTTCACTATGGGATACCTGATGGCTAACACTTTAGGGTTGTAACAACTTCAACAAAGGTGTAAACCGCCAAAATAGTCTGGTGAAATATTTATTTCGCCAATCATTCTAAAAAGGGGAGCAAATAAACTTTGATGCATCTATAATACAGTATTAAAAATTATACATAGAGCAATCAGTAAGTTTTTGTTTAATTTTAAAAAAAATGGTCCATGATTAATGATATTTGTTTCGTACTACTGCAGTTTTCAAGAGCATGATTTCTTTAGTTGCTTTTGGGTAATTTTATTTAATTCATACTGTAATTTCTAGTATGAATTAAGGAAAAAGTGAAAAATTATAAAGATATGACAATTTTTCCTGTGGAATTTTATTTCAGATTCTTTTGTTATTTATTTTTGATTAATTGACGATTTTTGATGGCACCACGATCTTTTTATACATACATACGAGAGCTAATTAGACCTGAATCTTAAGTTGAGAGTCCATTTTAAAAACGCGTAGGGACTTTCTACGGCAGGTCATTTTATAAGATATTCAAACTGGTGGGCTTTTTGAAGAAAGGGCATCCCACAGTGTGGTGGGAGTCACAATGATTGACAAAACAACAATAGGTCATACCCCACTAATGAAAATTTTTCCTCTTTAATGGTGACCAAATAGAAAGACTGATGGATCAAGAACCCCACCATTTAACGTGTTTAAAAAAAGCTTGTTCTGCTGCAGACAATTATTTGAACACCCTCTACCAGTGATGGAAGTACACCTACATTCGTCAGGAAATATGTTCACTAAGGACCTAGAGAGCCAGTTAAGAACATGCAAAACCTCAGAAGTCAGAACATCTTTTGATTCCTTAAAAGAGTGTCTTAACAACCTGGTCTACCAAGCCCCAAAAATTTATGAGGAATAAAGACACTTTATTCTAACATGTCAATTCAATTACTAAACGTATTTTCAAAGAGAAAAATTTGTCTTTATTTTCCTTACTAATATCATGCAATTCCTCTTTCATTTTCATTTCTGGCATTTTCTCAAGAGTTCATTGATTCCTTGAGTTATTGTTATTATTAATCATCCCAATCTGATCAATCATCCAATCTAATCATCCCAATGATACTGATTACTGCTTGGGAAAGTTGGGCATTCCTATGGTTTTAGAGCCCCAAATTTACAGAGCATATATTCGTTGACCACAGGCGCCGAAATAAAGAAAACATTAGGGTGGGGGGGGGGGGACTGAAAGTTGCCAATTGTCAGTATATACGGGATTCAAGCTCTTATACAGGAGTGGGAGTGGTGTGTTGTATTGTATACTTATTAATTTATTAGGGAATACTCAGCACCCTTGTAAAATTTAGGGGGGGGGGGTTAGCTCAAACAGCCTCAGCCACAGTTTCCGGTGCCGATGTCGTTAACTGAGAAAATACCTTTGACCCCAGTGGCGGGAGGGCCTCCTACGCTTGCTTTGCCTAAAGCCACCTTAATTTCCTCCTAGTTCTAAAAACTAGGAGATAGTAATCTAAGAAACTTTAGTGATAGTCTAAACTGTGGTATCTTACTGATAGTCCGCCAGCTCCCCCCCCCCCCCCAAACCCTCTAGTTGTGGCCCTAATGCTGCTATAGAGCTGATAGCTATTGCAATCGACGGGAGGTCAATCCATTTCCAAGAAAAAGAAGAAGGCGTCAGTTGGAAATGGACAATATTCCCAGGGAAGGGATTCACATGCTCAAAATTGGATGACATAAAACCATAAAACTTCGTTTCTCAGAACTCAGTCACTTGCAGGTGGCAAGTGGAAAATGTGTAAATCACGAATGGTCGGAAGGATAATAGGGGATAGGTTTTTCTGAGTGTTAAAGTTGAGGGAAGAGGAAAAAAATATATCGGAGGATATTACGCAACCTTCCCCAAGGAAAGGGACCCTTAAGTGGCCATTACGTAAAAGGTGTTGGTAAATGAGAAAATATAAAAGTATTGTGCTATTTTAAAATACAGGGAGAGCAAGGCTCAACTTTCCCCCCTTGTTCTAGAAATGGACAGACCCCCCCCCCCCCCACCCACCACCACCACATAGCATGTTTGCAATAGCTATCTACTACTACTTACCGTAGATGCACCTCGTTACACATTCCTATGCGGAATTTCCTCTAACGCATGTCAGAACGTGCTGTGTGGGTGTATTTATATGCATGGCCCTAACGTAATCATATTGTTAGAATTATGCTTGTATTATGTTCTTGTTTGTGCCGTCATCTGTGTTCCATGGTTTACCACCTTTACTTCAAAATATGGAACACAGATGACGGCACAAACAAGAACATAATACAAGCATAATTCTAACAATATGATTACGCTTGAATTTTCACGTTTTGTAAGTATTATGTTGTTGGTCCACCTGCTCTGTGCAGAGAGACTTTATTAAATGCGAGACCGGCTCGCACTCGCGTCTCGAAGTTGGAAAACCACAGATAAGCCACTTCAGCACGACCACCACTGCGCCGCAAACAGGGTTCGAAACTGGATCCTCACGATCAGAGTCCGGCACGATGCCCACACTACCGTACAACTACAGGCTGTCAACGCTATAGTAATGCTGAAATTTTGATCGGAAGTTTTCTGAATGACCTGAATTTATTTAATTAATTTATCTGACTGATAATATCAGTCCCAAAAAGTCATATGACGCGAATTAATTTTATTATATTCCCTCGTTTTGAAATTTCAGCAATTTCAACATTTACTTAATTAAGTCACTCGAATGTTAGTGTAAATTACTGCAAGAATGAGAACTAATTTTTAGCATGATGGTGTTTTTCTCAAGCACATTATTTGAACGAGAGGGAGGTTCGAGTCACGAAAAATCGCCAAAGTAGCACAAGAACACATTTCTTTCTTTTTTTTTAATTACGGGCGGTAGTGTCAGCGGTAAAATTTGGTGAGACGCTTTAAAGAAGAAAATGATCTTCAGCAGGAGGTTCTTTTAAGAGTATATATATAGAAAAAGAACAAAAGGCACCCCCCCCCCATCTCTCTCTCTTTACATGGTCGTTCTTTTGACTGACACATGTGAACCAACCCAATTACCTGACAGAAGAATAGGGCGTGTCGAATCACCGTAACCGCGAGAACAAACAAGATGGCTGCTGGCTGTATATATAACTCGGCACAGCTGCTTTTGGGGGGGGGGGGGATGAAAAAATGGTGTTGAGTGGCAGCTTATTTGCTCAGAAATTGAAAGCAATAAAGAATAAAAATAAAATAATACATTGCTTTTTTTTGAAAGGGTGCCGCAACTTAACTGCAAAGATTCGCACTCATTTACGTGAAAAATGGTTTCGAGCTGAGAATTCGTCTTCTATAACACACATACACACCGTTTCTCATCTTCCTTCCAGAAAAAAAAAAGAAAACTTAATTCTTTTTTTTCTCTCTTGGCCCAACGAGGTGGGGGGGGGGGGGACAACGTTTACTGCAGCCATTTAATTTACGACCGAAAACTTCAGACGGATTACTGGACTTGAATAATTATGAGATTCTGGCGAGAAACTCCCAGATAATTTGGTTGAGTGAAACGAATGTCTAGAAGTGTGATTAAAAAATTATAATATTTATTACATTCATAGAGATCCACTTCTCTTCGAAAACGGGAAGAAATTAATATATTTTACGTCGATTCACAAAGCATTTAAATTTTTAGTTCGAAATACATGCAAGGTTAGCATAAATAAATGTGACACGATTTTAAAAATTCATATTTTCGAAATTATCGCACATAATACACTGAAAAGCCAAAAAAACTGGTAAAACCTGCCTAATATCGTGTAGGGCCCCCGCGAGCACGCAGAAGTGCCGCAACACGACGTGACATGGACTCGACTAATGTCTGAAGTAGTGCTGGAGGTAATTGACACCATGAATCCTGCAGGGCTGTCCATAAATCCGTAGGAGTAAGAGGGGGTGGAGATCTCTTCTGAACAGCACGTTGCATGGCATCCCAGATATGTTCAATAATGTTCATGTCTGGGGATTTTGGTGGCCAGCTTAAGTGTCTAAAGTCAGAAGAGTGTTCCTGGAGCCACTTTGTAGCAATTCTGGACGTGTGGGGGTGTCGCATTGTCCTGCTGAAATTGTCCAAGTCCGTCGGAATGCACAATGGACATGAATGGGTGCAGGTGATTAGACAGGATGCTTACGTACCTGTCACCTGTCAGAGTCGTATATAGACGTATCAGGGGGTCCCATATCACGTCAACTGCACGCGCCCCATACCATCACAGAGCCTCCACCAGCTTGAACAGTCCCCTGTTGACTTGTAGGGTCCATGGATTCATGAGGTTGTCTCCATACCCGTGCACGTCCATCAGCTCGAAGCAATTGGAACCGAGACTCGTCAGACCAGGCAACGTGTTTCCAGTCCTCAACAGTCCAATGTCGGTGTTGTCGGGCCCAGGCGAGGCGTAAAGCTTTGTGTCGTGCAGTCATCAAGGGTACACGAGTGGGCCTTCGGCTCCGAAAGCCCATATCGAAGATGTTTCGTTGAATGGTTCGCACGCTGACACTTGTTGATGGCCCAGCATTGAAATCTGCAGCAATTTGCGGAAGGGTTGCACGTCTGTCACGTTTAATGATTCTCGTCAGTCCCGTTCTTGCATGATCTTTTTCCGGCCGCAGCGATGTCGTAGATTTAATTTTTTACCTGATTCCCGATATTCACGGTACACTCGTGAAATGGTCGTACGTGAAAATCCAAATTTCATCGCTACCTCGGAGATGCTATGTCCCATCTCTCGTGCGCCGACTATAACACCATGTTCAAACTTACTTAAATCTCGATAACCTGCCATTGTAGCAGCAGTACCCGATCTAACAACTATGCCAGACACTTGTTGTGTTATATAGGCGTTGCCGACCGCAGTGCCGTACTCTGATTGGTTCCATACCTATTTATTTGCATACGCATGCCTGGACCAGTTTTTTTGGCTTTTCTGTTTATAATCTGTGATAATTAAAAATAAAATAATAAAAATGAAAACTTTTCAGTTTTTTTGGTTTTTTTTCCAGTTACAAATGTTCGATGTGTGAACCTTTCGTAACACGACAGACATATAATCTGTAATCAAGTTCATTCCTCATATTTTGCAATTTCACACAGTCGATGGTTCAAAATGCAGCACTGATGGTTTTTTGAATTCATTCAGTGTTTTCAGCGATGGTGGTTTATAAGCAACTAGCTGTTGCCCGCAGCGCGGATTTTGCAATTTCAAAATTCTTCCTTAAGACCCAGTTAGGGGTTTAATTTTGAAAAATCCCTTCTTACTGGTCTCCATATTGTAAAATAAAACTACTGACCAAATTTCATATTTACAGCTTTATAGTTTCTCCACATGAAATTTGAACCACCTTATGACCCCTTTAGGAAGTGAATTTTGAAAAATCCGTCTTGGTGAGTCTATATCATAAAATAAAACTACTGTACAAATTTAATATTTATTGCTTCTGCGATTTTGGCTCGGCGATTGTGAATCAGTCAGGCTATGTATTTTATATGTATAGATTGCCGAAAACACTCGATGAACTTGAACTCATCAGTGTTGAATTTTGAATCATTTTTTAAACCACTAATTGTGTAAAACTGCAAAATGTGCGGAATGAACTTGATTACAGGTTAGATGTGTGTCGTGTTACGAAACAAACATCGAACATTTGTAACTGAAAAAAAAAAAACTTTGAATGTTTTATTTTTTTATTTTTCATGTATCACAGATTATACAATGTGTAAGAGTTTTGAAAATATGAATTTTTAAAACCGAATCACATTCATTTATATTAATCCTGTATTTTTAGTAGATTTTCCATTTTACAGATTGATCAAATTCAGCAGAGGTTAGGGTAAGCCATTATTTTTTTATTCCAGAGTGAAAAAAATCCCATAATCATGAATAGGATGTTTTCATTATGTGTGTGTATTTGGTCCCTCTCTCTCCCGTAACATTGGAACTGCACAGACGTTTCATGGGTCAAATTAGAAAGCTCTAATTTAATCCATGATTGGTTTTCTTCATCAAAACGTAATTTTAATCTATAAGTTAATTGAAGATGCATATACTTGTCTGTTTGTATTGAGAGGGTCTGAATTTAATAATGTTTCTCACTATTACAGGAAACCAGGATTATGTTAACCCTTTAACCAACATAGCAAAAAAAACTAAATCCCCAGTAAAATTCCATGCTTTTTTTTAGAAGCAGGCTTTCTTCCGATTGTCCGCAGATGTAAAATAAGGGATTATGAAAATGTGTTCTACTGAGAAATCAGCTTTACAAAATATCTGGGCTTGTCATTGTGCTAGAATAACAAGCTTTAAGATGACGAGATGTATCGTCAATGCCGGTGAGAGGACGAAAACCATTTTTAGCCCTTTAAGTGGCATTGACTAGATATCTCGCCTCCTTAAAAGCCCCTTATTTTAGCATTGACAAGCTCAGATAGCTTGCAAAGTTTATTTATCAATGAAATATTTTTACCTATGCGCCCCCCCCCCCCTTGTTTGAACCAGCTGAAAATCGGAAGAAAGCCTACTGCATTAGAAAATATATGGCATTTTAAGGGGGTTTAGAGATTTCTGTTGCATCGCTTAAAGGGTTAATGTGGATATTTTCTGAATTATCAGCTAACACGTTAGGTTTTATGCCTGCTCGCGTGTATTTGTACTAACACTTTAGAGCGGAGCCTAGCAACCTTTTGTGTTCCAGGATCCTTCCCGCCAATAACACGAAAGCCAAAGACCTCTTGCAAATAAGACGAACGCCAGGAACCCTTTTACAGAATAATATTCGGTATATAATAATGCAAAAATAATAAATTGTTTTCTCTTTCATTGGAGCTTACGGACACCCCCCCCCCCCCGAAACCTCTCCAAGGACGCCTGTTTAAGAACCACTGCCTTTTTAGAGCCTTATCCTTAGAAACTTTAAACTTCAATTCTTCAAGCATGAGCCTGTTCACTCGTCATTGAAGAATGAAATATACTACGTAATTAATTTTTGAGAAAAAAAAGTGCAAATTTATCGTCACTCTTCATGATATAGTAGGGCCTGGACTATCCGGCCTAATGCAACCCCACACTAAAGATATCTAATGTGGTGTTGCCTAATGTGGCGGAAGGGCAGGCCGGATAGGCCGGAGTTCTATAGTTGCTCACTTCCTACCTCTTTCATACAATTAAAAACCACCCTTTTTATTTCAAAACCCACTCTTATTCATATATTCTAGCCTCCAAGTACAAGCCAGTACTTTATAAATGTTATACAGGCCTACTAAACGTTTCAAAAATTCTATTCAAGAAAAAGAAGTCCACGTATATAAATGCTGTACACATTTCAATATAAATTTTGTCTAACTTAATTGCAGGAACCATAAAATCATGTACACTGTACAGTATGTCAATGCGTACACACTTTAAAATAAACAAAACACAGTGAAACTCGCTACAAAGATGTTTGATACAACGATAAAATCCCTCTACAACGGTATTTTTTTTGGAATTTTATTTTTAACCGCAACGATATTTTTTTATATTTTGCTTCAAATATCCTTTGATATATTTTTAAACTCGTCACATGTTTTAGTTCTTCCGAGGGCATCTATGGTTGTCTTATCTAAGAATGGATAGCTTCTCGATTTACTCCAACATGTTTATTGTATTTCTTTTTTAACGTGTCGATTGTGCTAGAATTTACTACCCCGGAGGTAAACTATTCTATTTATTAATAACCCTATTAGAGAAAAATTTCCTGCGACACCACAACGTAGAATTGTCCCTTACCAATCGATACTACTAAACCAGACATGCACCTCGTTCATATTCCTCTGCGGAATGTCTAACGAATTGGTACATGTTGGAATGTGTGTGTACGTATAGTAAACCTTCCGCGAAGTTCGTTTCTGTGTAATACTTGTTATGTGTAGTGCTGCCATCTGCGATCAATTTTTTAAATTGATTTTCTCATCTCATAGTGAGTGAAGTGTAATGAATGAATAATTATACAGTTGTAGGCCTGTTGCTCTCTGCGGCAAGACTTTTTAACGGGGAGATTGGCTCGCATTCACTCCTCAAATTTAGGAACCGCAGAGAACCAACTTCAGCCGACCACCACTGCGGTGACGGTGGGGGTTTAAAATATGTGTTGTCATGAAAGATAAACACGTTTTTCCAACTCCTACTACAAAACAGTTTAATGAAGGGCAAAGTAGACCAACACATCAGAGTTGGAGATTTTACCTCAGTCAAATATTACGGAAGAAAATGCCCAGGTGTTTACTGAAATATTTGATGATGCATGCCACTTAAATATGATGGAAAAAATGGTAAATATTGAAAGTCAGAGCTGAAAGATGAGATTTGGTGTGTATTCATCTAACTCTCTCTCTGAATTAAGAAAGATAAACCCTCCAAAAAAAGGCATGTTTGACTAGGCAGATTATTTACATTGCAGGCATAAAAGAATAATTTCCAGTAATCTAAGTATTTGTAATAAAAACAAAATTTATGTATTTATAATTTTTTTATTGGTCGCGAATTATTTCCAGAGGTGAGATGGAAACATATTCGATAGGTGAAATAGCAAGATAACAGAGTAGTATACCCAAGTCATCCCACCTGACGGGGTGACTTGGGTACGACTTTGCATTCATTTTTCCCCATTACAATAAGTTGCAAAACAATTATTCTTGCATAAAGACACACAGCACAGAGAGAAAAGTTTTTTCTTTCTCTCTAGAAAGGTGCAACTTTCAGTAAAAAATGTTAATTCATAAGGGCGATAACACAAAAAAATGCCTAAAATCTGTACCCCAGTCACCACGTTTGACGGTATTTAAATGCTCTATTTGGGGGAAATATCAATAATAAATCATAGCTTAAGTCCCAATAAAGCCACGCGTTTTTTCAGGATGAAACGAGAACATCTAAAATTATTAGGCCTATCAAAATTCTTACAGCATTAAATAAAGCGATAAGAGAGCATCCAAGATACGAAGTTTTGGAAATAACTTAATACAATCACGATGTTCCGTGTGACACGGGCCACACTGATTTGAATAAGTTTTTTTTTTCTTTCGATACCGGACCCCCTAGTCGTGACGCTTAAGAATGTAGTACGACCCCTTGAATTCCAAAGAAAACTATCAACTGCCCTCCAGCGATCATTTGGATACAAATATTCACAACACACAGAATCTCCAATATATCAACCGATAGTTCAGCCCAGCTAAGAGAATAATTTTTCCATTCTGAACATTTGCTACATTTTGGTTACCGAAACTAGGTCACTATTCCCTATTCTTGCTGGACAGGTGCGGCAATAATCCGAATCTATAAAAAAAAAATTCACAGTTAATTACTAGTAAACATAATTGAGATAAATTGTCACTGTATGAAGTCGAATACAGGAAAGTCTCAATTCATGCAGACATAAATTCACGAAACATTCCATTATATGGTAATAGAAGAGACAAAATTGTGACGAGTCATAAATCTTTCTCCAACAGTTCGTTGGAAAGTAACACATAAAGTTATTCAAGTTTATGCAAATCGTACGCAATATTCCTGCCTAAAATGCCCGCAGAGAAACGGAGAAGCCTCACGAGTTCCAAATAAAGGAGCTCCCACTAAGCTAAAAAAAAAAAAAACAATTTTTGCGAGAAGATTCGTTAAGTGTGTATGTAACTCCCTTCCCAGCTAGGTATGTGTCCACACACCAACATTAATTCCATGTTCGTTGCCATACATAAGAAAAAAAAAATTTGCCGACGAAATGCCGGAACATAGTAATGAATAAACCATTAGCGTGATGATTATGCCTGAGCATTTTAAGAGGGAGTGCCACGGATGTTTTGCAATTCAAACTCTTTTACACTGGACACCTGCGAAATGAAATACGAGATGGACAGACAGTAGCTGCGGCACGTCCATTGGTTTCATGAGGAAAAAAAAAAACGAAGGCACACACAGTATATATATATATATTTATACTAAAAAAAAACCTTGACTTCTCCATTAATAAGAATCGATTTGTGACATGAAGATTAATTCAAGAAATCCAAAAAAACGCTGTGCAACTTTTACAAAGTAATGCTTTTCTTGATTTTTTTTTTCCATCTTCACACACACACATTCATATATTTTCTCTATTTTTTTTAAAGAGAGGGAATTAGTGATGTTTTGGGGGAAATCCCATCTTTTTACAGGTGTTGGATTCTAAGAGTTTAATAATCGTTTGTTGTGCACCATGAAAGTCTACGAAGATCCCGATTTTTCCCAGAGCTTATAAAACATACCGGAAAGAGACATAACCCCACATCATTTATTATAAACTCATAACTATAGAGCCCGATTATATACAAATGCATAGTGCATATGCATATTTTGGCCTTTTTAAAGCATTAATGCATATAAATGGATAAAATCAAACACTTTTCAGAATAAGTGCATATTTTGGAAGATTTATTCAAGCTCAATCACTTTTTTTAAATAAATATTGCCCTTGATATTTTTGAGAATATCGGGTTATATTCCGGAGGAAGGATTTAGTGAATTAATGTTTGTACACGGTGTTTTCCAAATACCACCGATTTACCATGTTTTTATTGTATCGATATTTCTAGAGATATGCCAAAAGAAATGTGTTCAATTTTTTTTTTTTTTTTTTTTGAAATAGTGTCGAAATTCTTTTTTTTACCGATATATCATTACCGAGCAGCCACAACTAACTACTATAAAAAATGTCTAAATAAAAAATATGTAGAAGTTATTATTTGCATATGCAGGTATATACATGTGTGGGGATATTTTTTATAAATGAATAAATAGAAAATAAACATTTTAAAAACACATCTGCTTTCTTTCGCATGGTGATTTTTTAATGTATATTTTCTCATTTTTGGGTACATATGTCGCAATATTTAGCTTTTTCAGGATTTTTGACGCATATTTTGACATTTTTAAGTACCTACATTGTTAGTGCATATTTGCATATTTTTAGAGCATATTTCACCACTTTTTTAGTTAATATAATCCGGGCTGTACTCATAACTGTATATTCTGCCGTGCAGAATAAAATACTTTTGGAATATTGTGATGTGAATTCACAATTTTCCTTCTGTGAAGAGATACTCTCTATTCGGAAAAAAAGTGTTTATATATTTCCCCCAGACATTTATCATATCCTATAACGTCTTGCCGTGATCACTAAGGGGCCTTGGCTTAGTCAAAACAACACCGCAAAAAACAGGTACCGCATTTTAATGTGTATAAGGAACCCCCTTTTGCCAAAAATTGAGCTCCCCAAAAATAGAAATATTTCTTATGCATTTTTGAATAGTATTATTTATAAATATTAACAAATCACTCACTTCCTTGCGATTTACGATGATAGTGACTCTCATGATGATAACGAACTAGTTTATGTAGCTGATTGTGATGTATATCAGATGAGAGGAATTCAGTGATTTCTAACTTATGATGTGTGTGCGCGAGAATTAAAAAATATATATATTTTTTAAATATCTTAAGATAAAAAATATCTTTGAAAATTTTTGTTCCAAATTCTAAGCCCAAAAAATCTGGGGTAAGGGTTCTTTATTAACGTTAAAATACGGAATATTCTTATAACAATTATAAGAAACTTAAGAACGAATAATAATTATATACGAAACACAATTCCTCTCTTCATTCATATAAAAAAAAATGGACCTCGCCACAGTTGCGAGCCTAATTTTCTTGTTGTATTTTCCTTCAAAAAATTTCGTTCTTGATTAACTTCAAATCAAAAATATTCTCATCTATGAGAAGTGAGAAATATGAACCTTTTTCCTCAACCTTTCTGAACCTCCAGGACCAGTAAACCGTCTGAAACAATTTAACGGACCACTAAGTTATGTTTGTAGGTCTAATTTTTTTATTTGAACCTATATAAAAACTACTAATATTAATTTGGTTGCATACAATTGAATGATTTTGAAACATTTGCATGTCCCTCTGATTCGCTACCTCTGGCAAAGTCTCCGTACCTTCGATAAGATGGACAGTCACATCCTATATAAGCGGATTATCCCGCCTTCAGTGATAACGGGCACATACAAATTCACGGATTATTCCGCTTTCAGATATAAATGATTCAATTGCGTCGGAATTTACAAATCTGCTTGCAGAATAGGTTGAGAAATGCTAAAATATGTGAATTGTGAAATTAGCGTGAAAAAGACACACTTTGCTCTCAACGTCCTCAGACTATAAAATCATCTTGATGATCACTTATTTCGCAATTTTCATGACAGTATATTTGATCTTTTAACCAGATACTCTAATGATACACAAGTAGTCCAGATGGTGCAGACTACATCCATATAATCCTAAATAAAAAATAACTCAGAAAACATGTCCAAAATCAACCAATCTCTCAATGATAAGAAGCAGTAGTAATGCTGAAATGGCATGACTAAACACAACCATAGGCACAAATAATCACTTTATTTTACGTTTTTTGAAGAAACCAGAAAAGAATTTTCCACTTACTTTTAAAGGAGCCTGTTTGTAAAATATTCAAATAATATTTTTAACATCGGCAGTACCATGTCACAGCGAGAATTGAAAATTTAAAATATATATATATATCAGATATGATAAACGAACTAACACTAGCATCATAATTCTGTAGTGTTTAGAGATATGGTCAGAACATATCTTCCAAAAAATGGTTTTTTGCTCTAAAAGTAAGTCTTTATAATTATAACTAATTAGGAATGAGATAAATGCACAAATATGTGCTTACGGATAACCAACATGCTGATGTATGATACTTCCATTTGTATTTGTGTGTATGCTTTATTTTTGATTTTTAAATGACAATGCTTATACCTCAAAAATGTGATTTTGGAGTTATCATGTTCTGACCAAACACCACAGAATTCAAGAGATCACACATTCATTAATCCTCTCAATTTATTGAGTAAAGAAGCAAATGCTTTTGAAGAAAAGGGAAAAAACATTTATTCTATGACAGATACAAAAAATATGCATTTAGGAGCTTTTTTGCTTTTCCCACTGTTCAGGTGTGAGTGTCTTTTGAGTGAATGCATGTATGGACTGCATTTCTTCTTTTAGAATTTCATTAACCATCCTATAATTGCAAAATTAAGAATAAGTGAAATTTTCTTTAAAGTCAAACAAAAAAAATATATAACTTCTGAACATTTAAAATGCATGTGACTCTACGATCATGATCAATATTAGTGGAAGAATTTGAGGTTGTTAGGTCATTTTGAATAAGTACATAAACTCAACATTTTGCCTGCACGAGTGACAAGCATTTCACAAGTGCCAAGATCATTAACATCTGGAGATGTCCATCACTAATACTCATACTGGTGAAACATTGATTTTATTTATTCATTAAAAGTGCTCACACCAGAAATATTTCTTTCATAAAATAATATCTTAACAAATCACATGAATAAAGTATTTATATAAAAATAATAATAATCTACATCTACAGCGAGAGATTTTTCTCGTCAAGGAAAGAGACTTTTCTATATAATGCCAAGGCGAACTCAAGGAGAAAAGTTTGCTGTTTCTACCAAGAAATGAAACTCAAGTCTGGACAAGTGTACTAGCTTATATACCATGAGAGATCCAAATGTACATGAAATAAGGAAAGCTAAGCTATGTCTCTCATGGTGTATGAGGTAGGGCACATACAGGGAATGCAGAAGAACCAGAATTCTATTCTTGGCGGAGACAGTAAACTTTTCTTCCCGAGTTCACCTCAGCATAATACCCAGAAAAGTCCATTTAATTGATAATGATAATTTGTCAATAAAACATACATTCTAAGACTGATGCAACAATCTATTTATTCTAAACTGCTTCAGATGGAAGGAATGTACAGTGCATGCCACTTAATGTGATCACATCAGGGGGGGGGGGTTTCGCTAACAATGACTAATTGATAACTACACTATGTTTCCAAAAATCTGTCCTTTTTGGAGTTTTTAGACATTTTCTCAAATTTCTAGAATAATACTGGGGGGCAAATCGTTCTGAAATTAACAATTTCCAAAGAAAATTTTGTAGAGTACATTTAGCGAATAAAATTAAATAAGAAAAAAATTTTTTGATCAACCCTGTATGGTAAAAAACTGTAAATGTTTTTAATAATACTGGGTTTTTAAAACTGCTAATAACTTTCACAAAATATTGTACTAGCTTTGCACAATACTTGTGTGTATTTTCATGAGAATAGCATGTATATTCACAATGATATAAATGTTTTCTACAAAAATTCCAATTTTTAATGTATGTTTTTTACTTATAACATGGCAAGTTTTCAACCAATTTTTATGAAATGCACAGAAAAATTGGCACTACACACAAGACATCCTGTGTCGGAATTTAAAATGTGACAATTTATTATTCAATGAGATATGAGAATTTTTAGTTAGTCATTTTGGATCATGCATGCACAAAAAAATATATACATTTTATTTTTTCATAATTTGGTAGCCAGATATATAGTGCAACTTATATAAAAATTCCAGTTGAATGTCATGAAAATTCACACACAGAAAGATATATGTAATATCATATGGGTCATAATTTAAGTTAGTGACTGAAAGTACCTGGACAATAAGGGATTTTTCACAAATTGTATTTCAATTATTTAATGTTATTTGATTATTTAAAAAATAAGCCCATAGCTTTATGCGAATTAGCCCAGAAAGATTTGCCCAGTATTTTTCTAGAAATTCGAGAAAATGTTCAACTCTAAAAAAGGACACAGACTTTTGAAATATCGGAAAAAGTCCTGGTTTCAAGTATGATGGCCGTACATCCTGTTTGGTTGAACAGGATGTATAGGAACGGGACGACTTAGGCTTTCATTCCCACATAATTGGTTGCACAATGTCCAATCATGCCACATTTTTTTCCACATAGTTCTAGCATGGTTTTTCTCCCTTTATAAGATATTATACTCTTTATCTCTTTTTTTTTTTAAATTCAGAATTTTCGAGGAGTTAGAATGAAATCTTCTAATGGATATCATGAACTGTGATACTTTTTATGATGTATGGTACGTTCCACAGATTCCTTATGGAAAGTCTCTCAGCTGAAGAACTGTGAATATGATCAGTTGAAAGAAACTGACTAAGAACTGAAGAAATTGACTTTTTTTTTACCTTACACATCCCTTCATTATAGGAAAGTCATTGCAAAAGAAGCATTACATGTACATGCCCCATAGTGACTGTTGCGGCTCAATTAGGAGATTGTGAACTGAGTAAAGAAATTTTATTCAACAAGAGAGTATTCTGACCACCTATAGTCTTGCATGTTGATAACAATAACTTATAAGGGAAAAAATTAATCTGGTTCAACCTTAGCTTCAAAATATACAAAAAGAAAACTTTTGAAGAAAAAAAAACTAATAGCATAAACTGCAATCCTGTGTGATAACTATAAAATAATTTTTTTCCCATGTCATGATATTGATCTGTTCCATACTTTGTGAAAGTGACAAGAATACTTAAATGATAACATTATCCGTGATTCTAATGAGTGGCGTCAAATGTAGCATATACAAGGAGAATAGTTATGTCCTTTACAAACAAAGGAGAGTACAGCCATGCAACTTAGATAAGGGTATATTAGGCTTCATATGGAAATGACAGAAAATTTTAATTACACGCACAATAAGAAATACACAAGGGACCATAGCTAACAGCTGGAAACAAAATTTTCTGGTTTACCATTGATTATACAGGCATACTTCCAATTAAAAAAGTATCCAAATAGGGTGTGGACCTCAGATAAGTCATTCATATTGCAAAGGATTGTATAGGTATTAAAATAAAAAATTATCTTTTTACATGGACAACTCTATGCTCAAAAACCCAATTAGAAAGTTGTTACGCTGTCTCTCTCTATTCCAACAAAAAAATTCCATGTTTGTGAGTGCAATATTTGCTGAGATATTTGAATTCAAAAATCAGAGAAAAATATTGCACTTGGAAATGCGGAATTTTCTATGCTTGCATCAAGAGAGACAGCATAACAACTTTCTAATTGGTTTTTTGAGCATAGGGTGTCCATATAAAAAAGTTATTTCTTTTAGTTTAATAACTATATACTCAATTGCAATATCAATGGCGTATCTGAAGTCCACATGGTATTTGGATACTTTTTTTAATTAGAAGTATGCTTCTAGAATCAACGGTTTGCCAGTAAATTGTGGTACCAACAATTAGCTATACACCCTGTATGTTTTGCAACAAATGTGGTTGGTACATGCACATAACAAAAACAGTATCAGACTCTTTCACAAATTCCATCTTTTTCATCACTCTGGAATCAATATTTTCTATCAGTCTTGCAATGCCAGCTCAATATAAAAACACTAGCTGCCCAGGTTTTCTTTAATTACTGGGAGGATTGAAAAAGTGACAAACCATTATAAAGGAATGAACTACAGTAAAATCTTGATAAGCTGTCACCCTAATAAGTCATTACTCCGGTTAAGTCGTCCCATTTTCTTCTGTCCTATCTAGCCTTCATAGAAAACATCATTAAACCCTCATTTACTCGTCACTAATTTTGGTTAACTCGTTACTACTGAAAAATTTGAGAGTGGAGAATAGATGATTTCTATGGCTTTTTTCAAAGAAATAGCTTGATTAACCATTTTTTTTATATGTTCCAAAATGACCATAAAAGCCTCATGTAACAAAAAAGGAAAAGCTTAAGTGACGAAAGTGACACAGAGGAAGTCAATAAATCAGGTGTGTGTGTGTATTACCTTATACACCATTAACTACTGCTGAAGAATTCAAATCACTACAACTAAATGTATTGTAAAATTAATGTTCTGGAGAAAAAGTTGACTATTTTAACAGTTGCTCTGATTCGTCTGAATTGAAAAAAAAAATTGTTGTAAACCGCAAGTGTACTTGTGTATTGAACCATAATAAGTTAAATGCAATAAAACTAAAAAAATTCAGGTTTTTTCTATTGTAATTTATAAATTTGTTATTATTGTAATTTTTGTTTTTTTTTATATGAATAAATATCATAATAATACTTTTAATTTATACAAATTTTACAGTATTGCATTCAATTCGATGACACTCCGCTTAGGCCATCACAATTTCTTGACAACTTGAGTGACGACTTATACAAATACAACGCCACAACAGGCAAATTGCCAAACAAGATTGGCTGAGAAAAAGATGCCCATGAAAAGCTGAGAAAAAAATGCCCATAAAAATATGGATGTCATATATTTCAAAAATACAGCAACCCAATTGAAAATGCAATTAACAAAAATTATAAATAATATATACACATGATAAAATATCATACAATGCCCTTAAAGAATACTTATGGTTGTCTTATTCTAAGTATGGATAGCTTCTCGATTTACCCCAACATGTTTATCATATTTCTTTTTAAACGTGCGAATTATGTTACAATTTACTACCTCCAGGGGTAAGCTATTCCATTTATTAACAACCCTATTAGAGAAAAATTCCCTGCAACACCATAACCTTGCATTGTCCCTCACCAATCGATACTGGTGTCCCCTTGTAAAAGCAGTCGATTGGCAGTGTACCAGAAGTTCATGGTCCATCCTATCCATCCCATTGAAAATTTTGAACACTTCGATCCAATGTAAGCATTCAAAAAATGAAGTCTCTCTTCCATAAGTCAATCCCCATGTGCCAACAAGGACACACGTAGCTCTTCTCTGCACCCCTTCAACCAAGTCTATGTTCCTCTGTGGGTATGGTTTCCAACTCCAGTCCAGGACGAACTAAGCCTCAAAAAAACGGAAGAATGACTTTAGGAGAACGCGAAGAGACCTTTTTGAAAATGAAACCGAGCATTCTATTAGCTTTTTTGACCATCACTGAACAATGTTCAGAAAACCTAAGCCACTCGTCAGTGAGAATTCCCAAATCAGTGACCCTAATTGCATCTGGGATAAAGACACCATTCAACTCGTAAGAGAACCGTCAAGATATTACTGTATTATACATAATACGGGCAGCAATAAAGAAATGACAAACTATTGTGAAGGCATATGCATGTCTGAAACGCATTGCTAGGGAACTACGATAACCAAAGTAAACATTCTGAAAGTGATTGCTGAGGCTCAGAAACCACTGTTGCCCGACAGTTTTTGCCCATTTGGGGCATTTGCCCAGCTCTGACAAACTTTTAAAGTAGCCTATTGTTCAAGTCGTGTCCCATATGGTATATACGTGCAGAATTTGATAGTGATCGATCTAAAATTGTAGATTTGTACACGGAAAATACACACACAGACAGGACATCAATTATATATGTAATACAATGTAATGCAAATCAAATGCCAGAAGCGGTAGCAAATGTGATAACAACTGGAGGTAAACATAAAAATTAAAGTAAAGTTTGCATATGCCTTTCCCCCCCCCCCCAATCTAAAAAATCTTTATTACCTTAGTGAAATTTGAGATTCTTTTTACTATAGCAAAAGAAGTTAATCCTATAACATCTATTTGTGAAAGTTTGTTGTGATATTGGGGATTGCAATTTTCAACTTTAGGTACTTTCAAACGTTAAAATAATGATTCTTAAAGGGAATACAAAGATAGGTGGTAAAATCTGAAAAAATCAAGAGTATTTCAATCTCTGATACCTAAGAAAAATTTTAGAAAAATTTCCAAATGTTCAAAATGCTAAAAAGCCATGAATTAAATGGTTAGAACAAGGAAAAGAATGTGATGCTGTCCAATTGCTGTTTTTAAAACATTTGCGTGATTTAGTGGGAAGAAAATGAGTCTCAGCTCTGAAGCAAAAGAAAAATTATGGACTTCTCTAAACTGTACTGGAACTTACTTCCTTCACTGGCCTACTTTAACAACCATTTTGAACTTGTCAAACTTGGCTAGTCAGTTCTCTCTGTAATTTTTAAGATGTGTGACAAAATGTATACAGTTTTGTGTTTAATATCACTGTTTATTTGTTTCATGTTGCTCCTATGACGCTGGTACAATTTTTTTTCAGTGACTGATCGGTTCGGGGCCATTCAAGTATTACGTAAGCAGATTTTCAGCCATTTTTGACCCCCCTCCCCCCATCAGCAAAATTTCGTCAGCAGCTTAGAATATTTCATATCATCAAAAACGGGTGGTTGATGACATAAGCAACCTTCAAACCCCCCCCCCTCTCCTCCTTGTCATCAGATCCGAAACCCCCTCCCCCCCCCCTCGATGCTGACGTAATACTTGAATGACCCCTTATCCAAAAAATCAGTTATGCAAACACCGCCAGTCCCCCAATTGTTTTGGATAGTCGATGCTCTACTGTATTTGTAATGCACTAAAGAAAAAAACTTGCCTATGCCTTTGGAGCAATGGTTTCCCTTCAAATTCAGGCGATACTATCAAAGCATTGAATTTTGCACCACAGCCACACTGAGAGAGATCTTCTACTTCCTACAAGAAAATGAGATGCACCTTTAAATCTCAAATTAAAGCAATCATACAATCAGTCAAAGTAATTTAGTAGTATGCATATAAGATGTGATCAAATATGGTGCAACCTTGATAAGGGGGCCGTTCAAGTATTACGTCATCATCGATGGGGGGGGAGAGGGTTTCTTGCTGACTTTTGATGACAAGGGGGGGGGGGTTTTGGATAATGCTTACGTAATCAACCACCCCTTATGAAAATATGAGTTAGGATTCAGAGAGGCAGAGCTGATGACGAAATTTTGCTGACAAGGGGTGGGGGGAGGGGGTCAAAAATGACTAAAAATTTGCTTACATAATACTTGAACGGCCCCTAAATCGACATTCATTATCCCAATGGTTGGCAAAATAATAAGTTCAATGGGGAAAACCTTTCTAACTCGACACATGATGATCAAATCCCACTTAAGTTGATTACAATTTATACTGCGTTATCACAACTCATTATCAGAAAACGTCCATGTTTTGACCAGTACAAAAAATTTCATGACATTACTCACGTGTTTCGAAAATTCTATGTTTAAATTTTTCTGCGGTTTGTTTGCTGGTTGATATGTGTCGCAGATTCTTCCACACACATTTGGGTATGGTTACTTCCCATTATTTTTCTGTTCAGAATCTGAAAACTTAACCTGTATAATAAATGTAAACCACAAGTCACAGATAAATGTGAATAATTTTTGAGCAACACATGATCAACAAAGCTGGATCAAAATGTTTCAAGTGAGAGGAGGAAAGTTATTTTGGACAGTTGCACTGTTCGCTATGGTCGCATAAATGACAGGTCTTCTGGCAATAAAATCATGATTTTATAATTTGGGATTGTTCTCAATACAAACATTTTTCATAGAGAATTGCAGATCAAAATATTTTATGAATTCTTAGATGATGCAGAGGGGCGCCGACATAAATAAAACACTGACGGGGACCGAATGTTGTGAGTCATCATCAAATTGATGCATAACAGCTCACAAAGCTGGGCCCTGCTATCATTTATTTATTCATAAATATTCCAATACATTTGCATTGCGATAAGCAGATGCATTTTATTCGTGAGTAAGGGATCATGACAAAGTAAAAGTGTAATCACATCTATGATTATAGCTGTAGAAATTTTACTTTGTTCCCTCTTACGTTTCATTTGCATATTCAGATGCAGGTATGTTAGCGATAGGACGAGACGTTTTCTGAACTATTGCATTATTGAACTTTGTGTAAACTCTCATCGAGCAGTGATGCTGTTGCTGTATATCAAGGGCGTAGCCAGGGGGGGGGGGACCAGACCCCCAAGTCCCCCCCCCCCCGAAATGTGAGAAAATGACCGAAAAAAGGGAAAAAGATGGCCAAATCCATTGTTCTGTCACTTTGGTCCCCCCCCCCCCCGAAATGAAAGTGGTCCCCCCCGAACGAAATTTCTGGCTACGCCCCTGCTGTATATTCTGTTCACAGTCGCATTTCAGCACGAACTATTTTCCCCATTGTTCACAGTGTTAAACTGCTTCTGTTGGGCTGAGACCTAGCAACTTCAAACAAAACAAAATTTATTTTTCTGGTGAATTTTAATTTCACATTTTAATTTTTTTTTTTAAATTTGGTAGTACGAGTGTACTGTCCATTCAATTCTGTCGATGCATGTGTGAATGTATTCATGGTTATTTTGATTTATAAAGTGTATTATTACATGTGTGTATGCCCTAAGGCAGGCGTTCTCAAACTTTTTTCACTTTGTGACGCCCCTTACCCTAATCAACACTTATCCGCTGCTCCCCAGAGCAGTCTAACAAAGAATCTCTTCAAAAAACCTTTGTCAAGTTATCGGTCCAAGGTGCACCCCCTGCTCTATCCCTTGCTCTAAGGATTCTTTCGATTTCTAATGTGGATTATTACTGCGCCCTGGAGGAACGAGGATAAAAAGAAAAACGGGTGAGCGATAAAAAAATCTTTTCATTTCCCTACGTTATGCATTGGGTCGCATTAGGATTGCAACCCGAGGTCTTGGCGCCCATAAGGGTAATTAAATTTAGTTTTCACTGAATGTCTAAAAGTATGACTCTGTTTCACTCTTGGCGACTTCTCGTGTTCCTTCCGGACTTTTTAATTCTTAAAGAAAGAAGAGAAAAGAGATTGTACTATAAAGCTATTCCTTAATGGGTTTCGTGTTACGTCCCGGTTATCTCAGGTGCATCATGTGTTTACTATATGTGGGGATCGGAATATCCTCTTTCAAATTTCAATACCATGTTTCTCATACGTCATAATTATTGGAAACAACATCATAATAACCAATAGAAAAAAGGTAAATGTGTTAACGATTATTTTAAATGATAACAATAGTTGTGTGTATCTATCAACTCTGAGTGTGAGGCACTTTTCCGTCACCACATTAACAAGTGCCACCAATTACATATACGAGTACAAAATATAAAAAAATGGATAACGTACTACGTGCGTAGCTTTCAGTTCACGTTGCAATTTTTCTTCGAGATACTCTTTCGTGTAAACCATTCTTTTTTTAATTTTTAAATATAATAAAATAAACCGGCAGGTTGTTTTCAGACTGATGTGGACGGCTCTAACGTCGCTATAAATAATAACGTAAACAAATTAAAAACGAGGGCTGTACTAGATACGTCATTCTAATTCGCGGTAAGAATGATTGATCAAAAAATGTTTTCTAACTTCTTTTTACCTTGTTGAAGAAAATAATTTGAATCATTCCATATATTTTTCCAAATAATTTACAGTTCCTTGTTTCTTTTGTATTTGATCCGGTTTTTGAATACCGAGGTTTTGCTGCCATCTACAGACTATCTAGTAAACGAGAGCTAGAGATAGAAAGTAAAAGTTAATTTTTATGCTAACAGGTGACACTACCCATTCCATACTGATGGAAATGATCATGAAGAGAAAGAAATCGAATTTAGCGCGCAATTTCGAATGGCACGCATTCTATCTTAGGTCCAGAAATTAATTTGGAAGTCTGGGGGGGGCACGATGATGTCAATTCATCTATACATTAGATCAGTCGACTCCACGTTTGACTCTGACCCCAGCGTCAAAAGTGGAGTGGGCAGATCTAATATATATGTGTGCAGTGGCGTCGGAGCCGGGGGTGCTCGAGCACCCGCGGAAGTTTGTAGAACGGGTTCGAGCACCCACAGAATTGATTCAAAAATCGAAATTTCCTACATGAATCTCAAGACGGGCACCCACAGGTTCGAAACACTTCCGACGCCCCTGTATGTGTGTATATGAATTGACATCATCATCATCGTGCCCCCCCCCCCTGACTTCCAAGTCTATCTTCACCTTTGCTTGAGGTAGGGAACCTGACTCAAATGGTTCCAGCAAAAATATCGACACTAATTAATTTTAAAAAAATGAAAGTCATTTTAAGGGATAAAGAAAATTCAATCGAAAACAATTTTTATTTTTAATAGTTTTGGACTAGGTTTGAAGAGGATACGGATCTGATTAACAGTTCCGGCTTAAAGCATGGACTCGCCCTGGCACAGCCCGGTGGCTCAGGTTCAGAGGTGGGGGGGGGGGGGCTCGTGAAAATGAGATAAGATTTAAATTTTCTGAAGCAAGCATGTAAACTGGCAGGTAGGGGGCTTCAAAAAAATAACTTTGCATAGTAGCTCATGATGTTCTTAAGACGGCCCTGCTGATTAGGGCATGGCCCCCTCCACACAAGAGTGGGACCCCACTGGCTGGTTTGAGGGCCATGGATTAGGGCTTCAACAACAAAAACACACACACAGATGAATAAATCATAAAAGTTTTTAAAACAGTTCTTCCAGCAAAAAGAGAGCAAATTACCCATTTATATCACAGAGTACCTTATTTATTACAGTAAAGGGAAAAAACAAAATTTGCAGTTGACTGTTTTTTTAACTGTTCAGTTGGTTTCATTGAATGGAGGATTCGTAGCAAGTTGAAATTTTCAATTTCTATCAGTATGAAAAATTAATTTTCAAATTACAATGAAAAAGATTTTTTTTCTCTTGATAGATCAAAATCATTCAGGAAATCAAATTGTTACACACATAAATAAATACTTTTTTCAACTAAAATCTAGAGTAAATAAAATCTATCAAATAAATATAGTAATCAAATACACAAAATTAATGACAGCATTTGCAAATAATTGAACACAGAAATGAAAAATAACAAGCAACAAATTTTTATTTACAAACAACCTTTGTTACAATCACACTGTATATATCCCCCCCCCCTCATTTTTTTTTTTCAAAATCATTTTATTTTAAGTTTTAACTTAATATTAATACCAGCAAGTTCTGCAGCTAAGTATCGGAAGACGTATGGAACACTTATTATGTCTATGTCTTTCTTACTATCACATAACTTGCAAATCCAGTCTCTCCTAACTACCTGGCTAGTTGGCAAATCATCTGGTGGCGGCCTCTCAAACAAGGGGGAAAGTATACTTTCACATTTCATACAAACATATGCCTGTAACAGAAAAACAGAAACATTATGCATAATACACACTTCAAATTGTGCATATACAGCTTACAGCTCTTTCTTTGAGGGACATGCAAACCGTGTCTAAGTTAACCAATATGACAACTTCCTGCACGACTCATAAAATAAATCTAGATTTCAAGAAACTTAGAAATGAATTTTTTTTTCCTTTTTTAAGGGGCACTAAGTATTTCGACCCCCCCCCCCCGAACTTCAAGTTATCAATCTGCCTGTTTCAGTTTTCAAAAACGCTTAATTAATGAGGATCACCCTTTGCCTGACCCTCAAAGCGATGCTGATGGTGTCTATTCAAAAAGCCTCATTACTGGCAGTATTGAAAATGTGGTAAACCATTATAAATATACTGGCAGCGTTAAAGAAGTGACAAACCATTGTAAAGGCATATACATGTCTGACACGCTTTGCTAAGGAACCATGGTAACCAAAGTAAACGTTCAGAAAGTGATTGTTGAGTCCCAGAAACCATTGTTGCCCGACAGTTTTCCAGCCTATTTGGGTCATTTGCCCTGCTCTGATGAACTTTTAAAGTAGCCTATCGTTCAAGTCGGGTCCCATTTGGTACATATGCAAAATTTGGCGACATTTGATCTAAAATTATAGATTTGTATAGAGAACATACACACAGAAAATCAATTTTATATATATAGATATGTAGATGTGATTTCTCTATTTTGCATGGAAAAAAACACTGACATGGAATTATATTCTGCTCAGGGGCAATGCAGAACCTGCCTCGGGGGAGGGGGGGGAAGGAATAGAACTTTTTCTAAACTAATAAATTTCATGAATTAATTGATTTTTGTGAATTTTTTTTAAATAGAGTCTATGAGCGCCAGGGGTACCTCCTCAGGAGAATCTCCGGATTTCTAGATTCCAAAAGTTGGCACGTCTGAGCTTAGTATATAATTATAACTTGAATTAAATAATGCACAGGTGCTAATTTGCAGGCTTGAAAAACCTTTAGTTTATCACGTGATGACACATTATGCATTAAAGAAAGCATGTCACACAAATAAGAGAAAACCTGGGAAATATTTTTTTGGAATTGCAATCGATGGCTACATATAAATCACGTTTTCATGGGACACATTTTTCACTGTCCTGATTTTTAGCAATAATTGCCTACTTTTCTTGCTTTTGGCATCATACATGGCAGCAATTGCAGATTTTTCAAACTTAAAATCCTCTGATTCCCCATATTTTTTCCTGAAAAAATGTGGTCAGCCTGGAATTGCAAGGACTGAAAGAGTACTTTCTTTAGGGATTTTCCATTCAAAAACAGCACATTTTGAGGACTTTCATAGATTTTTCTATGAAGATATGAAAAATCGGAAGAATCTGATTTCCGACCAGAAAATTTTAATAAGACTGAAAAATCCAAAGGCTTCCGGGTCAATCAGAAGCATTAGCACCTATGATAATGGTTCACAAAATAGAATTTTCAGAAGAAAAAAAATTCACTTATATAAAATTTGCAGATCATTCAAACAATTTGGAACTAAAAACAAACTTACTGTTGATCCATCCGAACAGTTGAATAGCCTATCATGTAGCAAGAATGAAGCTCCATGGGCTAAAAGAGAATCTCGTTCCATTTCTCCAAACCTAATACCACCAGCCCTTTTACGACCTTGTACAGGCTGATGGGTCAAAATATCTACTGGACCAGTTGTACGCACCTATCAATATATGACAACAGAATCAAATATTGAAAGCAAAAAAACCAACAAATTAAAATCAAAATATTGCTTCCATGCTAAAGTTCTTATTAACTAATGTATTTGAACTAAAATACATTTCCCAAACAAAACAAGCCAAGTATGTTTATAAATCCCATGTATATTTACATCTGACATATTTGAAAGAAGAAAATAAATGCTCACACAATACTTTAAAAACCACTGTAATGCAAAACCATAGCCAGAAAATTTATTTTGGAAGGAGATAACCAGGTGCCGCCACCCCTGCTATGGTGTGTGTGTCTTGTTGAAACACATATTATTCCATGAATGTAACATGCAGTTTTAAAAAATTTAGCTCAAGTCTTGAAAGTTTGAGTTTCCAGATAATCTGAAGAATGAAATTTTTTTTAATTTTCTTCTTGAGACCCTCTTTCTCTCTTTTTTTCCCCTCCACAAACCTAACACTTCATTTTTTCCAGGTATACTACATAGCATGTACGTATTGTACAGTAATTTCAGTTTGAAAGCGACTAAGCAGTCCTCCAGCCCTATAATGGGTAACTGATGTAATAAAATATAACTCCCTTGACTGGGCTTAGACCATTTTAACTTTTGCGTGTCCCTGAGAAAGAAGAAATAGAATAAAAAATATATGTGAAAAGAAATAATATAGTTTATCAATTAAACCAAATCCAATTTGTACACTTCAGAAAGAGGAACAACTTTAGCATTTACTTCATAATGGTGGATAAGGACATTGTTCCGTACTTGCTTACGTAAAATCATTTGAAAGCTATCAGTATCTCAGCATTGTTCACCATCAATCCAATCCCTGATTCTTTGCGATCACTCATCTTCGCACTCTTTTTAAATTCTTCATTTTTTTAACACATTGTATGGCTGAGATCTCTACACTGTGCTGTTTGTAATCTCTGAGAGATGATGCAAAATGATTTAAAAAAATATAAGCAAAAAGGAGTTTGTTTCTATACTAAGTTTGAAACTATAGAAAGACTGGATACAGGAGAAATAATTAAATATGTTTACAAATACAGTAAGTATGCTGGTACTGTTTTTGCTTCATTTTTTTAACCCTAGAATACTAACCCTACGTCTCAGAAACGTAGACGTATAAGCAGTAGAAAACATTAGAACATTTTGGACAGTTGCTAGGAATACTTATTACATCTAAAGTGGCTTGTTTTATTAAACCTTGCACAGGGGCTCTTCTGCAGCACCCACCTCCCCCACCATCGTTTTGTTAACTGAACATTGAATTCACAGTAGCCACTGCTTATAAAGAATCACTGGTTAGAAGCCCCAGAAGCAGAATGTACCAAAAACTGTGATTACGTTGCAGAATAATCAATGCTGCTGCAGATCTATCTTGGGAATAATCTTAAGGAAAGAAGGGAAATAACTCTTCTGAGTATAAAACACTATTATGGCAATTTTTATTATAGAATATTTTTAGGCATTAAACTGAGGGCTTGTCGCAGAACAATGCAAAACATTCTGCTTTCAGGATTATAAGAATCAAATCAGCAAAACAAAACACTGTTTTATCATCATTTATAAGAATCAACCACTTATAAGGATCAGAACAGGTGAAAAAATTCAATTCTTATAGCTGTGGCCACTGTACTCAAATTAAAGTGTAATATTTAATTAAAAATTAAAAAAAATACCAATTGCTGACATATGTTTTAGTCCAAAAGAATACCTGAAATTTATCAGCAACCATGTGACGTAGGCGCTGGTAATAAACTATGCCTACAAAAATATCAGCTTCAAGCTCTTTACCGCTTGTACCACTATACATCTTTTCTGTGCCATAGTAGCTGTAGCCAGCTGTAAAAATAGAAAAAAATTCATATTTATCAAACTCATGTTTATAAGACTAGGATTCTCTATCCTGCTCCCTTTTTTTCTCATTTCCATTCCTCTATTTTATTTTTCGTTTAAATTGCAAATCATTCTAATATAGTCTTTTTTCCTCCCCATTATAATGCTCAAAGATTTCTTATCTCTGATGCTCTTTATTTTTGCCCTTTTATTTTTGTTAATGTAGCTGTCCTGGTTCACCACCATATTATGATTTATATATAGATGATTCTTAATTATTTGATTCTTATATTTTTCCATGTTAATGTAAGAAAAATTAGTCAGCTTGCTCTTATTTTGTTGCTGCTTCATTTCTCTCTCATGTACTTCTTTTGAATTTAATAAAGGCATGTTGTATTTCTGGGGATGCACCCATCTCAGGGTTGGTAAAAAAACAGGTTTTTTTTGAAAAAAAACCCAAAAAACCAGGTTTTTTTGGTTAAAACCAGATTTTTTGTTTTAAATAGTATTAACATTAAAAACAATGAAATTTCTGAAAAATCATTCAAACTTCTAATAATTAACTAAAATGAAATGGTTATTAATGTAATTAACACTATTCCCATACTAATTAATCAATAAATATTTCTTACATTTTAACAAAAACCAACTTTTGCAATTTAATTATTTTTTGCTCAACTCAATGGATTACTGTGTGTTTGAAAATTCTTTCAATGTTATTATTAATCATATAGTATATAAAGGTTTTTCTCCAGTTACTTTCAGTATGCTTAATTAGGAAGCTATTTTGAAAAAAGTAATAAAAATTAAGTGAATATAATGTATTTAATGAAGCATAAATAATGCAGATTGATTAGCAATGATTTACGATATACAGGGTGATTATAACTAAGGTTCTGATTTCAAAACACTGTAAAAAAAGAATGATTGTTAGAATGACTTGAAAATTGACATGAATATTCCTGAAAAAATGCAATTTTATTTGGTAAAGGGGAAAAAATACTTGAAAATGTAAAATTAATGACATCATCCAACATGTGGGAAATTTGCTCGCAGAATGGAAACGATAGCCAGTCATGGCAAAATGATACCTTAATTATAGCATTGCATGATTTCATAATTCATGGAAACATCACAAAAAACGAAGTAATTGAACAAATAACTACAACTTACTTAAGAAATGTTAAATATGTTGTCCAACCTGAGGTTGAAAGCAAAAAAATTGTTGTTCAACAACAGAATCGGAGTATGCCATGGTCATGATGTGGATGAGCTTGCAATTCAGCTTCAAGCTCCCCCCCGTTAATATTCCTGAGGAACTTGTAACATATAGGGAATGTGCTGGAGATTGCAATTCATAGTTTGCAATCTGACCACTGTTTATTACACCCACAGCCAGAAGTTGCAAGGGTTAAGGTGCATCCTGTCAAAATGGGTCTTCAGCAGCTGCTTTGCTGGTATTGCAATGTGCATCTTGATAGAAGTTCTATCCACACACTGATGCTGTGGAAGTGCTGAAATGATGTAGTTGCACAAAATATTATACTGCTGGCCAAGTACAGCATCATCTACTTGCACATTTTACACTACTTGCACTTTTTTTCCTTTTGCAAAAGAAACTTCCCATTGCTTCAGGAGTACCCATGCAAATTTTCAAGTCATTCTGATCAGTGCTTATTGTATAATTTTGGAATCAAAACTTTAATTATAATCACCCTGTATATAGCTGATTATTTTTCATAAATCTGTTACTACTATACAGTAGAACCTTGATTAACTGGGCTTAACAGTGTGAAAGTATAAAAAAAACAACTATTGAATATTAAGACTGGGAGATATACAGTAGGAGATGTGCTACTTCTTATGGGAAAGACAATGAAAATGTATGTGAGGTAATGTAACTACTAGTACACTAGTCTTTGTCCTTTAAGGACAGTTGGTGTCTTTATTGGATTATAGGACCACCTGCCCCTAGCATGATGGTGTCACTACTGTTGCTGCATCTTTGTGAATAGAAAAAGAAACCCCGTGAGATAATACACCACTAGATTTAGATGCGTGATGCAATCCTTATTCATGAATTTGCTAAAGATAGAGCATCAGAATGTAGCCAAAGGGTAGAAAATGTTGTAAGAATGAGAAATTTTGGCTTTTGTATATAACTTTAAATAACTAAGATACTTCATATGAAAAATATATATATATGCTGGCCACTTTTATGAGACTTTTTGAAAAAAACCGCTTATAAAATCTTATGTCATTTAAAGATATACCATCAGAATGTACCCCAAGGATATAAAATGTGGTAAAAATGAAACATTTTGGCTAATAATGAACTAATATGATATTTTTCAAGGAAAAAAATTATATTTAGGCAACTTTTATTTGATTTTTTGAAAAAAACCAAACTGGTTTTTTTTAAAAAACCACTTGGTTAAAACCAAGGTTTAAACCATGGTTTAAACCAAACAACCCTGACCCATCTATCAGGTAGCGCTTCGAAATCTCCTCTTAGAGATGTTAAACGGGTGTGTTTATGATCCATCAATTTCCACTCTATAAGACTTATAGCTGCTCATTTTGGTTCGAACAACCCACGGTTCCCTTATGAGTTGAATGGTGTCACTATCCCGGATGCAACTAGGGTCAACGATTTGGGAATTCCCATTGACGAGCGGCTTAGGTTTTCTGAACATTGTTCAGCGGTGGTCAAAAAAGCGAATAGAATGCTCGGTTTCATTTTCAAAAAGGTCTCTTCGTGTTCTCCTAAAGTCATTCTTCTGCTTTTTCGAGGCTTAGTTCGTCCTGGACTGAAGTATGCTGTAAGGTTTTGGAGGCCATACCTACAGAGGAACATAGACTTGGTTGAAGGGGTGCAGAGAAGAGCTATGCATGTCCTTATTGGCACACACAGCTTGAGTTATGAAGAGATACTTCTTTTTTTGAATATGTTTACATTGGATGAATGCAGGTGTAGAGGAGATATGATCGAAGTGTTCAAAATTTTCAATGGGATGGATAGGATAGACCATGAACTTTCAGTATACCACCAATCAACTGCTTTTACCAGGGGACACCAGTATCGATTGTTGAGGGACAATGCAAGGTTATGGTGTCGCAGGGAATTTTTCTCTAATAGGGTTGTTAATAAATGGAATAGCTTACCCCTGGAGGTAGTAAATTGTAACATAATTCACACGTTTAAAAAGAAATATGATAAACATGTTGGGGTAAATCGAGAAGCTATCCATACTTAGAATAAGACAACCATAAGTATTCTTTATGGGCATTGTATAATATTTTATCATGTGTATATATTATTTATAATTTTTGTTAATTGCATTTTCAATTGGGTTGCTGTATTTTTGAAATATATGACATCCATATTTTTATGGGCATCTTTTTCTCAGCCACCTCGTTGGGCATTTTGCCTGATGTGGCGTTGTATTTGTATAAATCATCATATGATGGTCCGCCAGGGCTGAAGTCAGTCCTTGGGTGTTCATAAGACTTATTTCGAGTAACATTTTAATAATATAAATATTATAGATGGAGAAATTGTGTTTTAAGATGTCGTTCTAGACATAGAATACTACCAGTTATGGGAATATTAGTGAACATTGAGATTACGTCAAAAGATACCATGTTAAGCTGTTTGGGTTCAACTGTACATATGATATGAGCAAATCTTGATGAATTTCTAACTGTATAATTATTTGATTCAGTGAAAGGCAAGAGAATGGGAACAAGGAATTTAGCGAGGTTATATGAAGCTGTACCTATGTTAGAGACTACGGGAATACTGATTAGGAATTTTGTAGTATTTTCTGATATTTGCCTTTGTTGATGATTTTTTGAGTATTATTAGGCAAAGTCATCTACTCTTTCGGATGCATTTGTCTTTCTTGCATATTGTGTTTTCTGAAAGTTGTCACACAAGATATTTATAGAATGGTGGTACACATGAATTCATCTGCCAGAGGAACTGTTTATAAAATCAAGAAAATTATGAAGAAATCTATATTATTAGTTGGTAGTGATAACAACTTCACAAGACTGGAAGACATTTATGCAACTGCAAATTTTCTGCACCAGTTAATGATCTAAGGTTAGGCCAGTTTATGAGTTGGATGGCCGAGTCAGAAATTGTCCACACAATGGACACAATATCCATAACATAGACATATTATAAATTACCTGCTTTCAATAAGTTCCCAAAGTAACTATGGGCTGTGTCCGTTTCAGAAAACCGAAATGGTGTGGAATCATGTGCTACTCCATGTAGAGCAGCAGATTTTCCTGCCATGCTTTCAACCATCATCCCTGAAATAGAAGAGGTGGAATAAAAATATATGTGCAAAGAAATAATATAGTTTATCAGTTAATCCAAATCCAATCATTATGCTTCACTCATAGTTTGAAAAATAGACGGTAGATAACAGGAAAATAACAAGCATTACACAGAAACAAATTTCATGTTGGATTCACATGTTCATGTGCATTCCCATTCCAACCTGTACCAATTTGTTAGAGGTTCCATGGTTAGTGAAATATGGACAAGGTGCATGTGTGGTTTAGAAGTAGTAGTTAATCCAAATATATGATCAGTGAGAGGGAAAATAAATAAAAGTGATTAAAATAATGTTTTCCCATTTTTTTAAAGGGTCTAAGATGAAGAACTCATAAAAACTAACCTATTGTCATACGGGATGGAAATCCATGAGGATTGAACAATATGTCAGGCGTCATTCCACTTTCTGTGAAAGGCATATCCTCCATAGGGAACTTCATGCTACATATACCTTTTTGTCCATGTCTACTGGCAAACTTATCTCCAATAATTGGGTTTCTCTAGAAAGGGAAAAAAAGTAATGCTGAATATTCCCAAACTGCCGTTATTCTAAAGCAATTCAAGAGCTATATGCATTAAAAATTTCTTATTTTTCTAAAACTGTTGAGAAAGACCACACTATATATTACAGTATTCCCCTGCATTAGCCAAAGTGCCATAAAAATTGGGAGACACCAGCTTTTGGAATATAGGAGTCTGGTCCATTCCCAACATGCTGGGAAAAGTGAGGATTAATGAAGATCACACGATGCATTCATAAGCATAGGCAGATATGGGGAGAGCACAGGAGCATCCACTCCCTTTCCCCCAAAAAGTTTGTATTAATAGCATAGGCGAAAGGGTGGAAGTTGCAAATGCAAAATATGTTCAGGAATTCGAGAATGATAATGAAAATTTATCACTTTAATCTAATTATCACCAGCCTAATAGGAAATAAAGTACTGTTTTGCATTTTTTTTTTCATGTTTAGATATTGAAGAAATATGTTGTTGCTTTTGTATTAGAACACATCTCAAACACATGATCTGACATCAAACACATCCTCTAACATTATGCTTGATTAAATCATATCTTTAAATCGCCTCCCATAATCCTGTACAAATTCATGTGTTGGCTCCATATTTATTATGTATATCGTTAATATGTTATTCATATTTTTTTCATTGTGTATTTCGGGTCAATATTAAGTCTATATTAAGAACTCATGTTGATATTATTCATATGTAATTTTTAGCACCTCCGCTGTTGCATGCGAATATCCTTTATTATTTATATTGCAATTTTTAACATATTTATTTTTTGTTAATTATACTATTTTTATCTGTAACTACTATCTTTTTTTTATATTTTTTCCCATCATATATCTGAAAATAATATCACTGTACTATATTTTTTAAACCTATTCATTGTAACAACCAGTATGGGACATTTGTCTCCTTGGTTGCCAATAATATATAACATGTATTCACACAAATTTTAAAATAAATTTGAAATTGAAAAATTGAATTGAAAAAAAATACTTCAGTCTACTAATTTTTCATTAAGCTCATCTACTCTATGAGAATGAATATACTTAATATCTGACACTTGCAATAAAACAAGATTAATGGTAGCTAAATACAAATACAATGCCACAACAGGCAAAATGCTCAACGAGGTGGCTAAGAAAAAGATGCCTATAAAAATATGGATGTCATATATTTTAAACAACTAAAGTAAACATTAAACAACTAAAGTAAACATTAAACAACTAAAGTAAACATTAAACAACTAAAGTAAACATTAAACAACTAAAGTAAACATTAAACAACTAAAGTAAACATTAAACAACTAAAGTAAACATTAAACAACTAAAGTAAACATTAAATTAAAACCATCTCCAACTTAGTTCGTAAAACATGTGAGTGAAAATAGTGACAATCCTGAAATTCTGGAAAGCACAAATTTCAAACCAGCCAATTTAAAGTCCAGAAATTTCAGACTTTTCTGAAATTTGTGACAAAGTTCTCAGCATGCCAGTCTCCCTTGACATTTCCTGGAATGCTGACTAATGCAGGGGAATGTGGTGTATACATATATATATAACTTATCATTAATATGAGAGCTTGGTTAATTTGAATTTTAAGATAATTTAAATTTTAGGAATACTCTGAATTTTCTATCCAATTCTATGTTGAAATTACCTGTTTAATTTGAATTTTTTTTCATAATGTTTTGGACGATTCCAAGTTTGATTTTAATACCTCATTTGCAAAATGTCTCTTTTCTCAGAATTCCTCACTAACTTTCAGTCATCTTTTTATTTATTCTGTGGTTTATAGATATTTTCCTACTTAACATGTAATCTAAATTAAAACATTATAATCATCAAAATCTGAACTTTTTCTCATTTTGGCTGCCCACATCATTTCTTACATCACACAGGAAACATGAAAGTTTTTGTGTACGATGATCTTTGAAAGCTGGAGAGCTGAAATCGCAGTTTATTTTACGGTGAAATGTGTTGGAGAATCTTATCTCTCTAGCATTATTGTTAATTTATTTTAGAATATCATAACATTAGTAAAATTTTTTACCATGTCCAAATGAGATTTTAAAAAAAATGCTTGCTCACCCTCTAGAAAAAAAAAGTATGGTTGACTTACAGAAGCTGAGTGAAAAAGTGAAAAAACAGAAAATGAAATATTCATTTCAAACATACATACACTTTCACATTTATATATAAGATTTTTGATTTTTTGTAAAAGTACAGGTACCCCATATTCATGAATTGAATAATTCAAACTTTCTGCTGTCCCCCTTGAGCTCCAAATTAACCAAGTTCAACTATATTTTCAATATTTCCTTCTCAACAATAATTGAATAAAAGATTCTGAGTTGTAAATACAAAGAAATAATGAATACTAAAAAGTACTGCAAATTAATGTGATTTCTTCTCATTAAAAAAAAATCTTACTAGAATCCAAAATGTGATGCAAATTTTCTGTAACACTTCCGTTCCTGAATCATTTCCCAGAAGTTTCACATCCATTATATATGCTGACTCTGTTGAATGGTATTTCTCACATTTTGTATCATTACTTGCTAAATCAATGTAACTGTAAAGAAAAATGGAACGTTCAAAAAGCATTGCAAAAAAAAAAAAAAAGAATTCAATCTTTAGTTTGCCCTGAAAAATGAAGCTATTATAATTTTTATACATAAATACAAATACAACACCACAACAAGTAAAATGCCCAATGAGTGGCTGAGAAAAATATGCCCATAACAAATATGGATGCATAATTCAAAAATACAGCAACCCAATTAAAAACACAATGACAAAAATTATAAACAATATATACACATGATAAAATATTCTACAATGCCCATAAAGAATATTATGGGTGTCTTATTCTAAGTATGGATAGCTTCTCGATTTACCCCAACATGTTTATCATATGTATTTCTTATTAGTGGTGAAGCCGTATAGTACTGATGAATACAAAAAGCTCAGTGAACATTTTCTCACATAATTTCCTACATCTAAAATGAAGATAAAAATAGTTTTAAAAACAATTACTAAAATTTGATCGATATTTACCTACATATAGGATCCCCAAAGTCTACTTTGGTCCCAATGTATGGTAAACCATCTATATCTAAGAAGTCTGCCAAATGTTTGTCGGTTTCTTTTCTTCCAAACATAAGTGAAACATGAGACCCTCTTTCACCCGAAATTGTTCGCAGGTTCACAAATTCAGATTTGTAAATACTTCCATGTTTGAATCCTCTTTCCAAAGAAGACTTATTTAATATCATGGCATCTTCCATATCATAACCCTATAAACATTTTTAAAAAATCACAAACGATATCTTTAGACACAATAATTTAAATGTTAACAATAAGTGAACAATTATTAAAATTTTAGTTTTCTTTTGCGAAAAGAACTGAAAATGAAGAGTAGGGAATCATGAACTCACTGTATAAGAAATCACAGCCACCACTGCATTTGTTCCCAATGGAAAATCATCCATGTGGTAGAAGTCATAAATAGCAGGTCTGACAAGAGGGGACTGTGGTGTCTGTATCCTATATAACTTGTTGTCTGATCTCTTTCTATATGCACTGCACGGAGTTCCCATAGTTTGTTTACCCATCTGAAAGTTATGAATGTATCACAACAATGTCAAAAATGTCTTCCCCCCCCCCCCCAAGATGTCATTTAACACCACAAAGTGCTTTAAAATTCCCACACTTGTATAAAATTTAGACGAGGCTAAATTGCAAAATAAGAATCCAATAAAAAGATTTCTTCACCTGACATTCATACATATTTCGAGGACTTTGATTGAAATCAGAATATGGAATGAGATTGGCTAAGATGCTTAACATGCTTGTACTTCTCAACTCTTGGTGAGTCGTTAACTAGGAAAAAAAAAAGGATAACAATAAAAAAAATTGCATTTCATCTATGAACACATAGCAATCAATGTTTTACAGAATGTGCCAAAAGATAATATAATAATATAACTATAGGTGAATAAATTTTGAGCTTCAATGATTTAGTAATTAAATTAAGGGATTAACACTAATTTTTGTTTTAGAATGGTAAACGATAAAGTGGGACTTGGTTAATTTGAATTTTGGATAATTCAAACTTTTACAAACTCCCTTTGAAAATGCTAAAATTTTTTGTTTAATTCAAATTCAAAGTTGGAAGAAAAAAATTGTTGGTTTTTGTACGAGCAAATTTAGTTTCAAAAAATTCTATAAGCAATCAGACTTTGTTTCTCTTGACCAAGTTGTTATACAAGAAATCTTTGGAGACCAAAAATACATAAATTGAAAATTCTTACATAATTTCGTGCAAACTATGAATGTTGTTTTTTCAATCTTGACTTCTGATTCGAACTGCCATGATAAAATTTTCTCTAATGAGCAATGTAAAAACATGGAGTCATTCCTGAAGATATGCCTAGGTTTTATGATAGACGTTTGACAAAAAAAAAAGTACTTCTTTCTTTGAAAATGACACTCTTTGCATGCTAGAATGCACATCAGAATTTAATTTGCTTTTCATGCATTAGATTTGTTTTTTAGCAACTCAGCAACAAAAAAAATTGCTATTTTGTTCATCGAAAACCAGCAAAACTCTGATCTAATTTCATAAAAGCCTATCTGCACTAAATAAATCCAACAAAAATGTCAGTATAGAAAAATACTAAAATGTTAATTTGTAAATTTTAAGTTTTTTTCATTTATAATATTTAATGCTCATTTTAACATTGTTCTGCATCGACAATGTTTGCTACTTGATAAAAATTATGTTATTCAACCTATAGATCAAGGTGTACCATTAAAAAATCTGAAACTTTTTATCAGCATTTCAAGAATAAGAAAAGTATCTAAAAGTATAAATTACAGATAACAAAAACTAAAATTAAAAACAGTTTCATAACTGATCAAATTTTAATAACTGATAATTGTTATCCTATTGAACATTGATGCGTAAGCTGCAATTTGTAGTCATTTTACAGATCCAGGATAGATTAAATGGATAATTCAAACTTTTTCCCAGTGAATTTGGAATTTGAATTAACTAAGTTTGATTATATATTCAAATTAATCAATAAATAATCAATAATAATTCACCAGATTACTGGAGTCAGAAACAAAAAAAAATAAAAATAGAAGTTTTCATGCAGTTGAAAAAAAAAAAGAGGTAAAAATAGTATCATATATGATTTCTCTCATTGCTGATATGAATAAATCATATTCATTCATAAAGAAAAGAAAATATACTAAAAAAAATCCCTTACCCCATCAATTGCTTCACTGGGTCTCACAATGACATGTAAGTAAACCTGTTCCATAGTACCAATAAACTCTATTGTTTTCGTGCTGAGATTCTTAACTGGACGCATCATTCTTGCAGGTGTTGTAAAAAGAAAAATTCCAGGATACTGAGAGTTCACACCAGTAATTGGAACAAGACATATTTCCATCATGGAAGGAACCTGTATAAATTGCAACAATGTTTCAAAAATTTCCAAACAATGTTAAAAGAACTTCTGATAGACATTAGAAAAGGTTTACAACATGATGGAATATTTTCAGAAAATTTAAATTATCTTTATTTGATATAAATTCATCCCTGACAAAGAAGCCTATACAGTCAGATCCACTTAATAAGGTAATAGATAAATGAGGATATCCCGCTTACACCAATAAAATCCTCTGAAACCAAAATTTTACCCATAGAGATAATGTTCAAGTTCCTCGCTATATGTGATAATCTCAAAAGCTTTTCCCTCGCTAGTTCAAATATTGTGATTCACGCAACAACTGTAAATATATATTAACCACAATGTACATAACATTCATAATATTTATATCAGATAAAACATTTTAAAAATTATGGCAAATATATTGCCAGTTAGGACATAAAAATCAAAAACTGGAAGGACCCCTAACCTCTAATTATTCAAGCTCTATTCAGTATAATTAATTATTTCAAGTTATTTTTGTTCACTATTAAGCCCATAGAGGGGGGGAGGGGCTAACTTTTACAATAAAAGTAAAAAATCTCAAGTATTGTAATCATAGTAATTTAATAAAATTTTCATTTAATTTTGATGTCCTGGCCTTCTGTCCCAGAAGCTTTATTAATATTGAGATCCTTCATCAGTTTTCAATACAAATACAAAAATAATGCCACAACAGGCAAAATGCCCAATGAGGTGGCTGAAAAAAGATGCTCACAACAAATATGGATGCCACACACTTCAAAAACACAGCACCCCAATTAAAAATGCTATTACAAACAATATTATATAAATGATAAAATATTATAAAAACTATACTAATGGTGTTAAATGGCAATTGAATTGTTCCCTACATAATCGAATACTCCTGCTTAATCAGATATTACATGCTGAAACCACTGACATCCATTCAAGTGGAGCCAACTGTACACAATTTTTTTTTTCCAGATGAATGAAAATTCGATGCCTGCATTAAAAATAAATTACCTTTTCTTTACCCAGTGCTTTTGAGCATCTCAATTTATTTACAAGGTCATTAGCTGAATCCTTGGGAACCCACCCCACAATTCTTCCATCAAGAAGCACGGTATAACAATCTTTAGCAGCAGTAGGGAGAGGAACATTCACAGGCAACATCCCCAGAGCGACTAGAACTTGCTGCAATCCGCTGGTTGAGGGGCGAAAATTGGTGACCTAGAAATAGAATTTTAAAAAAACCAACAAATCATTATATATATATATATATAATGATATATATATATATATATATATATATATATATATATATATATATATATATATATATATATAAAAGTTATATTTAGGTTCTCATAATTTGTAACAGAATAAAATTAGAATTTTGTAATCTTATTTTAAGACAGTTTTAACACATAGACTTAAAATAATCTGTGCATCCAGATTATGCATTCTAAATGTAGTTAAAAATTTTGTGAAGTTTGATATCAAAGATGTAAGAGTGAATTTCATTTTTTAATTAGATTGATAGTAAAATTATTTGAAAACAATACAATATCTTGATAAGCATGATGATTATCCAAATCAATATAGCTTCAGTTCTAGGTCAGATTCCAGACTAAGACAGGCCTGAACAATTCTATTGCTCAACATGCCATGGGCATGTAAAAATTCTTACCAAGTATACATTTTTATTTTGAACCACATGCCCAACGTGGGCATGTAAAAAACCAAAAAATTAAAACACTTTCGTGTTTTATCACCAATGCAAGATTGGTCAATTTTTGACTTGCTACAACTGTATGGATGGGTACCTAATAAGGCAAAATGGGGTTTTTATAGCATATAAATAGAGCGTGGTTTAGAAAGCTTATTGGAGGAAAGGTACAGTAATATATGTAAAATGAGAATGTTATTTGAATCCTTTTCAATTGAAGGTATATTTCAATAACCAGTTAAGAAGAGAAAGGTTGAATAAGGACGTCTGAACACATGCAGTGCAATAAAGTTTGTTGATGATACTTTAGTTGATGGTAGTTATTCTTATTTAAATTCCAGCTAAGACTCAATGCATTTTAATCTATTTTATTTTTGTGGCCTTATTTATTTCAGTAACTTAATACACTCCTGTGCAAAATTAAGAGGATATGCACATTGTATCTATTTCAGGCATCATGTTAGACGGCCGCACACCTCTCCATATGTTTGACAGAGGGCCCCTGACGGCTAAGAGATATAGGGAGGAGATCTTAGAGCCCTATGTTTGACTTCTCAGGGGCGCTGATAGCCTTCAGTTCCTGTTCATGGACGACAACGCTTGTCCACATTATGCCCACCTGGTCAAGTATTATCTGGAAAGTGAGAATATTCTGCGTATGGATTGGCCAACAAGATCTCCTGATCTCCATAGAAAATGTCTGGGACAATCTTGGGAGGCAATTGCATCTCCCGATCTTACTCTGAGAACCATCCCGGAGCTGAAAACTGCATTGCTGAAGGAGTGGGACCAATTTCTTCAGGGACTCTTTTACTGTCTAGTGTGCAGTATGCCGTTGCACAGTGCAAGCTGTTTGACTTTGAGAGAGGGCCATACCCCATATTAGACTCATTTTCGGTCCGATCTCATAACATGGATTTTGGACATTCCTGCAATGACGAGCTTCACTGACAATCATACGTGCATACTATGACTTTTGTAAGGTAAATCTCTTTTTCTCTGTTATATAACTGTATTCATACCAAATTTCATTAAAATCTGTCCATTAGTGTCAGAAATTCGACATAATGTGCTAATTCTCTTAATTTTGCACGAGTGTATTTTGCGGCCTGGTGCTGCTCTTATCCCTCACACCTGTCCAAGTTCGGTCCTACAACATAAAAATCTTCCATGAGAAAAATAAACAGTAACTCACTAACTTCTTTTTAGACACCAACAGCATGGAAAATTATAATTGACTGATTGTAGATTTTCAACTGGTAACCACACTTATTTTTACGAGGAACAGGATAGACAGTCCAAAATTTGATAAATTTGATCCTAAATCCAAAAACAATTTCTGACAAAAGAGGCAGTATGGCAAATAAGATTGCTAATATTATGAAAACCAGTAAAGAGTTTCCCAGTCACAGTAGTGATAAGATAGATTAAGATAATGATTAATATTTAAAACTGTCTCTTCATTATGATTTTTTTTAAGATTATATGAATAACTATTATATGAAACTATTTTGAGCGTACTTTTTAACAATTTAAAATGGTTTTTAAAATCGCATGCCCAACTGGACATTTAAATTTTTGGAGATTTGTCCAGCCCTGGTTTAAGATATTATTTGTACCACTAAATAACAATGAATTTTATGGCCAATTTCTTTAACATTTATCATACTTTTATTCTTCACTCATCTCATTAAATACATTTTTCAAACTGATAACTTTAATTTTTATAATTTTAATAAAACTTTTCAGAAAGAAAAAAAAACTTTTTTGGTAAAATAAAAACTTAAATACATAAACTTAATCCAGATATAATTAACTTTCTTTCTTAATATTTCTGCTACTGCATAGGATAAATTAATTCAATAGAAAAGTTAGAAAATTTAAATATTCTCAGTAGATATTTGCAATTTAAAAAAAAGATAATACTCAAACCTGACACATGGCTGTAAGATGGTTTAATAATCCACAAGGAGATCCATCAGGTGTATGAACAGGACATATAAATCCTTCGAAACAAAAAATGACAAAATATATTTTCCTTCATAAGGCCAATCACTTTTTATGAGAGATATAAGGGAAACTCTTGCTATAATATATATATTATTGTATATATATATTAGCATTTTGTGTGGTTGTGGATTTTATTAGCCCTTTAACCAGCATAGTAGAAATCACTAGACACCATTTAAAATGTCATATCTTTTTTTTTTTATGAAGCAGGCTTTCTTCAGATTTTCAGCAGGTGCAAAGAAAGGGGGTGGGAGAAGAACAATGTGTTTCATTGAGAAATCAGCTCTACGAAATATCTGTGCTTGCCGGTTAGAGGATTAAATTATGTTCTGAATGATCATAAAAAAATCTCAAAACCCCTGCTGAAAAACTCTATTTATTGCTACTAAAGCAAGACCAAACCACAAACTTACTAAATTACTCAATTTTGAGGAAATTTTTTAAGGGGGGACAATGTTATAAGCAGTCGTTGTCCGAGATGATAATCAGACATATTTTTAATTCCCTACAAAATCCTAACTTCTTATTAAAGACTGACAGAAAAACGTGGGCGGATGTATGGGAAAAAGGGACTCTTCCAGCTTTTATTATCTTACCCTCGCCTTTCATGTCTATCTCTGCCTATGCAGAAAAAGGTAAGTGGAATGATAAATATTGAATGAATATCAACAATTAACTTCAAAATTAATAACAAATGCAGCATTGGTAATAATGATTAGCAATAATAATGAATGAATTTAATCACATGGGAAATAATCATTTTGTCACAATTAATTAGCAAAAAACTAGAAATATTTTCATGGGTTGTCAAGCTGCTACTTATGACTTATTAATGACTTTTTTTTTCACACATCTATCCTCAAAAATAAACTCTACATCATGATCACATCTGCTGCAAAACATGTATAAATAATAGCAATTAGTTTCACTGAGGTATCAAAATCTGAGAATTCTAAGAATCACATTCTACCACACAAGGAAAAATTAGTAAGGTTATATAAAAAAACTGGCTAGACCAAAAACTAATAGACCTACATAAATTTAAACTTGGCATAAAATTACAGGAGAGCAGGGCTGCAACTAGGTGAGGGCAAGGGGAAGGGGTTTGTTTCCCCTGGTGCCGACCAGGGAGCATGCTAAGTTTACTTTTTCCATTGAATATAACAGGGGGGTTACCAAGATTGTTAATGGCCCAGGGGGGACAGATTGAATTATTTTTTCTAGTTGCAGCCAATCTGCAGGAGAGTATCAAACAAGAATTCAAAAGATATGATTACCCCATGATTCAGGTAGCAATTTTCTAACTGTTGTAGTTCTCATTTCAGCAAAAAATGCACCTCTATGAACACATCTAAAATGTGATAGATAGCGCCAAAAATTCAATTTATCAGCAACCACAGTTAATCCAGAAAACTGCATTAAACCTGCTCCTGTTCGAGATACAAAATTTCCAGTTGCAAAAACATATTCAACAGGTCGAGTCAAGTCCATAGAACTGCTGAAGCACTCATTCATGAAAGCTAGATTTGAGAAAGTAAAAATAGAAGATTGTGACAATGCAGGAAAAAAAATTAAAATTTTCAAAAGCTATATTTTTTTACATGTCCATAAATTAAATCATTTATATGCAACATGTTAATTAAAACTTTAATATATTGTATCAATTATTTTTTTCTTTTTGTATGAAAATATGAAAAAGGATAAGCGATATCCATATGCTATGACAGTATGATGGTGCTGGCCATTATAATTACTATAATGTTTAGTACTGTAGAAATACTATTTTACCTGAGTTAATCTTGAGTGAGCCAGTATCTTTAGATTTGGTTTTTCTGTCCATGTAAGTTCGAATGTAATATAACCAACTTTCCAACTTTTCCTGTACATACAGATTTATTGAGGACATTAATATAAAATTAATTAGTGAAGATAAACAAGTTTTCAGACATGCTGTAAAGATGAAAAATTAAAAAAAAAAACCATTAAAATGGGAATCTTTGCTATTCCTATAGAAAATTGAATGCAAGGACCCTCCAGGAGTCTGCAGACCATAATTTAAAAATTCCTCAGATGTAAACTATCTCTATCTCTCTACGATTTGAGTTTTTTCAAGCATATGTATAACCAATTTTTTACATTGGAAATACGGTGTATGCTGCTTAATGTGATCACATCTAGACTCTAGGTTTCTGATAACAATAACTGACTGATAGCTATATCCAAAAAAATCATGGTAATAAGTATGATAAACATATGTACCATTTGGTCAAGCAGGATGTATGAAAATGGGACAGCCTGTTTTTCTTTCCCACATAAAGTTTCCAAATGTTTAATCATGCCTTTTTGTTCTCATATTGTTCTAAAACAGGATTTCCCCCCCCCCCTCTCATCTAAAACCTTCTTAATTCAGAAATTGTGAGGAGTTATAGTAGAATGGAAATGTCTGATATGTATCATGAATTAAGATTCTTTTTATAATGTACTAGCCATAATCCCCAGTAATGCTCAGGTTTTCCTCAATTACCGGGAGGAATGAAAAAGTGACAAACCATCATGAAGGAATGAACTGTTATACAAAATACTGGAAATTAAAGACATGACAGACCATTGTAATGCATGTCTGTAACACGTTGTTAAGGAACCACGGCAACCAAAGTAAGCATTTCGAAAGTGTCTGTTGGGGCCCAGGAACCACTGTTGACTGACGGTTTTTCGTTCATTTCAGGCATTTTTCCAGCTCTGGCAAACTTTTAAAGTAGCTCACGGTTCAATCCCGGTCCTGTTTGGTATATATACAAAATTTGGCAACAATCGGTCCAAAATTGTAGATTTGTATAAAGAACATACATACTTTCATATTTATATATAAGATGGTATGGATGGAATTATTGTAAGATGGATGTACCATACATCCCTTATGAAAGTCTTCCAGCTGAGGTACTGTGAATGTGGTCAATTGAAAGAAGTTGACCAAGAACTGAAAAAAGGGACTTTTACCTCACACAGGAATTTTACACTGTGCTTTACCATAGGAAAACCATTTCAAAAGCAGCACTATGGAAATTTTTGTCAACAATGAAGTTTTTTGACCTCTTACATAGTCTTACAGGTTGGTAATGGTAACTTATGGGGGGAAGAGTGACTGGTTTAACGTGTAACTTCAGAATATGCAAAAAGAAAAAATTTTTGACGAAAAAAAAAAAAAAAAGTTGATAACATAAACCAGTCTTGATAAATATAAACAATTTTTTTGCATGTTATGATATTGATCTGTTCTGTACTTTACGAAAGTGATAACAATACATAAATGATAACATTATCCATTATCCTAATAAGTGGGGTCAACTGTACCTTTATAATTATAGAGTAAAGATGACCAGCTAACAATATTTCTTGAGTCATGGGATTATCTGGTGATTCCAAAGCACATTCATCCTTAGCTACAGCAAAAAGTTTCCGAATCATAAACCTGAAATTAAGAGATGATCTTTAAAACTATTCTATAAGTATATGTTTGAAATCAACTATCAAAAAATTAGAAGTTCTTATGTGTATTAAAACTTCAGGTTTCAGTTTCAAATACATTGGCAAGTTAAATTTGATTTTGAGATTTAAATTTCCAAAAATTACCACTCATTTCTCAATAAATTCATTTAGAAACCCTATAAATGCTCATAATATAATATATTTTTGTATAAAAGAAAATATACTCATATACTCACGCTAAAAGATTGAGTTTATCAACATTAGAATCCAAATGCACACAAATACAATCCCTATAAAAAAAGTTCACAATTTTTTTTCAATGAATATCTCATCATTAACTTAAATTTTCAATAGACAATGTTTCAAATATAACTAGTCCACACTCGTTATAATGACCCAACGTTATAGTGACTATTGCAATACACCAATTGGTAGGATAAGTCGCAAATGTTTTCTTTCATATAACAACTATTATATATGTTTTCCTTTCTATATAATGACCTTTCCAATATAATGTCCATTTTTGGCAGGACGAAGAGAATTGTTATATCGAGGATCAGAGGAAAAAATACGAGTTAATTTCTATTCAAAGTATTCAAATGTTAGAATCATAATGTGTGTAGATCCCTTTTCAAATCATTGTTTCAAGTTTGTTAATTTATTGAAATTTCCTCAGAAGAAAATGATAACACAATACATAACTAATCAATTTTTTACATTCATTTCTTCTTTATCAATATGGAAATCGCTAAATAAAAAAAAATTGACTTTTTTTGTAAAATTTTGCAAAGCTAAAACAATCAAGTATCATGGGTACTGTTGAAAGTATTCTCATTATTTATGTGCATACACCTATTCAAAATCATTTGCAATAATTCCTATTCAGCTGTTTCTGGGTAAATAGCAATTTAACTATTCACAATTAAGTTTAAATTTATGGAGCGTTCAAAAAAGAGAAGACCACTCATCTTCATTTGAAAGAAAATGTCAAAAACACAGACATCACTTACTTCAGTAAATAATCTGCTATTTGCACATTTGTGTACCAAGTTGGAAGATCAATTTTAACTCTGAATTTTTCACCAATAAAATTCTTAACTTGGTTATGGGTGAATAAACCTTCTTCTTGCATTTCTCTTAACATAGTTGCAACAGAGCTTCAAATATTATTAATAGAAGAAAGAGAAAAAAAACTTATTACAACTACAAAACAATCAAAATAAAAATTAATGAAATATCACTAATTGGTGAACATGTCGCTCACTCATATGCACAAAAATTCCTACAAATAATTTTTTGGCTTTTATGAGATAGAAGAAATGCCTATAAATTGATTGAGTGCAACAAAAGAAAGTTAGCTTGAATGTTCTTAAAATTTATAATGAAGTTTTGATTTTTAATTAAAAGTTAATATAACGTCACTAAAAAAAAATCTGTCTTAATTCTCATCTAAACAAATTAATTTTGTAACAAATAGGTAACCATTAATGTTTTTTTATGTCATTTCAGAAAATTTTAAAGCAGAACAAGGTTAGTTTGTGTGATTCACATGTTCCAACAACATTGAACAATAAAACATGCCACAAGATTTCTAAATCAATAAGTTTTAATTTTGGGAAACACAATTTTTTCAATTTTTATTTCACGGTTTTTAAATAAATTAATAAAATGAGAAAGAAGAAAGGAAAGGAAAAAAATTACTTCTTAAAGAAATGGTCATCTTCTTTTCCTTTCATAACCTCTTTATAAATAAAATGATCAGACACATCACACAAAGCTTTCATCACAAACATTACAGGTATAAAGAATAGTTCTTTTCGATAAGGAAACATAAGTTGAGCACTGCCATCACTCAGGTAATGTAGAACCATATTCTAAAATGAAATATTACAGTTGAAGACCTTGGTATGTATAGATACGAAACAAAAACTTCTATATAATCAGGTAAAAAAATCTGAGTTAATCAATAAAACTGAACAATATCACAGAAATTGCCAATCCAGTAGCCACCTGTTAAAAAAATTGAGAGAAATACAGATTTATGTCTTGCATCAAATGAAACTTTCGACATAACCTTAAAAAAAATTCACAACACTGTGAAAGACCCAATTATTTGTTATGGTATTGAGAGGGGAAAGAAAACATTTTTCATAAAATGCAAGCATTTAGTTCAGGGAAGTACTAATTTACAGGTCAATGCAGTCATTCTGATTCATTAAAAGCATTCCTAAAAAAATCCCACAGCACGATAAGTGTATAAATTTTGGGGTCATGAGTAGTGACCATTGCAAATATCATAGTAGGAAGAAATTATAACTTTTATCAATTACAATGAAGTCGTTAAGATTCAACTTTTTAATATGAAAAGGTTATCCCACAAACTGTTCGGTAATATTAGCAAATAAATTTGATCTTTTTAATCACCAAATCACTTGCCATTTCATTGTGATATGGCACAATAGCAATTTTGATTACAATCTGTTCAATGCAGAAATTTAATAACAAAAGTATGAGTTTTTGATACTTAATATTTTGCAAATGTGTTTTCATTGGGGGTTTTGTTTAAAGGCTAAGCTTTACAATATCAAAACATGTTTTTGACATAAAAATATATTAAATTCCTTTTCACAGCAGTTAATGAAATTTGATAGAAAAGCAAACTGACTTACAGAACCAGATTGATCTGATCGAACACATCTTATAGAAACTCCATATTCGGTAAACATCTCTCCTCTATTCTTCCAACTCGGTCTGCTCATTGCTACTGGCTAAAACAACATAGAAGCATATATTATTCATTAGAAAGAATAATTTGATAACCCCACATTCAGTGTGTATACATACATGCTCTGAAAAAAATATCGGTGATTGACTCCCAGCAGAGATGTAGAATTTATCTTCCAAAAAGGTTGAATAATTTCACTGTATCACTTACATAAACATAATTTTGGGTTTATGTAGGGAAAAATACAAGTATATTTCATTTCTTGAAAATGAAATTTGATGCAAGAAATGGCAGATTTATGTTAAAATTAAAAAGTAAATAAAGTGTAAATTTAGATTACACTTAAATTTTAAAATTAATACTTGTATTCAAATTAGATATAAGATTTACACATAATTATGTTTACATGCAAATTAAATCTATGCATGCAATTGTCCCATATTACTTATAAAGCCATGTATAAATGTGCAAATCATATTAATAATCTTGTAGACATACATAATTCCTACGCTGCATGATCAGCATGCGGACTATTCTTTCATTTCCATTAATGATGAAGTATCCTCCAAATTCCTAACAAAAAAAATTAAATTTTTATCATTAAATGCACCAAAAATACATAAGTTTATACATAAAAGTATAACGTAAAGCACAACAAATTATGACAAATAAAGAGTGATTTGCAATTATGCACGTCAAATGGAATATAGACCTACATGTGTAGTGTATAATTATAGAAAACTCTGTCTCATATAATTTGGCTTATTTCCTGAACCTGAAGACGTGTTGCTTCTTTTTCCAGAGAATTTGAGAAGTTACTAGATTAACATTTAGATTGACTAGATCAGCGGTTCTCAACCGGTGCTCCGTGGAGCCCCAATGGCTCCGTGTGCACCTTCCAAGGACTCCTCAGGGACTCGAGGAAAATAAAATGAATCAGTAAATTTGATAGATATAAGTAAATAAGAGATACCTACAAGGTTCTGCCATAAAAATTAAGTAAAAAAAATGGCTCCTTGAATCAAACAGGGCTCCGCCATAGAAATTATATTCTGAAAAGGGCTCCACAAGTCAAAAAAAGGTTGAGAACTGCTGGACTAGATTAAGAATCTAGATTAACTTACTAGATTGACCATTTATTCCCCCCCCCCCCGTTTAAACACAAACTATGAATCTAAGTTATCACACATGAAATATCTTACTGTATCAAAATTTCTACAACCTCTTTTAAATTGTTCAACATTTTAAATGAAACTGGCATTCATTTCTCTTCAGCTCAAAGTGATCATTAATTATTCTTTCTCAGATTCTGGCTTTTAGCTTTCAAAATTTATAAGACATACAAACCATAAGCATGTCAACTCACTTCTTCCTCTTCTCCTTTCTCTATCAGTTGAGTAGGAGTCAGTTTGTTGAGGTTGCATGCATTAGACTTAAAGGAAAAAACAAATTAATGAATTTCAAATCTGAATTACATTTGCACAATTTATCACAAAAGATGAAAATATCAACATGAAAGATTATCACTTCACCCAAAAACTCCAAGAGTTAAACCTTTCATTTGATAGAAAATTTCATAAAATTTAATATTTAATAAACATGAAGTTTAATTTTAATATCTATATTAATTTTTTTTATTTTAACAATAATTTATATTTTTAAGAAAAATTTTTGAAACAAAAGTTACAAATGAATGTTTTTAAGTATTCCTCAAAGTCCTTATTCTACTAAAACTTAAAAGTACAGCTGAATTTTTTTTTAACACAAAAAATATTGAAATATTTTTGAAGCATTTAAAAAAAAAATTCAAAGTATCAGGTAATGTTTCACCTTGACCATAACAGGTACTTCTCCAACAGCTCTTTCAACACAATCTTGAATAACCCCATTCTTGCTCCAAGACACAGATATTACAAGTTTTCCCCTATATGTCACACCTCTAGCACGACACTAAATTAAAAAATATATATAGAATTAAATAGCTTCAAGTTCATCTACTGTTTTAATGAAAATCATACCTCGATCCCCATCAGTTCTATCAAAATCGAACAGTTCCATGAAAAGTTAATTATTATATTAACCATTAAATTTCTCACATATATTTGAGTAAAACAGAATGCTTCTAAACTTTAAAACTATGCAAAAAGCAATATAATAAAAGATTATTTTTACACAACTCTCTCCTTTATCTGGAATTCTCTGTCATACTGATGTCAGTATGACATCAAAAATGTCAGTATGACAAATGTTGCTCATTGGATGTGTGAGGTGTATTTGTTTTTACTATCATGATATACTGATGTAATACTGACAAAAAACAAGTAAAAACAAATACACCTCACACATCCACTGAGCAACATTTGTTCTTCTAAGTAATTGCTTGGTTGAAGTAGCAAGAGCACTGTAACTCATCAAAAGAAATGATGTGTGCTTAGTTGTCTATATTTTGGTTGAATGCACATTTGGTTATGATTAAAGTACATAGCACTAAGCCATTAATGTAGCCTATAATAATATATTATCCAGAAATTTAAATTTTACCTATCAGGCTCGTCATGATTACATTGGCTAATCAAGTTTCTACTGTATTTTTGTTCTCTCAGACAAAATTGCAAATTGAAATTAAAGTAAAATTACTTATTTTTAAACAGAAAATGACATTCACTTTGGTATGAAAGAGTTTCTTTCTCCATATTATCAATTGATAAAGAAAATGACAATATAATTACCTCAGATGGATACACTTTATACGTCCGTACATTTACACTATCTTTGTGAACGACAGGAATGCCAATGGAACAATCCTAATAGGTGAAAATTTCAAAACAATGTGAAAAATTAGAAATGAAATTTTAATTGAGATAACTCATGAAATTATATAATTAAAAGTTGTTTCAATGTAAAAATTATTAAAATACAAGATTACAAATCCATACAAATAAAACTTGCTTTTAGTCCATATGTATGTTCCCAATATGAATCCATAATTCACTGTATACGCACTTCACCAAATTCATCATATATAGCCAAACCCTCGAATCATAAACCTGGCATAATAATGAATGATAGTTCTAGTCTTTTTTCCCATAGGATATTCCCTCATTAGATTGAATATAGCAAAATTTTCATTTCCTTGAAGTCTGTTATGATGAAGATAGACTGTGTTTCTTACAGGACCTGACTGTAATATTACACTATTTTGACGTTTGTCAGAGGTTGACAAATAAAAGGGATAAAAAAAATAGGCACAATTATTTCTTTAATGATTTCTGGAATACTTTTCCCCAGTTGTGATTGTTCCCAAACAATACATTTTTCAACATGTTTATCCTTTCCAAAATAGTTTGTCATTTTGTCATTTATGCATCAAGCCCCCAAAGCGGAGTGTAAGAAAAACTGTGGCATATGTGTGATATATGCCGCAGAACAACCAATGCTGCTTCAGAACAATCTCAAAAAGAATTTTAAGAAAAGAAGGAAAAAGAACACTTCTGTGAAGAGAAAAACACTTTTGTAGGATTTTCACCGAAAAGTATTTTCAGTCAGTTGAGGGTTTGTTGCAAAACATTCTGCTTTCAGGGTACCAAGTAAAGTCTGAACAGTACTGTGCACATTTCAGATAATTTTTTGTATAATTTCAAAAGTTAACAGACGTTTTTTAGTTGTAGAGTGAGTTACTCACACCCCCAGGTCAATGAAATACACATTGTAGGTCAAAATGTATTGAGATTAAAAACTTTTGTCATTTTTTATTGATTATATAGTCCAAGAATAATAGTTAAAATAACCTTACCTTAATTTCTACTTTGATACGATCTTTATTTGGTAACTCCATTTCCAAAGGTTGGATATGCTTTTTATGAAAAAAAAAAAATTTTTTTATAATTGTTTTTCACAAAAATGTAAAAAAAAACCTAACAATAAATATGTCTAATCTCTACAAACTAATACAAAGTGAACTATTACATTTACATATTTTTTCATTAAACTGCACATTATATTGTCCCTCTCATGCTCGAAGCTTGAATATGCAATGTCCTTGGAAAAAAAATGTGGGAAATGACGTTTAAATGTTTACTCTACCCAAGTTATTTTCCTAAAATGTTTTGCAACATGTGTTTCAATAGGGATGCACATTCACATTTTAGGCAAAACTTATAGCTATATATGGTATCCAAATAAGCTGATAAAAAAAAAGAGAAATGGTTTTCAGGACTTGATGACCCCTTTAGAATATTGTGGTGGGGACACAAAAATTTGGAAAATTTTATGTTGTACTCTGACAATTTAGTATTTGACAAATTTGGCAATAACACCTGGAAAAATTTAAGAACCAGTACAAATTTTTTTAGAACCTTGCGCCTGGGATTTGTTAAGTCCTGACATAGATTTTGTGAATTACATTTTTTCCTTCAACATAATTTGTGTTGTCACATTAGCAATGGCAAGTTGTGTTGGGTATTCAAAAGGTAATGGTTGGGGTAAAAGAGTAATCTGAAAGCGCAGTAATCTGTTTTGGGAATTAACAGTGAAGATTACACACATACAAAATTACAGTAACAAACTTTTCTTATCCAAATAAGGCATATTTTTCTCATACTTGCACACTTTTTCCACATCAGGGGTGCTAAACATTTTTCTTTGCGGGTCATTATGTAATATGTCTAATGCTTGCGGGTAGAGCCACAACTAGATACTATGTCAGATAGGACAAGCATGCATTTTCACGTCCCCGTGAAATGTAAAAGCAGCAACTAAAAGGTGAATTTGACATACCCCCCTAGTCCAATGCCAGTGGCACCAGACCCATCTGACCAATCTCTCCCGAAGTTGCAACCCAGCTTGCCAGCCACATGGAATTCCTTTGAAGGCTAAATTAGGCCAGCCCCCCCCCCCCACACACACAGTTCAACACAAAAAATTAGTTTTATTAATTATATTTTTGAAAATAATAATCTCCATTTGTTATGTTGCTTACCGAGGCAGCTTTACTAAGACCTTCTCGTAACATAAAATTGAAGGATTCCACATGGGCTCTGCTGACATCTTGTAAAACCTGCAAGACAATTCATTTTTCATTCTAAATTTTATATTTTCTTTCCCAGAGAAGCAAAAAAAAAAAATATTCATTAAAAACTAATTTTCTCTATGAATGAAAAATGGAAATCAAATTGAATACAATTATGCATACATAAAAGTAAAAATTACTCCAGAACACTGCAAACATTTGTGAATGCTTAATGTGAAAAAAAAATTGTCAAAGAAAAGAGAGATGTTTGACATAGAACTTCTGGAAGGTGGTGGTGGCATGGACTCCATTAATGTGTAAAGGTATTCTGGAGGAAATTCACACCATGATTTTTACAGGGTAGACCACAATTCCATAATAGTACAAGGTGATGGAGCTCTTTCATACACCACCTTGTAAGGTATCCCTTATATGCTCAATAATGTTCATGTCTAGAGATGTGAAGTAAGAACACTCTCAGAGAAGAATAATATTCTTCTGGATGTAAAAATTTGAGAATAATTGAGAATATTCATTTTGCTTTAAAATAATGAAAAAAATATATACTAATTTTGTTTATGTTATGAAACATAGTTCAGTTTTCACTGCCTGAAACATTTAAAGCAAAACCATTTTTGGCATAATCACCTCATAATGAGAATTTTTAGTTCGAGAATATTCTCAGTCATGGCGAGAGGTTTCAAATGTTTTTATTATTAAGATGTTGAAAACCTTTAAATATTGAAAAATTTAAAATTAGATAAATTTTCAGAAATAAATTCAAAGCTAAAAATTAAACCAAAGTTGATTGAAGAAGGAAGCTATTCTTATAAAATCATCTTCATTCCTTGAAGATACAGAACTGTTATTTTCTTCAGTGAACATTCACTTAAATTTTGTGTATCACTCGTATTTCTTTAAAAGTTGTGGAATTCAGCTATGTTGGTTTCATTGTCTTGCTTTTAAAGTTTAACATTGTGAGAGCTAAACTTCAATTTTCCCTGTCTTTCTATTGACAATTCCTTTCTGCCATATGTATGAGGTTCTAAAAGCTCTGGAAGCAATTTTTGAAAGCAATATTTGTGAAATTCGTTCCAATGCTTGTTCTTTTCCATTGCGTGACAGCACCAATGTTTTCTGAAGACTTATATAATATACATCTTTCCAAAAAGTATTATTTTTCTTGATATTTGGGTAGTTCTAAAAGCATTCCGTTTAATGGCATACCTTCTACAGTTGACAAATGGTGAATAAATTCTGATCTGTTCTTAACCCTTTATTTACTGATGATACTTTAAAATACCAGGTCAGATGATTTGTTTTGTTATTAACAACATAAGGAATCCATGGTTTGCTTTGTCATTTGCCTCTATTGTTGCTTCTTCTTTACTGTATTCAATTTGAAACTATTGCGAATAATTAATTATGTTTCCGTTTGTAACATGTACCTGCCACATCACTTGGTATCTTAGACATGTTAGAAAATTCACTTAGATAATCACAGCACCGGATAAGTTCCAAAACACTGAGGTTAGTTGTACAGTACAGAGAAATAAAATGAAGAAAAAAATTTCTTTTGAAGCCAGAGGAACATAGTTTTGTGCCTTACAGTTGCCAAAGCAGAATGTTTTTCATTGTTCTGCAATGAACCATAGGCTGACTGGAAATGTTTCTGCAGTAAAAATTCCCATAATAGTAATTTTTTACATTTTTCTTAAAATTCTTCTATATTATTGTGTAGTAACACTGATTTCCTCATATTCTGCTTTGTGGCTTACTGTCATCAAAGGTACTTGCTTGGGCATTTGGTTCCGAAAACCCATAGCCAGAAGAGACAGACTCTTATGCCGACACTCTTTGAAATTTGTAGTGATTTGAGGCAGTATTGCATGTCTATCTCGTGAAGCGATTCGTGTTAGCTGTTGATGGTCCCATCCCTTCAGGATCTTTTCCACCTGCACCTTTGTTGGGAATTTGATGTTTTTCTGGATACCTTATATTCACGAAACAGTCTTGCAATGGTCATGAGTGAAAATCCAAATTTCATCTCTACCTGGAAAATTCTGGGTTCCTTCTCGCAGGCACAGACTGCTAAGCCCGTTGAAAGTCACTTAAACCACAATAACCCACCATTGTAACAGAAGAAACTGATCTAACAGCTTCTATAGCTACCTATTGTCTTATATGGGTATGACTGACATTATCAAGTTATGTTGATTGATTGCATTTTCCCCCTATAAGGCAACTAAAGACGTAACTGGAAGTTTGATAAACATGCATGTGTAATCTTTTTGCAGAACTTTCCCTCCACCTCCATACGGTACAAGCATGCTTGCACAAGCACCAGTTTCTACACTGAAGCTATTTACAGAAAATTCACAGACAAACAATTCGGCACAATTGAGTGAGCAAGTGACTGAGTCAGTGAGTGACCTAGAGACACTCGCTCAAGATGGTGATGAAGTGAACATATGAGAGAATAAATGAGCAAATGAATGAGTGAGTGACCAAGAGAGTACATACGTGAATGAATGAATAAGTGACTGACCAAGAGAGCACATACGTGAGTGAATGAGTAAGTGACTGACCAAGAGAGCACATACGTGAGTGAATGAGCAATTCAATGGTCAAGTAAATGATCAAGGACATGGGTGAGTGACCAAGCATAAGAGGGAGGGAGTGAGAAAATCAATGAACAATTGAGAAAATATGTGAGTGGTTGGATGAGAGAGAGCAAGTAAAAGACCTCGTGACAGAGAGTGAGTTACCCATTGAGTGACTGAGTGTGAGTTACCCATTGAGTGACTGAGTGTGAGCTAACTAGTTATGAGCCGGTTTTGCCATCCTATTTAATTTTGCATCCAGCAAGTTGAACTATATGAAGCAGTTGCTCTCAAATTTTCATTTTTTCTCGCCCTAGAGATGACCCATTTGTAGCTAAATTGCTGTCTCATCCGTTCACCCCACTGGCTCACTTATATTTGTTCACTTTGTCACTCATTTGCTCATTGACCTTCTCAATTGCTCATTGACCATCTCAATTGCTCATTGACCATCTCAATTGCTCATTCATTTACTCACAAGGAGAGATCACTGAAGCGTGAACACTGGTAGGAGTACCTGCATGGTTATGCTTGTGCAAACGCTGGGCTTGAACATTAACAATTTCGTTCAAGCCTCAAGCCGCTTGTACAATCACCATGCTTGTGCAAAATTCTCATACACACATTGCTTGTGCAAAAGAATTGCACGTGCATGCTTGCCAATCTTGCAGTTATGTGTGTATCCACTTTTACTTGCATATACTCATCTCTGTACCAGTTTTTCCTGGCTTCTCGGTGTAATTTTACCAAATAAAAATATTTAGCATTCATACGTTAACTATATTAACATGATAAAACTGGTGATAACTAACTACTTACATTTTTAAAGTACGTATGAAATAATCAAGCCCAGCTAACAGGTTCAAGAAGTTTTTAAAATGTACGACTATTTGAGAGATAGTTTCCAACTGAACTTGGTAGTTAGTTTTTCTTATTCAGATACAAGATGTGAATGAAAAAAAAATTGAAGTTTAAAAAAAAAACTAAAAATAATTTTGCGAAAATAATACAACCTTGTACTGTTCATGCTTAGGTACTCCGAAATCTTTGGTTTGAGCGATCCGAAAAGTCGGTTCGGTCGGTAAAGACGTAAACATATCAGCAGCCATTCTCTCCATTGTCGAGAGAATTTTTTTTCCGACAGGAGTCTCAGCTCGAATTATTTTATAATCGTCTCTTGCGGTAGATCCTATGCCACATACAGTCACAGCTGAACACGTGCGATTTTTTATATGTAAACAAAAAAAACAACAACCTGAACTTATTACAGTCATATTTATCCATAGTTGCTGGGAATATTTGATTTTTAAATGAAATCTGTAAAGCCATAATTTTTCATGACCATATTTTACCGGATCTTTGCATACGGCCGGAACTTAGGGGCTGAAATCATTTGAGCCGTCCTCTTAATAAATTTTGTAAAAGATCTGAGGGCCCCCCACTAAGCTATAAGTAAACCTTTCCTTACAGCTCAGTGCCCCCCCCCCCCCAATAATATCTGTGAAAAAACTAATGCAATGCATCTTCCTCCTCCTGCGTACGCGTTTCAGTCCCGTATATACGGTATGATCAGCAACTTTTAGCCTCTCCAATGTTTTCTTCTCTCGCGTCGGCGTCTCTCACTGAGCTATAAGTAAACTTTACTTATAGCTCAGTGGCGTTTCTGAAGTAACTTATTTTCCGCTTATCGATAACTTCAGCAATAATCTGGCAAATTTTCCTCGCGATTTACATCTTTAAGTAACAATTATTTCCCCATGTGTATTTCACAATATTTTTTTCTCAGTGAAATATTATTCAAATTTATGAGAAACTTCTTACTTAATTTTTTACTTAAACATAACTCTTTGGCTGCAAATAAAAAAAAATATCCTGTGTTGGATAAATCTAATTTTTCTTCAGTTTATACTAAATGTGATTTTGTAGTAAGATTTTAGAATTTAAACAGTTTCGCTCTTTATTTAGAGCTGATTAATGGTTGAAGAGAGAAAGCAGGCTTTTTCGGCCGGAGTTTATAATAGAATTCATATCTTTCGGACTGTTAAGCAGTGTTCGCGCGCGAGGTTTTTTTTTTAAGCAGTCGTTTCACCCACTGCCGAGGTGCATATATCAATGCAGGTGGCGGCTACCTCACTGGATACCCGTTACCTATTCACGCTTTGGCTGAACGAGGTCGATTCTTCAGCCAAAGCGCAGTAGATAAGTTTTCTAACGCGGGAGTTCCGTCTCCTCACTTGCCATCACCTGCATTGATGACGTCCACCGCAGCAGTGAGCGAAACGACTGTTAAAAAAGCCTCGAACACGGCTCAACATCCTGAAAAAAGGGTATGGATTCTATTACGATTAATGATTTTCTCGGCGGTTGCCAAAATTTGACAGTTTTAAAAATATTTGGTATTTTTAGTTTTTGCTATCTGCATTTGTTTATATTAAAGGAATTGGAATACCGGGTAGACTCGTCGCCCTCGATCTTTAAACAAAAACGCTTTTCCTGGCATCTAGTTGAAAAATCGACATCGGGAACGATTGGTTGTAGCGATAAAACTGACGTCACACAGATGAAGGATAAGTCAGCCTTGGTTTCCACGAGTCCTAACTTATATGGTTGAGAATATGGTCATTTTAAACTGATGTACTTTGTTATTGAGGGAGATGCAACTTCACTTAACTTCACGTACAAACTTTTGCCAATAAATTTTGATTAACGAATCGGCAATAAATCTGATAAACTTGTTCCTAACCTAACCGCACGTTATAAAAAAGGGAAAGAAAAAATATAAAAGTATAATATATAATAAGAGCTTTTTACTCTTACATGTACATAGTAGAAAGATACATGTGAGGGTATAAATCATTAACAGTATTGAAAAAAAAGGAGGGAAAGAAAAAGCAACTTCCGTAGATAAGAGTTACTATAATGCGCGTGATGAAGAGAGGAAAAAACTTGAGTTTATTCCACTGGTGTTTGGACGCAATATTATGCCTGTGATCGTAAAGAGATCTAAATATTTTCTATCCCTCCACTTTGTATATTCCTTAATGTTGAAGGATAGTTTAGAGCCCCACTTTGACATGAAAGGAGACCGACAAAGGAATTGAGGATCCCTGCGACTAGGATCTTAGGGAGGGGCATTCCCTTTGGATTAACCCAAGGGTGGAGCTTATAGGGGTCCAGCCTGAGATCATTTTTTTGGTTTTTACAGTGCAAATTTCCTATAGAAACGGGCCTGGTCCTCAAACTTTCGACTCGTGATGCCAGTCTCAGTCAAAATGCCTTACCCAGTCATATATCCACAGCTCCCAGAACGTTATAGGAAAGTGCCACTTCAAAGCACTGAAAAAGTGCACGTCACCAGTTCATTGAGAGAAAAATTCTCTGAAATTAAACTCAAATTTCTGCAAGAAAAAAAAATGATTGTAGTCATGTACAAGTTAATTACGAATTCTTAAGGGAAAAAACCAATATTTTTCATTTACTTTCATAAACTTTTATTGACTGCAAAATAGAAAAAGCAGTTGTCAAATAAAATTTTCAAATAAGTTTCAAACATGAAGAAAAAAAGGATTTCCATAATTTTTTTTATTAAATATGGTAAAAAATATTCAATGCAATTTTTTTTTTGATTGGAAGACAATGGATCCTTTGGCACTTGCTTGGACAACTATAGTAGCAAGACTTAAGGAAAAATAGTATATGCTTTTATTAACAGTAGTAGCTATCAAAAATATAGTAAAAAGTGTTTTTAAAAATAATAAATGCAAAATATATATCCTACATTAAAACAATGGAATGTCTAGAAAATGCTATCCTTCCTGCTCTAAGAAACTTTGAAAATTGCATTCTAACAATAACAAGACAACATCTAAAATATTGCATAGAAAAATATATATAAACATTTATAACAAGCCACTTTTCTGGAAAAAGAAATGCTAGGATCTATACAGAATTTCCTCTGATTACATGCAAAAGATAATTTTTATGTAAACCTTACATGCTTACAATATAGTAATGTAAATTACAAAATATACATTTATTGCTATGATTCACCTGAATAAAAGTATTTTTTTTATATAGAGGAAACAAATTTTAATAATATTTCACAGGTAAGCATTCATTAAGCAATTCATAAACACTTTCTTTACAACATAATCAGTGGATCAAAATCATGAGATAGGGTAAAAACACTTAAAAATTTTTTAATTCAAAAATTACTTTGATATCTTGGCTATTCATAAACAGGGAAAAAAATCCCCAAACAAATATATTGCCATTTCCTATGAATCTCTCTATACATGCAAGAAAAAACATTAATAAATTAAAAAAATCAATTCAAATATAAAGCAGTAAACAAAATAAATTTTTTGTTGGAAGTAAAACATTACAACTTTTCTACAACATTAAAATGGCCCTTTATGATCAGTTTTTTAATACAAAAGAATCTTATATCACGTTTGAAATTTTTTTACAGCAATTTCAAGAAAAAATTAATGAAAATTAAAATATTTTTAGTCACTTATTAAATTTAAATTTGAAAAAACAAATATAAATAGCCTAGTGATTTGTGAATATGCTTTGATATATAAAATCTTCATAAGAAAAATGAATTGTGCCATCAGCAGTAGAGATAAAATAACCTCAAAATGTTGTCAGAAAAAAAAAGTAAGCAATTTTTTAAAAATCAAAAATAAGTAAGCAGGAGAAAAATACTAATTTGTTTGCACATCATATCTGTCTTTATAAATTTTTTATCAATATAATAACAATCATAATAACTATTATGTTCCAACGAACAATGATAGTCAATTCAAATTTCTTTTAAACTCCAGATTTCACTACAGCTAATTTTTTCATAATTTTTTTTAGTTTCAGTAAATCAACACTTAGTTAATAGTATTTTTTCTCACGGGTCATTTTTGTTTTAAAGCCAAAAATATTTTTTTATTTTCACTATACCTTGTGTTATCATTTTTTTTTTCTTCAACTCTAACTATTAAAGCCTATTTTGAATGAATAATTTCTGTGAAACCAATCTAAATAACAGTATTTCTGATTCACTGACATGATTGCCAGATGCTTAGCAGCCAAAAAGGTTGAACAAACATTCAAAGATTGATAAAAAATATATTCTAGAACAGTATAAATTAGAAATATTTTAAAGGAAAATGATGTCAATGATTTCTGTTTGCAAACTTGATTAAATGCTTCTGCGACAAGTACTTCATGCATACTAAAATGCCAACAACATATCTTTTTATAATCTGGAAACTATTTTGGAAGCTTTTTAATCTCCCTAAAAAAATGAATATCTTGTATCACTGTTGAAAGCATAAATGTATATTAACAAACAGCACTGCTTTCTTATAAAGTGTCTAGATTAGCTGCTATGCCAGACAATTCAAAAGAGAAGAGCAATACAAAAAATAAAATTGAATCCTGGGTTGAAATAAGTAATTTCTTATTAGTCATAATTGAAGAAAAAATTGCACAATATAAATGAAAAAGTCCAATATTGCAATATAAATAAAATTACGCCAATATTCAAAATAAGTAGCTGCTTCCTGGATTTCAAATATTGATGAGTATGCGTGTGAAAATTTACAAATATGAGCAAGATTGGGCAAAAGATAAGTACATTTTAATAAAAATAATAAATAAAGCATGTTGATAAAAATAATTTTCAACTTAAACACTCCAAAACATTGAAAAGTAAGTACAAATTATTACATGCAAAATGCACTAATTATTTCCCTCATGGATGATTTTTTACCTCTTTATTCAAATCATCAACATTTATACAGGCACAAACTGAATAATACCTGAAAACTAAAAAAAAAAACCAGAATAAACGAAAGACAATTTGGATAAATGCAGTTGAATACTACTGCAGCTGCTAGCCATACATCATTCAATTTGATTTTTCTTTTTAAATTACATACACACAGCAGGATTGTAAAAAGACGTTATGACAGAAAGACTTTAAAACAATAATGTCCCTTCCCAAACAACAAAATGTACATGACATTCAACCCTCTTTTTACAACCTGACATTGGCAAAAACATCAGTATTCTTGTTTAAATCTGGAGGCGAGTCATAACTCAGAAGCAAATCATCTTCATCTTGCTCATGAGGAGAAGAAAGTGCTGGTGGAGGTTGTAGGTTATGAAGTTTCTGGTAAGCTTCCCAGCGAGCATCATCTGATTCATGGGTCAAGTATCGTTGGCCCACTTCTGCTTCTAACTTCCTCAAGTCACACCAAGTTTGATAATCCTATAATGATGAAATTAAAATTTCCCTTAACTAATTGGAAAAATCTTGCTGAGGATAAAGCAAAAAAAAAGATGTTTTTGTCACCAGCATTTTTACAAAAATTATGTAACAAACTATCCTGCAGTGTCCGAGCATAAGTTTATTTACCCAATAAGGAAAATAAACATCTGATATTATTCATTTTTGAATTACCGGAACAGTAATTGAGTAATTGGAACATACTTATAAAAAAAACCGTGAACATAAATTTACCTGCAGCCAAGAATGTACCAGTGACTTGTCAACTGTGTACCTTTTCCGAGTTTTCACTTGAAGGAGATTACTGATCAAGTCAATAGCTGAAAAGTAAATTACACAAATTTCATCATTCAAAAACATTTTTTTACTATGGAATTAAGCGCTAAATGGATGCTTATGACACAATTTACCAATTAATGATTATGATATATTTTCTATTTTTACCTTTGCTGTAACAGCAACAGCTATTGACATTGTTGCTTGTTTTAGGGAACAGTTTTAATAATTTATTTCCAAAATAAAGGAACCCAGATTCACCCCATCATTCCGGGAATGCTCCAATATCTTCGAAAAGATTGAGACGGGGTGAATCTGGTCATGTATTGTACTACAGGAACTAAGATTATATCATTACATGTCCCAATTCTCACACTTGAAAAATCTGCAGTTTATCACATGAAATATTTCCACACTGAAGAAAACATGCCATATAAATAAAAGGGAAATACTTTTTAGCAATGCACTGGGCGACTGATTCATTTTTCCTGGAATGTCTCTATTTTTAGTCTTAATTTCTTATAGAAATATGTTTTTTCTGTATTTTCAGCTAAGCCTACTTGAATTTTTTATGCTTCTGTTAAATCAAGGATTAAAATTATTTTTACAACTTATAAAAGAGAATTATGAATATTGTATCTCACATATTTGACAATTGTTTTCTTTATAGAATTCACTTCCCGCAATCGGCAATTTTAAAATTTTAGCAAATTTGTTCACTTTTGGCTTCATATTTGGCAACAATTGCCAATTTCCCATACTTTGAGAAAACATGGTCAGCCTGGACAGTAAGAACTGAAAGTGTATTTTCATAAAAGATTTTTCATTGAAGCGAAACATTTGAGGATTTGCAAATGAAGACCTGAAAAATTGGAAGCATTAGCATTTATGTCATTAGCTCCTATACAAAACTTAAATTTCACGATTGAAGTTACCTTCTGTTGAAATATCCTTCCATGGGTTTGGAGGATACATAAACGCAGCATTTTGAATTTGATCATTAATGTCCTCTTCTTCATTGAATGGAAAAGTACCACTGAGACTGAATGATAAAAAAATATGAATTAGTAATAATTGTGTGCATAATGGTATCACAATATTTTGATGTCTCCTTTCTCTTTCATTCAACATATGTTACACCTATCAAACAGTATAGAAAATAGGGAAAGTACCAGAAAAACTTGTAAATGAAACAAAATAAAGTCGTTGAAACAGTTCTTAGTCAACTAAAAATGCATTTATATTACAACTATATAATTCTTAAATTGTGCGAATAGCCAGAGATACAACTCTCTATACAAGCCAGGGAAAATTTTTGTACCCTTTTAGGCTAAATCACAAATCATTAATAACAGATTTAGCAGCTTAACTCATTGTCTAATAGACATGGGAGTAGTTTAAGGAGAAAATGTAAAATAGCTTTGAAGGAAAAAGTAATAATCATACCTCACATAGATAATCACACCAACAGACCACATATCAAGAGATCTATTATATCCTTTATTTTTCAGAACTTCTGGTGCTGTAAAGATATAATGCATGGAATCATCACAAATTTTCGATAACTGATACAGCTTATAGCTATTTTGATCATTTCTAAATAGTTGCCATAGTGACACTAAATTATTTTTCGACCCCCCTATATTATTATTAATTTGTTCCTTTTCTCAGTGAAATAAATTTTCTTTTCCCCATGCAAAAATTCACCAAAAGGGGAATTCATGACCACATAGAAGAAACAGAAAAGATTATTTTTTTAGATGTACTCCTGGTTGCGGAACAGATTTTCAAAACTAGAATATATGGAAATTAGATTAATGTGTACAAGTGAATATTCATTATTAAAGTAGCAATTTTCAGCCAAAAAATAAGTTTATGCTCTCATTCGTTGGCTCAAGAGTACATATGTCACTTATTTCTTGACAAGTCAAGCAAGGACGGTTTTTGACTCTTGCATTTTGAAGGGAAATACAGCATGTGGAGGAGCAATTGTTGTTCATTCTCCCAAAATGATAGAAAATAAAGTTGGCAAACAATGACATTTTTATACCATTCTAATCTATGTAAATCATAAATAATGTTCCCAGAAGTGCAACATCCTATATTCTTATAAAAATTACTATTTTTTTTTGTCATGTAATAGCATTCAGGGTACTTCATTAGCTTAATATAAACCCACAAAATTTTCCTTTGGCTATTACAATGCTTGTCAATTAAATGGTTAAACTTGCTCAACCATGCACGGAAATGTTCACAATTAGAGAACAAGTTCATTTGTCTGAAAATTATGTGCTCGTTGCATCACCATTGGTTGAGTTAAAGACATTTTTAATTTGACGGTGTCTCAGACCCATTCTATTATAAACTTATCAAAATCTTCGTTTTTAACAAGCGTATTGTTTTTCTATTCTCCATCTCTTTCTGTGAATCACTGTCTGAATAAAACTGGAATTTGTTTATTTTTGTTTCTAAAGATCTTAAACAGGTTTTCCAATTTCATATTCTTCACACAACATTAATACTGGTGTTCCACATTCTTAATTTTTCAAAAGTTCAACTTATCTCACATATACTAATAGCATTATGTTTGCATTTGCAGCTTGTATCAGCCACATCACTTGACATCTTAGACATATTCGAAAATTCACTTAGATAATTTACTGGACAAATTCACTTAGATAATTTACTGGACAAATTCACTTAGATAATTTACTGGACAAATTCACTTAGATAATTTACTGGACAAATTCACTTAGATAATTTACTGGATAAATTCACTTAGATAATTTACTGGATAAATTCACTTAGATAATTAAATAAAAAAGCACTGGATAAGGTCTAAAACACTGAGGATATTTGTACAGCACAGAGGAATAAAGTGAAGAAAAAGTTCCTTTGATCAAAGCTGATTTTTTGACCAATCACTTTGAGACAAGTTGGTGATACCATTTGTTTTCATTTTCTCAGAAGCCGAAAACCCCTATGAACAATACCTAGGGGAGAAAAAAAGTTTTCGCCCAAAATGTCTGATGAAATAAAATTTGGGCCAAGAAAACAGATTCCCTGGTGAGAGAATAAAAATCTTCAGCTGATGTGTCTGGATTTGTGAGATCATTCTGTATTTTCAAAACAGAAGATCCATGTTGTATGGAACATACAAAAATACTTGCCGAAAAAAATTTAATCATAAGGTTTTTACAGTCGTTCTCTTACCCAAGTATGCTGGAGTTCCAACAACAGATCGCCTAAATGACTTTTCTCCTATGATTCTCGCAAATCCAAAATCACATAATTTCACCTGAGAGAAATGAAAATATACATATATATAATTTTAAACTGGATATACTTTGGCTTTTTACTTTATGTTGAAATAGTAAAAAAAAGATGAAACATACTTGAGGATAGTCCGAATCAGATGAAAGCAACACATTTTCAGGTTTCAGATCACAGTGCACAATACATTTTAAATGCAAATGCTTCAGAGCAATAAGAATCTGTAAAGTGCAGCAACAATCATGAATTAAATAACCAATATTTAGAAAGCAATGGAAGTAAATATATAGAAAGGGGAAAAAACTAGTAAAATTTAGATGCAACTTGACTACACATAAATTCAACTTGAAAACCATAATTGACGATACCAGGGTTCCAATAGGTAATTATAACCCATCAACTTCCCATTTCCCCCCTCCCCCCTCATTACCCAGCACAGAAATTCAGTTAACTAAAAAAAACTATTTTAAAAAGTTATTTATCATTGGAAAAGCAGTCAACAGATACAATATCTGTAACCGTACAATGTTAGTTCACTGAAGTTAGATTTTCTGTGATTTTGCGATTCAAGGTGCACATGTGAATGACTTGCCTAGAAAAAGATTTGGGCCTAAGCGTGATGGCAGTTTAACACTTTAGAAACGTGTCAATATTATGTTCGCCCACAATTTCTCCAAAAGTAGATGGTATTGCACATATATCTAAGGTTATCTGCTGGAACTCTGACATATCTCTCACCTTTTGCAACAAAATAGTAAAAATTGCTCAATGGCAACATTAAAAATATACTGGACAATGAGATTGTGTCGGACATGAAAATATGCAATTCTGAACGATTTTTACCTACTTAACACAGACATCATTATGAAAAAGTCTTATTGCCCTTGTTTGAGATATTACCATGTAAAGTGTGAAAAAAAAATCCACTTTATGAACAGTATCTGTGGACAAAAATGAAAGTGTCTGATATGAAAACACGTGATTCTAAAGGTTTTGATCTGCTGAACATTAATATCACCATGAGAAAAGTTCCACCTGCCTTTTAATCAGAGATATTACCATGTTGAGAATGACTATGGTGCTGTAATATATTTGTTTTCATGCATTTTTGTTGTCTTAAACTCTTTATGATCACAGATGAAATATTTTGTCCAAACGCCAGAGAAAGAAATTGAATCCAGTTTTGTTTTCTTTATCACACACATGACAAAGCTTTATTGTAACCCGTAACTATATGAAAGTTTTTTTCCGCCATTCTTTCTATGCTCCTGTTAATTTTTTCCACACATATAATGCATCTCTATTACATACATGTAAGAGTGAAAGAACACATTGGGTGAGGGGTGAAAGAGATTACAGTTGATTTCTCTTACCTACTATGTTTTGTTCATTTTTTTCTAAAACGTGTGTGTGCATATAAGATAATTTTATAGCTGACTATAGCCACAATACCTGATGCTTCCCGGGTTTTCTTCAATTACAGGGAGGACTGAAAAAATTAAACCATTATAAAGAAATGAACTATTTTACATAATACTGGCAGCATTAGAGACTTGACAAACCATGGTAAAGGCATAATGCATGTCTGGTTACCGTGGTTCTCAAACAATGTGTTTCAAAGTAAACATTCTAAAAGTATTGTTCAACAGATTTTTGCCTATTTTGGGCATTCGTCCAGCTCTGATAAACTTTCAAAGTAGCCCATCATTCAACTCCTGTTTCGTATATATATACACATGCAAAATTGTACAAAGATCTGTCTAAAATTGCAGATTTGTATAGAGAACATTATATATATATATATATATATATATATATAATGTGTCAGATCATTTTTATTTGTTGCCAAAAGTCTGTACGTAAAGTGGTTAATGTTGTATATATATTTGCAAATTTCTATTACATTTCAATTTATTTTTTCTATTGTGCTTCAATGTATTTGCATTGTATTATTAAATATGTATTAAATGTGCAATTACAAAGAAAACTGAAGCCAATCCTGCCTTTTTTTTATGGTCAGATTAATGTTCAGCACATCAAATTACATAGGAATTGACTTTTTATTCAGGATGCAGAAAATTCCAAAATTTGTTATCTAGCAATATTTGTCTAAATCTGAAACATTTGAAAATTTCTATTCAATATTATTGTGAAATGCTGAAAACTGAATGCATAAAACATCACTTAAGTACATTATATATGTGACATTCACATGCCTGATAGATGAGGAATTTTGTAATTCGCTCAGATAGTCTTCCTTTTTCACTTGAAAGAATCATTTCCAACATATCTCCTCTCAGTTTTTCCATTACAACAAAAATCTGAAAACATAACACTTTTGAGAATTTTCTATGCACATATTCCCATAATTATTGCAAACAAACATGAAAACATGTAGATTTATTTTTTGGAGAAAAAAACTATCACATTCACAGTTAAGATCAAATTTTAAAGATATTAAAAATTCAAAAACTTTCACAATGTAAAAAGTGCACATCAATGTAAATATGATGGTCATATTTTAGCACAATCGCTTTTTATTTTTTTAAGATCAAATAAGGAAGATATACGGAAGACTGGATGTTGTGAAGATATTTATTACTTGAGATGTTAATTTTTTAAGGAAGGAAAAAACTCATCTCTGCCTCTACCGGGAGTCGAACCCGGGTCCCTCGATTGCCGGACGAGTGCTCTGACCACTAAGCTACAGAGGAGATAGAGATTTTCCTTCGCTAGAGCGTAATATATGGCGAACGGAACCGTGCAATGGACGGTGAAACCGATCAGCTAATAGCTCATGGACGATGAGCCACCAGATGGCTCTATATATGACATGAATGTCGCTCTCCACTTGTTAATACATCCTGTCTTCCATATATCTTGTATTAACAAGTGGAGAGTGACATTCATGTCACAAATATGGAAGATTAAGAGAGAAATTAACTAGATGAAGTTTAATGAGAAATAAACACAAACCCTTTCAATGGTCTCGAACATTTTCTCCAAATTCACAACACCCGGATGGTGTATGTTATGCAAGATAGACACTTCATTTTTCAACTGTGCTTCTTGCTTTGTAGGGAAGCGCAGTTTGTCTATTACCTTTATAGCTACTGTACGACTTGTAGTTCGATGAACTCCTAGTTAGAAAAGAGAAGAGGAAAAAATAAAATAAAACATTAATTTTAATCTTACTCATTATGATTACATATTTTTTAAACAAAACAAGTTTAATATTTGATGTTACCTCCATAAACAATACCAAACTGTCCTGAACCAAGAACTTCATCAGGAAATATTTGATACTGCAAGCTAATATCCTGTAAATATATATATAATTAATTATAAAAAAGAAAATTACATTTACGTGCAATTAACATGCTTATAATAAATAAACCAACACCTTGTGATATTGTCATGAAGTTTTTTGACACGCTAATAGGAAAATTTTTCAAATTTGATAAACAAGATCACAAAACAGGTTTTGCGTAATAATTTGCCTTTTACGAATAGATATGGTTTGAAATTATGATAAAATACCTTAACTTCATTCAGTAAAAACATTTTGCTTTTATACAAAATAAAGTATGGGAGAAACCTAAAACACACTCACTAGATTTTGCTCTGTGCTGACATGATTGGCTGCCACTGGATTTATAACTTCTGAAAAAAATAAATTAGCTTGAAAAGCACAAATTCTATCAAATATATTTTGATTTATACAATACTTATGGCAAAACATTTCTAAAATTGAAATCATTGTTTTAAATAAAACAAATTATTTACTAGAAACGAAAGATGTATATTGAAGCTTCTTGTATAACATTTACGATTCATCTACAAAAGCTCGTTTCATCAGCTATATTTTAATGATTTGATAAAACTCCAGCTGGATTGGATATAAAGAGATTCCAAACGTTTCTTTTATGCTTCATAATTTCTTTATTAATCATTGAATAAAAGAAAACAGCTTCAACAATACAAGATTGATAACCATTCTCCCCCCCCCCCCCCATATTTTTTCCATATACACATGTAAATTCTCTTGGATAGTTAACTCCATCTACAAAGTAGAAATTGTGTGTTCAGATGTCTCTTGTAATATTAATTCTATGGGACAAACTCGGTTTCAATAAAATTTGGCCTTTGTTTGGAGTGTTTTGTTTAATTAGATTATTATTTGTAATGAAACTACTGATTTTTGAGAAACCTCAGTATATAAAGATGAAAACTTTCATGGGGTTTCGAAATGGAATACTGAGGCTTGTTTGATATCCGCTATTATTAGAGATTATCACGATTTCATCCCTGAAGTCCAACACCACTTTAAAAAGTAATTTGTTTCACGTGATGCTCTTTGATGGCCATGTACCTTGTCTACAACTTTCAATTAACTTGTGGCTGAAAATTGTTTTCTTGGCTTTCAAATACAAGCAACTCATTTCTTTCGATGGGCCAAAGTATTATTGAAGCATTCAAAGCTTTTAACACATTACTTTCATTTGCACAGACTTCAGGGGAATAGTCTTTTACCAGAAAAGATTGCAATCACACGCAAGTTAGATTTTACAAAGTTATAAAAGAGTACTATAGCATTACAATCATAGTAATAAACCAAAAAAAATGTGTTCTGAAAATTTAGTCAGTAAAAGAAAGTGACCATTAATGATGGCTTTAAAATTCATACTTTTATTCTGCAAGGGAAAATAATTCGGCCGTAAAAGAGGAATGGCAGAACCCGAGGAATATCCGTTGAGAAGGGTTTTACTGTGTATTGTATATGTTAATAAATTCATCCAAAAAGAACACATGAAATAATAGAACTCACTTGTAGTAACGGCTGGAGGTGAAACTTTAGGTGTATCAACAGGCATTAGAGCCTGGCGTATAGCAGATTCCCATGATTTGATACAGCTAAGTTCTTCCCCAACATAATAATCTACATTTGCCGTACGCAGCTCTAAAAAGAAGGTCTTATGGTTTTCTTCAGGAATAACTCCTTTCTTGGTAACTTCCACAGAAAGTATTTCAGACAGTGGAATCTCCTATAAATATTTCAAATAATTTTGTCCTCATGTTAGCTGGCAAATTGGTCTCCTTTTTTTAAATGCAATTATAACTGAAAAATCAGTTTTCACTCGGTTTCATAAATTTTAAACACTTCACAAAAATATTGATACTCTTATACATGGAATACAGGAGTAAATGCAAGATGTGAGAAAGAAAACCTAAATGAAAAAAAACTGGAAGAGAAAGGAAAATAGAATGATTGCATTTGTAATTTACAATTAGCAGAAAAACCATATGCCAATTTTTATGAAGAAATACAGTAGAACCTTGATAACTCTCTATGCGAATAACTCAACATTTATTATTCTCATGGTTGGAATAATTACAAAATTCAATGGGGAGAAACCTCCAACTCAACACGAGTAGTCTAGTTGACTATGAAAGTCACAGATAAGCGCAGATAATATCTAAAAATTTTGAGCTTGAGATGGTTGAATAAGCTAAAAAAATAAAAAATTTTGTGACGTAAAATAAGTCTGAAATTGTCCAATGATACTGGGTGCATTCGTATAAAGAGTTGCATAATGAATTAATTCGAACGCTTATATTTTAGAAAGCATTCAGAATATATCAGTGTTTTTGATGTCTGCAGGGAGATATCATTAACACAAACATAATGGTACCACTCTGGTTTTAATATCTCTTTTGTTCTGGGCACCAGACTTGCCCGCTTTGACCAGGACCAGCTTGCCAGACCAGGTGAGGCTCACTTTGGCAATGAAATATAGTTTTACACTACATAATAAATTTAGAATTAGTAGAAAAACCAGGTAAACTTTTATGAAGAAATACAGTACAACCTCGATAACTCTATACGCAAATAGAAGCTAATGACGTTGTCCGATAGGTAGTTCTGAAACAAGTTCAACGATGTCACTTTGGTCTTATCACCTCATTCAGTATGAACATCATGCTCACGGCCAGCATTCATGAAGTTCACAAAGAGATTAGAAGACACTAGTATCACCTGCTAGTTATTCCAAAGACAAATTTGATGACTAATTTCATTAAGTCAGTACCTACTACACAATTCAAGGCACAAAGAATGTATTCATGTCAAAACTTGTAGGCGTATCTGACAGCTGCGAGCCTTTTTAGATTTATATATAAATTTAAGATTAAAAAATGAAAGCTTTCCTAAATTACGGCAATAACACAGCTCAATCGCTAGTAGATATTTCAATACACTTATGCTTTTTCACCATAATTCAACAAAGCATTTTGTAGAAAATTGCAGATATATATATATTGTTAATTTGTAGATTGAATGTTCAATACTTAAGTACATGACATAAATGTTAAAAAATTAGGATGGTGAGATCAAAAGAAACCTTGTTAACTTAACATCCACTTGAGTCACCATGTTAATTGATACTTTTGGGCTGTCGAGTTATCTAGGTTTTACTGTATGATGGAATAATGAAGTTTTGAAATATTTTTTGGAAAGATATTTATCTGCATGAGAAAATCAAATTTAAGTCATAAGTGAACGTAAAATATAGAAGCACAGAACCCATATGGAAATGTTGCAAAGAACTCAAAATGAGAAAAAATTTGAGAAAAAAAAATCCACCACAGAAAGCCAAATATGAATTCAACATGGATATATTCTTAAACCTAAAAATGGGCTACATTTAAATTCTCATTCAGGGACAAAAATTCTGAACTAAAAACACAAAAAATCATGTAATTAGCATAATTACAAGCCATCAGTGAATATAATAAAATTACTAGCAAAGAATTGATTCATAACAAGACCAGCAGATTTATAAATATAATTACTTTGTAATATTTTGGGGTTGTGTCATTTTGGAACAGAGTAATATTCTTGCTATCTAATCTCCAAAAATGTCTCTTTCTCTAGAAAAGAAAAAAAAATCCAACCAATTTTATTGCCATTGAAGAACATGCAAGGTTTGAATGTACAAATTTTCAAACTGTTTGGTGCGGAAATAATTCATAAATATATTTGAAAAAAAAAAAACCTATTTAACATTAGAAATGAATAAAATTTTACCATGCTATCCCTATTGGTGTGATGCACCAGCCAGCCTTCTTTTATCACAGTATAGCCTTTGCATTTTGTATGCTTCACACTTTGAATTATTCTCTGTAGGGGTATGTTGTTACTGGACGCTTCCCTAAAGAGCGAAAAATCAAATTAGCATAGGAAAACTTGAACTTTGACAAATCAAATAAGATCATAAAATCCAAAAACAAAGTAAAATGAAATTGTTTAAATTAGTCTTTAATAAGTTAATATGATGCAGCTGTGTTCAATGTGTGCATCCCATAACTGAGAGACTGGATGGCGATTATACTGATGTGTAACAATACTCAATTTCCAATAATTATAAAATAAACAAGTCGCTTTTTTTCTCTCGGACTAATGTACATACAGTAAACCTCCCTTATTTATCATGGCTCTCTTTATTTTGGATAAGTGAATATCACCATAGTGCTGCAAAAAAAAAAAAAAAAAAAGTTGAAATAAAGGGTCTTTGAAGCTTATAAAAAGCTAGAAGTTGCAGAAAAATTTGCTTGTTTCATTTGTACAACTTTACACAAATCTAAAATTATTTTACTAATTTGTACTATTTGGCCACTGAACTTGTACCATTTCAGCCTATGTATTTTTTTTATATGTACAGTACACACAACTTTTAACCGAACGATGGTGATATCTTGGGTTCTATTTATTGTAAAAAAAAAGATAGGTAGCATTCTTCTTCGTTCAATTTTTCTTAAGGGGTCATTCTAGATGTTAAAACTAGATCCAACTTTTGAAAGTTCAATGGTAACCTCATTTTTTTTTCATATTTGGATTCAGTATCTCAAAAGAAATGCCGAAACACCAAATTTCATCAATTTTGAATGAACAGTTAGTGAAATATAAATTATTGAAAAACAAGTGGGTCGAATGTTAAACAGAAATACCTTGTTTTTAAACATAATTGCTGAAATATAATATAGGCATATCATTACTTTTTAATTTAAATGATAGATGCTAATGGGCCAAACATGTTTTGTTTGTACATGTAACACGGCCAATGAGTTTTATTACTCATTTTGAATTTGGCTTTTTTTAAAATATGAGTTACGAATTATTAAAACATTTTTATAAAATTTATGAATAGAAGCATACATTAATTTTTACTTCATTTGAATCAGCATAGTCGAAAATCAAAGAATCAAAAAAAATTCATTCCAATCCGACCTCTATTTCACTAGATATGAATGAGCGATTATATGAAAATGACCACTTTTAGGGACCTATACTAGATATAAATTTCAAACTCATTGAAAAATTTCTCATGACAAATTATGCAAAAATGTTTAAATATGAGGCTCCTAATTTTACTGAAATGGGCAATTATTGTTTTAAGTATACAGTGATACGATAAATAAGTCATCCATCCAGTTTTTCAAATATATTTTTTTAAGTATTTGAGTATTCAAATAAATAATGCAAATTTTGTAATTTTTCACTATTTCAGAAATTTGTTTCATTCCTTACACTAAGAACATAGTGGAAATGGTGAGCAAAGTGACGAATGAGAAGGAAGAGAAGCGAGATGAGAATATAGCTGCAAGCAAGGAGCATAGTACACATCAGTGATTCCCAATGTGGGCGTTAATGCCCCCTGGGACAACGGAATGTTCCGGGGCAGTAGAAGCTACGGGTGTAACATAGGATCCTATGGGTAAGATTGCGTTGGGGCGATGGGAGAAAAATTTTGAAGGGGTACTATGGTACATATAGTGGGGGGGGGGGGGTGTTTAATATAGCAGAGTATCGAATACAAACTTGCAATCAGATTGGTCTTTGTTAATTAAAGAATGCTTAAAAATTTTATAATTATAAAAACCATTACTCAGACAAGTTTAGAAATAATAGTGTTGTGTGAATATCGCCATTTTTAAATATAACTATGGAAACATTCCTCATATTTTGGGCACTTTCCTCCCTACATCTTTTCCTGCAGTACTTGAGTGCGACCACTTCTCAAAAGATCAGTAATATTTTTTATCAAATTTATAATTAAAAAACTGAGAAAAATATCAAGTTTATCAAAGCACTCCCCCCCCCCACCCCCACCAAAGTTTAAATTTTTATTATTAACATAGGCAGCAAGGTATATATAGAAGTGGAAAATTTCCCCCGCTCGAATAGCTTTATTTGTATAAATATTGGTTGGTTTCATTTTTTTTAAAATAAAAAACGTAATTATTGGCACAAAGAATCTAGCATAAAAACATTTGGTATGCTTCCAGTATGGAAATATTGAGGGTACACAGAAAATAAATAAAACTTGCCAATTTTTTCCACAGAAACACGCATGATTTTTAATTCAGACTACTCAAATACATTTTCCCACACACGGTGAATAAGAAATTAACTTCAAACTCAAAATATAAATCATTTTCGGTTTGGTTAAGCACGTGCGCATGAAAAAAGTTTGACAGGAAATGTATGAAAATTTTTCAGTACTTGCTGTTTCTATTTGATCGTCCACACCACTTTGAAATACGTCAAGCACTTAACATCAATGATTCTGGTGACATTTTTGATTTCACTACCGCTTTTTAATAGCGAAAACACGCCCTTTGATGACCATCTTGAAACTGCACACAAGCGAACAGAGCAGCAAAAACAATATATCTTGATATGCTCTTATCGCTTGTCGCGGAATTACCGCTCTGCTGCGGTGCGCGCCACTATAGGCAGCGCGTTGGAATTAGTGTTTGATTTCGCTGATTGGATCTCTTCTTCCCTCCTTGCTTTGCTCTGTCTTACTATGTGTTCAGCCTTAGATAACATTCATGAGCTGAAATAAATAGGGTCGCGGTGCTGGAAGTTGTAAGAAGTTTAATCAAATTTCATTGTGTGAACACACAGACTGGAATTTTTAAACATCTCCATTAATGTTTTGCTTCCAAAGAAAAATGGCTGTTTTGAGAAAAAAATAGTTTATCTTGTTGTTGCGAGGGAAATTTCTTGATATCGCAGCTTAACATGCAAATGTGATTTTACACATCTTACCTATATATAAATCAATAGCATATACACACGTTTTTGGTTAAAAATCTTTAACTTGTGAAATGGCTCAAAAACTGGAGAATTCTACAAAAGAACGAATAGTGTTATTATACTACGCCAGATATTCAATGACTCAGATTTCCATTATGCTGAATATCAGTAAGTCGACGGTGCATTTATGGATTTGTCGGTAAGCACTCTTCTAAAAATGGTTTAAACTTACTTTAATACATGGTATGTTGCAGCGAAAACCAATATTTAGCAGCAGTAATGCGTTTTTTTAAAATCTTTTAGACATCGAGATACTGGTTCTTTAGAAAGACAGGGGGTGTAGGCTGATTACACGCATTGAATCATCAAGAGGCTCATGCTGTGGTTGCAACAGTTACTGTTGTGCCAAGACTAAATGCACGTCAAATATAAAGAGAGCTGAATCTGCCGGTATGTTTTTTACCAGTGTTAAACTATTTACCAGATACTCTGTGGTTATGCCAGAATATTTTGTACCCAAACATAATTCTAGATTTTCAAAAGAAGAAACTGCTACTTTAATATATACAATTGTAGATTACCCTTCATCAAGACGAATTACACATAGTCGGGTAGAAAATCACAAAACATAATTTTTGGTGAAAACCGTTTCATTTTACAACTTTTAGAACCCAAGATATCGCCATCGTTTGGTTAAAAGTTGTGCGTACTGTACACCATATAAGATGATTCAGAGATGTTCCAGATATGGGAAGGTTTTACTTCATAAATATAAATGCAGCTATTTTTAAAATGAAGGATAGCTGCGAGAAAAAGTTCAAACTTACTGCACTGGAAGTTTAGATTCGTCATCAGCCATTTCAAGGTCTGCGGCAGCTTTATCTTCAAAGGTATCACTTTCTTCCTCAGATTCATCATCTATTTCATCCTTTTCTTGACAAGTATCCCCAACTGAGCTCTTAGTTTTATCGCCTACTATGGGAACAAAAGATACCCATAAAATATATTTTACTTTCATGAATATATAAATAAATCTTTGTGAAAATAAATGCATGCTGATTAATAAAGGAATCAAATAGTTTAAATACATTCTTAAAAATCATTTTATAATTCATTACAAGATGCACCTGATTCTTTGGGAGCTTCTCCAAGACAATCCATAGGTATGCATTCTAAACATTTACGCTTGTGCACATTCAATTTGCAATCTAAAGGAAAGAATTATCATTGCAACATTAGGCTATTAAAGATAAAATATATTATTGAACAATAGCACATGATAGGCAAGATTTAATACCAGTTTAAGTCTTTAAAAACAGTAAACACTACATAACCTTTGCATTGCATTCCTTGCCGTATGATGCCTTTAAGTAGTTTTTTACAATAATGGCAGACAGTAGGCCTGGTGTAAGAATGTATTTCAAATCTATGGGGAACTTTAATTCTTCCAGATGAGCTTCTTTCCAGTGGGCGAGTGGTAGGCAATGATGATTTTTTTGTTCGTGTAGGAGATGATGGCTGAGTCTTAAATTTGCAAAAAAATAATAATGTATATTACATATTAGAATCCAAAAATCTACAGGATAAAACTATTTAATGAAATTCCGAGCTCAAATTCAGAAAATTTTTAAAAATTGAAAGAAATAAAAAATAACTGACATCATGGTTGGTAGGTTGACACCACAGTTTTTGACAGTTTAAAACTGTCATGTCAAAAAAGCTCAAACATTGTATTTCAATATGAAAATTCCTATCAAAAATATGTTAATTGCATGTTGTGTCCGAAATGAGATTATACCTGCAATAAATTAAATATCAATCTATTATAATATAATGTAGCTCAATATGATATTCAAATAATTTTCCGGTCTAGAATTATCTTTACCATAAATAATTATAGTGATAATTATATTGCTTAAGTCTTTCATTATGCAAATACTCAATGTTGAATTTATGTTATTGCTAAATAATTTAGAAAACTCTAAATACACAGTAAAACCCATCTATAACAATACTCTGGAGGCCGAGAAAAAATAGTTATAGACAGGATATCATTGTAGATCACTGAGCACTATTTCCTATTGAATAGGAATCTGTCAGGACTAAAGAAAATATCATTATAGGCAGGCTCATCTTTGAACCAAAACATAGGCCTAAAATTGAAGGACCGACTAATGTGTGAAATTTGACTAAATTAGACAAAAAATTAGCAGATGCTTGTCAGTGCCAATTAGATATGAAGGCTAACACCCCCCCCTCCCCCATTTCTTATTCTTAGTGCTACAGTAACAATGTCTAATCCTTCCTATGATTTAATGGAAAGGAATTGTTGTTCAATGAGTTATTAATGCACAGTCAATCAACTGCCTCGACAAGGGGACACCAGCATCATTTAGTAAGTGACAATGCCAGGTTGTGATACCGCATGGAGTTTCTCTTTAATAGGTTTGTTAATAAATAGAATAGATCACCTCTGAGAGTCATCAATTCTAATACAATTGACACATTTAAAAAGAAATACGATATATATTGGGATAAATCAAGAAGCTATTCATACTTAGAATTAAAATATTTTTTAAAGGCAGGTAGTATTACTAGTTTTTTTTTCTCGAGACATATGCTTTTTGTATTGGGTTGCTGTATTTTGGTTATATTTGACATATATTTTTATAGCCATCTTTTTTCAGTCACCGCCTTGAAAATTTTGCCTCTTGGGACCTTCATATTTAATTAATGCTGCATCTCAACTTGTGAAACCAACAATGCTTTGGCTAACAAGTCCTGCCAGCTAACCTTCAATCAGAAGAATATTTCAAGAAGAATTTTCAATGCTTATATCCCTCATGGGACGGAGCCTGGGCCATGACTGGTCTTACAGTGTGAATAAATAAGAAAAATTAGTTGCGTACTGCTCATCAGAAACTATGCAGTAACTTAGTTTTGCTTGGATAATTTTTGTCGCACCACGGTCATTTTCTGCAAACAAGGGCTAATTAGACCGGGACCTACAATTTATTGCCGATTCCGAATGGCAGGCTTGTATTTATACTCATCGAAAGATTGGTGCGCTAATCCCTTGATGGGGGACTACCTGCGGTAGTAATTTTTTGCTGTGGTCAAGTCGCCGTTTTTTGTTATAACCATGATATAAATTTCCCTGACACAGGGGATATTTGTTATATCCCCTGTGTCAGGGAAGTTTTCTGAAAAACTTAGTTTTGCTATGGAATACAATCTTGCACTGAATTTAGAGTATGTAAAATTAATATTTTACACTTAATAATTGTAACATTATATATTTTGAACTGTAAAACATTGCATTATATTGAAAAACACACATTTTTTATGTATATCTAATATGACAGAAAAAAAATTACTCGAATACACTGATTGCAAGTTTTGATGCTTTTTGATGATTTAAATGTGTTTCTGATACTTGTCATGTCAAAAACCCAAACCTGCACCATCAGAAGTGTTTTAGGCCTGTGGACGCTTGGCTTAAGCATCATTCAGAATTTCCTACATAATTTGGTTTTTCAATTGTGGAATTGTTCAGCCCCCATGCTACAAAATACTATAGGTACCACCCTTAGCTCCAACAATAGGGTTGTCATTAATATACTTAATATCTAGATTTACGATAGAAATAAAGAGATCTCATGCATGAATTAAAACACAAATATCACCTTTTATCCTGATGATTACAAAACATTTTGTTGCAAAAATCAATAATTGTATGCAGTGAAACCTTGCTACAATAATACTCGATATAACGACAAATTCCTTTACAACATTTTTCTTGGTCCACAGAGTATCGCTACATTGAGATTTCACTGAATTATAAAATCCCCTGCATGTTTTGGCCTTAACGAAGCCTTTAAAAAAATTTAATAAAAGGTAATCTTTCTTGCATCAAATTACTTGATTATGAAAAAAAGTACTTACACCTCCAATGTTAGGAATGCTTAAAGTAGCAGCAACATGTTCAGACGATGGTTGAGGCTGTAAATATGAAGATGACCTCCTCCTTCGAGTGTGTGTACAGTTGTTTGGAATTTTATATACACATCGTTTATGAAAGCTAAGTCCACAGCCTATTGAACAAATATGATAAACTGATTAGCATTTCAGAAATGCATTCTAATCTAATTTAATTACAAAAAAGCAAGGTTTTTTAAACATATATTTCAATTGCATGATGTACAAAGCTTGGAAAAATTCCAATGAATTCAAACTTTGCATAAAAAGAAAAACTGTGGCTACTTTTTAAAAAGCAGGAAAAAAAAATAATAATAATCACTTACCTCTGAATCATCAACGATAGCTATGAACAAAATTTAACATTTCAGGCAAGTGATAAAAGTTTGCAAGCACTTATATAAAAGATAAGAATTTTTTTTAACCTAATGGTTGCTAACGAAAATAAATCAGTTCACGAAAACTATTAGATATCTACCCAGCATATCTACTTTTTCATATTTTTCAATTTCTCTTTAGATACAACAGATACAGCAGAATCATGATTTGATGTATCAAACTGGACCACAGAATTTTATTCATAAAATGAAAAAAATTGTTAAAATTAGGATGGAGGGTGCAGATATATACAAGCTATTTCAATGAAGTTGAAGGAAATTTCTAAATTGAGGTTCTAATAAAGTTGTATTTGTTTAACATTTTTTAAATTTCAACACACTAAATTACTTTCATCACCCAAACCTAAAAAGTTAAAAAAATAAAACAGACATATCTTACTTGAACCTGTAACCAAAAATAAATTGGATAAAAAGGTTCAAGTGTGTATATAAAAATAGTGGGATTAGTAAACACATTCTCACTTACCTTCACATTTAAGTCCTTGTCTTACAAGACCAAACAGCATTTCACCACAATAATCACAGAAAGTCGGAGACTTGTAAGAATGGAGTAGAAGACTATGAGGCCGATTTTGCAGGTCTCCACCATAGTTTTCAGCTATTATAAAAATATTTTCATTTGTACCAAGAAATAGATATAAGATAAAATATTTCAGAAATAATCTGTTGCACAATGCATAAAAACTTCTAATACTCTCCAATTATTTAAAAACTCTTATAATAAAAAGCAAATGCATATCAGTTTATGCATATTCTTAATCAGAAAGCAGAAATTATCAGGTCTGGCGTTTTAATTAATTACAACCATTTAAAAATATGGTATAAGATATATCAAAAGTGAAACTAAGAACTAAATTTTCTATCAGAGATTTTGATAGCCTCTTTTTACTTCTAAGCTATGTTCATGATAATCATGTCTGCAAACTAAGATTTGAATTTTTCATTACAACTTGGCACATTACATTATGCTCATATTTCGCTCTTTATTAACTCATAAAAATCAAACAACGTGTGAAGTTAATGATAACTACACTCCTGTTACCAAATACAGTAATGCCCAGACATATGCTATCCAGAGTTTTGCAATTTTAGAGTTGCATAATTTTCTCTGGAAAATAAACATTTCTGAAATTCAAGCACAATAACAGGATTATTGCTGATATAGTAGAGGTTATCAAGTAAAAAATTGTTTTATTCAATAAAAACACTATACGTAATAAAACTCCACTGATTTGTAACAGACTACAGCAGAAGTGCACAACCTCTGGCTCGCGAAAGGTATTCCAGTAACAAAATATCAAGACACAAAAGCCAGGGCTGACCATATTCCCTCTATAAAAATACAAAAAACCAGGTTCCATACAGGATATTGACAATTATGCCAAAAAAATTTGTCAAAAGCAAGTTAAATTGCCCATTGCAGCCAAAGAGTTATTGAAGGCCAGAAAACTTGCAATTAGAGCCAAAAAAATTCTTAAATTCAAGTAAAGTTAACTTTGCCAATTATAGTTGATGATTATAGTAAAAAAAGATCTAAAAAAAAAATATAGTAGACATTACAGCTGAAATTTTTTTTTTAAATACATAAAGTTAAAAATTTAACTTCAGGATAAAAGTTAATAGTTTACCTGACAACACTATCTCTAGTAAAGAGCCTTCTAGAACATCTGTAACAGCCAAAACTGGAAGTAACAAATTCTCGGACCGGTAATCATGGCGGAATAATAAAACTCTTTCTTCTAATTTACTCATACCATTTTCTGGAAACTGTAATGAAAATAATTTTTCTATATTATGCTAGAAAAATAACTATCAAAAAATCTGAAATGTATGAAGATATACTACACAGGTGAAAACTGCTTCTAGCATTTTCTCAAATCCATTTAGAATGAACATCAAGATCTACAGACCCACAACTAGAAGCTGAGTTATTTAATAATGAAATAAATCCAGTGATTTTGAATTAAACATGCATTTGCTCAAAGTATTTCAAAATCCTCAAGAGGAAATTAGATCTTCCCTTCAAGAAATTAGATTCTTAATTTCCAAAATAAAATTAATGTAACTGACTTAGATTTCATTTTTGCCAGAATAGAGGCTAACCATATAATTAGGATCTGCAATTTTAATTTTACTCTTGAACAGCTTGAAATGATTTAAAAGACAAATGTTTTAAATTTTAACTGGAAATTGTGATTCCATTTAGAATTTCCACAGAGTTACTGGTATAGTTACATAGGCAGGAAAGGAACTCTTATTGTACTGTGCTCACAAGGTAAGTGACAGTCCAATGTTAAAGCATGAAATAATAAAGATTTCAAACAGCCGTTTCAAGACTAATATAGCCCCTTCTTGAGTGGTAGAAAGTCTGATAAAACGCAGACTACTTGCTTGAACAAAATACATGGTTGAAGTGATGGTGATGGTAGAGGAAGAGACTTGACAGTGATGATGGTATGATTACAATAGTTATGAGTATTGCTGATAGTGTAGAAGGAAGGGGCAAATTTACGAATTTGGGCCAAGTATTAGTAAATGATTTCTCTAGCACTCTATATTTTGCTATATTTGGGAAAATTTCTTCCATTCCATCATCAATAAATTGCTCATTGCGGGCCGGTCTTAGACCTAGTGGCACCCGGTGAAAAAAAAGAGTAGTCAGCGCACCCCCAGGCACAGATCCAGAGTGATGTGTTGGAGGAGGCAATTTTCGCTAGTCATTACTGTCCCATAAAATACAGGACATTCATTCTACCATATTATCACTCTTGGTGTGGTGATTGTTCCCATCCCCACCTCCTGGGATGAAGTCTGAAAAGCTTTCTTCCTAGAACGGGATTGCTGCTATTTAACTTGTAAACAAGCATAAAAATCCAACTTGTTTGATTTAATTAAGAGATTTAAAAACAAAGGAACTATCTTCTTCATGCTTATGTTAATTGAGTTTTACAGTAAAATACGTGTCGTGCATACATCAGGTATGGGCTAAACTGATAATAAAAGTAATTAAATTGAAGGGAGATTTCTTTCATATTATATTTATAAAACTAATGAACTTCATTTGAAATTCTCTTTCAGACCCAGTACTGAAAAACAGAAGGGGCAGGTAAATGCCAGCTAAAGCACCGGGCCCTGCAACTTGGGCAGTGCTCCAAGCTGAATGGGGGGGGGGGGGGGGGAAGCTTGTAACTCCTTTTTCTGAACATAATCATTTCAAGGAGACGCCAAGAAAGCACGCTACAGCCCTGAGGAAGGGGCAGGCCATCTTAAGAGCATCATGGGTCCCCAGGTCAAGTGATTTTTCTGAGGTCCTACCTGGTAGATTCTAGAAAATTTTAACTAGATTTCATTTACGTGAGGCCCCTCTACTCTTGAGGTTCCCGGGCTAGGCCCATGCGTTAAGATGGCACTGGGAAGGGGTTGTTTTTTCTCCAATTTGTTTTTATACCTCCTTGCACACAGTCTAAAAGGATTATGCCTCATTGCCGGTAAAAGTGATAAATGTTGTAAAATTTATCAAACTTACCAAGACAATTGGTGATTATACATTACCAATATGCTTTACCGATTCAACACGCATTTACCTCAACATACATTTAATTCTATATTTCATGAGCTTTAAAAAACCTCATTTCAAATATACATAGATACATATCCAAAATGGATTTGCCGCTGCCTTCCTCTTTGTTTTGAATATATGAGGTATTATTTCCATGGAAGTCCCAATTAACCTACCGTATTATGCTGTTTATAGCCTGTGGATTATACGTTTAAAAAAATTACGTTGAAATAAACAAAAAGTCGAAAATGAATTTCTTAGTGTGGATCAAAGCTGCTTGACGAGTTTCAACTTTAAAGCAGTTTTAATGTGGATAAACCGCTGCATCTTATCTACAACTTTTTTTCCTGAGAAAGGTTTCATTAGCTATAATTACGTTAAAAATTTAATTACAAAAACATATATATATATTTTTAATATTTATAGATGGGGTATAGATGCCAGTACAAAAATTTACATTTTCCTCTACAAAACAGTGTTAAACATACCCCTCCTCGAGAGCAATTGTATATTGATAAATGAGATTCTCGCGTGGGTTATATACCATTGCAGACTATACATGGTGCTTTTTTTCAGCACACTAGCGAAGTTTGCATCTGCAGATTATAAGCAAAAAAATTCGATAGGTTTTGTTTGATTCTTAAAAATTAATGTCAAGGACTGAGAAAAACAGAAAGAAAAGACTTACCTTCAAAATGATTTTAAGATTAAAATTTTTCACAACTTTTTGAAAACAAATATAACAAAAATTTAAATATAAAATTTCACTATTATCACCAGATTTTCATTTCGATCAAATTTAAGTTGAGGTTTTTAGCTCTTCTTGAAATTCAGTTGGTATATCTTGTCAAGCAATCTAGACATTGATTTGTGATTACGACCTTCCTGCATCCTTCATTGGCTGACCGACCACTCCAAAGCAGGGCTGCCACTAAAATATCCCCTTGAAAATGCTATCATCCTCCCTCCTCCAAGACTTTGAAGTGTCTACAGTCTCTCACGATACATATATACTATTATACGTATATACACTATTGTTTATTTTAGATTTGAACAGCAATCAACGAAAATAATCGTTTTGCATTCCTATCTTCTGACTCGACAGACATAGCTGTGTCCGCTTCCGATAATATTGGTTCTAAATTGATGATTATCAACCTCCTCTACTTTTGAAAGAAAGAAAACTTTTACTGTCGACTTCTCTACTTGTACAGAGCAAACTGTTCTGGAAAAGGAGTTCGATCTATGGTTCTATTATATGGAATTTGTTCAGCTAATCGTAACTTCCAAATGTTCTTTCTACATCTCCTTTTAATGGCAACAAAAGACCACTCAATTTGCTCCTGGAAAATCTAGCATTTCTCTCTTTTAGATGTTATTTTTTTGTTTCCTAAAACATGATCATAAAAATCACTCTAGTTCCAGAACTTTTTTCTTGTTTCGCTTGTGCCAATCCAAATGTTTTCCAATATGTTTTCCAAATATTTTCCACTGTGCCTCAAATTGTAATACATCTTACCTTACAGTTACAGGCAGCTAGATTGATTAAGTTCACGCAATGATTCGTATTCCCAAATATATAACAAAAATTTTACACTATGTTTTAATAAACTGGCACACTATTTAATTAATAAATCTATTTGGAGAGACGTATCACCACTATTCCCCTCAGTACTTTAAGGTGTAAAACAATGCTGTGAAGCATATTTTAGGGACAATGATCTCAATGGAATAAAACAATATATATTTTGCACCTCAAATAGAAATCATTTTCTGTAATTTTGTTCACCCTTTTATGTCTGAATTGGCGCTCCTACTAGAGGGGGCAGAAATAATTTTCTCTAACTTTTTTTCACCCTTTCCAATTCAGACGTGGCACCCCTCCTACAGCGGCACAAATAATTTTCCTAACTTTTTCTTCACCCTTTCACTTTGGATTTGACGCCCTTCTAGAGTCCACTCAGTGCCACCGAGCTGCCCCTGGTTGAACTAATAGGAAAGTCTGGCGAGTCAGAAGATTGGCCAGTGATCGGGGACACCAAAGTGCATGGGTTCTCTATAGTGTGAGCACATTTTTGTTCCTCCTAATGTGACAGGTAGGAATGAGACCCAAGTGCAGGATCCTTATTTAAAATGGTCAGCAAATCATTAGGTTTTAATTCATTCATTTTTAAAAAATATTTATTCAATATATATATCTTTTGAAACAGTGTACTGTATTGGCAATTTGATTCTGCATTTTTAATACAAGTAATACAAGTCAGGAAAAAACATGCATGTGTGTGAAAGGCCTCTGACTATAAATCTTTCCCACGTCAGAAGACACCTTCAATTCCTGTAATACTCCCCACAACACAGGAAAACACTTTGGCTCTTGCTTGTGTAACCGAGGGTGATTCCTCCATTATTTTTTAATTTTTACAGCACAACAAAAAAATAAAAATTGCATCTCCCCACCAAAATCTCCTTCAGGGATAAAAAGAAGAGCTCAAGAGAGTATTTTTATCTGACCAAAATCACTATGTACTGTATGTATATAGGTGCACTGCCCATAGATTCTTTTTGAAAAATAACCGTAATATTATATACACTTAAACCTTCAATTTTTTTCTCATTTTGGTAATTTTTCATGCATATTTTATAGTTATTTTTTTAAATACGTATCTTAAAGATATTTTTCCAGTAATGCATATCTAACGTGTTTTCCCGCCCTGCCCCATGACCATTGTTATCATCACTGTCAAGTCTCTTCCTCTGCCATCATCCCCATTGCAAGGCCTCTTTTCAACCATGTTTTGTTCAAGCGAGTAGTCTGCACTATATCAGACTTTCCACTACTGAGAAGAAAGGACTATATTAGCTCAAAACCATTTGAAATCTATTATTTTGAACTTAAACACATTGGACTACACCACTTATATTATTGCACATAGGCAGTGTCTAAACACCATGATAATAGGATATTGTATTAAAATTAACATGAATTGTACCAGGTGGGTAAAGATCTCAGTACATAACTTAGTCAAGGAGCCCAATTGGATGGCTCTGCAGAGAATGAAATTTATATTATATGTAATACACTTTACGGAGCTATGTACTCATTTACACATACATAACTATATAAATACATATCTTAACTCCAAACCATATAGGCCTTACAGTAACAAGCATTCACACACGCCATATAAGGTTACACCATGTTATACTCTAGCTGAAAAGGGTGGTAAAAAGATAAAAACAAAATAAATTTACCTTTTTATTCAGGAAATTACATGCTATTCCCTTCAGAGTATTAATCGTCAGTTCAGCTATACTTGATGTCACTGTATCCCTCAACAGTCCAGCTTGCATAGTGAATGTTATTTCTCCTGGAATGTTTACGATTGGCAATTCCATTTTGTTTTATGCTCTGTAAAACAAAAAGTTTATTTAAATAAAAATCATTACAAAGACCATATAAGCTTGGGCTGAGTGGAGCAAAGAGGTACGGGTTACAAGAATTGCAACTAGGAAGCAAAAAAAATAAATAAAAAATAAGGGTGGAGGAAGAGATGTCCACACATAGTAAAAAAGGAGGATGGAGAAAATAGCTGGAGCGGTTCTGAAATGCAAGGATTGGAAATCCCACCGCAGAAGAAGGGGAAAGAAAAAAAGGAGAAACACAAAAGATAATATTTTTAAAACTCCAACATTTGTGAACCAGATATAACATACTAACTACCACACTCTCAATTCCCAAATTTTGCGATACTGAGCATATACAGGGCCAAAACTAGAGGGGAGAACTGCCCTGATGACAAACTTTAGAAGTCAGTAAATTTTAGGAAAACAAATTCCAAAATTAATTGGTATTATACATATTAATTTTATAAACAAATTATAAAATCATCTAATTTTACAGTATAAGGGGCAGCAAATTATATTTGACCCCCATCCCAAAAAAAAAGTACGCTGGCACATGCATTTTGGCATGTCAATTCAAATTGGTAGATGCAACACATGGCATCCAGTAGTATAATCAGATTTTAACAGACATTTCATTTGATAAATTTATCAGAGTTAAAAACAAACTATACAACAAAACCTCTCAATAAAGGACACCCTTGGAACAGAAGATTTTGCTTGCTAACAAGGAGTGTCCACTAATGAATAGAAAAATACATTGAGGTCTGTTGATGTTATTAAAAAGTGTTCATTAACACAAGATATCAACTAACAGGGTGCTCTGTAAAATATGTCTGATTGAATTAGGGATTCAATGTTTAATGTACACAGCAATTTATCCAAAAAATTCAAATGATAATGTAGAGTAATCACAAGTTTGATCTTAGTGATTATTACCATCAGCGTATGTAAAAAAAAATTAGTTTTGAGATTCAAATTCCCCCGTCCCCTTTTGAGATGAGGTTATAGTGAAGTTTTTGCTGTAAAAGATGATCCCCCTCAAAAAAAAGGGAAAACATTTTGAGCAAATTGTGTGTGCGGGTTACAGATTACTTTCTGAAAGTACATTTATCTGTTCTATGACATGCAGTTGCCTCGATATGCTTACAATAGCTATTTAGCACAGTATTTTTTTTTTTAATTTGTTATGGACAGTAGATCATTCAATCAGATAAACCGTTAAACAGGACCGACCCAACTTTGACTTGAGGGGACCCTGGGCAAATGAGGTATTGGGGTACTAGACTGATTTAACAGGTTTGGTATGTCAGCAAATACAGTACATGTTGTGTTTGTAAATACAGTAAAACCTTTCTTAACGGACACCCCTCAGATGTGGTCACCACTCTTATGACCAAATAATACTTTCACAGTTTATAATAAAAGTATGCTTTTCAAACCTGATTAACGGTCATTCCTTTTTCATGGACAAATTTTTTTGTCCGCTGGTTAAGAGGTTTTACTACACATCAAAAAAGGATATGCACTATTGTTAATGAGAAATGTAATGCAAAATTTTCCATGAAACATCTTAAAACAAATGTTTTTTCTTGCCCTCTAATATATGAGCAAAACCATTGATAATGTCACCAAAATATAATTTTTGAGTTATCTCAGCTTTATACACAATAAAGCTAAAGACGACAGTTTTTCCTGTAAAAGACTTGAGCGAAATGATGATTTCATCCCTTTTAAATATGAATAATGATCTTTCTCTAGAGTAGTTTGATACTGGTGATGTTGTCAATGGTGATTTGATCCTGCCTCAACATATGTATAAACGCAGTTGTATAATTGTAATTTGTCTGAAAAAACGTGATTGCAAGATCTGGTGAATAACGTTTGCACTGTAAACATACAGAATCTTTGTTCAATCAACATGAAATCTTCAAACTTTTTTATCATTGTTTCATAAATCATTTTTCAGTCAAAAAGATGTGAAATTGAGAAATCAAACAAAAGACTGCCACATTGAAACATATTTTTGTCATGGAGTTAACTAACATCTTGATGGGTGCATTATAGATTCTGTGTAAAGTCTATTACTGACTGTTACGATATTAAAATTGATATTTAATAGGGTATGCTAATAATAAGCATTTTGGAAACAGTGCGATGTGATTTAGACAGAATTCTTTGATTTTCCAAAATTTTTCCTCGTAAAATTTAGTATAGGTTACTCAAAAAAATTTTATAATTTAAGGACCCCTTAAAACATTGGGCAAATGACCATGCAGAAGTCAGGAACTGCTTCTAAAAGTCGGGTTTTTTTAAATCTTTGTCTCATTGGCACAGAGCCCATGGAACACAAGTCTAGGGATTGCAATAAGATGAAAGCCACAGACCTTTATCAAATATTCAGAAAGTATCAATATAAGAATAAATTGTTTTCTCATGCAACCTCACACTCTTTGAAACCTCTCAAAAGGTCCCATGGGGTCCGTGAACCCTGGTCAAGAATAAACATTACTAAAACACAACATAAGCCTATATGTTTGCGCAACAGTTAAATATCTTGAATTCATTAGTTATACAATTTCTTAAAATAATTGGATGTGGAACCAGTTATAGACAAGGTATGTTCTTCATAAGTTTGGGGCCCTAGGCAAATAAGATTTTTTTTTTGGGTCTCTTATATAATTGTTAAGTGCAGGCAATGCCGTCTTAACATATGGGCACACCAAGGCATGGGTCAGGGGCCTGAAGTACAGAGAGAGATTCCGTGATTATGAAAAATAGATAAAATTTAGAAAATTAAGCATATGAATTGGTGGGCAGGCATTTCTATTCAGATAGAGGCCTCAGAAAAATATATTTGCCCTCTTAAGATGGCTCTGTATGCAGGGGGTGCGTGGCATGTGGATCCTACTTAAAATACAAGAGGCAGCCAATTTTAGGGCCATGCGGGTAGGGCTAACAGGGCTCTAGTCTGAAAAAAGTGATTGCAAGATCTGGTGAATAAAGTTTGCACTGTAAACATATAGAATCTTTGTTTAATCAACATGAAATCTTCAAACTTTTTTATCATTGTTTCATAACCCGAGACAATTACCACGGCTTGCCAAAGATCTCAGCCTATGGACCCTGCTCCAGGATGTGGAGAAAAAGGGACTGGATCAGCTACCCTATAATGAAGGCTCTCCCCTCCCTCCTCCCCCCCATTTTCACAACCAATATTAAAGCACAGTAATGCATAAAAATTTTTTCATAAGTATAAGATTATGTAAATTATCAGTAGCCTATATATATATAAAAGCAATATATGAAAATCAATGATTTTGAAGCCATACAGTTCAATTACACATGAAAATTCTTAAAATTAAATCCAATGCAGTTAGCTCCATTTTGAAGAGCCAATACAGAGGAAAAGATTGATTCAAACTCTTGACCCCTTGGACTTCTATACAATATTTGCATTACTATTTAAAATATGTAAAAGATAAAATATATCTACGAGCTTAAAATCAATTATGCAAACTACCATAAAATGATTGAAATGAATGTATTGCCGCGTGGCTTAAAAGAGAAAAAATACAACGCGTAAAAAAAATTTGCATATATTACCTTTAAACCTTGATTTGTATAAGCTGCAATGCATGAGCTAAATAAGAGTGAGAACTTGGGGAGAAAAAGGAGGTCATATATGAACGGAATAAAAAAGGCAATTACAAATTTGGGTAAACAGGTATCAGCTTAAGACAGGCTCTGGTTGCAACACTCAAGTCAACAACTACTTAATAGCACCACAGATATAAATGAGAGCCTTTATTATCAAGATTTTTATTGTCTTTTAACGCCGATATACGAAATGAATAAACAAGGAATTCATTTAATGCAAAGACAGTCGCTGTTTTTTTTTTTTTAAATTGTCAAAATATGCAATAACTCACCCTTTACTTCAATAATACATTAACACACACGGTGATGACATTTAAAATTTCATTTAAATTGACGGAACCTTTCGTTAACAGTTGCTTGAAGGATAAACAGAAAAAAGTTTGCATTCCCTCATCTTATTCGCTTATCACAGCGTTATAAAACCGAGGCGCAATATATTTATTTTCTCCGTCAAGCAATTCATAACAACCTGTAAAAACTGCGGAATGATCAGAGAGGAGAGGTTGGTTGGTGGGATGGACAAGTTGTGAAGCACCACCGCAACGTCACAAGTGTGCTCTTTACTGACGCGTTCCAGCAGCGGAAACAACCAATCACGGTAGAGTTCTCATTTTTTGAAAGACCAAATATTTTAATTACACGCGATGCTTTTGATTCTTTTCGAACCCATGCGTCAAAGTTTGACGTGAGATCATCCAAATGTTTTGTCATCTGTTTTAACGCGGCCAGAACTTTAAATTCACCGTCCGACTCAAGATTGTTTGGACTTTTTAGCCAGGGCCCCCCCCCCCGAGGGGTGATGCTATATATATAATAAATGAATAATCAAAATAATTATAGTCTTGAAGACCGTTCTTGCTTTGGAAATTCTCTAATTCAGATTATTTGAACATCGAGTTTGACCGGGCAAGGCCATAACTAAGGGAACCAGGCGGGTCTGGGCACGACCTCCTATAAGGTTATATAGGAGGTCGTGGTCTGGTGCCCTGGACCAGAGAAGGCACAAATTTCACCTTTTAACCTATACTTCAACATTATAAGAGGACGCCGGAATGCGTCCTCGCCTCGACTAATTAAACATCTAGTTTGCGGCCCTGCATGTCCCCCATAAGGGAGAGGGATCTGTTCGGGCCCCCAGACCTGGGTGTCCGTAATAAATCCAGATTTTTCAGTTTTAAACACAGGAAATTTACTTCAGTGAGAATTGTGAAATACCTGGCATCCTGAGGTCCGACAAAGATTTCAGTACAGGGCCTATTTCTCATAAGTTTGTGCCCCAGGCAAATGTGAAATTTTCGGAGGGGGGGGGGGCTACACGCAGTCAGTTGCGTCTGAGCCGAGAACCCATAATATTTTGTAGCATCGATATGTGTGTGAGCATCCTGTCCCCGAATTAATTCAAAAATCAAAATCCCCCATGTGAAGATCATGGGCGGAGATGCGTGGGGGGCATTGCCCCCCCCCCCAGCGTCAAAGGTGGAGTCGACTGATCTAATGTATATATGAGCTGACATCATCATCGTGCCCCCCCCCCCAGCAATAATGACCTTGCCCCCCCCCCAGACTTCCAAGTCAATCTCCGCCTATGGTAAAGATCAAGTCGAGCACTCACAAATTTAAAACACTTCCGACGCCTATGCACGCAGTATTCTTTGAGGTGGACGCCTAAGCTGGAGAACGGGGACATGAGGGTTGTAATTAAAATACAATAAAAGGCAGCCAATTTTGGGTTTCCCACATTTGCGGGTCCTGAGTGAGAGCCCAACCTTTTGACTGCTTCAACGAAGCCCAAAGATCTATTCCAACTCAAATTCTACGTTTAAGAATTTTTTTTAATTTTCCATCTATAATTATTTTTTTCAATTTTACTGTTTCTTTTATTTTGCTCAAGAGGTCGCGGAGCCCCTGGGAGTTCACACGGAGCTTTGTTTCGCGGAGTACCGGTCATAGGCAGAGTTAGACTTGGAAGTCTGGGGGGGGGGGGCACGATGATGATGTCAATTCACATATGCATATGTACATTAGATCAGTCAGTTTCACCTTTGACGCTGGGGGTGGGGGGGGCCCACATCTCCGCCCATGGTACCGGTTGAGAACCGCTGTTCTATACATCGAGGTTCTGCTCATACATATATCTTATTTCTCCCCTAAGGTTCTATAATCATCGCCCCCTTCAATTTTTTTTTCTCCCAGCGCAATCTAACCCATATAATCCTATGCTATACCTGTAGCTTCTACCGCACCCGGAACATTCCATCGCCCCCGCGGGGTGTTAACACCCACATTGGGAATCACTGCTCCATATCATTCATTCCATAAAGATTTGTTTAGTTTTTCAGAATTATTACCCTTCTGATGAAATCACAATATCATAGGCGGAGATAGACTTGGAAGTCTGGGGGGGGGGGGCGTATCTCCGCCCATGCACTATATGGTTGTGATCGCGACTCGAAGAAAACTCAAAAGCCAGAGGCGTTGGAAGTGTTATGTATCTGTGTGCTTGGCATGAGCCTTATACGACTAATTCTGATTTCTGCGTGAATCCTGGGGTGCTTAGAGCGGTGGTACAGAATACTGTTGGTGCTCGCGCCAACTTTGAAGCACCCGGGGTAACTTCAAAGGCAGAGAAAGGAACTTCATAGCAATGATATATCACGACAATTTTCGGGAAGTATGTGAATTGATTAGGAAGGTATTTATTACCAGATTGGGGGGGGGGGGCAGAACATCGTGTTTCGCCCTGGAACCTATGTTGCTCTCAAGATGATCCCCACTAATATTGGTTGCGATAATCAATCTTCATTATGACTTAATGATTATTTTAAAATATTTTCAAACTATTCAGGATAACTACATTAATAGAATACATGGTGTGCTTGCCCGGACTGCTTATAAAAATTGATTTATGTGTACAATGAGTTTGACGATTTATAAAATTCACATGATCACATCATCCCTGAATTGCGCCGTCACTCGAATATCCACTACTCCGACGTTACTGGTTGAAGAACCTGCACACAAGCACCCACCTCCTATACAGCCTCCTAGGAGGTCGTAACACAAGGCCGCAACTAGATGCTTGGTCAGCCGGGGCGAGCATGCATTTTAGCGGCCCCTCGTAATGTTGAAGAGTTGTGAAAAGGTGAAATTTTTCCCCCCTCTGGTCAACAGATCCATGTGCTACAACCACTAATTCCGGCCCTAGCTGCACAACAATATACACATATTGCAAAAAATTCGTTGATTACAAGCAATTGCATTCCGCCATTTGGATGCAAACCATTTTTGTTATTCTGAAGTTGAGAATATTTATTCCCCAAGACAGCGGCAGCTCAGGGCTACCACTACGGAAGGGTAGAGGGGTCTGGTGACCGGACGCTGGATCAGAAAGGGCATCGGGTTCTGTTTTCTCTTTATTACGGACACTACCCCCCTCCCCCGGATAAGAGTTAATTTCCGTTTCTCGTTTTGGCCCACGCCAGCATAGTTACCGCATAGGAGCGGCATAAAACCAAGAGTGAAGAAAAAAAATTACTGTAGAAAAAATATTTTGTCTAATTTTAAAAACTATGACTATTGGATATGATTCGCAGAAAAAACAGCAATTTTCGATGCATTTCATCTAGCTGGAAACAGCTGTGATTTGGGATCGTTTTACTGATGCATATTTTACACCAGATGGGAGCCAAAACGACATCCCCGTACGGGTGAGAATTTTTTGTCCACCCTCACCTCTGTGACTCAAGATTTCCTACTGTAATTTCGTTAAAAATTTTTTTTTTATGAATTAGTGTTCGTTGTAACGAGATTCTACTGTACAGTACGCCAACTGATTTTATTGTCTTTATCATTGCTTTTTACCCACCGAAGGAATTACTCAATTTTTTCTGGAGGAGGGGGGGGGGGATATCGTACCCAATGGAAAAAATGTAAACCAGTAAAATTGGATCTTTATTTTACCAAAACTCATTAATTATCCCATCATGAGCCCCTGTGCCAAAAGATTCACAGGAGCCCCCTCTATAAGTATGATGCAATTTGTTAATTGCTATGCATCAAAAGATGCTAACACCTCCTAGGAGCTTGATAGATGATAAGGTAATATAAGGTAATTAAGACAGCCGAAAAGGGGAACCCCGATTTAAAAAATAAAAATGTCTTGACAGATACATTAAATCTGGGTTCAACTGTATGATAAAGCACTTTTCACACTGTGAAAGTATGGGAGCTACAGAAAAATAAGCATTAATCAAATGGGACAGTTTCATGTGTTAAACCTGGGTTGAAGCAATCACGAAAAAAATCCATCCACAGCGGAAGTTTTGAAATTATTTGCGGTCAGACTTGAGAAGCACTATACATATTTGCCAACACATTACAGGTCTAACAAAGGAAAAGATGACCAGGATTCAGTCCAAGACATTTTATAGTTATTTTATTTATTTTTTCTTGTTTTGCACTTGGAAATCTTAATTCAAGATCAATATAAATATAAAAAGCCTGCAAAAAATCTTACTATGTAGAAATTATAATGAAATTTATTTTTGTGAGGTTTTACCAATCATTTATAGCTTTCCCGATGAGCTAAGAAATATGTTGTATAAAAATATTGCATGAACACAAACAGATGACAATTGACCAATGACATGAAATGCATATTATCCAATATAATTTTATTAACTTAAATAAGCATACAGTGTATGCGAATGTAATTGCAGAACTTCATCTGAACTGTATTTACATACATCTTCCTCTTTGCTCTGGTCACGATATAGCTTCAGTTGCTTGTTGTGAAGCCCAAATATAACTTGCACCTACAATCAAAAAATATTCAATAATAATGAAAACATTTACTAATAAAATTAGTTTTAGATGTCCGGAGAAATATGAAAAGCACATTGTGAAAAAGTTTTAATAAAAAACAGTTTGCCATGTCCCTGACATGCACATTGCACGAGTGGTGTGGTGGTTTTTCCCTTTTGCTGAATACCATGTTAGACCACTGAAAAAATATATTTTGATGATGAAGCATAAAAAATTTTGTGGATGAAATTTACTTAAAAAATTTAAATAACTCAAATTTCAAATATGCATATTTAATTTCATTCCCATTTTTACAATTTCACTTATTTTGGTCAGAAATATAGAAGTGTGAAAAGTTAGTTAATTTGCATTGGTTCCCATGGTGAAACCACCTGTTTACATTATGTTCTATGGATTTTAGAAAATGTCTCCCCTTTAAAGGGTTAAAGAAGCCCAAAACATAAAAAAAGGGGGAGGGGGAAAAGAAAAGAAATCAAAATATGAAAATCACATTAAAATTAATATGTAGGAAAAGCAACAAACCATTCGATGGAGACCACACCCATCAAGTCGATGTTCATTGATTGGGTTCTCTAAGAGAACAGTTCCATGTGTACTATCAGTACCAAGTTTTGGGTCACACAGCATCACATTCACGAACCTTTAAAGAATAAAAAATATGTGTTTCCAATGAAAAATTGGTTACACTCATAGAATTTTGTTTTTTTAAACAGACAAAAGATCAACAGATTAGAACTTAAACAAAGAAATGCAGTAAGCATAAACAAAATTTGCTGTCAAGTTATCTTTTACATAAATAACAGGCAGGCTGAGTCGAAAGACACATCCGCAGACCTGGCAAACTTCAGAAGGTAAAAATTCTGCAATAACAGGGAAAACATACTCTTGTATGCCAAATTTTTTTATGGTCATAAGAAGCAACATGAGAAATAACACATAAGATGACCATATTTTACAGGACATTCCCATATTTTTTTGCCATCAATTTGCTGTCTGACTTATTCACAAGAAATGCCAAATTTTTTTTCAAAAATTATTCCTTGAATTTCTGATATTTACTGGACATTTTTGTTGTGTTAAACACTTTTCCTTCATGCAGTCATTCTGATTAACTGAGATTTATAGAAGCTCTCAATTTCCCTCCCATCAACTAGAAATTCTGCCCACAACTGGCAACGTCTCATGTTTTCCAGTAATACTGATTTCCCATAATTTTCACCATGAAATATAGCTGTCATAGTTTTACCCATTGAATTGTCTACCAGCAGTCTTACAATCAAACATACAGGGTACCATGCTTAAAATTCAGGTGATGAGATGTCGTAAGCATTCTTCTATATAAATGGGTGGGTGGGTAAGGAGGTCACTTTCTAAACAATGTGAACAGTGGTAGAGAGGGAAACAGCAAAAATTCAATATTTCTTTTCTTCAAACTTTTTATTCTTTTCATGTTGATGGCAACTATTGAAATCTGGCAATATGAATTCAAATTCCAGAAGTCCGGTAAACCTAGCGGAATCTGGCAGACCAGCATCAGTGAGTCTTTCATGTAAATACATCTATTTCATACTTGCATAACTAACACTGTAGTTACTCAATTAGAATGACTGGAGAAAGCAGAATACTGCCCTTTCTGATCATTGAAGACCAACTCAATTTTAATAATATGACCAAGAAATTTGGATAATATGGAAAATTGAGAGTGACATGGATCCGTGAATTTTTTTTTTAGATTTCAACAAAACTTAGGACCATTCAATTATGTTTGAAGCATGAATTATAGTGGAAAGAGACATGCATTTTGTTAGACCTGCAAAATGGTTGGGTTGGACAACTTTCATCTTCTTTGATAACACAATTCTTGTGAAAAGTCTTTTGTTTTTTTCTGTGATCACCACTGTCAACAGAGACTGCATTTTGAACAGGTTTGCTTCTTTTAGAGTCCACACAGTTTTGACTAACATTTGCAGAACTTCTAACATTATCCAGAGAACCTTCTTTTTTGGTGATAACAATGTCAAGCTTGGCACCTTTCAGCTAAAATAAAATAATTGGATATATTTTGCAGTGAGTCAGAATAAAAAATACACAAAGGGTAAAATACAATAGATATTTTTTTTTTAGATTTGAAGGTTAGATGATTGATTAAATATAAATAGTCACCTTATAATGTAAACCTCACACATCAATGTTTTCGAAAATGACTTCCTGATAATTTTAGATCGAAAATATATCTGAATAAAGAAAAAAATAAACCCCTGTTGTGTGTTATTCAATGGGAGGTCTCATCATTTTTTTGCTCTTCATGAGAAGGTGCAAATTTCTGATGTATGAGGTTTTCATTATAAGGAGATGAAATGCTTATTTTCATCTATTACGATACACTGTATTAAAATCATTGAGGTGTATGTGTGTATCTGTAACAACATATTTATATTTTTATTGTGCAGTGGTTTTAAGTATCAACTTCAGTATGCAAAATGGTCAAATTCTAAAAAAAAGTAGATTGCTTGCATTATATAACAATAATAGAGTCGAATCCTGTTTTAACGAATATCATTATAACAAAAATTCTGTTTTAACAAACACTTTTCAAAAACTTATGTTTAACTAAAACTATTAATTAATAATATATTATATGTATGTGCATTAAAATTTTAGACCAGGATTACACCATAAAAGTTTTCTAAAATTTATATATTTTATAAAATTTGAAAAATTCAACCAATAAGATTATATGTTACATTTGCTCAAATGTAATCTGAGTTTTATTGGTTGGATTTTTCAAGTTTTATAAAAGGAATTTTACCCAACTTTATAGTGTAATCCCGGCCTTATTTAAGTCTTATTTGTAACATATTCACAAATCTGGATCTACATTTAGAAGGCACTGACATATGCAAGATAACACCCCTCTCCCACAGTTCAGATTATTTTTGCAGTAAAAAAAAAACTGATTGGGAAGAAAATAAATGATGACTCCGTCGTATTTTTGACAAAATCCTATTAGAACTAGAAAAAATTAGAATTTCGAAGAAATATACAAACCTCAGCAGTATCTTCTATGATGATTCTTGAACCTGAAGGAACCGGAAAAAAATGCAGGGGAATCTTCAATGTATTCTTTATGAACCTTCTAAATTTATCTATCACAGTTTTCAGGTGGTCTGTTGCAGGAGAGACGGAAACAAAAGCAGCAACTGGATCAGATGGAACTAGATGCGCCTGAAAATTGGAAATAACTTTTGAATTTCCAGTAAAACCTCTCTTTTGTGGACACCAGCGGGACAAAAAAAATTGTCCGCAAAAAAAAGGGGGCATCCATTTATCAAGGGTTTGAAATTCACACATTTATTATTTTATTGTTAGGAACCATCGAGTCGATTGACTCCTGGTTACTCTCTAGATCATGTCTCTCCAAGCTGGTCTGTCATTCATAGCATGTCTCAGTTGTGCTAGCTTCATTCCAGTGCTTTGCAACACCTCTTCTATCCATCTGGTGCTTGGTCTACCTCTTCCTTTCGTTCCCCGCATTCTTCCAAGCATTACCATTTTTTTCTAGTCAGCCTTCTATGCGCATTGGCCAAAGAAAGAGAGTTTCTGTTTAATGACTATTGCTTCTAGAGAATAGTCAGACATTTATTATACAAGAGGGAAATATTATTTCGCCATAAAAGAGAGGTGTCCGTAAAGATGGGTTTTACTGTATATTCATCAAAAAATTTAGACTACCATAAAATAAAAATTAAAAAATCTAATTGTACTTCATAATAACTATCTAGCACCCAAAAATTTTTACTTTTTAGCTTTTTCACACTTAAAAGTCTTGAATTTGTGAGAAAAAAAGTTAGGAATAACATAATACCCCAAAGCAGAATGTGCCAAAATCTGCGACGTACATCACAGAACAATTACTGCTACTGCAGAACAATTTGGAAGAATTTTAAGAAAAAGTGCAAAAAAAACACTATATGACATGAATGGGGATTTTTACAGCAGAACATTTCCAGTTAGCTGAGGGCTCGTCGCAGAACAGTGCTAAATATTCTGCTTTGGGGACATAATACATAGTAACAAGCATGACATCTACAGAGAATTGTTTCATTGAATATTATACAGTAAAACCTCTTTTGCGGACACCAGCATAACAAATTTATCGGTAAATCAGGGGTTTGAAATATACACTTTTTTTATACAAGGGGAAAATAATTTGGCTGTCAAAGTGTGACTGCATATAAGTTTCTGTTAAGAGGGGTTTTACTGTATAATGATAAACAATATATCATTTAAAAAAAAAAAAAATTTAAAGTAACCAATTTGTTTAACAAAGTATTGAATTTTGTTGGACATTTATTGGAAAATTCTTATTCAGCAATTTGCCTATTATGGCCATGATCTATTGATAAAAAATACAGTTAAACTCCTCTTTTTTGGAGTATGGTGAAACAAAAGAAATTGACCATAAAAGAGAGCGTTCTTATTGGGGAAGGCTTTAAAATAATTTATTTGTAAATAACCCAGTTTTAATAATGTAAGTAATAAGCAATTCAATTTACAATAAAACATTTCCTGTAAATCAGTGATTCCCAACGTGGGCGTTAATACCCTCTTGGAGACGATGAAAGTTTCAGGGGGGGGGGGGGAGGTAGAAGCTACGGATATAACAGAGGATCCTATGGATTAGAATGTGTTGGGGGCGATGGGAGAAAGAAATTTCTGAAGGGGCCGATGGGACAAAAAGGTTGGGAAACTATGCTGAAAATAAACCACACCCAGAACAACGGCTTGAAAATGAAGAAAAAGTTTTTTAGGGAAGCGCTGTTTCCTCATTCGTTTGAGGTCTGATAAAACCCTACCAATTAAAGAAAACATGATTTTATATGCTTCCTTCAATGTTCAAGTTTTATAATACTGATTAATGATTAAACATTACTTATTGTTCTGGAGACAAAACATATTTTTTAACTGAAATGAAAATAAGAACAAAAGTTTGTTCATAAAAATTCCTTAAAATCGCCCAAAGTCAGAAAAAATGCTATTGAATAGGCTATGGGTATGAATGTGTGAGCCACAAGATCTAAAAATCCAATGGAATGTGAAAATAGCAGACGTGCCAACTTTTCAAATCCGGAGATTCTCCCGAGGGAGTGCCCCCCCCCCCCACCCAACACTCATAGACTCGATCAAAAAAAAGTTCATAAAAAAAAATTTCGGAAATTTTTATTTTTTTAAAATAAATTAAGAAAACGTTACATTCCCCCCCCCCCAAGGCAGCTTCTGCATTGCCCCTGAGAAGAATATAATTCCATGTCAGTCTTTCCATGCGGAATAGAGAAATCACATCTATATACTGTTCATAAATTATAAGTGTTTCCTTTCATGGATGCTATCAGTGATTGATAATCTACGGTATATGAATTCTTAAAAGCTTTATATTTAGCTGTATATAGCTTAAAGTTTTATATTTTCTTTCTGAAGATGTTTAATTGGAAGAAACGATTAAAAAAAATTTGAATTACAAAGCTGCGGACGAAAAAACGTGTTTACCGCACAGCTGTTAATGGAATACAATAACGATTATATAGGAATTTCGGCAACCAAGGTCATGCCCCTGATAAATGATTGCAGATAAACGCTACGAAAACGAAATCTTTGCCAGTTGCTTAAATGCGGTCACAGCCTTTTTTTACGGCTGCTCGATGGAAATGACTACGGCTGTCCTCTATGGGTGTTTTCCTTAATGGCGACGGTAATCATTGATGCCAAGACAACGTGAAAGCTTGCGTAAAATCTAATTTTCCGCCAAAATCCGGAGAGCGAGAGGAAGGATGAAAAATCCGGAGTCTCCCGCCGAAATCGAGAGAGTTGGCAGGTCTGAAATAGTGTTTGAACCTGAGGGTGACGTTCAAGCATGGGTTTAAAAAGCATTATTTATATAGGGTTTTCCCCCAGGATATTATTTGGCAGTAAAAAAAAGTGACTGTTAAGAGAAGTTATACTGTAATATACATGTTTTTAGAATGCAAATGAAAAAAAAATGTGCGTTTTAACAAATAAAATTCAATAATTACTTTTTTCCTCAGTTTCTGAATGCGATTGATAACTTCTCTAGCTATACCTTCATCCAGCATTTCTTGATCTGGTTGAATGTTCAGTAAAACAAGAACCTATAGGAAGACACAAATTTATGAATCACTGAATGCATTATTAAGTCCAGTTTACTTGAAGTGATTGGGGCTGGGACCTATTCGAAATAGAACCATTTAGATAACTGGGGTTATTTTTTAAGCATGTTTTTGTTATTAAATACTTCAGGTGTCTTCATGTGTTATTTATTCAATATTGCTTGGCTGAGGCCTATAGAAAAGAGCCAAAGACATAATGATTGTATTTTTACAATGATTGAGAGTATAGAGCCTGCTGCTTATCTTTCTTTCTCAGGAATATGATGCATACACTGAATACAAGTGTGGTTGTCAAAATTTTGACTAACATCATGAGGGAAGTGTCAAGGCTGCAAGTTAAATCTCAGAAATTTATGGAAAGAAATAATTTTGTACTCAAACCTGAGGTAGTCGATTTCACACCTCAAAAAGTCTCATCACATTGAGAAGCAGATCTGTAATGCTGTACATATTCATTCATATACATCATATGTATGACATGCTAATTTAGAAAATTGATGATTACACACACAATGCTGTAGGTAAAGTACACCGACACAATTTCAATGTAACTCGCTTCTTCTGGGGTTATAACAGTGGTAGATTGTCTTAACGACAATAAACTATATTTATAGATGGTTTGAAAGAAAGTACACACACTGAATTGGACAAACAAAAATACATACACATAGGACAGTCTCAAAGGCTGGTAGGTCCTTGGTACATGAGGAGCCCTATAATATTTTATTTACAATTATAGTCTAGTGTGGCAAGTTTGATGGGATGTATCACATCTAAAATGACCCTCTGCATGGACATCATCCTTTATCGCTTTGTTTTGAGCACCTTTTTGGAGATATTTCGATTAACTGGGTTTGGATTAGCCATTTCTAATCATTAGCTTATTGTGAGAATATATAAGAAAGCTGCTGAGAAGCAAAATAGTATTGATTTATGTTTATGTATTTTTTTCCTATTTTGATGGGAATATAATTTGCACAGACAATATTTCCCAGACCTGCATTCACACTTAGTTTGATTTTACAGTAATATTATACCTTTTCTTCGGCCTGTGCTTCATATCTTTCAGAAAGATCAGCAGCTCCTTCACCTGAGAAGCTATGCAATAAACGGATGTCTTCTGGACCAAGGGTATGACCACATACTTCTATCGATCCATTTTGGACAAACTTTTGCAGCTCCTCTTCTTTTAATTCCTATTCATTGAATAATTATATTTCGATAACATATAAAAAAAAGAACATGTAAAATATCTAAATAAATGCTTATTTGACGATGAATATAATGAAATAACTAAAAAAAGCCCAGTATCAATTATAAAATATACTGTGTTTAATAAACAAAAATACAACTTCTCAGATCAACATGGATTTTTTTTTTTTAAATACCGTCAAACCTCGTTAATGAGTCACTCTTGGGAGAGCAAAAATATGACTTAGTAAGTGGAGTGATTCGTTAAACGGAGTGAACCATAGCTGTTCCAATTCCTGCCTGAGGACAATTGGGACTTCGAAAAAGTGACCCGGTAAGCAGAGTGACGTGTTAACCGGGTGACGCACTAACAAGGTTTGACTGTATTGAAATAAAGACAAAAAAAAACCCCATTACATCCTATACTCATTTCACAAATTTAAACAATTTTTCAAAACAAGCCACAGCAAGAAATACAACAAATATCGCTTAAATAGTGATTTCATGATCAATTGTTTTTTTTCAGATTTCAGATTATTGGCCCATTTTTTTCCTTGGATTCATGAAGAAACAATAAGAGATAACTACAGAGAACCACCCCTATCAACAAGATACTATTAATATCAACAAAAAAATAACTTATCAAGATTAAATAATTAGTCATGTGCATATCACAATCTTATGTACACCTCTTGAAAAGGTTTTTGAATCGCATAATAACAATTCAAATTTTAATATATATGCAAAAAAATAAGAACATTCTCTCCATACTTTTTTTTTGGTACAATCATACAAACTACAGATTTGAGTAATTTGAGACAGATGTGAGTAATCCGTCCAGAAAATTTGCAACTTACTCTAACAACTTGTATAACGGTTTTAGAAGCAGCTCGCAGCTTGATACCCAATGACTTGATATCAGGTTCAGCACGTAAAGATACACCATATTTCTCTTTTTCTGAAGTTACAAGCAATGATTTAACATTGAGTTCCTGGAACACAAAAGAAATGAATTAAGGTAGATAAACTATATTTCACAGAAAACAACTACAGTTTATACTCATGTATAAGGGGAGTTTTTTTGTGGAAAAATTCATTCCCTAAGTGGGGGGGGGGGGGCAGCGGCTTATACTTGGGTCAGTTTTTGATGAGAAAATATTCATCCCCCGCAATCAGTAGTAATTTTTGTAAAAGTGTTCAAGAAACAGGCATTATTGGTATGGGATATGTTCAAACCCCACAGAACTGATGTCAAACCGAGGCAAAGAAATAGAAAACATCATTGGTTGGTGGTGGCTAACTTTGAAGTTTGAATCATTTTCTATTGTAAATTTCCGTAAGCTATTCATTTTGCATGAAAATATGTGATTTTTTTCTCCAAATTGCACTGATTTTTTGGGGTAGGCTTATATACGGGTTTTCAATTTATTGCGGTTTTGGTGGTCCTGAAGTGTGGGGGGGGGGGGGCTTATACATGAGTATACAAGATAAATTAATAACTCCGGATAAATGAGTAACCATGCTCATAAGTCTATTCTTTGATCTTCCAAGTGATACAAAATTAAACTTTTTTACTAGAATACTTAGAATGCTTTACAATCTAACTTATTCTAACACTCTAGTGCATAAAAAGTTACGTAAAGTAACAAAAGTTTAAAAAATGGCCATAATTACTTCAAGAATATAAACTTCCAGAGACTTGATATCAGAAAGATATTCACTGTCTTCGTGAATCACAACCACTTCTGGTAGCGGATACTGAAGAAAATAATTTATGGATAATCTATGTATTACACTAAAATTGCAATAGCTAATCAAGCTGAGAACATCATAAATTTAAATTAACAATTGAAATACATCATTTGATTAATGCATTAAGCATATCACAAAAAGATAATTTCTGATTTTTATATCAAAAAACTCATTTGTGTGCATTTTTCACTCTGTTTAGATTAAAAATAAGTCAAACGTAAAAGAAAATAAAATTGTCATAAACCACAACAGCTGATTTCGTACAATTTATTAGAAATTGTATTCTTTGGATTTGAACAAAGGCTTACATAAAAGAAACTAATAATTGCAATCCACCTTGAAAAAATAATGGTAGCAAGATCAGAAGATTTATTAATTTAAGGATGGGAACTGATTAAAAATTTAACTGGTTAATCAAAAATTTTTAATCAATTAATTGACTGACTAATCATACTGTTGTTTTTCCAAAAAACTCCTCTTAAATGGTGCTTGTGAGGAGAAAGGAACTGATACTTCCAAGAATACAAACTACTGTGCATAGTGGAGACAATAACTTTTGGTCTTGCCTTCTAAAACCCCCATCAAACTCAATTTGAAACTGAAATGATCACAATTTTTCATTGAATAGACTTGTATTTCTCAATGCTAAAAATTTGATCAAAATATAGATTCAAATGTTTTTAAATATGACCATTTATCAAAAATTTTATCTGTTGGTACAATAATTTAGGACATTTAATCAGTTTCATTAAATAAATCAAGACAAATTACCAACTTTTTACTCAAATTTTAATTAGATTGATCGAGTTGATTAATTAAACTAAAATTTTTAACTGCAACTAACAATTCATTGATTAACCAACACAATTAATTGGACCAGCTGTAATTAAATTGAATTAAAAAATTAATTTATAAAAAAGCATCTTTAACTGACACTCAGCATATGGTAAGAAACACCATGATTTAGCAGAATGTGAAACTTTTCTGTTTAATTCTCCTTTAATGTTCAGATTAGCGAAAGTTCAGAACCATGGATATGTTTAGAGGCTCTGGATATGAGGGGGGGGGGGGAGGAGGAGGAAATGAAAGCTTTTGTTAAATGAGAGAACAAGTTAGATAAGTCTCACTTAAATAAATAATCAACATTTACGGCTGTATTCACAAACACAATTTGAACTGTAATCACAGGTGAAAGGATTGAATTAAAAGGATTGGTTAAATTGAAGATATTAACCAATCTGTGTCGATCGCTAATCCTTTAACCCTCGATTGCAGTTTAAACTCTGTTGGTGAATACGGCCATAAGAGAGTCCACAGTAGAGATCTCACTGTCAAACATTTAAAAGAAAAAGTTAAATATTTCAACTGGATCAATCACATTATTGGTAGCATTACTATGAAATAGAAAGGGTAAGTATTTATTCACTGTTTATTACCTCATATACTCTACAAACTTTATTTAGGTTGATGCACATATTACAACTTTGATAGAAGTGACATGACAAAAAAACTTGTCACAAATTATTTTAGAGAAAAGTGTGCTAATAGTCAAATAAAACAATGAAAATCAGTTTTTTCTGTGTGAAAAACAAATTCACCATTGCGTCCCATACCTTAATAGGAAGAGTTTTCCTATCCCTCAACAAACGTCCAATTTCAATTACAGTCTGCATTCTTGCAACTTTCCTTTCCACGTCTTTGTCAATGAGGTGTTGTCTAAAAAAAAAAAAGAAAAGAAAAAAGAAATCAATGTTCAGTTAAAAAATTAGTTGATAAAATACTTTAAAAACTTCATACTGATTGAACTACATTCACAATAGAAATAGTACAAAAAGGATGTGTTTAAAAAAAAGAAAAATATTTACACAAAAATACTAATTTTTTTTCCCACAAACAAAACAACTAAAATAGGAAAACATTTTAGTTGCTCCATGATTGCCAATCCATTTAAACTTTTAGACATCAAAATTTTAGATATCAAAAGACAAATTTTGTATCACAGAACTTCCAGATAAACAGTAAACCATAGGTTAATAAAAATAAACTTACTGTGGATCAGGAACATACAAATAATGTATGCTATCACCAATAGAGTTATGTTTGGACAGTATATGCCTCAGGTTTTGGTACATTAGCTCAGTCAAGTAAGGGGTAAAGGGAGCCTATTGAATGACAGTTTCTGTTAAAAATTAACACTCAATACCAACAAAGAAATTAGAAATTAAAAAAAATAAATATCAGACAGGAAAAATTCTCTTGCTAAAAAATGACAACCAAAAAATTATCTGATTTGTCTATGAACAAAAAGCTTTATACAGCATTCAGTGCCAAATTAATTAAATTATATCAAGGTTTTTGATAAGATTAATTAATAAAAGATAAATTAAAGATAAATTTTTACAATTAAGGGTCTTTATACAGCATTCGATGCCAAATTAATTAAATTATATCAATACCCTTAATTGGTAAAATTTATCTTTAACACATTCATGTCAGGCATTTTTTCCTAAAACGTTCATATAAATTGGCATATTTTATTGATATTAAGATATTTCAACACCTGTGTAAAATAAGAATTATTGCTTCCCAACAACAACATTTTTTAGAAGCAAGAATTTTAATTTCCCCGATGCAAATGTGTTAATTACAGTGGAACCTCCTCTAACGGACACCTCCAGTTAGCAGACACTTTTCTGATACCCGGTCCCGTAAAATACGGCCTTATGTAACACACGCCCCATTAGCGGGCAGTAAAATCACTGGCAAACTAATTTTTCTCTTTAAAATCTAATTTATTAATTTTTGGTCATAAACCCAGAATTCATCATATTTAACTAAGGTTATGTTCAATCACAAGCTTGTGTTTGTAAATATGATAAATCATCAATTAAGTACTTAACTGAACATAACTGTGGTCCAAGATGGTGAATTCAAATGGTAATGTGTTTGTTTTGGTTGTTGATACATGGTGAAAAAAGAACATTACAAGACTGATAATGTTGTTATGAATGTTTTTAATCTTCACACTTATTTAAATTTTTATTGCATAATATGTGTAGTGCACGTATGATGTACAAGTAAAAATAATTGGTTTAATGAAGATAAGAATGTTTATAAATTTTTCCATATATTTATCAGACTTTCGAACTTTATTTGGGAATTACAGGGGTCAGCACGGATCTGACTGCACGGTTTATGGATGCTGCTGTCAGGGTTACCTATTTTAGCACGAAAAAAAGTCGCCACGTTAGCGCTGACTCCTCCCGTAATTTTCAACGAACAAAAACAAAGAATTCGCCCCCACCCGGGGCACCCGATTTACCATGGCCGTAATACAATTGTTTTTTCTGAAGGGGAAACACAATTTTACTGCTTCTTGACTGCGAAATTCGATAATTTTGCAAAGGAATTTTTATTGCCTTTTCTGAAGTATACCATTCCATCAAAAACGCCGTCCAAGGTATTGCCCCCCCCCCGCTCCCAGTTTTAGATCTGATCACGGTATGTAGCAACCCGGGTCGCAAGTACGAATGGAAATTTACTATCGCCCGGGGCCGGTATCCACTCTTTTTAACAGAAAAAGAGTAAACTCGGCACCTTTCCTCGTTCAATACCCGTGGAACCAGACCCCCGCCCTCTCCTATTGCGGTCATAATAGCGACTCGAGACAAAAACGTTTTAATAACTTCCGAGGTCTAAAAATAGGATTTTTTTACACAACACCAAGAATGGAGCGCAAGATGTTGATATTAAGTCAACAATCAGTATCGTGAAGATGCTCTAAATTAAGTGTCGGCCAGAAGCGGATAAAGGTCAGTTGACGGCCCGGGCATAAAAAAAAAAATAATAATAGGCCCTTTAAATTAGGAAAAACGTGTAAAGTAGGGGCCAAAGGCATGCTCACCGTTAAATCTGCCTCTATTTACGGCTCAAATGCATTAACTCAGTTTTTATCAGATTGATGACCAATTTTCATCTGATTTGGAAACCCTTGTGTTAAACTAAATTTTGAATTGCAGGATTCTGTGATCTTTTCATAAATAGTTCTCCTTTTGATCACAAATTTTATTTGTAGATAGAGATTGCGATTTTCAATTGGATAATTTTTTTTATTGTAAGTAAACTCAAAATACCTGCGAGCTTCTTTAACCTTGGCCAGCTACAAGAGTATTCTCCAAAGCGTATTAATACGCTAAATACATTTAATAATACGCGTCTTTAATACGCACTTTGGTATTCTCCCGCTGCGCGTAAGTTAGCTTCTGCACAGGCTCTCTTAAATTGTCATTTCAAATAACATTTAAAAAAATTAACAGAAGTAACGATAGAACAAACAACAAATGTAACTTGCTCGATGCTCCAAGAAAGGAATTCAGCCCTTAGGACTAAAACTTTTCAAAACAAATAAAATAAAGGATCAATTTTAAAATAAGATGAAAATGAAAGAACGAGTGAGCACCTGGGGAAATAAGAATGAATGGTAGTAGGGGGGAAATTCTTTGTTGTAAGTATACGCCTTTTATGCTAGTTTTTTTCCCGACCGCGTTTTCCATAAAACAACGATTCTTTAACCAAGGAGCTTTCTTTCCAAGCGCCTTGAAATCAAGTTATGCTGACATCACACGGTATGCTCCCGGGAAGATAAGACACCTTTGATCGTAGTTCAATGAAGGGAGGGAGGAAATTAGCGATATTGAACTGGTAAAGTGTTCCTCCTTGAAGAAAAAAAAAAAAAAACACTGACAATAGAAAAGCGCCCGAGACCGAGCTTTTTTTTGCTAAAAAAGTGGGAAAAAGTGACCTGGGCCTGAAAATACGTAATAAAAGTGACCAGTTTCTAAAAAAGTGACTTTTAGGGAAAAAAGTGACCCGTGCCGAGCCCTGGAATTATGAATAAACACTGGTAAAAGTGATGAATATAGTGAAATTTAATCAAACTTTTTTTATTGAGACGATTGGTAATTATGCATAATCACCAGTGTATCACTTTCACAGTAACATATAAATTTTTAACATTAAAATGTATAGGGACCAACTGCGACCAAAGCCAAATGTCATATAAATGTGAAAGTCGTCTAAACGAAGTTCCAGTGTGTATATTGAACCTCCCTATTAGAGAACGCAATGAATTGAATTTTGGTACCATAGGTGTCCATTATTAAGAGGTTCTACTGTAAAAAATTTCTTTTCCTGAATGAAATGAAAAGAAAAAAAATCAGAACCTTTTGATAAACTCCACAACAAAGCACTCCTGAATTTCATCTTTTATGCCGTTTTTTCACTTTGAAGTTATTTAGCTCAATAAGTAGGATTTGAGCATTTCATCCACATAAGGGATGACCAATTTTTTCATATCCCATGTGCCTCTCAAACATTTAAATTTTCATGTGCCACCCATCTTTCATCATTTGCTCTTATTCTAGATATGTCAGACCACCTGCATACATATGGATTGTCTCATATTTTGAAGAAATCTGTGTCCCTAAAAAATCTTTTCACATATCACTAAATATTTTGCAAAAATTTCCATTTTTGTAGAAAACCTTCACGTGATACAACTTGGTGCCATGACACAATGACACACAGAAGATGGCCTGATATTCTGTGGCGTTTGGGTCAGAACGTAAGTCCAAAATCCCATTTTTGAGTTATAAGCATTTTCATTGTCATTTAAAAATCAAAAATAAAGCATACACACAAATAAAAATGAAAATATCATACATCAGCACGTTGTTTAGTGTATGCACATATTTGTGCATTTATCTTCTAATTAATTTTAATTAGTGAGACTTACTTTTGGATCAAAAAGCCATTTTTTGGAGATATGTTCTGACCAAACACTACGATTATTTTTAAATCTAACAGATAGTGTCACATCATTAATTTATAAGCCTATTTTCAGGATTGAAAGCCATAGAATCAAACTCTACATGAATTTCATAAGTTTTGAGTTTTTTTAGATTAACTTTTTAAAATCATGCTATAACAAAATTGAGAAAGTGAAAGCAAAGGGTACATGTATTAACTAAACATTCTAATCCACAAATTTGGCACATTAAATGTTTGGTTTCACTTTCAATCTTTGAATCATACAGCAATATTAAAACAGAAAAAAAATATTCTTTAATCATTATGACACAGGTGCTGAAGACATATCATTAAAATCAATTAATAGTTAATACAAATTGGTGAAAAAAGTTCTTTACCATTATTCGAATCATGCTATACAATACTGCAAACAGAGTTTCAAGAGCTGCTTTGCAATCCTCAATGCCACCGTCTCCCTGGAAAAAAAACAGTTAATAAACCAATAGCGAAATTTTAACTACTATGAAACCAAAAAAGAAAAGAACTGGCACATAACAGAGCAGAGTTAGGCTAAATTATCAAAATCAGATTACCGCAAGTGGTTGAAAAAAAAAGTTTTAAATAACAAACTAATAATAGAGCAAATAAAACAGGAACATTTACTTGGGGAAAATTTGCCTGATATTAGTGTTTTCCCAGATTTTCATTAATTTGTAACAAAATTTCATTTTATCATTGTTCTTCCTTTTTTGTCATGTATTTTACTTCAGCCAATGACCATCTGAAAACACTATAAACAGATGGATGGAGCAGCACACAGCTGGATTACAGTCTGCTATATTTGAAATGGAGTACCGTTGAAAAAACCCCAGAATAATCTTTCCATGAAACACAACTTTTTAAAAGAAGAAAAAAAAAAAAAAAATCAAATTTTTTTTCAGTGAAAGGCAAATGAGCTGTTTTGGAAACAAAGTAATTTGATTCAAAACTTACTGACCTTCAGTCGCTTTCTGTTCATTCTCACAAACCAGTTGGTCAGCTGATCCACAAATTTCACTAATTTAGGTACTACTGTATAAAGCCTATAAGCTGAAAATTAGATAATTTTAATCATATTTTGCATTATTCTAAAAATAAATTTCTGCATTAAAATTGCATAAATATGAGAGCAAGATAGCCTGATGCAATAACAACCTCTCACCTAAAGACCAGGGGGGGGGGGGGGAGACACTTAATAATACAAATACAACGCCACAACAGGCAAACTGCCCAACGAGGTGGCTGACTTAAGAACATATGGATCCCCGAGCCCCTACCTACTACTGCTACACCACACATGCACCCCCCCCCCTCCGCGGAACCCCCCAACGAATCGGTACATGCGGGAATGTGCGTGTACGTGTAGTGCAACCTGACGTAAAGTTTGTTTCTGTGTAATGCTTGTTATGTTTAGTGCTGTCATCTGCCCCCAGTTTTACTAACTATGAGTGAAGTGTTATGGTTGAATGATTTACCGTTGTAGGACTGTTGCTCTCTGTGGCGAGACTTTTTAACGGGGAGATCGGCTCGCATTTGCGCCTTGAAGTTGGGAACCACAGAAAACCAACTTCAGCAGACCACCACTGTGGGGTTCGAACCCGGATCCTCGCATCACGAGTCCGGCACTATAACCACTCGACCACCACAGCGGCGGCGACCCGAAGAAAGAAATTACACTGCACGCAATTACCTTTCATTTCTTCCCTAACAAAAATCATAAGACTTTGCGTGAATGACAAAATCCAACGATCCATGAAATTTGAGCTGTGGCACGATGCTTCATCAAAAGTGAAACTAACATTCCATCTCTGGAAGAAAAGAGAAAAAAAAAAACCTACACAAACCTATCTTAAGCTTCTACATCTTAAATATTTTTATAAAAAAAAGCAAGAAATTTATAAAAATTGCAGAAACAATTATGATGCAACAACACACCTGTTCATACAGCTGCACATTTTGAATTAAAAACCTGTATGCATTGTACCAAGGAAGGAAAACGTCTTTTAGAACATCTCTAACACCTTCTTCTTTGAAACGTAGAGTTTCTGCTCGTACAACAGGAGAATTTATGAGATACAACCTGAAGAAAAAGTGATTAAAATTAAAAATTATAAAAAAAATAAAATTTTGTTTTTCAATTAAGAAATTATATAAAACTGCATTACAGCATCAAACATTTTTTTAGATAAGTATCCCCGCTCCATAAAATTATTCGTGTGAATTTAACAAAATTTCAACAATTTAATACAATGAAAGTAAACCTACCTGAGAGCATCCGCTCCAAATTTGTTCACTATTTCCAATGGATCCGGATAGTTCTTTTTTCTTTTGCTCATTTTTTGTCCATCACTGAAATTTCAAATCATTAGAATTAAACTAAAATTACTCAAAACTGAATTCTTCACTGACGTTTTATTTTTGTTCATAAAAAGAGATACAGTACACTCCCTAGAATTATGTTTACGAGGTCCATGTACACTATAGTTAAAAGTAGATGTTCTATACAAAGGTTTTTTAACAGCTGGCTGATGCAAACATATTTAGGAAAGAGAAAATTTAACTGCCTTTGCAGGGAATCGAACCCACATCCTTTCACTTTTCGGGTGAATGCCCTAGAAAGTGAAAGGATATGGGTTTGATTCCCTGCAAAGACGGTTGAATTTTCTCTCTTTTCTAAATATATTTTTGTATCAGCCAGCTGCTAAAAAATCTTTGCATGGATAGCAGAGAATGACATCATCCTCGGATAGATGTTTTATAATCGATCTATATACAACCTGAAAAAAAAGCGAAATACTAAAAAATTTGTTTTTTCATTATTATATAAAATTGCCAATAATTACAGAGCAGCATTAAACAACTTTCTTCGATCACAAGTATCCACATTCTATAAAATTATTTGTGTGAATTTAATGAAATTTCTAATATATAATACAATCTATATGCTAGTCCAACCTGTCCAGTAATCCAACGTTATTCAAAAGAGTTATGTTTTGGTGGTGACTGCGAATACAGAAAATCCGCAATAATACAAACCATCAACTTATGTTTTTTTTCTAGATATCTTGTTTATATCTGTTCTGTGCGGCAGAAATAAAAGGCAGGGGGGGGGGGGTGTATAGTGATTTTTGGCAATGCTTTCTTGAAAGAATTTAAATGTTTGTAAGCCGTTTCTTCTTAATTTCAGTTAGTTTGCTCGAGAATAGAGACTGCGAATACAGAGATAGACTGCGATGATGTGAATTCATATGCACATTAGATCAGCCGATTCCACCTTTGACGCTGAAGGGGGGGGGGGGGGCCCCCCCACGACTGTATCTCCGCCCATGGCAGACTGTATTTAAATGTGCTTGCGCTTTCCATTGAATTATCTTCCAGTAATCCACAATGACTTTTGTATTCCAGTAAAACCCTGGTTCTTGATATTATAAGATTAGTGAGAGTTTACTGTACAATTAATTTTTTATTTGATATAGAATTAATCTGGATCATGTATGCAGAATGTTCTGCAATGAATGTTCAGCGCAGAACATTCTTTGAAGGAAAAAAGTTCAGATGCTACAATTTAGCTCAAACTATCACAAACAGTAAATTAGTCAATGCATTAAAAAAGTCAAATGCAAATGTAAATTTTTGGTACAGTAGAATGTCAATTAATGGACCTTCGTTTATCTGGAACTCTGTGAACATCAATTTCTCCAGGGAATATGTTTTTCTTCAGTGATTAGGAAATTATTGTGGAAGTCTGGAAATTCCCCTACAGATAAAAATGAATATGTTTCTGAAAGCATTACAATTGCAAATAATTAATAACAATGCTTTTGAGGATTTCCCCAAAAGGCATTGTACAAATGAAGCAGCAAGAAAATTAGAAATGTATCAGAAATAATCTTGCTAAAACAAATTTGTGGCAGATCTGCAAAGTGAAGGATGACCAAATTCCATTTATTCATGTCTGCTGACATTCTACAGTACATTTTGAACATGATAGTTAAAAAAGTACCACACAGATATTCAATATTCCTATGTATGTTATGAATAGCATAGATGATACTGAACCTTTTAATTGAAACATACTCAATTATCTTTAGATTTTAGTTCCACACAGCCTTGTCCAATTGCATAGGTAAATTGGAGTGCTCCTGTACATACATCATATTTGTTGTAAATTGTACGTTAATTCATTATTTTGTTTAAATTTAAAGCAAAAATATCAATACTAACCTGGCTAACACTAAACCATTGACAATCACATTTTTGAATGGCGGCTTTCCGAATAAAGCTGTAGACAAGACCAATAGTGTATAAAACCTAGAAAAGTAATGCTTATTATTCAATGATTCAGATTGATCAAATACAACAAATGAAGAAGCAATGAATAGAGAAACTTGAAACTGTTCAAATTCTTGGAAAAAAGTTGTGGGAGCCCCACGACAACTTTTGTTGCCCCTGATGAATTCAATTCTCACCTTAAAATATTCAATACTAGAGTTAATTAAAAACAAAATACTTGGCAACTGTACTGTGTATAGTCATTTCATATATAATAATCACACATATATAACATATATGTTTCTGAATTTTTTGTTATGCTATGAATTCTATGATGCAATCATTTTTGCTTACACAAGACATAACTTCATTACAAAGTCACAACAGTTTTTGTTTCTGAGACATCTCACATTGCTTATCGTCTGCCGACAAAGAGAGAAAGGGATACAAAAATAATCTCAAGACAATTTGGTTTTTAATTCTTAGACCTATCATAAATCAGATTCCATTCATGTGTTTTCTCCAGTGAATCAGAATTTTCCTTCGAACAAAGAGATCAGAAGTTTTGAGTGATGTGATGAACACGGAGGATCAGACACATGTGCCAGATTTTTTGAGTAATGATGTAGATTTTACTGACACTGCAAATGTGCACTCAGTGATGGCTATTGTTTTGGAGCCCCACCTGATGAATTCAATGTAAGTGACAAAAGACCCCAAGGCTCCTTTGGCAAGGTGGTAAATGATCCAATTATTTTATAAATTGTTTATTATGTTTTTATTTTACTCCAGGATGAGTGAATGTTATTATCATCTTGTGAATGTTTACAAAAATCTTTCAATGCAGTGAATGCCATATTTTTTCTTAAGATAGTAACTGTTTTTTTTTTTTTCAGTTCAGTGTCTTTAATAATTTCAATATAATTACCTCCCTTTGGGGCCATTCAAGTATTACGTAAGCAGATTTTTAGCCATTTTTGACCCCCTCCCCCTTGTCAGAAAAATTTCGACAGCAGTTTAGAATATTTCATATCTTCAAAAAGGGTGGTTGATGACGTAAGCAACCTTCAAACCCCCCTCCCCCTTGTCATCAAAATTCAGCAAATCCGAAACCCCACCCACCCCTGATGCTGACATAATGTTTGAATGACCCCTTTAAAAAAGTGTGTGTGTGTGGGGAAACCTGGCTCAGTTGACATGAACAAAAATTAAATGCTTTTCAGTGAAAAAATATGTTGTGCTGAAATCTAGTAACGAACATCCGAATTTATCCATAATTGCTGGAATGCATACTGATTCCCAGCATGACCCAACCTACATGGGTAAAAGGCTTATATCCCGGAAGGGAGAGAGTCCTAGTTTTGTCTGACAGAGGAATGCATATTAAATTGCAAGCTATGGTAAAAATATCAAAAAAACAGTACAAAAAGCGTAGAATTTCATGACACGAGTCATTCAGACAATTTGATGATTCTCCTGGACCATTAAGCTGTGTGGTTGAGAACAGAGAGAGAGAGAACCACATGACTCACATAAAATATCTCTCTGCGACCCATCCATCAACATTGCTGGTCTTTTGATCATGACTTTTTATCAGCCAAAATTATGCAAAAAATCTTTCAGCTTTGATTTGAAATTTTTTTAATTGTTCTGAATTGTTTCTGGTAGCACTTGCTAACTGGTAGATTTTCCATACATAAAAATTGCTTTACTCTTTGAGCAAGTATCATTTATCATTCACCAAGAAAAAAATAATAAAATTACAAGAAAGTAATAATACCACATATTTATTCAATACAACTATTTGAGATACATATTTGAAATCTTCATGGACACAATTAAACTTTCACGTATGGCTTTATTCCTTTTTTTAACTAAACTAATTTGGAGATTATTTCAAGCAGTTACATTTAGATATATTGATAGAGATCAGCAGCTTCGATGAACATGCATAAAGATGTATGAATAAAAAAAAGCATAATACAAAGTATTACATTTTAAAATTATAAAACAAATGCCAACTTACCAACCCCTTGTTTGATCAACACCTTCAGCAATGAAGTGAGCGGGAAAATGTTCCTCAAATTCTTTCTTATTTTCAAAAGGATAGTGTACCTGGGCATAAGGCATGCAACCACTCTCAAACCAACAGTCGAATACTTCTGAAACTCTTTTCAAAACGCCTTTACCCATTTTCGAGGGAATTTCAAGTTTATCAACACTATAGAAAGAAAATATAAAAATCATTTCTTTAAAATAGTCTCCTATAGCAGAGTAATTGATACCACAATTTTCTAATATATTTATACTGAAATAAATTGATGAAGTGAAGAAACTATACAAAATTAGATCCTGAAAAAAGTTTGAATATAAATCTGAATTGATTTGATAGAACATAACATATATAATCTCAGAAATTATTTTAAAACATGCATATAAAAAATATATTCTTTTCGCCTCCTCCCATTAGCAGGCATGCTAAGGAAACAGTGAGGGAGATCGGCTTACCAGGAATACCCTATTTTCCCGGCATGCTGGGAAATTCGAGTCAGATTCTAGAAAAAATTCTTAAATATCTTTATTCTAAAAATCCATTGAATTAGGTAAATGAATATTGTGATCCTTATTAAATCTTGTTTTTCCCACTATGCCGGGAAAGGGCCAGACCCCATTATTCAAAAAGCTGATGTCCCTCGTTGTTTCATGGCACGCTGGCTAAGGCAGGGGAATACGGTACAGTGCGTCATATATACTTACACATAATACATTTTCTTCTTTGTTAGACTTTAAATTCATTAATGCATATTTTGAAATAGTAAGAGGCGTTTGAAGCTTTCAGATGAATCTCTGACGAAATTAAAAGCTGCCATAGCAGTGTTATTTTTAGCTCATAAAATTCAGAAAAAGGTTTGTTGTCTTTAATGTCAGTTCTTTGAGTTAGTACCAAGTGAAGGGCCCCAAAGCAGAATATGCTGAAATCTGTGACGTACGCCACAGAACAATCAGTGATTCTGCAGAACAATCTGGAAGAATTTTAAGAAAAGTGTGGAAAACACACAATTATGGTAATTTTTATCACAGAACATTTCCAGTTAGCCAAGGGTCCGTTGCAGAACAATGAAAAACATTCTGCTTTGTGGGTGAAGGATTCTAATTTCTCCAAACCACTACATAGCAAAAATTTGATTTTTCACTACCATACAAAAAAGCCAATTCGTGAAAACTGTCTCTGGTAATACACAAAATTTTCTGAATGTATCTGGTAATACATTTTTAATGTAGTTGTTAACTGATATTTGTTATGATTATGTTAATGGAAAAATTGAAATATACTAAAACCCAGATAGACAAAAACCGTTAGACATTATTGGTTTTCATCTCAACACCTACTTAGATCTCAAGAGCAATAACCAAAATATATTAAACACATAATCTTGCATACCTTTCTCTATGTAAATCAGTGACTTTTTGTCCACATAGCTCTTCTAATTCTTTTATAGACCCAACACATATCACCTGCAAACAGAAAACATTCTTGTGGTTGTTATTTAATTAAATCAATTTATTCTTCAATACTTGTTGAAATCAACAAATCTGAAAACTTAATATGTAAGTATAAGATAAGACAATTTTATAGAGAACTGCCAAAGAAATACTTCTAACAATTTTCAATCACAGTACACTCATTTTATCAACACGACTAATTAGAAAAGAATATGTAGCTTTTAGCACACTCCAAATAATAGCTATTAACACTTTAAAGCAGTAATGCTGCCCACACAATTTCATAATTTTTTTTATTGATTGACTAAAAGAGCGGCGTTTGTGAAACTATAAATTTGTTAAAAAGCACAGAATGTGCCACAGACTAAGACAATAAGTAGAAAAATATGATGAATGCTTAAATAAGCTCACCTCTTCACCATCCTCACTAACCCAAAGTGGGATTGGAGTTCCCCAAAATCGATTTCTAGAAACAGCCCAATCTCGAGCATCCTGAAGCCAATTTGCAAACCTTTTTTCTTTCACAAATTCTGGAACCCTACATGAAATGAAGAAAAAAGTTAATAAACCAAATCAAAATAAAAATTTTAAAAAGTAAATACATAAATATTTTAGTGTTTAACAGTGTTTTCGTCATGAAAATGAGTGTAAGAAACAAAAATTTCGATACAACAAATAATAAAAAAAATTAACCAGTAAGTCTCTTCATTAGATTTTGTCAGAAGGCCAGTCATGTCTTCAACCCTAATGAACCAAGATGGTACTGCTCTGTATATCAGAGGAGTTTCAGAACGCCAACAAAATGGGTAATTATGTTTTGTTGTGGAACTGTGGACCAATCTTCCAATTTCTTTCAAGTGTTTGATTATATGCTTATCTGCATCCTAAAAAGAATAAAAAATGTGAGGAAATTCCCAATAAAAGGAAGTTTAAAAAAGTACAAAATGAGATAAGAAAATAAAAGTGCAAGTATTTTGAAAAATTTTAAAAAATGATTTGTTTAAAGAATAACATGTACGCAGACAATGAAAACGCAGATTTTTGAGAGGCTCGTAGAGAACAATAAGAAATTTCATTCACTATTACATTTATCTACTTTCTAAATTAAAAAAAACAAAAACAAACATGGATAGAAAATGTAAGGAAACAAATTGTGCAAAAGGAAATCTCTGACAAGAAACATTTTCCAATGATGCTACTCGAACATAATAAAATGGGAATATGTCAATCACTGGTATCTTGATACGAGTATGTACTTTCATCTTAAACCCTACCATCGAGTCCACAATTAATCCTACTACTATACTACTAAAACTTGACTGAAAACATACACCTTGTACACATTTCTCTATGGAATTTCTAACGAATCTGCACATGCCGAAGAATATGTGTTCTGAGTGTATACTTGGCCCCAACGTATTCATGTTGTAGAGTTGCGCTTGTTTAGTATTCACGCTGCCATCTGGCTTATACTTTCTGAAGTCAAGATGGAAATGCTTCAATTTTCATGTTTTGTCAGTATCATGTTGTAGGCCTGTCTGCTCTCTGCGGAGAGACTTTTTTCAAATGGGAGACTGGCTCACATTTGTACCTCGAAGCTAGAAAACTGCAGAAAACCAACTTCAGCTGACCATCACTGTGCCATCAACAGGGTTCGAACCTGGATCCTCTGGACGAGAGTCCAGCACGATGCCCTCACGACCGAACAGTGGCAACAATTAATCCTGCATACCTCAATTCATGTTCTTCCTGGAATAATTTCAGAGATCCAAATTATAAGTGCTATAGCAGCAATCACTAAACCATATTTAAAATATCGCACACACATACCTGATCTTTTTCCATAAAGTAAGCTTTATAATATTTTTTAGCAGGTGCAAGGTTAATGGGGTAGGGATAGGAGAAACATTCGATAGAAAAATATATGGGCCAATCAATCACTGCCAAAACAGGGAATTTTGAAGCTTAACATCTTTAAAGCAATAGTTCTTGTACTTGATACAATATGAAACATTATGTTTTGTCACATGCATATACACGTTTTGCATCTACACACGATACTACGCATGGAAAAAAAAAGAATAATTTTGGTGACTTATTTATATATTGCCCTTACATTCTTCATAAAAATAACTGACCAAGTACACTGAAAGCACATTGTTAGATTAGTTTTAACAAGATGCTCTTAATTTTTCTTGTCATACTTGGAATTGAATATAATTTCTTATGATCCACATAGGAATGATCATTGAATAACTGATTCAGTTTTGGTAATTTCATCTTTAATGGAAAAATCTACTTAAATAGAGAAATTTGTTTTATTGCATTCTCTTAAGGTTTAGCCTAGAATTATTTCAGAGCAATCAAAATGACATCGATATATACTCTAAACCAAGGGTTTTCAAACTGTGCATTGTAGTGCCCTTGTGCGCCTCCAACCTTTGTTTGGGGGGGGGGGGCACACAGAGTGGTGGCAAATGACCCTGATGAAGATTTTTCAAGAGATACTTTGTTAAACAGGCTTCGAAGTGGAGCTCAAAGATAAGCATTGAATAAGGAAAGAAGGCAACACAAGTGGAAAAAGTTTGAGAACCCCTGCTCTAAATTATAGGACGAGACATACCTTAACATACATTCCAGAAAATTCAGACACAATATCTGTGAATTTCCCACTAAAATCTATTGGGCATATCATTTCTTGATCCTTTGTAATAACACCATTGGCAAGACATACATGAAAATCATCCTAAAGAAACAAAAAATTATCAGTAAAAATCATGAGGGATAATTGCCGCATACATTTGTGAAAAATAAAGTTTTCCCTAGAAATTTTAATTTTTATAGAAGAAAATTACTTGTATTAAGTTAAGATTTTTTACCGCCAGAGTTTATAACAGAATCCATACTTTTTGAGCTGTTATGCTGTGTTTGATGCTTTTTACAAGCAGATGTTTCGTCCACTACTGTGGTGGATATCATCAGTGAAGGTGGCGGCAAGCAAGGAGATGAAATGATCTCCTCAGAAGATCATTATCTATCTATGTTTTGGCTGAAGATGTGGCAGAATCAACTACGTTGTGACGTGGAGCAAGTGGCATGTCTATGTTGGTGTGATGTAACGGCTTTTGATTGGGTGGGGACCAGTCTTCAAATTTGAATGGGGAAACCATTCCCTTCAAATTTGAATGGAAGAATCCACCCCATTGTAATGTGGAGCAAGTGACATGTCTATGTTAGTGTGACGTGATGGATTTTGATTAGGTGGTTGGGGGATGGACCAGTCTTCAAATCTGAATGGGGGAACCAGAACTCATACAAGATGGTTTCTTAATCATCCTTATTTTGCATTGCCGGGTGCCATATTTTGCTTAAATGCAGTCCATCTTCCTTCCTATCGAAATTTTCTTTGTGTTTGATGATCTGTATTGCTTGGCGGTCCAGCTATGCGTAGAAATAGAAATGCGATTCAGAAGATATCAGTGTCTTGGAAGTGGATGTCATGGCCCTTGAAGAAAGCATGCTCAGCATCAGTAGATTTTTCTGTTTGTCCCAGGTGACAGTGGCTTTGATGCTCGGAGAGACAAGTTTTTATTGAGTGCAAAGTGGTGTCGATAAAGAATGCCCAAAAAGTATGGATTCTAACCTTTTCTTTGTTTGTTTCTTGATAAAAGCACTAAAAATCTAGAGAAGACAACACTCAGTGTTATTATTTCCAGTTTGTTTCTTGATAGAAGCACTAAAAATCGATAGAAGACAACATTGTGTTATTATTTCCAGTATGGATAATTATACCAATGAAAAAACAACATATTTTCTAAATACACAAAATTGTAAAGGCCAGGGATGTAACTAAGATTTTTGTGGGGGGAAGAGGGGGAAATGAGCAAAACCGATTTAATCCCTCCCACTGTGAAATTAATTCTACAAACGTTTTTGTTGCCCCTTAATTTTTGCTGCTCAGGGCAATCTTTATTTTGTTCCCCCCCCCTACTTCCGGCTCTAGTATAGGCAAACATTTTACATTCACAAAGGTCACTTATTCATACTTAATGTGTCACTTTTACACTTAATGTTCACTTAATCACACTTAATGAGAGCACTTAATGTTCACACTGACCCCAAAATTTTATTTAGTAAAACTACTATAAGTGCTGAATAGGAAGAAATAAAAGTTATTACCTCACCAAAATAAGGTGCTTGATGAACGAGACCAGTACCACTCTCCTCAGAAACATATGAATCACATAAAACTCTGAATGCTCCCTTGTTTTTCAACTACAAAAATAAATTACAAGGAAAATGTAAACAGCATAACTGTGTGTGTGTAGTACTACTTTTTTTTTCTCCTAACATAAGCAAATATTAGAGATTAGAGTGGCTCAAGACAAAATTCTCAGTGTTAGTAATTGTTTTTCCTACTTTTCTGGCATACAAGGCACACCATGAATAATTGCATAAAAAATCAAATGCATCAAAAAAATCACAGTTTCCTCTTTGAATCATTCCAATACATCTGTAGTGTGAATTTTACAATTTTTTTTTTTCTAAATTTTTCTGCAACTGTATGGGCCACACAGCTCTAGAACCGCCCCTATTACAGCCTTCGGTTTTGAAATATTAAAATATTTTTCTGACAATGCCTGGATACAAAAAATTCATAGTAAAAATTTATTTAAAAAAATATGTTATTACTCACATGTTCAAAGTATGGGAAGAGAGGTCTATAACCTTTTCCTTCAAGAGATTTTCCCTTGAACCTGATAGAGGGGGAAAAAAAAAGTAATGCAGCTTTCTTATTCATATTATCATGTACTCCATAAAGAGAAAGTAAATATTGCATAAATATTCACCAGGAACATAGTCTATATCAGAATAAAACTACCTTTTCATGATGATATATTCATCAGAACTTTTGTAGAGAGCACTTAATCGAGCTTCCATAATAATATAAAGCTTTTCAGAGTTGGCATCTGTAAAACAATGCATTAACACAAAAACTAGAGTATAAATTACAAACATCCAATTTTATCAAGGGTTTCATTTGATTAGTTTTTCTTTAAAAAAAGCACAAATGCAACCATACCCTTTACTTGAACATAATCCGATTCTGAATTTACACAGACTGATAGATTGCTTGGCAATGTCCATGGCGTAGTGGTCCACGCAAGAAGATAAATATTAGGTGAATCATCAAGAGGAAAGTTCACTATGACTACATAAAAATGATAAAATAGATTAAATAAAGCAACATTCGTATTAAAAAAGTATTGAAAGTATTAAAAAATATATAATTTTAAATACAAGCAACAGTCTAAACCAGAGTTTCTCAACCGTCAGGCTGCATGCAGCCCAGTACCTGACTTCATACAAGGCTGTGAGTGACTGCAGTTATGAGACAAAATTTGTCTTTGGTCTCAGTAACTGAGAGAAAGATAAGGATCCCGATTTTTGTGAAAATAGCTTCTCCAAGTAGGAGATGAGGGGGGGGGGGGAATTAAACTTATCACCACTAGAAGAAAGAATATTTTACCAGCTGTATGTATATGCCTACTTGCATTTCAGTTACAAGATATCTATAATTTAGGGTCTTTGGACTAAAAGAAAGATAAATATGAAAAATTACATGAATTAATGCTGCAAGAGAGGTATTTTTTATTCTTATTTGACATAGAAAGTTTTTTGTACTAAAGATGTTCAAGACTATCAAGGTTTGACTGTTAATGTTCTTCCAGAAATGTGACACTCTGTAGAAAATGATTGGCCAAGCCAATATATTAACTGCTGCTACTAGAACTACCACCTCTCTCTCTCTCTCACACACACACACAAAAAGACTTTGGAGAGAAGTGTGGGGTAAATAGTTTCCAGCATTCAAGGTGACATTAGACCAACACACTGCAGTTAATACAGGTTAGAACCTGCATTCAACTTAAATTACAGATTAGAATTTGTCATAATTTTTAAAATGAAATATGGAATTCTACACACCAGCTGGATCTACTACTTCTTTGTAATTTTGACCAGATTCAAAGTTAGACAGTGGAGTGTTACACGCTGTTGAAAAAGGCATTACCTAGAAAAAACATTTAATGAGATGGAAGTCATAAATGAATAAATATATGAAAGAAATTGTAAAAAAGAATAGGATAATCTTCAATGGTTGATAGTGTAGAGTAATATATAATGATTATGTATTCATTAAACTCTGTATTTTTTTCAATATGCCTTAAATTCTTTTCAAAGATTTTCTATAAAAATATATAAAATTTAAATATAAAAAAAATCTTCCTTCAACTTCATGCTTGATAAAACTAGTGATGATTAGGTCACAGACCACGTTACTATTAAAATTTTAGAATCTGAAACTATTCATAACTTTTGAGAGTTTGTAATAAATTTCGAGCATGTACTACATAGAAAAAAGATCAAGTTTTTAATTTTTTTAACTAAGAAAAAGCATTCAGTTTAAGACTCCTCCCTCCTTTCAAAAATAAGAAAAAATTTACAGTTATATTATCAATTATATTGGCAAGTTTACCTTCACTCCACGATAAACAAGACCTTTGTTATAGAGCTGTTTAAACACCCACCATACACTTTCCATAAATGTTGGATACAATGTCTTGTAATCATTTTCAAAATCGATCCATCTCCCCATTCGAGACACAATGCTCTAGAAAAAAATCAGAGAAATATAATTTGGCAACAAAATCATTCAACATTAAATTGTTTAAAACAAAGAGCTTTGAACAGTTAAATTTTTGGGTACTTTGTAAAGCAAAATGTATCTAGTCACACTACTTTGAAACAAAAATATAAACTCTATTCTTACAGGGAGGGGGTAGGTTTTCATAGAACTTCTACGGTTATGACATGAACAGGCTATTTGCACAACTAAAACTGCTATAATGATTCTATTCTATTGAACTAGGCTTATTGTAGTCTTGTCAGTTTTGAAATGATAAATAAGTGCTTTTTTTCCTCAAAAGAAAAAAAAAAAAGCAAATACTCCAACTTACATAAAAAAAGATAAGGTGTGACATAATGGGCATTGAAATAGAAATTCATCTGATATAAACAGATATAATTTTTGGAAAATGAGGGAGCGATAAAATTAGAGCATTACCTCCCATTCAGAAGCATACCGCATCACTATTTTACGACACTCATTGTTGTAATTTTCTATACCCATTTGTTCCACATCACTTGGACCTTTGATGCCAAGAGATTTATCTATTTCATATTCCTAGAAAAACAGAAAAAGTAAAGAAATTTTTCTGAATAAGAGAAATAAATCTTGGCAAAGTGTTGATAGCAATATTCAAAAACAGAAAATTTCAATTATTTAAGATTTTTGTGAAAAGGCAGATGTCTCTTACTCACGAAGATACAGCCAAACCTTGGCATAACAATACCTCGGGGGGGGGGGGAAGAATAAAAATGACTGCATAAGCAGGGAAACTTAATAACAATTAATCCTCCATGCACCCAAATCTTGGGTGACTTTCACGGGGCCTTATATATAGTAGCAGAAACTAATTAAAATGTAATGTAATAGCAATGTCATCTACTAAACTGCGAAAGAACTAAAACAATGTGTCATACTCTTATCAAGAGATGCCACCACAAGTACAATTTCCGTCAAATCATAATACTACTAGTGCAGTCTACCAACGTTGTAGCAGTTCTTTCGCACAAAGATTTAATTGAAATTTTCAAGTAATTTGCACTTATTATTTTTTCAACTTAGCAATAATTTTTTTTTTTTTTTTGTAATTCTAGAATCGGGTCCAGGCACCTCCAATTGGGAACCGCTAATTCATAACATAATTACACACAATTAAAATCTAAAACATAGGCCTAATAAAAATTGAAATATTAATTCTTTAGATGTATTACAATTGGACAAATTGAAGCTCTGTGCCAACTATAAGAAATTTGAAAATGAAAAGCAAGGCCATAAACGTGTTGTACCTTGTGAAATACTTGAAATTTCAGAATGGGAAGTGTAAAAATTGATACTTTTAATTTATTATGGCATCAGCAAGAAAAGGGACTTGGCTCATTTCAAATTCAAAGATCACTAAAATTATTACCACCATTAATTGTGATTACCAGTATTAATTATTAAAATTATTAAATGCGCAAATTCCTACTTTCTAGCTAAGTAAAAACATAGTGCGGCAGCGAGGTAAGCAAAAAATGAAAATGATAGAGAAGAGAGATAAGACTATAGCCATAAGCAAGGGACGTAGCACACACAGTGGGGTGTTTGATATAGCAGAGAGTAAACAGCAGAAACTCAGAATCGCTGCTTTTTAAACTGGAATCTGCTCTGTGCTTCAAATATGTATAAATTGCAAAATTATAAGAACAAATGAAATAACGATAAATACTAATATCAACATAATTATTGACATAAAAGAAACCAGCATACATTTGGCACGACCCAGTGTGGGAAATATTGATGGTATATACAAAAAATTAGCAAATGAAGGTTGTTGATTTTTTATAGTAACCAACACAACAAGATGTTTTATTCAGACCATTCAAACACATTTTCTCACTCACGCACACGTTGAATGATAAATTAGTGCAAAATTATAAATTCATAATATAATAAAATATAAATCATTTTCAGTTTGATTAACCGTGTGCATAAAAAATATCTATGGAAAATTTATGGAAATTATATATTACTTGTTTCCATTTGATCAATAACATTTTAAAATATGTTGAGAACTAACTATTAATGATTATGGAGATATTTTTGATCTCAGATTTTTTTTTCACAGTGAAGATACTACTGACATGCTTTCAACGTCCACCTTGAAACTACATAGTGTGACAAAAGCAGCTAAACGACATTTCTTAATTCCCTTGCTTTTTTATCATTTTTTACGCAGGAGCACAGGAATCCACGAATTTTATTTTGCTATTTTGCTCTTGCACCCCCTGTTGTTTGTTGCTTCATTTCAGCTTGAGGTTGTCACAAGAGGGAAGTACACATGCATTTGACATGGAGATGTATTTACAAGCAGGCAATAGAAACAAAATTTGGGAATGGATGATCAACAAAATCAGATTAGAACAGGAAGAGATCAGAAAAATTAATGTTACCCACAGGTGACAAAAAAAACTCATATTCCCCCCCCCCTTGATCTGATGTACACGTTTAATGAGTAAGGAGCCCCCTAGTGTTTCACAGAATTGAATTCCTGGGACCCAGGCGAGTTAGAATAGAGGCAAATAGTGACACCACTACCAAACATAACAGGACATAAACAAGCTTTGCAGATTATGTAGAACATTAATGCTTTGGTTTTTATGGAGTCCCACTACTGGTAAACCATGATAATCCCATCCGAATCTTCTTTCAACATGGTATCCCGATTGATGCACAAACCTTGCCAGAATATCTTTGATAGTTCTAGTTAAAAAATGACCGTAATGGGACAATCCTGTGACAAAATGAGGTCCATCATAAAAAACATACCTGCACAAGAAAACAATGAAATTAATTGAAGTCTTACCACTGGTAAACCATGACAATCCCATCCAAATCTCCTTTCAACGTGGAATCCTGATTGATGAGCGAATCGTGTCACAATGTCTTTGATAGTTCCAGCTAAAATATGACCGTAATGGGGCAATCCAGTGGCAAAAGGAGGTCCATCATAAAAAACATACCTGCACGAGAAAACAAGCAATAATGAATTGTGTTTTAGGTGTAAACGAGGTATTTGTAATGGAAAATGTTTTTACACAGTATATGACTCTATAGTTGGTACAAATGTTTTATTGATGTATTGTATTGACCAGGGATTGACGAATACCTGGTTGGCACAGCAACAAAAGAAAAAAAAAAATGTTATTAGATTATTGCCTTATTACAAGGCTGGACTGATTCCATACATCAGGTTGCCATGGCGGCTAAAAAATTGGTATTTGCCACCTACAATTTTTTTGTGTACTTACTAAATTTTTTGCAGGGGCTGGAGCAATCTTTCGCATTTCTAGAGTAGATCATGTACTACCATATGGTATCATAACAAACAAATCATTTTTCTGATAGCTAAACAGCATTAATGGCTCGACAACTTTTTCAAGTTTCAACTGTGTGTCAACTACTGCACTGATATGTTGAATAACTTAGCAGCAACATCAACTTCTACTGGGTTCCTGGATATGTAAATTTCCACGGAAATGAACTTGCAGACCAGATAGCCAAAGAGGCAGTGAACGTGAAGCTATCTGGACCAGAACCTTCCTACCCTGTTTCGATGTCAACCATAAAAGATGTCAAACAATGGATAAAAAAATATACACTATTGGCAATGGAACTGCAGACAGGCCAGCTGGCTTTGGGAACCCAACCAAATATTGCCAAAAAACTTATTTCACTGAATAGAAAACAGATTCGACAGGTTATACAGATCGTGCCCGAGTGGCATGGTGGTAAGATGGTCGTCTACCATCGTGAAGGTTGTTGTCTGGGTCCAAGGTTCGAACCCAAGGGAGGATATAGATAAGAGATTTTCCCTAATGAACTTGAGGCAACCACTGATAGACAGCTTCTTCACTTCCAACCCACCTCACTAATGGCAGTAAATTGCAATATAGCGATATGGCCAGAGTTGGTGTTTGGTGGAGTAGGTTAAACAGATCATCACTGGTCATGCTAACATAGCGAAACATCTACACAACTGTAGCTATGCAGATTCACCTATTTGTCCTGTATGTGGAGAAGACAAAGCTCCACTTCACTATGTGGGACGATGCCCCACCTTCTCTATCCCAAGAAGGAACTACTTTGGTGAGCATCCCCTCATTTGGGGGGGGGGGGGCTCCCCGGCTTTTGAAAATACACTAAAAATGGTATATATATATATACAAATATATAAACTGAAGAGCCAAAAAAACTGGTAAGGCATGCGTATGAAAATAAAGAGATATGGAACCAATCAGAGTACGGCGCTGCGGTCGGCAATGCCTATATAACACAACAAGTGTCTGGCATAGTTGTTAGATCGGTTACTGCTGCTACAATGGCAGGTTATTGAGATTTAAGTGAGTTTGAACGTGGTGTTATAGTCGGTTAAAAAAACTGGTAAGGCATGCGTATGGAAATAAAGAGATATGGAACCAATCAGAGTACGGCGCTGCGGTCGGCAATGCCTATATAACACAACAAGTGTCTGGCATAGTTGTTAGATCGGTTACTGCTGCTACAATGGCAGGTTATTGAGATTTAAGTGAGTTTGAACGTGGTGTTATAGTCGGTGCACGAGAGATGGGACATATATCTTGTAGCATCTCCGAGGTAGCGATGAAATTTGGATTTTCACGTACGACCATTTCACGAGTGTACCGTTAATATCGGGAATCCGGTAAAAAACTAAATCTACGACATCGCTGCGGCCGGAAAAAGATCATGCAAGAACGGGACCAACGACGACTGACGAGAATCATTAAACGTGATAGACGTGCAACCCTTCCGCAAATTGCTGCAGATTTCAATGCTGGGCCATCAACAAGTGTCAGCGTGCGAACCATTCAACGAAACATCGATATGGGCTTTCGGAGACAACTCCATGAATCCATGGACCCTACACGTCAACAGGGGACTGTTCAAGCTGGTGGAGGCTCTGTGATGGTATGGGGCATGTGCAGTTGACGTGATATGGGACCCCTGATACATTTAGATACGACTCTGACAGGTGACAGGTACGTAAGCACCCTGTCTGATCACCTGCACCCATTCATGTCCATTCCGACGGACTTGGACAATTTCAGCAGGACAATGCGACACCCCACACGTCCAGAATTGCTACAAAGTGGCTCCAGGAACACTCTTCTGACTTTAGACACTTCCGCTGGCCACCTAAATCCCCAGACACGAACATTATTGAACATATCTGGGATGCCTTGCAATATGCTGTTCAGAAGAGATCTCCACCCCCCTCTTACTCCTACGGATTTATGGACAGTCCTGCAGGATTCATGGTGTCAATTACCTCCAGCACTACTTCAGACACTAGTCGAGTCCATGCCACGTCGTGTTGCGGTACTTCTGTGTGCTCGCGGGGACCCTACACGATATTAGGCAGGTGTACCAGTTTTTTTTGGCTCTTCAGTGTATATACATACATTGAGTACATGTGCTTTGCCCCCCCCCCCCCCCTGGAAAAAGTTGAAATGACGGCCCTGAAAAGGGGTATCGGAGACAGGAGCAGCCTCTTAAAAATTTATTTAGATATGACCTTTATCGGTTGCAGTTATACTATAATATCCCATATACAGGGGTTCGGCAAAATGGTAACAGTTACCATACCTTCCATTCCCAACACTGTTGCAAAACCCCTGGGAAATCTCTACAGTATGTTACTTCTTTACATCTACATGAACCACAATTCATGTTATACTACTTGGTGCTAGAGCAACGGGCAAAATTGTCTAAGCTCTTTTCACATCAGACATCATAGGATGATACTACATTGCAGGCTGAGAGCAGCACAAAATATTTAGAATTTATAGCAGTATATTTGCCAGCATGAAAGCGGGTCACTGTGCCCTGAAAATGTCAAAAGAATTATTTTAGACCATTTTGTTAGGGTAAAAATTTTTTCTGGCACCCAGATTTTTTTTTTTTTGCGATTTGCCCAACCCTGTAAACCAGCTACCATATTCCACCCGCACGCTGGGAAATTCTAGGTCACAGATTCTAGAAAATTCTTAAATAGCTTTATTCTGAAAATCCATTGAATTGGCTAAATGCATATTGTGTTCTTTATTGAACCTTGCTTTTCTAGCATGCCAGAAGCATACCAGACCCAACATTCCGAAAGCTGCTGGTGTCCCTCGGGTTTCATGGCATGTTGGCTAATGCGGGGGTGGGGGGAAATATGATATAAGATATAATTAAAAATATAACATTCAAAGCAAATCACACTTATATAACCACATCATTAACCAATTTTTTACTTCCCTGGTACAATTTTGTTATTTCTGAGCTCGTTTTCATGAAATTTACAACTGAATTTTAATTGTACGACATAACAACTTATACAAACCTTGGTTTTCCTTTTGACTGCTTCAAACTAGTTTTAAATGCTTGTATGTCTTTCCACAGTTTTGAAATCTTTTCCTCCTCTTTAGGAAAATCAATGTGCTCTGGGACTGGTTGAGCCATAATGTGTGAAATACTAATTCTGAACTATATATAAGAAAAAAATTTTTCTGCGAATCAACAATTTTGAGAAAAATATATGTAAAAAAAGAGACATTAGAGTAACAGTTTCAAAATCTCAGACTGGCTTACTATCAGACTACAGGCGATAGCAAACCAGAGTTGAAAAAATACTCTTTGTTGTGATGAGGTTTCATTGCATATTTTTATCGAAACCAGTAGGCCTGGAAATACACTTTTTTAAAAATCCCTTAGCACAAACGGAAAACACTAAAATGGATCCCAAATTGACATATGTACAGCATTAATGTATGAAACCATTTGACAAGAATTACCAATCCTTTACAGGGATTGAATCTTGAATAATACTTATAACGATCAACAATACTGTTCCTTCAATCTTTTGATGATAACGCAATCAGGGCCTGACTTTAACGTAACGAGGTCCTGGGCAAAGCAAACATTTTGACAGTGCTATCTTAACGCACAGAGCCCCACCCAGGCACCTCGCGTAGATAAAAAGGTCTCATGAAGATGAAGCTGGTTAAAAATTTCAAAAGCAAATGTCTCACCAAGTATGGGGGCTTCAGAAAAAACACTTTGCCCGATGGCTGTCTTGGGAGCATCATTGGCCTCCAAGGCAAGTGGTTGTACTGAGGCCATTTACCTGGCGAATTCTCAAAAATTTCAGCCACATCTTGTTTGTGAGGCTCTGGGTCAACATATGCATGAGCCCAAGATGCTCTTCAGATGGATCATGCATTTCAAGAGGGAGAGGGGCCTATGTGACTGTGGTCGAAGATGTTCAGTTCATCATTGAATACCGGCTGATGCAATTTTCTGGGGCCCAAAGGGGAAAAAATGCCAGTGAATGGCAATCAGGCCCAGATTGCAATGATTTGCAACATTTCAAACCGATCGCATCAGCTTTACTCCAATATAACCCACATGTAAAATCTAAAAATAACATGACAAACGTGTGTGGATGAAAACAAAACTAAATTTCCCTTGTAATTTCCACGTGGTAATTTCTGATGCAAGAAGCTAAATAATTGACATTTAAACGAAACTAATGTTATTATTCTTATCCCATAATTGCAATTGTTATAAAATTTTAATTTTTACCATTACTAGTTTCAAAGTTATTAATGGGGGGATTATATAGATATTTCTCAGCAATTACATTAATTTAATTACAATAAATTACCCGCAAAATCTATCTGGCTCTTCCACCGGAGTCCACTACACAAATTCGTTGGTTGATGCCATTACCGAACTTGTAAACTTCTTACATTTTACGAGAGAAAAAATACACTAAGGAATAAAATGTCTTATAATGAAAATTTGAAATAATGGTTTTTTTTTTAATGTTCAGAAATATATATTTCAATTTATTAAGTATCTAGTTTTGATCATCGCACATGAAAAAAGTGCTCTGCTCTGAATCTCTGCTCATTAAAGTTCGTAAGTATTTAAAGACTTTACGATAAAATCGTAAATGGTTTTGAGTTAACCAAACCGGAAAAAAAATTATTATATAATAATAATAATAATGCAGCTGCTGCTCTCTGCCGAGGAAATGGCTAACTAATATTCATTAGATAGATGGCAGCACGGGTATTATATTTAGATGTTTTCTGCCTAAGAGATGCCAGCACGAGTTCCTTTATTCGAGGAAAAGAAATTTCCATGTGTGGAAAAAAATCGAAAAACACATACAGCGCCAAGTTTAAATTGTCCGAAAGTTGTAACGATTTCTTTCACAAGATTGCAGAGAATTCATGCAAGTTATTCGAACCTTTTCACAGGGTTTAAAAACCCCCTCCCCCCAAAAAAGAAACCCAAGTATTTTATGCTCCGGGCTGGATCTGTGTGTGTGTGTGTGGGGGGGGGGGGTTAATTACCCCCGGACAGCAATCTTGAGGTGCCGGAAAACTTTAGGGGGAAAAACATATACCGTTAGTTACAAAAATCATCAAAATTAGTCATGATGCCCACATCCTGCAGCCGCGCCCATAGCCACTGTGGTGGCCGAGTGGTCATGGTGACGGACTCGCATTGCGAGGACCCCACCGTCGCCACGTTCCCACTTCACGGAAGGTTCACCACACACACATGCCAACACGTACCAATTCGTTAGCAGTTCCGCATACGAATATGGACAAGGTGCATTGCTGGTTTAGTAGTGATGTAAAAATATGCAAATAGTTAGATTTGTGCTGGGCCCTAGGGCTGGAGTAATAAGTTGTTCTTATGGGGGCCGTTAGATTTGCCCCCCCCCGTGACAAAAAACCCTCCGACTGACTGTTGATTACGGCTATGCCTTGCCCCTTCATAGGTATGTTATCAGACTGCATACCTATCAGCCATCTCCTTGAGGCACCGCATACATATACAACCACTTTGTGACCCTCAAGGGACTGCTTGTCCTTCCAGAAGGTCAAAATACTTTATATTAAATTTTTATTTTTCAAAGCAACCTTGCTTATCGTTGTATTACCATCAACAGTAATCATTATACACGTGTACACGCACGATAATTGAATTTTTATAATATGCCACAAAAAAATTGTGTCGAAAAATGGCAAATTAAAATAGTTATATACTTTTCATTGTATTACCTCTTCGAATTTTGATGATTAGTGATCATGCAAATTGTTGAAAATATACATATTTTTGATAAATATTTCTATGCACAAAAATTAAACACACGTACTATAAAAGTGGAAAGAAAAGTTTTTTTCCATACAAATTCTATTGTATTAGTGTTTCAAAAACTATACTCTTCGCGAAACCAAAAACATAATTCAATCTCTTATTAGTATGATTAGCAGTTTGATATTTATTTAATATTTTTGGAGCAGTGTAACTAAAACTTTTTTGAGAGAGAGAGAGAGAAAGAACAGAGTTTTATTTGTTTTTGGCACTTGATATTCAATACTTAATCTAGTTGATGATCTGTTTTGATTCCTTATTAACACCATTCTTCATTTGCTATAACAAATTTTATTATTCTGTAAATATAGTTTTGTCTTATAGATAATGCGTGGCACTCAATTTTGTTTTGGTTAGAGGAATTAGTTTTTATTATGAATCTGACTTTATTATATATATTGTCTAATTTATTTATGTTAGTGAAACAATTATAGGCCCCCCCCCCACAGGGCCTCCCCCAAGGGTGGCGCTAATAAAGCTCCAGCCCTAAGGCCGCCCTGCGCCATCCTCATACTTTTTTGTTCAAATTATAATAAGAGGGGAAAGCTGATTTGAACGGTCTCGTCCCGTGGAGGTAGGAATAATACTCTGATTCATAGCTCCACGGAGGGCCGCAAGTGGAAACGAGAAAACTGATTTTGTCACTTAGTTCAAGTACAGTGGAATCTCCCATAACACTCTTCATTGGCGGACACCTCCCGTTAACGAGCTTTATTTTGAAGTATGTAAACGGGCCTCAATGCATTTTACTATCCTTTAATGGATACTCCTCGTTAGGAGACAGAATATTCGGGCGAAGGGTGCCCGTTATCGAGAGGTTCTACTGTATGCATTTTGGTGTCCCCCCCTCGTAATTTTGAATAAATGAAAAGTAAACTTGCCATCCAAAGACACTGACATGACGAAAACATTGAGGGGCTGAAAGTTGCCAGTAAACCCGTATAAACAGAACTCGAGCCCTATGTAGGAGAGGAGGTGGAGTGTACTGTATTATATATTCATTAATTATTAGGGCCTGGTGAAATATCCTCATTCCCCAGGTTCCGGTGCCTATGAACCTGTATGAACATTTAGAATGGGAATAAATAGAGCAATTTTACTAAAACGGATTTATATCGGATTATGTTTTTCACAGTGATGTTTCCAATCAAGGTACAGAAAAGGAAAAGAATTATTCTAATGCGGATGAAGCTGGAACTGTCCGGCGTTACCTGGTTTCTACATATACGGTAGTGACATATTACGAAACGTGATTATAACGACGAGGTTTTCTTTTACCTTCATGCACACATTCGTTTTCCCTCTTAGACGAATAAAAAATCACCCACAGTGTGAATTGATCCACCGAAAACCGGAAACGGATAGATAAGTCAAATAATTGCTCCACCTCCTGGCGCAATGATCGATCGATCCCGATAGCTGGACTCGATATTTCAAGCTTGTAGTATTAAAATCTTGGTTCGTCCCAAAAACGATAAACAGGTGTGAAATTTCTTTACTCTCAACTATAAATAATCAAAATGTTACTGAAAAAAGACACTTTCCTTCAGTTCACGATTATTTCGATAACAAAAACAGAATCCGTAGAGAGAAAGAATGATTATCACAACATTAAGCAAGAGTGATACCTATACACATTGATTGCAAGACCTAAAGATCTAAGCTCGTAGACAGGATGGGTTTGCTTGGTGACAGCAAAGAACTTAGAGCTCTTAAGAAGCGTTTTGCGAAGCGATCTTCGATGCACGGAGCGTCTTACATTTTTGGTGAGAACTCGAACTGTTTCACGTCGTTATTGTGGAAACTTCTGATTTTCACATGTTTCTTATGCGTCATCAACAGCGTCATGAACCTCGTCAAGCAAACTCACGACCCTTTCTATATAAAGATATCGAGCAAATTTTCTAGCCAAGGGAGTGCGAATATACCTCATTTTCCAGAGAGCCCACGAGTTGTCATTTGCAGGTTGCCTCCGTGGAAAACAGGTATTATTTTTGTATATGGGAGGTTGATAGTGATATCTTCATCCGTGCTTTTAATTCCATGATCCAAAAAATGGTCAAAATTCGTTGCAGTACAGCAGAAACTCTCTAATCCGGATTCCTTGGAACCTGGCGAATTCCCGATATTGGATCAAGTTTCACTTAATTCCCAAGTTTCATTAATTTCGCGTTCGGTAGGACCATCGATTTTGGCATCACCGCGGTTTTTTTTAAACTGGAGGAGTTATATGCCCTATATCATACATGCTCAACCAAGGATTCGCAAATCCAATTTTTTAAAAATGAACCAAGTGTCACATTTAGAGATCATTCAAGTGACCCGCGGCAAATTTTCAGATCACTTAAGAGACCCGTGACATATTCACCGATCACTTGAGTGATCCGCGGCACAGTTCCACATCACGTGATCGACCCGCAGTATATTTATACATCACTCAAGTTATCCGCGACACAGTTGCCACATCACTTAAGTTATCCGCGGCACAGTTGCCACATCACTTAAGTTATCCGCGGCACAGTTGCCACATCACTTTAAGTTACCTGCATAACACAGTTCCGCATCATTCATCATCACTCATGCGTCATAAGTGTCCGCGATGGCGTTTTTAAACTAATGAAGTGGCCCGCAGTCTCCTGAAGATTGAGCACCCTTTCCCTACATTATGCCAGTATGCATTTTATGAAGTTTTTTGAAGGTAACAATTTCTCAAGCTTGCCCAACTCTACAAATCAGCATCTTTCATATTTTGCATTCTTACCGTGATTGACAAAGGTTTTGCTTGGAGAAGTGCTCTTGTAGTAAAATTGCGGGGATCACAGAATGTCCATGCTACGGCAAATGTGGTAAATCGGTTATTACGCATGAATATCCGGATTCCTACCGGTCGTTATGCACACTAACAGATGAATCTACATAATAACCAGATTTATCGCATTTATAGTAACATCCATACTCATCCATGGGTTGCAGTTCAGAGGCGAATTCCCTGCCTCAAATCAGAATATTTTAAAGATATCTTCTAGTTGTTGTCTTTCAAACAAGAAAGAGGAGTTTAAAAAAAAAACTGATTTTGGATTTAAAAAATCATTAAAGATCTTTTAGAAAAAACACCCTTACAAATGTTTCCTGATTATGAGAGTCCGGATTACGGAGTTCCTGCTGTTTTTTTTAGGGTTGGCTTCTCTAAAATGTTCTTGAACTTTCCCATGATGATAGAGCGGATTAATTCTACGCATATTTTCGAAGACCCATATGATGCAATTTTCTACGCCTTTTTTTCAGATGGCGACGACCGTGAGCAGGACATGATGGAGTATGGATTCATGAGTTTGGGCTACCCCTTCGATACAATGAGAGATGGCAGTTTGCAGAATCTGATAGAAAAAGTTGTACCGGAATTTGGTTCTGAACCTGATATACTTTCTGAAAACTTCAGTAAGCGATGGGGCAGTGGTCGTGCTGCTTATCATTCATTAAAGAATATGACCAACAACTTTACGGAAGAGTATTTCATTCGTAACAACAGCATCAGGTATTAAGAAAATTTTGTTGAAGTTTCATGTAACGATCGTGGTATATATTGTGATTATTTTTTCCTTCTTTACTTCAAATTTCTGTAAAAATCTTGAAATATTAGCTCTTAAAATTTTCTTACAGTTGTGAAGACGTGTTGGTCGATTGTTTCTTCGGATTTGCACGCATATCATGCTGCCAGTTCTTCCGCCCCGTTCTTACGTCGAGCGGCATTTGTTTCCATATGGTGATGCCAGAATTGTACAGTTTGGTGGAACCTGCCGGGTTTTCTTTGATAGTGGATATGATGTCACCTGCTCATGGCTGTTAGTTTGCATTAATTTTAGTTCAACTTCCGATAATGAAATATTTGACATTTTGGCTATACCATTTAAAGATATAGATGCGCGAATTCAATGTCTAGTTCTCTTTATTTCTATAATACGTGAAACGAACAATGATTGAAATACAGAGTGATTCGAAAAGAATCATCCGATTCGAAAATTATGTATTTTATAAAATTAAAACACATATAATGCGAGTCCTACATGAAATATGAAAGGGTGATCTTGTTTTATATCATGAACAATTGATAAGTCAATATGTAGTTTATGAAGCAGTTTTGGTGAAGAAGTGAAATGGTTTCTTTTTTTAGTTAGCAGAAACTCTTCTGTTCTCTCTTATTTGCATGTTGTCAGCCAGTAACCAACACATTCAGAGTTTTTCAAAGACTGCTATTTAGCGGATGTTGAGAAAATAAATGTCAAATGTGTTACAAGCCAGAAAAATTGCAGAACTTGACTTCCGAAGCTTAGTGATGAGCTGAAACGACAGAAATTCCACTTGCAAGAGGCTACGGATGCGGACAATTTTTGCATCAGATTTTCATTGAAACGTATTTTGAAAGATTTTCATATTGCTTTAACGTTATATGCGTGATTGAAGGAAATCGTATTGACATTTTTAAAACCAAAACTCAAACATTTTACCTTTGTATCCGTACATTACTTATAATGCTGCGTCGTTGATTAAAAAAAAAATGTATATCGCTTTGAATGTCCCTGCGAATACCTCAACCCGTTTGAATATCGTCATCAAACGGGTTGAGGTATTCGCTATGGTATTTATTTTGTTACTAAAATAAACCATCTATACTATACCATTTAAAATTTTTTTATTTCTTATTTAGCTGATGCCGGGAGAGAAGGATTCACAGTGGCGAGTCTACATCCCAAAATGAGGACAGAGTGGCTCGATTCTGCTACGGTCAAATATCTTGCTCCAGGTTGTTCCACAGATATCCAAGTGAAACTGACAGTAGTAAGTAGTGTGAGTTCAAGTTTTATGAATTGCTAAATTGACAATCGTTTTAAAGAAACTGTATTTAAAAACTTTTTATAACATGAAATTTTCTAGACGAATCGATTGGCTTTATATTCGACGTGGCTTGGTTACAGAACGGAATGTCCGACGTTGCCAACGCAATTGCTGGAGCCGAATCCTACTATTCAAGTCCTATACACCGTGAGAAACTGCTACATTAGACAACTTTCTTTTATGGCAAAGGAACTCTGTAACTGCAGTCCACTGCTATATTCAATAGAAGGTAATCTTGTTTTAAACGTAAAAAGTCACAGGAAAACATTGATTGCATTCTAAGTGTTATTCGAATTGTAAAGTTCACAAATTTTCAAAAAGAAAAAAAAAGTTGATCTATTCCCTGTACTTAACAACTATTAACATAATACATATTGAAAAAAAAAGGAAAACAAACATGAATTTATGCCATTTATCTTGAAAGTTTGAGTTGAAAATGACTGTCCAGTTTCGAGTAGAGATGTTTGAAACAAATTGCAAATGTTTCCAAGAAAAGTCACATAAACTCTTGCATACGTTGCCCTACAATCTACATTATCTTTTTATTTTCTCCATTTCATGTATGATCACTTCTTGTGGTATAACTTGACAGAAAGTGGTGATGAAAAGCCGAGTGTGTGCACTCCTGATGATATAATAGATTGTTACATACCGAATTCGATGAATGGTAAAGGTAAAGGGTATTAGTCTTTTCTATTCTATTTTAGCATAACTTTAAACTGTTTTAGTGTTTTAATCTAATTCCCAGCAAAACGTTTTGAGAAAAAAAATCAGCCTTCCCTCTGGAGATGAACTGTGATATCGAATTATTGTATAGATGAATGCTACTATAAATGAATGTTTTCGCTAAAATTCGTATATACTATTTTCGTGTTGTTATGAAAAATACTCTGCTGTATTTGGATTTCTCGTTCCATTTCTTCTCCTACAGGTGCTCTTTATCAATGTATTGAACCTTGTTTCGATTATACATTTGATATGGGTTCTTCCGGAACTCGCTTCGGTGGCAAAAATATGACGTGAGTAGATACTATTTATATAAATAAAAATCAGTGCGAATAGAACATGACCAGGCTCTATTTTATTCGGATGGAGATCAAGTTTATTTTTAGATCTTGTGTATCATATGTATGCTACAGTAGATGGATTTTTTTTTAAAAATAATTTCAAATTTCACTAAAGTTCCTAAAATTATTTTATATATCTCTTTCCTTTCAATTTCATCTTTTCAAGCAGCAGGCTGATATATCGTTTCAACGGACAGGAATTCACTCTGAAACAACAATATAGGGTAAAGACTACTGATTTACTGAGTAAGTACATACAAGTATAGAATATAAAACACATATCTCTCTCCGTTAAAAAGTCTCGCCGTATAGAGCAATAGGCCTACAACGGTACAAATATTCAATCATTACACTCCACTCATTGTTTGAAAAGCAAGTGGTATATGTCAGTACTATAACAAGCATTACGGAAAAACAAACTTCACGTTACGTTCACAACACACGCATACACGCACATTCCAACATATACTTAATGCATAAATTCTATGGAGGAATATGGACGAGGTGCATATGGGGGTTTAGTAGTAGTAGTATATAAAACAATAAAAAAAAACTAATTGTTTAATGCGCAAAATATTCTGGTGCTTTTATTACGCCTATGATGAAGAAAATCACAAGGTGTACAAAATTTATGAATTTAAAAATAAATAAAATAAAATATCTGATGTTCCGTAATTTCTTGCGTATGTAGACTGCAGTGGCATATAGTTCACCTTTGCAAATTTCATTCACCAATGAAGAAATGTTAAAAAATGGAAGAGTTTGCTTGTCACGTTTTCGAAATCAAAAATGCCAATTCTGTTTTGTTTTAACATTTATCTATCTTCTATAGCTCTTTAACAAATATTTTTAAAAAATTAATTTTTAAAATATTTATTTTTATCAATTTCAGCAAAGCTGCAGAGATACATACACGGTGATTACTTAATTTTCCTTTTTTGCCGCATTTTACTGGCGAACCGTTGATCCGTAACTAGGATTTTTTGTACCGATACAAACATTATTTTGCCGTCCCCACAACTTTAAAATTCGATACTTCTATAACGGTGTTCTTTGTTCCCGCCTAAAACTATTACCCCTAAACTTTTCCGCCCAGGGTAGTCACCCTCCCCCCCATTCCGGCTCTGTCCTAGAGGCATACTTCCAGTTAGAAAAAGTATATAAATATCATGTAGAACTGAGATGAATCATTCATGTTGAAAAGAATTGTATAGTTATTAAAATTTTAAAAAAATCTTTTTATACGGAAACTCGTCCTCAATTTCAAACCAAAAATGCTCAAAATTGTTGCCCTTTCTTTTCTGAGGCCGACAAAAAAAAATTTCCGCGTTTCTAAGTGCAATATTCGCAGAGATATTATACATAGAATTAAAAAATTGGAGGAAAAAGTTGGGAAGGAACAGCAAATACTAACGGACAACGCTTCTTTCTCTTATTTATGCTGTTCTTTCCTTACTTTCCTCCGATTTTTCAATTCAAATATCTCTGCAAATATTGCACTAGGAAACATGATTTTTTTTGTTGGCCTCAGGAAAGATAGGGCAACAACTTTGTACATTGGGTTTGAAATTGAGGATAGGGTGTCCGTATTAATGCATATTTATTTATTTTAATAACTATAAAACTTTTGCAACATGAATCACATATCTGAGGACTACCCTTTATTTGGATAATCTAAGTAGGAGTATACCTCTAGGATCAACGGTTAGCCAATAAAATGTGGCAGGGGGGGGGGATTAAGAAATCATCCTGTATATAAGACACAGCAGTAGATATAGAAATGTCCTCTCCACTTGTCAATACAAGATTCATTGAGAGACTGGTTATTTGTGTGGAGATGAAGATTACAAGGAAGAAAATTCATCACTGCCCCCACGGGGACACGAACCCCGGTCTCTCGCTTCGCGGATGAGTGCTCTACCATCTAAGCTATGGAAGCAGACAGAATGTTTCAACCTTGGAGCGTATATATGTTGAAAGGCACCGTACATGGACGACGTCAACGATCAACTAATAGCTCGTGAATGACATAGGCCAACCATATGGCCGCATGCATGTAGAAATGTCCTCTCCACTTATCAATACAAGATTCATTGAAAGACTGGTTATTTGTAGAGATGAAGATTACAAGGAAGAAAATTCATCTCCACACAAATAACCAGTCTCACAATGAATCTTGTACAGCAGTAGATATCCCGGAATAAGAATTTTTGTTTTTTAACGTTTAATCCATGGTTTGCACGCAGGGAAATATGGTATTTGTCCAAAAAGAGATGAGCACGTAGGCTAGTATTCAAAACGAATGCTATGCGAATTTTCCAGACCATTACTTACTTTTGTATGGTCTATCATTTTAAAAATTGAACTCAAATTCCTATCCGAAAGTATAATTTATTTCATGATTTATTATTCTTCTCTTCGTAGGTCAGCTTGGTGGATCATTAGGTCTTTACCTGGGTGCAAGCATAATGACGATAATAGAGATAGGCATATTCATATTGCTGTACGTCTTTTACTTTTTGAGACCGCCAAGGCAGAAAAACAAGATATGGGCGAGAAATCGTATTCAGCGTGTCAATTTCGAGTATCGAAACTCCCATCGATTTTAAGAATTATAATTGGAAAATTCTGGAAATAAAAATTTACATTTTGTTAAGCATTTGAAGAGTTTGATATTTATTGGTTTCTGATATCAATGTGGAATTTTCATTTTTTGTCGTATTACTATTGTAATAAAGAATATACACGTTCATAGTTATTATGTATATGTTTTGGACAAAGTTATTATAAATCATATCAAAGAAGAAAGAACCAAAAACTTTTCTATTTGGTCCTATAGGTTACTTGAATACGCACATCTATGTATATATATGGAAAATAATTTGTTGGGTTGTTACACGCATCTGGAATATTCCCCTTCATTGAATCAGTATTGCATACGCATGAACAGTTATCGGTTGTATTAATATATTATTTGAACAGCCATATCAAAAAGTAATGTCGATTCCGTTTTGTTCCGTATCGATAATACACAAGATTGATGTACCATAATAAATATTAGTTGCAGATTGTAGAAAGGAAAACTAATATTCTGCTGATAACAGATATGCATGATTCACAAGATCTTTGATAGTGGAAGTAATTCGTATTGATTTGGATTTTATGTGGGAAATTGGACGATATTCCGTTCTTGAGGGAACTGGAGAGACGATTAGGGGAGGAAAAAAACAAGCATCAGAGAAGATAGAAGACACGTAATTTATACTCTCTGTAGTTCAGTGGTGAGAGGTATGATATCTGAATGATCTTTGATTTTATATGTGTACTATTAGAAGAAAAAAAGGAAAAAAATATTTATTTTATTTCGAAATAAGTTATTGATGATTATCTATCATAATAGATGCGAAAAATAAAAATAAAAAGTTTATATCAAAAATGATTATACATCACGTAAGTTTGTTGAGATTCATTTGGACTGATATTTAGAGCAAATCAGTCATGTATGTAAAATGCATTAAACTGCATTTTATACAGTATTTGATGCTGAAGAGAATGATGCATTTAAAGAAACGTACTTTCTAAGTTCTAGAATTTAAAATTTTGCAGTTCTCTATGGTCGGTTCATCATGGTTCTCTAAATCCGATCCTATTCACACTTAAGTAGTAATTTTGTATTGTTTGAATTTTCTTAATTCTACTATAATTATTATTTTTCTTGTCCATACCTAAGCAGCACGAAAAATTAAAATTTCGTTCTGTTAACATTTTCTTGATATTCTACTGTAATTTAATTATTTGAATTTTGCAATAAATAAGTATTAATTTCTTCTGTATTTGGTTTTTAATGAAAAGTTATTGAAAATTGTTAAGAAGTTATTATAACTTTATGTGATATCAAATAGTTTTTTTATTATTTAGAGATGTGATGTCCCTCTCCCACTCCCGCAAACGATATAAATTACAGTGAAAATCTTATGTAACGGTAACCTGCAGAACGATATAATTGCCTATATAACGATATTATTTTCTAGTCTCGATGCACTTTTCATAATGTTAACCACTTCACGAACAAGCTTTTAGCAAGAAATTTGGATTATCCGATCTGACGAATCAGTGATGAATCTGGTAATCTTGTCCTAACCTTACTGCACGTTAGAAAAAAAGAAGAAGGGGAAAGAGAAAAAAAATAAAATGAAAAAAGTATAATAAAATAAGGTAGATAAGAGAGTTTTTTAGAATCTATTTTCACCCCCTCCCCACGTGTTCTCGTTCGCTGTTCTAATGTACATAGTACAAAGATGCATCATATGTGTGGGGGGGGGGGGGGAAACATTAACAGGAGTATACAAGAAAAGAAGGGGAAAAATAGCAACTTCACTTGATAGGGTTACTATAAAGTTTCATGACGTCAAAGAGAAGGGAAAGAAGACACAGATACCTTTGTTTGATTTTATTCTACTGGCGTCTGGGCGCAATATTACGTCCGTGATCGTAAAGAGGTTAATATGTATATTCTGTGTATATTTTTCCCATCTATATAACTCCTTTATAAGAATGCGATTCTCCGGTCCCTTAAGTATCATTATATAGGTGTTTTACTAAACAGAAAACGGCGGGCCGCATCTAGCCCGCGAGCCATAGTTTACCTATCACTAGCCTACAACAATAATCCTGCCCGAAATCTATCACATGAACCGAGAAGTTTGTGCACCCATGATGTCTTAATTAATGCAAACTGTAAAATACGAGTGTTATTTTGTATGTATCACTAATATATTTCAGTAGGACAACAACCGCTATGAATTTGAATGTATATGACTCCAGAAACAGAGTTATTAGTAAGACCAAATGCTGTGGCAATCGAAGAGAGTTGAACCGACTCATTAGGAATTTCACCCAGAAGTCTACGATTCACGGGTCGACCTACCTTCTACGACCGGATTCCAGCGTTGCCAGCAAGTTTTTCTGGAGGATGTTCATCACCCTTTGCGTCATGATGGTAATCTGGAGCATCGCCGAACTCGTTAACAAAGCTGTAAAAGACGAACGAGTTTACATAAAACCATCTAGTAAATTCTTTGAAGGTGCTGATGAAAATTACCCTTTCTTTCCCGAAGGACCGAGAGTTATCATATGCAGTCACCCACCATGGAAAGCAGGTACACACACACACACAGATGGTATATTTCTAAATTTACCCCTCTCATTAGAGCTTCGCTAACTATTTTGATGGTTAGACATTGAACCGAAGTCAATATATACACATTTATATGCTTCCTATTTAACAACGTATTTTACTTTTAAAGGTCGGAACAATACTATTCCAGAGTTTGTCATGGAATACGGATTCATTACGTTGGGATATCCGTTCATCTCGTTGAGCTTTGCTGATATGGCCAGCCTTTTAGATTCGATTTTACAGAACGAAAAAGAATGGAATCTAATAGGGCTAAAGAATTTCAAGAAACGATGGGCAGCAATGCGTAAAGAGTATGAACATATTATGGAAGAAACACCAAATTTTTCAGTTGAACGTTTCATTAGTGAGAACAGTCTCAGGTAATTAAAATCCATTAGTTTTAACGCAGTAAAATACCGTGTGCGGAAAATCCATAAACAACAATTGAACTCTACGCAATTCGCCGAAAGGAAAATTCACCGCCGAGCAATTCACCGACATGACAATTCACTGCTAGAAAAATTCATCGACAAATACAAACAACCTCGACCTGGGCTCAATAGCTCCTCACCCATTCAACAGCTCACTCATATAGTCACTCACTCAATCATGCATTCACATCCCCATTCACTTGGTCACTCAATCATGCATTCACATCTCCTTTCACTTGGTCACTCAATCATGCATTCACATCTCCATTCACTTGGTCACTCAATCACTCACTCACTTGGTTACATCCACTCTTTCGATCACTCACCCCGTTATCATTTAATCGCTTACTCATTCGGTCATTCAATCACTCACGGTCATTCAAAATACTCAAAAGTGACGAATTGAGTGAGTAGATGAATGAGCAAGTGAGTGGTGATTATGTGAGAGTTGGGCCTGGAATATACATGCTGCTAAGCAGCACGAAAGCATACCACTTTTTGAGCATATGCGACCAATGAGCTTATAAGTTGCATGCTTTCGTGCTGTTGTATTCCAGGTCTTATTGTGTGTGATCATTGATCATTTTTTTCGCACCACGGTCATTTTCTGCACACGAGGGCTAAGTAGACCGGGACCTACAATTTATTGCCGATTGCGAACGGCAGTCTTGTTTTCATACTCATCGAGAGGTTGGTGAACTAACTTCTCGATGGGGGACTTCCTGCGGTAGCAATTTTTTCTAAGGTCATGTCGCCGTTTCTGTTGTACCCATGTGTCAGGAAAGTTTTTCTGACAAGGATGAACCGGGTATCGAACTCGCGACACCTCTAAACATCCTTTGGCACTTTAGGCGAGTATCTTATCGACATGGGCTACCGTGCCCTCCAGGTCTTAGGAAGTTAGATAGTGAGCAGGTGAGCAAATGAGTGAGTGAGTAAGCAGATGAGTTAGCTGGTGAGTGAGTCACTGTTTCACTCAATTGCGCAATCACTCGGCAACTCACTCAGTCATTTGGTCACTCATACGGCCACTTATTCCCTCAATAGTTCACTCACTCGGTCACTCACCCATTCAACAGCTCACTCATATAGTCACTCACTCAATCGTGCATTCACACCTCCATTCACTTGGTCACTCAATCACTCACTCACTTATTTACATCCACTCACTCGATCACTCATACCGTCATCATTTAATCGCTTACTCATTCGGTCATTCATACGGTCATTCACCCACTTACTCGATCATTCATGCGGCCATTCACTCACCCACTCACTCGTTTACTCACTAGCATATTCACCAACTTACTCGGTCACTCGGTAGCTCATTCGCCAACTTCTTCGGTCACACATTCACTCACTTGCTCATTCACTCTATCACTCACTCACTTACTGGGGACGAACTGTGGTCGGTGAATTTTCTTATGGGTTTTCCTATCGGTAAATTGCATGGCGGCGAATTTAATGGAAATCTTGAAATACAGTTGTATACAACACCATCAAATTCTATATGCAATTATTATATACCAGTCAATTCTTTTCTCCCAATTATATTGATTAGGTGTGAGGAAGTGTTCGGGGAATGTTTCTCATCGATCACGCGTATTCCATGTTGCGAGATTTTTGAACATGTGTTGACATCATTGGGCTTGTGTTTCCAATTGAAAACCGATTCATTATTTGTTCTAAGAAGCTCTGATGTGTCGCCATCCGGTTTCCCGTTCACCATTGAACTGATGTCACCTGAAAGTCGCCGTAAGTTTCGAAATCAATGAAAAAATGGTTTTAAAAAAGTTTTTTTAACTTTTAACTGAAAATATTATGCATTACCATACTACTCTGTGGACTGACGATAAGCACACATCACTAATAAACTATTTATGAAATTGATATGCCATCTATTGCACTAGGGGCTGCATATGCCGCTGTGGTGGTCGAGTAGTCATAGTGACGGACTCGCATCGCGAGGTCCCAGGTTCGGACGCCACAGCGGTTGTCGGCTGAAGTTTGTTTTCTGTGGTTCCCGACTTCAAGGCGCGAATGCGATTCCTATAAAAAGTTTCGCCGCAGAAAGCAACAGGCCTACGAACCAAATGGTACAAATATTCAATCATTACACTTCTGACGTACAGATGGCAGCACTGAAAAATCAGACAACACTAGATACGCACTCAGACTGTTATAGGCACTTACACTTTCGGTTTGAAAGAAAGAAAGGGACTGTTTTTATGTACCGAGATAATAAATTTAATTTTTCATAGGTCTCCTTGCCCGTAAATTTTAACTCTTTTAACTAGAGATATTTTGCCGTCTATCCTGAGTTCAACGAGAAGAAAAAATTTTCCTTGTTCTCAAGTGCAATATTAGCTGAGATATTTGCATTTAAAAATTACTGGAAATGAGGAAAAGAATAGTATATGTATAAACCTTTTATAAATTTCACTGATCTGTCTTATAACTGGCCAAACCAAAAATATGGAAATAACCAAACACTCAGTAAAATACCACAAACTTTTTCAAAAAGATTCTCTTTCGATTTAGTGCAGATGATAGTGCCACCCCACTCCCCAACTACGAGAATAATATTAAAAAAACCAAGTGCAACGAAATACTATATCTTTTCTATTACAGTGAAACCTTGATGTAACGATATTCTGCGGACCAAGAAAAATATCGTTGTAGAGGGACTATCGTTATATCGAGAGGCAGCAGTTTAACTTTAAATTATAGACATTTCCAAGCAAGATTTGAAAAAAATATCGTTGTAGAGGAAATTTATCGTTATATCGAGAGAGGTTTCACTTTATTTATACTGTACGCACACACACATATTCCTATACAACCCCAAAGGGAAAGATGGGGAGGTTTTTCATGTCCCTCTCCTTCTGTTATCACAAATCGTGAATTATAGCTGACTCTGCTTCCTGGCTGTTGATCGACAGGATGGTGTGTGTGTGTGTGTGTGTGTGGGGTGGGAGGAGGGAATGGAAAACCGTGTGAGTAGGAGAAGCACCGTTTTAAACGTGTTTGGGCTCGCCATTGCCTAAATAAGAGGTTTTTAAGGAGGCAAGATATCTCGTAGTCGCCGAAACACAAGCATCAGGTTGGGCGAAATATCTCGTAATAGCCACTGGGAGGGTTATGAAATAAGCTTGCTTTATTCTGTTCTATGAGAAGTTTTTGAATTCTAATATCTCAGCTAATATTGCACTAAAAACATGGAATTCTTTTGGATCAAAAGAGATAGGGAAACAATTTTCATATTCAGTGGATAAGAAGAACGTATAAAAATAAATTTTGTATCTCGGATTAAAATATATAGGCACGCTATTTGAATATTTTCTCTACTTCAAAGTATGTTTTTTTTTGTTTACAAGACAGAAGGATAAAAGGACAGTAACAAAACAAACAGTATTTGACCCAAAGGGCCGTGATTCTTCCATGGGTCATAAACAGTTAATTGAGACAAGATTCATGACAGAATTATAGTTTTACGAATTGTCAAATAAAATGAACGAGAAACATTTAATACATTTTATTTTAAATAAACAATTTTTTATAGCATTTTTAAACTATTAAATGTGAAGCTGTCAGCTATCAATACATTAATACTATTAAATATATTGCACAACCTCGGAGCAATAAAGCATGACGATTTTTTGTAAATTGCTTTTCTTATTATATAATGGTACCTGATATAAATTCTCTGTTCGTATAGTACTTTGTGTAATTGTTCTGCTGAGATATCAACTAGGACTTCCATTCATGAATAGCATTACTTTGTATAAGAAAAGTTGACGCAGGTTGAAATGATTTAGTGATTTGCATTGCTTTGTGAGATATTATTGTTAATCAGCTGTTAACAATAGTATCAGTTGTTAATGTTATTTCTATAACTAACGGCTGACGAGTTATTTGAGTCGAAGGTTTTCATCCTGTATATTAACCCATTTGTGCTCGCGAGTATTTTTTTCGAAAAAATTTGCAACACATACGTTTTGCGACACATATTCAAATGAGTACAGTAGGTACTAATGGGTTAATCTTCATTTCGTATTCCTGAATAAGCATGAAGTTTTATTAATTTGCGGTGGTTTTATACAGCTTCCAACAGGGAACAAGGATTTTATATTTCAATCAAACATCCAAAAGAAAGTGTGACTTCTCTAGACATCGCATCAACCAAATACATTGCACCTGGATACTCTACGGCGGTTCAGATTTCATTAACAGTTGTAAGTGACGGATTTGTTTTATATCTGAAACACATGAATTTGCATATTTTATGATTGAGATAAAAAAGTTATCAAAATACTTTTTAGTGCTGAAACTCGAAGTTTCGTGATATGAAAATCATACAAACATGGATCAATTACAGATATGAATAAATTGTTTTGTTTTTCCTTAGACGAAACGAACTTCGATCTACACATCTTGGACAAACACCGAAAGATGTCCAGCATTATCGGAATCAATTCAACCCATCTCCGAGTATCAACACATTTATACTGAAAGGGATTGCTTGGTGTTGCACGTCCATCGCTTAGTAACTCGATATTGTAACTGCAGTCTTATTTTATACAATAACTTTAATGGTAACTGCAAGTACTATGAATAATTGTTTTTATTCATCATGAATTATAATTCAAATTGAGAGTGAAAGCAGAAAAATACTAATAACGTTAAAAATTGTTATAATTTAAATTACCTGAGGAGATGAGCCACTTGTTAGTATAATTATCTGGGTATTTAACTCAGAATCTTGTCTATCACGTGGGTGTTTGTGGTAGCTCAGAATCAGTAAAAAGCGTGGTCCTGGTTTGATGAAAATTTAAGCGAAATAGTTTTAGGCCGGTATTACACTATAAAAGTTATATAAAGGTACTTTTATAGCCCAATACCTGCCTTAGAGATTGATGTGAATAAACATATTACAGTATGATATACAGAGTGTTTCGAAAATGACTCTCTAACCTTGAAATGACATTACTTTGAAACAGTGATAGACAGAAACTTGAAAAGAAAATGGAACGTTTGATGGGAACACCTCGAATTTAAAATACACTGGTTTGTGGAATTAGTTACAACTTTAGCTAATAGATCGTCTTCATGCAATGCCATTTAAAATGTTTGTGAAATTTTCCTTCTCATACGCGAGTCAAATCATATTACATTGGATTCGAAATGGTCGTCATGGTTATCAATGACGTAACAGAAGTGAAGAGTCGAGTTTAAAGCCACCTTATGTCTCTACTACAATGAATTTTGGTATGCCTCGCAAATCTTTCGGTTCAACTGGTACAGCGTTTGAGCAAACTTGATGTAAACAATAACCTTCAGATAGCTCCAAAGAAAAAGAAATAGTTGAATAAAACAGATGTGGCGCCACACACACACACACACACACACACACACACACACACACACACACACACACACACACACTCTGTTGGTTAAATGTGTTACTAATTTCACAAAACGACTGGGGTATCGGAAGGGTTCGGAACTGCTGATTTCCGCTCTCATGCTCTTCTTGATCTTTACGTAAGGAAAAAATTTCGACTTCTGAATCAACTTATATAGTGGGCGCTCAGACCCATGCCATAGATTATTGTGGGTTCTCGAGCACCCACAGCATCCATGGCTCCAACGCCACTGCAAACCGGTGTATTCAAAATTTCTGGCGTACCCATCATACCGACCACTTGTTTTATGTTTCTATCTAAATCACTGTTTCCCCACGTCATATCGAAGTTAGGGAGTATTTTCTGAAACACCCCGTGTATACTTGTATATCATTAATGATGAGATGCTTTATGTTCCTTACCTTTATGTATCATAGGAACAAATAAATTCAGAACGTGCAATCCCGAAGATATAGAACATTGCTATATTCAAGCAGCGTATAAACCAAGTGAGAGTAATTTTTTCATAAAGAAGTTATGAAAACAATTTATCTAAAAAAAATTAACATTAATTTTTTTATATTGTTAATGACATTTTGCAATAACCTTTGGTTGGTATGTATATATATTAGATCGAAAAACATCATAACAGATGAGATCAGCTGCCTAAAATCAGATCAGGCTGATCTAAATTCTTTGCACAGTGGATATCTCTGCAACTGTTGCTTTTAGAAACATAATTTCAAGTACAAAAAGTTTTCAAATGACTTGTGGTTACTCAAAATATTTTAAATTTTCTAAGGGTCGTATACATAAAAAAATAGAAAAAAGTTAACTTTTTGTGTAGACCCTTTGTGGTAAAACTTCCAATGAATGTAATGTAAATGCCCCCCCCCCCAAGAAGTTATTTATAAAAAATTGCATACATTTATTTAAATGCAATCTTAACGGAAATATTTGAATTTGAAGTTTTCAGCATTTATAACCAATGATTGACGGCGTGGTTCACAAATTGCGAAACGTAACACAAATTCAAAGTTGTAAAAATTCTGTAATTGTCAAAAATATAATTACTTTTTATTGTGAATAAAAAAAGTTAAAATGGTTGACTTCATTCTATTTGTGCAGTCCCTAAAAATGTCAACTTTTGAGCCAATAAAACCTTGCCAACAAACACAGTGATAAGTTGCCAAAACATAGTGATTTTATCACGTATTTGATATCACTGTAAATATTGCATTATTGCGTTTTGAAATATGAATTTTTTTGCTAATGACTTTTCAGAGCGAGATCTACATTTCAATATTCGGAACTTTTAGCACACGGGGACTGTATAAAAAGTTAATTTCCTTATTTTTTTTATGTATACGACCCCTGAAACAAATTTTGAAATTTCAAATAACTGCGAGTCATTTGAAAACTTTTTCGTAATAGGAAGCATGTTTCTAAAGTTAACCTTTGCAGAGATATCTGCTGTGCAAACAATTTGAGACAGCCTGTATTTCGAGACTATCCAGTTTATATAGCGTTGACTATATACAGACTATACAGAGAGATTATACTTTGTTTTGTGGTTTTACTAAGTATGGGGAAAAAAATTAAAAACTATAAAAGTGTACGTACATTTAAGTCAAACACTTGACGTGTGCTTATTTCCAATTATATATGATTTTTTTAGACAAAAGAATGAGGCCCAATTGCCATCCTCCGTGCTATGAGTACGATTTCAAGATGGAGACAACTGCAACGATTCTTGGTGGCAAAAACGTCACGTAATACATTTTTATTATAAGTCATTATTGTACATTTTTCGAAATCAGCGCCGCGTGAACTATTGCACCACAGTGTGAAGAGAACGTAAAATGCATTTGTGTTTTTCAACGTAAGCGTAAGTCAGGAAATACTTGCTATACGCAATGCGAACTTTCTAAAATTGTTTTCAGGAACAAGACCCATGGCGGATAGGTAAAAAAACTAATTTCTGTTTTGTCTAACGTATTTTTTTTCTATATAAAGCAAGATAAGTAAAGTGAGCTTAATCAAAAAAATATCCAATAGTTAGGATGTGCAAGAATGTTTTTTTTCCTAAATGCAATATTTTTTTGCAGGAGAGCGGTACTACGGTACAAAAAAATCGAATTTACACTCAACGAGTATTGCACATTGAGAATCGCCGATGTTATGAGTAAGTTTACATTTATGTCTTTTTTCTTTCTTTGAATTCATCTGATGCCAAATCATCAATCACATTATTTTTAGTATCGTACGTACTTTACGAATTACTATACAATGGAATTCACCGATGAACTTTCTTGGTATGCTCATCAGCAGGAGCGTAACTAGGATTTTTGTGAGAGGAGGGTAAGCAGAAGCAGGATTTTGCCAACCCCCATCATAGTAAAAATGCAATGATTTTGTAATGATATTTTGTTCCCCTCTTAAAATTTGCCACCAGAGGGGCAGCTGTCCTCTTCGCTCTCCTCCAGTTCTGGCCCTGCTCATCAGTATGACTTCGAAAAATAATTATTTGAAACCTGATGTGTCACTTTTTTTTTTATAAAGAACGTGTTTACATGGTATTTTTTTTTTACTACGTGATAGGTCAGCTCGGAGGTTCACTTGGACTTTACCTAGGAGCAAGTATAGTGAGTGCAATAGAGGTGTTGGTGTTCATATTGTCGTACTTATGGTTCTTGATCATTCCTGAAAGAGAGAGAAAAATGGCCGGGAAAAGAAAGAAGAGAAAGACCATCTCTAAAAAAACTTGATATTGTTTAAAAACTGTGAATGTCATGCACTCATAACCACTAACGCTTTAAATCAAGCAAAAAAAAAAAATACAGTACTATTCATTTTTTTTAAATCTTTAGTTGCGAGTCTTGTACTTTTTGACGTTTTGTTGCTTTTGTATCTCATGTTAATCACTGCATTTTTTCGAAACACAACTACTAATTTTAATAAATTTTTTTCTTTTGAAACTCAATTTCATTGAAAAATTAATTATTTTAAAACCCTTGCATAAAGTTTACCTCACATTGGGCAATATCGACAATTTTTATTGAATGGGAATTGATAAAATGGTTCAATGTTGCTCCATATTTCTTCAATTCGAATAGTGTCTACGCTAGTGCTATATCGATTCCAAAACACGAATTGGGTCCACGCGCCGAACGCATAATAAGGATCGTTTGCTCTCAGTTTGAATAACAATCATCTAATAAGTCGTGATATACATATATTCTAGCTTTGCGAGATCGGTTTTCAATAAGCCACAACATTAACATACATTCTAGTCAACACGAAGCGACACGCATGTAATGAGTTAATTCATCACGATATGAATAAAACGTGCCGACTATTCATGGTTGTTAGGAGGTATTCAGTGCTCTCAATAGGAGTATTTTTTGAGTTCGTTCAGTGATCTTCTTTATATATTCATTCGTTATTTACTCAAGCTGAAGGGGTATTCACTGATACCATTTGGGTTTATTTTTACCCCACACGATTTTGAGCTTCGTGATAGTAAACAAATCGCCGAATTACCAAACACAGTTTACGTATAAATACAGTTTATGATTAAGTTTGCGTGTCGAATCACCGTGAAAGCTATACTGAGACCTGATCGATTATTGATGATTTATGTCATGGATATTGAGTGTTTCGGTCAAAAGAACAACGCTTTTCCATTTATCATAATTGGAAAACTTGGCCGCATCTGGAAAGGAAAAGCTATCACAGGTTGTCACCCAAATACAAGAATAAAATATTTGGCATAGCTTGCGCAAAAAATGAGCCATTTTCACACGTACGAATGAATTAATCTTTCCAGTCAATTTCGGCGAGTTCTGCGAAACTTGCCTGAGATATTGCTCAATAAAACTCCTACGGAACTTAATCGTAAAGGTAAAGTTGAGGGAGAGAGGCACCTCTTTCCATTCAAAATGAGGATTTGAATCTCATCTGTTGGTCGAAACACTGGTGAGCAATGGACAAGTTCCTATCGAAAAACTATCATCAAGAGCCCAGAAGTGTCAATCGAGAGGATTGCGAAAAATGTGACCAAGGCAGTAGTTGGTACTGCGGTGACAAAAAAAAGCTTCGGGAAACTATAAAAAAATTTGCTCGGCATAGTACAATGCACGGATCCGTTTATCTATATCCAAGGTAAGTATAAAAATAAATAAAAAATCGTTATACAGTTGCATTGCGCAATAGTAAACACGAATATCAATATCTGTAGTATTTAAATAGAATTCGATCTGAAAATACACTTGCTTCATCCTACCCTCTGAAACTTAATGAAGTTCCTGACACGGTACTTATAGAATTAATGCATAATGTGAACTACGTAATTATTTGCAGATCGAACACCAGATGTGTTTGTTTGTGGAGGGTTTTCTTGATATTTTGCTTCTTATTCGTGAGCGTCCAAGTAGTCAACCTGATTTTGGAAGCAATGGACAATCACTCGGTGTCGGTCACGACTGTGTTTAAGGAAGTCGATGATCGATATTCATTGGAACAGGAGAAATTGCCGGAATACCCTGGCGTGACTATCTGTAGATCGCCTCCAGTGAAATCATGTAAGTAAAAATTCTGGAAAATTGCTCTTAGGGAGACGTAAAAAAACGAAATAAACCCGAGAATATCACGAAAATAAATTATTATTATTATTATTTATTATATACAAACCTGTGCAAGGCCAGTTTTATGGATAAATCTCTATAATGTATAGAGAAAGGCAGTCTGTCCGAAACTGAAACTCCCATCTGCTGAATCACCATTTGGTTATCAATGATAATAGCAAGTTGCACGAGTTTTACTTATTTTTTTCCAGGATTTTCCTATATTTAGTATAGCAAGAGTGATTTTGTTCTAGAACAAGCTCTATATTAAAGTTTATGACGTGATCACATGAAATGTTCGCATTTTCCTAAATCAAAATATTGAAAAAGAATATTAAAAAAAAAAAAAGTTTGAAAGAAAGATTTATTTCTGGATATTATTCCGAGAGAGGGGAAATTTGGAAGAAAAAGTATACTTGTTTCTCCACCGGGAATCGAACTCAGTCCTCTTGCAAAGCACGCTTGCCCGGTTTGCACGTTGACATAATATCCAGAAAGAAGTCTTTCCTTCATACATTGGGCTCAGAAAAAGAAAATAGTCTCATTTAAAAAAAAAGTTTCGCGAAATTATTTAGCTACATTATAGTTTATCAAATTGTTCTTTAAATACGAATTGTGTGGTTTTAGCATCAGACGAAAATTGGGTGAAAATGATAAAATACGCTTACTTGTCTCTGGGGTCACCCTTCGTGTCACTTACTCCTGAAGAAAGATCAGTGATGCTGAATTTACAACAGGAAGATAAACGAGATACAATGCACTACATGACAGAAGCTCGAGAACTGTATATTGCTTACAAAGCAGCACATAATGTCACTCTCAGACAGATCCTAGAAGAATCCAGTCTAAGGTAATTGACTATACGTATTCAAAGAATAATAGTAACAATAAATATAATGCAAAAAAGTGTTGAAAATTCGGTAAATTTAAATCCTCGGATAATACATTATCAACGAGAAACATCAGGATGATATTCAACATCTTGATGATGATGATGACACTGAATTTATATATGTATAAATTAATGCATGTATGAACAAATGATACGGTATAGAATCTGAACATATATTTATTCGATAGATTCATTCATTCCGGCTCATTCATCTATATGTACAATATTTTCATATTTAATTATTTAAAATGCGCTCATTCACCAAACTGTTAGCCCTTTCTTAACCCTTAAATACGTAGCTTTGTATATATGCAAAGAGTTCTTTAAATGTCCGTTACAGCAGCCAGTTTGATGATGAAAATTCAGAATTACCTTTGCACATAATGAGATCACATTCTTCCGTTTTATATTTTGAATTTGCTGGTAGATATCCCAATTAACGACAACGACTCTTTGTTTGTTGCAGAACATGTTTGGCTGTGATTTCGCAAACTTTTTAAAATGCTTTGCTTGCATTTTTTTTTTACCTTTGAAGTTTGCAACCTGAATTTTTTTCACTATGGTTTAAATCACAAAGAAGGTAGTTATTTACATACATATATATATATATTTGGGTAGCAATATTACTTCAATGCATTTATTTTTTGTACAATTTTTGAGGCTTTTAGGCAGGGTCTGAAAGACTCAAGACTTTTTTAAGACCCTGCAGTAAGCAGTGTAATTCCAAATGGAATTTTTTGAATGTTTTTTTCCGGCTTTTTATACGTGTCAGTAACTATGAAAGAAATTATCAGCTAAAAAAACCATGCACCTAAAGTTTAAGACTATGCAGGGTGATTCAAAAAAGATGGGAAAAACTTTAAGAGGTGGTAGCATGAACGCACGCACGCACATTCAAATAATAATAATAATAAAAATAAAATAATAATATATACTATTTATTTATTTAATGAAAAAAAATTTTGTTCGTTTGTTTTTGTGTGTACTACCACCTCTTGAAGTTTTTCCCATCTTTTCTGAATCATCTTGTACATAGGCTTGCCTAGTGATAGCCATAAAAGTCTTCTTATTAAGCATCAAATATTTGATGTGAAATATTGGTATCTTACTTAAAAAAAAAAGGCGTCATAAGAACTGAGAGTGAAACCATAAAAAATCAAGAAATACAGGTATAGCAAAAAAAAATTTATTCTTTTTTAAAATATCTTTTCTCAGATGATATGCACTCCCATCGTCCAATCCTCTTTTCAGACCAAGTAGAGAAAGCATTTTCTGGAAGCTGCCTCAGTGAACTCTGCACAGCCAAAAATGGCATAGCGCGAGATCTAGACTGTAAGGGAATTGTGGCATGAATTTAGCATTACATTTATATTATGCTTCAGTTTTGGAAAGTTTGCAATAACACACATCGAGAAAGCGTCGTGAGCTAGTAGGAAATTGGACGCTACATCACACTAACTCCCGCTGGCATATCGCTACTTCTGTTCAACAATATTTTAGTAAATGCAATATTAAAATCATACCGTAAACCTCTTTACACTCCGTATTTGCACCATATGATTTCTAATTGTATCCGATGTTGAAGGAGAAGCTGCGACGGAGTTTTTTGGTCAACGTCGGAAACAGTATGGGGTGAAATTTGATGAACAAATTTAATGCGAAAATTTAATGAAAATGCTGACGTTATTTCAGCTGTGCAGGGTTCACCGAGGCAGCTTACAGAAAAGCCTTCTCTACTAGCTTTGAAAAGTGGGTTGGACGATGGGATCATTGCATATCATCTAAGGCAGTAATGGGCAAACTATAAGACCCGTTTAGAAGTTTTATTCCGCTGCCTCAGATTCTAAAATAATAGAATGGAAATTTTCAATATCAGTGTTTTTAAAAAATTCATTTAAGGAGACGTTCCATTTTTTCCATGTCAAAATACAGTTGTAAGAATTTAAATAGAAACGATTTAAAACTTTTTCGGAGTTAAAATTTTTTTTTTTGTCTTTATTGAGTTATATAATAAATTATATCAGCCAACCAAATTTTATTTGTTATTTTCTTGGCCCACTCCTAAAAATTTTGTTCATCAGTGATCTAAGCGGTGATATTTTTTACCCTTTAAGCAGAATAGCAGAAATCCTTAAACCCCTTTAAAATGTCATTTCTTTTTTTAAGGGAGTAACCGTTCTTCCAATTTTCAGCAGGTGCAATGATAGTATACAGAAGGTATACGAAAAAAGTGTTCTGCATTGAGAAACAAACTTTACAAGATATCTGGGCTTGTCAATACTAAAATAAAAGGCTTTCGAACAGGCGAGATACCTCGTCAGTGCCACTTAAAGGGTTAAAAGAATAAATTATTTTTTGCTGCACCCATATTTCTTGATTATTTTTTTATCATTTTACTTTAAGTTCTTATGGAACGTATCATGTGTATAATATTTACTGACACAATATTGTGGGGGCAAAATTTAACTGATAGGACTGCCTAAAAAACTCACGTTTCTTAGGGTCTAATAGAGTATACCACCTCTAAGAACTTCATACGTGTTTATGTCTTTTTTCTACAGTATGTGTTTTGCCTTGTCTTGCGTGTGTGCACATGTACACGTATTTTTGTGTTGTTTTTGGAAATAAAAACATTTTCACTATCTAAGAAACAAAAAACCAGTTATTAGATGATTCACTTACACATGATTACGTATTCTGTATTCATAAAAATTTTCAAAATAAGAATTTCATTTATTCACCCATACGTCTTTTATACGGTAGTCTCCCGATTGTTAATGAGCGCTAACTATCACATGAACACACATTAGGGCTGAGAGATAAGAAAGGCCTATAACTTACTGGACTTATTATGAAATTATTTTTACAGTGACATTCTTATTTTACTACAGGTGCGAAGACATATTCAAGAGCTGCATTGCGGAAGTAATAAACCTGGATTGTTGCTCAATTTTTCGCCCAGTACTGACCAGTCTTGGCATGTGTTTCACTATAAAATCAAACGAAGAATTACGTTCGGCGTTCAAGTTATTGAAAGAATTTACATTCTTCGTAGATCTTTACGCACCACCAAAACGCACAGGTTTATTGTTTTTACCTTCAAAATCTTTCTTCATATCGATGAATAATTTCGTAAATCTGAAATTAGATTCGAAATAAAATGAGCGGGTCATCAATCAAAAGAATATTTCATGACTACACATGGCACGTTCCTTAAGAACTGAGGGTAAAATCATAAAAAATTCAGAAAACTACTGGTGGAGCAAAAAATAATTTTTTAAACTATCTTTTCTCAGATGATATGAAATGGTTTCATCGTTCAATATTTTCAAGTAGAAAAAGCTTTTTCTTAAAGCTGTACCAGTGAAACGCCACATAGCTGATATAAGTAATTCTTATTCTACCACAGCTTCTCCTTCAACGTTGGAAACAGCCAGAAATAGCACGGTGATAGATCCGGACTGCAAGGGAGTTGTGGCATGATTTTAATATTGTATGTATTTACAGTGAAACCTCGCTAAAATGATACTTGAATTTACGATATTTTTTCGAATCTTATTTGGAATTCAAGTCCTCTTGAGTCAGCGATATCCTTTACCATGCTAAATTTCTCTATAACAATATTTTTTGAAGAATTTTTGAAAGATATTTTATTATCCTCTTCAAACTTGAGTTGAAAATGACTATTGACAAATTTTTTTTGATTGATTTGTGTTTATTGTATGCCAAAATGCCCTTTAAAAGATTTTTAATTAATTAATTAATTAATTCGGGTTGATATCTTTACAAGGACCATTTAGTTAGGTATCTTTACTCATATATATACCTAGTCTAATCGTGAAAAAAGAATCATTAAAAACTACTTAAAACCGTTAAAAATGAAGCGAAGAGGTTATATATTGTTAAAAGTTCTTCAGAATATTTTGATCTCGTCACCTGTTTTTGTCCCTCCGAGGGTGTCTATAATAACATCGATATTTTCTATTACATGATCACCTAAAATATCAATGAAATCGTTGGTATTGCCACTTTCTGTGTATCACACAAAAGTTCGCTGCATGAACTACTTTACAGGGTGAAGAGTCTAACAGAATTTTATTAATAAACTAACAAATATCAAATTTTTTAATCGAATTGATACTTATAACGTTTTCTGGTGCTATTAACAACGCCAATTTAAAAGAGATGTCAAAAACTGCATTAATTCAGATGTGTTTGATGATAATGCTGCTTCTCGATATAAACATTTCCGACCCTGGTGCCACAAATATGTGGGCTGTTTTTTTCACTGCATAATTTTTTCTGTTGACCTCAGGAAGTCCTGACTTGTGTAAGTTTTGGGTTAGAAATATGGTGAATTTGAACCTTGAGGGCTTTCAGAAGAAGGCAACATTTAAAGTTGAATTTTTAGGGTGTTTTAAGATGACTTCCATGAAAAAGTGCCTCCGGGTAAAGTGTGATTTATCACATAATATTTAGCAATAAAATTCTGGAAATATTTTTTATGTGAATATACACTGCATCATCTTGGCAGAAAAAAATTGAGCAAAGTTTCTTCACAAAAAAAGTAAAATAAAAAATTGAAAAAATAAAGATTTGCTGACATTTTGTTTTTAACACATTTTTTTTAATATCAAAAATGCACAAAAACATTTTGAAAATTCCAAAAAGTGAATGCTCGAGTCTGGAAGGGAAAACAATCCCCCCTCTGCAATGATTTATTTTCTTGGTCCATAGAGTATCGGTGTATCGAGGTTTCACTGTACGTATTTGAGTACGTTTCAGTTTCGAAAAGGTAGTGATAACACATATCTAGAAAGCGTCGTGAAGTGGTAGAAATTTCAGTTGTGCGGGATTCACGTCTCTCTCTCTCTCTCTCTGTGAGGCAGCTTCCAGAAAAAGTTCTTTCTATTTGCTTTGGAAAGTGGATTGAACGATGGGACCATTGCATATCATCTAAAGAAAGCTAGCTTGAATTTTTTTTTTTATGCTGTACCTGTACTTTTTGATTTCTTATGATTTTTCTCCCAGTTCTTATGGAATATAATATAATTGATAACGCTGTCGATTTTATTCGTTCTAATTTGAGTATTGATTGTAATATTGAAGTTTGTTAAAAACTTCCCATTTTTATTTATGGTTTAGGAAAAATACATCAAGTTGGTTTCAAAATAGTGTTTTTCGACCCAGGGCTAAGAACCGGCCATCTTGGCAAAAGCAGCAACGTAATAGTCGGACCGAACTCTGTAGTATCGATTCAGATAGCTCTTATATTTGTAAGTTGAAAAGATTCTATTCATTATGTTGAGTAATGGAAAGATTTATGCTGGACAAAAAAAATGTCAAACTACTATTTATGCCGAATTCCTTGATTAGTTATGCACCATAATTTACGAATGCACCATTCTTTAACGCAGAAAAGAAACGTAGGTTATAGTGTTTCATTCTTTAAATCGATTATCAGTTTAATACGTATGTGTATTTTACTTGTATATCATGCAAATGACCATTAGCTTCTTGATAACATTTAGCATGCGATCCATAACTTTTATAAGTTGATATTTATAGTTGCATAGCATGTTCGTGCTTTGGAAGAAAAAAAGGGTAGGAAAAAAGTAGTGATGGGCAAACAAAACGGCCCACTTAGAGGTTCTATCCAGCCCACCGCAGATTTCGAACTAATAGTATAGAAGTTTTCTAATTTCAGTGTTAAAAAAAAAACTCATTTAAGGGGGGTGATTCCATTTTCTTGCATATATGGAAAATACAGTTGCGAGAATTTAAATATAAAATCGATTTAAAAACTTTTGCACATGCAGACAAATGGAACACATATGCAATAAATATGCATGAAGTTAAAATATTACCTACTGTATTTAGTTTTTGGCAGTTGTAAAGGAAAATTTGTTGTCTCATTTGCAATGAAACCATGGTAGAAAGTATACAACACATTCCGCCACTTCATTTGTAAGCATAAAATTCTAATTACCGTATTCCTCCTCTCTAGCCGGCATACCGGGAAAAAAGCAATAGAGACCAGCATGCCGGGAAATTCGAGTCATAGATTCTGGCAAATTCGTAAATTCTAAATGTTATCAAGAAGTATGGTGATTTTTATTAAACTTCACTTTTTCCCGCATACTGAGAACGGACTAGACCCCTAACATTCAAAAGCTGATGTACCTTGACTTTTACGGCATGCCGGCTTATGCGGGGGGTACAGTGAATCAACCGTCTGAATATGTCCGCCCCACCAAAATTTTTCGTTTTTTTTTTTTGGCCCGCTTATAAAAACAGTATAATACAGTATCACCCGTGAAATTTAATTCTTGCTTTATCTCGAAAACTAGAGCAAATCTGACAAAACAAATGCCAAATTTGAAATCTGCAGCCAAAAAATCATCCTAAAATCATTGTTGAGCAGTGTAATCATTATAATTAATAATCAATAATTTAATATTATATTTTTTGATGTAAACAAAATGCATGTTCTTTTCTTTTCCCTGGATGATGGAAGACCAATCGAAAAGCGTTATACGATACTTGGTATCAATTCGGGAGTGTTTGTCCTATTTTACCAAAATCAGTGGAACCTGATCCTTCCAAGCGAGAATGGTATTCATCAAATACCTGTGCTGAACAATATTGGGGATCGTTCGTCAGGAAGAAGTGCTCCTGTCAGTCTATTGTTGATGAAGGTGACGTATGAATGTCATCATTTATGAGATGCATACAGGGTGATTCTAAATTTATGGGAAAATTTAAGAGGCGATGTAACACTCCTAAACAAGCATTTTTGGTCATAAAATGTGCTGTCGAATCGCAATAGCAAAGGCGGTAGAGAGTGTTGTTAGAGAGTGTGCACAATAACACTTCACCAGTAGCAAATGTCATATTTTCCTGAAAGATTTGCTTCAGGATCAATCATTTGCTTTCGAGGGTGCGGGTTATTGTAATGTGGTAGGCCTTCTCATGGTACAACTTGTGTAACCACAAATTATCCCACAAGTCATTATACTGCTTTACGCAGCATAACCTTGATGGTTCCTGTGTGTGTACCAATAAAAAGCAAACGCCAATCCAATCCGAAGATGCATATGCAGCACCCGCGAATGGTTGATAGAACATATCGCAGCAAATCCGTCGGAAAAATATGATATTTGTTTTTGATGAAGTGCTGTTGAGTACGCTCTAAAAACACCCTCTGTCGCCATTACTATTGCGATTAGACCGCGTATTCTATGAACAAAAATGCTTGTTTAGGTGTCTCCTGTTAAAGTTTTTCCCATGAATTTAGAATCAAAGTTTCGAAGAGATTATTTCATATAAAATGCACTTTTGCATTCTTAGGTATGTACGAGATGGAAACCTGTGAACCACACTCTTACATCTACTGTTTTGCTAGCGAACTGCTCAAAGAAAATAGTAAGTAATATTACCAATGTTATGTTCACCAAAAAACAAACATGTTAATTAGGAAAAAATTAAAAACCCAAGAATATATAGTTCACCTGATATACATACTAATGATTAGGCAGATGGAATACATTTATTTATTTTTTGACAATGAGAGGATTGCGTGTGTGGGCTATAAGCCATTTAATGATTAACAAATCTAACGAAGATGTTGATTTAACATATAAAAAACGTAATAAAAAAATTAAAAAAACAGATCAAAATTGGTGCTTTTGGCATATTTGCAACTAAAACTATCAACACAACAGTTTAATTAATAAAAGGGGATTTTTTAATTAGCTAAACTGCTTAATTAAGGGTAAAATATACAGTCTGCCTTCACTCCTTCATTTCACTGTTATCCATGAACAGATAAAATCTTGCTTAACAATGTTGAATATTTTTTACGTGGAATTTTATTTCCAATTTTCTTCAATTTGGTGTGATTTTATGAATCTCTGAACAAAAGCAAAATTTCAGCTGGTTTCAAAAAATTACACCGACGAGGAATCAATTCTTCCTAAAAAAAATATATTGTACTGTAACGAATCTATTTTTCCAGTATGGACATTTTTACTAACTCTCTGTGGCCTTACAGCACATAATGCGTTTTGTTTGTTTATATACGTTGTTAAAAGAAGGTGGGAAGATAAAATCCATCTTCCAAGAGAAAACGTGAGTTGGAATGTGGCTTCTCCGTCCTGGAAGGTTGTCTGTTTTGAGTGTGCTTCGAAATAAAGGCTTCTTCGTTCAGTTCCGTAGTTTCGTGTATAAATTGGACACCCCTCCAATATCAAGTGTCTAGGGATATTCCGCCAACTCACGGAAAAAAGACGCACCCTCCGACACGTCGTCCCCTTATAGTATTTATATATAGCCGAATTTAATACGTCCTGAAATAACACAAGAATATGTGCTTTCTAAAAAATCAAAGAAATTGAGAAAAGAAAAATTGGTATAATGGGATTTTGACCATGTATTAGCATGTATATTCATATATACACGGGACCATGGAGGGTTAAAGGTGATTGTTAGTATATTGAAAACGCTCTTTTTTTACTAGCCTAAAATGTGCTTATTTTTTATTGTTCTCTGTAATGTGCGTCAACTTATCGCAATTGGGTCTTAATCTTATCTAAGGGCTGGGAGTAAGATGCCGGATGAAATGAAATTTGAATGAATGAAAATATCTGCCTACAGATTTTGTTTTGCAGTGACATCAAAATTTACTATGAAAAAGCAGATGCGATCCTCTAAAATTTTTCATGAATTTACGTTCGGTATCTCATTCTTCTGCTGAGCAAGAACTGTTTTGCCTTACATTCGTTCCCTGTTTACATGAATGAATTCATGCCTCTCAAAACCGCGGCAAACAAGTGTGTTTAATTCTACTTGATTTTAATCCGTGAATTTTTTCTTCATATTTTAAGCAACTGGTATGAGAAAAATTTGTAGGCCACCGTGCTTCGAAATATCTTTCAAGGTCAGGCCAACCTACTCTTCTTTATCCGGACCAAATGAAAGGCGAGTATTTCAGTTTTTTCCCCTTCTAAATTAATTTGGAGTTGGTGCTTTTTTCTTTCCTATCCTCAAAACATACAATACTCTATTTTCAGATTTGTATACATTTAGAGTATTTTGTAAATATTATTATATAATTTTTTTTACAACTTTTAAAACTTCTAAAAAGCAAGTGACAAGACATTATGATGTCGATGCTAGTTTTTTTCCTCATGATCATTTTACTTCTTTTAGATTGAATTCATAACGCGGATGTACGTAGAAATGATTACTTACGTAATTTTATTTATACTGTATCTTGAGGTTTCAAAATAATTTTTTTGCAGTTTTGAATTTTTCTTTTCACAGTTACTTCTTACTGTCGTTTATTTAGATAAAAATTCAGATTTTTCTATTCCGAGAGGAGATAGGAAAAAAATAGGCAACCATAGGAAAAAAATTACACAGTCACAAAAGACAAACAACGAAAAATAAATAAATCTAAAGTAGAAAAGCAAATGGAAAATTGATATTTGACCGAGAACATTTACATTGAACAAAGAAATACATCAACTCAGTGACCGGTAGGGATTAAAATAATATTTGACACTAGAGATATTATTATTACAGCTGAATTTTATTAATTGAAAAAAAGGATGTGCTACAAGAAATGAAGATGTATATGCTAATTTTTATTTTGCTTTTAGAAAAAAAAAATAAATCACGTTTTATCAATTGACTGATGGAACTCCGCATAAATCATTTTTGAACTTCCTCATTTGTGAACATTAATCACGTTTATTTTCTTATTTTACAGTCATCCCGTATCCAGGATTATAATTGAACCCATCGGAAAAAGTTATATCTTCAATGAATACAAAAGGTTCACAATCTCGGTATTCTTCAGTAAGTGAAGTACATATTTTTTATAAACTTACATAGCCAATTCATAAAAGATATTGTAAATTTAAAATATTGACGATATTTAAATTTTTATTGCAAAGCAAAAATTGGTTTTTACCTTCACTAGAACCGAATGAAATCTACTTCCAAGATCTAGAACAGTGTTTCTCAAACTTTTTCGGGATTTTCTGGATCCGTGCCTCTCCCAGAGTTCCAGAGATCGATCTTATTTATGAAATTTTTGTTCATTATAAATTTAGTTTTCTTAGATGCAATTCGATAAGTAGAAAGGGTCTCAATCTGCTATGGCCCTGGTTGACAGGTGCCCCCGAGAAGAAAATATTTCAGCCCATGCTCCCCCCTGTAAAATATTTGTAAAATACAGAGATCGATCTCTGGAACTCTGGGAGAGGCACGGATCCAGAAGGTGGGATCAGGCCTCGCAAGAACCGAATTAAATGTGAAAAATAGGTCTGTGTAAAAATGTAGGACGATCCACAATGAACCTATAATCAACCCTTCCGACACATCACCCCAGGCCCGTGCCTCTTTTGGGCTAGTTCCTTTTAGCTTGCATGACCGTGTCTCAACATAATAAATCCCTGGCCAAAGTGATTTTCTGGGGGGCCCATATTTAGCTGGAAGTAACAAATTACATATTTACATACGTACATTCGAAACTCATTGTACCAGATGTCATCATGAAGAGTCCCTATGAATGGGCCCATGGGTTAGGGTAGCCCTGGTTTTGGGACAGCTCTGATGGATTCTGAAGGTAATAGTAACATTTTCTCCCAACATATTTCATTTGAACGCTCTAATTATTCACAGCTTTCCATAGCCCCCTTCACCATTTATCGAGGTTCCTCTTCATCCGATTTTCACTTGTGCCCAACCCCCAAGAATATTTCAGGACTGCAAGGAGGGGGATGCCCTTATGGTCCCAGGTTTAGAACCACTGTTCTAGAGAATTCTTCGGTAATAAAAATAAATAAATAAATATGATAAAAACCTCTATATAAGCAATAGATTTCATACAAATAACAAATGTCCAACGAGGTGGCTGAGAAGATTATGTACTGTATTATTATGTAATACGTATAAAAAATAACCTTCTGCACACTTTCGTGAAAATAGCATGTATGTTCACAAAGATGTAAACGTTTTCTATAAAAATTCCAGTTTTCATCGCACGCTTTTTTGCTTATAACATGTGGAGTTTCCAACCAATTTTTATGAAATTCACAGAAAATCTGATACTACACATAAGATACCATGAAAAGGAATTTATAATTTGATAATTCCTTATTCAATGAGATATGAGTATTTTTAGTAAATAATTTTTAATTGCGCATGCGCGGGAAATATCTATTTTATTTTTTCATAATTTTGTTGCCAGATATTGGCAGTTTGACAAAGGATTTCTTCGAAAAACCTTTCTCGGTCCACTCTGACAAAGGTTGGTGGTGCACCAGGGTGATAACTCCAAAAAAAGACAAACTTTTGGCAATATAAAGTGAATCTTGGAACTATACCAGCACTTGATTGATAATTTTTTTTTTCTTTCAGGTCAGCTTGGAGGTGCAACAGGACTGTTATTAGGAGCAAGCGTAATAACATTTGTAGAGTTTCTGGCTTTCATATTTCAAGTGCTTTGGTACTTCGTAATTCCTTCTAGAGAAAAAAAAGTTGAAGAATGGAACGAATGGGCACAGCAGAGGGTCAAGAAGCAAAGTCTCGTGAACAAGATGAATATCAAGATATAGAAGAATTTTATTGGCATTAATCATGCAAAGATATGTGGCTACATTAACTTTTGTTGAAAGGGGTTTTTGTTTCTAGTGGTGTGTAAAACTTTTCAAATGGGAAATAGTCACCCTTGGTATGGTATAAAATGTGCTCGGATTTCTTCGAAAAACCATCATCAAACCAACTGATCGATTCATATTGCGGGCATGATTACAGTGACAGACTTTTGGGATATCTTGTGAAATTGACACTATTGAATTTTTATGATGCTATATTATTAACCTAATTATGAAACTTTTGGTATGGGAGTTTGATGCTTCATGGAAGACTGCAACTTACCACGTGTTTTTGTGTCCGAGATTGCAAAAAAAAAAGTTGGAAATTGTTGACAATCGCTCATCTGCGCAGTTTTGGGATGCACGAAACATTTATAGATAACTCACGGGAATCATCACAAGCCCCTGTTCACCGATAAAAACTAGTTTTCAAGATATAGGGGAAACTTATGTACTGTCCCTTGAACCATAGTAAACCTTGAAAGAGTTTTAATAGTAATAGATTTTAGCTGATGTTTTTGGAATGAAAGAGATTAGAAATACATAAACTCACAACTGAATGCTATTTGTCTGTGACCTCGACAGAGATTTTATAAGTTTTAGTACTAAAATTATGCTCTTGTTTTTGCCGTGTTTCTTTTTTCTTTTCAACATTACAAGTTTAGTGAACTATATTTGCAATTATAATCTATGCTATCACCTGAGGAACCATACCATGTGTTCAATCATACCAAGAACTATGAATAAAGTTAGTAATATTTTTCGCAAATGGTGGAACATCGGTATCTTATAACAGTATAAAATTTCAAAATTTTCAAGTTTTCCTTGGAATACTCAACTTACATGAACTTTATACTTCTTCTCTTTTCCATTCAAATGCAATTTATATTTTAAATTCTGTACCTTTTCTCCCCCACAAAAACTTCAGACACTTCCATTTCTTCTCTTCTATCCATCTTTGGTTATTCACTGCTCAAATTTGTTGGAAAAAATATAAAGTTCACGGTGTAGGATGCGTGGCAACATAAACTTTTGCCAAGTGCGTTTCCTTACGAGGAGAGGTGAGAAAATATTTTATTACCCATCAGCACCAGCAAATGTTGACATCATAGATGTTGTATGTCTAATAGAATCACTTAGCATCAAAGGAACTGACAGAACTAAAGATTTAAAAACATTTAATTTTCCTTTCTACAAGTATAATCCACGTAGAATAATTATGCATTTCATCCACGAAAATACATTCCTACCTCGATTGTTGTTATTTTTGTGTATTATATATATTAATAATAATACGTTATTGCCTGTTGTTGCCTTGTATTTGTATTTAGTTCACGGCGCCCTTGCTATTATTTTAGACTCTTTCTATATAATTTATTGAATTTTATTTTTAGTCATAACTGAATTTTTAATGAACAAAAATTTAATAAGTTTGATCTGGTGGACCCCCGTAGACAGGTTCAGATCCGGGGCGGGGGAAATGTGATCATCCCTCCCGAAAACTAATGAAACCTCCCTAAAACTAATTGAATGGAAAAAATTGGTCTGTCCCGTAAAATATGAGACAATTGCGAGGACTTATGCAATATATCGCCCTCCTTACATACGTACTACCCTAGATCTGTACCTACCCGCGTCTATAGTTTAATGAGCTTCCTTCTTTGTAGGATTTCTTATGCAGGGTCGTCTTAACATCATAGGTCCTCAGGCAAAGTGATGTTCTGAGGAACATACATAGCGGGAAGCATCAGTTTACATATTTGATCATTCACTCTCGAAGATCATAGCACCAGATCTCATCACGTAAGAATTCTACGAGCATGAGGCCCACGTCTAATTGATAATTTTTGTCGCACCACAGTCATTTTCTGCACGCGAGGGGTAATTAGACCGGGACCTACAATTTATTGCCAATTCCGAACGGCAGGCTTGTTTTTTTTATACTCATCGAGAGGTTGGTGCGCTAACCCCTCGATGGGAGAACTCCCTGCGGTAGCAGTTTTTTCCTGCGGCCAAGTCGCCGTTTTTTGTTGTACCCCTTCGTCAGGAAAGTTTTCTGCCGAGGACGAACCGGGTATCGAATCTCGCGACACCACTAAACATCCTTTGGTACTTTAGGCGAGCATCTTATCGACCGGGCTACCGCGCCCACGTCTCAAGCCCAGAGGAACCCATTAGTTAAAATGGTCCAGGTTCTATGAGAGCAGCTCTGGTTCTGGATGTTCACGTCATATCTTTTCTTCACCACAATTCATTTGAAAGCTTTACTTCTTCAGAGACAAATTTTTTCACAGCTCTCTGTCCCTAACCCCGTAAACACCTGTAATGGATCCTCTTCCATCTGGTTTTCACCCGTGGCTCCCTACTCCAGTACCCCAAGGGGGCCATATAGCCTCGGGCTGAGAACCCCGGTGAGAACTATTTATCAAATTTACCAATTACACATGGTTATTATTCATAACCACCGGTGAAAGCGATAATTTTTTTTAGTATTTATCAAATTTGCAATTTGGTATTGTACTTAATCACCGGTAAAAAGGGATAAATTTATTACACTTACCGATACGATTGCAATTATGCTAGTTACCGATCTATCACATTCACTGTAACATATATAGTATATAGTAGTTGATGTCCTTAAGTTGTCTTAAGATGTCCTTTCATAGATACCAGATCATCACCATTCAACATTATGCAATCGATGACGTCATGTTTAATCTATATATATAAAATTGATTTTCTGTCTGTGTGTCTGTGATTTGGTGCGATTCATTTTGTTTTGTTTCAACACCACTTTTTTCATTTCAGACTGAATTGAAAAACTAATAATATACACGTAAAAAATTGAAAAAAAAAGAGTCTACTGTGAATACTTTTAATGTTTGGTTGATGAATTGTGAAAGATAATTATGCTCGTAACCATAAAATAATAGATTACTTAAAAGATAATTACACGTGAATTAGGTATGAGCTAATGGGATTTTGCTATTGTATGAATTCATTATACTGTACCATTTGCCTTTGGTAAATTTATACGGAAGCCAAAGCAATATGCCGGAATCGATTATCTATGGCATAAAATAAAAAATACCCATTAAAATTGAACGACACGCAACAACATTTTTCCGTAACCTAACTTATTCAAATTCGAATATACTGCTTAAGATGTCCTTTCATAGATACCAGATCATCACCATTCAACATTATGCAATCGATGACGTCATGTTTAATCTTCTATATATATAAAATTGATTTTCTGTCTGTCTGTGTGTGTGTGTGTGTGTATGTTCTCTATACAAATCTACAATTTTAGATCGATCGTCGTCAAATTTCGCATATATACCAAATGGGACCTGACTTAAACGATAGGCTACTTCAAAATTTCGCAAGAGCACGGCAAATGCCCCAAATGGGCAAAAAACCGTAGGGCAACAATGGTTTTTGAGCCTCAACAATCACTTTCCGAACGTTTACTTTGGTTACCGTGGTTCCCTAGCAATGCGTTTCAGATGTGTGTATGCCTTTACAATGGTTTGTCATTTCTTCAACGCTGCCAGTAAATGTATAATATTTATACCTTTATAATGGTTTGCCAAATTTTAAATTCTCCCAGTAATGAGGTTTTTTTAATGACGTCGTAATCTTCATCAGCATCGCTTTGATGGTCAGGAAAAGGGTGATCCTCATAGAAATCAGTGTTAAAATTGCCGATTTTAATGTAGAAATGCGGAAATTTGGTGGGGTTTTCTGTCACATCAATAATTTTAAAAATTGTATTAAATACTCGATTTTTGAAATATTGAGTTCGCTTAGAGAGGTATATGAAGCCCAGGAGATTAAATATGAAGTAATTAGCCTGCTTACTTTTGAGTTGGATATCCAGGCAATAACATTGATTTCAACTTTTTATTTATATCTTCTCAAGCATGAAAATTAATGTCTCCGTATTGTCTTTTGATATTCAAACTGCATAAATTCATGTGGGGTAAGATATTTTAAAATTAATTATGGGTCCGTAAAAAGTACATCGCAAAAATTCCACCGGCTTAATTAAGCATTTTTGGAAGCTGAAACTGGCAGATAGATAACTTGAAGTTCGCGGGGGGGGGGGGGATCGAAATACTGAGCGACCCTTAAAAAGGGGGAAAAATATATACGTATATTCAATTCTACGTTTCTTTAAATCTCGATTTCTTTATTTCATGAGTCGCGCAGGAAGTCGCCATATTAATGAACTTGGACACGGTTTGCATGTCCCTCAAAGAAAGAGGGAGATATCACGTGATCCAAAAAAGCCTCATTGAAGGAAACCCGGGCAACGCCGGGTATTGTAGCTAGTCTATATATATAAAATTGATTTTCTGTCTGTTTGTGTGTGTGTGTGTGTATATATGTTCTCTATACAAATCTACAATTTTAGATCGATCGTCGCCAAATTTTGCATATATACCAAATGGGACCCGACTTGAACGATAGGCTACTTTAAAATTTCGCCAGCCCAGGGCAAATGCCCCAAACGGGCAAAAAACTGTCCGGCAACAATGGTTTTTGGGCCTCAACAATCACTTTCCGAACGTTTACTTTGGTTAACGCGGTTCCCTAGCAATGTGTTTCAGACGTGTGTATGCCTTTACAACGGTTTGTCACTTCTTTAATTCTGTTAGTATATGCATATGTATCATAGTTTATGCCTTTACAATGGTTTGATACATTTTCAATCCTGCCAGTAACGAGGCTTTTTGAATAGACGTCATAATCATCATCATCATCGCTTTGAGGGTCAAGAAAAGGGTGATCCTCATAGAAGTCAGTGTTAAAATTGCCGATTTTACTGTAGAAATGCTGAAATTTTGTGGGGTTTTCTGTCACATCAATAATTTTAAAAATTGTATAGAATTCTAGATTTTTGAAATATTGAGTTCGCTTTAGAGATAGATATACGATGCCCAGGAGATTAAATATGAAGTAATTAGCCGGACCTACTCTTGAGTTGGATATCCATGCAATAATATTCAACTTTTTATTTATATCAACTCAATCACGAAAATTAATGTCCGTATCGTCTTTTGATATTCAACTACATAAATTCATGTGGGTTAGGATGTTTTAAAATTAATTATGGGCCCGTAAAGTACATCGAAGAAATTCCACAGCTTCAATTTAGCATTCCTGAAAGCTGAAACAGGCAGATGGGTAACTTGAAGTTCAGGGGGGGAGGATCGAAATACCTAGCACTCCCTAAAAAAAGGAAAAAAATATATATTTAAAAAAAAAAAAATATATATATACAATGGTTTGCCACATTTTCAATACTATCAGTAATGAGGGTTTTTGAATAGACGTCATAATCACCATGAGCATCACTTTGAGGATCAGGAAAAGGGGGATCCTCATAGAAATCAGTGTTAAAATTGCCGATTTCACTGTAGGAATGCTGAAATTTGGTGGTGTTTCTGTCACATCAATAATTTTAAAAATTGTATTGAATTCTCGATTGTTTGAATACTGAAGTTCACTTAGAGATACGAAGCCCAGAAAATTAAACGTACAGTAATTATCCGGACCTACTTTTGAGTTGGACATTCCTGCAATAACATTGATTTCAACTTTTAATTTACATCTTCTCAAGCGTGAAAATTTATGTCTTCGTATTCTCTTTTAATATTCAACTGCATAAATTCATATAGTTTAGGTTGTTTTAAAATTAATTATGGGCCCATAACGTACATCGAAGAAATTCCACAGCTTTAACTAAGCATTTTTGGAAGCTGAAATAGGCAGATAACTTGAAGTTCAAAAAGGGGGGGGGAATCGAAATACTTAGCGTCCTTAAAAAAGGAAAAAAAAATATTCATTTCTACGTTTCTTTAAATCTAGATTTCTTTATTTCATGAATCGCGCAGGAAGTCACCATATTGGTTAACTTAGATAAGGTTTGTAAGTTCTCCTCAAAGAAAGATATCATGTGATCCAAAACGCCTCATTGAAGAAAACCCGGGCAGCGCCGGGTATTATAGCTAGTTATGATATAAAATAAATAGTGTATAATAAATACATTCTTTTTTTCTCGTTTTCCACTTTTTTTCATCTACAGTATGACACATTATTATTATGAGAGAACTGCATTAAGTTAAAACGAAGTTGTAAGAAACTTATGTAAAAAATAAAAGCATCATTCATCATTATTCTGACACCGAATGAATATGTTTCGGGGCATTTTATGATTTAAGTGACTGTATGACACCTTGGAGAATAGTGAGATCTCTCTCTCTGTCTTTCACTCTTTTCTTGTCTTTTTTAAATCGATTCAGTAGCATTAACAGCGCATCAATATAGCGTGACTCATGTGCAGTTCACTTCGACATCGTTCATACATTCACTGATGTTAATGTATATTTCATCGAGCTGTTTGCTTCTTCAATTCGCCCGTTGATAACAACACGAGATGAGTATGGATGCAGCTTTACAATGGAATAGCATGGATACTCCACCGTATAATTCAATATCAAATCTCTTATCGACATTTTGTTTCTCTTTTACGTAACCAATAAAATTGGTGGTGTGAGTCTAAATCATTCAGTAGGGCGAGCCATTGTGAAGTAGTCATGCAAATGTGGTTAAAGCCTTGCTGCAGCATTATTTAATCAGACTTTATTTGGTTTTTCGAAAGCATTGATGGTACTACTAGGACGACAAAAACATAGAAAAGGGTGATATTTTTAACATGATCCCATCCTACGTATATATACCAACGCGGAAAACAGAAAAAATGTCTGCACATTCGCATGATATATGTAAGGATATCGAAAAGGGTAAATGCTATTGTGGAAATAAGAAGAGACTCAGAGCCGTGGTCAAGAGATTCGCACGAACGAGTACAATGCACGGATCTATATTTTTACATCCGAGGTAAGAAACTTCAATAGAAATTGATCTCATTCTTTTTTTTTTGACCTACGATATGGACTCAGGGCTATATAGTGAGGGCTGTTTCATTCCTCTGATGTCGCACTTGCCGCCTTGTTTCAGCGGGCGCGATCTCGAGGCTGCTGCGTGACGTCACTGCCTTGATACTTTTCAGCTGAGTGCATCATACACGTGCTATTCATGCGGTCTATTTTATATTTTAGTTGCTTATTTTACACTCTTAAGGGAGTGATTTCTCGTTCCTAGTGTTGTTTTAGTGTCGGTGGTTAGGCACACGTACGATATTTTGATCATTTATTTTGGTGTCTTACGTTAATCAGGTTAAATAAATATCAGTTGTGCGATTGCCAGACCCGTCTTAACACATATGCCCACAAAGACCAACGAGAAATATGTTAAATCATAAAATACGACAGGCATTTTCTGGCCAGGCCCGGATCAGGACAATATGTCGGGGAGAGCGAATTAGTGGAAGTAAAGGGTGTGCGGTGAATAAACGTCCCGTATTTTACGGGATAGAACGATTAATTTCATTGTCTTTCTGAATTATGGGGGGGGGGACTCCTTATTCCCACCTGTTTCTCGTTCATGAACGGTTTTCATATCACACAACTAATAATAACGAAGTCAACTTACGAAGCTTCTAAAAGTCATACGTTATTCAAATGGAACCAAAAAGAGACAACTAAAAATTATCACATAGTTCAAAGATAATTGAAATTATCTCTCGAGTTGGCTTTCAATCAACCCAATAAAATTCATTGAGATTTTACTTATAGCAGTATGATATGAAATTGGAATCTATTTTCAAATTTGTTTATGCTTCCAGACCAAACACTAAATGCCTATGTTTGTGGCGAACTTTATTAATTATTTGCTTCATAAGTGTATGCATCCAAGTCATTAGCCTCATACATCAGGCCGTGACAAGCCAATCTGTATCCGTCAAAACAGTCATTAAAGAAGGAAAACTTGATGATGACCTGAACGTCGAACTACCCGAGTACCCAAGAGTTACAATCTGCAGAACTCCACCCTACAAAACACGTAAGTACTTGAAATTATTTTTGAACTTTTCCCATTACCGGTCCATAATTTTTTCAGGAATGCGAATTCAGATTTCCCACATCAACCTCTGTAGAAAATAGGAAACAACACGGTATCGATTCAATAAGCACACGAAACAGCTCAATTTGATCGTTTTATCTCTGTATAAAATTATTTATTCCTTATTATAGATAAATTAGAATACAGTAAAAACAGTCAACACGGACACCTCTCTGCACTGGACCGTTTTAAGGGGGTTGGGGCATCAACAATTTTTTAATTTTCAAATACTGTAAAATTTTTTGTGCTTAAGTGTGTGTGTGTGTGTTCGAATATTTTTGTTCTACCTGCACTAAAAGTATTTTGAAATATTTTATACAAACTGCCGACATTCATTATTTAATACAATAATGTTTTCCATTAAAATGCTCTTTTCTCAAAACTGAGTTTTTTGTCGAATAAGGGACATTTTTCAAACCACTTGCTCAATGGCATTGAAACTTTGTATCTCAACACTTAGGTGTCACATACTTTATTAAAATGATTTAAAAAATTTTGTGGCAAAGTATGCGAGTGAATTTCACTGATTTTTGAAAAGCTGCATGTTGTTGAAGTTAAAGTATGAGGAAAAAATAACCGACAATTAAAATCCTAAATGCTCTCTCTCGTTAAATTGTATAAAAAATATTTATAGTATTTGAAAAACAAATTGAAAATTTATAAATGTACCTTAAAGAAAGGAGATTTTTCCCATCTAAGAGGGAAAATTGGAAGCCAAAGATCGTGCACCAACCCCCTTAAATGGAAACGGTTACAAACCCATAACACAGAATGCTGTCTGTACCTATTTATTTTGGACATCTCTGTCTAACTTCATTTGGACAGAAACATCAAAGTCGATTTGATGATACAAAAAATTGAAAAAATAAGAAATACACACAGAAATAATTATACGGGGTGTCCTGCAAGTGTTAATGAGATCTTTATCTCATCAACGGCTTGTAATAGAGGTATTGTTTCAATTAAAAAAAAATGCTCAAAATTCTTTCAAAAATCACCCTGTATCAGTTTTGAGAGTGAAAATAAAGTGTGTCACAAAATAAAAAATATAAAATTTTATACGGTCCCCCTGTTTTGTTCTCTAATTTCCAATTGGAAAGTTGTTGTCCTGTCTCTTCTGAGGTAAAAATAAATAAATAAAAAAGTTTTTAAGTAAAATTTCTGAGAGATAAGTTGGGGAAAAACAATATAAACGAAGTAGAGGAGCGTTGTCCGCTCATTTTTCTGATGTTTCATAACTTTTCTCCAATTTTTCAATTCAAACATCTCAGTGAATAGTGCACTTGGTAGCATGGAGTTTTTTCTGTTGGCTTCAGGACAGACAGGGCAACAACTTTTTAATTGGAAGTTGGAGGCCAAGGGGACCGTATAAAAATCTAGATTTCTTTATTTTGTTACACACTATATTTTCACTCTCAAAACTACTTCACCAAACACCAACTCTGGCCATATCGCTATATTGCAATTTACTGCCATTAGTGAGATGTGTTGGAAGTGAAGGCGCTGTCTATCGGTGGTCGCCTCGAGTTCGTTAGGGAAAATATCTTATCTATATCCTCCCTTGGGTTCGAACCCGGGACCCAGACAACAACCTTCACGATGGTAGATGAGTATCTTACCACCATGCCACTCGGGCACACTCTCAAAACTGGTACAGGGTAATTTTTGAACGATTTTTGAGCATTTCTTAAATGGAAATCATAGCTTTACGATGGACGGTTGATGAGATAAAGGCCGCATTAGCACTTACAGGCCACCATGTATACCACATATCTTCAAGTTCAAAATTACGATTTTCACTTGAAATATATCAGATTTTTTCTTTTATACATAAGATTCCTCATAATACTGTATTAACACAGAAAATTAAGCAATAAATTTATGTTTACAGTCAATGTAAATACTGCAATTTAGAAAATAGTGAGTGTTAACAAAAAATTGCGTTTAGAATGATGTCAGCTGGAAGAAACTAATTATAATATTTAGGGAAAATTTTTTTCACGCGAACATGCCAACATATAACTCTGAAGCATACAAATATATTCTAATTCGTTTTCCTATATTTCAACATCATATTACTATTATTATGTAATTTTTTAGCTAAGGATGACGACGGGCAGAAGATGATGAAGTACACGTACTTGGCATTAGGAGCTCCTTTCATCTCCCTTACTCCGCAGCAGAGAGCCGAACTACTTAATTTGAAAAATGAGGGAAATGAAGGTTTAATCAAAATCTTAATGCAAGGTCGTCATTTCTACCGGTCACATAAAACTGGTAATAATCTTACATTGAGGCAGATGCTCATAGAATCTAGTGAAAAGTAAGTTTACATTGGACTTGAGAAACAAGAACTAGATATACAAATTTCTGTTTCTTATTTTTGAACTACATGAAGTTGGATGATCTAAATTTTGTGTAGTTTGGTAACATTGTACAGCAGGGGTGCACGTACACAACCTTTTCAGTCCGCGGACTGTTTCTTCAACCTTGCGGGCCAGAAAAATGTATATATGTTACTGCCGAAGTACGAAGTTGACCACTTCGCGAAGTGACCAGCCCAATATCTGAAATTCGGGGCTTTCGTCGGGATTTAGCCAGTCCCTATCTATCGGTCCCTATACCGATCCCTATGATTCAGGGTCATCGCTACGTTGGCTTATTTTCTTTTTGTGAAAATTATGATAATTTATAATTAGCTATTGGTTAGCTATGGTAACCCCTACGATCAAAAGAATCTGAATATCGATATCTTAGTGATACATATATAGGGATGTATCGGGATCGAGATATATATAGGGGCCGGCGAAACTCCGAATTTCGGACATTGGTCGGGTCAACTGCGCTGGCCACTTCGTGAAGTGACCAACGTCGGGCGTTGGCATTGACATATATATAGCGTGAGCATATGACCCATATTTCACGGGACATTCATGTAATTTTGGCCGTCCCAACTTTTTTATAAAAAGCCACGTTATTACCCTTAAGTTCAAGAATTACTTTAATTTTTAAAATCGAGAACTGAGGTTATTCCCTCTCGACTTATCAATTTGCATTTTAATAATTTATAATAATTAATTACAGTCATACACATGTATGGCATTTCATATATTTCTTAAGCATGTTTGGTTTTTTGGCCAATTTTTAACCATTAGTGATAGATGACAACTTAACTTGAAGTTGACAATTTGTTTGGACTATAATTGCCAACCTTATTTACTTTTGACAATTTTTTACCGTAATTGAAAACCTTGCTTGCCTTTCACGATTTTTACTGTAATAGGCAATTTTACTTGCCTTTCACAATTTTTTAACTTTAATCGGCAGCTTTGCTTTTCTTTGCAATTTTTCGCCTATAATTATTAACTTCACTTGTAATTTTATTTCGTGGTAATGGGTAATATCCCGTATGAATTTATTAATCACGTAGTCATTTATCGTGTTGTGTGTATTGATACTTTTCTACCGAAATACCTTTCGTGAGTTGAATGAAATCCATGACCTTCATCCAACTCACGAAAGGTATTCCAACCACCAATAGATTGCACCTTCATTTCCCACCCAACTCAACTTGTGGGAAATTTCCATATGGCGGTTTATGACTGGAGCTTATGTGTGGTAGAATAGCTAAAAGTGTTAATGCTATTGAAATTAAATGTGTTTCATTATATTTTCGCAGATGTGAAGACATATTCAGCAGTTGTGTAGCAGAAATTCTGTCCATTGATTGTTGTTCTTTATTTCGGCCGATTTTGACTTCACTTGGTCCATGCTTTGCTATCACAGTTACTGACGAATTTCGTTTTGCTATGAAGAATCTTAAAAGATTTTCCCTCACGGTGGACCTGTTTGCACCAGTCAAATCATCCAGTGGTAAGTGAAAAAAAGAAGGTAAAATTGGGCAATTCACGAAAGAATGCTTGATCTTGAGTATGTCAGTAAAATGAAGTAAGCCTGATTGAGAAAAGCCAACGCATTCCAGACAATACAAAATAAAAAAGTATTTCACAAAATATTTAACGAAATATTTTTTTTATTTTGCAGTTTTAACTTTATGAAAATAGATGAAAAGAATCATTAACAATTTACGAGTGTTTTTCAAAACAATTTCAAATATATTCTCTTTGTATTCTTAGGGGAAGTCGAACAAATAGGTTTTTCAATTCTAGCTTCAGATCCAAGGCTCCGTAAAGGGTACGTCAGTAGTGAGCAAACGATTATGGCTGGCCCTGATTCAGCTGCTGCCATTCGACTAACTCTACAAGCTGTAAGATTTTCTTGAAAAAAGCTTTTATGGATGTTTCACCTATAGTGAATAAAAGTTCTATGGTCGAAGTAAAAGATTGAAAAATATTAACAAAAAATAATGCAAACTGAGCTGTGGTTGTCTCGATTCCATTCAATGATAATTGGGGAGGAGGGTATTAAAATTATAATATCCTCATGGCCCAAAACAAAATATGAATTTTTTTATCTTCTTGCATGCTCCGAAAGAAAAATTTACACCTTCTTATATATTAAATTCCTATTCCTCTACACGATAAAATTTTGATAAAAGACCTTTTACAAAACTAGAAAAACATAACCAATAAGCCTGCTGTTTGCATTCGCTCAAATGTAACCGATACGCTTATTGGTCACATTTTTCGAATTTTAAAAAAATAATTTTTATAAACTTTTATAGTGTAATCCCGGCTTTACATCGAAAGCAAATGTTGACAAAATTTATGCGTGCTGAATAAAAACACGCACACAGTCATTGATTATTACTGGTACTTTAAAGTACCACTTTCTTTTCTGCCACCAGGGAATTTCTCACACGTTGTTGGGTATCGGTATTTTGAAGAATAAAGGCTGTAAAACTACTATACGATTACCAGATGACAGAACAATTGTGGGGGATAATTCGTGTTTTTTTAAATACGTTACATAAGCAAAATTCAGCTAGACGTTTCACCTCCTGTAAAAGTGTTTATAGCGTTATACTAGTGTGTTACGAAATAAAACACTGCACCCCACAAAGTGCTCACTAACAAATGTGTAAAATAAATTATGGTTTTCTTTGTAGCAAAATGTATTTTTGTAGTGGCGTGACTGCACGGTCCCGTTCAGTGCACACGAGCTTCAAGGAGAGATTCATTCGTTGCCCATGTAGTTTAGTGGTCTAAGGCATTGGCGTCGGAGCCGGGGGTGCTGTGGGTGCTCGAGCACCCACAGAATTGATTCAAAAATCGAAATTTCCTACATGAATCTCAAGACGGGCACCCACAGGTTCGAAATACATCCGACGCCCCTGGTCTAAGGTAGTGTTTCTTAACCTTTTTTTGCCCGTGGCTCCCTTTGAACCATATTTTTTTCTCGTGGCTCCCCAGAGTTTTCAACTCTCATCTAGAAGCAAGACGTATTGAAATTATTTTTTTCAGTGAATTTATACTGAACAAAAATTTTGCAAAGAAAATTGGCCTCCAGACCACTAGCCTAGAATTTATTGATCACCCCGCTAGTCCGAGTTCTATCAGGACCGTCTCAATATCATGGCCCCCCCCCTTCCTAGGCAAAGTGATGCTATGGTAGTCCCATACTTTAGCTAGAGTGGGACTGACAGAGTTACAGCCCGGGGCCTAATATGGTTTTCATCATTTGTTTTTTCATACAATAAATTTCATATAGGGAAGGGGTCTGGAAAATTTAGCCGGGGACTTGAGGAAAAACCCCATTCTAGGGAACTTGTTGCAAAATGTAGGCAGTGAGGCCTGGGTGGGTCCTTGCCCTAAAGAAGGCCCTGGTTTTATGGGTGGTTTTGTTGGATTCTTTCTCGCACTGTAAGTGTTAGTCACTAATATAAAATCTTTATTTCTTCACACCTTAATTTTTCTTTTCAGCTCCCCAAACCACTTGTCATGGCCCCTTTCTCCATTTTCTTCCGTGGCCCCCTTGAAGTATCCCAGTATCACAAGACAAGGTTGAGAACCACTGGTCTAAGGCGTTCACCCGAAAAGTAAAAGGACGTGGATTCTATTCCCCGCAAAGCAGTTGAATTTTCTTTCTTTCCAAAATATATCTTCGCATCAGCCAGCTGTTAAAAAAACCTTCGTGTGGAGAGTAACATCATCCTCGGGTAAAATGACCTATCAAAAAATTTACATGATAATTATTCCTTTCTTTCGTGATGTGGTAGATAATAGGTTGAAGTCCAAAAAACTGCTTGTAAACGTTTTTATTCAATCAGTATGAAAAAAAATGTATATTTTCATACGAACCAAATCCACTTGGTGAATACCCGAAATAGAAAAAACAACCAAAAAAAAAAAAAAAATGTTTTGCCCTCATTTTCACTACCACCTCGCTGTGGTAAAATCTGAGATTTCACTACCTTCGGGTGAAACTGTAGTAAATTGCCTTTATGGGCATAGACTATGGTTATGGATTGAGAGTGGAGTGAAAAACCTTTTGAATATAGAAGATCAGTGCTGAGAATCGTTTGGCATAAGTCTATGTCTTTTTCTTAAGAACTATATATTCTCTGTTACAGAATGTAATAAAGTTTTCTGAATGATTGAGAAAAGAACTTACGTATTAACTGGCATTCATTAAAGTTTTTTGATGAATTGAGGAAAATATGAAAGCAACAAAATTAATTAAATAAAATATGTACTGTGTATATTAGCGGTTCCCAAATACGTTTTGTTGTGGGCTCCCCGGAAATCTTTTTTTCAGTCGCGGACCCCCCCCACCCCCACCAGAAGTTCTAGTGTCCGCCATGCATCCCCATTTATAGCCGCAGGAAAAACACCCATTTATCATCGATCGAGAATGCTCTCGAACAATAGAGCACATTTTACCCAGTACTAGTAAATGTAATGGGATAACAATGCCATCTACTGGACTGCAAAAAAACTTAAAACAATTTGTGATACTCCTATCAAGATGTGCCTCACACGAGTAGAATTTTTGCCAAATCATAACAATATGACTACTGCAGTCTATCAACGTTGAAGCGGTGCTTTCGCACGTAAATCTTTTATAAAAACCTTTCTTTTCAGTAATTTATATAATTTTTTTCTCAACTTGACATTAATTTTTTCTTTTATAATTCTACAATTGGGCCGTGGACCTCTGGGGGTCCAGGCACCTCCAACTGGGAAACGCTGGTGTATATTATTACAGTGTATATTATTAAAGTATCGACATGATCATTGAGTTTTGTTAGCACTTTCTGTCTAGAATGATTCTTTTTTTCTTTTTATAATTTCATGTAAGACAAAACGGGAAGAGATGTATGATAATTGGTACGGGTTCGGCAACAATTGTCCGGAACTGCCAAAAGAAATGGAACCGGACATGTTTAGAAGAGAAATTTACTCCTCCGACACGTGTTTCTTACAATATTTTGGATACGCACTCAGAAGAGATTGCTTCTGTCAACCTGTGGTAGAAGAGGAAGGTAAGAGACGATACGCACATAATCACGTCATTATCATTTCATTTTTTGTCCTAGTCTTCTCAGTACATTGTGGTTAAGCACGCTTCCCACAATTATACCTCGTTAACTCACATATGCACGCGTTATTAACTCATCATCACGCGTGCGATTTCCTACATAGATACTTCATGTACATGTGTATCAATATTCTCCTATACTTTGATTATCAATATTATAAGAAATAACCGATTTAGAAACTTAAATACCCAAAAACATTTTAAATTAATATGCAATAAATTATTTTTGTAGACATGTTTGATTTGGAAATATGTGAGCCGGATCATTTTCTGCGATGTTTTCTGAAACAAATTCTGAGAGAAAATAGTAAGTAATTTTGATGTACACAACAGAGTTATCTTAAAAATAATCTTCGTATGTGATGAGATTTGTGATTATTTATTCCCAATTTAGCGATATGTTAAGGTCGCTCGCATGTATCGTAAATGACGTTCTAGTGATGCGGTTCCGAAAAGGTCGGTCACGCCCCTGTGAGAGATTCTCCAAAATAAAAACGTCCAAATAAGATATTTTTTTTTACTTCAAAATACGTCAAAACTAAAAAATGCCTTTACTCAGCTGAGCTAATTACTATGTCATAAAATATAATTTTATCAAATTTTACTTGTAGAGTAGTCAATATATCAAGTTAATAGTTTTACTGGCTGACTCAGGAGAATCACCCGATTTCAAAATTGTATATTTCTTAAAAATTAGAAATTCAGAATGTGATAAGTAGAGCCCGGAAGTTCATGCAAAATGTCATAAATGCCTTGTTATGCTTATTTTCAAACTTTTTTTATTAAAATGCCCTTTTTTGAATTTTTCCTGCCGTATATTACTCTTTCGATATTGTTATATGTTTATTCGTGAATTTTAGAGGCCATGTTCTGTAGAACTTTAATGTTTTTAGCAATTTTTTTTAAAATTTCAACAGATTTGAATTTTAAACGTGTTCCAGCAACAAGAGTCAATTGACTCAAGTCTGATTTTCTTCTTTGTAGGTGATGGAATGGGAGGGGCGGGGGGGGGGGAGTTGAAACTTCTCAAACATGTTATTATATTCAGTGTATCAAAAATACAAAATAAATATTTATATAGTATTGAAAAAATATATCAATGGTATTTTCAATGATATTTTTGAATATCATTGAAAACCAATATCACCTAATTAAACCGAAACAAGCGTTCGGGAAAGTGCATTCGGGATTTTTTTAATGCTATTCGATCATATTAGGACATAATCTATTTTCTCAGGGGCCGTTCAAGTATTACGTCAGCAAATTTCTAACAATTTTTGATCCCCCCCCCCTTGTCAGCGAAAGTCAGCAAAACTCTGACACCCCCTTGACCGCAAAATTTCGTCATCATCTCTGCTCCTCTGAATCCTAACGCATATTGGTGGGATCAGAGAAGTACACAGATGGGGGCATAGGGGGGCTCGTGCCCTCCCTCCCACGATCAAAAATATATTTTTTAATTGAAATTTCGGAAGAAAATACCTTTATATGTTATTACAATCAATTTCTGTTAATTTCAATGGTATTTGAAGGCTATGAACTCAAAATTTATCTTTAATAAATTCATTGCGACCCATCCTCTAAGCCATATAATGATAAATCGCATAAAAGCCCCTGGCCCGCGGCACAAATATGGCCCTGCGGGGGTTATCTGATGCGGCCTACCCTCCTCAAACCTACTTTTGTAAAAATGAACTAAGCGGCGCATTTACAGATCGGTTAAATGCCCCATGGTACAATTGCAGAACATTTAAGCGGGCCGTGGCACATTTTCAGATCACTTAAATGACACGGGACACAGTTCCAGAACACTTAAGCTATCCGTGACACATTTAGAGATCCCTTGAGTGACATGCAGCATAGTTTTAGAGCACTTAAGCGGCCCTCAGTGCGGTTCTACATCACTCAAGTTACCCACGGCACATTCTTAGATTACTTATGTGATCCGCGGCATATAATAACGGATCACTTGAGTGATGCGTGGCACAGTTCCAGAGCAATTAAGAGGCCCGGACAAATTTCCAGATCACTTGGATCCGCGAAACATTTAGAGATCACTAAAGTGGGGAAGTTACTTCAAGTGCCCACAGACTATCGAAAGGTTTTTCTCGTTTTTGGCTCACCCCACCGAGTAAGATGCCATTAAGAATATTTCATATTTTTATAAAGGGTGGTTGATGACGTAAGCATTATCCAAACCTCCCCCCTTTTCATCAAAAATCAGCAAATCGGAAAACCCCTCCCCCATCGATGCTGACGTAATACTTTAATGACCCCTCACCATGTAAATATAATTGTGTTTAAATAATTCTCTGAAGAACTTCTAACATGTTCGATATTATCAAGTTTTCCCCTAACATATACGTAAATGTCTCGTATATTGCGATCCATATAAAAAACTGATTGACTGACAGGTAGATGCATTTTCTCAGGGCGTACCGAGTCGTTAGATTCCCATAAGCTTCCCTGTCCGATGCCGCTCCGTGCGAGCTGGATGAAGATAAGAAATTATTTGTATGTGATTTTGTACGTGTGTAAGAGGTGTGCAAATAAAAGATAATAAAGTTTACAGCCATTAAAAACTAATATATAATATTTCTTCACCACATTTTTTCCCTAGTGACTCATGCATTTGAAGTATGCAAGCCTCCTTGTTTTGAATTTACTTATCGAGTCAGATCTACGTACGCAACACTGAGGAGTCCCAATGAAAGGTGAAATTTTAGAAATTTTTATTATTAAGCTAATACTGTCACAGTTTAACTATATTTCTCAGCCTCAGCGCAAAGTGGAAAAGTGATGCCAACAGCACGTGGTGTTCCAGGTGGTCACCCTCCCAAGTACTAAACGTGCCCGATGTTGCATAACTTCGGTGATCGGACGAGAACCGGTGTTTTCAGCGGTTTACGGAAACTTTGCCTCCGATGTTGCGCCTGCGATATTTCGACCCCGGTCGAATGTCGGGGAGAGCGTCCAAAGTGAGTGATCGTATGAGTGACCCTATGAGTGATCAACTTAGTTGGACATTTATCTCCGACATTTATCCTATTCGGACAGTAGTATGACCAAAGTTGCTAAACCTTTAATAGAATGCGGTTCATTTAAGTGATCTTGAACTGCGCCGCAGATCACCTTATATGATACGGAAACGTTCCGCGGGTTGCATGAATGGTCTGAAACCGTTTTGCCGGTAACAAAATTTCGCGATCATATCGAGTTGGAATCGACATGAGGAAAAACCAGTGTACTTCATTGTTACGAAACAATCCTTCCCCTCCCTTACGATTTCAAGAAGTCCCTTGTGAATTTGGCTTCTTTGCAAATCTTTCAAGCTGTACAAAAATGAAATAGCTGGCATCCAGGTGTCTTCCTTATTGCTTGGGAGACGGTATAAAGTACGAACTGCACGAACGAAGTCCTAAAAGTTCTCTAAACCACAAAGGGTTAAGTAATGTGGACCTGCACCGTGGGCCACTCAAGTGATCTGGAACTTTGCTGCAGGTCACTTAAGTGATCTGTTAATATGCTGCGGACTGCTTAGACACCCTGTGCTGAAAAACTCAATGAGAAAGTTATTGCCCTGCTTGTCCTAAAGCCAGCAAAAGAAATCCCATGTTTCTAAGTGCAATATACAAATATACAAATACAACGCCACAACAGGCAAAATGCCCAACGAGGTGGCTGAGAAAAAGATGCCCATAAGAATATGGATGTCATATACTTCGAAAATACAGCAACCCAATTAAATGCAATAAACACAGATATTTGAATGAAAAAACGGAAAATAATTGGGGAAAAAGACAGCAAAAATGGGTGAAAAAGCATTTTCTGTTAGTGTGTTTTTGCAGTTTTTTCCCCAAATTTTCTTCATTTTTTTTAAAATTCAAATTGTAGTTTTTGAATTCAAATATCTCAGCGAAAATATATTGCCCTTAGAAATGTAGAACTTCTTTTGTTGGCCTCAGGAAAGGACAGTGCAACAACTTTCCGAATGAGTTTTTGCGCACAGGGTCAATGCTGTTGAGAGGGTTAAGAACTATATTCTCCACCAGCACCAGAAACAGAAACCTGCCAGCAACTGAGAGCACACACATGTTGCACATTCAAGAATTTATTTTATTAACTGAGTAAAGTCGCAGAGTAGTTGAAAAAGCATCCTGATTACGAACTGGGGGGTAGGGAGAAGATGTGGGTACTGACTCAAAACTCTAGGACTTCTTCAACTTCCTGTCGGTTCCGGAAGAAACGTATCGAATGATCGTTGGACATGAAGAATAGGTATCTCAGTTTCCGGCAGACTTGTACGAACTCTTTCAAAAACGACAGCTGCACCGCAGAGCCGCCAAGCCACAATATTTCCAACACCGGATCCCGGTTATCCCTTAGAAAAGCTTCTAGAACACTAGTGACATCTTCATCACACGAAGCATTGATTGCGAACTCTTTAAGGGTGTGCCTCCATTTTCTCAAAGCCCTTTCGAGATACACCATCGAACCGCTTTCGTGTGACACTCTGAGAAATTCGATTTTATCGGATGGGATCTCGGAAATGTTTCTCAACTCCCCGTGACTCGTGAGGATATCTAGATACTTCAACTCCGTGGAATTCTTTAGTATCAGACTTATGTCGAAGTCATCGAATTTACTTATGACCGCCTTGAACATCCACATTTCCTTGAATCCCACGAGATCCCCAATGTCCTGGAACGTCATGTCGCATCTGTCGAGTTCTAGTACCCGGAGCTTGCGGCACCCGCGCTGAAGTTTGTCGATCGGACACGGGAAGTGACTGCTCATCCCGATGCCGCAGTACACGTCGAGGAGGTGGAATTCTTCCAAGGAAGGGCAGCAATCGGCTACCTTCGAGATCAGGTTGTCGTCGTGGGTGAAGTGACAATTGTTCAGGTTCAAACACCTCAGTCTCCGACCCCAGTCTCTGAATACCGGATCAACTACGCTCGGCCACAACATCATGAAGTTATGACGAGGGAACTTCGGGCCGAAGTCGACCCTGGAACCCGTGATGGATTCCATGACCAATCGATCCACATCGGGCCATTGTTTTGTCATGTATTCCATGGCGTATCTGGAGATCCTGTTGTTCGAGATGTCGAGGGTTTTCAGGTTGTGGCAATGCTGGCTCAGCTCAACCAAATCCCAGGGATCCAATCTCTGACGGATATGATGGGTGTTGAGATCCTTCTCCTCTCTTATGCCGGTGCATAAATTTAAAGAGCGAGTGAAGGTAAGGAGTCCTTTTTCGCCTAATTTGAGTAAGTGGTTGAAGTTCCAATCCAGTGACCTCAGGGTGACCTCATCCCAAAGCGAAGAAGTTGCGGAGAGGTTCATCCATCGAGTGCAAACAGCGGAGACGTTCCTCAAGAATTTTCGAGGACCCTCGGTTCGGAGGTAATCGGAAAAGATGATCATCATGACCTCCGGGGGCAAATCGTTGATGGACTTCATGTCGGCTGTGCCTCCGACCACGGGAAATTTGGAAAAAAAAATTTGAATCGGAACTCGGCCACTGGATACCAAGCTGTTATTGCTAGTCGAGCTTGAGTCTGCAAATCTTGAAATTCTTAGATATATAAGTATGATTTAACAATGAAGTTTTTATAACAGAATAATTTTCTTTATACGCCAACGTCTAGGCCCGCAGTTAAAGAACCGCAGGGGGTTCTGGTGTTAGGTGAAGGGGTAGACCCAAGGCACTGGTCTAGGGAAGGCATCACGTTCAGTATTTTGTGCTTAAGAACTACGGGGGGATACCAAAATGGGTACTGGCCCCGTGCGATCGAGTGAAATTTCGTTTCCAGTTTCCGTCCTGCCTAATTTGGCATTTTTGTTGCACCATGGTCATTTTCTGCACACGAGGGCTAATTAGATCGGGACCTAAAATTTATTGTCGATTCTGAATGTCAGCCCTTTTTTTATACTTGTTGAGATGTTGATGCACTAATCCCCCGATGTGGGACTCCCTCGGTAGCAATCATTTTCTGTGGTCATGCCGCCGTTTCTGTTCTACCCCTGTGTCAGGAAAGTTTCTGACAAGGACGAACCGGGTATCGAATTCGCGACACCCCTAAACATCGTTTGATACTTTAGGCGAGAATCTCATCGACTTGAGCTACCGCACCCACGGCCCTGCCTATATCTTAAACATGAATTAGCCATACGAAGAAGTGCAGAGCTGAAAACGTAGAGATAAGGGAGAGGCACCAAAGCCAAGAAAGCAAAAGCCCCCATTGTTTTTACCCGCCTAATTAAACTGACCATATTTCTTAGAGAAAATACGGGAATTTGGTATCCCAACATAGGCGGATGCAGAGGAGGGGCAATCGCACCCCCTTCACTAAAAAAAAAATGTATTACACTGAACAACAAATTTTGACAAGTTTTTTGCGTCTGAAACAAAAATGGTTATTTCTTATTTAATTAGGTGTGCCGAACACGAAAAAGCTGGATTGACTACGGTTTTTTAAAATGAAATTTGCATTTAATACATATATTATAACACAATACATTGAAACAAAACATAAGTATGCAGAAAAAAATACATATAGAAAAAACTTCAACGGTCTTCTTTTGCTCTTCTCTTTTCTACAACTCGATAATAATTTTCTTTCCACATATGATATATCTTCCTACTATAGTGTAAGAGAACAGGTAAGGCGAGAGAGGGTAAAAAGAGAAATCTTATTTATACCTACTCGCTTATTTATATGCCTTTATAATGGTGTGACAGTTTTTCAATCCTCCCAGCAATTGAAGAAAACCCGGGCATCACCGGGTATTATAGATAGTTAAATAGAATTTTTATTTCATTTTTGATGTCTGATTTATTCGAACTTTGTTATTCTTGATCGTTCATCAGTTTTAAATATACAAATTATACTAAAATGGCATTGAATTGTTCCCCCCGTAATCGTATATCCCCTCCATCATATGTTATGTGCTATAATTGTTGATATTCGATTAAGAGGGGCCAACTGTATTTCAAAAACAAGAGCCAATAAAACTTTTATGGTGATAGTCGTGTTCAGCATGTCAAAATCATTAGGAATTGTATATTCATACATTGTATATCACACACACACACACACACACACACACACACACACACACACACACACACACAAGTGCATTTCTTATTGTAAATAAAAATATGTTTTCATGTCTGCGCAATTTCATTGTTATCTAGGATTATCAGCATATGCGGGAGAATGGAGGTGGGCAATCGTCGATCTCCAGTACACTATGCACATTCTCTGTGATCCAGCCCCTTCTCCATTCTAAGAGCCTGTATCCGCTTATTTAAACAATGAAAAATGCGGGAAATCACCAAATTTGGCAAAAACTGATGCCAAAGGATACCAAAACTGCCAATTTTGACTAAAATGACTGCAAAATATACCAAAGGGCGCGAAATGAAGCGCTACCACAGATTGCAGTGTATTAAAATTTAATTCATGAGGAAAAACGTCGATCATAACAAATATGTGCGACGCATTTTTCAGGCGTAATCATCACAATATAATTTCATAAGTTGAGAAAATGGTTTTAATCCGAGAGATTTCAGTAAATAATTAAAATTTAACTGGCTTCATTGAAAAAAAACACCCCCAGAACATTGGTTTAAAATATACATTAGGGACAGGTAAATCTATAATTCGCCTTTGACCAGAATAGCAGATGATCAAAAGTGAATTTGTCAAAAATGTTTTTGTTTGATTGGTAGCATAAAATTGTATTGATGACTACAGTTTGACAGGTATTTTTCCTTTTCTTCATCTATTTATTGCATAGTCGACCTATGACAAGGCTAATGATTGAATACGACTCAAACAGCCATATTTTCAACGAATACGAGCGATTCACCATCAGCGTGTTCTTCAGTAAGTATAATAAAATACTTAAACGATGATTTAATATCAATATTGCCCTATATAATTTACCGTTTATCTATGCCGAAAAAAAAATATGAAATTCCATGTTAATGCTATTAATAAACATGATTTGAAATATAGATGGCAGCACTGAAAAATCAGACATGACACTAGATTCATACTCAGACTGTTAGGTACACACACTTTGTTCCAGAACACTGCTACGAAGCTGGGCTGGGAGAGATCTCGGCAACGGGATAAGTCCAGTGATAGAGTCCAGGCGTTCACTCATTGTTAATAAACATGAGATATCTTACTCTTCGCTTGCTTAGTGTACGCCAGTTATGCAGTTCTAGATGTATTTTCCCCCATTCTAGTTCATTATAGTAGGATAGCTATAATTGGAATGGTTTATCTTCTTTTGTGTCATGAATTCTCCTCTCCCCTTTTTTGACACTAGATTTACCCAATAGTTATAAAAGAAGGGTAAATTGCACATTTCACGATAACAATTCCGTTACCCTGAAGTTTACTCGCGAACCATTGATAATAGAGGCATACTTCAAAGTAGAAAAGTATCCGAATAAAGCGTAAATCTCAGAAACGTCATTGATATTAAAAGCGGTTGTATAGTTATTAGAATAAAAAAAAATTAACTTTTTATTCAGTCACCCTGTTTCGAAAAACCCAATACGAAAGTTGTTGCTGTGTCTCTCCTTATGACGCAAAAAAAAGCCACGTTTTCAAGTTTGCTGAGATATTTGGATTCAAAATATCTGAAAATGAGGGAAAGAACGGCATAGGAAGTGTAAAACGAGTTTGTGCATTAGTTTATGCGGTACTTTCTTTTATTTCATTTTCATCGATTTTTTACAACGTATAGTGCACTTAAAAACGTGGATGTTTTTTAGGGGCTCAGGGGAGACAGGTCAACATCCTTCTAACAAAGGTTTTTAGGACAGGGTGATTAAATAAAAAATAAATTGGGTATTTTTTCCTAACTTTTGAAGTAGGCTTCTAGGATCAACGGTTCGCGAGTTAGTTCATACTAAAGGAATATTCCTATGCACCCTGTATATTAAAATATATCACCATGCAATTTTCAATATATAATAAAAAAACGTAGCATTAATATTTGTGTGGAGAAATCTGTAACAAGCACACAGAAAACTGAAAGATGAAATTTCGTTTTTTTTTTTTAAATTTGTTCATGCAGCACTAGCACTATTGCCAGAGTTTTTAAAGGTAAAGTTTTGCTGTAGAGAACGGAACCTCGGAAAGCTTTTAGGGGTCCGTGAGTGCGGACGGAAAAACAATACACTTATTGCATGACATTATTATGTGCTGTAAAGGGTTCCATGGTCTTCGTGTTATCGGTGCAAATGGTTCAGAATGTCTTGCTGTAAAAGAATTAATACGTTGGTGGTCATGTTTGCATGAAAATTTCTTTTCTCAAGCAGTATGGTGAAATTAATGTTCTTATTATGCAAACTTTAATTTTTTTTCTTTCATTCTTAAGGTCAGCTCGGTGGAGCGATGGGATTATTACTCGGAGCAAGTGTGATAACATTCGTCGAGTTCATCACTTTCGTTCTTCAAGTTTTATGGAATCTCATCGTCCCATCTAGAAACCGGAGAGTAGAAGAATGCGAAGATTGCCAGATGAAAAAGACCGAAAATCTGCTGCTCTCAGCCAACACTAGCTATAGTAGGTCTACTATAGCTGGTGCTCTTTCAGCAGATAGCAATGGCGCGAAACAACACTACAGTTAGAGTTGAATTTCTTCACGCAAAGGACTTATGCGACGAATGATCAAATTAAATTCATTAATTTTGTTGAGAAATGATGCTTAATTTTTGAATGGCTCAATATTTGTCTTTTCAATTTCAATAAACTTGTCGCATAAAGTTAATTTGGAAGAGCTGCAGGAAAAAATTCAAAACGATTTACGTATCGTCAACGACAACTTTGCCTTTTTTTTCTTCTTCTTTCAACTGCTTTATTAACTAATAATGTGCGAAAATGCTCCAAAACCGTGATGAAACAGTAGTCTTGATCTCTAGTTCCACAATCTGTAAAAATATGACAACTTAGTCACAGCAGTGGCAATTTTAGTGAACATTTATACGTTTAAAACAAATAAAAAACAGCTGTGGCAATTTTGCCATTTGTGTTAAATCCAGTGGATATCACCCAAGAAAAGCATCAAAGAAAAGATTTTTTAAACTATGAGAGAAAAAAAACACCTCACACTTTAGTATTAACTCTTTATTGTAAAGAAAGGCACACAAAAATATTTAAAACATCAAAATATCGGAGGATTTAAAATTCACAAAAGAAAAAGTTTTACATTTTTGTCACTGTTTTCGTGGTAAGGAATATCAATTATGAAAACAGGAGGTGTCTTATATATTGAGTTAAGCTTCATCAGGTACGTTTGGGAAGCAAAAAGTTTTCCTTCTGTCAGTCGTATATATGACAACTCGAACTCCCCGTCACCATAGAATTAAGTGCGTTTACCCCAACATTACACTTGAATTTTTTTTTTCCGTCAAAACTTTACCGCAACAAGCATTCCGAGCTGTAGTTGTTTAAAAACCGTACCATCAATCTCCTGGACCACGTTGACATTCATCATTTCATCATGTTCGTCTATGGTTGAATCGTCCCTCAGGGTGGCCAGATCATGCAACTGCGAATTCGGGACAAATCTCGATGAAAACTGGATCATAATATTTGATGAACAACTACATATTGAAAAATAATTTAATTTATTTAATCTTTGATCGCGTGAATTGAAAACTGGGACAAAAAGGTTTCCCGAAAGCACTTTTCGGGGACAGTGTACTTTTTAGCAAAAAACAGGGACTATCCCGGTTTTCTGAGACATCTGGATACCCTACCTTCTTCACAGGGTAGAAGCGGAAACAGCAGGAGCAACTAATTCCCGTCTTTAATAGAGTCTGTATCTTGCTTGGGTTCTCTCTGATTCAGATGTGCCATTTAAAGAAAACGCACAATCAATTAGATTCATCACTACTGTGATAGTCATTCATCTGATTGTTCTTATACGAGTCCTCTCAATCTGATTCATTGTAGAGGTACTCGGAAGGGATTGGTCCTTCTCCATCAAATGCGATTCACCAACCGCTCTTCTCTTGGTGTCACATCAATTCACCGTCTTCTTTTCTTCTATAGAATCTGGCTGCAGCATAGTATCATCATAATTTTGATACCTGCGGCCTCCCAACTTGGTACTAATGCACCTGGGCATCTAAACGAATTCTAACATCTAACTTTTCCTGATTTGAAAAAAAAGTGGGCAACAATTTGAGAATATGGTGAAATTATAGTTTGGCAAAGTTGCCCCATGTTCACTAACATTTTTAAGCGGCAATTAGGAATCAGAAAATCCCCCTTCAAAATGCGTATCATTTTTAATGAAGTAGGTTTTCTTCCGATTTTCAGTATGCGCAAACTAAAGGGTATACGAAAAAGTTTTCCATTGATAAATCAGCTTTACAAAATATCTGGGCTTGTCAATGCTGAAATAAGAGGCTTTATGGAGACGAGATATCTCGTTATTAAAGGGTTAATCTTCCTGATGCAACATTTCCAAGTACAGTAATATTATCGAACCTAAATAAAGCATAAAATTTACATCTAAAAGTGATTCTGGAAGAGGATTATGCGATGTTGTCAAACAAAACAGGTTGTTTTAAATTACTGATCTTTGAGTAAATGGGCAGGGAATCAAACTTACACTTACGTAGAATATTAAAAACTGCTATTCTACAAGTTAAAAACAAAAACACTGATAAAGACCTGTAAACAAATGGTGATTCTGAAAACGTGTGAAAAGATTATCATTCAATGTCTCCTCTGTGCGCCAAAACATTGGTGCCTCTATTGGTTAGTTCAGGAATTTGGCAGAGCACAAAACATCATTTTTTGAAAAACTAAAGGAGTTACCTAGGATGCCAAAGTTGACTTCAAGTAATATGGATGGATAATGATGTAGAACGAAAAACGACAAATCTCTCCGCTAATTAAACGAAGTACAAATGACTGGATAACACGCGAAGATAATTGGAAAGAAAAGTCACATTCCTTTGTGAGGAATAGAACCACCAACCTCACACTATCCAGGCGCATGCCCTAACATTAAGCTACAGAGGACAGACATTTTCTTTCCTAAGAACACTGTTTCTTTGCGCTGAGCGTGACTGCGCAATAGACAAAATTTCATAGTGTTAGAAGTAATGTGATACCCAGGCCACATCGCCTTATGGCAATATCGACTCATTGTCCTCACGGACTGAATACCTCTGGCAATTTATTTATAAAAAAATACACATTACAAAACACATTATAATCACACACTGGCAAATTAGACCAGGACCTACAATTTATTGCCAGTTCTGAGTGGCAGCCTTTTAATACTCACCGAGAGGTTGTTGCGCTAACCCCTCGATATGGGACTCCCTGCGGGAGCAATCTTTTCCTGTGTCCATATCACCGTTTCTGTGCCAGGGATGGTTTGACAAGAACGAAGCAGGTTGAACTCGCGACAATTCTAAACAACCTTGGCACATTAAACTAGTATCTTATCAACCTGGGCTACTGTGCCCGTGTGAATAAGTAAGCAAGTGAGTGAGTAAATAAGCAAGTGAGTGAGTAAATAAGCAAGTGAGTGAGTAAATAAGCAAGTGAGTGAGTAAATAAGCAAGTGAGTGAGTAAATAAGCAAGTGAGTGAGTAAATAAGCAAGTGAGTGAGTAAATAAGCAAGTGAGTAAGTAAGCAGAGCGAGTAAGAAACCAAGCGAGTGAGCAAGTAAGCAAGTGAGTGAGCAAGTAAGCAAGTGAGTGAGCAAGTGAGTGAGCAAGTAAGCAAGTGAGTGAGCAAGTGAGTGAGCAAGTGAGCAAGTGAGTGAGCAAGTGAGTGAGCAAGTGAGTGAGCAAGTAAGCAAGTGAGTGAGCAAGTAAGCAAGTAAGTGAGCAAGTAAGCAAGTGAGTGAGCAAGTAAGCAAGTGAGTTGATGAACAAGCAAGTGAGTTGATGAACAAGCAAGTGAGTTGATGAACAAGCAAGCGAGTTGATGAACAAGCAAGTGTTGCATGAATAAGCAAGTGTTGCATGAATAAGCAAGTGTTGCATGAATAAGCAAGTGAATAGTGGATCAGTAAGCAAGTGAGTTTAGCAGATGAGAAAGTGAGTGAGGAGTGAGGGAGTTGTGGAGTGAGCAAGTGAGAAGGTAAATGAAAACGTGATTGAACAAATGAATGAGCAAGCGAGTGAACAGATGAGCAAGTGAGTAGGTGAATGAGCGAGTGAGTGAGCAGGTGAGCAAATGAGTGGATCACCCATACGGTCACTCATTCAATCGCTCACTCATACGGTTACTCACTCGCTCACTCATACGGCTACTACTCACTATCTTATTCGATAACTCATTGACCAATTCATTCGGTCATTCACTCTTTCACACATTCACTCACATGCTCAATCACTCGGTCACTCACTCGCTGTTGACGAAATGTTGTCGGTGAATTTTCCTATCTGCGAATTGCGCTGTGGTAAATTTTTCGTAAACCCCCATGCGCAAGAAATTACGGCTAAAGTTTTTCGCATTTGCATGGGAAAACTTTTATTCGAATGTGTAACCATCGCAAATCAAGAACGAGAATTCAATTTAACGAGAATTCAACTACTATTAGTTCTCCATCGGAAACAATGCTTTAGTTGTGAATCGATCAGAATGCTCTCGATACGTAGGTACACGCGACGTCTTTACCATACCATTAATCTCTTGACCGTATGCCAAAATATAAAATCCAGAGCAAGAGGAGAAATAAAGCGTCCTATCCTTGTCTTATGGTTGTTTTTCCGCTCCAGTTTTTCTGGAGCAGATGCAAGAAGTCCAAAAGGGAAAAAAAAAGAAAGAGAAAGAGAATCCGTAAGAAAGTTTTAACACAAGAGGAAAGTAGAGACGCGTGAGAAGAGGAGCATATGGTCCAGAGCAGTCATTCGGAAATGGAAAAAACTCGAATAACTCACAAACATTCGTCAAGGAAAAAGCGACGAAATATAGCGAAAATTCGTTTTCTGCGAATATGAAACGTAAAACCACTTCACCATAAATCTCACCACAAACTGGAGTCATCGTAAAGAGGGAGGTTGGAGAGAAAAAAACAACCAAATTTATGGCAAAAAATCCAAAATGTCGCAATACATTAAAAACGGAGACATTTTTATAACGGCCGCTTCTTATAGTTGGACGAAAACAAAATTTAATGACTGATTTTCAACTCTGTAACAATGTAAAAGTATGGCGTTTCTCGTGCCAAATATGGACATTAATAGTTGAAAGTGGTTCCTAAATCTCTTGTGAGTTAGGCGACATGAATGGGATATATTTTGGCTTTTATGGAGATCATTTGGTTGTATTGCGTGTCGTTAGACAGCGAATTTTATCACTAAACCGGAAAAAATCATTATACAGGATGTCTTGTAAGTACTAATTCAGCCTTTATCTCATCAACCGTTCGTCGTAGAGGTGTGGTTTCAAATTAAAAAAAGGCTCAAAATGTGTTCAAGAATTACTCGTTTCCACTTTTGGAAAGGAAAATACAGTGAGCCACACAAAATAAAAAAAATCCAAATGTTTATACGGTCCACCTGTCCTCTAACTTTCAATTAGAAAGCTGCTTCTAAGTCCAACAAAAGAGATCCTATGTTTTTAACTACAATATTCGCTGGGATATTCGAAATCAAAAATTGGAGAGAAGTTGTTGGGGAAAGGAACGTTGTCCGCTGATTTTAGCTGTTATACTGGGCGTCCATAATTAAAAGACTCTATTTTAAAGTAGCCTACAGGCGAAACCAGCGATCAGAAAAGTGTGAAATTTTGTGGAGGACTTTCATGAAGTGATGGGAATTTGTTTCAAAGAAAAAAAATTAGTTGCACATGTCACCACCAGAGAGCGTTTCACTTTGAATACCTGTAGTAAACATGTAAATTTATGTGATGTGATGAGCAGCTGTTATAAAAACCTTGTTTCTCTCTCCTATAGGATCTTGTTTCTCAATGTGTTTGCTGCTTACAATAACGATAAGTTTACGAGATCACGCTTTCTTAGTCGTGCTTTCTAGCATTTCACGCCATATGCCGAATATTTCCCCGCACGTGCTTCGGTCAGTCAGTTGTAGAACACGCCATCTTGTGATTTCACATGGTATCTGAAAATGATGGCCATCATATGGAACATGTTTTGTTGCAGTAACAATTGTACATATATGTGTTTAACATTTGTTAAAATTTAAACGTTTGACTAAAAGTGTCATTTCTTAATAAAACGACCTCTGATGACTGGTTTCGCCTGTAGGCTACTCTAAAACAGGGTCTTTTAATTATGGACGCCCTGTATTTCACAACTTTTCTCCGATTTTTGAGTTTATTTTATTGCATTAAAAAATATAGTTTTATTTTGTTGTGCTCAGAAAAGACGGCAACAACTTCTTTATAAAAAGTTAAAGGTCAAAGGGACCGTATGAAAACTTGGATTTTTTTATTTTGTGACATACTGTATTGTCACTCTTAAAACTGGTACAGGGAAATTTTTTAGGAATTTTTTACATTGGAATCATACCTCTATGACAGGCGGTTGAAGAGACCTCATTAGCACTTACAGGACACCCCGTATGTATTGTCTTTAACTCTTTCAAACCCTGGTGCCACAAATGTGTTGGCTGCTTTTCCTTACATGGAATTTTTTCTTTTGACCTCAGGGAGTTAAGCCCTGACTTAAACGATTGTGTAAGTTTCGAGTTAGAAACACGGTGAATATGACCTTTAGGGTTTTCATCAGAGGGCAGCACTTAAAGTAAAATTTTCAGAGGTTTTTTAAGATGGCTCTCGAGAAAAAGTACCTCTGGGAAAAGTGTTATTTATTGCATAAAATTTTGCAGTAAAATTCTGGGAAAAATTGTATGTGAAGATGAATATACCCTGCGTCATCTTGACAGAAAAAAATTGAACAAACTAAATTTTTTTATTCAAAAATTTATTTTACAAAATTTCAGATTTGTTGGCATTATGCTTTTAATGAATTTTTGAAAACCAAAAACGCAAAACATTTTTAAAATTAAAAAAAAAGAATGCTCGGGCCTAAAAGGGTTGCTATATAGTCAAACTCGATCATAACGACATCAAAGATTCCACTAAAATCTTGTCGTTATAACTGAGGGGGGCATTTTCAAGATTTTGACGAAAAATATAGTCACACACAATCTAAAATACTTTGCAAGAAGTTTTTATTTCTTTATGACCTGGGTGACTGACAAATTTGATCAAGGGAAATCGGAATAATTTATACGAGGCATCGACGATTCTCGCCAAATATGTTGTCAAATGTTGACGAAATTTCCAAATTTTGTTTATAAATAACCTTTGGTGAGACAAATATTTATTAAGCAAGTTTGCTGAAACACATTTTTTTTGCAAAAAAAAGAGGAGCTTGGCGAATATGCGAGTTCAGTATTTATAATCATATTCATTATAATACAATTCATAAATTATGAAAATTTAATTCATTCCTGATTCTAGTAAAGATTGGGAATTGAAGCAAGCTTTGTGGGAAAAAATAGACGGGAAATTTTTGTAAAAAATAGTCCGGGGAGGGCAAAATACGGAAATGTTTCGTATAGTGGTCAGGAGAATGAGCAAGTCGGAACGTCAAGCATGAAATAAATCTTTAACTGCATTTTTTTGTTAATTTTAATCATTTTTAAATAATTTCAAATTTTCAATATTTACATGTTTTAAAATTTTCAATATTTACATGTTTTAAAATTTTCAATGTTCATATGTTTTAAAATTTTCAATGTTCACATGTTTTAAAATTTTCAATGTTCACATGTTTTCAAATTTTCAATGTTCACATGTTTTCAAATTTTCAATGTTCACATGTTTTCAAATTTTCAATGTTCACATGTTTTCAAATTTTCAATGTTCACATGTTTTCAAATTTTCAATGTTCACATGTTTTCAAATTTTCAATGTTCACATGTTTTCAAATTTTCAATGTTCACATGTTTTCAAATTTTCAATGTTCACATGTTTTCAAATTTTCAATGTTCACATGTTTTCAAATTTTCAATGTTCACATGTTTTCAAATTTTCAATGTTCACATGTTTTCAAATTTTCAATGTTCACATGTTTTCAAATTTTCAATGTTCACATGTTTTCAAATTTTTAATGTTCACATGACATGTTTTCAAATTTTTAATGTTCACATGACATGTTTTCAAATTTTTAATGTTCACATGACATGTTTTCAAATTTTCAATGTTCACATGTTTTCAAATTTTCAATGTTCACATGTTTTCAAATTTTCAATGTTCACATGTTTTCAAATTTTCAATGTTCACATGTTTTCAAATTTTCAATGTTCACATGTTTTCAAATTTTCAATGTTCACATGTTTTCAAATTTTCAATGTTCACATGTTTTCAAATTTTCAATGTTCACATGTTTTCAAATTTTCAATGTTCACATGTTTTCAAATTTTCAATGTTCACATGTTTTCAAATTTTCAATGTTCACATGTTTTCAAATTTTCAATGTTCACATGTTTTCAAATTTTCAATGTTCACATGTTTTCAAATTTTCAATGTTCACATGTTTTCAAATTTTCAATGTTCACATGTTTTCAAATTTTCAATGTTCACATGTTTTCAAATTTTCAATGTTCACATGTTTTCAAATTTTCAATGTTCACATGTTTTCAAATTTTCAATGTTCGCAAAGAAAAATTTTAACCAAATATTTGGAGTATTTTCACTCCTTAAACAAAATTCTGAGGGATAAAAATAAATTCTGATGAGTGAAATACGCGTATAGATGCGTATACACTACGTAATTCGACGCAAAGCCGTAAGAAGAAGAGGTCATCAAACTGGGAATTGAGAAAAAAAATAATTATTACAGTATTTTTTCTCTGGATCTCTATGGGAGCAGTTATGTTTTCATTTCTACTTCTACTCGAATACAAGTTGGGACGGCGCCATTTAGACAATTTACATACATATATAAGAACAACTTAATTAACGACAGAACGTTATAGTAAATTCTGCGTTGCATTCACGTTCTCGCACATCTTCCTCTAGTAAAATTTCAATCCGGTTAATGCACTCTTTTGTTTATACCTTTGTCCCTCTACCTTTCTTTTTCTTGTGAAAGGCAATTTTTTCCCAGCATTACCTATTTACAAATTATGAAGGAAATTGTGGTATTAGTTTATAGACATTTTAATATTTGCACGGAAAGTTATTAGTTGGGTTTCATTTTATTAATTGATGCTTCTACAAAGATAGTCCGGTGTTCCTCGAGGGTCCATTTTTGGACCGCTGCGTTTTATTTTATTCATCAACGATTTGGAAAATCACTTAAATTCCAATATTTTTATGTATGATAATGTCAAAATCTTCCAAGTCATAAATAATACAGAAGACGCTACAAAATTCTGTCAAACTACTCAGTTCGCTCAATAATATCAATACGTTAAACCTAAGTATTTCCAAGTGCAAATATTCTATAAGAAACGAAATCCTATCCTATTTAATTACAATATTGATGGTCAAACGCTCGAGAAAGTAAAGTACATGAAGGACCTAAGTGTAACTTTTCATAGGACTTTTAATTTCAACCAGCATATCTTGGCATTGTTTCAAAGGCATCAAGAAATATCGGTTTCATAATTCGCAGCAGCAAATTATGCATATAAACCTTTCTGCTTCTTTACAATTCAAATGACAGATCAGTTCTACAGTAATGTCCCATGACCCGGAATCCATATTACTCGTTCAATAACGTTAGGATCAAAATAGGCTTTTGCAATTTGTTTAATTGAAGAAATTTAAAATTTTTGTTTTTCGAAATCCTACAGAAATACTCAGATCTGCTTTTATCTATGCAATATTCGCTATGCTATACTACTATACTGCTATACTACTATTCACTATGCTATACTCGAAGTTCACCGTCAGAATGCATTGATCACCTTTTTTGTGAAAATTCTGTACTTTGATTTGGATGTTCTAGGTATTTTAGCATAAATCAGTTTTCACTGCAATAACATCAATCTTCGTAACCGAAATCTCTCGTACATGTCCTAAAATACCGAACTAACGTATTGGGAAATTCTCATCTTTTCCACTTCCTCAGGTGTGGAAGTTCTCATGCACTTTTTTGAAATGTTTTTTTTCTTTCCTCCTTGCATGCCCAACTCTGAAAAACTTTTAAAGTAGCCTATCGTTTAAGTCGGGCCCCGTTTGGTATGTTTGCAAAATTTTGCGACGATCAGTCTAAAATTGTAGATTTGTATAGAAAACATACACACAGACAGAAAATCAATTTTATATATATAGATTATTTGCACTATTCTTTGCCGTTCTGTATAGCAACGTGGTGTATATGTTCTTTTTATCAAAGTATTTATCAAATTTACCAACGACAGTTGGTTATTATGCATATTCGCAGGTAAAAGCGATAAATTTATCAAACTCACCAAGATCGATTGGGAAGTATGCATAATAACGGTATTATATATATAAATGTTAAAGTATGTATGCATGTATGTTTGTTCTTTATACAAATCTATAATTTTAGACAAATCGTCGATAAATTTTGCATATGTACCAAACAGGATCGGGATTGAATCATAGGCTACTTTAAAAGTTCATCAGAGCTGGGCAAATGTCCGAAATGGTAGAAAAACCATCGGGCAACAATAGTTCCAGGGGCCCATCAGTCACTTTCGGAATGGTTACCGTCGTTCCCTAACAATAAGTTTCAGACATTCATATGCCTTTACAATGGTTTGTCACTTTTCTGCCAGTATTATGTATAATAGTTTATTATAACGGTTTGTCACTTTTTCAATCCTCCCAGTAATTGAAAATAACCAGGGAAGCGCCGGGATTGCTAGCTATATATAACGACCGATTTATCGGATTTACCGTAACACGTATATACTAAATGGGACCCGAGTTGAACGATACACTACTTTTAAAGTTTGTCAGAGCTAAGCAAATGCCTGAAATGAGCAAAAAAACTGACGAACAATAATGGTTCCTAGGTCTTAACAATGACTTTTGGAACGTTTCCTTGGTTGCCGTGGTTTCCAAACAATGCGTTTCAGAAATGTTTATCCCTTGGCAATGAATGGTTTGCCATTTCTCTTATGATAACAGTATATGTTTAATAGTTCATTCCTTTATTAATTTGTAAATTTTTAAATCCTCCCATTAGTTGAAGAAAAACCGGGAAGTGCCGCGTATTACAGCTAGTATATTGATATTTAATATTATCTCCTTAATTTTTTTTCTTTATTTTTTCCGGTCACCTTGCTAGGCAACATGCTTGCTGTGGCTTCAGACTTTGTATTATTTGTAAAACTATCTGAATGATACTGAAGTATGGTAACGAACTATTTGTGTAACGTCTGATCTATACAGATATTTCTCTTATAAATATGCTTAGATTAGAACCACAGTCACAGTCATAAATGAACAAATAGATTATTGCGATATAAAATTTAGAGTTTCTTTTATTAATTATAGCTGAATACAGTATTTTGGTTAGCAAAGAGTCATCCAAACTCATTTGTTTTACTGACCTTTTTCCAGAAGAAAAATATACTTGAACTGCATTGCCAGTTTCATTGTCTTTTTTCCCTATGAAAATCAAAAGGATCCAATATTGTGTGTGTGTGTGTGTCTGTAGAAAACCTTCATCCTACCAACCACCTTGTTTTGTGTTCCAGAACCCTCCAGGGAGGAAAATATCACCCAATCTGACAGGGACGGGATTATTATATGTCTATCAATAAAAAAAAAGTTCACTGATAAATTATTATTCAAAGCATTGAAATTTTTAAAAAGACTACATTACATGCGTGAATGATTTGATAGTGGTGCAGATGGAAATCCAATTTTCCGCCTCGACTATTTCACTTTTACACGCATCTAGATGAGATACAATGAAAGTTTTTCACAGTATATATTAAAAAATATTAAAGTATAATATAAATTTTGGAGGAAAAAGTATTGAAAACGCAAATGCATTAGCCAAAAGGCAAGTAGAGGACTGACGAACGTGAATTATTTCCAGTCATTCCTTAAATTGCAGACCATTCACTAATGACGCAAGAATTCAATTTCACGCGAATTTCTATCAGAAAATCTGGAAACTTTCAACTCATCTGAAGAGACGAACTGGTGCTTTCTGTATCCGTTCTCTTTACAAACTAATGATAGATAGAGCGAACAATGTAAAAGTCAAACTTCTGAGGTCACACACAGACTATATATAAAACAGAAAATGAATCTATCTCAATGTGTAGCAATGAAAAGGCTTAAACCGTATTATTCACAAGAACTGGAAGTTTTACGAATCATTTGACTTCCGGATCGAAAGACATTTAAGAAAAAGACATTTCTTTTATCTTTTAAATAAGTCGGAAGAGATTGAACTCATTTTCATGGTTTGGTAAATTTCCACAAATTCGTTTCATATTCTTTTTGTGTGTCTTCGGTATCGATCTATACTTTTGCGGTATTTGTACATCAAACCCATTTCTGGAAATATTTCTTTCCTTGTTGTTTATGGATAGCTATTATTATTTTACCCCGGGTATGTATCTTTGTATCAATCTTTTCCCCTCCATATCTTATCTCGATCCTATCTGAATCCTTGAATGGGGGCAAAAAACAAAATTTATTTGTTCATTCACACCACCATAAATAGCGTTGTTGAAGATGCTAATGCAGAAAAGACTTCTATGTTGACATGAAAACTTTTTATCATAGGAAATTGGTGTTTTTTCCTTTCTCTTCGGACAGATTTTTCACCTCATAAATCCTATTCCATTCATTGCCTTTCTCTCTATTCTGTTTTTTCCAGTCCATGAACGTCGGACATGAGATCTGGAAAAATAAAGATAACGGAAAAAAAGAGAAAAGTTAGAGCGAGTATTTTTATCTTTTCTGCTCTTTCTGTCTTATCTCTTTCTTTTGCCATTGTTATTACTTTTTTCGCTTGGGATTCATTTAAGCACCCCCGATATACTTTTTTCTCCTCTCCACTTTTTCGAAACAATAGTTTCCAGAAACCTCTTTTATTTTATATATTTTTTTTCTATGTTTCTTATGATAGCGTAAGAAAGTGGCTCTCTTGACGAGTAATGTGTTTTGGAACAGAGCCTTAGCAATTATTCTTCCAATGATCAGATCCCTATCCTTTCAATAGCAACGCTACAGGAAAACATCAATTCAATATGCGTGTTATCTCTATACTGTTCCTGTCCAGATCACCACTGAAATAGTTGAGTTTATTATTCGCTATTCAGATTCGGGTAATCTATCAGAATTTGAGTCTCCCCGCATGCAAAATGAAGGCTTCTATTAACGTAGAGAATAGTGTTTTATTTTATGCATTTCTGTATTTCCTGATTACTAATGTCTATCATTATGTAAATACAGGGTGTTGTAAGACTGACGGACTGATTTGAGAACATGGGTATCAAATTCCCTAATGCAGAAGACTTCTGTGTTGATATGAAAACTTTCTTATCACAGGAATTGGGCTTTTTTATTCTTTCTGTCAGGACAGATTTTTCATCTCATAAATCCTTTTCCTGACATTGTCTTCCTCTTTACTCTGTTTTTTCCAGTCCATGAATGTCGGACATGAGATCTGGAAAAATAAAGATAACGGAACAAAAAAATAGCGAAACGTTGGAATGAGTATTTTTCCTTTTTTTTTCTTTTCTGCTCTTCTCTTTCTTATCTCTTCTTTTGCCATTATTATTATTATTTTTTTTTCTTCCACTTTGGATTCGTTTAAGCATCTTCGATATACTTTTTTGTTCTCTTCATTTTTTCTAAATGATAGTTTGCAGAAACCTCTTTTATTTCATATATTTTTTTTTCTCCTACGTTTCTTATGATAGCGTTAGAAAGTAGCTCTCTTGACGGGTAATGTGTTTTGGAAGAGAGCCTCGTATCACCCAGCTGCTAAAACCCTGCGTATGGATAGTGGAGTGACGGCATTCTTTGATTAGTCGCCATCTGGTTACAGCGTCAGCAATTGTGAGCTTGGCCTGAGTTTGGTCCGACCGTCCATGTACGGTCCCGTTCAGTGCACATGAGCTCTAAGGAAATATTTATTATCGGTGCCTCTGTAGTCCCATGGTCTAGGACGCTCACCCGGAGGGTGAGAGGTTGTGGATTAGATTCCCCGTAAAAGCAGTTGAATTTTCATTCCTTCCTTAATTCATATTCACATCACCTGTAAAAAACCTTCGTACAGGGAAAAACGTTTTATTTAATGCATTTCTGTATTTATTGATTATTAATATCTACCAGGGCCGGACAAATCTAAAAAAAAAATACATGCCCGAATCAATATTTTATATGCCCGAGAAACATTGCTCAGTTTTCTATTTTGAGCGAATTTTTCCCATGCATTCAAAACGAATGTGCTGCTATCTGTTGATGAAAATATTTAGATAATATAAAATTAAGAGCGTTGACTAAATTAAAAATAAATCAAATTATTCCTTTGCTTTATGAAATTTTTGTACACTACTAAAAAATTTCCTACACAAATCGATTTTGGAGTTTTGATCAGTGATGGCCACCTAGTCTAAGGCTGGTTTTACAATAACCTGAACATATACAACCAATAAATATATCGGTTACTCTATAGCAAATACAATCAACAAGCTCATTGAAAAATTTTGTAAAAGAGCTTTCATAAAACTTTAATAGTGTGACCTAATGAAATTTCCCTTTTCACAAGATCTTCCCTATACATTAAAACAAATATGTGCCATCTATTGATGCAAATACTTATTGAAGAATTTAAATAATGACAAATGATATGTATACATATTTTCGCCTTGCATTCCTGATTTGTTTGACGACGCAAATTTTCCCATAACCTTAACAAATGTTTTCCCTATTTTTTGGACTTTTTACATGCCTGTTGGGCATGTGCTCGAAAAAAAAAAATACATGCTCGAGCGGAACTTTTACATACATGGTAACTGCTTTACTTTACTGAGCATGTCGGGCATATATTTGTCCTGCCCTGATATATATCATTCCGTAAATATAGGGTGTCCCAAAATTGACGGACCCGTTTGAGAAAATGGGTATAAAATCATAATACCGAAAAGACCTCTGTGTTGACATGAAAACTTTTGTATCATAGGGGAGAATTGGAGTTTTTCTTTCTCTTCGAACAGATTTTTCACCTCATAAATCCTATGCCATAAAAATACAAATACAACGCCACAACAGGCAAATTGCCCAACGAGGTGAGGTGGCTGACTTGAGAACATCATGGATCCCCGAGCCATTTTTTGGAGGCCTTACCTACTACTGCTACACCACATATGCACCCCGCCCACAACCCCCCCCCCGCGGAACCCCCAACGAATCGGTACATGCGGGAATGTGCGTGTACGTGTAGTGAAACCTGACGTGAAGTTTTTTGTTTCTCTGTAATGCTTGTTATGTGTAGTGCTGCCATCTGCCACCAGTTTTTCAAACTATGAGTGAAGTGTTATAATTGAATGATTTATCGTTGTAGGACTGTTGCTCTCTGTGGCGAGACTTTTTAACGGGGATATCGGCTCGCATTTGTGCCTTGAAGTTGGGAACCACAGAAAACCACCTTCAGCCGATCACCACTGTGGGGTTCGAACCCGGATCCTCGCATCGCGAATCCCATTGGCTTCCTCTCTATTCTGTTTTTTCCAGTCCATGAACGGCAGACATGAGATTTGGAAAAATAAAGATAACGGAACAAAAAAAAAAAAAAAAATAGAGAAAAGTTAGAATGAGTATTTTTTCATCTTTTCTGCTTTTTCTGTCTTATCTATTTCTTTTGCCATTGTTATTATTATTTTTTCGCTTCGGATTCATTTAAGTACCCCCGCTATACCTTTTTCTCCTCTCCACTTTTTCGAAACAATAGCTTCCAGAAACCTCTTTTATTTTATATATTTTTTTCTTTGTTTCTTATGATAGCTTAAGAAAGTGGCTCTTTTGACGGGTAATGTGTTTTGGAGCAGAGCCTTAACAATTATCGTTGCAATGATCAGATCCCATATCCTTTCAAAACTAATGCTACAGAAAAACATCAATTAAATATACGTGTCATCTCTATACCGTTCCTGACCGGATTAAAACTGGAATAGTTGCACTTTTTACGTATTAAAGGCGACAATTTCTAATAAAAGAGATAAACTAAGTTTATTGTACACCATCAAATTTGGGTAATGGGATTTTTCTCCTTCAGTATGCAAAATGGAAGCCTTCATTAACAAATGAAATAGTTTTTTGTTTCTACTGCAGTTATGCAATACTTGATTAGCATTATCTATCATTACGTAATTACAGGATGCTCCAAAATACATGGGCGCATTTGAGAAATGAATAAAAAGTCAAGAGGAAGCTGTAGAAATTTCTGTGTTAGCGACTTGCATTTTATTTGTGAAAAAATTGTAAGTACATTTTCGGTCGGAACAACACATAGTACGCATTTTTGCAACAGATGGCGTTTTACTATGAGGAAAACTTTAAGTTTGATATTTTCAAAATGCCCACCATTTGCAGCAACAACATTGGCACTTTGTGACACTCTGTAGTCAGAATGAATAAGTATCAAAATTTAAGTATTATTTTTAATGTTTTCAGTTTGTGTGCCAGATATTCACGCATTCATGATACGAAATTATTACAGTCGAATCCCGTTATAACTAACTAACTAACTCCAAGAGACCGGAGAAATTACTTCGTTATAAAGGAATTCAATGTTTTTGCATTATTCGTATGTAAACTTATCTGGGGATTAGAAAAGTGTTAGTTGAAGTTTCGCTATAGCGTATTTTTTACAACGGCGTTCGACTGTAGTCTCGAAAAACATTCACTTACTGTTTTTTTGTTTACTCACTTTCTGGGCCAAGAGAGCGGATTCATTTACACGGAAAAAAAATGTGTTATAAAGCTCCAAGTTTCCTTCCATATCGGCCCAGGTCGATAAGATACTCTCCTAAAGTGCCAAAGGATGTTTGGGATTAGTCCTTGTCAGAAACTTTCCTGACACAGGGGCACAACAGAAACGGTGACACGACCACAGAAAAAGATTGGTATCGCAGAGAGTCCCACATCAAGGGGTTAGCGCACCATCCTCTCGTCAAGTATTAAAAAAAGCTGCCGTTCGGAATCGCCAATAAACTGTAGGTCCCGGCCTACCTCATGTGCAGGAAATGTCCGCGGTGCGACAAAAATGATCAAATGATCCTTCCCATTTCGTACTGCTAAACTTCAGATAAAAGTATTCTCTAATGTCAGCACGCTTCTAAAAGTCTCTTCTCTCTGTAATGTCTTCCTTGACCTACAAATCGTATTCTGGGCTATCGAAGGAAAATAGCTGTTGCAAAGTTTCATCGTAGGACAGGAAACGATTGTCTCCGTACCATTTGTTTAGCGGACTATTCTGGAATCAACCTGTCGGTTACCTTAGACGACAGACAACAACAGATGGTATCTGGTCAACTCGACACGAACATTACACTCAAGAACCTTGAAAATTGACAGCGAGAAATTGGAAAGCCAAGCGAGATGGCCGATGACTGCACTATTCCTTGTCATTTTATTCGTGAGGATACATGTTTTCCTATTAAATCAGATAGATAGAGAGATAGAACCGCTCACACACACAACCCCTGATTTATTGCTATTGTGTTGCTGTATTTAGACTATGACAATCATATTTTCATGGGGCTTTTTCCATTATTATTCAGTGTTTACATTGATGTTTCTCATTTTTTTTCCTTTTTAATTTTTTTCCAGCCTACCCCCGGATAATTTGTCTAATGCGGCCTCTGATTTTGTTTTTAGATTTGATTATATGAATGTGTTTGTAAATTTACTCTCCTGAAAGTTTAGAAGGTTCAATAGATACTTTACCACCGTGCTTCAGCGTTATTGAAATAACTGGTTATAATTCCCGACAATATTCCAAGCTCGAAAGGCTTCAATGACTGAAAAACCACTTTGACGGAGATTTTATACCAAGGCATTATTAAAATTTTATCATATCTAATTATAACGGTAGTCAACGAAAAAACGCTGTCGTACTCATTTTCCACTCGTGTACCTGCCTCCATATCTGTCCACGAAATATCCCGGTTATACATCCTTATTTATAGAATGAAAACGGATGTCTTCATGCTATCCCAGCAGCAGTTTATTAAAACATTCCGCGCTCATCGCATAGCTTTCTTTGGACAATTTGTCCGGGAGAGGAAAACGAAAATTATATTAAAAGGGGGGAAAAAAGGACCAGGAGAGATAATTGTGTTTAACGTGGAATTTATTTTTATTTCCAGTTTCATATCTTGTTTTCGCCGACAAAAAGGAGAGCCAGGAAAGCGCTCTCTTCAAGGCGATAACTTTACCCGACTGACTGACTTCTATTCAATGTGGAAAATATTTTCTGGTTCATCGGCGGCGAAGTTCGTAAAGTAATCAAAAAAGGCTTCGAAATGGAATAAAACGGAAGCGCTCTCTTTCTTTCTCTGAACTTTTACTATCTTCCATGAAGCTAAATTAAAGAAGGAGAAAGATCGTATAAATAAGAATGGATAAATAGTTAGAATATTGCTGCAGCATTCGGAGATATTATTTCCCCCCGTTAAAATGAGAAATATTTTCTGATTTGGAAATAATTAAGCTATTGGAAATGGATCTTAAATTAGTTTTAGTAAAAGAGGAAAAGTCAGTGGAACGATTGGTATTTAGAACAGTGTTTCTCTACCTTTTTGAATCCAGGAACAGTAAAATGTTTCGACGGACCACTATGAGTCCATTGCTGATTTTATTTTTTGTAATCACAGGACCCGCAATAAACGGGACGTTCCCGCATATTTGGTTACACCGACATTTCATATAATTGTACCGTTTTTTTAACGAAGTATTTTTTTGCCATAGTCGTGGACTACCTCTGATCCACGGACCATAGGTTGAGAAACACTGATTTAGAATATTCGTGAAGCAAAACATTTTCATTTCTAGACAAGGGGATGTTCGCTATAAATTCTCTAAAATTACAATTCTCGTTTGAAATACATAAACGGTGTGTAAAAGAATTGTAGTTTGCAAAATTATAAATAAAGCTAATTTTCATATTTTATAAACTATGTTTTGATGATAATGACTAGAAATATGAATATTCATCTCATATTCCACATGGAGTTTTTTTCCTTCCCCGGGAAGTACTTTGCAATGCGCCCAGCAGCCCTTTATTTACTCCCCGATTGAAACCATTAATCACTTTCAAGCAGTTTAAACAATAATTGGTGATTTTGCCATCTTAAGGCAATGTTTTTGGTGACAACTAGTGATGTACCATGTTTTGCCACATTTAAGATCTCAATTTTCCGTATTTTACCATATTTAGAATTCCAATTTCCCGTATTTTGTTATACACTCATTGCCATAAAAATTTGCGCACCCAGAAGAAGTCATCAAAATGAAACGAAATTTTACACACGTAAGTACTACGTTGATATAAGTAAGTGATTAGAAAATCCAAGAAAAAGGATCATTTATTGCAGAAAAAAGTACAGATGAACAGAAGTTTTAGTACTCTGTTGGACCCCCCTCTAGCGCGAATGCACGATGCGATACGAACGGGCATTGAGGTATACAAGTTCCGTATGATGTCCTGAGACATCTCGTTCCACAGTTGCTGTAAATGCGCCTCTAGTTCGACCAACCTCGTAGGGTGTCCAACTTGCCGTCCCAAATGATCCCAGATATGCTCGATTGGTGACAAATCTGGGGATAGAGCAGGTCAGGGAAGGGTGGTAATGTGGCGGAGGCAGTCTTGTGACATCCTTGCTGTGTGTGGCCTAGCATTGTCTTGTTGAAAAATGGCTCCTGGGAGCTCTGCCATGAGTGGCAACACATGTGGCTGAAGGATGTTATGGACGCACCGCTGGGCTGTCATTGTGCCATGGATCAATATTAGGGGTGACCGTGTATCGTAAGCAATGGCACCCCATACCATGACACCAGCTGTGGGAGCGGTGTGTCGCTGTAAAGCGAAGGCAGGATTGAAGCGTTCACCACGGGGCCTCCCCACACGAACACGATTGTCATCACTGCTCAAGTTGAATCTCGATTCGTCGCTGAAGACGACCGGGTTCCATTCCGTTGCAGTCCAATCCCGTCGTGCTCGACACCACTCCAAACGGAGGCGTTGGTGGGTAGGTGTCATTGGCAGCACACGTAATGGCAAAGCCGCTTGTAAGTTTAACTCCATCATTAACTGCATTAACTCCATCTTAGAGCTACTACCACTACTTAACCGTACTTGCACCTGGTACTCATTCCCCTACGGAATTTCTAATTTGTGTTCCACAAAATGTGATCAAATGCCAATTAAACCACGTTTGAATTCCATGTATTTAGCGTATCTTCAATTCAATAGGTGTTTAATCGGAAATATAGGCAACTTTTTTGGACCACACTGGTATAATTTGTCAACTATGGGATAATGTGTGATTGCATTTTGACGTTAACATGCGTATGCGGCATATAAGCAATAGCATCAAAATAGTGTGAGATGAAATATACCCTTAAAATAAATGTTTTATTGCTTTCTATTGAATGATGCTTCTTCAGGGAATTGGTGCACGCAAATTTTCTATGAAATACTTTTTTGAATTCTTCAATTTTCAAATACTATAAAGTTTTCTGCGTCTAACTATGTCCGAGATTTTTTTCTACCTGAATTGGAAGTATTTTTAAAGTATTTCAATATAAACTGCCGGCAGGCATTATACTGTACTGCATGTATATACTAATGTTTTCCATTAATATACTGAGGTTTTTCGTCAGACAAGGAACATTTTTTCAAACATCACTTTCTCAAATGTCTTCAAACTCTGTGTGATTCTCGACCCTGAAGTGTTACATACTTTAACAGGAGGATTTCTCATTATAATGATTTGGAAAAAAAAAAAATTACGGCGCGAAGTAGCAGTAAATATCAGTGATTTTCGAAAAATCTTCATGTTGTGGAAGTTAAAACTCAAGAAAAAATAATTAACAAAGAAAATCCCGAATGAGCTTGTACAAAAATATCCATAGTATTTGAGAAAAAAAAAACCCGAGTGCCTAAAATGAACAGAAAGTTTTTTTTAAATGTTCCATAAAAAGGGATTTTTCCCCATAAGAAAGCATGAGAAGCCAAGATCGTGCACTAACCCCCTATAAGTAGAGATACTCTTAATTTTTATAAATCTAAAAATTTATTTTCTATGTTGAGTAGAAAGTAATCTAGTGCCTCTTTAAACGTAACTTAGTATTTCAGAGCATTCCTTCTATAACCATAATGAAAATTCCAGTAAACACAATAGAAATTTCGGAATTCATGCATCGAATCTAATGGATTAGAATCAGAGAAAGAAACCATACAATAGTTTAATTAGAATTCTGAAAAAGCCATAGAAAGAAGAGGTTATTAAACCACAACAGTAAAAAAAAAGTTTTTTTCCCTCTGGGAATTCCTACGGTTTCTTCTTTTAATTTTAAACTTTTACTCGGATACAAATTAGGCTGGCATTATACTAGACATTTTGTATATTCAAAAACGGTTTGTTAGTTGCGTAGCATTTTTTAATTAGCCTTCATCTCCCGTTCAGAGAATTATAATTCGGATAATGCACACACGTACACAAAAAGACTTTTTTATTTATTATAATTTCTTGAGTTTTTCATTGAAATACGTTTTTTTTTTCAACATTATCTTGGCATAAAATCTGATGGAAATTTATTCATCACTTTATAGATATTTCATTATACATTCAGAAAACTATGAAACAGATTTTACTATGGTTTTAGAAAGTGTTTATAAATGTATTTTTTCCTCCCATCTTTCCCTAAAAAACATGAATAATCTCAGTCATTAAAATTCTCATATAGAAAAGCCGGAAGAGTGAAACAAAAAAGACTTCAACATGAATTGCGTAGCAATTTTTAAAGAAGTATAAATAACTTAACAGAATTTCCTAGGATGACCATACATTCTGTGTACCATAGGAGACTTTTTTACTTCTATTTTGATTGTAGAGTGCATGTCACTTAATGTGATCACATAGGGACCCGTTGTTTCTGATAACAAAAATCAATGCATAATTACATCCGAAAAAAAAAATCCCTGTTGTAAGTACGTTGACCACATGTCACGTTTGATCGAACAAGACGTATAAAAACAGGACAACTCCATTTTTCTTTCTCACATAATACTCCCAGAAATCTTCATGTGAACACTCCCAGAAATCTTGTTGTCCGCCATGGACCTCATTTATAACAGCAGAAACTGCACCCATCTAACAGCGAGAATGTTCTCGAATAATGGAGAACACTTCATCCACTAACTAGTAAATATGATGTGATAGCAAAGCCATCTACAGGACTACTAAAGAACCAAAATAGTTAGAACAACGTTTCGTACTCCTATCGAAAGATGTCACCACAAGTACAATTTTTGTCCAATTATATAACAATGTTACTACTGCAGTCTACCAACGTTGCCACGGTCCTCTCTCTTTTGTACGTTAATTTAATTGAAACTTTTTTTTTTTAACTAAATTATATTATTTATTTATTTTTCTAACTTAGCATTCGTTTTTTTTTTTACAATTCCACAACTGGGCCGTGGACCCTTGGGGGTCCGGGTACCTCCATTTGGGAACCGCTGATATGCAGTATGTTCCATAGATTCCTTTGTGAAAGTTAAGCCGAGGAAATGTGTATGTGGTCAGTTGAAAAAAACTGACAATGAACTGAATGCAAGACCTTTTATTTCATTTTATTCATTACTTCAATATAGGGGCCAGCCATTGCAAAAGCAGCGCTACACGTAAATGGGTCATAGTGGCAATTGCGGCTCGATTAAGGCATCGTGAACTTAATACAGAGATTTTTGTTAATAAGGAAGCCCTCTGACATTGTCTTGCAAATTGATAACAATAACTTAAAGAGAAAATGACTCTGGTCTACAATCTTAGCTTCAAAACGTGCATGCAGATAAAAGAAAAAAAAATTATAATGAACTGTAATCCTTATAACAACAAATGAATTTTTTCCATGTTATGATATTGGTCCGTTCCATACTTTGCGAAAGCGATAACAATGCCCGAATGACAACATTATCCGTCCGTTGTCTTCTATACTAATGAAAGGTAATTTCACGTACTGATGGTCATTATGCAAGGATGACGTCCCTCCCCGCTACCATAAGAAGGTTTTTAACAACTGTCTGTTGCGAAGATGAATTTTTTTTTGTAAAGAGAGAAAATTCAACTGCCTTTGCGGGAATTGAACCCACGTCCTTTCACTTTTCGGGTGATTGCCTTACACTACAAAGGCAATGAATGATGGTCATTGTCGCCATAATTGCTCTCCATAATTGACGACTGTTAAAGAGAATTGGCTTGATGTCTATGAAATATGGCAACCAATATTTCTTGATTTCATGGGCTTGCTGACGCAGAGGGATGTGGAGTGGGACGAGGGTTAGCGACTAATGCCCCCCTATTCAACGGAATCAAAAGTAATTTCACAAATCCCAGGCGCCAGGTCAGCAAGGCGACTAAAATATTGGTATTGGCGCCTAAATTTTCTATGTGTGATTACTGAACAGAAAGTCTTCGGACAAAACAAGACTTTCGGAATTTATATTAGCATGTCTCTCGACTTCGAAAGGAGAGATCGAGTCCCTGAAAAGTGGGAAAATAATATTATTTTTACCATTGTTGGCGACAAAACATTATTGGCTCCTAAGAAATTGGACTGGCATTTGAACTTTATTACGATTTGTCAAGCCCTGACGTACATACCGTATTATGGAAACGAACGCATACATGATACACGTGCAAATGAAATGAATTATAAATAAAGTGTATGCAAGCCTATTTTCCAGTCATTCACTTTTTTGCAAGCATACAAATGAATCTGATATTGCTATATATATATAAATGCTTCTTCTAAATAAAATCTTCTATTGCTATAAATGCTATTTTTTGAATTTTGTCATTCCCGAAAACTTGGACTTAAAGGGAGAAAACTTCGAGTTAATTGAAAATTTTAACACTAAAACACAGAAAAAGTTCTGGGGGTGAGTGAAAACTTCAACTTAAACAGATGTTCGAGTTAACGGAGTTTGACTTATAGCGAATTGACTGTAATTGATTTTGAAACTTCTTATATGGTTCTATATCACGCATATTATTTCGTCTGAAGTGTGTTTAATTTTAAAATTTCCTTGTATATGGATTCTAATGAAGAGTGCCATCATTGCAATTGGGAAGTCTGCGAACGGTGTTTAAAGCTGACATGTTTGATACGCGGTAGTGCATGTGACGTCGGAGGTTTACGGTACCTAATTCAATCCTTCAATTACGTTGAAGGCTCCTTGAGACGCAGTTTATCAGCTTCAGTTGTGTCTATAATTAGCGGAAGGCCAATTTCACGGGCCAACAAAACTCAATTAATTCATGGGCATGAGTTGGGCAATAACTCAAATCGACTGATACCACTTCACGAAAATTGCGCAAAATTAAAATAGGGCGAATCTAGAAGTTGTAATCAAAACTATGCCTAACTAACTCAAAATTTAATTTAAAAAATCAATTCATGTTTTAGACATATTTCCACACTGTAACCAATTCATTGCAAACAAACATTCCTACTAATTCATTAGAAGTTCCCAGAGGAATGTGTACGAGGTGCATGTGTGGTTAAAGTAGTAGTAGACATATTTTCACGTATGAAAGTTTTTTGGAGAGTCACTATAAAGCATGCTCAACCCATGGCTCGCGAGACAGACGTGACCCTCGAAGGCAACTGATGTGGCTCGGGACACCGAACCTAATTTTGCAAAAAAATTAAATAAGTGGCATATTTTCATATTAGTTAAATGACCCGAGGTGTAGTTTCACATCACTTAAGTGGCCTGCGGTAATTTCCAAATTACTTGAGTGACTCGTGGCACATTTACAAATCATTTGAATGACTTGGGACACAGTTACAGAACACTTCATTGTCCCGCGACACATTTTCAGACCACTCAAGTGACCCATGGCTATTTACAGATCACTTAGTGTTCCGCGGCGCAGTTCCAGAGCACCTAATAGACCTGCGTCATATTCTACAGATCACTTAAGTGACTCTCGGTACAGTTTCAGTTCATTCAAGCGGCTCACGCAAATTTCAGACCATTGAGTGTTCTGCGGCACATTTCCCATCACTTAACCGTTTCACTCCCACCGACACATATTTGTTCAATACAGGCTCTAAAATTGGCAGTGAAAGGGTTAAATAAATCGCGGCGTATTTAGAGAGTGACCTGCGGCACATTTACAGATCACTTGATTAAGTGGTCACGATACGTTCACTAATCAGTGCAGTGTCCCCGCGCTCTCCTAAAGGTTGAACATCCTTGCTATAAAGCATAATGCTTTGCATCGTACAATACACAAGTGTATCATGAACGTGAATATTTATTTGACACTGACTTTTTTAATCACAACAGAAGATGCGATTCTCCGATGGCCTTCAAATACAAATTTTTATTATTTTGTGAAATGGAATTTACGAAAAATTACGCTTGTGAATGGATTCCCATAAAGTAGACGGCATCTTCTCTTTATTACGCGAGAGTAAAAACGAAGAATCGCCAATTCCCTAATCGAATGACTGTAGATATAGAATAGCTTAGGGATCTGTGGCAAATGAAATTTTCTCGTTCACACAAACGAGCTAGAAGAACATTTTTAGTCTGAAAACGAAAAATTGCAGCCTCAGGGTATATAAATGTATATATTATTGTTACTTTTGTTTTGCGGAGAATGTACTACAAAGTTTTGGTGGAGTTTCTTCCTGTTTATGGTGAAATGTATTTTTTTTTATGTAGTGGAAATTTCATTTGTTTCTCAATATATATTTATTACAATAGAAAATAGTCTGCTTCTTTATGCAAAATTTTCAATAAAATATAGTAATATTAAATTAGAAATTTAATAATTAAAACAAATTACCTACCTATAAAATGAGCTTCTATTTGAGAATATATTTGTCAAAAAAAAAAAAAAAAAACCATGGCACACAGATGTATTTAACCTCAGCATATCACGATACTGAGTTGCTTTACATTCATGTGTGCGAGCCAATTTTAGTACGTATGTGCATCACCGAAGCGATGTACATTCGCGTGTCTACGAATACATATCGCGTTAATACACGATGCATACAGTTATACAGTATTATGCATACTCCATTCATGCTTCATGGAAGACCCAAAACTACTGCCAAAATAACTATATTTCATGTGTTGCTGTTCAAATCGAGATTGTTACATGCATCCGCGAGTTTTGGTTAACAAATATGGCATATTGTGGATATGTTGGAAGTATTGCTGTTGTAAAAAAAGACAACCACGCATACACACCCCCTTCAGACTACTACAAATCATACATGAACCTCGTCCATATTTCTCTATGAAATTTTTAAGGAATGAGTACATATGAAGTACAGGTGACTGGACACCAAGCGAAGATAATTGGGAAGAAAAGTCACATTCCTCTGTTGGGGAATCAAACCACCAACCTTGCACTTTCCGGGCTCTGCCATTAAGCTAAGGAGGACAGACACATTCTTTCCTAAGAATAACTATGTTGACTTTAGGCTGAATGGTACTGCGCAATAGACAGTCTCCTAACTCAGCTCGTAATGAAGTTATCTCCCAGAGATAGCGACATAGAACGAAACGATGAACCTCTCCGCTTGGTATCCAGATGACTGGATACGTGTATGCGTTGTGAACTTAACGTAGAATTTGTTTCTTTGAAACACTTGTTATGTCTTCAGATAGTGCTGCCATCTGTCTTCAAAAAATTCGGAATCAGACAACTTGGCAGATTAAGTTTAGTTTGTTGTGTCCTGCGTGCATTTTTAAATGTTGTGGTGTGGATTGGTCTCGGTGTGTGGTGACTATTTAAAATTTGAGATCGGCTCACATTCACGTCTGTGTTGTAAACCTAACGTGAAGTTTGTTTCTGTATAATAATTGTTATATGCTGCTTGTGAAGTCCTGACATCTACTTTCCGAATTCGGAAGCAGATAAATTGGCTGGTTGTTTTCTGATTGTGGCATGCTGTTCCGTAGAAGAATATGGGTGAGGTGCATGTATGGTTTACTGCAGTATTAATCCGGGTAGAAAAATTGATGGCAGCACTACACATAACAAGCATTGCACAGAAAAAAATTTCACGTTAGATTCACATTCCAACATGCAGCACCAACTTGTCAGAAGTTCCGCAGAAGAATATGAAGGAGGTGCATGTGTGGTTTAGTAGTAGTGGTAATCCGGGGGCTTGGGATGACTCTTGTCATTATTTATTTTTTCACACTGTAAATTCACTATGGAGGGGTGCCCCCCCGTGAAAAATTTAGGGGACCGCAAAAGACCCGTAGTATACACAATACAAACGAATTAGTATATAAATGATGAATAACGACACAAAATAACTGTGACCTTCTTTCGAGATTGATGACCAAATGATCTTTCATCACCCGGTTTTTCTGACTTGCCCCAGAAATGTTTTTCTGTCCAATACAGTAGTTCGGTAATCCTCGACAACTACCGTCGAATATTAAAACATAGAAATACAAGTGCAGAAAAATGTATTACACGCTGACGCCTATCAGTAAGAAAATGTTCTTTGTCTTTGGTCGCAGTTTTTTCAGACACAATGAGGAATCGGTAGGCGTAAACTACGGGCCTTCATTAGCCTGATGTACGGAGCCAGCAGATGAGTTGATAAATCGCTTCCCGACGTCTCATACGAAACGTACGTTGTGTAGACAAATGTGCTTGTCCCGGACAGAGAATGAAGTTTTACCTCCCCCTCATTTTTCCTGTTTTTTTTCCCTCTTCTTCGAATTCTTCTCAAACTACCGACATCTTGAGAAGCGAGCGAGCGACCGACTGCGACGACGATGAGAGTCGTTGACACTGGGAATACTTCCAGCAACGTAATATGGTGTAAAAGAAAATTCCTTGAGAAAATAGGAAAAAAAATAATACACACACATACACATATATACACGTGTATACTTGAACGACAACGGGCAGAAGAGAAATTGTTCGAAACACGCCGGGAATCAAAGTACTGTATTTCGATATTTTGGAGTAACGTAACATATAGTATGTAGTCACTCTTTTTCAAAGTGGGATTTCTTGTATTCCTTTTTTATTTCTTTGTTTTGAAAGAAATAAACGTTAGATGGATGACCAGTAGAGAGAGAGAGAGTCATTTTTCGTTGTTGTTGTAGACCATATCCGTAAATATATGTATGTATACAACACATCTCACGGCAATATGAACAAACATATATCTTGTAGCTCTCTCAGCTATATCTAGATTTACTCTGTATTTTCTTCTATCCATAAACATTATGTAAAGAAGAATATTTTATTTTTTGTAAATATCTTTCAAATCTTTGAAACTTTCAATATTCACTTTGCTTGGTATATTCCTGTATTTTCTTCATGGACAGTCTTCAAAGAGATTTCATGCGTATGACATTTTAATTTCAGTTATATAAAGTCACAGTTATATCTTGCAATTATTCCAATTGTATTTCACACAATATACTACTTCAGATTACGCTAATGCTCAAAAATTAAGCAACGAAATTAAAAATGCTTATAAAAGCAAATGTTTTAGTTATTTTTTTGTTGTAGTTTACGCAGATCATAGGGTCAGAAGCAAAGGACACTCTCTGGTGAAATTACAATGGAAATAGAGAAAATCCAAAATCAAAAATAACTGGCGTAAAGAACAATCATATATTGAGCCGCAAAACTTCCATTGTAGGAGGTCGGCCCATATGGGATATGACCACCTATGCTGGATGCACAGGCTCGACAACGTCGATCCACAATAATAATAAGATTAATAATGGTGTTTTGAGGTTTCAGGGTCCATTTAAACGAAAGACTTGTTCGCAGAATACTGAGGCTTTGGGAAGGGTCTTGGAGAGCAGTTCAATGTTTTCCATGGATTTATTATACATTCTCTATTGAGTTCAAGTCAAAAAAATGACTGACTATTCCATACGAGTCAGCTTTTCAGACTGAACGTAATGCTCGACAACACAAACAGTGTTACCTTTTGTATTATTGTCCATAAACATGGCATCAGGTCCCGCGACAGAATGAAATGGTGCGAGCATATGGTGTAAGGATGTTATCTCAATAGCTCACTACCGTCTTTGAACCTCTAATGAAGACATGAAGGTCGATGAAGGCACCAATAGCAATTTCGTTAGCATACCGTTACAATGAAGAATTAGTCTGATGATTAACATTTGAGCATGAGTGTATCATTGTTTTCTTAATATAAATAAAGTTATAGTTATACCCTGCAATTATCCAAAAAAATATTATTCACGTTGTACGCTCGCGAATTATTATTATTTTCTATAAAAATAAAGTCAGTTATAGACCGATTGATAGTTTCAACTATCACTAAAATTTTTATTTCGTATTATACACTCGTATTACGGTCGAAACTCATCATAAGGTCAAGAAATACGGAATTGTTTTTTTTTTGTAAGGAAAAACCGGTAGAAAAATAAAAGTTATAGAAATCAAAATTATAGCTTGCGAGTAGCTTGAAAATTTAAGTTTGTGTGTGTCAAGTCATATCCTCATATACCTTTTATTTTTTGACCTGTTGGTGATAGAAACATACTTCCAGTTGGAAGAAATATCCAAATAACGTGTCCATTTTAATTTACATGTTTCATTAATTTTACTAAGAGCCGTACATGTACTAAGATACAAAGTTTAATTTTTTATACGGACTCCCTGTGTCCTCTAACTTTTAATAAAACAGCCTGCCCTGTATCTAGTGAGTTCAGTAAAAGAATTTTCATGTTTCTAAGTGCAATATTCGCTCAGATATTGCCGATTACAGGTTAAGAGGACATCGCAGAATTTAGAAAATATTTTTAATTTACGGCAACTGCAAAAGAATGTTTCGAATTTCTTCTCGAGTTTACCTCTTTATTTTTATGCTGTTCTTTCAATAACTTCCAGCTATTTTTGAATCCAAATATCTCAACCAATAGTGGACAGCCATCTTACTTATCATCGTTGAAGAATGCACAGCACCATGTATCCTCCACACATGGTATTTACCTTCCAAATGCAGGGGTTAGAGCCAGGGCCGTAACTAGAGGGTGGAGTGGGGGCAGGGGGCAAATATCCCGGTTGGTGGTTTTAGGTGGGAACAAAGAACGCAATTACAAAATTATAGAATTTTAAAGCTGTGGGGTTGGCAAAAATCCTAGTTACGGCCCTGGTTAAAACGCGTTCTTGCTTGGCTTGTCAAGAAATAAGAGACATGCGTATCTTTGAGTCATTCTGTCGGTGATTATAGAAACTTCATAAATAGCTCACAAGTGAAAATCGAATGTTTAGAAGTTGCTTAGAAGTATCAATGCCGAAACGAGCTTAAAATATACACAATGCCTTTATTTGAAAATATAAACTCATGTTATGCTTGAGAGCAACACTGCCAAATGAAGGGTAAAATAAGAATGAAGTCACAGTTGCCTCAAGAATTATAATTTACTATCTATAATCCACGGCTCTGCCCGGGTTTTCTTCAATTACTGGGATGATTGAAAAAAGTGACAAAAACCTTATAAAGGAATAAACTTTTATACATGTACTGGCAGCATTTAAGAAGTGACAAACCATTCTAAAGATATATACATGTCTGAAACGCAATATTTGGGAATCACGGTGGCCATAAGTAAACATTCGAAAAGTCATTTTTGAGGCCCAAAAAAAAATTTTTTGATCGATAGTTTTTTTGCTCATTTCGGGCATTCGCCCTGCTCTGACGAACTTTTAGAGTAGCCAATCGTTCAAGTCGTATTCTGTTTCGCATATATGTAAAATTTAGCGACGATCGGCTTAAAATTGTAGATTTTTATAGAGAACACACACACAGAAATCAATTTTATAGATATTGCATATACTCGTATTATTACGTATACGTGTAATGAATGTTCAACACACGTAAATGCTTTGAATACAAGATATAAATGAAAACACTGACATCAGCAGGCGTTCATTGAACTCTGAAGGTTAGATCAGAATCTAAAACAGGTGACGTCCATCTTTGTCAAATATCTCTGCCAGGTAATTATTTATGTGAGTGTCACATTGTTTCATCGGAGACCTTCGGTGGTTGCCAGACAAATGAGGTGTGGAAAAAAAATAGTAGAGAATATTCCCGAAATAGATTCTGAATGAATATTAATTTATATTTACCATAGTTATTCTATTTTTTAAAACATATATACCGTATATTTTTGTAAAAATCTTTAAAGAATGAAGGATATAATTTGAAAAATTGACACAGTCCCACGCCAATTAATATGATCACAAAGGGCCTCAGTCATTCTTATAGCAATAACCGAATGATAACTATATCCGAAAAGTCCCCGTTTGCAAATAGGGTGACCAAACATCCCGTTTAGATGAATGGTACGTATGGTAAACTGGTATTGGCAAAACGGGATAACACTTTTTCCCCCACATAATGGGTTGCAAAATGTTCAATCGTTAAAATTCTTTTCCTAGTTTAAAAAAAGACTTTTCACGAATTACGATATTCTTTTTTAAATGTAGAACATGTTTCAGATTCCCTTCAGAAACTCTCTCGGGAAAAAAAATGAATCTGGTTAATGAAAGAGACTGATTAAGAATTGAAGGGAAGGCTTATTTTTGCCATACATTTGATTTCACTATAGGAAGGCTATTGCAAAAGCATCTCCACACTCTCCACAGCGAATACTACGGATTGATTACGACATGAAGTACGAAATATTTGTCAACGTGGGGAGAATACCTTGTAGTTTCCTGCATAATATTGCAGCCTGACAACGATAACTTACAGGAAAATGAATAAGTTTGGTTCTTTCCTTAGCTTCAGTATGCGCAAAAAAAAAAAAACTTTCAACGGAAAAATGATAACATTATAATAAGTTCTGATTATGAATGAATTTTTCCTATGCTATGATATTGGCCTTTCCAAAAGTGATAACAATACACCCGAATTATAGCACATATCATCCGTGTGCATCACTTATAATAATCACATTATCTGTGATTATAATAAGCGGTGCCGATTGCAGTATATATTGGATTTTTTTTTGTTATTTCGATCAAGAAAAAAATGACTACAAAATGAAATGAAATGATTGTGTGAGCGTCAAAAGAAATAAAAATGCGGATGTGTTGGAGTATTTTCGCTGAACGTATTGTACGGGTGAAGGTATGCGATAGAGAAGAGCTGAACGAGCAGGATGCCTTTCATTCTAAGCCTCAAGCCCTTTTTACGACCCCTAAATAAATTACGTTATATCCTTTCAGATTCCGGTTCTTGATCCGGAAGAGAAGTTGGGACTCGTCCACTGGAATGTGATCACGAAAGGTTTATTTTTATTTCGCTGATTTTTTTGATAGTACATTTATTTATGATTTTAGGATGATAGAAAATGACTTCAAAACTGTATTATATTTGCGTTATTATAATAACAAAATAATTGAACTATTGTAATTTTTTTCCACATATCTCGGAAATAAAGATATTTCTTTTTCCACATATACTTTTATATATTTTTCTCATATGTACCACAATTCATCGATTACAGCTGGGAATTCTTCGTAATTACTGGTAAAAGTGATAATTGTTTTAGTATTTATCAAATTTACCAACGAGAGACTTTGGTATTATATACCATATCATAATCGCCGGTAAAAATGGCAAATTTTAACTTACCTAGATAATTGACAATTATGCATAACACGTATATACATGTTACGGTAAATGTGATAAATCGGTTATTATACATAATAACCAGTTATTTTGTATATATACCAAACGTCTTAGTAATTCTGATAAATTTATCACTTTTATCGGCAGATATGCATGATATTCAAGCGTCGTTAGTAAATTTGATAAATAATGAAAACAATCATTTTTACTACTGATCATGCATAAATAAACAAGCGATTTCGGTGAAATTTCCGGAATGTGATGCACATGATTATCATGTTAAGGCTGCTATCAGTGTTTTAATTGAACAGCAGTGAGAAATACGTTTGTGTCCCGTATTTAGTTTTTTAAATTTTCCATCCACTTCACATTCCAAGCTTTACACATTCAGAGGCGGATTTATGGTTTTGCCGCGTGTGGGCTGTACAAATTCTGCCCCTATTGACACACTTGCACGCAGTTTTGGTTATTCGCATGCTTGCAAGGCTCTCTAGGTCAGGCTTACTTTGGAGGCTCACGTCCCCGGTTAATTTTTCTTTGTGAGTGGAAGGCCCGGGCATACACACGACTAATAGAAGATAAATGGGGAAAAAGTCAAACATCGAATCACTCACGGCCTGGTACCGGGTCACAGCCAAGCGGTTTCTCTAGGTCATTTTTTTTGTCACTCAGTGACTTGGTCTCTCGCTCTCCAGGTTCTCTGTTTCTGCCGCTCACATGCTTATAAACTCTCTAGGTCACTCATTGACTTACGGCGCGCACATAGTGAGGCAACCAAGGGGTACGAGAATGCAGAATAGAGATTAGCGTCGAAAACAGGTGTACTATATTGTTTTGTTATACACCGCACATACTTGAGAAGCGAGACAGAGGACAGAAAGAGGCAACACTCTCCACGAAGTGCGCGACTAGAACAAACAAGTTTGTTTTCGTCTCCAACCTCTACCTGCTGATTGGTCTTTTTTCCCCCCCTCCCTCGTTTTTTTTCTCTATGTTTAAAAAGCTCTTCTGTGGAGGGATCGTCATCATCATCACACTCTTACATTTCAGAACCCCTCCGGTAATTTTCCCTATTCTTCTCCTCCTGACTATGTGCTGATATCTTTTCCTCCATCCCTATGCGATTTTTTCTGACTAGTCGCAATTCTCGTTGCCCATACTTCTTCGTCCCAGTATGTGCGTCGCCTTAGATTTTCGTTCTTCTGTCAGAGGTGGATTCATGGTGCGTTATACAAATTTTACCGGCTTCTCCCATTCTACTAATTTTTTTCACCACTCATTCGTCAAATTTGCCGCTTTTCCTAAATTGCCGCCTTAGGCAAAATTCCACTAAGCCCTTCTGCAAATACGCCTAAGTGTCTATTGCGTATAACAAAAAATAAACAAAACACAAATATTCCATTAAATGTCGATGAATCAAACCTATTCTTATAATGGACAGTCAAAAAAGATTGCGTAAAAGACGAATCTTGCTGAAACAATTGGAAAAAACACATAAACAACACGTAATATGGCATCTATACAAAAATAAAACGAGTCTTCAATCTTAAGATTGCATAAATACACACACATCTTTTAGCATTACGGTCTATTCTTTGAAAATCGTTTCCTTAAATCCTTTCTTCTTTACGCGCTGGAGTTGAAACATAAGGAACAGTAATTTCATTCTAGTGCCTCCTTAAATTTACTTTTTATTATTATGATTTTTTTCCTTTCTGTTCTCTTTACTCAGGCGTTCAAGTAATTGGATTGAAGCCATAAAAGCAGTTTGCCAGCAAAAGACCATCGGATTTCTTTCCTTTTTTTTTGTAAAAAGAAAACAAGGGAAAAAAACTGGATAACAGCGGCAAGTTCTACAATATAGAAGAATGTAACTTCTCTCATCCGCAAACTCTTTTTTTTTCTCGGTTTGTTTGCTCTATTAAAGGATTCATCCTTCTCGATATTCTCAACAAAGTGGCGTGTTGTATACTTCATTTTTTGTTTCTCCCTGATCGAAATAATATCATGTGAAAATAATTTGACGCATTTCTTACGAACATTATATTTTGTTTATGTTCGACATGATTTTGGCGTGAATACGTCCTTTAAATCGTCCGACGATACTGGGAGCATTCGCAAAAAGTTGCGTGACGAAATTCTTTAAACGCTCATATATCGGAAAGTACTTAACGCAATTCAAAAGCAATGATATCGTCAGATAGGCGTGGCAAAGGTGCGCCGAATGATATCACTCCGGTTTCAATATCTCTTCCCGTCTGGGCACTAGGCCCGCTGCCCTAATTCGTAACAAATATTTTTCCGCTATATTTCGAGCAGTTAATAACGAAAGTACACGACATTGGTGCCGTTTGCTAGCTATTCAAAATATAGATACCCTTTACGTTAGAGGTTCCGTAAGCCAACTTGTTGGGCATTTTGCCTGTTGTAGCGTTGTATTTGTAAGAAATATTAACGTGGATATCTGTCCGGTGGTTCAAGCTATTCAAAATACAAAGCCGATGATTACGACATAATTTCATTATGTTAGTGCCTAACACGCACAAAAAACGTATTCACGAAAGAACTTGTGAACTCACGTCTACGACACCGCCTACCCCCATTTTTTTTCGTTCGTGAAATTTTCTTATCTGCACTACCCCCTCATATCACACCCCCTCCCCCATCATGCCAAAAGTATGAATGTGTAAATTTTCACGTCTTTGGTTTGTCAGCTGGTTGGATATCTTATTTGGCTATCTATGTTTTGTCAGAAACGCAAAATTTTAAATCCTATTGAAATGCATGTTGCAAAGGTTTTTTAGGGAAATGACACTCATAGAGTAACGTGAGTAGAGTAAACATTCAAACGTCATTTCCCATGCTATGGAAATTTGCACATTCATGTTTATGGCATGGGGGGGGGGGAAATATAAATACAATGGCCACAACAGGCAAATTGCTCATTCATGTGGCGGAAAAAACTATGCTCATAAAAAATATGGATGTCAAATAACCAAAATAAAGCAACCGAATGTAAAAGCATGCATCACCAAAAAAAAACAATGTGGTTCATGACTAATAATAATAGTAAAACTAATTGAACAATATAGTAATCATAAGATAATTGAATAATAATAATCATAAAATAATTAAACAATAATAATCACAAAAATAATTGACTAATAATAAACAAAATAATTAAATAATAATAATCATAAAATAATTAAATAATAATAATCATAAAATAATTAAATAATAATAATCACAAAAATAATTGACTAATAATAACTAAAAATCATTTTACAAGTATATCTTCATATTCACTCTAAACTCACACACACATACAAACAAACAAGCACGGCTTCATTATTTTAAATTCAAATATTACAAGAAATAATTTCCAAGGTAAATTTTCTTGGACATCTTCTACAAATTCCTTACTGCAAATTTTATTGAAAATTCTGATATACTTGAACACATTCTGTATTTTAATAAATGCCGAGAGAGAAGCAAAACGTGATTTATACGGTACATGCATGTATGTTTAACGGAGTGTGAGAAGATGCGTCTCGTTAATGAGGGATTTTATTTCACTTAATTGCAAAAGTTTGCAAATTCCGTTAACTGTGTGGGAGATATCTAGAAATTTCAAGATAATGATACAAAATTTTGAATAGCCGGCCTCAAAGAATGTGAAATTTCAAAACTTGAATCCGGTTTGAGCTAAAATTTGTGTGAAGCAACGAATAAAAGTTTTTATGTCGCAGTAAAATATGATAAATCAGTGATATACCTGTTACGGTATATGTGATAAATCAAGTTATTATACATGGTAACCGCTTGTTAAGTATAATATCCGAGCACTTCGGTAAGTTTGACATATTTCCCTAAATTTATCACTTTTACCCGCGATTATGCATAGTACTCAAGCATCGTTGATAAATTTAATAAGTACTAAAAAAATTATAACTTTTACCGGCGGTTATGCGTAATACCTAGCGTCGTGTCGTTGCTAAACATGATAAATCTTACTAAATGATATGCTATACACGATAATTCACACATGTATCGTATCATTGTATCGGGGCACGATCGAAAAATTTGCTTTCATTATAACGGGGGTCCGATTATATTCATCATATACATTAGACTCACGTGGTATATTTTTCACATTTATCAAATTCACCAATTACACTAGAGTATTATGCATAATCACAGGCAGAGGCGACAAATTTCAAGTATTTATCTAATTTACCAACGGTTACTACGCATAATCACCGGTAAAAGTGATGAATCTATCAAACTTTCCAAGGTGATTGGTAAGTATGCATAATACCAGATGGTATGTACAATAACCGATTTATCACATTTATTGTAAGTATAATAAATGTATCACTTTTACTGGCGACTGTGGTAGGGTATATAATACCCAAGTGTGTGTTGTTGGTAAATTTGATAAATACTAAAAATTATCACTTCTACCGGTGATTATGCATAATACTTTAGTGTAATTGATGAATTCTGAATATGAGAAAAATCCCAAGCAAATATGAGAAAATTCCCAAATGAGTACCCCGATATAACAAACTCTTATTCAATGAATTTCACGATATAATGATTTTTTTTCGTATCTTGTTCGTGTGCGAGTCTGTTATTTCCGAAAATTTGTTAAATTGAGGAATTTATTAAATGGGAATTCTTAATATTTGGGTACGATCGTGAAATTTGTATGAGATCGTTATATCGTGGTCCGATTGTAGAATTCGTTAACTAGGAGTTTGTTATATTGGGGTTCTATTGTATACGTTACAAAGTTCAAAAATTCATTAAATCAAATAATTTGTTAGATGAGAGTTCGTTATATCCGGGTACGATCGTTAAATTTCTGAATAGGAGTTCATCATACCGAAATGTGATCGCAAAATATGTTAAATAAGAGATAATTACGTTGGGGGGTGATCGTTAAATTTGTTAAATATAATATCGGTGAGTGATCGTAAAATTTTAAAATGAGCATTCATTATATCGTGGAACGATTTCAGAATTCGTCGACCAACAGTCGGTTATTGGAGTTATTTCGGGGATATTAGGAAAATTTCGTTAAATCATTAAATCAGAATTCATTATATCCGGTTCAGACCTGTTTTTACCACTACGGAATGTCGATTATGTATAATAACCGGCAAAGGTGATGAATTCAGTTCCATCTTATCGTTTACCAACGACGCTTGGATATTGCCCATATCATCGGTAAAAGCGATAATATTTTAGTATTATTAAAGTTACCCATGGCGTTTGGGTAATATGCATAATCGCGCCGGTAAAAGTGACAAATTCAAAAAGAGATTTACCAAATCTAGCAAAATTGTCAGTGATTATGCATAATAACCGATTGTTATGTATATTAACCAGATTTATCACATTACCAGAGAGAGAAAGAGGGAGAGAGAGAGATACACACGCAGGGTGTCCTGTAACTACTAATGCGGCCTTTATCTCATCAACCGTACATCGTAGAGGTATGATTCCAGTTTAAAAATGTTCAAAAGGCGTTAAAAAATTACCCGGTACCAGTTTTGAGAGTGAAAATAGAGTGTGCAAAAAAAAAAAAATCTAAATTTTTATACATTCCCCCGTGCTATAACTTCCAATTAGAAAGTTGTTACCCTGTCTTTCCTGATGCTATCAGAAAAAATTCTATGTTTCTGAGTGCAATATTCAGTTAGATATTTGAATTCAAAAATCGCTGAAAAGTTATGAAAGAACAGCAAAAACTAACGGAAAACGCCCCTTTCTCTCATTTATGCTGTGCTGTCTTTTCCCAACTTTTCTTGTATTTTGAATTCGAATATCTCAGCGAATATTGCCCTTAAGAAACTCTGCGTTTTTATTACCTCAGGTGAGACAGGGCAACAACTTTCTAATTAGATAGATAGATAGAACCGCTCACAACCCCGGACTGATGAAAAGCACCTTACTTCCGTTACCTCAAAAGAGGCAGAGTTGTGTCGGAAAGTTAGTAAAGATTTATAGCGGTGGCTCCCCTTGCCCCGTGCTGGCAAGTTTCGAATTATTCGCGTCGTTCTCCCCATGAAGACAGCCATAAACTCGATGCAACGTACAAGCCATTTGACAAAAATGGGTGACTGAATCCAATGACTAGGAAGAAAAATTGCACGTGCGCCCAGTGGCACATAATGGCCGGAGACCGCAGCCTCAGATTTCGAAAGAAGTGTGGAAAAGACTTGTGAGCAAGAAAGAAGAAGCTGACATGTTGAAGTGGGAGAGATTTGAGAATGGTCTAAATACACAATGAATACAAAATATATATATATACAGCGCCTCGACTGTGACAGTAAACGAAGAAACAAGGCGTCCGTCCACAGTGCTAGGCAGTTTTGTTTCCCTTTCCTTTTACAGAATATGCAATATACACACACAGAAAACACACAGATCCTGCACTGCGACGGGAATAATCAAACAGGGCCGCCGTTGACAGTGCTGGACATTCACATTTGAATTACACGCATATACAATATTTACATTAAAAAAACTTCCCTTTTTATACTATTGGGAATGCACATAAACATTACTATGAAAGCAGTATTGGGTGCAAATATTACCATGAGCTGCTCATACAAATATATATTCAAGGTTACAAAATTACTATAATACTATAAAAGTGGGGCGGGAATAATCAAACACAGCCTCCGTTCACAGTACTGGGTGACAGCGATCACATTTGAATTACCCACACATATTTACATAATATATACGCTTTCTGATTAGAAGTTGCAGGACAAAGAAGCCGTATAAAAATTTAGGTTTTTATTATATGTCGTTACCCAATATATTTTCAATCTCAATCCTGTTTCAGGGTGATTTCTGAAATCATTTAGAGCGTTTTTCAAATTGAAACTACACCTCGACGACGGACGGTTGATGAGATAAAGCCCGCCTTAGCACTTACAGGACACCCTGTATATTGATACTAATTTGATATTCATTATTCAAGAAGCAGTGATAAATCATTGGTTAAATAAAAAAAAAGTTGGTGCTGCCAAAAAATGGTAACACGTTGGAAATCTGGTATACATACTTCGTCGTGTGTATACTGTATCCCCTTGCAGAAAGAAAATGCATCTCTCATTTTTAAGGTTCAGTGTCTCGAGATATAGAAGTGATTTCTTTCTCGGAAGTGATGAATGTACACTGAAAATTTCTTTCTATTTTTTGTTTGCTATTCGTCGTCGGTTTATGTTTTGGCAAACTCTATATGTGTCAAAATTCTGTCAGCTGGAGGAGCAGCAGCAGAAGGGCTTTAAAATTGACTGTAGGGAAGAGTTTTAAAAATCAGGATGATGTTACGATACGTATACACGTATATGCTAGAGAAAGGGGATTTTTCGGTGTTATAAGTTTTATTTTAGTTGATATAAAGTGTCAGCCAGCCAGTTTATAATGCACTGGACAAAGATTCACCGTTGTTCAGATATTAAATAATTTAAGGATCAGATGGCTCTCATAGAATCCTCGTTTCGTGTTTGTTGTGTTCGAAGTATTAGATGTTAGTAGAAATATGAGAGATAAATGGAAAGGCGAGAAATAAACAGAAGCATCTATATTTTTAAGAAATTTTTCAAGATGTTATCAGTAGGTGAAGAGAAAGAAGAAGTTATGAGCTTCCATATTACACCATGCATAAAATAAGTGACGCATATGCGAGAGACATTAATATGTTTGGTACTTAGTTTACTTCAATTATTTCTTCTTCACCTCTACTCTTTCCTTATGCATTCAATATGTGCTGCTTTATTTTATCACCGGATCTCATTAATTCAGATTGTTTTATGCCTTCACCGGGGTTATTTCGCAGATATATGCAGTTTATTCAGCAGTTCAGCGCTTAGAGGCATAGCATATAAAAGAGGCTATAGCTCAGAGTGTGGTTAATGTGTATGGGCAGGAAAATTTGGGTAATAGATAGCGAAGAAAACTAAAATGGGAAGGGAGAAAATTTGTATGGCTCACAGGTGGCATTAATCCAGCATTTCCATAAATCAGCTTAGCACTTTAATGTATGATTTTTTTTTCGAGCTGATTTTTTTCATAAATGCTGACACAAATAGAAAGCCGGAAAAATCATTAACATATCTATTTCGAATCTATTTTACCGCCTATGCAGGGCCTTAAAGAGGACGTACAGAGCCTCAAAAATTTCATATCAAATAAATGTATTTTGTGAAGTAATATTACTGTCCAAATATATATACAGTATAACTTTGAGATTCAAACTATAGTAAGAAAAAAAATTCGGATTGTAAACTTTACGGTAAAAAGAAAATGCAAGGAACATTTTAACAAATTAGATAAATCCCACCACACATGCTCTGCATCAAAAAAAGTGTTGTGGTCGTTAGTTGGGGGCATTTACCAGCAAATTGAAGATTTCAGATGGAAAGAATATGGCGTCATTTTAAGTGCAAAGGCGATTCTCTGAATTTTTATCTGCAAACTGGTTGCAGTAATGAATGTTTAAGGTCGTTTAACCTGCCTTAAAATCACGAACAAATTTGATTCACACAATTTCACAAAAATCTTTGAAATCTATTTTATGTGTTCATTTGAAAGGGCAGTTAATCTAGAATTCCAAACTGCTTCATTTTTGTCTCTACGATAACTAGAAGCAAAGGCCGATTAAGTAAAACGAACATAATATGATCTAAATCCGATAATGAAATCTTTGATAGCGTTTTCTGAAAACTTGTGTGTTTTAGGCTTTTTTACTTTACGAAAAAAACTCCATAGTTTAAACATTTTTCCAAAAATATCTTTATGAAACTTTCTTACTGTATTTTAGATAACTCAGGCTAAGCTATGAAATAAAAACTAAACAATATGTTTGAAACTTTCAGATTTACGTGGTTTTGAATTGAGAATATAAAATATTTTCAAAGAAAAATGTGTATTTTTCTCGTAAAAATCAAAAAATTTTTACAGTACACTGAAACTTTTGATTCATTTCACAGGAAAACGTCAGAGCAATAATCTGTGTGAGGAACATATTGATAAAAAGCAGTAGATTTTAGTGTACTATGTCTATATATATAGCAGAAGTGCTAAAAATATGATAATTTTACATATAAAATTGGTAATAAATTTTTTTGCCAAAATGTTGCAGAAGTAACATTTATTTTCTCAATTTTATACCATATCCACACAAAAACCGCATGCGTTTTATCCCAAATGACTTTTTTTTTAAAAAAAAGGTATCCCAAAATCAGGCAGTCACCCTAAAATACCCTTTGCACATAGGCAAAGGCATTCATTGAAGGGTCAAGTCTTAGCTTTATGTGTTTCATCTAAATTTACCATAATAACCATCAAACACAAAGTTAGATAGAATTTTTTTCCCGATGATATATATGAATTTTTTCAATAGTTCTATGTCATTTTAACAAGTTGGGGGTGGGGGTTTCAAATTCAAGGAATTAACTGCCCAAAAAAAAAATCATTTTCCCCAGGAAATTTTAGTGGTTTTAGGGTATAATGGGGCTGCTGATTTCAAAACTGGTGTTGACACTGAAATTTAATTCATTGAAATCAGCGCCCCAAAAACACCCTAAAATCACTGAAACTGTTTTGGGAACAAAATTCAATGTTGAGCAGTGTGTTACAAATGTTTCCCTACTTATTAATAATGATATCTCCTCCCAAAGCATTCAGAATTCCGTGTGTAATGGAGTATCAACACCATCTTGTACTTTCAGCGCCATTTGTTTCAGTAAGAAATGACGCTTTGAATTAATTCAAACGAGAAATTGACCAACAGTTAAGCGAGAAAAAAGCTTCATAAAAGTTACAACCTCCAGTGCGTTAAATTGTGAAACTTTTCATGCGAAAATATCACGGCAGTAGCATACTGCATATTTGCACTTGACTTGATAGGCAGATGGTATATGACATTCATGATGATATAAAGTTGCACACGTTCTACCAGTGATGCGTTTGGCATCACAAAAACGTATTTTGCGCTGAACTGACACTTTCTAAAATATAAAATTAGGTTTGAAGAAATGAACGCAAGTATAACGAGAGTGAGACACGAAAACTTCCAACGTAACATATTGAAACACGTTCACTGCGGGACTTAAATTGTTTGTCGAGTCCGTGGGGCGCATTTTTTTTTATAAATTGGTTCATTTTAATGTATAAAACACAATATTTAAGTTAAATTTGTATTATTTTAAATATTTCAATAAAAAATCGTGACGCATGGTGGCGTCACGAGCCCTGGCGAACAAGTTTGCAAATTTAGCTATGCAAAACCCGCAACACTTGAGAAAGAAATATATCTGTAGGTATCTGTAGGGTATTTGATTCACACACACACACCGTGTCCAGAAAATTCACCGCCAGCAATTCACCGACAACAATTCACCGCCCTGCAAGCTTTTGTAGCTAAGATTAAAACTAATTTTCTACATGATGCCACTATGGCGTCATGAGCCCCCTATTACAAGTCCTTCATGACTCCACTATGGCGTCATTAGCAGTGAACGTGTTAAGTAACAATATTGAAGTAAATAATAATGAAAGTAAATAATATTGAAGGTAATGATTATTTATTTGATCCGAAAATCGAGTATTTAAATAAGTACACAGCATTTTAAAAAATTGGAGATAATAAATTAAACTTCTTAAAGGCTTTTGGTTCATCGCAAACAGGATTATTCGTCTTTGAGTTTTCTAGTTAATTAAGTATTGAGATGTCATGGTGTTATTTAGTCAGCTTAATCTCTGCCACAAGTGACAAATTTGGAAATATATCCACATGAAAAAGTTTGTCTTTTACGAAGCAATCAAAAACTTGAAATATTACATAAATATCAACGTCCTTTCCGACTAAGAGATCGACGCACAGTCTCATCTAATGAATAATAACTTCAAACTCGTTGATGACTCCCGGAGAACATGATTAACGAACTGTTTCGAACGGAATGTTGCCGGGGAGCGACAAAAGAGGATTACATTCCATGCGTGTACAGTATTGTATGCGTATAACGTACAGCCTTTCTCTTAATTCCATCAACTTAATGAGTGAGCGACTGCTCTATTAATCATTTACGCTACTCGGTCTGATCTCTGTGTGGTCAGATACCGAAAACCATATCTGTGATGTTATGACTCGTAATCCATCTAGATAAAACCTTGACCGCAGGGTTAAGAACCAATGCATAGGACCACTGTTGCGATAGAGGAAACGATGAAAGATAATATATATTGATACGAACTAGTAAAGCCCAGATATTAGATTACAGAATATCCAAGACTGTATACATATCCATATTTCTACAACATTTAAAAACTCATGCATGGCACAACAAGCAAAACGTAACATGCTGAGTCGTCTGCTTCTGAATTCGGAAGAGAGATGATAGCACTACATGAACACACAACAAGTGTTTCTAAGAGACAAACTTCAAGTTAGGTTCACTACACACACACGCACATTCCATCATGCACTCATTCATGGGAAATTCCATGGAGTAATATGGTGGTGCATGTGTGGTTTAGTAGTAACAGTAGAGACTATCCGAGGGAATCGAGATCAAATTGAGTCGCGATTACGGGAGTAATCGCAGAAAAAAGTTTGCACAATGATCAAATAATTAGGAGTTTATCATAATCGATTAATTTGTTCCGTATGTCTAGTGATATTCTTATTCTGAATGAGAATAAAGTCTACAACTTAAACTATAATGGAGTTATGAAACTACAGGGTGTTTCAAAAAGAATCACCCGATTTCAAATGCGTATATTACGAAAAATATTGAACACATAGACAATTCAGCTTAATTTATATAACATGGCTAATCATAATTTATTTTTACAAACCAAATTAAAGGTGCTCAATATCTCCACCCTGGGATGCACGGCATATGTCTATACGGTAGTCAAATTCATCCCAAAATTTTGCGAGCATGTCTGCATCCACTGCTGCTGTTATGGGTATCTTCAGTTCGGCTAATGTAGATGGAAGAGAGGCACATAAAAGTAGTCTTTTATAAACCCTCCACAAGAAGAAATCGCACACTGTGAGGTCCGGCGATCTTCGATGCCAGTGATGTTTAGCTGAATCGTCAGGTCCCGAGCGGCCGATCCATCGTTCCAAGCTCCAGTGTGGTGGTGCCCCGTCCTGCTGGAAAATGAAGTCATCCGAATCGGTTTCTAACTGTGAGAAAAGCTTATATTAACGAACACTGAAGTGGCGGCCAAAGGAAGAGCATTAGCGCTACCTGTCGGCAACTGCGTGAAACTCGAGATTTCCCTCTTTCTACCTATATATTATTCGATCAGAACGGATTAAAAGCTGAATAGTTACGATTTTCTTTTAAATCGGATGATTCTTTTTGAGACACCCTGTATTTTGTAGAGCACTATATATATAAAAATTTACCTTCAAAGTCTTCAACCATTTGTATTTTATGCGTCGTGAATGTCTTTTGTCCCTTCCATCGACAGAATTTCCCAATAAGAGAATATGATTTAAATCAATCGGAATGAGGAAATGATGGGAAATGTCCCAATTCTTTTCTCTCCTTGTGGAGATATTACTCAGGCCGTGCACATAAGGAAAAAAACCCGTCTAAATATTGGCATGTAAGGCACTTGGGAATGATGCGATACCAATATATTTTTGCCCTTTTCTCGATTCCCAGATGCTACATTTCGCTTAGGACGAGGCTTTTCAATCTGAGCTCCCATGACTCTTCGTTTTCCGATATTAGTTGCCCGTATCTTAGCGATACTGGGATTATTCTTCTCCAGTGGGAATTCAGAATTGAAAATAAAGTATGAAAAAAATATATATATCGCGCATACCATGTGCACAAAAATCGGATTTTGTCAAGGCCATGTTGCAGTAAATGGGGGAATTATGGTGATTTTTTTTTTTAACATTATGCAAATTTCTTTTATGATTTACGAGATTTATTCTATCATTTTTCCAAAATCACTACCATTTTATGTATATAAGAGAGCTGATTAAACTAGACCTACGATTATAGTAGTGATTTAGGAATGACTGTTCTTAAAAATGCTACTAATCAAGTAAATAGTGCACTAAACACTATATGTGGGTACTTTCTGAGGTAGACACATGCTTGTTTAGACGTAGGTGGCATATTATTTTCACATGTTGAAATAGTATCTTTCTGACAAAAAATATTCTGATGGGACAAATAATGCAATCAGTTTGGATAACAAAAAAATGACTTGGCAATTAGAATATCATCACTAGACGTTAGCAAATTTTGTTTTAGTAACAGTCACGTAATCTTCACGTATTCAAGAGATCCGCATCACCTGTCCAGGGTATTCGATAATGTTTGTAGACATACATGCCCGAACCAGGTTTCGAACACAGACCTGCAGAGCCGAAAGTTAGAACGATAACCACTACTACAGCAGTCTTGCGCGTACACGCGACTTTCTGTCAATCGTAGTAACTTCCAGTAGATGAGCAGCCTTATAGTAATATAAAACCATTAAACATATTTTTATTTCTACAAGTATAACGCAGAATAACTATGCATTTTATCCATATATGCCTAAATACGTTCCTACCTACATTATTGCTACTTTTGTGTACCATATATTAATGCTAATATTTGCGCCATTATTTTAATATATTCTATTTCTTTATATAATTCGCATTAAAAAAGTACTCATTATATTATTTTTTCTGTAACATTTGTATTTTTATCTTTGTAATTTTACTCTGTTTCAAGCCCCAACAGCGCATGTTTCAAAGTACCCTTTGTTCTACATTGGAACATTTTTGTCTTTTCTAAAATCCATATTTTATGATTACAGTAAGAAAAGCAATTTAAAATTTCTACGATGTATGTGTTACGATGTTGCAAACAGTATACAGATACCAAAAATGAATTTAATGAAATTTTTACGGTAAAAATTTACTGAGCAAAAAACTTCGAAAAATAGTATGCCAAGGTGATAACATTCAACCCATATAAATTGAATGATTCATTTCGAAATTCAAATTAAGTATGAAAATGAGAAGTTTAGGAAACAAAATTGTTGCAACATTAAAAAAAATCAATATTTGACAGTAACTTTGATATTTAACAGTAATTTCAATATTTCCCATTCCAAAGGAGTTCAAACATCATAACAAAATTTTCTTCTTATTTTTCATATTCCATTTGATGTTTAAAACGAACCGTTGATATCTTATTCCTTTAGTGACTGATGACAACTAAACACATACCCGCGAATTACGTACATAAAATTTTTGTCACTAATTAACTAAGTTTCTTTCAAATTGAAATAATGTGTAGATGTAAAGAAATTACTTTATATATATAGTTCGAAGAGTTTTTCAAATTTAGCAAAGTATGATAATGGTGATGGAACTTCTAGGTCTTTCCTTTATTAGGGTTTCCGAACTTGAGGCGATAACAGGAGATAAAAAACGGATCCTATTTCCCAAGACATCCGTTAGATGAACAAGAAGATAAAAAAAAAGATAGGATTTTGCTTCTCTCCTGTGGTGATTCTCTTCATTGGTTTCCAGGAATCATATCAAGGGATCGCAATCAAAGGACGGATTCATCAGTAGCGATCAGCTTTTTACGGCCCCGAGAGGAGAAAAAGACTCTCTCTCTTGTAATCGCGGTGGATCCGCCATTTGCTTTTTCTTTTTTTTTTGCGCATGGTTTATTTTCTTGTATCGGAAAAGAACCAGAGAGAGAGAGAGAAAGTGAGCTCATGTGTGCGTGTGGTTCGTTCCTTTGAATATTGACTACACCTCGATACTTTTTCCGTGGACAAAAATTAAGTTTAGTGTCTTTGGGATCAGGAAAAGTTCGAAATCGTTAGACTATTCCCTAGGAGATTGAATAGATGGAGTTCTCAGGGTTATATAGAATTTATGCATTTTCTGAATCAGATAGATTTTACCTCTGCATTACAGTTATGAAAGTTTCTAACCTTAACGAGAGAAGAAATGTCTTTTGTCTAATGAGAAGAAACATGAATCTCCAGTGATGTTTGATATCACTGTTACCTGCGGCCAATTTCCCTCTATAGACTACGAGTTCTAGCTATAACCAGTGTTCCCAAATATTCCAACACGTTATATCCCGAGGGCATGAGAACTGGAGGGAAGTTTTCCAAGATGAATGTCTTACTCTCTCAGAATACGATGTAATGTTGAATTCAGATTGTGGAAATATTTTCAATGAAAATAATATTTCATCGTTGAACATTGGAAATATTTAAAGTGTGTTTTCAAGGGCTTAGTCCTTATTTTGACAGTGGCTCCCGCTCTCTCTCTCTCTTCAAAGGAGATGTTAGCGCTTGAAAGATTAGTGCGAGGCTATGAACAAAACAGGAAGTTTCTTGAAACAATATGGTGCTCATCAGTTTTCCTAAGCTGTCTCCAGTAATAGTTATTATCCTCCGCAGGTAGCAGGCAGACCTACAACAGGATACTTTATAACATGAAAATTCAAGCATTTACCATCTTTATCCCAAAATAGAACAACACGAAACAATCACAATTCTGACAACATAAACATGTTAGGGCCAAAAATTCACATACACTGAAAACACACATTCCGGCATGTACCGATTCGTTAGAAATTCCGCAAAAGAATGTGTATGGATAAGTAGTAGTAGTTATCACCCTGTTGGCCTTACAGTAGTGGTAATTCGAAAAGTCACTCCACAGAAAGCAGGTAGACCTTCAACACTATAGTTAAGTAACACGAACAATTCAGGCATCTGCCATTTTCAGTTCAAAATATAGAAGACAGAGGGCACCATCACTAGAACATGAAAAACGCATAACTCTGACAGCATAAATGCGTCACGGTCACACATATACACACGCAACATAACGTTCCGGCATGTATCAATTTGTTAGAAATCTCCCTGAAGAATGTTTACGAGGTTCGTTTATGAGGTTCGGCCGATCGCCTACAAAATCTGAAGTTGGAACTCCCAACGTGTTCCTTCAATAGGTCGATTGCCCTCAGAATAATAAAGGGTTTACTTGTAATTCTTAAAAATTTGGGTGAGGGCGAACGACTCGCGAGGCAATCGAACTACACACGCGCGTACGGTAAAGTAGCCGTAATTATCCAGCATAAATTAATAAGAACGTTTTACTAAAGGCATTGTAAAGAAATTGAAAAAACTGAATTTACCACTAAAGGGCACATCAAAGTTTTATACAGGAGTTCACGTTAACCCTTAAACTGGTCTCGTCGCTTTCAGATGATGAGCCCGAGCAGGAGATTGTTGCTATAATCTTCTGCAATTAGTGATATCTTTGCTTTCTTGAGAGCGAAATTCTGGAAATGCCTTATAGATGACGCGTGAATATTATATGTTTTAGTTCGTTCTTACTGTTTCCCTATTCTTTGACAGGTTTGCTTTTTTGTACTGCATCCTCTCCCTCTTTTTTTATCCTACTGGATCTATATAATGTGTGAATTTGAGTGCCATCTATCTTCCACAAAAGAAAAATAGATGAATTATTCGCTTGCGCAAAGGGAAAAGCACATCTTCAACTATTTGCACAGTTAAAGTGTTAAACAACAGTGCTGATTTCTGCAATCAGGGCAAAACATGCTCAGTATAATGGCCGCCGTTTCGGAGTTGGTATCAAAAATTTTAAAATAGCTTATTCACAATAATAGAGCAGTGAATGCCTTGAAACGCTGCACCCGTAACGTACACAATTATGTTATCTTACAGATGTGACTAATATTTTACGCTTTCACCAGGTCCTCTAAATATGCCGCACAGCCAAAAGACACTTGAATCAAGTTATGGAGATCGGGGATGACTGAAATTAGGATCAATTTCGTCTGAAAAAAAATTTCCAGTCAGAGCTTTACTTATAGAAGAGCATTATAAATGTAATTTTAACGGCTAGTGTTTGCGAAATTTACTTCATTTTAGAGGGAATTGTAACTATATGGCTACTTTTCTTTCGTGATTCTTAGTTGGTTTGGGGTCAAGAGATTCGTCCATTTGTCATTTCTTACCTTTCTGTAAATTCGATATGTAAATACGTACATTTTATTTTTTTTCTCTGTTGAGCTAATAGAGGACGCTGACTTTCTTCTAGTGAAAAGTAAAAATCTCAGGTATTAAATTAAATTAAATATAATTTTCATTTCATATTTGATGTCTGATTCATTTGAGAAGCTTCATTAATATTGATTCTTCATCAGTATTCAATACACAAACTATACTAACGTTGTGAAATGTCGATTAAATTGTTCCCTGCATAATCGGATATTGTGTGCTATAGTCGTTGATATCTGGTTAAGTGGGACCGACAGTATTTAGACACATTAAGTGACCATAATCATATTTAATTACTGTTTCTTTGCGTAATTATGCATCTGCGCTATTTATTTCGAAAGTGCACTTGAAATACAGAATACGTAGCCCTCATTCATCCTGAAATTCATCAGCAATCATTCATAATTTCGAAGAGAACATTAGTGTCCCTTAAAATTTGGAGTTTTGTGGAATGAAATCGTTAGAATGTTCTTTTTTAAATGAAAGAGGCTGTTATAGAAATTCATAATTTACTTCGAAGCCAAAGTTCGTTGAACTTCGCCTCCCTCGTTAAGATGGCGATTTCAAAGGAAATGAGGCGAAGATGATGGTTATTAATTCCTTGGACGAGTAACGCGAGAATGTTCGAGAGACATGTCAACTGAGATAGATGGACGACGAGTGGATGCAGACAGTGTCATTGAAGCTCGAAAAGAGTCGTTCTCGTCGTTTCTTCTCTCTTAAGAAATCGGTTTTCCCCTTCGGCAAGGACGAGATCATCCGTCAGAATCGATTTGTTCATTGTCACCCATCGTTGATTATTTGGTTTTCTGTAGATAGAGACTATTCGGTAATCGAGCAGTTGGATATTCAGCCGTAGTGTTTGCGGATCGACACACATACACGAAAAGAACACGATAACACTGCATTAACGATTTCCCAAGACACTGCAAGATAAATACACCACAAGAGGCACTTATTGGGTTCTGCTAATGAGAAAACCAAAGCTTTTAATTAGTATGATTAAGCATGCTATGCATTCGAAGAAACATATTGTCCTCCATAAACCAAAGTGTTAGAGAAAGAGGGTTGATGTTGAAGGATTCTCCGGGGTTGCGAAGACTCTGTTTTGGCGGAAAATGTTTTTTTTTTATCGCCAAGCCGTTTCTTCTGATTACTCAGTTTTGTTCTGTCTTGACATTTGGCACCACAAGCCAATTTTATACGAGAGTGTCGCTGCAGTGTTGAACGTTTGTTTTGGGCTGCCACGATTATTGCCAAACACGAGGGCAGGAAAAAAAAAACAAAAACGAGGAGTAGCAATCACCGCTTCTTTGTTGGGGATATTTGGGGAGTGTAACCTGCTTTTCCATAATCTTTTGCGTGGCGAATTGATCCAGCCGATCAACGTGATCTCTGACGACATCTGAAAAATGGGGTTCAAATGCCGGTCCATGTAAACGGGTTTTTTTGAAAATTCTTTTTTCATTTCCCCATGTAAACGGTGCTACTGGGTCCGAAAGGATTGAAAGATATATTCAACAACTGATCCATGAAGATGGCGCTGTGAGTATTTTGATTGACCAGTGCGTGTCGTCAATACTTTACGACCAGTTTCATGCTAGCATCAACATCGAAAGGTCTCAAATGTGTTTTTTATTGACAAACACTGGCCCATCCAGAGAAAAACGAAGCTTTAGATAAAAGCTCCTTACAACCTGGATGGGAAAAACCAAAAAAAAAAAGAGCAAATAAAAGGCCATGTTACGAGACAAAAAAGGAAGTAGTCGGAAATGGTGAAGGGACAAAAAGAATTAAGTGCATCCTTCTCGTGGATGTTTTCCTAGATTAATAGCTAGAAAGCAGCACACGATTTTATGGCAGCGAAGAAATAGAGGAAAATATGAAAGAAGCAGGAAAATGATATCGTAAGGGGAGACTCTGGAACATTTGATCCGTCAAGTCAACATTAATGGACACTCAGAGATCATTACAACATGGAATTGCATGTCGATCGGTAAAGTAGTACAAGAAAATAGCAAAATTATTTGCGTGGGTGTATTTACGAGAAATGGACATTCGAGTAGTTTGAACACGATCTCATTATGGTTTCACGAACTAATGTATGATCATCATATTATCTTCACTCGCACCAAGTCACCTCCCCACTCCGCTACATGACCCTCGATCCCCGCTTGCCATGGACATGTCCCTTCATTCCTCAGTAAATTAGGACCCGTAATGGTGATTCACGTTAGGTATGGATCAAATCGCCGTGACATTATAAGTCATGTGCAAAAGAAAATACATTTTTCTGACTTTTGTTCCATATGCGATTCGTAATGGCAAAAAATGTCTCATTACTCTCTTATACTTAAGGAGGAGTATTCTTAAGAGAAGTATGTGTAACATAGAATATTTTTCTCACGTAATAAATCTACTCCAATCAATTGAAATGTTTCACTCATTATCGACAATAATCTAAGTATAACAAGTAATTTTTAAATTTATGTTAGTATGATTTAGAGGGCAATAGAGGGTGTCCCATAAATTCGTTAATAGTTTAGAAATTCATAACAATCGAAGAATTGGTATATTTGAATGCGATTTGGAAAAAAATTATTTTCACGAAGGAGGATCTTTTGGTACAGAATGCTTTACGAACGTTTCAAATACAGAAGGAATTGAAGAAAGGTTCGGATTCAATCACTCCGTTGGACTCGTCCAGCGCCCTCTATCGACAAAGCTTTGGACTAAGTTTTATCCCGAAGCAAAAAAAAATCTCTCTTACTGAGAATAACTTTTTGCGGAAATCGTATTCATATGTACCGATTCCTTCAATTTTTAAACTATTTACGAATTTATGTGACAACTGAAAATCGAAAAAAATTTAATGTTTCAAAATTTTTTTTTACTCTAAAAATATTCCACTTCTCGTTGAGATTATTTGAGAATTGTGTTTTGAGAATTGTGAATTTGAGAATGTGAGACAAAACAAATTTTATTACATGAAAGCAGAATAAGGGGCTATGAGCTGTTAGAGTCTCATCTACGGTACCCCTATATACGAGTGAAGGTTCAAGGAAGGTTCTATAAAGTTCCACTTACGTGATTGACCATTAATATTTTGAAAAAAAATTGGATTCGAATTTTTAAAGTTCACCATTTTTTAAATTTTTTGCATTCATTTAATCCAGAAAAAATGGTTGGACATCCTAAATCGGGAAACATGTTGCGTGAACATTCTAGGAAAATTTCAGCAATTTTGGTGGTGTAATATAAAGGCCACAACACAGGCAAATTGCCCAACGAGATGGCTTAAAAAAAGAGACAATAAATATGCACAAAAACTGAATGGGACCACGGGAGTTCCTCAACTTCTTAAGACTACTCAGATATTGTATTAAATGCACGGCGCTACTAGTGAATATCTGAAGCTCACAATAATATAAATACCAAAATAGTGTGCTCTGCGGGCCTTATCGAACTTTTTCAATTTAATCGTCTTCCAATATTTGTAGATATTTTCTAAAAAGTGTTTGGCGGCTCATGGCAAAATGCTCCGAGGATACGAGTGTCCCGCGGGCCATGCGTTAGAGAACCCTATTATAATTAGTTCCAGTCTCAATAGTTACCAGGAGTACTCCCGTCTTAGACATTTTTGGTGTCTAAATATGATTGAAAATCTCTCTCTTTTCAATATTTTATCTTTTCATAAGAGCAACAAATCTTTAACATGGTGATTATATTCAATATTTAATTTTAGTATAAATAAAAAGGAATTAAAGGAACTGAATTCTTGTAAAATAAAGGGAATAAATAAAAATAAGAAATTGAGCAAGGAAGGAATAAAATTTAGGGTTGATAGAGACAAGAGAAGACAATGTCCCTGCAAGGAGAATTGTTTAAATAAATTTAAAAGAAACTCAACTTTATAGAATGCAGCTCACACACACACAAGAAAAAGAGGATATAATAGAAAAGCTGAAACACGTATAACCAGATAGAATAGGGCCTGAAGGTTCAAAAAGAAGCTTACGCAATCTCCTACTAAACGCATCACCAACCATCTTCACGGCAAATCGAAGCTTCGAAGCGTTGCTGGAATGGGCGTCTTGGAGAAAACCGTAGACCTATTATATAAGAAAATTCAAAGAATGTACTCTTCGGAAAAAGTCAATGCACCGATCCAAGTTAAAATATTAAAGATTGAAAAAAATAACCCAGATAGATAAAAACATTTTTTATTGTTGTGGAAAATTCAAGAGATTTAATCTCGTTACCAACTACTAACTCAATTATTTTGCTTTCAAACTTCATACACGGGTTGTATATACCAAGAAGTAAAAGATTAAAATTTCGGCGGATCAATAATTATTCTAGACTTTAAATGGTAAATAATTAAATGTAGTAATTAATGTGCTGAAGTGTAAGATGTTATTTTAGTTTTCTCAACCCATTATCAGATTAGTAATCGTATAAACATTCGAGTGAAAAAAATAAGGTATAGGATTTAATGTACGATATCAGAAAATTCGATGAGTTAAAATCTGATTAGAAATTCGAATAGAAATCAGATTAGAAAATTTATTCACGGTGTTGCCTCAAAATAAACATTAAGGTGCTTCCACTTTCCGTTTTTTATCGTAATTTTCGAGGCCTATACCTCTCTCCGTATGCGACATATATGTAAATATTTATTGTAAAACAAGTACAGTTCAAAAGTAAACTATCTGAAAATATTAATACTACTCATAAGAGAAGAACGTACTCTTTCGCGGCCATCGAAAATAAAATTCCATTCTAAATTTCCGTGGTCTGGAAAAATGTACATTTTCCGAACGCCTTGTTTACACCTCTGGAAGTCATTGTTATTGGGACGGAAAATTCATCACTGCCCCCACGGGGACTCTCTCAGCGAGAGACTGGAGTTCGAGTCCCGTGGGGGCAGTGATGAATTTTCTTCCTTGTAATCTTCATCTCCACAAATAACCGATCTATCAATGAATCTTGTATTGACAAGTGGAGAGGACGTTTCTAATTGCAAGTATGTGAGTGACCAAAACAATGTGTAAATCTGTGAGTGATGGAAACATTGGGCAAAGCATGTGAATAAACAAACTAGTGCGAAAGCATGTGAGGGCCCAAGACAATGTGCAAGCATGTGAATGTCTAAAAGAATGACTTTAGAGAAATGTGACTCGGAGGGCAACAGATTTGCAGGAGTGGGAGGGGGCGGTTGTAAGACAGAGCAGGTTGTATCATAGGGTGGCGAATTCGAGGAGAGTAGTCAAGAAAATTAGATGAAAATAGGATAAGGGCGGCAAAATTCGTGTAGCCCACAGGCGGAAAAACCATAAACGCGTCTCTGGTCATGTGTGTGTATATATATATACAGTCGAATCCCGTTATAACTAAACTCAAGTGACAGCAAAAATCACTTCGTTATAACCAAATTTCGTTATAAAGGAACTCCAGGTTTTTGCATTGTTCCCATGTAATCTTATCTGGGGGGGGGATTAGAAAAGTGTTCGTTAATACGCGATTTTCGCTATAACGGTATTCGTTAAAACGGGATTCAGCTGTGTGTAAAAACCGTATATTTTAAATAAAAGTACCTCAAAGCGGTGGTAGTGAGTACCTGTTAATTTTATTTCGAGGTACACAGTAATAAAACTAAGAAGGAAATAGTCGATAACAGTAGATTCAAGCCATCTATCACATACATTTTTGGAGTATTCAGCCAACTTTAAATACTCTATTGTTCCAGAAATTCATTTTACACTTTGATAAAGTAATAATAATAAGGAATAGACGATGTTTCTCCATAAACCAGGCACATTAAATCTTTCCAAGTATACCATTAAACGCAAAACTCCTTTGCAACATATTTTTTCGGTATAAAAATGGAATGATTCCGAAGTTGAAACTTGTATTCTACGTTAAATATTGACATAATCGAAACACGAGATTTTAAAATCTTTGAGAGAATGAGAAATAAATTTTTAAGTGCTGTGTGGGGGGGAAGGGGATAAATACGGATTCTTGTGTCGCCATAAAATGTGTGATTTTGTTTTATTCCGGGTAAGAATTTGTGCTTCAACGAATGTAAAAAGTAAATAAAGTTTATTACAATATTTCTTTTTTCGAATAAAGGAAAGTATTTTTTCAAAACTAGGGGAGACACATTTCTCTCATGGCGCACATACATGTAAACATCAGTAGACGGGATACTTCACGAAGAGTTACAAATATTGATAAATATTTGACAAATATATATGACAAATATTTTATTTATTTTATGCGAAGGTAAACTCGGAAAGAAAAGTCATGTGGTCTCTCCGCCGGGATTCTAACCCAGGCCTTCTCGCATTCCGGGCAAAACATGCTACCATGCACACCACTGTAGGCACGACCCTGCCCTTCTTATTTCACGCACTGTGAATTGAGGCGCTGAAGTAGAGGAATTAGTAGCTCTCTTAACTTTAGAAAATGGCTGTCAGGTGGGACGGTAGAGATAGACGGCTTTTTTCTCTGCCCAATATATCAAGGAAACATATTTTCTGGATTTGAAGCCGAGGTGAACTCAGAAAGGAAAGTCGTCTAGTCTCCACCGGGAATCGAACCCAGGCCTTCTCGCATTCCGGGCAAAACATGCTACCATGCACACCACTGTAGGCACGACCCTGCCCTTCTTATTTCACGCACTGTGAATTGAGGCGCTGAAGTAGAGGAATTAGTAGCTCTCTTAACTTTAGAAAATGGCTGTCAGGTGGGACGGTAGAGATAGACGGCTTTTTTCTCTGCCCAATATATCAAGGAAACATATTTTCTGGATTTGAAGCCGAGGTGAACTCAGAAAGGAAAGTCGTCTAGTCTCCACCGGGAATCGAACCCAGGCCCTCTTGCATTCCGGACAAGTATGCTACCAAGCAAGTTAACAGAGGCTACAAAAGCCTCTACTTCAGAGCCTTACGCCACAGTGCGTGAAATAAGGAAGGCAGGGTCCCATCTCCAGCGGTGTAGATGGTAGTATACTTGACCGGAATGCGAGAGGGCCTGGGTTAATTATAGTTAATTTATCCTAGAGTCCCGGCGAAGATCAGATGATTTTTCGATACCGATGATTAAAACTCTTGATTTTTTCCACTTTTTACAACTTTTCGCATTATTTTTTAGAAAACATACAGGGTGCATAAGAAGTTACATTTATCCTGAAATAACTCGCGAACCATTAATCATAGAAGCATACTTTTAATTATGGAAACTATCCAAATAATGTATAGCCTCAAATACGTCGTTCATATTGCCACTCTGTCTCAAAAAAACCCCCAGCCTCTCCTGAGTCCAAAAAAATTGTAAGTGCAATATTCACTGAGCTATTTGAATTCGGAAAACGTTTAAAAAGAGGGAAAAGAATAGCGTATGAAGCGTAAAATGAGAATGGCCGTTAGTTCTCATGGCCTTTCTGTCATTTTCAAAGATTTTTGAATACAAATATCTAAGTGAATATTGCACTTAAAAACGTGAAATTTTGTTTGTTGTGCTCAGGAGAGACAGGACAGCAACTTTCTAATTATATTTTTTAGGACAGTGTGTTGTGTCCGAATAAAACGTTTTTATTTTATTTCAAAACTCTACAACCATTTTCAATGACAATCATACGAATGACGTATCTGTGAGGCATATTTCCAATATGGGATTATGTGAGTAGATGAATAATTATAATCGGGGCCCGGACGTTGATGACATTTGAATTTTTTTGAATTTTTTGCATTTTCCTACGTATTTAAAGAAATTTTTCAGTTTTTAATACATTTTTTTGGCATTTTTAGGATATTTTTTCACTTTTACAATTTTTCAAAATAAAAAGTAGGTAAAAAATTTTTTAAACAAAAAAAATCCCTTACTTTCTTAACTTAAACTTGTATCTTCGTTTATAGATGACAAACAAAGTTTAGAGCAAATTCCAGATAAATTTTAGTTATTTAGTAAAAATTCCAAGAGCTGGCTACACTTAACCAAACAATAAATGAAAGTAAATTCAAGAAACTCTAATCCTATGTGGTATGTTGAGGGAGACGAATTTTTATTATAGTATAAAAGGGAACTGGTATAGTACTTGCGTGCACTGCAGAGGAAATTTTGAAATTGGCAAATTCATTTTGAATGATTTTGATCCGTAAGAATGCTGCTTGCAGTAAGATTTAGTAAGCTTCGTTTTGCCTTGAGAATATTGAAGAATCGATGGCGTGCATTAGATAAAAGTATGGAGCCTATTGATGCTATGGATAAAGTCAGTGTGCTAAAAGTGGGGCAGGCCTATTTATCATCATGAAAATTGTAAAAAATTATGGAAAAAAAAGCAGACTTATTGCCTGCAGAAAAATATTTGATGTCTTTACGGGAACGTCTAGAAGTTTTGAAATTGAAGAGAAATTAACACGGTGAGTGTAGTCCCAGATTCCCTTTTCCTCCAAATATCTTGAATAACATCTGTTGATGTTGGGAGAAGTTTCTATTGTCTTTCAGAACTTTCAATTTTGTCTTAGATTTCACAACCCACTCATAAATTATGAATTGCTTATTTAAAACATTCCACTGGCAATTTTTGGTGAAATCTAATTTTGAGAATGAATGTGATTTTCAATAGATATACTATAAGAATTTTCTTTTATTTACATGCGGAATGACTGGTTCAGTTTCTAAAGAAATTTGATTTGTTATAAAAATAGCGTTTTTTGACATTTTTGGGAAATTTTTCTTTAGTTTTTAAGGCATTTTTTCGAGTTATTTTCTTTTATCGTAATTTTTCGGGATTGTTTAGGTCTACAACATCTGTACCTTGATGGTAGTATACATATATAGGGTGATTCAAAACTCAATGGACAGACTTTTAGGGAAGGTAGAAAGCACAAAAGCAAAACAAAATCACATTGGAATGCATGATCGGAAGCCCCAACCAGATCAGCTGAAGGATAAACGAAGATGCAGAAATGACAAGCCAATAATGGATTCAAAATCCGCTCTCCAATGGATAACAGCGCCCTCAAGCGTGCATAACTGTGGATGGTAAGAACTTTTAGCACTTGTGAAACTTATCTTGCACACATACTGTCCTCGTGTAAAGTACCGTTAAATAAAGAGCTTTTTCACCCATTATTGGCTTGTCATTTTCTACATCTTCCTTTCTGCTCCAGCTGATCAGGGTAGGGTTTCAGGTCATGCTTTACTATGTGATTCTGTTTTGGTTTTGTGTTTTCTACCTGCCCTAAAAGTTTGTACGTTGAGTTTTGAACCACCCTGTCTGTATACAGCGTATATGCGTGTGTATAGATCATTCAAATAACTGTCACTAAGGAAATGTCATCAGCCACGAATCTCCCCAGAAACGTGTCCACTTGCAATCTCAATCCGCCTCACTTGAGAAGGGAGTATTTGAACGGATTCACTTGAATGGCTTGTTACCGTACGATATGTTTGGGAATCATGAATGAAGGTATGATGAGTTAGTTGCGTGATTGATTAGTATAAATGAACAGTGTAATCTTGCTCCAATGTATCGGCATGATTGGGGGTTGTTTGCAGAATCGTATTGAGAAGTTTAAATTGGTTTTTAAATAAGACAGTAATACCGATAATGATTTCATCATTTAATTACAAGTATTGGTACTGAAAAAAAAGTAGTGAATTACAATTTTTTTTGATCGGCTGGAAATTTTTTTATGGGAAAAACCGGTTAAGAAAAATTGCTTATATTTTGGTTCAATGGATGCCTTTTACAATCTGTGTTAGAAAACGAGTTGAGCATGTTTTTAATATTTGTCAAAGGAAATTATTAAAATAATTAAAAAATGATTTGCAGAAACATTTAAATTTTAATGATTCAAAAAATAAAATAGAGGGATTACGCTTTTGATATACAGGGTGATTATAAAAAAACTATCCCGACATATGGGCCCCTAACTATCATACCATTCACAGAAACTGAATGAAATTTTGGCATAAGGTATTTTGATGTATGCGCTCAAGAATGATATGGAAAACAACAGTGTCACTCTAACAGTTACGGTTACAGTGAGAAAATTTCGAAAATATCGAATGGCAACACCAAGTTTTTTGTATTGGAATGTGATCTCCATTGTGAAAAACCCTAAATAGCGTTCGAACGGCAACTGCAGCATGAAAATCAGAGGCGGTAGATAGGCTAAAAGTGAGGACAACCAATAAGGACAGAGAAGCAGCATAAAATAAAGCATTTTATTGTGTTTCACAAATTTTCCACATGATCTTGTGGAGGACTAATCAGGCTGGGATCTCAGCCGAAGAAACGGTGTGACGAATGAAACGAACATTAATGCTGTGGTGCACGGCAAAGTCCTTTTTACTTTTTCCTTGCCTAGCTCCGGGGATTTTCGTGCTACAGGTGCCATTCCAACAGTATGGAGATCGCATTCCAATACAAAAAACTTGGTGTTGCCATTTAATATTTTCGAAACTTTCTCACTGTAACCGTAACTGTTAGAGTGACACTGTTGTTTTCCATATCATTCTTGAGCGCATACCTCAAAATACCTTATGCCAAAATTTCATTCAGTTTCTGTGAATGGTATGATAGTTAGGGGCCCATATGTCGGGATAGTTTTTTTATAATCACCCCGTACTTTGACTGCACTTTTGTTACTTTTGATACAACCTCATTTGTGATTATTTTTGTCACATCACGGTTATTAGTCTAACGAGAGCTAATTAGACTTACAATTTATTGCCGATTTCGAACACGGCAGCCTTTTTTATACTCACCGAGAGGGTGCTGCGCTAACCCCTTCGTGTGGGACTCTCTGCAGTAGCAATCTTTTTCCGTGGTGATATCAATGTTTGTGATGTACTTCTGCGTCAGGAAAGGTTCTGACAAAGACGAACCGGGTATCAAACTCGCGACACCTCTACACATCATTCGGTACTTCAGGCGAGTATCTTATCGACCTGGCCTACAACGTTCATGGAAACCCTTAGATATAACGATACTTTGCGGATGCAGAAAAAACTATCGTTTTGAGCAATGGCTCTCAAAGTGTGCGCCGCGTCTCCTTGAGGCGCCGCCAATCGTTGTCATGGGCTTCACGATGAGCTATTCGCATAAGGTGAGCCTATTCAATACTATGAAGCGGTTCTTTGTTAGACTAATCTGGGGAGTCGCGGATACATGTCATCTAAGGCAAGGGAGTTGTGGGAGACAAAAGTTTGAGAACCACTGTTCTAGAGGGATTAACGAACATCATCACGTGCCACCAAATTTACGCTGTTATTGAAAATTTTCAAAATCTGCGTTATTAATACCACCAGTAGTACTCTTTGTATTTATTAGCATCAAATATAATTATTATTAACTAGTTGATTAATAAAATTCAGTTTAGATGCATCGCCCTTTAGAGAGCATTGAATTTTTATATTTTACACAGAAAATAGCAACATTAATAACTTCATAAACACCTTCGATGATAATGTGGCACAAAACACCGATGTCATAAAATGCCCTCGGAAGAATGAATACAAGTGACGAAGAATGATAAGTGACGAAGTTGAAATTAAATTCACGATGATTTTAAGCGAAATAAAAAATAGCTTTGTATTAGTTTCACAATCTCTCAAAAACTGTTCTGCAGACAAATTTATCGCGATAAATTCGAGAAACAATAGAGAGGAGCTGAACATTAAACTACCAACAATCCCCATTAATTTGAAGAAATACTTATCATTAAATTGGTTATCGATGCAGCGAGATTTTTCACTTATACAGTCGACGTCGCTTAGAATCACGGATAATGTTATCATTCGAGTACTGTGATCTGTATACTGTACTGTTATCACTTTTGCAAGGAACGGAAAGGACAAATATCATAACATGGAAAAAAAATAGTTTATATTTATCGGGACTTCGGATAATGTTATCTTTTTTCTGTGGAAAGTTTTTTGCGCATGCTGAAGCTAACATTTAACTAAACTTAATTAGTCTTCGTTATCAGGCTGCAAGACTGTAGGAGCCTAGAAGGTGTTTTCTACTCCAACCTCCCATGTTGGCAGACAGTTCCGTACTTTATTTCGTAAGTTAATTAATTAGTCCCTAGTATTTGCTGTGGTCTCCATATATGTGTGGAGCTGCTTTTGCGAAAGTGAAAGAAAATTTATGACAAAGAAAAAAAGAGCTTTCCTTCAGTTCTTGATCAGTTTCTTTCAGTTGCCCAGATTCAAATTTCTTTTCTCGAGAAACTTTCTCAAGAGATCTATGAAATATATTGTGCAAATTTAAAACAAATGTGATTAATTTAGTGACAGTTCCATTTTCCAACGCCTCACATTGGCTAAATAACATAAATGCAAAAAAGAGAGTTAACATAAATGCAAATGGTTAGGGAACTAGCTTCTCACTGAACAGGTCTGGGTTCGAATCCCGGTTCGGGCATGGATGTTTACAAACACTAACAAATTCCCTGGACGAATCATGCTGATCCCTTGGGAATACGTGTGGATCACGTTATTATTATTATTATTAAAAGAAAAAAGGGGGGAAGAAAGTCCCGTTTTATAGAGCAGAATAAAAATGGAAGCGATTGAACATTTTGCAAGCAACAGGGCGGATACCATACATTCGATAAGAACTCAAAATTTTCTCTTTAAGAAATTCATTGCGACCCACCCTCTAAGCCAGCTATCTTCAACCTTTTGTTAGCGTGCACCAAGAGTGCTCGGTGCTCGTGTCTGATTTCATGCTCGTGAGCACTTGATCAACGCGCTTCGATTGAACACAAAAATTTCATTCACAGATTACAATTTCGTAGATTTCAGACGTACCTATGTCAAAGCTGCCGTTTAATGATGGGCATATGCAACTCTCGCGACTCAAGAAAGGTTGAAGTCCCTGCTCTAAGGCCGGGATTACATTATAAAAGTTTGATAAAAGCTCTTTTATAGAACTTGAAAAATGCAACTAATAATCGTACCGGTTACATTCGCGCAAATGCAACCGATAGTTTTATTGGCTGCATTTTAAGTTTTATAAAAGAACTTTTATGAAACTTTTACAGTGTAATCCCGGCCTAAGCTATTTATGTAAACCCATGGCCCATGCACGAGATGTCGCCCTCTTCCTCTCAAACCTAACTTTGGGAAAATGAACTAAGTGGCACATTTTCAGATCACCAAAGTGACCCATGGCACAATTCCAGAGTATTTAACCGACCCGTGGCACATTCACAGATCACTTGAGTGACCAGCGACGCAGTTCCATTCCAGAACACTTAAGTGGCCCGTGGCACATTCACAGATCCCTTTAAGTGACACGTGGCATAGTTTTAGAGCACTTAAGTGGCCTGTAGTGAAGTTCTACATCACCCAAGTTACACGCGGCGCTTTCCTAGACAACTTAAGCTATCCGTGGCATAAATACAGAATCACTTGAGTGACGCGGCACAGTTCCAGAGCTTAAGCGGCCCACGACACATTTCTAAAACATTTCAGCCCTGACACATTTCCAGGTCACTAGGAAGCGTTTAGGGATAGCTAAAGTGGCTCTATAGAGGACCTATCAACAGGGAGAATGTTTCTCTCGTTTTTGACACACCGAGTAAGACGCCATTAAGAATATTTCATATTTTTATAAAGTGTGGTCGTTGACGTAGCATCATTCAACCCCCCCTCTCCCCCTTGTCATCGAAAGTCAGCAAACTCGAACCCCCCCCCCCCAACCCCATAAATGCTGACGTAATACTTGAATGACGCCCCCCCCCCCCCCGTACTGAAAAAAAGGTCTTTGTATGCACCCGTAAAAGATTCAGCTGACAGGAATATTCAACGGGCGATCGGCGAAATGGATTGGGACGTCTGCGAAAGGGTTATCATTGATTTCAACGATCGGATGACTGCCTGCAGAGAGAGAAAGTGGACACACATATGCTCGATATCATTTTTCATTATTAAATCGAAGTATATGTCCAATGAAAATTAAATAAAAATTATTTTGAATTTTGCTTTCCCATTTTGGCTGATTTATTGCATTTTTAAAAAAACTGCGTATTTTATGAAACACCCTTCATTCATTCCAGATATCACCATTTTTGTGTGAATTTACGTTAGTAGAAAGGGGTCAACAAACTGCTTTCATACAATTTTAATGAGAGCTTTTCGTATTCAGCATTTGGGCGGTGTATGTGAACATTAATAAGACCGACTGCGTTGCGAATTAAGCTGACAGATGGCTCGCATATATTTGACAGCATATTTAGAACTTGGTGGCGAGCACACATATATATACACAGTAAAGTTACTCCCTTTTCTCTCAGCTCGTCGTTGATCCGTCGTGTCATTTGCTAATTGCGTTTCGTCTTTTCGACGACACAAACAGGGCTATTACATCTCGGAAGAGAGCACTCATGTTATTGTTTAATGGTCTTTTGAAGAGAAAATTTTCAGAATATAGGACGAGACCATGGTTATCGTATTCTGAATACATTTCCGGTACATTGAAGACAAAAATGGTGAATGAAGCCTATCTAGAGGTTTTTCTCTCCCATCACGTGTCTGGTATCAAAATACACAGTGATTCGAATATCGAAAAACCTTTTAAAAAGCTATATTTCAGTAAATAGTAATGATATTGTGATGAAACAAGCCCAGGCATCATAAAACGCCGAGATGTGTTTCATTTGAAACCGAGATGAAAATTAATTGAAACTGAATCCATCAGATATGGAATTAACGGACTAAATTCGCGCTACGAAGGTTTTAACAACTGGCTGATGAGATGAATTCGGGAAAGAAAATTCAACTGCCTCTACGGAGAATCTAACCCATGTCCCCTCACATACCGGATGATCGCGCTAGACCACTACGTTATGAAAGCGACGAACTTCTTTCCTTAGAGCTTGTATGCACTGAACGGGACCGCACACTGACCGAGACCTAACACTTAGCCAACTCATGCAGCTCACGTTCCTAAATTAATCTTCGCATCGGATAGTTCATTAAAACCTTTGTGTGATGGTGGAGAGAGTGACATCCTCTTCTGTGCCATCTAGTGGAAGAATGGCAGTGTGTGTGATCTGTTGGCTGAGTTAGGCCTGATTATCCATGTACGATCTCGTTCAGTGCATACAATCTCTGAGGAAAGAAGTTTATTACTTTTATAGTGTAGTGGTCTAGCACGCTCACCTGGAATGTGAGAGGACGTGGATTCGATTCCCCGTAGAGACAGCTAAATTTTCTTTCCTGAGTTCATCATCTCATCAGCCAGTTGTTGAAACCTCCGTTTGAATTGCGGAGAGTTACATCATCTTCATAACATATGCAAATTGTAAAAGCTGAAAAATTTCATGTCCTCCAAAACTTTCTAAGGGTGTAGCGTCATCTGTAGATGTGATTTGAACTTTTTTATGTTAAAAAGAAAAACACCACACACTGGTGTGTGCGCACATACAGGTGTCATACCACACCTATTTGTAACTTATTCCGATGTTTTTTTATATAAATTATTATTATTTTCTAAAGTATAGCGTTTTTTTAAAAAAAATACTTTTTTTCCATCGAAGTAATAGATATTCATAGTGATTATTATTTGTATAGTCATAGTATTATATGGTAATAGTATTATTATTGTAAATTAAACTTACATTTAGGCAATAAAATTGTAGAGTTTTAATTATGTTCGCTTCATAAAAGTGAAAAAAATCTTGTAATTTTGCTAGCTTAGTGAATGATAAAACATTTTCTATGTTGAGTGTAATCAAGAGTTATTTTCGATATGAAATACAAACAGAATATATAATAATATGCTCTTAAATAAATACTCAATAAAAAACGAAAAAATCGATACATTTATAATTTAAAAATGTTTTAATAATCTTTCTGTGTCTCAAGAATGAAACATTTTTTTAGATCGCAAAATCCTCTGAATGATCGAAATTTCACGAACAAGGATATAATATATTCATTAAATTTATTATTCATTAAATCCTTGGATTTGTTGACTCATCTTGATCTCTCACTTTTTTATTCAGCATTCGGTTCTAGTGAATTACGAATCTCATTATCTGCTTAAATCATGAGATTCGTAGATCATGTTTAGCAAAACAGTTTGAAAAAAAAAGTGTCTGTTAAAACAAAACTTTCAATGCGATGTAAATATTCCAAACAAGAATTTCCGTTGAGATAACGTATTTTCAAATATATATTGTTGAGTCGCATTATTGTGACCACCTCTTATTTTTATTGTCTATAGCTAATAAATGACACATTGTCCAAGTTCACCGATGCTTCTGGAAGCCATTTTCCATTGTTATGATTATAAATTCACCCTTGAAGATTGCGTATATCAATAAATGTTTATTGCCTTTCCCGGGGTGCATTGAATCTTCAAGATCGGAAACATGACGTACCACGTGATTCTGAAATATCTGAACACTATACAAAGAGTCTCTCAATTTTCCAAACTTGAACCCAATTCAGCACATCTTGGACCACACTCGATTATTATCGTGTCCGGAAAATTCAACGCCAGCAATTCACCGACAACAGTTCACCACCGGAAAATTCACCGCTAGGTACCGCCACGCACCATTCAGCAATCATTGAACGGACAATCCAAGCAGAACTTAGATCTGAGTCTGCTGAAGTTAACAGCAACATAAATGAGTTAAGGGTTACTAATACATTCAGAACGAATATTCCGGCATGTACCGATTCGTTAGCAATTCCGCAGAGGAATGTGTTCGAGGTGCATTAGCAACCGTACAAGTAATAGTCTGCTTCGATCTAGGTAGATGTAGGAATCTTTCAACATGCAGTTTTGTCATTTCCATAATATCTTGATTCGGCTAGGATTGCAGAAATTCGTCTTATTGAATATAATCTGATGGTCATTTATGGTTACATTAGACACCTGATGGTCACATTAGTGCGACTTGACTATATACATCCATTAAAATATTTTATGCTTGTTTCTAAAACATATTTCTATATGAAAATAAACTTGGAAAATTTATTTGAAAGAAAGTATAAATTTTATTTACTGGCAAATTTATTTGAAAAACATACGCATGAATTCCAACATACGCGAAGCTGTAGAATTTTGGACACTGGTTGTAAAATTTTGAAAATTTTCATGAATGTTCATTAACGTTCCACTTATTTTACACACACATACTCTCATTGTAATTGTGTATATACTTCGCTCATCTTCAAAAACATCCTGAGAATAAAAGTGATTAAGGGAAACGGGAAAAATTATTATGATACGCTTAGATCATGTTCATACGTAACTAGAAGAGGAGAAATGGGGCTGTCACTGAATATTGCGCACGCACACACTATCATTCATAAAGTCATGTCTCCACCCTGCACAAGTAATAACAGCGATAATTTGTATGATGATTTAAGCTGAAAATAAGCACTATTGTTTCCTTGATGCGAATTTTGTACGTTGATGTATCCTTGATGCGGATGTGTTCAAAATAGAGGTTTTAGACTCTTCCCAGTTAATACGCCTGATCGTTCAAATAAACATTTTCAGAAATTCAAAATGTTTTGGAACAACTGCTTGCGTCAAGAAAAGGAGCGCAAAACTAGTTTTGACACAAGGTAAGTCTTTAAGAAAAATAATCAAAGTGCTTGATTCATTGTTGATCTAAAATTGACCTCGGCGATATAGAGAAGAGAGATAGAGAGAAAGAGGGAGAAGAGAGAGAGAGAGAGAGAGAGAGAGAAGAGAGAGAGAGAGAGAGAGAAGAGAGAGAGAGAGAGAGAGAGAAGAGAGAGAGAGAGAGAGAGAGAGAGAATATGTCTCCCGCAGAATGATATCTCTTCTCTTTTCTCTCAAAATATGTTTTCATAGTTTAATGTATTTTTGGATTTTTATTTCTATCATGACCTCAGATAACATTAGGTCAGGGTCTTCAACGCATGGGGCCGAGAGTCAATTGTGACCGAACTCTACGAAGAAGCCCGCTGATTAGCTTTAGCAAATGACTGAAAAAACATTTGAAATCGATTAAAATTTAAAAAATGAAGATAAATCGATGAAGCTTGCATTCAACTACCATTAACACTGCAGCGTGACTTGAGTTGTGAGTGACAGAAATAGTTTCATAATTACTGAAAAAAATAATTTCGGAAATACGGGGAGTAATATTTTCTGAATTAGTAACGAAAATAATTTCATAATTCGTAGCAGAAATAATATCAGAAGTAGTTTCAGAATAAGTGACATAAATAATTTCAGAGTTACTGAAACAAATAATTTCAGAATTAATGAAATAAATAATGTATCAGAGAATTATCTAAATTAATTTTAGAATTATAAAAAGAAATAATTGATATAAAAAATGATTTTCAGAAAGTGGTAAAATAAAAGCATTCTGAACAAATAAAAATCTTCAATTAGGTTTGAAACCCTTGTTTGTAATCCATACCGTGTTTGGCCGATCTGTTAAGTCACCAATGCACATTACAAGTTCTTGTTAATGGATTCTGTCTTACAATTACGAATACCGCTGTACTTAATATGTTATCCCGCGGGCTTTATGGAAATTCAGAAATTGCCGCAACGTCTGAAAGGTTGAAGACCCCTGCATCAAGTTATACCAAAGCGGCTCATCTGAAATGTGTGGTAACTTCTGAGTAAGTACTAAAATACTTTTACAACGTATACAGAAATCTTAAAAATATATTTTTATGTAATACACATGATTCCTCTGAAATGAATATATTTTTAAGCCTCCAGAACTCATAGTGTTAAATGAAGCCCCAAAAAGCCCTCATTAATTTTTTCTCCATGAAATCGTTCATATAACTTTGATGAACCTCTAGTAAATGCAGTTGCCTTGTTCGTAGAAAACCTTTAAAACGTAGAGGTCTACGAAAACCGATTCTTTGTGGCCCATAAACCGAAAAACAAAAGTTCTATTGAAATATAATAGATGTCTGAAACTATTTCATTATACTATTTAAAAACATTACGTCATATGCAATTTGTGTATATCAATTGATATGTTGTCATGCATACGATTCTGCACTAATCATAATACGCATGTTTAAATTTATTTTACTAGTCTCTTTCATGCATATTAACTTTTAGTAGAAGTACGTAATTTAGCCCCTATATGCCTACGTTGAGCATAAGGTAATCCTGGACGAAATATGGCCTTGAAGTAAAGTTTGTAAATCGATGCCTAAAAATTTTGAATCGATTTACCGTTGCTAGTTGGTGCGGAGATTAATTTGAATCGATTATCATAGACCAACAAAAATAATAACAAAATATCTCAACTTACGAATAATTATGAAATCTCCGGAAAAAGAAGTACGATAAAATTTGAAAAATAGAATTTTAGACAGATATCATATGTACGTATACAAGGTGTCCCATGAATTCGTAAATAGCTTAAAACATTATGAATATTCTGAATTTTAATTCATAAAAATTGAAGGAATTTGAACATTTTAACGCCGGCTTGCGAAAAAGTTATTTTCAAGAACAAGATTTTCTTTTTTAATACAGCAAAAAATGGTTAAAATGTTTGTCGATAGAGGACTCCGCACGGAAGCCAATACCTGGAAATATGCAAATCAGAGTTCTACATAGTGTACGCGATTAACAGCTCAGTTCTGAATTTTCCTGTTAATGGCGCTTACGTAAGGTTTTCATTTTGATGTTGAAGATTGGTGGATAAAGCATTTTATTTTATGTTTTATTTTATTTGCATACAATAAATACGGCGCGGACCCATAAAGTCATGCTCAGCAGGCACAATACAAAACTTCCATTTTTACAGAGATGACTTGGCACAGCATATTCTGTGAAAAAATCAAATCAATAAAATGGTCGTGCGATGAAAAATATATGAAAACGTATGCATTTTAAACCTTTGATTAACCTTTTAACTGTAACTGCCGTTATCCGCAAAAAAGAGGTTCTACTGTATTGCTCTTGTCAACTTTGAATATCCATTGTCCCTGTTTCTGATATGTTGTCTCTTTATTTATAATTTTTTCATCAGTATTTTTTAATTTGCTTGGACAAATTTTAATTTTTAAGAAAATGTCTTCTTCCTGGCTGTCTACAGCTCATTTTTAAAATGAAAATTTTCTATCTTAAAACAAAAATAAATCGTTAATTTTAATTATATGTATTTTTAAGACCAGTATACCTTCATATTTCATTCCTTTATATAATTTTAAATGTATTTTATCCGTGGTTTATAGCCAAATGAAATATTTTCCAGTTTTTTTCCCATTTGTGACATTTGAAAAACACAGGTGGCAACTGGTACTGGAGGAATTGAACCAACCAAATTTTTTACTGAAAAGGTAGAAAACAATGTAGGCATCCTTTGAATTCTCATTCAAATCAAGTAGAATTGAAATTACTTTACGAATTAGATTTATTGCAGAAAAAAGTGGCAAGTGTTTTCATAATATGTACATCTGATTACTTTTTTTGTGGGAAATATATATTTGAAAATTATTTCCACTCTTTACCACATGCTCTAGTAACTTCTAGTATTGCTGAAAAGTACATGTTTTCAACATGAATAGTCTTTTATCGGTCTTGAAAAAACATAAAAATGCCGTTTTACTTTCATTAGGTAGCCAGAAAGAAGGTTTGGTAATAAGTTATAGGGAATAAAAATTAAAAAAAATCCAGATTTCTCTCTCTCTTGGCTACAGTATCAAGCTGAAGTAATGTTTTCTCCGAAAACTCTTTGTGCTATGTCAGTGCCTCTCATACTCTAGCACAGTGATTCCCAACGTGGGAGTTATCGCCCCCTGGGGGGATATGGAATGTTCCAGGGGGGGGGGCGGTAGAAGCTATGGGTATAATAAATAAATAAAAAGTATGAGCGGAAATTGCATGAAACTCGTGGCAAAGGATCCTTGGGAAAAAAAAGCAAACCCGGAAAATAGGATCCTATGAGTTAGATTGCGTTGGGGTGCGATGGGAGAAAATAATTTCTGAAGAAGGGGGCGATGCGACAAAAAAGGTTGGGGAACTATGCTCTAGCACAGTGGTTCTCAACCGGTGCTCCTTGTGCACTCTCCAGGAGCTCCGCGGCCGCTTGAGGAAAATAAAAAAAATAACAATGGAATTAAAAAAATAATAATTATAAATATTTTTAAATAGAGTAAAAATAAATCAGTAACTTTGATGAATAATTAAGAAATGGGCCTACGGGGCTCCGTCATAGAATTTTTTTTTACTCAAAAGGGCTCCACACGAGTCAAAAAAAAGTTGAGAACCGCTGCTCTAGCAGAACGAATGTCTCCATAAAATTGACGAAAAAAAAGTCACGATAAGCACAGATAAAAAGAGAAATAAAATGTAGTTGAGAAATTTTTCGGAGTATTCTTGTCCAAGTTGAAAATGTGCTGCCAAAATAGATGTTGAATTTTAATTATTTTTACTATAACCATTTAATTTATCAGCAGATAAAAAAGTGCCTCTAAGAATTTATTGATTGACATTTGTTTTTGATAATTTTTTGCTCATTTTTGTGCGATCTCGGGAGAATGACCAAAGTACAAAATAATAGCAAATTGCTTCTTTTTTTTTTTTTTACGCTATACGAATAAATTCTAAAGTCGTTTGTTTTCCCACAAAAATAAATAAATAAAAAGTATGAGCGGAAATTGCATGAAACGCGTGGCAAAGGATCCTCGGGAAAAAAAGAAAAGCAAACCCGGAAAATTCATCGGTTTAGGAGTGAGATGGCGCTGGAAGCTGAGGTTTTGATTCTTAGAGGCGGAGGAGGAGGATCGTGTTGTTTGCTCTTGGGACTCCTCGTGCGAGCTAAACTAAAGAAAAAAGCCAGTGTGTGCGTGCGGGGAACAGAATCCTTCCAAGAAGTTTCACTCTCTCACGACACATCATGATGAAACACACCAACTAAATATGATAATAATAACAACTATATAATAATAATAATAGGAGAAGAAAAATTGTTCCTTTCGGCTCGTATGTTACAAATCTGTTTATCGCACGCTTTCCATCACTTACACAGGATAATATACAGACAATATGATTGATGCCTCGGATACATATAATATCATATTCTCATCTTGCATTTGCTACAAAATGGTTTGAATGAACCAGTTTTTTTTGAGACCTGTTTGATGGTAAGTGGATATATAAATATTTTTGCATTTTTATGTATTGTATATCATTTTGAGTTGTTTAATTACATTTTTAATTGTCTAAGAGGAGAAGTTTTTGTTTACAAAATGTATGAACATTTCACGGGGGAATTTTGCTAATCAACATGTGCTTCTTGTTATATACGAATCCACATGACTACTAAATGAATCTACATGACTACTAAATGAATCTACATGACTACTAAATGAATCTACATGACTACTAAATGAATCTACATGACTACTAAATGAATCTACATGACTACTAAATGAATCTACATGACTACATATCTATATGCATGGCTAAGTATTTTCCGAGAAAGATTTCAAATAAAATTTAATAGACTGCATTTATTCTTCAATAACAATAGTTATTTCGAAACTGTAAAAATAACGTATCATTTACAAATTTTGTATAAATAAAATTTCCGATATAAAATCTCGTGCTTAAAAAAAATCTTCTAATTTGTATAATATATATAGGATGTCTGGCACCGTGGGAATAATTAACAGGCCACTGGTAACAGGACTTTTTTTTCATAGTGCAATGCGTTGCTTACTTTTCAAAATTAAATTGTGTTCACTAATGTCGTTCGTAAAGTATTGAATCGCTTATGGAAATATGACATTTAGTTTATTTGTTGATTAGTTATGATCGACGGAAAAGCACCTATGTAATCGGTATATTTATATATTACAGTAAATGTGATTAAACGTTTTGTAAGTTTGATAAATAAATGCGAAGTAAAATTACATTTGCCGGTGATTATGTATAATCGACTACCTCATATTTGTGGACGTGATAACTCGTCAAAGAACTATTTAAAGCTTCCGGATTCCATTTGTTTCCATTAATTACACTATGTTTATGCATTCAGTATTCTATATTTCTAATTCAGTCTAGGATGGCGAATTTGATCGGTAATGTTACATTTACAAATGTTGATGAAAAGGTCAACATTAACAAGACTAATAAAATGTTTTTACTTTTCAAGCTTCTTCACACTTATTTGAATTTAATTTTTTATGAAAAAATGTGTAATGCATGCATCCAGCGCGGTCAAACCGATAAGTTGTTAAAAATTAAAGTGATATTTCTATATTTTTTCTATATTTACCACAACTTCCTTAGAGAATTTTGCAAAATCACCGGTGAAAGTGATAAATGTATAATTACCAATTCATTACTTCACGTAATATATATACCATTGGTACATTATACACATGTACATATTTATTACTTAATATAAACTTATTTAGTTTAGTGGCTAAATGCCTGTTTTGTGATAAAGAAAGTTAAAAGTAGTTTAAATGAAAGTTTTTATAATGCATACATGCTTTAACAGAAATCTGTCTATATTTATTAGAAATACCATCGTAACTAGCAGAAAAAATTAGATTCTTCAAAAACAAATTTCAAGTTGAAAGTATCGATTACTGTTGTTATTAAATTGCAAGGAACAAAATATATCACTGCGCATAGTGAAACCCATGTCGGATGGAAAAAAATAGTTTCTACATAAGATTATTAAGAGCTGTATGAAACAACACGAACCATTTTATAGCTTAAAGAAAGCTGCTTTTCTATGAAAAAATTGTTTTAAAATATTTTTACTGAAAATCACCACTATATGCAGGGTGATTACTAAATTCCTCTTGCCGCATTACATTTTACTGGCGAAGCGTTGATCCTAGAAACATAGTTCCAATTGGAAAAATTATCCAAATATCGTACAACATTCGCAAAGATATTAGAATTCAAAAATCGGTGGGAAAGTTGGGAAAGAAACGTTGTCCGTTAGTTTTTGTTGTTCTTTTCCAACTTTCTCCGATTTTGGAAATCAAATATCTCAGTGAATATCGCTCTTAGAAACGTGGAATTTTCTTTGTTTGCCCCAGGAGAGACACGGCAACAACTTTCTGATTGGGTTTTTGAGGACAGGGTGTCCGTATGAAAAGATTTATGAACTATACAATTCTTCGCAACAAGAACGACGTATCTGAGTTCTGTACGTTTATTGGGTAATATTTCTAATTGAAAGTAGGGTGCGGTTGCCCAAGTCGATAAGATGCTCGCCTTAAGTACCAAAGGATGTTTACAGGTGTCGAGAGTTCGATACCCGATTCGTCCTTGTCTGAGAAACTTCCTGACACTGGGGTACAACAAAAAAGGGCGACATGACTGCAGGAAAAATATGCTATCACAAGGAGTCCCCCATCGAGGGGTTAGCGCACCAACCCTTCGATGAGTATAAAACAAGCCTGCCGTTCGGAATCGGCAACAAATTGTAGGCCCCCTGTCTAATTAGCCCTTGTGTGCAGAAAATGACCGTGGGGCGACTCAAATCATCTAATTGGAAATATGCCTCTAGGATCGCGCTGCCAGTAAAATGCGGTAAGAGAAGTATTCACCCTGTGTATTTAAACTTATTTAAACGTTTTTCCGTATGAATTATATACATTAATTGCAGTGTAATATTACTTTAGTGAATACTTATACGTTTTTTTAATATATTTTAATGTGCGCGCGTACGATACTTGGAGAATAAACTAATTTCAGTGTGGGAAATTTTTGATATACGAAAAGTTTCTCGGAAATAGCTCTAAAAAAACGAAACGACAACTCGCAGATAGCTGAAGTCTATCCCTACATGGAAACAGGGTTCCCATCGATTTCAGAATAGTTCGCCATCTCTCTATATATATCCAGAATCAATGGAGACCCAGGTGGTCTGTTGAGCCGATCTCATTGTGTTTCATATTGACCTTTTTTTGTCAATTAAGAAACACTGTGCATTGAAATATCTAACTATTTATATTCAGTGCAAATCTTGAACCTTCACTCGTATATTGGGGTAGATGAGACATATATATATTTGGTTCAAATTTCAGTTTCTTAATTGAGATTAGTAGTATTTTAACAGATAGACCCTGAATATATACAATATTTACACAAGCACGAAAATTCAGTCATACTTTAAATTCAAATATGAAAAAGAGATGGCAGCACTTCTCGAACACTTAAAAATCTAACGTCATAACTACGTTAAATGTATACACATACACGCACACAAAATCTCCTGAATGCGCAAATTCGTCAGAAATGTTCCAGAGAAAACCATTTCATACTCGCATTAATGTTGTTTTTTCCAACTTTCCTCCGTTTGTCGAATTCGAATATCTCAGTGAATATCGCATTTAGATACGCGTATTTTATTTTGTTGGCATCGGGAAAGACAGGGCAACAACTTTCTAATTGAGTTTTTGGGCACACGCGGGGACGGTATAAAAAGTTAATTTTTTTTATTTTAATAGCCATACAACCCCTCGAAACATGAATGCTACATCTGAGTACAACACGTTGTTTAGATACTTTTTCTTATTGCATTTATGCCTCTAGGACCAACGGGGTTCTCCAGTGAAATCCAATACGCCCTGTTATCTATGCACCCTGTATACCTAGAATTAATTTATACATAGTTAATGCTAGTATAGTTCTCTTATAGATAGTGTTTCGATTTTGCTCGGCTCCTCGCTGTTTTTTCGTTTACTCGATTTATCGTTTACTCGTTTTTGCGGCCGGAAGTCGACGCTTTTAATTTTCCATCAAGCTACCGGTGGATTCGTATTAACGGATTCGAGTTGATAATCGTGTCTTGAGTTGGTGGTAAGACTGCTTCGGCCGGTGATGCCAAGAACGTCCATCTTTCTGGCATGTCAATCTCGCCGGAGGCGAGAAGATCGTTTGCACAGCGGATATCTCTCCAACCGTTGACTTTGGAAACATATTTTCAATTCCAGAAAGTTTTCAAATGACGGCCGGTAACTCAAAATGTCTGAAGAGGGTGGATGCGCGCAACTTTGCCAAAATATCCATTTTTTTTAGTTTTTCAATTTTTAAATTCTATAAAATTTTCTGCGTTTGATTCAAGTTCTACCTGCACTAGAAGCATTTTTGAAATATTTTAACAAAACCCTGATGGCTGGCATTATACAGGGTATTCTGTTAATGGACTGGAAAACTCAAAGGGTTGTTAGTAGGCATCAAGAGGAACAAAAATTGCAATGGAACATGGTGTCGCAAACCAGGTTGAGAGGGTGAGTCCAGAGAAGACGAAACTTGGATGTCAGTTGATCGCTAATTGCGTTCATCAATCCAAGTGATTTTTTCCTATGAGGTCACTTTAAATCACTCGTTCACGCGACGCCTATGGGCACATCGGAGGATCTCATAGCGCGGATTGTCGTCGCTGCGGCAGACATCAAAAGCATACCTGGTATCTTCGAGCCCGTCCGGGAATCGTTTTTACGTCGTTGTAGACTGTGCAATGACGTTAGCGGCCGCCACTTTCCAACAACTCTTGTAATAATTAGTCAAATAAATCTTTTTGTAGTTATCATTGTAGGCCTACTTTATGTCGTTCCAGCGTGACGTCGAAACCTGCATTAACCTGCGTCGAAACCGTCCGCGATTTTAACCCTCTCAACGTGGTTTGTGAAACCATGTTCCATGCAATTTTTGTTCCTCTTGATGCCTAGTAACAACCCTCTGAGTTTGTCGGTCCATTAACAGAACACCCTGTATATGCTAATATTTTCCACAAAAAATACTCTTTTCTCTAAACTGTTTTTAGTCAGATAAGGAAGATTTTCTCAAACACAACTAGTTGAAATGTCTTGAAACTTAAGTGTCTCTGTGAGTGCTATTTCAACTGAATTCAGTTTCAATTTTCAATTTTGTTCATCACATTAACAAAACGTATATTACGCAAACAAAAAATCCATCCAAGCGATCGTTGTCGATCCATACTGGTGAACACAATTATTGTTGAGTTAATTCAAATAATGACATGTTAAAATGTCATGCAGCACAATGTTGCAAAGCATGTTATGCTTTAACACGAGTGTTTCTTAACAAAATGATTTAAAAAACAATTATCACACAACATTTGGGTAAATTTTGGTGATTTTCGAAAAGTTAGTTACTTTTTTTAAGTTAAAATATCAAAATACACTAAAAAAAAGATAAAAAGAACCATCAACTAGAATAATAAAAACTTTCTTTAGGAAAATAGTAAAATAGGCGCTGTATATATCTGAGTATTATCAGCTTATTTGTAACCACACTGTATGTTTCTAAAGTGATGACGGCTGTACAAATAATTTGGGACAGCATGTATAGGAGGAACTAGTTTATAGTTTGAAATTAAGCAATGCAATATCACTTTTTGGATAAAATTGATTACAGCACGAGTGAAGCAAGGAAGGGGTTGCGCTTCAAAAAAAGTTTGGCAACCGTGAATTGCAGAGTTACAAAAATATATTTATGAAGTTTCAGAAATTCATGGGCTTATAAATCCTATGAATTAATTCTTCTATCAAATTTTTAATAAGAATCAAGTTTCTTCATTCGAAGAAACTTCGAAGCTTGGTTTATTTATTGATAAAATGTCCCAATTTCCGGAAACTTTAAATCGAATAACGATTTCTGAGACGACATCGCAGAGATGACAAATTTCTTTCCGAATGTGAAACGAATCGATTTTTACAGAGAAGCGCAGAAATGATATCCATAGAATATCAGTAGATAAACGTCAAATCAATGGATCAATCTATCGGATCAGTCTTTCGTGAAATTCCCGTAAAGATGAATTGGATCAGCAATTTCACGGCACGCTGACTGTCGAAAGTGTGCCAATACAGTCTCAAAACTACACCAGTTCCCAGACATTACTAGTAATTATAACTCGGGGAGAAAACTCAATTTTTTCTTTCTTTTTGATTGACTTTGCAAGTTAACAGGTTCAAAATTAATTGAATTTATTGTTGGATAGTTTCGTAAACTCCGTTGACCCCCCCCCCATTAAAATGGAAATAAGTTCAAATTTCTCTAGAGAAAATTTATGTAGGTTTGAGTGAGGAAAAATTGAATTGAGATTTTTCTGTTTAAAAACCAAAAAAAAACTTTTCTTCGTAAAAACGAGATTTATGGTGATTAAATTTATTCTTTAATGTCATAAGTTTTTTGTGTGTGGTATATAAAAAACTTAAAGCTTTTAGTGGGTTTTAAGAAGTTTTCGAAATGAGGTGGAAACTAAAATTTAATGGAAATTCCTGATTTCGTGAGCTGAAATCATTATTGTGAAAGCCATGCGGTTTTTACCTGCGCTAATCTTTCAACGTCTGAGTTTCGAATCGAATAATCATTTTTTTAATGGTATTTACTAGGAAAAAAAAACTTTTGAATGTTTATATGGGGGGTGTTTCACGAAGGGTGTCCGAAAGGACTGAAATGAAGTTATGAAAAGATATAAAAGAAGGAATTTTGATTCAAAAATGAATATTTTTTTTTATTCCGATCCCTATAAAAAATGTCAAAAAGTAATTCTTTTTTTACAAAACCGAAATAAATTTATCTCGTGGAATTTATTTCCGAGATGTCGATGATTGAAATTCTTGATTTTTGCACTTTTATGTTTCCGTATTCCATTTTTCATTGCAATTAGAGTGACAGAGTTGCGAAAATGAAGAATTTCCATCCCCGAATATTTCGACTAATTTTTATTCTAATGTTTCGGAATAAATTTCATTCAGAAAAAAAAGAAATGCATAGATTTTACTAAATTTTGATGGTGTTTTGATCTGAGGCAATATTAAAATATTAAATTTTCTTTACTTCTTTCTCTATTTTTATTTCATAGGAGGAGAACTATCATAGCTCAATATAATTATTTTACCTCTTCTTTTTTCGTATTTTATTTTATTTTCAGAATCATCCATTGTAATATTGTGCATTTTCATTGGCACAATTTTCATAAAATACTTTTTTTAAAATACCATTTCTTACACTAAAGTGGCCTAAATTAGGATTTTTTATTAGCGGTATGATATTGTTACTTCTCCATTTGAATACTTCGATTCGGGGGGACAGTATTTTCGGTTGGGTATGGATTTTTATGAAAGTATAGTGTGTTGTAAATCTGTGTGCTTCCTTTGAGAGACTTTTCTAAATGAGAGACAAGCTTGCATTTTCGCCTCGAAAACCAACTTTAGCTGACAACCAGTTTGTCGCCTGCGGGATCAGGGTCCTCGCTATCGGGTAGCTAAACGAGATTTGAAAACTTTTATACCAATCATGCTCAGCTTATGATCCGCGGGCAAATATGGAACTCGCAGAAATCTGATGTGCCCTGCGACCTCAAGCTCATTTTGAAAAAATGAATTAAATGGCATTTACAGATCACTGAAGTGATCCGCAGCGCTTTTACAAATCATTTAAGTGACCCATGGCACAGTGTTGAAGCACTCGAGTGACCCGCCACACATTTGCAAATTACTCAAGTAACCTACGGAACAGTTTCACAGAAATTAATGACCCACGGTACAGTTCCATATAACTTAAGTAACCTGCGGCACATTCCCAGATTATTTGAAGACCCACGAGTTAGTTTCCAGTTTTTACATATGGGGGAATATTTTCAGATTATTCTCCGTTCTCCGAAAATATTCCCGCCTCGCACATCTCTACACATGACACATTTAAAGATAATTTAATTGATCCGTGGCACATTTACAGATGACTTAAGTGACCTGCAGTGCTTTTGCAGATCACTCAAGTGTCCCGCGACACATTTTCAAACCAATGAAGTGGCCCGCACTCTCCTAAAGGTTGATCAACCTTGCTCTATACCAACAGTGCTCAACCTTTTATAAAGTGCAAGCAGTTTCATTGGTTTAGAAGCGTAGCGTTGGCCACTTAAGATACCTGGAAATGTGCTTCGAGTCATTCAGGTGATCTGGAAATGTGCTGCTGACCACTTGAGTGATCTGGAAGTGTGCCGCGGGAAATCCAAGTGATTTGGAAATGCGCTTGAGTCATTTAAACGATTAGGAAATGTGCCGAGAGCCACCGAATTGATGTATTAAAATGATGACGGCCGCTTAAGTGAACTAAAATATTTCGTAAGTCGTTTAAGTTATACACGTGAGTGTGCCGCGAGACCCGCAAGTGATGTGGAAGTGTGTCGTGGGCCCCACTCGAGTCATCTAGAAATGCGCCGCCATATACTTAATTAATCTGCAAATGTGCCGAAAACCACTCAAATATTCTGAAAATGTACAACGAGCCATTTTTGAGAAAATTGGAGGTGTGCCGCGGGTCGCGCTCAATTAATTTGGAATTGTGCTTGGGGTCGCTTAAATTATCTAGATATGTTCCATTTGTAGCTTAAACCTTAAACAATCTAGAAATATGCCACGAGCCACTTAAGTAATATATTCCATCTTTCTTGGGGAACTCGCATGATTTTGTAATTTATCGCTGCCACATTCGATGATTCTGATAGCCACATTTGGCCCGTGGAACGCCCATGACCTCAGCATGTATGCTTCTTACTGCACATGTATTGAATGTCGGGGCAGTGTTGCGGGCTATACACATGACGCACGGAGAAAAGTCTGGCCATAGACTTCCTCCACTCAAAAAATGACTACAGCTAAGAATGCCAAGGAAACTTCATTGCGAAATTCAGCCCGATTTTATAATTAACGAATATGCATATCTAGTTAACGAATTAACATCTTCATGGCCATCGAACTGACAATAATAATAGATGAACAGCGTTTTCTCAGGTGATTACTTATATGATTATACTTTCGAGACGCAATCATGATCTTTTTCTACAAAAATGTTGTAGAATAATATCGTGTTCAAACAATCCCCCTCCCTTTCCCTACAGAGAGTCTCGTAATTGAATAACGGGAAATAAGTTTTTCCAATTTCGCGACTGTTTTCAGAAGTTTTCTGCCGGGACTGAAAAATAATTGGTTATATGTTTTGTTATATATATAATGTGAAGATTGGTTTCATAGAAATTCTTGAGCCTGACATGGTCGTAGAAATAATTGGATTGTTGAAGAGAATCATCAGCAGTTATGAAACTAACGAACGCGTGGGTTTCGAGTTCTCGAAATTTTTGAATCTAAAAAGAATATCACTGTGTGTTGAATGATTTTTAGTCAAAGTACACAAATACTTGCCGTTTGAATCACTAAAAAAGGATGTGCACCCCTGTTGTAGAGTCCATGGGTCAGATATTTGTTGTTTTTTCTGTCGTTCATGGTCTAGAAATTGTGATACGGTACCAACCGCTAGTAACATCATCGGTCAATAAAATCAGCCACTTTATAAATTCAAATCCCAAAAACAAAATCAAATCAGTACCGATAACATGATAAAAATTATTTCTATGTTATGAAATCAGCACCACCGCTTTTGACAAAATCAGAAATATTTTTTTAAATGACTTTTATACAAATAGAAATTGTATTAAGTAAGTAACGCAGTTAAGTATTTGTAAAGCATACATGTTCAACCCATGGCCCGTGGGCTAAATGTGGCCCTCTGAGTAATCTGTGATCTCCACTTCAAACCTAATTTTGTAAAAATGAACTAAGGAGCACATTTTCCTAGATAGCTTATGTGACTCTCGGCACATTTCCAGTTCACTTGAGTGACCCGCGGAACATTTCTAGATCATTTGAGGGACCCGCCACACATTTAAAGGTCACTTACTTGGGTGAACTTCGGCACAGTTCCAATCACTTAATGGATGTGTTTAGAGTAGTAGTTTTTGAGAAAACTATTCTCTCTCTCTCTCTCTATCTCTCTACACACACACGCGCGCACGCACACACACAGCGGGAACTTTAATTATAATCGCCCTTTACTTCTGTGATAAAAATGTAGTGACATAATTAGTGTATGACGAGTATAATAACTCTATCGGAAATTTATAATGTTATTTAGTCTGGAAATTAGACCAATATGCAAATACAAGGCCAGAACATATGCAAAATGCCCAACAAGATGGCAGGTGGCTGATAAAAAGATGTCCATAACAAATGTGGATAAACATATTTTTGAAATTGAAGATTGGAATAAAAAAAGGCTGTAAGTGCCAAAATGTAAATTCTGAGGAGTATCGGTATAAAGGGGTAATTTATACATCTCCCGACACATCAAGCGCTACTCTAGTGGGAGCCACAACAAACTAACCAATCGTCCGGGAACTTTCAGCCTTATTTCATTGCATTGAATGGGTGCTTACCCAAAAGTGTGGGGCGCGGTAGCCCGGTCGATAAGATACTCGCCTAAAGTACCAAAGGATGTTTAAAGGTGTCGCGAGTTCGATACCCGGTTCGTCCTTGTCAGAAAACTTTCCTGACACAGGGGTACAACAAAAAAACGGCGACTTGACCGCAGCAAAAAATTGCTACCGCCGGGAGTCCCCCATCGAGGGGTTAGCGCACCAACCTCTCGACGAGTATAAAAAACAAGCCTGCCGTTCGGAATCGGCAATAAATTGTAGGTCCCGGTCTAATTAGCCCTCGTGTGCAGAAAATGACCGTGGTGCGACAAAAATGATCAAATGACCCAAAAGTGTACCTTCACCAAAGAATTTTTGACTTGGAGCACCTACATAACGGAGAACCACAAATTTGAAAATGTCATGACAATTATTTTTGGGAACTAAAACGTGAAGCTAAAGTGTGTGTGGGTGTAAAGATGGATCTCATAATTTTTTAAATTTAAAATATTATTTTAACTCTAATTTTATTCTCCGGGAAGCGTCCAGGTGCTTATCCAAGAAGTCGTTCAATTCTAAAATTAATATCAGTATAACAATAGATTTTTACGTTTTTATACAGACTTTAAGTAGTATTTTTCTCTTCTGTGAATATTATCAGAATGATTATTTTGTTGGAAGTTTTTTCCCGGTTTTCCAGAAAAGAAGTCTTTTTCAGAAGTGTTTTCCAGAAAAGCCCAGTTGCAGTATGTGATTCCATTTTGATTCCACTTACAGTATATGAGGGTCCCATGACGTATCCTGGGCTGCTAACTATTAGGACCGTGAAATATATATCGAAATACGTTGACTAAAAAATCATCATTGTTGCCAAAGGAAGCCTTTCTGGGGATTTTCACGAATGTGTAAGAAATATTTGGATCATTGTCGATGAAAATAATTAAAAAACGAAAATGTTAATTTTTTTATTGCTTGCGTTGGTCATGTGGTCGAAAAAAGAAAAAAATACATGCCCGGGCATGTCCGGTAATAGATTGACCAGCCCTGCTGTACAGTGGTATAGAATAATCCCTCATAACGGACACCCACCACGGTCAGCTCTCTTTTACGTCCAAATAATAATTTCCCCTTGTGAAATAAAAATATGCATTTGAAACCTCTGGTTAACGGCCACCCCTCTTTTACGTATGAATTTTTTTCGTCCCGTCGGTGTCCGCAAAAGAGAGGTTTTACTGTATTTTTCTTTTAAAAAAATCACGATTTCTTTATAAAAATGCTGCACGTATTCTTTAGTTACTTTTTAGAAGAGCTCTTTTCCGATCTTTTATTTTTCGTATATGTTGGGTTTCTTTTTTTTGCTTCACGAATAGATATGGACTTTGTGGAGACGGGAATATTTTCTTACAGCACCCGTGGGTCTCATGTTTCTTCGAGAAATAACATTTTGCGCACCACGGACAGTGGCTAGTCACATCTTCCAGGAAAAGGCGAGGAAAATATATTACGATACGCCGAAAAACCGTAAACCCTATGAATAGAAGCTCTAAAAAGCGTGATTTATATTTTCCTCTTTTACCATAGATAGCAGCATCGTATGAACTAGATATCAGTTTCTTGATAGCACGAGTCGTTAGGCAAGACGTGCGAATTTAAGGAAAGAATCACTTTCATTAGCAATTATCTGATAAGCCCCTCGATGGTTAACAGTGAAAATTGGTGTAATGGAAATACGGTATTATCTTGTATGATTAAATCGTTGAATCGTTGTTGGAAAGATACCGGTATCGATTCATTAATGATTAACGAAATTAAGAAATACACGTAAAACTCTTTTGTAATTAATTTTTCTCTGCTGATTTTTTTTTTCTGTAAGGTATCCGTAGTATAGTCGTTTCCCCTTTATAAATATGTGAATCGATTCTTGTAATTAAGATTAGAAGTTTATTCATTATATGAGCAAGAATTTGGCGCTTATGTTGAAGCTATACAGGGTCACCTGTAAGTTCTTATTCGGCCTTTATCTCATCAACCGTTCGTCGTAGAGGTACGGTTCCAGTTTAGAAAAAAATTCTTGAAATGTATTCAAGAATCATCCTGCACTTGTTTAGCGAGTAAACATATAGTGTCACACAGGTTGCTTTTTATTAAATGCAGAAAATATTTTTTTTACCTGTGACTTGACGTTTTTTGTAACCTTTATGATAATGGTTGGTATGCGCAGAGAAAATATCACAAACTGAGCCTTTGAGAGGAAATCTTAACAGTCAAAAAAGAGCCCCTGTGCGGTAGTGTGGGTATTGTAGATATTTCACGTCGCGAAAATCCGGGTTTGAACCCATAAAAAAATTTCCGCAGTAGTTGGTTGAATTTAGCTTTCCAACTTCAAGGCGCAAATTAAAAAAAAAAAATCTCTTCATAGCAAGTATATATAACAGACCTTTTATACATTCATTACTCAAGTAACCATTCTGTGATAAACAATAATTAAGTGCCATTTTTTCATTTTTCCAGTTTGGTGAGTGGATACAAACACGTAAGTTATACTGTACTTCAAAATCAAATCTATCCATTTCATATAGACAGAAAAATTTGAATGAATTCACGAGGACCATATTTGTCATTCAGAGGGCATTCCTCCACAAATAGATGATTGAAAAATTAGATTATAATTAAGGAATAAAAAAAATAAACGGAAACAAAAAAACGAACACATACAACATAAGGACAAAATTATTATTGCTAAATAAGAAATAAACAAAGGAAAAAAACACATACGCACACAACACAAAAAAATTATGATGTATGATGAAAAAATTAAATTAAACAAAACAAAGTAAAACAAATATATAAAAAAAATATAAAGCAAAACACATACATATACAACACAACACAAAAAACAAGAGCAACTTTTTTCTGACTTATAAAGCATACATAATTGTGAAACGGTCTTGCTTCTCCTAAATGCTGAAATAAGTCTACATCTTCTATTGAAATGAATAATTTGAATAATGCTTTCATAAATGCTACGTATGTGGGGCATGTTCTACATTTCCAGTGGTAATATTAAATATATAATACATAAATTATATACATATATATATATATATATATATATATATATATATATATATATACTTCATTCACGTAAATGCACAGTCAGGTTCCCCAATAAACAATTCTGACATCAATTATGGCGATAAACTGGGCTTTTTTTGTATAGTGAGTATATCACTCTTACGGAGACGCTTAAAAGGACTAATGCTATAATTTGTGTCTGATCGTAGTGCGTCATTAGACACTACACACTCTCACTTGAAGAATCACAACAAAGGACCCGTGAAAATTGAGACAGAAAATGTCTGGCGAATGATTGATGATGTCGATTTTATTTCTTTAGCAATGAAAAATTACTAGGATGAAAGCTGTGGTACATTAAGAGCCATCAATTATTATCACTTATGTAGACATAGGGGGTCATCGATGTACTATTAAGTATTTTTTTAAGAAGATACCTCTTCATTTATTAAATTTTATGAAGTTAGATGCTTAGTGAACAATAGAAATATTTCTACCATACATATTTGACAAGTTTACATAAGCTTTCACCCTTTCACCGTTTTTTAATCACTGATTTTGACAAATATCCATGTGCTGCATGTCCTTGAAGCAGGTTAGTTTTTAAAACCAATTGTAACTTATACAAATAGTTAGATACTATCGAATGCCCAATAATTACACACGTGAATTCTTATGAAAAACTAATACCAGAAAGTGTTTTCCTTTTTCTTGGGATTTTGACCAAAAATTATGGAGTTATAACACTTTTGAAATGGATTACGTCACTTTTAAAAATTCACCGAAAGCATAACTTGACGCTTTTGAAGCTAATAACAATGCTACAATCTTGAGAGAAATTCAACCCCAAGAAAGCTATAGATTGTAAACCTGTAAACCAGTTTTTATTACTTGCACTTTCCCTTAAAAGATTTGTCTTCACAGGAAGGAGAGAGAAATTATCACATTTTGGCAAAAAAGTGCTGATTTTGGGAAAAAAAAAATTCAGAAAGTTCTCATTTGACTAATACTTTACAAATCTGGAGATAAATTTGCCAATATAGCATAGCGAACGAAAGTAATACACACACAACGTGCAGTAAAACCTGTCTTCAACGGAATCACAAGGGACCGAGATTTTTTTCCGTTAAACACAGGTTTCCACTTAATAAAGGTTCAATTGATATAATATGTAGAATTATGTAACGATCTCGTGTGTGATTGAAATAAAATTTAAAAAAATTAATCGAAGATAAAGTAAATAATTTAAATATAGATAAAATAAATAAGTAATTAGTCTATAGTTACTTAATACTGTATTTAGATTTTTGACAGCATCTGTATAAAATTCCGACCTACACTGTTTTTCTTCTAAAATAATGACATTTACGTGCTTTTTAACTTCCTCAAAAATTTTCAATTAGGGTGTTAATATCTGTCGTGTTAGGTTCTGTTTGTACGTTATTGTCTATGTTTATGTAATCCTCAGCATCAGGGCTGTAACTAAGAATTTTGCGAGGGAAGAGAGAGAGAGAACAACATGACTTTGGTGCCCCTACCACTGTAAAATTCAATGATTTTATAACGGTGTCGCCACCTAAAATTTTCCACCCTCTGAATTTTGCCGCCAGGACAGTTGTCCTTTGCCTCTCTAATTAACTCCGGCCCTGCTCATCCTTGCGATAACGGAATTTGCACAGCTTGCACACAATTTTGTAAGTCTTCCCTATCATTTGGAAATTCAACATTTACTCTGATTTCTCCCGTGGAAAAGCGTGCTTTTCCGAAAAAGTTTGTTACAATTTCAGAAAGCAACTGCTTTACTATGTACGTATGGCTTATCAAAACCACAGCATCAAGTACAGAAACGAACTCACATTTGCAAGCATAGATTTGCGTAAATAATTTCGGTGTACCACTTTTTAACATTTTGTACGATCAAACAAACGGAAATTTCCTTTTAACGGAAGCATAATTTTCCTTTCCGTTTCCGCGTTAGATTTCTGTTCAATTCAGGTTTTCTAGTATGTATTTTGGCATTGAAATCACGGGACCACGATTTTTTTCCGTTGAAGACAGGTTTCCGCTTATACCGATTAGGTTAAAGACAGGGTTTACTGTACTACTTCACGAAGAGTAAAAGCGCCAATCGCGAGAGAAGATGGGCGATCTTGACGTCTAACGGGATTGAATATTTCAGTTCATTTTCAAAAAGTTGCAATCCTTGTTGGGGGAAAAAATTCACTTTCGTTGGTCGTTTGGTGCGTAACAACCATTACAAAAGCACGTCACAAACGTTAAAACGTTATAACTCCGGAAATATTCGTCCGATCTTAAAACGGAAAGCATTTTTCTATATTGTTTTTCGCAGAGAGTCACATGCGTAATTATTGCTCGGTAGATGGTATATCCACCCCGTAAACCATCTCTCACGTGGTAGGAATTTTAGGCTACCGAGATTTCTACGATGGAGCGATGGTCTAACTCAGGGCCGTCATTTCAACTTTTTCCAGGGGTGGGGTGGGGGGAATTTTGCCGGGGGGGGGGGCAAAGAGCATGTACTAAAGGTACGCATATATATATATATATATTTGTATGTATATATATACCATTTGTAGTGTATTTTCAAAAGCCGGGGAGGGGGAGGCAATGGCCCCTCCGCCTCCCCCCCTAAATGACGGGCCTGGTCTAACTTACATAATGTAAATACAATGAGAGATGAAATTGAAAAATAATTTAGGTTCTTATTTCTATGATGATACGAATAAATATTGAAAGCTGTTGAGTGAAATCTAATAATGATTATAGTAAAAGCAATAAATATTAATTACACTATCAAAAATTCATCAACTTTCAAAGGCAGTATTGAGATTCGACTCGGGAATCGATTTTATAATCAACATTTCATTAAGATCCGAGGATGGACTTGAATCTATATTGACGGTGAAAACTTTTCGCTTCGTTACGATTTGATTTTTCTTTCTCTTATAGCTCCATCAAATTGCGAAATCATTGGAAATTATAAATCTTTGACTGTAAGTTAAGATGAATAAGGTTCAATGAAAAAAATATAGAAAAAACAATATTTTTTAAAATGGGTGAATCATATTTTCAATGATTGTGAGACAAATCTTTGGATGATGGATGTAATCTTTCGTAATAAAAACATGTTATCAATTTATAACATTAAAACGACCATGCGTTATTGCGATAGTTTCATTATAACGACTACTTTACCACACACCAACTTCGGTTTATATCGCCATGCGGCGATTTCCAACTATTGGAGTTGGGTGGAAATGAAGACGCCATCTATCCGTGGTCACCCCAGGCTCGGTAGGTCATAACAACGACTGGTATAAGTCCCCAATGTTTTTTATCCTTTCCATGTTATTTTCCATCTAATGAAACTACCTACAAAGACCATTCAATCAAATAAATCACGCGAACTCGAAATTAGTTTTGCAAAGAAATGGTTGAAACACAGTGAAATAGCGATATAATGATATCGATATACTCTTCGGGCCAAGATAAAATATCGTTATAGAAGTTAAATATATTGTATCATTTTCGATACAACGACCTCCCAATACAACGCTCGTTTTCGATGGGGTAATGGAGTCGTTTTTTATGAATGTCGACTGTGTCGACATAAATATATTTAGGACTTGTTGTGGACTGACTGATTCTTTACTACTATTTAACCGTACTTGGACCTCGTAAACATTACTCTAGAATTTCTAAGCAATTGGTGTAAGCCAGAACGTATTGCGTGAGTATATGCATGGCCTATCGTATTTATGATGGTCAGAGTTACGTTTGTGTTATGTTCGTGAAGTTCAGCCATCTATCTTCCACATAAGAAGTAGAAAGGGCAGATGTCTGAATTTTCACGAGTCAACTAAGATATTAAAAAAATAATTTATTTTGTTGAATAATATAACACTTTTAACGGCCAATGTCCCCAATTGGAAACATCGGTTTTATTAATTAGAAAAAAAAATATTTTTCTTACATGAAAGCACTTGATTTTTTTCCCCGAAAGTGTGAGATTACAAAATTAATTTACAAAACAAAAATTTCATTTATTTCAGCACTTATTCCATAAATTTAATTATTTTAAATTTGTGGAAGAATATTATATAGAAATATATAGAAATTATTTCAAGCAAGAATAAAGTTAATTTCTTTTGTTTTTAATTCTAATGTTATTTCTATATACATTGACAGGTCCAGAAAAAATTAGGGAAAATGTTTTCCCCATAAATTTTCAATGATTGATATCTTTAAACTAAAAGAATAAAAAGCGGGAATAACAGTAAAAAATGAAGAAAAATCAAATCTTAATTCGGCTGGTAAAAGGTTAAACAATTTTTTTTGAAGAAAACGTAAGAAAACATGTGATGATATAATTTGAAAATAATATTTTTAAAAAACATTTCGTCAAATTCAACATTATGCTCTTCACATTCACATTTAATTAACTATTCACAGAGTATTTTATGATTGTCCGGTTGAATGTAATCTAAAATAGAATGACTAATTTAAAGTGTCATATGTAAATATTATGAAAAAAATTTAATTTATCTCTCCGTATTTTGTCTTATAATTACAAAAATGATTGTCGAAGTAGAAAAAAAACCAATTTTTTAATTATTTTTTCAAATACAGTTGAATCCCGTTTCAACGAATACCGTTATGGCGAAAATCTCGTTCTAATGAACACTTTTCTAATTCTCCCAGCTAATTTTACATAGGAACAATGCAAAAACTTAGAATTCATTTAGAACAAAATTTCGTTATAACGAAGATTTCTCCGGTCTTTAGGAGTTCGTTACAACGGCATTCGACTGCATAAGCAACTGATAATTTAAAAAAATAGTGCCATATAATTGTACATTCCTGGACAGTTGATCTATTGTTGGCTCTATTATATTATCATATATTATATATCATATTCATCATTCTCTATCACATTATCATATTCACCATTCTCTATCATATTATAATATTCATCATGTTTTACTTATTAGTTTCGAATTTCAGTGATAACGAGAATGAGCACATTCGATACGATTTTTAATTAAACCTATCTGTTCGAAAGAATTAAAAAGAGAAAATTTGCATAAACAAAAATTGAACGAAACAAAAGTCTACTAGAATCTTTCTTAGTTTAGAAAATTTGCATTTTCTTTTCTATTTTCGTGTTTCCCCAATGATCGTGTCATTTGAATGAGTAAAAATCTAACCTTTTTTCTTTTTGGTCTCTAACGACAAGATGAATGCATTTAATTGAACCTTGTATTGTAATTAAAAAAATGTCCGACTTTTCTTCAATTTAAAGAATTGTATTATCAATTCATGGATTTCTTTTCATCGTATTAATTGATTTTTTTTAATTATCAAGACTGGATTTTTTTTTTGGCGCAAGGATCTACATAGATCATGTTGCGCCAAGTCAAATAGATTTAAGATAAACATAGAGTAATAATAGTATATATATCTTTAGTCTATGAGGGTAAAGTTTAAGTTGCCTTGTATCGATATCGGTACTAATAACTCTACGCGAAAATTTTCACTTTCTTCCTTTGGTTTGTCACTTTGTCGGCGAATCTTCCAGCGTGGTAATGTCACGTCCGTGAATTGCGTGGCGAGGAATTTTCCACAAACGCTTGAATTAAATGATTTTAACTCTGTCCGTTCTCCACATTTTAGGGTTTCGGTTAGAAAAATGTAGAAACTTCACCAATATGTAGAGGCAAAACATTAATTGCATACATAAAAGCACAACACAAATACATAAAAAATCACAATAGAAACACATAAAAACGCAAATGTATTACAACACAATAGTTAATTTATCGGCGGCTGACACGTTACTTCTTTATGAAATTCGCTTGTGCTAGACATAAGGACCATCATTTACAATATCCCTACAGTATTCAGCCAGTATCAGGTTGATAATTTTCCCTAATAATAACTGTCGCAAAGTACTTTTTGGCTGTTGACATGGTAAAGCAAGTTCAAAAGCAAGACCAATAAAACGTTTTCATGGTGACATTCGTGTTCAGCAAGCTACAATAATTCAGGGAATTGTATTTTTAAAACATTTTCAAAAAAACATAATCCTCACGTATTCCCAAGAGATCCGTAAGATCTGTCCAGAGAATTTGTTCTGGTAGACATCCATGCTCGAACCGGGATTCGAACCTAGACCTGCACAGTTAGAGACTAGCTCCCAAACCACTGGATTGCCAATTCAGTGCATTTATACACAAATTTTCCATGCTCTAACTGTATCGGTGCACTAACCCCTCGGAGGGGAGCTTCCGGAGGCAGAAATGTGATCTGCGCTGGTTGTTTTTTGAAATTCCATTGCTCCGTATCTGCGAGAGCTAAGTTTTTGTTTTCTCTTCATTCTCAAGCGCATACTTTGAAACAGCTATACCTCGAATTTTGTTCGCATTCATTGCTTTCGGCGGCCGATAGTTCTTGTACATCGGGAAAATTATTTTATGATCACCCTGTATGTGCATATAAGTATTATGTTAAAAAAAAATAAAAAAAAGTTAATACTTGAGTTCAGAACTCCTGCTTCCTGGCATTCGGAGATATCGATTTTGCTACATAGAAATTTCTTACGAAGTCCCTCTAGGATAAGATAGAAGCAATATATCACCAGCTATATTTGGGGAAAATAAGAAAACGGTGCTTAGATAGTTACGATGTGGTTATCATCCAATATAATTTTCTTTTCCGTTGGCTTTCAAAAAAGTCTTGCGTTCTATAGATTCAAACGCACAGATACATCTAAAGAAAGCAACCTAAGAAAAATCAAAAGATCATCCATCATTATCACATTGAGAGATTTGCATAATATTAAGCATTAAAGCCAATAAATAACAACTGGTGTCTTCTATCTTTAATGTCTCGACTTGCCTGCCCAAGTGCTGTCTATCGTATCAACCAAAAAGAAATTTCACACAGAATTAAGATGAATTGGAAATTTTCTTGAATTAACAAAGAAACTCCAAAGTCCAAAATAGTAATAATATAAAAATCTCATTAATTACAGGATGAAAATTCCAACTGCTGTGAAAGTTGACAATAATAACTAAGAACAATGAAGCTCAAATACAGGGTGTCCCATAAATTCGTAAATAGTTTAAAAATTTCTAGTGTTTGTGTATCATTTTTTTTCTATGGAAATATTTGAGCTGAAAAAATGTCTACACTATCAAAATCATTCTGTTGACAAAACGCTGATGATATCATTTGAATAATATTTAAAACTTATATCCTATTAAATCGTTCGAAAATTCATAAAAATTGAAGGGATGCAGTTTACGTGAAGTTATTCTCACGAAGGTTGATTGTTTTTGGTACATGAAAAATTTCATTCAAATTTTTGTCGTTAGAATTCGATAGAAACCAATCCGGCATGAGTGATTGAACCTGAACCTTTCTTCAATTGGTGTCCGAAAAGATCGTAAAGTTTCAGCTGGGGACTCGTGACTGAGGTAAAACAACTTCACCAACGGTGTTTTATCCACCAATGTCAACGTCACAATGTAAACCTTATGTAAGCACCAAGAGCAGGGAAATTCAGAAATAAGCTGATAATAAGCATATAATAAATAATAATATATAATATGATAGTACACCCTGCACATTATAGCAGTGTTTCTCAACCGCCGGGCCTTGACATCAGTCAAACCGGGCCGTGAATCGCTCACTGATTCATTTTTACAAATTTATACCCCCATTAGGCGCGCGTCTGACCGCGCCCTCCACTCACCTAAAATAAATCAACCTTGGTTGAGAACCACTGCATTATAGGACGCTAATTTGCGTTTCCAGTGACTTGCTTTTGTGAAGCGCCCTCTATCAACAAAAATTCCAACTAATTGTTTTTCCTGCACCAAAAAAGGTCCCACTTCGTGAGGATAACTTTTTCGCAAATTGCATTCAAATATACCAATTCCTTCACTTTTTATGGATTTTTAAACTTTACGAATTTATGAGATACCCTGTATATGAGAGTTTATTCCCATATGTTACTTATTCTCGTAAAGATTTTTTCTTTCCTGGTCGCCAGTTCATATCTTCATGGAGAGAATGACTCGAGTGATCCGATACTTGCGATACTTCACGGTGCGAGGGGAGCCATCACTATAAATCTCTGCTAACTTTTCCGACACAACTCTGACTCTTTTGAGGTAACGGAAGTAAGGTGCTTTGCATCAGTCCGGGGTTGGGAGCGGCTGCATCTATCGATCTATCCTATTCTCCCATTCATGTATATTTTCAATTCTAACACTCTGTTAAAATGAATTTTTTTATTTATATAGTATATATAGAAAAATGAGATACGGAATCAGAAAAAAATTCCTTCAAACGACATTTTCTCGCGTAGTCCACCAAATATTTTTTACTTCGGAGAATTATCAACGTAAGAATAGAAATGTAATTCAATAACGGGCGGTAGATTTGATTTAATCTATTCATGCGTTTTCACATAATCTATCTTTTGGGTATTTAAAAAAAAAATTCATAACCGGATTGTATATAACATTTTTTTCTAAATAACCGTTTCATCGTGCATGAATAGAAACTTAAATCTCCGCCTTGAAGCAATAGAAAAGAAAATAATAAGATAAGAAATGACAATCAACAGAAAAATCAAGAACAAGAAGGTTTTTATCAACTATTTTATATGTTTTATATCATTTCTGAACTGAAAAACCAGAATTGCATTCTTTTAATAGACATGCGGTGCATACCTCGGCCAACGAAGATAGTTCGTTCCGCAATCACGTTCGCAAGCCGAAAAGCGATTTTCCGTAGGTTTCTATGGAAAAATCGTTAATTTCGTTCCAGAAACAGCCCAAAATTTGAAAGTAACCTTTATAAAACACTATGATGCACTGTAAAAGGACAAATTTACAATGAATGAAGGAAGATAAAAGAAAAAGAGAAAAACTGAACAGATTTTTTTATTTCACACTATGTACGCTATGCACTTGGGTTCGTGAGCCATAGTGAAATAAAAGTGTGTGAAGGACTGTGGGGTGGCATCCATCAGCCAAAGTTGTAACTAATATCACAACGCAGTGTATTCAAAATTTCGGGCCTGTCCATTAAACGAATTACTTGTTTAATCTTTCTATACTGTTAACCTGTTAGGGTCTTCTTCAACACTATATATAGACGTATATATGTTACGGCCAAAGTCTGAAGAGCGGCCAGTTCACGAAGTGTCTTTCTGAAGTCCGATTTTCAGAAATGACTAATGATTTTGGGCTTTGGACAGTTCACGAAGTGGAGATCCCTAGTTAAAGTTCAATGTGCTGATGTGAGACGAACTGGCAGGCGCAAAATAAATTTTTTTTCCATCGCCAACGTGTGATTACATGGATAAATATAGTAGCTATATTTTTTGGATTAGTTCCATGTGACGTGAGAAAAAAAGAAATAAAAATTTGGTAGGAAAATAAACTATTTATGTAATAAGAGACATATAGTTTTTTTGTCAAATTTTGAAGAAAAAAAAATGATATTACCGCAGACATGATATGATGGGTTGCCATAGCTAACACGTGGCCAAAATTATCACGAAAAAATACTCCATCTTGGCAATGACCCCGAATCATCTTTTCTTCTCGTGAACTGACTGTCCAAAGCCCGAAGTTCGGGCATTGACCGTGTCAATTTACAACGTAATTGGCCAATTCGCAAATTAGACGATTTCGGACTTTGACCGTAACACATACATAAGCCTAGTAATAGTCGTAAAAATGTTCAGTATTCAATATATTTATATTTATTTTTGTTTTCAAATAATGCGATTTCAAACTTAAGGAATCCTTTATGAAACACTTTGTACAAACAATGATTAAATCTTTTAATACTAGCAAAAAATAACACTTCACTAATATTCTCCATTATCTACAATTTTTAATAAATCTAAACAGGTGAAGCAGCATAAGCAGTGATATCGGTACTAAGAATCCTTAATTTTTGAAATAGAAGTTGTTTTATGCATAGTGGAATGATATATATAGCCTATATTTTTGCTTCCGTAATAAGTTATTGCACGAAATAAAATATCTTATCTTTTTTTTTAGTACAATTCTTTTATGGCTGTTTCATTTTATATCCGAAATGATGTATGGATAACCATGAAATCATGTTTAAAGAATTCGAACTGACACATAAAAATAGATAAGATATAAGCAATGTAAGTTTTCAAACCACAAAACCATGCAGTATATAATTCAAACCATTAATGCAATCACTTTTATTACCATGATTGAAAGATAAAAAAGTATTTATTTTTATATAAACCATTAACGTAACTTGTTTTCTCTGATCAGTACGGTAACCATGTTTGAAATGACTCTCTTGATCCACCTTCAGTTTTCGAAATCGATTCCGAATATATTATGATTTTATTTTTCTCGAATTAAATTCTCCACGTCTACTCAAAATAAATACATTACAATTCCGTGGACAGGAACATCAAAAACAACGGGGCAAAATAGCCTCGTTTCTATCTCATTCCCTTTTTTTTTTCCTGCATAAATGATTCGGGATCACCGAAATTCCATGCAGTTCACGCGCTTTGCATTTTAAATGCGCTTTCGGTACTACCGTCTTTTTTTGAATTTAGAAGAAAAAGTCTTATTAAAAGCGTTGGGACTTTCCTTTTACTTTCGGAGCCCCCGAAGTAACAAGATTTTTATTATAGATAAACTCCATCTCTTTCACTTTGAATTTTTTTTCGGAAACTGAGCATTTCGGCCATTTTGGCACGACCGATATTTCATCGTGAATACAGGACACGGATTCGTGAAATGGATATGCATAGAAGAATATAAATAAGGGGAAAAATGAATTTGTGAGCAGTGGAATGGGTGTTTTGTAGACAGGATATCGATTGACGTAAGAGCGGGTAAAAAAATAACAATAATCTCTACGTCAACAGAATATGCATATTTGACACTAGAATGTTGCGGAAATTCGATATTATAGGCAAAATGGTGCGATTGATATTTTTCATATGAAATAATTTATTCAGGAAAAGTTTTTCACTACTTACGGAAAATATGTCTAAAAATTGTTCTTTTCTCATAAGTTCTATAGAATATTGAGATTTATTTATCACTAGAATTAAATAGACTAGAATCTTTATTTCTTGATTCAAGACCATTGGCAAAAGAACCATGGGGCAAAACTCCGAAACTATTTAGAGTGCACATTCATAAATTTCGCATATTAGACCCATTATATACAAATACAAATTAATTTAGTACAAAGAATATATACAAATCGCATACATGCTCCGACGCTAACAAATACACGTACCAGTAAAACACAATTTACACAAATCAATTCTCTCAAACCTCAAATAAATTTGTAAATTTTAGAAGATCCGAAAAAAGAAGAAACTTTTTTCGTAATTAGTTTCATAGTGTTTAAGAAAATCTGTCACTGTTAATCAATGGGAATTTAAATCAAAATACTTTAATCTATAGAAGTTATAAGGGTCTCGGTGAAGAAGAAGTTTCAATAACATTTTCATTGCATAACGTACATGTCATTAGAAAGTAGTTCACTGTCTTACCACTAATGTAGATATTGTCCAAGCCTATTCTCAAATGCGCATATATTCTCTTAAGTTTTAATTTTTTATGAAGTAATAAATAATTATCAATGCCGAAATCTTGTTTAAGAATTTTGTATTGAGGAAAATCAATATGTCTGCTATTAACAAAAGCCTTATTAGAACATTTGAGACTTTCCTTCCCCGTTTTTTTATTATTACTTTCGAAGCTCCGAAGTAACAACATTTTTATTATAGGTAAACTCCATGTCTTTCACGTTGAATTTTCTTCGGAAACTGGGTATTTCGGTCATTTTGGCACGACCAATATTTCATCGTGAATATAGGACACGGATTCGTGAAATTGAGAGATATGCATAGAGGAATATAAATAAGAGAGGGAAAATTGCATTTGTAAGAACATGGTTGAAGCGGAATGGGTGTGTTGTAGACAGATATCGATTGACGTAAGAGCGGGTAAAAAGAACAATAATCTCTATGTCAACAGAATATGCATATTTGTTACGAAAATTCGATATTCGGCAGAGTGGTGCGATTGAAATGTTTCATATTAGATAATTCATTCAGGAAAAGTTTTTCACCTTTGACGGAAATTATATCTAAAAAACTTTTTCTCTCATAAGTTCCGTAGAATATTCAGATTTATTTATCGCTATCGATCAGTATAACATTCTAATATGTAGAATAAATAAATTAAAAAAATTAAAATTTTTTACAGGAATAGTACTTCAATATTTACTTTGAGTAATATGCATATTCGCCGGTAAAATTGATATATTTATGCAACTTACTAAGATGATTGGTAAGTATGCATAATAACCGAATATTATTTGTAATAATCGATTTGTCACTTTTACCATAACATATATATATTTATTGTTTTAATTTTTTACATAAATACAAGATGAGACAAAAAAAAATCAGCCAGGGGTCTAGAGACCCATACTGGATGATACATTACAAGTTTATAATGAATAATAAGGAACACAGTTGCTTACTAGTGAACAATATCAACAAACTAAAACGAAAAAACTAAATATTAGAAAAACACACACACAGTTTTACGAAAAGGGGGATTTCAAAAAAAAAAAAAAAAATCAAATGTCAAAACAAAACTTTCGCATAATTTGTAGTATTTTTGGCAACAGCAAGGAGTAAAATTATACGAAATACACATTGCATGATTTTCAGATAAGTACAAATAACAAAAATAATGTTGCAATGCTCAAGATCAAATAGATTCATAATTTAACTGATTGAGGAGCATAAGGCAAATCAAAAGAAACTTCCGATGTCACTGATTGAAAAGAGATATTGCTTCATGTGGCTTTTGAAAGGTAATAAATTAGTAATATTAAGGATATCAGTTGGGGTAAAGATCTACAAAATTTCGGGATGAGGTAAATAAAATGCTTCTTCAGAAGAGTTTTGTGGATAAATGGTAGAGAGTATATATTATTCAATCTATTTGAGAAACGGGAACTGTTCAACGGTAAAGCAAATTGTCGTTTAAAAATAATTACAGTAAATTTACAGAAATAAAGCTGACGTAGGGGAAGGATTCCAAGACTGTGAAAAAGTTGTTTTGAAGGAGTCAAATAGTCACTTGTGATGAGTCTTATTGCTCTTTTTTGGAGTTTCATTATTGGTGTAAGATTTGAAACGAAATCGCCACTCCAGATATCCAAACCATATAATAGAAGAGAATGGAATAATGAGTAATAAAGTGTTAACATGAACGAGTGATCTATATATGGTTTTAGGTAATATAGTTTGTAAATTACGTAACGAAATTTATTTCGCCAATATTTTACATGAGTTTTCCATCTGAGGTTATGATAAATATTAATATTCAATTATTTATATGTATATTAATTGCCCTTTTCTTTTATTTCTGGATCTTGGTAATTGTAATTGGCACCAAAACGTCAATTTTAACGTCGTCTTTTATTCGAAACTCACCTCAATAGGGACGATTCCAAGGATAATTTTTGGTTTTTTCTAGTAGATCTTGCATTAACGCTAACAAATACGTAATTTGAGAGGAAAAAATACCGCTTAAATCAATAACGTAAGAACCAAAAAGAGATAATTCGAATGGACATGAATTGGATTGAATGGACACTCTCAGCTCGTTCATGCTGTTATAAGTTGATTTCATTCACTACTTACTGCTGAGTACTAAAAAAAATGAATGCAAGGAAGAAAGAAAGGAATGAATATGAAGGAAGATGAACAAGTACATGTGTGTGTCATTCAAAGATTTTGCAGCGTGGCCGTAACGAAACCTTTCGTCTTCGGTTTTTGCTTCATTCTGTGGAATCGCTTCGATCAGCAGATTTCCACACGAACCCATTTTGTTTTTCATATTGGTTGCTAACCCTAGGGATTTTGTAATGATAAACGCACTTATTATACCTGTATTGTACTTTATCCAGATTTATAACCATACGATAAAAAAATTATTTTCTTTCAGCGAAAGATAATTTTCTTTTGTATAGGATGTTTCATAAATATTCACAACGTGATGAGGACCAATGACATTTTATAACATACCGACATATGTTTCGGCACTCATGGGTGCCGTTATTCAGATGGAAAAACACGTTCTGTCCCAACGAGAAAATGTGGTCAGAATGAATGACTGGTCAGAGTTGTTTCCTTCACTTCAGTATTTTTATTACAGTCAAATCCCGTTATAACGAACTCCAAGATATCGAACTAATCACTTCGTTATAACGAAGTTTCGTTATAAAGGAATTTCAGGTTTTTGCATCGTTCCTATTTAAACTTATCTGAAGGGATTAGAAAAGTGTTCGTCAAAACGAGATTTTCGCTACAACAGTATTCGTTAAAACGGGATTCGACTGTATCAGTTTTGATGTCACAGTTGTTGCCTTCTGCCGTTAGTCCAGCCATATGTCCAGCTTGGTCCCTTTGTATATACTTTAAATGTTTTTCAAAATGAGTTGTTCTTGAAAAGCCTTCATGTAAGTACCCTCAAAGAAGTCGAAAAGAAATGGTGATCGCGCGAGAACTGTTTTAGCCACTGGAAAATTGAATTTGTGATCTTCATCACTCGAGCAGTGTGGAACTATTGTGGACTTGTGGACCTAAGTCCACAATATAGCTGTGTTTTCGCACCTTGATAACGGAACCCATGAGTGCCGAAACATATGTCGGTGTGTTATAAAATGCCATTCGTTCTCATCACGTTGAGGGTAAATGACTATTTTTGATAGTTTCGGGCAAAGTGATTCTTTTGATTAATGTTCCATAAATTCGTAAGTAATTCAAAAATTCATTAGAATCGGACTCGGAAAAGATGAAAAAAAAAGTGAAAAAATGAAATTGTGATTTGCTTTCTTGTTTAGCGGCCTCATGAGAAATTTCTTTTTCTTCGAAAAAAAACCTTCGTGAGTGAAACTTTTCCGCAAACCGCATTAAAAAAACACAATTACTTCAATTTTTACACTATTTACAAATTTGTGAGACACATTGTATCCTGAATGTGATGAAAAGAAAAAAAAATTGAGAATTTCAAAATTTTATTCTAATACAAATACCAGGCCACACAACAAGCAAACTACTCAACGAGGTGGCTGAAACCTCTGTCAATGATATGATAGCTTTTGTAAATTTAGCGACAAAAATGCTGATATTTTTCGGAAAAAATAGTTTCTGCTTGGAGTTACCTATATGACAAAAGACTTATCCATTCTATCTTAAAGTATGACCGGAAGCATTTCATTATATTTTAAAATGAATTCTGATTGATTTTTTGAATTTATGTGAATGAAAGCAATATTTTTTTTCGTTCAAGCTATTTCCGATTGTTACGAAAGAAATTTTACTTAATATTACGTCTGTAAATGCTCGATAATACAAAACGCTCGCCAATTATTATTTTTTTTTTGTACTTTCATAAATTCCTTATATATATATGTGTGTGTGTGCAGTATATGAAAACTTGGCAGGTTTACAAAAGTCGAACTAGTATTTGGACCGAAAGAAAAGCTATCTCAGACTAATGTATATCTATTGTCTAATACCTTTCAATGCATTTAAATCTTAATTACATCAGTTATCTTGATTGTATAATAATAATTCCATTAGATATATCTGTTGAAGCTAATTTATATGTGAATGGTTTTTTTTTGAGATAATTATTTTATCAACGTACTGGTTGTTTCACGAAGAATACCCGAAAAGAATTAAAATCCTATTGTTCATTCTAAAATTAAAATAAATTATTAAAAAGTATCAGTAAAAGGGAGAGATAAACTGAGTTGTGTGTGTGTGTGTGTGTGCGATAGCTCTATACTACCATAGTCTGATATAAAAATTTAATAATTTTTAAAATAAAAATTATATTAAACCATAGTTTAATAATATAAAAAATTAATTTCATAAAATTTAATAATGAGAGTTAAAATTTAATTAATCATTTTTGATTCATTTTTATTATTCATATTGAATTTATTATTCGCTATCCATCTCAATATGAATAATAATGAATATGAATATGAATACGAATAATAATGAATATGAATATGAATACGAATAATAATGAATATGAATATGAATACGAATAATAATGAATATGAATATGAATACGAATAATAATGAATATGAATATGAATACGAATAATAATGAATATGAATATGAATACGAATAATAATGAATATGAATATGAATAATAATAGCTTCGCTATCCATACACTTGGATGAAAGCCACCATCCATACTTTTTGTAGGCAGTGCATTATATTTTTCTCATAGTTGTAGTTTTTTGGTGATAACTGCTCTTATTCTGAGTTGCAGATTTCTAAATTAATTTTATATTTTTATAGGCACCTGGTTTCAGCTCCTCCCGAATTTGGCAGTTTGTTTGTTGTGTCCATTTGTTTTTCTATTTGTATAAATGCCAATTAGTAAATATATATATAAAATTTTAGTTTTTTTTTCTTCTCTCTCATCTCTATACCCCTATCTGTACCTTTTCTCTATAAGAATTCGATCGTAAACAAAAAAGAAATATAAAATGTACTCAGTAAAATTTGGATGAAAACCCATCTAGATCAAAAATCAGAAATTTAAACTATTGTTATCTATAAAGAATTTTATCCTATAGTTGGAGACTGTTAAACCTTGGCATATTATTTTTCAAACTTTTTCCCTTCGTCAATTTTTACGGTAAAATTTCACTAAATTCATTTTTAGTAATTGCATACTGTATGAAACAATACAAATTTTAAATTACCCTTTTTTCTTATTGTAATCATGAAATATAGATTTTTAAAAAGTCAAAAATGTTCCACGGTACAACAAGGGGTCTGGTACCTTGAAGCACGCATGCACTGTTGTACCTTAAAACCGGGGGAAAATTACAAGTTACAAAGAAAAATTATAAGATAAAAAAATACAAATGCTACAAGAAAAAGTATTTTCCTTTTTAAATATAAATCACATACATTGAAATAGAAGCTATTAAAATAATTACACGAATATGGTTATTAATATACATATAAACAAAAGAACAATAATAGAGGTAGGAACGTATTTATATAGATGAATTGCATAATTATTCTTTATTGTACTTGTAGAAGGAAATGTTTCTAAATCTTTGGTTCTGTCAGCTTCTTTGATACTAGGTGATTGCATTAGAGATATACAATATCCGAGATGTCAACATTTGCTGTATTTGGCACTGATAAAACAATAAAATATTTTTCGACCACTTTTCTTAAGGTCGTTATCCGTTATCACACTATAAAAGTTTTGTAAAAGTTCTTTGGTAAAACTTGAAAAATGCAGCCAATAAGCGTATCGGTTACATTCGAGCGAATGTACACAATGGGATTATTGGTTGTTTTTCGTTTTCTAAAAGATCTTTTATCAAACTTTTATAGTGTAATCTCATCCTAAGGAAATTCATTTGGGAGAAGTTTTTGTTAGACGTCTCCGTCTACAGTAAACTTCATGTTTTTCACCAACAAATTTGACAAGGGAATAACCGAAAGGTGGAATGGAAGAGAAGAAATGGATGTACTGAAGTTTTCATGGGGAAAAGAGTATGGAATTAAAATTTAAAATATAAACTGTATTTAAAAGCAAAAAAAGAAGTATTTAAAATCAGTGTAGTTGGGAATTCCGAAGCAAACTAGAAAAATTTCAAGTGTTATACTGTTCCGTGGTACATGGCCTTTTTTTTTCAAGGTGCATGATGCTCTATCATTTGTGAAAAATCTTAATACATTTTTTCATGATGCTTGGTATCATTGAGCACCTTCAATGTTAGCATCAACAGGATAATTCCTTTCGGACACTGTTTGTGAAACACTCCGTATATTTTCCACGAAAACTTGTTATGCGTTGTTATTATCAAAGGATTAGTTTATTCCTATACGCTCATAACTTATATCTCTCTCTCCCTAGTTTGCCAAAGGGCGATAAATTATAATGGTCAAAATAACCATTATAGGTTGCATTACAAGCATTCAACTGCTTAGAGTTCATTTCCACTGGCCATAACGGTCAGCTCAGTTGATCAATATATGAGTATAACATTAATTACGAGTACTACATACATATGACCCATCCTATTTTACGCCATATGAGAATATACGAGTAATACAGTCAAAATCGGTTGTATTGATACCGAGTTATATTACGTTTATAATTTTCGGTTCGGGCTGATTCCTTCATAGAATAATGTAAATAAATCTTGTTTATAACTTCGAAGAAAATGCCACGACCTCGGATGTAACAACATATTTCTCATCGCTTCTGCTTCAGTTTTTATGATGTTTTCCAGAGTTTTATCACATTGAGGCAATGTTTGTCTGTTGCTCTATTGACGCGTCAGTGTTGAAAAAAAGATTTATTAAATTTTTACGTTGAAATTTCTTCCGTATTTTTCCGTAACTGTACCCTTCCCGACGTTTTTTCGTCACCAAAACGTCTCGTTTTTTCAGTGGTTCCTTAATTCACAATCTTCACTAGAATTGGGGTTGAAAATAATATACATGGCTTGTACAAATTGTGCTAAAATAAATATGATTATAAATTAAAATATCATCTCACAGATTTGTCGTGTTTTAATTTTTTTGTTTTCGTGAAATGCATTTTGAATCCATGCGGTAACACTTTACTTCTCCCCAAGAGTTGTTTTCTAAACAATACTTAATCATTCAACCGAAAATTAGCAACATTTTTGTCGAGAAAAATGGCTATATCCTGTATTTATGATCACTATACTGTATATACAGGGTGCATAGCTAACAGCTGGCTCTATAATTTATTGGCGAATCGTTGATCCTAGAGGCACACACCCAATTGGAAGAAGTATCCAAATTACGTGTGAATCCCAGGTACGTTATTCTTGTTGCAAGGGGTCAAAAAGTCATCAAACTAAAAAAAAAATCTAAATTTTTATGCGGACACCTCGCGCTCAAAAACCTAATTGGAATGTTGTTGCCCTGTCTCTCCTGAGGCCAATAAAAGAAATTTTATATTTCTAAGTGCAATATTCGCTGAGATATAATTATTCAAAAATGGAGAAAAATTGTGCAAAAAAACAGTATAAACTAACGTAAAATGCTTCCCCGCTCATTTATACCGGGTTATTTTACAACTTTTCTTTTTTTTTGATTGCTTATATTTCTGTGAATATTGCATCTAAAAACGTGTTTTTTGCTTCTCGGGAGAAACGGCGCAACAACTTTTTAACTGGGTTTTTGAGACCATTTTTATATTAATAACTATACAACCCTTTGCCGCATGAATAGCATATATGAGGTCCACACGTTATTTGTAAACTTTTCTGATTGGAAGTATGCGTCCGGAATCAACGGTTCTCCAGTAAATTGTGGTACTAGCTGTAAGCTATACACCCTGTATATATATTTCCCGTATTAATTTTTCGATCAAATGTGGTCACTCGAATCATTATGAAAAGCAATTTCATGCACAATATTTGATCCCATATGGTTACATTTTTCATAAAAAGAGTGTTGATAGCTTCAACCTCGGAGAAAACGACAAAATTGCACGGAAATCTTCTATGTCGTTATAACTGAGTTTGACCGTATATTTCATATGTCCAGTGACCACACGCTTGAAAACCGATTAACAAAACTCTTATTTTGATAATTAATCAATCACGCGCTTTTCATGATTACAAAAATTTGAGAATTCATTCTAGTAAAAATGTGAAATTTTCTCCTCGCATACAAAATATTCTCGGATCAGCAGTAACACACACATTTTCGAAAGGTTTTTCCTTAAGTAGTTTATTACAGATTTATGGTCGATGACCACTTCCATTAACCAAAAAGAATAGCTATATTACCGGTTATTGAATCGCGTTTGAAGTATCATAAGTATTTATCAGTAAAAATGGTAGAGGCGTTGAAGAGTATAATATAAAAATTGCATGTACGGAGACAGCTCGTTGCAGAATACAATAAATCTGGTTCCGTTAAAAAAAAAGGGACAGAATCTCGTAAAGTTCCATTAATCATGTTTCGCTCCGTTCAAAGTGGAAGATCGAAGTGAAAGAATAATAATAATAAAAAAGAAGTAATAAATACATTGTTGATAACGTTTCTTGTTGAAAGAACGTTTTACTTTATGATGGATGAGCTTTGATACCACGGACAATTTTTTTTTACGAAACTTTACCACGATAATAACGCATATATACCGCGGTATCTATATTTTCTTTTATGCTCCTAACATAAAAGTCTTGAGAATTTCAATGTATTACACCGTATTATAGTTTCTGATATCATTGGATTGGATGCGATCATTGCCCTTAATGTTACAAGAAGCATTAAGAAAATTAGCCAAATGATTTATAAGAAACGAAAATCACAGTAGTGGTTTTAGGATCAGCTGCTGCCGTTTATGCGACTTACCATTTTCTTCTGATTTTGTTTATGATTTTATTTGAATAAAATAAACTTGGACTTTTATTCGAAACTGAAAAAACTGGTATTAAATTTATTAGGGACACTTACCATGCATTTAATCAAGAATTCAATCAACTACCTCCGTTTATACAAGATATACAGAAGCGCATACATATATACGCTCTAGCGAAGAAAAATCTCTATCTCCTCTGTAGCTTAGTGGTCAGAGCACTCGTCCGACAATCGAGGGACCCGGGTTCGACTCCCGGTAGAGGCAGAGAAGAGTTTTTTCCTTCCTTAAAAAATTAACATCTCAATTACTAAATATCTTCACAACATCCAGTCTTCTGTATATCTTGTATTAACAAGTGGAGAGCGACATTCATGTCATACCTCCGTTTAATTTCAGAAATGAAATTAAAAATTCGGAAACAAAGCTTCATATCGATTTTTTCCCCGCATCATATTCCATCTACACGTACGGAGGCTAATCCGGTTTATAGTCGTTTTTCAAACGACGTTTTTTCAAAAATTTGGTATATTACAGGTCTATTTCCCGACATGCCTGGGGCATGTCAGAATTTTGACCGGGCATGTATTTTTTTTTTCACCATATACCAAAGTGCTGCACCCAAAGAGCAGCATTTTCATTTTCTTAAATTTTCTTATCAACGGTGATGCTTATTGTTATCAGATACGAAAAGTTAGAAAGAATTACGCCTGCGCACACTCATGCTGATGTCTTTTTCTCCAACTTTCACAATAGATGGCGCCATTAAATGGACGAAAAACAACCACCACTACCATAATAGCTTTTCCTCACTAAAGCAGAAGCTATATAAAAAAAGAATAAGAAAAAATAAGAGTAAATAGCGACCCGTGTCTCCGTACACTTTTTTATGAATTTTCCCAACCATGTGTGTGTGTGTGTGGTCAGTTTCATCGCTTTGCCTGGGACAAGGTGAGAGGCTTTTTGTGGCGAAGAACCTTGTCTTTTGTTACATTCATTGGCATTTTTGAAAGCTTTCATAGTCTTTTTAAGCTCTACTCTGAACACTCATTCCCCCCCCCCCCCTTCAGTACTGGGCATTAGCTCTTGATGAAACAATGGTATTCCCAAAATGGGTTTTGTGGCTTTCTTCTTGCAGAGCTGTTTTTCTGACTGCTATCACTATAATACTCAGGAGCAAGCTACGCCGTTGGTTAGAATAGCATCTGCCCTGCTAAAAGACAATGTGTGGAATAAAACACACTCAAACAGTCATATCAATGAAGAGATATACTACTCCGTTCAAAAGGTTCTGAGACTTATTTTATTACGGAAGAAGGGATACAGATATAACCTGTTTATTTAGTGTTTTCTTCGACGTAACCAACCTGAGCAATTTCGGATTTTGTCCATTGTTCATACAAAGATGTATACGCGGATTGAGAGCTTTCTTTTTTTTATTGTCACAATTCCCCTGTGCCTTCATTGCTGCTCACTGCACTTCTCCAAAACCTGAGGATCATTGCCTCTCAAGAAAATTCTTTATCCGAGGAAAAAGTCCTATGAGGCAATATCAGATTAATAAGCTGGCTGTGAAAGTACCCGAATGTGATGTTTTGACAGGTAATCTGACACCAGGAGGAACCTGAGAGTCCAAAATACAAAATACAAATACAACGCCACAACAGGCAAAATGCCCAACGAGGTGGCTGAGAAAAAGATGCCCATAAAAATATGGATGTCATATATTTCAAAAATACAGCAACCCAATTAAAAATGCAATTAACAAAAATTATAAACGTTTACAAGATTCGATGAGAAGCAAGCGACCAGACCTTTTGAAGGCCAAGTAGTGGGTATTTAATCCTAACAGTGCGCCGGCTCACAGGTTCCCCTCCCCCCCGGTTTCAGGTTACCTGTCAAAACATCTCATTCACATACTTCTTCATCCAGCTCATTTCCCTGATCTTGCTCCATGTGACTTTTTCCTCGGATTAAGAATTTGTTTAGGGAACAACGATTCTCAGGTTCCGAAGAAGTGCAGCGAGCAGCAACGAAGGCACTGGACGCTGTGACAAAAAAGGTTGCAATCCGCATTTACATTTTTATATGAACAATGGCAAAAATGCATAATTGAATTTCGAAGGAAACACTGAATGAACAGATTCTATCTGTATTCCTTTCCGTAATAAAATAAGTCTCGAAACCATTTAAACGTAGTAATATGTTTCAGAGAACAAAAAAAAGGAATATTTATATAAGGGAATTATATAAAGGAATATAAAAAATAATAATAATAATTCCGGAAATCTGAAAAGGAAGACAAAACGGCGAATTTTCCAAGACGTAGGAGGACGCTTGGAATGATCGAAATGATCGAAAAGGAGGACGTCTAGTAACCCTAATGATGCTACTATACACATGCATGAAATTTCACGGAAATGCTTTCTTTGGCAGTCATGATGCAAATAAGTAGTCAACGTATTTTGACGTGCTTTCACATTCGTAATATTTAGCATCCCGGTGAGAGAGAGATTATGGACTATCATTTTCTGCAACTGGGCTGTTCTGGTAAACCTCACTTCAAGCGAAATAGCATATTCTAATGGTATTCATGGAAAAATAGAAAATACTTCTTTGTTTGCACAAAAACGTAAAATATAATAGGAAAAAAAAAAAAAAAAAAAAAAAAATATATATATATATATATATATATGTGTGTGTGTGTGTGTGTATTATGTGGCCTTATTATAGGCCTACAGGTTTTTGTGTCCGAAAGGTATAAATTTTTTTTATTGATTCTAAAAATTGTATAAAATATTTATGCCGCATTTATCTTCTACAATTTAAAGCATGCTCTCAAAACAGCAACATAATTTGGATTTTATTCGGATTACACACAAGTACGTGATAGCTTAAAATATTTAACTTTTTTGTTGTTGTTCACAAAAACGTTAACTCAAATTACCTTGAGCTTTAGATAATTGGACAGGTTTTTTTTTCTGAAACATATTTCATACTGTATAACCAGCAACTACTAGTCAAAAATGACTAAATCAGATTTGGAAGATTTACTTGTTCTAAAATTATAAAATGAAATACTAAAATGTTTTAAATTTCAGTTGTTTCGTGAATAAAAAAAATAATAAACTTCCTGAATGAAACAGGACGGGAAATGAATGGTCTTGAAGACTTTTATCAGCGCGGAAGCTTCACCATTAAACGCAAACTAACTACTGCTTTTTGAAGTAAACGAAAGCGATGGGTTTTACGATACTTGGCCTGCAGCCAGCGAAAAACTCAGATGCACCTGATAGGGTTTTAAAGGTTAAAATGTTTTCACACGGTCTTTTGTTATCATCTCAGTGAAAACTAACGGCATTTAAACTGGAATCGTCGTCGTGCGAATTTTAAGCTTTGAAAGATGAACATGCTCGCCTTGAAATTGAATACTGTAATCTGTTCGTTTATATTTTCGCTTTTGCTGGTTAAATTGAGTGTTTAGCCTTTAGACAATCAAGACCTATCAAATAAAAGTAGAAAAATCATGATTTATAGTTTAGCTCTTCGCTGAGAAATACTTCTATACTTTTTTCTCCTTCGCTTTATTATCATTAATGAGTCAAAATACAGAAAATAAACGAAATAAATTTAACTGAAATGAGTTTTTTTCGGTAAAAATTAAGGGTGTAAGTCGAATTGCTCTCACACTTAATCGTTTTCCAGAAAAAATGAGTGGATTGCCCTCACCTCAATTTCAGAAAGACTGGTCTTTTGCCCTCGTGTCTCGATTTTTTAACGTGACACATGGTAAATATTCACTCTTCACTCAAATTATTTTTAGACAGATCATTCTTACTCGGACGGCAGGCGAAACATCGTTCATCCTGCTTTTTTTGTATTATATATAATATGTGACAGTCGATAAAGATACAAAGTTAGTCGACCAAATTTCATCAAAGATATTTTTTTGTTATTTCTCGGAGCCCTACTTATACCATAAAAAATACTGCGGTTTTATTCATCTTCATTTCTATGGATATAGAGTTTCATTTCCAGTAAACACGGGGGAAAAGATTATGCTCTATATTTATTATAAATTTATAAATGTAGCAAAATTGACAAATACATTAATTCGAGATATTCAAATGAAAAATTCACGCCGATGAAAAGGGTACAACAATTTTTCAACTCGGAATTGGCTCATAACTATGTAGCTCATAAATGGCCCAGACAAGAATAAGAAACAGTACTGGTTTCAACATACAAGGTTCCATTCCAACACCCCTTCCTAACTAAGACTTACAACCGCATATTGTCCCTCTACTGTCGTTCTATAGTTTTCCGATGACAAGCAGTGACAGAAAAATTTTAAGCAAAATAGATTGTGAAAATAGTCGAAATTTTTATAAAAGAAATAGACAGTTTTGAGTTATGGACGTAATTTCTTGTATAAAGGAAACGAAGATAAATCCGAAAAAGCTGTTTCTATATATTTTAGCGAGGAAAAAAAAAATCTTCGGCTGGCATGGGCGGTATTAAACAGTACTTTCATGTATCTTTATATCAAGATAACATGACGTAACGCTATTGTGAAGCGGCTACAGTATTGACATACAAGCTTCATACACCATTCATCGTAAGTATCAACCGTAAAGGAAAACAAAATCCGGGTATTAAAAAAAGTTATGAAACGATGTTTATTGTCCGGGCATTTTTGTATATTCAAGGATAAACACGAAACTTTACTTGAAATTTTCGAGATGCATTCTATTTAGTAGAGCGAACATTCATATATATAGTAAGATGGAAAGGAAAAAAAATGTGAAAATACGTGATTTCAGAGTTTATTTTTCTCTCCTTTTGATAACAGTTATAATAAATCTAAAAAAGAAAAAAAAGTCAAGAAACTTTATATTTTCTTCATCTTTTCATACCAGGTTCCCGAGAAAGTTTTCCATTTTCCTTTTTTTCCCCCCTCAAAGGGGGTTCCCCTTTGTTATATGATATTTCATTTTCACACCGCACCTTGCCAGGAAAAAGACTTGGTTCTTTTCTTCTGTTTTCATTTTATTTTCACAGAAAACTTTCGCAAGAAAAATGTAAATGAAAGATTTCCGAAATCTTATTTCTTTTCTTTTACTATTCATGAATATAAGTGAGCTCGAAACTCAAAGAAATATGAATCAACACACGAACAATTGCACATACATACATACATATACGCACACTCTAGTGTTGGTGTTTACTTTGGCTCGAGTTCAACGAATATTGATGAATATTTCACGGAAATTTTTCAAACATATAGTTTGAATAGAAATTTTCTGAAATAGGTATTACTTTAGAAATTCGATAAGAAAACTTCCATTAGAGTAAGTTTTTCGATTGTCACTCTTCGGAGTTATTCTTTGTCGAATAGTTTTAGAGAACTGGAAGGTCACGGAGATCACTGGAATGTCTTGATTATACCTCTTCAAAAAAATAACTTTTGGTTGTGTATGACATCTCTGTTTCACAACCTCTCAAATTTATTTGTTCCAACGCCCCTTTTCTCAGAACTTTTGCTCTTATTGTTCCTATAAATTCAGTTACATATAATGCATTCTATATACAGAGAAATTGAAACCAAAATTTTACCATATAGTATACACATTGCTCACCAGTACGCATCTAGACGCGTGATTCACGCAACAAAATTCAATTTCCCAAATTCGAATTTGGTTGAGAAGTAAAAATACTACTTCAAAAATTTTAGGTTTTTTTTAATAGTGTGATTTCTCACTGATTAAAATAAATACCCCCTTAAAATTTTGGAGAGGAGTTAAATTACTCTCCAAAATTATATTTTCGAATAACACTGCTCGCGTATAAGCCGACCCTTCACTTCAGCACCACCAAAATCACAATAAATTGAAAACCCGTGAATAAGCCGACCCCCCAAAAATCAGAACATTTTAAGGGGGTAAAAATCTTATGTTTTCATGTAGTTTTCAGTTTCGTCTATCGCTTTTTAGAAAATTTGATGATGATTTCGGTGGAAACAGAATTCCACGTCCCGTGAACATTGCACACTAAGCCAACGTCGGGTTTCGTTAAGGCACCACTTTTTGCTGTTTTTTTTAATCTTCGAAACTCATCCATTCGGTTAGTAAATTTCTTAAATAATCTTTAAAATATCTTTTAAAAGATTTCTGATTATTAGCTTATCTATAGCAACCAAAAATTACTCCACTGATTTTGTGACGCCATCTAAAGTAGGCTTACTCCGAAGACGTCGTGAATCTTCAAGCTAGATGTGCGGAGGCAGGCCATGTAGCTATAGGCCATATAGATTTTGCTAAGGGGGTGGGTGTCAATATTTTCTCCTCGAAAAATGGCCCATGTATAAGTCGACCCCCCCCACGAGCATATAACCTTCGGTACTTACATACATGATAAACTAATTTGGAACAAAAATCAAGTCTGATGTTAAATAACTCGCAAGATCCAATATTGTGACTCATATCTTAACATCTTAACATATAAGACGTGGCCTGAACGTATTTATGTTGTCAGCATCATGTTTATTTCGTGTTATGCTGCTGCTGACATCTGGCTTTCATATTTTGAAGTGAAAATGGCAAGTGCTTGAAATGTCGTGCAACCGTGTTTAAGGCCTTCCTGCTCTCTGCGGAGAGACTTCTTCAAATGGTAGTACGACAATTACTGTACGGCAACTACGACTATTGCGTTTTTTTCCAACTGAATTGCACGTTTTGGACAATAGAGCTATAAATAATACAGAACTATAAATAAACCCATTATGCGCCGTAAACGTTATGCGAAATTTTTATTGACCTGCTGGATGGCAGTAGTCCATAGAGGTGACAAAGTGTTTGTATTTGTGCATGTTTCTTCGTAATTGTTGTTATTGTAATGTATGTATTATGTGAATAATTTGAAAATTAAAAAAAAAAAGTACCGACCACAGAATTCAGTTCGAATCCGAATTCTTTACCTCCTTGGAATGGCTGCTCAGTGAGAACTTTATTCGCCCATTTACTCAAAAATTTAGATCCAAATCTTTGAAATAGTTCTGTTTGTTCACTGATTCTCCACGAAAATAATGACCATGAATAATGCTCATAATTTAAGTGCTACAAAAACTTTCTTCAGTTCTAATAGCCGAATATCGTCTCGTCTCTTCTATGAAGTCAGATACAAATGGCGTTTTTTCAACAATTCGATTACATATCTATTCAAACAAAGTGCCGGAGACTACCAATATACTACCATACCTAGTGCCGAAGATATACTTAATATATATATTACTTGACCCTACATGCACCTCGTACATATTCCTCTGCAGAATTTCTTATGCATTGACACATGCCGACCACCACTGTGGGGTTCGAACCCCACAGTGGTGGTCGGCTGAAGTTGGTTTTCTGTGGTTCCCAACTTCAAGGCGCAAATGCGAGCCGATCTCCCCGTTAAAAAGTCTCGCCACAGAGAGCAACAGTCCTACAACAATAAATCATTCAATCATAACACTTCACTCATAGTTAGAAAAACTAGTGGCAGATGGCAGCACTACACATAACAAACATTACAGAAAAACAACAAAACTTCACGTCAAGTTTCACTACACGCACATGCACATTCCCGCATGTACCGATTCGTTGGGGGGTTCCGGTGTAGTAGTAGGTAGGGCCTCCAAAAAATGGCTCGGGGATCCATGATGTTCTTAAGTCAGCCACCTCGTTGGGCAATTTGCCTGTTGTGGCTTTGTATTTGTATGTTGGAATGTGCGTGTACATGTTGCGAACTAGCTTGAGGTCTGCATCTTGCGGATGCTGCCATCTGTCTTCCACATTCCAAACCGAAGATGCTAAATGCCTGAATTATCATGTTGGTCTGCTCACTCTCTGTGGAGAGGCTTTTTCGAATGGGACAATGGGTCGCATTCTCGTCTCAAAGTCGGAAAACGCAGAAAACCAATTTCAGCTGACCGCTACTGTGCGTCACTACCAACGTGGTAAGTATGAAACACTAGATGCAAAGTGGAGATGAAGATTAACTTCGGAAAGGAAACTAACTAATCTTCATCTCCGCTTGGTATCAAGTCTTTTTACTCTGTATGAACAGCAGAGAGACACATCGCACGCGCGTTTTCCCTCCCCGTATCAATTTATACAGGGTGATTACTTAATTTTCCTTGCCTCATTTTACTGGCGAACTATTGATCTTAGAGACATACTTCCAATAAAAAAAAATCATCCAAATAACTTGCAGGACTCAGATACGCCATTTATATTGCAAGGGGTTGTATAGTTATTTAAATAAAAAAATTAACTTTTTACAGTCTCCGTGTCCCCAAGAACCCAGTTAGAAAGTTGTTGCTCTAACTCTTCTTAGGCAAACAAAAATAATCCCACGTTTCTAATTGCAATGTTTGCAGAGGTATTTTAATTCAAAAATCGGGAGAAGTTGGGGAAAAAAAATAGCTTAAAGTAACTGACAACGCTCCTTTCTCTGACAGGCTGTTCCTTCCCAGCTTTCATCCAACTTTGAACTCAAATATCTCAGCAAACATTCCACGTTGAAGTGTGGAACTTTTTTGGTTGGGCTCAGGAAAGACTGGACAACAACTTTCTAACTGGGTTTTTGAGGACAGGATGCCCGTATAAAAGGTTATTTATTTTATTTAATAACTAAACAACCCGTTGCAGCATGAATGATGTATCTGAGTTCTACACGTTATTTGGATAATTTTCTTAATTGGATTTATGCCTCTAGGATCAACTGCTCGCCAGAAAAATGCGCCAAGAGGAATTACGTAATCACCCTATATTATGACCGACCTCGGCACGCACATGGCCAAGTTCATATGACGTCAGAAGTATAACTCACGCATAATAACGGGTTGTAGCTTATGTAGCAGGCCAAACAGAAAGAAATATGAACTCCCCGGTACACAAACACTAAAACAAAAGAAGTATCAAGCGAGATTTCTGTGGGAAATTCTTCCAGTAATGCATTATTCATTTGGAGGCAAACTTCGTACTGAATCCCCGAAGAGAAAACACATACACTGGTATTTTTTGAGAGTTTTAATATAAAATAAGGGGAAGAAAACCAAAACACACAAAATGTTGGTCAAATTCAAAAATGTTGTTTTTCAAAATTTTTATTGATGCTGCCTTTTTTCCTTCGTCTTCTGGAAAACAAAACTCACAAAATTTGTTCCAACTTTGGGAGGCTTAATTTACATCGGTAGGAAATCTCATATGCATTTCGTTCATTCATATTGATGATATAGTCTTTATTTCCTTAAAATACCCTTTCTATACGGAAACGTGAAAGAAAACCTCGAACTGAAGAACCTTAAAAAAAAAACTTCTGCCCTTGATATGCGAATGAATAACGAGATGTAATATGCGGAATGTCTGTGCGGTGTACGCTGAAAGGAACGAGTAGTGCTATCTGGAATTTAGAGAACGTTCATTCATGAATGGAATTGTTTCAATCCTAGTATAAAACTCGAATGGCTTATTTTCGAGGAGAGATATGGCTGGAATCGGATGCTAAATCGAAAAGAAAGAAAATATTTCTTTCTTTATTCAAAATATCGTCGAGGGATTCGGTTTTCTCAATTTTCTCGAATTTTCTATTTTCAAGCCATTGATCAATAGTTTTTTTTTCTCCCATTCACTAAAGTTCACAGTGAATTATCATTTATTTAAATATTACATCATTGTTGAAATAAAGTAATTATTGATTATTTTTTGTATTAGATGCGAACTTTAATTAAAAATTGTCAGTGTTTTTCAAGTTATAATTCAAAGTTCAAATTTCAGCAATTGTTGTTTTTGAACTATGTACGATAACACGGGGAGGATACATAATTTTCTATTTACGAAATCGATGCGATAAATCCGATATTTTCCATTTTCGATGAATAAATACGAAAATTTGATGTCTACCACTTCCCGCGAAATCTTAAGTTTTGAAGCGAAAAAAAGGTGCTAATTTTGCTGAGCACTTGAACTCTAAAACATTACAGTGCATTAATACTTGGCTTCGGAATTGAATCATTAAAAAAAAAAAGTTGTATCGTTAGTTTAGTTCGTGTTTGCGGTTGAATGAAAAATTTTTTAATTGGAAAATATTTTTGTGAATGTGTGCAAAATTTTTGATTCGAATTTTATTTTTTGGAATAAAAGAAATACATTTTTTTGCTTCAAAAATATTTTTGTGGATGAATGCTAAATTTTTCATTTCAGAAATATTTTTGTGAATAAATGCGAAATTTTTGATTTTGAATATTTTTTTTTCGAAAATGGATGAAATATCTTTGATTTGAAAAATATTTTTTTTTTGTGGATGAACGCGAAATTTTTGAGCAAACAAATTTTTTTGAATGAATACAAAATTCATACACTTTTTTTAATACAAAATTCATACACTTTTTTTAATACAAAATTCATACACTTTTTTTAATACAAAATTCATACACTTTTTTTAATACAAAATTCATATAACTCGAATTTTTTTTTTTTTACATTTATTTTTGATAATGAATGTGAAATTTTGGATTTGAAATTTTTTTCTGTGACTGTGAAATTCACGTATCTCTAACGATAACTCACCCTCCAATTTTATGACGATACGTTGCTGGACCTGACATTCCCGCTTTTTCACGGTACTTAAATTGATTGGAAAAAAAGTTTCATAGGAACTTGAAAAATATTTGAATTCTTTTGTAGATGAAAATGAAATATTTAAAAGAGATAGACCTTATTTTTCTATACATCGATGAAATTCTCTCTCTCTCTCTCTTGCCTACACGTTCATAAATCTCAAGAAACTTCATCAGGAATTGGCAAGACGCATTCATGACGACGACACATTTATCACGCCGAAGTGGGAAGTCAGACTGAGAACAGAATGTCTTCAAAAGTCGTAAAATTTTGTGAAATATTTCCTGTCAGATGCATTTTACTCATTCCGGAAACTTTCTTTCTCTCTCTCTATCCGAAAATAGTGGAAAGCATAAGAAGAAAAAGAAAATGGTCATTCCAATATCCTAATAGAATTTTTTTTTTTACAATTGAATCTTTGTGGGGGGGGGGGGGAGAGGAGGAGCGATTTTCTTCGGCCCAATAAAACATGTCCAAAGGAATCCCCGATTCAATACTCCTAGAAGATTTGGGACAGCAAATAAATATGTCTCCTATCCAAGCGGAGATCTACTGATCTGGACAAGCGAAACACATTTCAACTGCAGTTCGTGAGCGAAATCAAATATAATAACTACATGAGTTATCCGGACAGAATCGACACATCACTTCATATCTGCGATCTGGTGCTCGGAATTGAATATAAATACAGTAGATATACTGTACGTACATATTTCGGGTAGATATCCGCAAAGAGAAATGTCTTAAAAACAAAGAATGGTAAGAAAAAAAAATGAGCATTGCCATGTTTACGGAGTAAATCTTCAATCCCAAGCGTGAGGTGACATGAAAATGGTCTAGTTTTCTGGAATCGACTCTTTTAAGAAACCATAGAAAACTTTAATCTGACTCGTTTCGTATGCCGCATCACGTATCTCGTTAAAATGCGCGGAAGTTTTTGGCGTTCGGATTCACGAGGATTTACAAAATATAAAATATGATTCCATGGATGTGTTCGAAATTCAATATTTTTTTCGAAATAATTCGATTATCACTACATCATTGAAATTCACTGTTGTTATGTGTGTCTATAGGAGGCTATCTGTTTTTCTTTTTAGGGAATCATGCAATTCTGCTTGGTTTCAAAATATGTAGATAGTTATTTCCGAAATATTATCTTTGTATTTATCGCATTTGAAATATTGTATAATACTCATCTGTATGTGTGTTTCTTCTACTGAACTGTACATTTTTTCCCAAATTGTTTGCACAGCCGATATCTCCGAAACCATTGACTTTAGGAAACATACTTTCAGCTACAAAAGTTTCCAAATTACATGTTAATATTTGAAATGTCTTAAATTTTCCAAGGGGGTCGTATCATGAAAAAATAAAAATAAATAAACCTCTTACGTGATTCCTGTGTGCTGAACCAATTAGTGAAATATAAATGCAGCTCTGAGAAGGCAGTTTTTTGTAAGTCATTTACAAAAAATTTGAAATTTTTAAAAGCAATATTAGTGGAGATATTTCACTTCGAAGTTTCCAACATTTATCACCAAATGACTCATGGTGGGGTTCACAAATTTCGAAACGTAAATTAAATTCAAAGTTGTGAAAATTTTGTAATTGTCAAAATAAATGTAAAAAAACGTAATCATTATTTATTGGGAATAAGAAAAGTGGTCAAGTTTCATTCTATTTTTGTACAATCCCTAAAAATGGCATCTTTGCACCAATAAAAATTTGTTAACACAATGATAGATTGCCAAAACGTATATTTTCATACATTTGAAATCTCGATAAATATTGCATTTCAAAATGTCAAATTTCTTGCTAATAACTTTTTAGAGCGGGCTTTACATTTAAATAATCAGAACTTTTAGCACACGGGGACTGTATAAAAAGTTAATTAATTTTTTTTATGTATACGATCCCTTAAACAAATTTTGAAATTTGAAGTATCTGCACGTTACGGTTTGGTCCGAAATTGATACTTCTTATTTGATTCTTCATAACATGAAAATTGCTATAAAGATAAATCTATATACCTCAGCTCAAATAGAACACATTTTCAGTTTCAAAGCACTATTTTTATCTTCTTTTTTTGTTATTTGCAACACCATCCAGCTTTTCGGCCTGGATAGATGGACCAAGCTCGTGAAGTCGTCAAATTCTAAATCCACAGGCATTGTCCACAATACTTGATCTTTCCGAATGTGGTTTGTCATCATTTGAAACAAGGCCATTCACCTTCTTTCTGTGTGCTGAAATAATCTATTTTGTTCCCTTGAATAGTTCGCAATTGACAGAGAGTATCAATCAAAGTTGAATGTTTCCAGCGCGGAGGAATTGCATACCTTTATTTCATACCCAAATCCATGTTTCATGTCATTTTTTTGTAAGCAATACTTCTGATGCTTTATATGTCGGATATGAACTTCCTGTATTTTTATATGAAGATACAAACTTGAATGAAATGTCTTGAAAATCTCTCTTTGATATCATGGTGAATACAGTTAAATAAGAAGTTTTCATTTTGGACGAACTAAGTCCTATTGAATTTTCCTCTCGAATAACGATTCGTGAGGATTGTTATGTAAATGCGAACATTGAAATTAAAAAATGTCACGCGTATACATTGCCTAATAACTTGGGAATCTTAAAGATTGAAGATTCTATATTATATACCATTTCATTAAGGCTGTTAATAATGAGAACTAATGTACGAACTTTAATTATTAAAATCGAATTTCACTGGAAAAAATTAAGTTTATCTGTCTTATTCACAAGACATATTCTTACATTCACTGTATACGTGCAAAATTTGTATTATTCAACAACTGGTCATGGTATCAATACAATCGCAATGAAAGTTACAAGTTATTTTACTGAAGAAAATTTAAATTATGTGGTTGATTCTAAAATAAAATAAATCAGTATGAAGAGTGTGATTGTGATACCTTCGTTATGTATAATAATTAAAGGTAGAAAATCAGCAAATATTAAAAAAATTAAAATTAAATTAACAAATTTAAATTAAACAAATTTATTACCCTTGCTCGAAAAGAATTCTAATTAGTAAAATTTTGAAAATTCCACATTTTGCGAAAGAAATTTAATCCGTGACACTTGAATAAGATTTCGTTGAGATTCGCGGTGCTCGAAATTCTTGATTTTTGCCACTATTTCATTTTTCGGTGATTCAAACCATCAAATAACAATATAAGTGCCAACTAATACGGAATTTCCGTAGTTTCTACGGTTTCCTACAAGAAAATACGGAAGTACGGGGAATCATGAAAAACTACAGGAGTCTTTATTTTTTTGTTCAAGAGTTTCTTTGAATTCCATTATCCTATCGAGTACAAAATGATGTCACGCAATGACCGCATCTCCAAAGAATAAATATCAACTCAAGCAAATATTGTTGATATTTATTCAGCAGTAGTTATAATAAGAAAAAGTAGTTATATACATAACTACCTTCTTTGTGACTCAAACTATAGTAAGAAAATACTTTAATAAAAACTTTATATGCATTATTATTATACTAATAAATAATTATTATATTAATAAATTACTTTATATATATAAAGTAATATTACTTCAATACATTTATTTATATGTGATTTTTAAGGCTTTTTGCGTCCTCTCTGAGGTCCTGTTTAAGCACAATTGCAATTACAATAGTACAATTTATTTATACAATATTATTGGCCCTGTAGGCCGATGCAAGGGAATGCCGTTGAATGTGAAATAGATGCATGATATTATACAAAAAACTAGTGATAGTGAGGGAGTCGACAATAGAACTGTGGAGTTTGTTCCATTCACCAATGGTATAAGGAAAGATGTCGTATTTAAAGCAGTCAATATAGAAGCAGAAATAGGTTTTAGTTTAAGGGAATGGTCGAGTCTTCTGGAGATGTAGGATGGCTTAGCTAGAATGCTAGAAGTATCAAAGTTGGGATGAAAATCTTATGAAACTGGGTTAGTCGAAAATAAGACGAAGAGTAGAGAGAGGGAGGAGATTAAGTTCATTTTCAAGTTCGGACACGGAAATTAAAGGTGACTAGCAGTCGTGGTGAATTTATTTTGGATTGATTCGAGTTTGTCTATATTACTGGAGGTATAGAAAAGTACTGGAGACATGAGTTTGGTAGCAGAGTGGAATGTTTAAAATTGCGGCGGAGGAACAAAAGTTTTGTTGAGACATTTCTGGAAGACGTAATTAGCATGTCTGTTCCAACATAGGCCAGTTGAGATTATGACGCCGAGGTATTTAATTTGAGAAACTTGGGATATTATTCAATTATTGACTCAATTATTCCTCTTGTGAATACTGTTACTCAATTGAGTAAGAATATTGATTGAATAAGAGTATTCAAGAGGAAGTAATTTACGGGTAACTCCCATGAGAACTGTTTTGAAATATTGATAGGCATCTGCCATGATGAACACCAGTCAGAGATAGAAGCTAGATTATGTTGGAGAAGTTCTTGATTGGACTCTTGGTGAATGATGAGGTAAATTACGCAGCCACCTGCAAAGAATCTAGTGGTATCTATAGCACTATCTAACAATAGTACAAAAAGGTACAACTACAAACAGATTTTTTTAAATGGCAGCTAAATTTAAGAATTGAAAGTTTTCGGCTTTCTATGCATGTCCGTAATTACTTATAGAATCAGGATTTCATGTAAAAATATCATCAAAGTTTTTTTTTCCTTTTAGCGCTATGCGTCCATAAAATGAAATCTCGAAATAACCCTTCCTCCGGCCACTTCTCCATATTCATTGTTAAACATTTGCAGAGACTATGTGGCGTTGAACTCGAGAAGCGGGCACCGTATAACGCATGACATTGTCTCATGTTGTTGCTTGCAACGCGCTTCTAGCGGATGGACACAACAACGGCTGACAGGGACACACTAACGCAGTAATTTATTCGCCTCTAGTTTACCCTCTCGCTACAACGATTTGCAGCATTTAACGAGAAATGGGAGGAAACCCAATCGACAGAACACAGTAAATGTTTGGCGGGAACGAAAATAGAATCGATGCCCTCAAACAGCGCTTTCTCGACCACTTCGATGGTTTCCCGGGCCACGATAAATTATCTCGACTGCGGAAGTCGGTGACATCTTATGTAAAGACAACGGTATATTTTTTCTGAGAACGGTACGCTCTTTTCTGGGAAGAATTTTTATAGGACACTAATAACTTTTGACCATGTTTACAATCACCAAACGGAAAAACAAATTACCTATACAATTCGATTCCATAGAAAAACACTAAATGCGCATTGTCAATAACAGTGGACTCACATTCACATGATGGATATCATATACCGTTTTGTGTTTTGAAGTGAGAGGGCAAAGAGAACTACAAGAACACTGCATAACCGCATAAATTTTGCAACTAAATATTAAAACAATTTATTATTATATTATTTGATTATTTTCAAATCTGACTTGTTTAATTCCAATTGTAATGTGTAAAAGCCGTCCATTTGTGAGAGTTTGTTGCGTGAAAACGCTTGTTGTCATGTTTCGAACATCGTTTGGGAGGTTTTAGCAAGAAAATAGCATGAAGTATTTTCCCATACATCCATACCAACCGGGAAAAGTTCAGGCTAATTCACCTTTATTTGTAATATCCACCTTTGCTTCTGCGCAGTAGCTGGACAGTCACGGGTGACATCCATTCTATAGACCAGTGGTTCGCAAAATGCGCGACGTGGCTACTAGGGGCGTCGTCGATACTGATGTGTGACGGTCCGGTGCTTTGAAGCGATTTTTTATTAAACTGTTGTGGGGAGCATGGAGCCTTGGACACACACACACAATCACACATTTATTATTAAATATTCCTGCCCTATAAAAATACGGAAAATTGGGGTAAAAGGTGCGGGAAATCCAGAATTGTCGCCAAAAATAATACCAAAGTTATCATTTATTGGTGAAATCACTTTGAAATTGTCAATGGGAAATTTTATGGGAAATGAAGCACTACTTGTAAATTGCAGTGGATTAAAATAAATTCAGTAGTGAAAAAAAAGAAGAAGATAAAACGTCTGTATATATGCACACAGGCTGGAAAAGCGTAAGCTGAGATCATTGGTCAGTTAGCTGTTGAAAGGTGTTGGATTTTCAGCAGAAAACGAATCTTCGAATTATAGATCAAGTTACGACAGCTCCTGATGATGCCAACCATTGGTATTGGGGAAACGTTGAGTAAAATGAACGATGACGACGGCTTTTTTTGCCCTGAAAAACCTCTCTTCCAATCTATCTTTGCTGGATGTATTACATCGATTAAATCTTTTTCGTTCATCAGGCGTAAAACACATCCTCTCGACCTCTTGCCCAGACAAATTAATTTCTAATAGAAAGTTCAATTTTCATAAGCTCATGAGCAATACGTACAGAAAACGAGCTCATTATTCATCGCCGAGTCCTTCGGTCGCTTATTAGTATCACGCCCATTAGCGGTGTAACATGAAATTAAACACTACAGTCTCTCCATTTCCCGATATGACAACGCTGCAGGCAGGCAGAGCAAAACTTCAAACTAATTGCGATATAAAGAGGTTTTCTAGGGATTTTCCCCGATAAATGACCATTAATATGCTGTTACCGGAGCTGCTCCGTTTAACTCCGTCATCTTCATATCCAGCGTTAAGTAAATAAGCTAGGCGACATTTACATTCTCTCTCTCCGGAATTCCACTTCCACTATTTCGTATATTTTCAGTACTTAATAATGAGGGAAGGAGTAAAAAGAGAGTCTTTGGAAGATCACTCTGCGATAATTTATCACGCTCTTATGAAGATTTTATGCGGCTTCGAATTTCGTGCCGATGCTAAAGCATTATTTTAAAGACGGCGGTATTTTGTAACGGGAGAACTCTCTCTGCTCTTATCTTCCTAATCTTTTCTCTTCTACCACCAGCAGATGATATTGAGCATCGAAATTAGTTTGGCTTTATGACAACTTTATGGACACTGGGTATGAAACCAGAACCAATTTATATGATATATCCCAGTAGCAATGGTAACTTGCCAAGTTGTGATAAGAAATAGTTATACGAAAGACATTCAATAATTCTCTCCATGCTCTTCAATTTGTTTTGGAGATTCTAATAAATGATCGGGATATGTTTAAATATCGATTTAAGTATAAAGATATATGGATCAAAAGCATTATTATTGCAATATCTTATTCGTAAGGGGGAAAATGAAAACTGAAATGTAAATTCAGGTTTTTATTGAGAGTTACTGAATCAGAATCGGAAAGAGCATACCTTATGAACCGTGAATAGTGCAGGCCACACGTGTACTTCGTCCACATTCATCTGCGGAATTTCTAACGCATTGGTACGTGTTGGAATGTGCGTATACTTGTTGTGAACCTAACGTGAAGCTTGTTACTGTGTAATGCTGCCATTAATTTTTCTATGAGTGAAGTGCTATAATTGAATAATTGTACCGTTGTAGGTCTGTTGTTCTCTGTGGCGAAACTTCTAAAAAGGGGGATCGGCTCGCATTCACACCTCGAAGTTGGGAACAGTGCAGGCTGCATCACCTATTGTTAATATTAGCTGTTGTCCCTGTACAGGTGCTGGATTTTATCAGAAGTTCATTTCAAAAAATTAAAAGAGGCATGACTGTGTGCCATCGCTGGGTGCTGAAAATATTGTACCGTAAACGCTGTCTACTTTGACCGAAAACGAAAAAAAAAAAAAAAAAAAAAGAACGATTGAAACATGCGTGTTACTAGCTGATTGCTTCAGGTTTGCCTAGCAGTCGGCGATTGCGTATCACTAGTTAGTCAAGCCCACCTTCAATAGAGTTCTAATATTCACCACACTAGGTTGCAGCAATGTTGTTTCCCATTAAATACTCGTGTTTTATTTTTGTCTAACTTCCGTTTGTGCAAGGAATTCAGTACAGCATATGTTTTAGTTTAGGTAAGTAGGCCTACCAATAAAATTATTTTGTTGAACTATCAAGGTTGGTAAAATGCATAGATCAAAAAATATTACTGGTATTCTCCAAAAAATGGGTTATTTTGTCCCAAAACAAAGAGAGAGGTTTGAACTATCTGAAAATTACCTCAAATCTCAGAATTTGTTTTATTCGTTATTTTCTACCATAAGATTAAACAAAAAGTTTTATAATAGTGGACCAAAGTATAAAACCCTTGTTACGGCACCGTATTTTAGCCTTTCTCTTCTTCGCGGAGAGTACATTTTAAAATATATAGTTTTCCCTTTGGGGGAGGGGGGGGGGGGGCTCACACTAAATTTTGCGTCGCTTACATTACCTCTTAGCGGCCGTTCAAGTATTACGTAAGAAAATTTTTATCCATTTTTGACCCCCCCCCCCCCCCCTTGTCAGCAAAATTTCGTCATCAGCTCTGCCCCTCTGAATCCTAACTCATATTTTCATAAAGGGTGATTGCCCCTCTTGTCATCAAAAATCAGCAAATCGGAAACCCCCCCCCCCCCATCGACGATGATGTAATACTTGAACGGCCCCTTATGTGTGGGAAAACCCGATAGTCAATAAATAGACTATGAACCAGACATTTTCTAACAATTATTTGTTCGTGGAATACTAGAAAACAGCGATTTGAATGAAAAGTAAAAATGCTAATTTCATCCTGAAAAATGTGCGGCACTTACGTTGAACAATTTTTGGCTTTTTCATGGGCTTTTTTCCCGTTTGTGGTGCCTATGCGGCGGATAGGTCAAGAAATTCAGTAAATGATCATTGTAAACTGTATACGGTTTCACACAAGAATGAAACTATTGATCCCTCCTTGATGTCTGTATGATGACTGTGATCTATACGGCGCCTTTTAGGTAGGCAACATTGTTCTGCGGCTCTTCAAATGGATCTTGGTTCTTTTTATGTTGACTCTGTTCATTGGCTCCTACGTTTCATGAGGAAAGTGTACTACTACTACCTTACCGTGCATGTCACTTGTACATAGAAAGTGTATTTTAAATGAATTCACGAATAGTTCTAGAATCCATAGATGACAAACCAAGTTGTATCTGTTATTGTTGAATTGTAGGCATGGTATATCCACCTTTGATTCATCAACCTCGACAGTTATACATTAAATATGAAAGATACTAAATCGGTCGGGCATCTTGATACGTCCAAATTGGATATAACATAGTTCTGATTTTTCTAAATTCCACAATAATTGTGAATGGAATCGTATTGTTCACCTTCCAAGCTTATCCGAAAGGTGGGACGTGATGTTTTTATGGCTCTGCTGCTCGAGGAATACTCATTTTTCAGTTTATTTTCAATCCATTGAACAATCTTGGACGTGCATCTTCACCAATAACAGTATTTTTACAATCTCATCTGATGTTGAGAAGTGGTGAGAGTCAACCCTATACTTGATATTTTGCAGCACAGTGGAATGGGGAATCGGAAACTCGAAGCTTCATCGATTTTAATAGAAATTAGCGTCTTACGGCAAGTTAATTAAGAAGTTAATGTTCTTTCCGATGGTTTTACCTAATACAGGAAATAAGTCATAAAACAAACGAACGCATTTCTAATAAAAAAAGGAAACTTTATCTCGAACTCCCACATTTAACAGCCGCAATGGGTGTAACGAACAAAAGAGAAAGCCAACCATTAACACAACTTCACACCCAGACTCATTATACCGATACATTAATTATCCACCAACGCTAATTAATAGAAAATTTTAATTTGCCCCAGTTTATTTATTTTTCTTCTTTCATTTCTTCGATTACTTTGATAGTTAAAATAGCAAATATAGCTGCTTTTATGACCGTTTTATATCCTGCTTGGTAAATTAAAACTTATCCACACGTGAAACTAGCGTTCAACAGGACGCAGAGCCGCCCTTAGGGGTTTGCGACAGGTGCGGTCTCACTTCGCCCAGTGGTTTGAGGGTACTCGCACTTATGGTAATAAAAATGAAAAATGTTTTAGTTAGCAATTTACTGTATCTGAACCTCAACTGATTCAATTTTGGAATTTTCATCGGTTCTGAACTTTCATCGATTCTGTAACAATTTCTTTCATCGGTTCAGAATTTTCATCAATGCTGGAATTATTTCTTTCATTATTCCCAAATTTTCATCAACTCAGGGATTTTTCTTCATCACAGAGTCTTGCCACAGAGAGCAATAGGCCTACAACGGTACAAGTATTCAATCATTAAACTTCGCGCACAATTTGAATCATAGATGGCAGCACTGAAACATATAAAACACTAGATACACACTCAGATTGCTCAGTCAGGTACATACAGTTTGCTCCAGACTCTGCCACTAAGCTGTGCTGGAATTGATCTCGGCAACGGGATAAGTCAGGTGGAAGAGCCCTTCATTCATTGGCTCCAAGGCCAAGGTTAATCAGATGCGGTCGCTTAGGAAGGGTGAGATCGCACCGGGCCGCTATATTTTTGGAGCCCACAAAAAGGGATAAAATATTTTGATCATTATTTATTTATTATGTTTGCATTATTCATTTATATTTTATCTTAAAATTCAGTTTAAAATACTGTACCTCTAACATTCAGACATTGAACCATGTGGTCTAGGGTTTTGACAAACTCTCTGCCCCCAAGCTAAGAAGGGTGGTGCCGGTGTATCTGGTGCCCTTAGGGGTGATGGACCAGAGTGCCGGGGGGGGGACTAAATTTTTCTTTTAACCACTTATTCAAAAGTACACGAAGGAGGTATAAAGCATGCTTGCCCAGGAAAAAAGACCATCCAGTTGAGGCCCTAGACAGATAATCGGTTTTCTAGCCCCTTTACAGCCTCATCAACATTTGAGTGCCTGCACTTGCAATTTTTTCCTCTGGGCAGCGGACACTATTGTCCATATGTATTGCCGATTGTTTTTTTTATGACCATAAAATAGTAGTTGGATAGTCATTCCCGTGTGCACATGTTAACCTAGCGTGCACCAAATTACCCATAACACTAGGCACCATGTTCAACGCCGCAAAGCTTTTTTTTTTTCACCGAAGCACAAAATACTTAAACACGTTGCCTGATTGGCTCTCTCAGAATATCCCAGTACCATAAGGGGGGTCCACATGGGTTCCAGGTTAAGAAGCACAGATCTATACCCAAATATGTCGCAAATAAAGCAATATGTTGCCTACGAGAATGTTTTTATGGCAGGAATTGTTGAAATCGGATTGCCGTTATCGGAAGAACTGAAGTGGTCTTTTGTCATTCTTGTCGAAGAAATAAAGAGTAGAATAGAATTCAGTTTTTTTAGAGAGCAAAGGAGAAAAGGCACGAAGTTTAATCGATTCACCACCAAAGTTGAGCCTCAATTCTATATCTAGGACATTGACCCACAGCCCGCACCATGTCTCTCGTATCTCTTCTCTTTTCTCCCTGCAACTTCTTGTCCCGGATATCTCGGAAAATCGGGAAAAATATAGATGACAGTCTTAAAAGGAACGAATTCCGGTTCGAGTAATGGTCAGGAAATTTTCTTTAAAAACCCTCGATTTGATGAAGATATAATTTTCGCATTAGGAGCACAAAAGCCGCGTGCGTTTAGGGATGAGACTGGAATGTATTCGATTGATAGGATCAATTACGAGTACGTACTTTGAAGGAAAAAAAAAATTTTTGACCACAATGTGTAAACATTTTGAATTTTTCTAATTTTTTTAAAATCTTTTTTTAGTTCTTTAATTCGATATCGATTTTTTTTATTAATCCTTTTACTAATCTAATTTTTAATGACTTTCAATCCGATTATTAACTTGGTTCTTATTAGTTTTCTGATTATTTTTCTTTTTTGGTTTCTATAGTTTTGATTTTTGAAAACCTACCAATTTTCTTTCGATTTTCACCTTTCAAGTTTTTTCTAATTTTATACGTTCTGATTTTTCTTAATTTTATCCTTTTAATTACTTCCAATTTCATCCTTTTTATTATTCTCAATATTATTTTTTTTCAGATTTTTTTTGAATTTTATCTTTTTTCGACTTTTTTTAAATTTTATCTTTTTTCGATTTTTTTTAATTTTATCCTTTTCATTATTCTTAATTTTATCCTTTATGTGACTTCTCTTAATTTTATCTTTTTGATTTCTCTTAAGTTTATCTTTTTGATTTCTCTTAATTTTATCTTTTTGATTTCTCTTAATTTTATCTTTTTGATTCCTCTTAATTTTATTTTTTTGATTTTTCTTAATTTTATCCTTTTAATTATTCCTAATATTTCATCCTTTTAACTATTCCTAATTTCATCATTTTAACTATTCTTAAATTTATCCTTTTGATTATTCTTAAATTTATCCTTTTGATTATTCTTAAATTTATCCTTTTGATTATACTTAAATTTAATCCTTTTGATTATACTTAAATTTAATCCTTTTGATTATTCTTAATTTTAATCCTTTTGATTATTCTTAATTTTAATCCTTTTGATTATTCTTAATTTTAATCCTTTTGATTATTCTTAATTTTAATCCTTTTGATTATTCTTAATTTTAATCCTTTATGTGACTTTTAATTTTATCCTTTATGTGAATTCTTTTAATTTTATCGTTTATGTGACTTTTAATTTTATCGTTTATGTGACTTTTAATTTTATCGTTTATGTGACTTTTAATTTTATCCTTTATGTGAATTCTTTTAATTTTATCGTTTATGTGACTTCTTAATTTTTTCCATTTTGATTTTTCTCAACTTTATCCGTTTTGATTTTTCTTAACTTTATCCGTTTTGATTTTTCCTAACTTTTAATTTTTCTTAATTATTTTTAATTTTTGATTTTTTAAATCATTTTTAATTTTTGATTTTTTAAATCATTTTTAATGTTTCTTAATTTTATTATTTGTAATTTTCCTAATTTGCTATTTTTATTATTATTAAAGTTTTTACTATTTGAAATTAATAAAACAAGTCTTGTCCAACTGGATTGCAAAAATAGTATATTTTACTGCTTTACAAAACAAATGACTCGAAATCTATAAGTTTAGGTTGAACTTGCATGTATAGTAGTAAACGTAAGGTAAAATAGTCTATAAAGGAAAACTTGACTTTGATCCAGTTTATCAATTCTCCTGATGATGCCAACCACTAGTGTTGGGGAAACGTTGAGAACAAACTCAAACGGACGACGGTCTTCGAACCCGAAAAAACAATTTTTATTTTATGTAAGGTAAAATGTTAAATATTTTGATTAATTGTCCATAACTGCCGGTTATCAAGCATAATCACCAATCATGTCAGTAAGTTTCTTAAAATTTCGCACATTCGTAACTTTTACCAGTGATTATGCATAACTCCCTAATGAAATTGGTAAGTATGATAACTATGAAAGAAATCATGCGTACTCCCATGATGCGTGCACTCTAAATATTTCGCCATGAAATTAAATGAAATGAAAGTAAGTATTATAAGGAAAAAAAAGTATATATTATTATGTCTCTTAACTTTAATTTTCTTAACATTTTTAAACATAATTATCACCGATCGAAGTTTGAACAAAATGTAGATTTCATTGATTAGATTTTAGTAGATCCATTCATATTGGCCGGTGTATTTCATTGACGACTTATCATATTTACCAATACAAGCTAGGAATTATGCATAATCACCGATACATGCGGTAAATTCACAAAATTTATCAAACTTTCCAAAATGGTCGGTGATTATGAGATTTTTTTATTTTCGAATGCTAAACCCTAAATTACAGTAAAACTCCTCTTGACGGACACCCCTCTTTTACTGCCAAATAATAATGTTCCCTAGCAAAAACTATTCATTTCAAACTCCGGATTAACGGCCACCCTTCTTTTACGGACGAACCTTTTTGTCCCACCGGTGTCCGCAAAAGAGGAATCTTACTGTATTTCCATAGTATTTTAGGTTCTATTTGCGATGGAAAAGCATTATCCCTGTCATACTGTGAATGACATTCGAGATACAGACGCTTCTTTCCAAGAGATATACAAAAAATCAATACGGTTTTTCTTTTCTGAAACTCTTCTTTTGCTTTTTTCTCGTTTGATGCCTAATCGGCTCTTTAGGCTATATTCTATATCGTCAAAGACGATAAAGATATAGCAATCATTCACTTATAAGGGAAAAAAAATCAAGAAGTCCGATACGATCAAAAGTGAAGAAAATAGATCATAAAATTTTTGGTATTCATATATCATTTATTCCTACTATAAATCTGTATATAAATCGACTGGATTCTTCTTTCATATTTTGAAAAATATTCTTCGGTAAAGCTTACTTTAGTTCAAATCAGAAAGCCAGTCTTCTGATTTCTCGGGGAATTTTTCACAAGTGCATATTTTCATTATAACGCTCGTGCAACTGATATCGTTGTCTAAAAAACGAGTTCTGTGCGATGCGAATTATTTGTAGCCACTGCATATTATAGCAATCATTGTGTAAAGTGCGTCTCAAAGTGTAAAGAATAATTTTTAAAAAAAGAAATGAGCGAAAGCGACATATCCAAAAAAGTTTTATAGCTATTATAAAACTTATTAAAATATATCTTCTTAAAATATGTTCAATAATTTTGATATGAATAACAATTTGAGGAACTGCGGGTATTATATGGAATAGTCGGATAATATGGAATACCGGGTTTTCTCAGCCTTCAAGCATGGTCGAAGTGAAGCAGTAATACAGAACTTCGAAAATGTCCCCGTTATGCCAGAGTCAGTGTCGCTCGGCTGTCGTCATCATAACGGCTGCTATAGCAAAATGCAGTGTTTGTTTTTCCACTTCTAGAAATGTACTTAAACAAGTTTTCAAAAGTGTTTATGAAATACTGCAAATGTGTCCAACAATTTGAAACTAAGTACAATAAGCATCATAAGTGTTTTATTTTATTGCACTGTGCTCATTTTTAGCTAGTGCTTCTCTCCGGTTAGATGGAGCGCTATTTTTTCACAGATGGTGTGTCGGGTAAATGAAATACTATACGGATTATCTGAATTGGGTTAGAATACCTCTTCACAAGATGGAAAGTTTGGAAAATAGAAAAGGAAAAAGGTCTAGAGAGAGAGAGAAATAGTATGTGTCCTGTTCGTTTTGTGGGCCTCCTACCCTGACTGTTTTTACGACGATGTACGTGTCAATGCAAAGACAAGAATCTAAATTTTATAGAAAAGCCAGTTTCAAGTTTCTATAATGTTTTAAATTGGAATTTATCGAAGAAATAAAAGTGGTGCTCCATTTTACTCGAACTTCCTATTTGAAGATTAACAAATTTGCATAAAGTTGGATTTCACAGACCAACTTTACAAACGAATTGCTGTCCGTGTGTGATCCAACTTTATGCAAATTTGTAAAACTTCTTTGGGAAATCACTATTTTACAGATTTTTTTCTATACTTTTGAGAAAACATTTTTTAAACGCTCACATTTATAACTGAAATTGTAATTTTGTTATTCATGTCAAAATTATTGCGACGGCGCATGTTAATTAGTTCTATGATCATGTATCAATACTTTTTTTTGGATGTTACTTTCGTTCATATTTCATTCAAAAAATACTCGTTATATATACTTTTAAAACACACTACATTTCGTAAGCTATAATTTCAATAGTTATTGATGGTTTCGGTTTGAATTTGTAGGATAACTACCGATGAGAATGTTTGCAACGATGATGACGGATACATAGGTTGCTGCGGTAGCCATAGAGACAGGATGGAAAAAGAAGACGCAGTGGGAGATGAGGAAGCGGCAATTGGCGACTGTTTGAATGGACACTGCCCTCCCCAGATGGCGATGGCCGGTGAGGAGGACGTCTTACAGTTGTTACCAGCCTCCAGATCTCACGGACAACTGACGTATGATGAGAAAAAATTCCTAATATCTGTAGAGAGGGGAGACTTGGCCACCGTCAGAAGGTGAGTCTCGAACCAGAAGAAAACAAAATAAATATAGGTGACTATTTTCCTTAGCTGCATATTTGGAATCACTTCCGACGAAACATCTTGACAGCAAAAGGATCCTGCAGCGAGTCATGAAGTCAATAAAACTCGTCATATTCTGTATGAAGCTTAATAACAAAATAACCCCAACTCGTCATTATTACATCTTTGGGCAAATGGCTATAGACTATTCAGTATAAATATTATGCGCACACAACCAATGTATTTCACGAACTTAAAAATACAGTATTTCGATATCCTTTCAGTCTTAAATATACATTTCCAGAGGTTTACTTTGTACCTCATATAGTACATGCTACCATAATTGGAAATACAGTGATATTCACAAAAAATATGTCTCGATATGTTAACTTAATTCATTATATAACCTCCAATTTTTTTTTAATGAAATTCGTTTTTTTCTTCCCCCCTCCCCATGCAAGGATTCCCCTAAAAGGAAACTTTAATGAAATGGGTAGGTAAAAATGACGTGTTCGTATATTATGGCTATTCAGACGACTGCGACAAAAATAGCATTGGTTTGTTCATGATATTCCATTATGCCATATTACATTTGAGTTGAAGTAACATGTTAGAATACTGGTGACATGACATTAAAAAACTTAAAACAACAATAATACTGCATACCGAAAAGTTAAGAATTAATAGAGAACTCGAATTTAAAAAGTAGTAAGAAACTGGAAGTTAAAATAAGCATAAAATGCACTTTAAACTCAGAAATTGATAATAAGAAATTCGCAATTGATGAAACAGTATTTCTGGTCGAGTTCTGAGTGTAATGTCTTATGGTCACAACTATTAATGCACGTCATAATCAGCCCTCCCAAATGGCGTGTTTGTCTATGTCTCGTTATTTGGGGGCTGCTGCCGGAAAGAGGAATTGACTGAATTAGCAGGCTGCCCATACGCAGTCCCATTCGGCGCAAATATACGCTGTAATGGAAGAGAATGTCGGTCATTTATAGCTCAATAGTAGAGCACTCACCCAGATTTTAATTGTTTGGTTGTTCGATTACCCTCAGAGGCATATGATATTCTTTCCGAGCTTCATCCATCTCTGCTTGGCATCCAGACTTTCGTGTATATCTATCATAATTCATCAATTTACTATTTTCTATCATAGTTTAATACTTTCTATCATAATTGTAGTAAAAATATTTCTAAGAATTTCAACAGATTGAAAGAAACACACGATATCAAATCTTCACCACATCTAATCAGTCGAATGACAAATTGTTGAGAGATCAAGGCAACATCCCTTTAATGTTTACCAACGTCAATGATCCAAAAGAATAACAACACGGAAAAAGACAATCCTTTTTTTTTCCTACGATTCCCGGAGCTGCGTTAAATATTGACTTATCTTAAAGAACAAAGAAAAACAAAAACCTCAGAAACACAAGAGAGAGATTATTCATCCTATATATATGTATTGAAAAAAAAATATATAGAAAAGAATAATTGTAGCGATGGAGTATGTTTTGATATAGCGTTCAGTGCTATATGGAGTCATTGCCTTCAATTCAATGAACGGTTCACAGGAGCGCATAGCGGAACAACAACAAATAGCGTAAAAAGGACGGAAGCTGGAATTCTTTCCATTTTTTTACTTGTTTCCGGGAATCATCCTAAACATTTAGCGTATCGATCTCATTTCCTTTTTCTTCAGATCCAGTAGAAAATCCTCCTGGACATTTTCCAAAGAATCCTCTCTCTCTCTCTCTCTCTCTTTCTCTTCCATCAAAGTGAATCGAGTCCTTTTCTTGAAAAATCGAGCTATTTCTTGTTAGAGAATAACTGCAATAGAAACCCTTCCTAGAAATTCGTGAAAAATTCAAAAAATTAAAAAATAAATAAATAAAAAATAAAATTGTATTTTTTTTCGTTTTTTCCTTCACTTATAGATAGATAGAAGAGCACGAACTATTAAAGCGCTTTCTAAGGGTTTAATTAAATTTCGGTTGAAGAGTGAAAGTGTGAAAGTGTAGAAGAGAGAAAGTGAGAGAGAGACGGAGCTTTTTCTCATCTCTGTGTATTTCAATGGAAAATTTTTCTCGTTAGTTCTTGATCTTAAATCGCATTCACGCTTTTCCCGAGAATCGTCTTTTTAAGCAGTATCCGCGAAAATAATTTTTTTGGCCTACTTCACGATGAATGGCCAGTTAACTAGGCTGTTAATGACACTATTATCTTTCATTTTAAGAAGAAACACAATGAAGCGAAGGCAGTTTTTTTTAAGACAGCTATACAGTGAACGCCGCTTAATGTGGTCACATTGGGACTAAAGGTTTCTGATACCAATAATCAATTGATAATTATATCCGAAAAAATCACGATTGTAAGCATGATGAGCATATATATAATGAGATATATATGGTTGAACGATACAAATGTAAACGGGGACAACTCCGTTTTCTCTTTCCCACATAACAGATTTCTAAATTTTAAATTGTGAATTTTTCAATTGTTTTAAAAGAAATTTTTTTTTTGGTTTAAGCTAAAATCCTCTCCTTTTCTTTTTAATTCAGGAATTGGGGGGAATCAGAATGCGAAAATATTGATGTGCATCACGAATTACGATTCTTTTTTTAATTCACGGTACATTTAATTAAATCACAAAAAGCAAATCATGATGCACTTACATCGTGACGCAGTTAATAATCAAAATGTGTTAATAGTTCTATAGATTTTATAAGTCTTCTGGCCGAAAAACTGCGAATGACGGAAATTTCTGTCAATAAAAGAGACTTCTGATGTCTCACATTGACTTGTATATTGATAACAAAAACTTACAGGAAAAAATTAATCTAGTAAAACCTTCAAAATATGTAAAAGGGAAAAAGAAAACTTTCGATGAAAAAAAAGAATAACGTAAACCAGATAAATGAATCTTTTCCCCATACTATGTCATTCCTCCGTTCCGTACATGGTTAAATTCATAACAATACCCAAATGATAACATTAACCGTGATTTTAATAAGCGGCGTTTACTGTATCTCTTTTTTTTTTTTGCTTGGTGCTATTGACTCTAAAATAGAATTTATATATCTATTTTAGATAAATTTAGTCTTCACATCCATTGTGTATTGGATATAATATAGATAAAGACTAATAATCAAAAATAGATAAAGATCTATTTTTTTCACTAAAGATAAATCTATTTATTTTTTAAATAGTTATATAGACATTATCTGTATAATTAATATATATGACATTAATATATAAAAATATATATATTTTTATTGATTATATTAAAGAGATCTAGATTCGTAAAAAAAATATATATTTTTCTACGATTTTTTTTGCACATTTTGTACAGCTGTATTAAAATTTAAAATCTTCACATTTATAATTGAATAAGAACACAAGAGTACTTGCTTTTTAACGGCATTTAAAATTAAAACGGGTGAAAGTTTTCTTGGAATTCTCTCCTTACCATACGGCAATTAGATTCTCGTTTTCGAAGAATTTTACGTTTCTTAAATGATATTTCAATGTAAGTGAATCTAGAAAAATCAATGCTAACGACGTACATTTCAAGAGTTCGATTTTCATTAAAAGAGATCTAGATTCTAGTTCAGACAGTTTTATTCGAGATTTCTTCTATTTATTTTTTATTTTTTAAGAACACTAATCTATAGACTTGCTAAGCCAAAATCACTGGGACCGAATGTAATAAAAAAGTCGGAATTAAAACTAAAAAAATGATTTTGGTCGATGGGATATATTAAAAAAATAATAATAATAAAAATGATTGAAAATGGCATAAATTAGTTCAACATTGTTGATGAATTTAAGTGTAATATTTCCTGAAATATTTAGATTCAAAAATCGAAAAATTGGGACAGAACAGCATAAATGAGGGGAAAAAAGCATTTTTATATATATATACTGTTCTTCCCCAATCTTTCTCAACTCAAATATTTCAACGCATTTAAATATTTCATATATCTCAACTTTTTTTGAACTCAAATATTTCATCGAATATTGCAGTTAGAAACGTGGAATTTTTTTTTTGTTTTCCTCAGAAAAACCGGGCAAAATTTTTCTGATTGGGTTTTTGAGCACACTGTATAAAAAGTTGATTTCTTTATTTTTCTATGTACACGATCTCTCAAACAAATGATTTTGAGTATCTGCATGTCATTTGAAAACTTTTGAAATTGAAAGTATGTTCCTGAAGTAAACGGTTGCACAGAGATATCTGCTGTGCAAATAATTTTTGGGCCAGCCTGTATAGTCATATACTCATATCAAAGAAAAAGATCAGTTTTATTCTTGAAATTTTGTCTGAATTAACTAATATTCATATGTGCATTTCTACGGAAATCTGTACCCCGACTTGCGTGTTTTCATCTTACTGGTCGTCACTGGTCCTACCTATCACATAACTTCGTCTAGTACTGTAATTATTCCTGGTCTGGAAAAAATTCTTGCATTTCATCAGTTACTTATTTGCAACTCAGTGAACGTTCAAAAATAATATCTCTTTAAACTAAATTAATTTTAGCTTTTATAAAATATTTGAAACGTGTTGGCGCATATTTTAACGAAGTTTATGAAGCAAATACTTTGTATACAAAAAAAATCGTCATAAAAAGTGAAAGTTTTTTTAAGCTTTAAAGCAAACTTTTTTAAGCAAACTTTAATTGGGAAACTTTTTTGAGATATGAGGAATAAAAAAGAGGAAAGTTATATATGCGTCAATAAAAAATTAGATTTTAATAGCAATAAAAATTCTCATAATTTTAGGTCTTGCTCGATCTCATCTTTTAGGGAGAGGTTTTTTTATGAGCAAATTAAAGTTAGAAAGATTTAGATTTCTCAGTGAAAATGTGGCAAACTACAACGTGATAGTCGTCACCGTAATGACGATATTCGTTCAAACTTGAATTTCAATTTCATTTCGTATCTGTTTTTTTAATTGTAGGCTTTCAATTTCTGTATTGGGATAAATTCGTCATTGATACTTCACGTGAAACTTCACATTGAATTTTCACGTTCTTAATGGAAACTGATACCATGCTCATGATGAACCGTCATCCCGCACAGAATCAACACAGGCTGTTCAAAATTGTTTTCACCGCAGTTACCTCTGCAACCATGGACTTCAGAAATATATATTCGATTACAAAAAGCTTTCAAATGACCTACGGTAACCCAGAATATCTTAAATTTCCCAAGGGATCCTATGCAAAATAATAAAAAAAAATTAACTTTCTTTGTAGACCCTGTGTTTTAAAACTTTCAGTCATTGAAATGTAAATGCGGCTGTGAGAATTCTACATAAAAAGTTAATTAATTTAATTTTATTATGTGTACGACCCCTTGGGGAATTTAAGACATTTTGAGTAACCGCAGCTGATTTGAAAGCTTTTTTCTTAATTGAAAACATATTACTGAAGTCAACGGCTGCAGAGATAAGCACCATGCAAAAAATTTGGAACAGCCGATATTGATTCTGTTTGTCATGACGAGTTTTGTCATGAGCAAGTGATTACTTTTCATAAAGAACGTGAAAGTTTATTGTGAATGTTCACGTGAAGTATGTATGATGTATTTCCTAAGTACAAAAATTACAAGCCGACAGTTAAAAAACAGATAAGAAATGATATTGAAATTTAAGTTCAAACAAATAACGTCATCAAAAAAAATTTCATATTTTTGAATGCAATATTATCGGAGACATTTGACTTTGATATTTTCTAGTATTAATTACCAATGCTTGAAGGTGCGGCCTACAAATAGCGAGACATAAATTAAGGGGTCTCCTAGCTTTTAAAATGGTAAAAAACTTTCTTATCTAGCAATATCATTAAAAATATTAATTATTCATTGATTTATTTCAAATTTTTCTCACGTATATTTGATTGAGTATGCTAGCCAACGAAAAATTTGACATATCTCTACTTTTTACAAATTTTCAAAAAAAATCCATTAAAAACAGCTGGCATGCATGATAAAATTGCATGAAATAAATGTAATTGAATAAAAAATTATTCAAAAAAACTGTTGAGTTCATAAAATGATGAAAAAGATTGAGATTTTATCTACTCAATCTTATTCAAATTCAAATTTTAAATTTTAAAATAAAAATATATAATCTAAGTATTTACGAATGAATCTCACATCTTTTTCATCATTTAATGAACTCAACAGTTTTCTTTATTTTGAATAATTTTTTATTGAATTTGATTTCATGTAATTTTATCATGCGTGCAAGCTGTTTTAATGCGTTTTTTCGAAAATTTGTAAAACATTGAGTATTAGAGATATGTAAAATTTTACATTGGTGTAGGATAGCACACTCAATCAAAAATATGTGATAAAAATTTGAAATAAATCAATGGATAATTATTATTTTTAATAGTATTTCTGCATGACAACATTTTTTGCCAAGTTAAAAGGTAGGAATCCCCTTAATTTCAAAGTTGTAAAAATTTTGAAACTGCCAAAATAATTGTCAAAAAATTTAATTGTTATTTATTGTGAATAAAAAAAATAAAATGGTTGAGTTCATTCTATGTGTATAGAGGCCCTAAAAATAGCAACTTTTGAGCCAATGAAAACTTGCCAACACAGAATAAGTTTCAAAAAAGAGTGATGTTATGCATTAAATACCTCTATAAATATTGCATTTAAAAATATGAAATGTTTTGTATAAGCGGGCTCTACATTTCAGTAATTAGAAGCTTTATCACACGGGGGCTGCATGAAAAGTTAATTTCTTCATTGTTTTATGTATACGATCCTTAAACAAATTTTGAGATGTCAAGTAATTTCGCGTCATTTGAAAACTTTTTGTTACTGAAAGTGTATTTCTAAAGTCAACGGTTGCAGAGACATTTGTTATGCAAACAATTTGGGACAGCCTGTATAGCTCTGCGGCGGATGGAATACTGCAAACGCAAATATAGCGCATGCACCGCTACAGCTCTGATGAGCGCTAGAAGTTTTAATCTCTTGTTAAAATCCCAATTCTCCTTTAACATCCGATTCGACGAAAAAAATCTAATGCTGAAAAGGAAGATGCTCATTGATTTTCATTCACCATAATGCCGATGCTCACATGAATTTTTGACACATAATTAAATACTCGCTCTTGACGCGTTGTCGTGTTAATCCGGTACACTATGTAATTGAAATTTCCTCTCTTGTCAAATATCTTAAGTACCCTACCTAGAAATCCTCCATAATGGAATTCCCGTGTAAATACCTCTTCATTATTATTACTACAAACATCACATCTTCCTCGGTAAACAAACTGTCGTCATAAGATCGAGGCATGAAGATCCACTTGAATGATCATTCTCGCAATATTCACCATCGCCATAGTTTGGGCTATACGATGAATTGAGGACTATAAATATTCACAATTTTCAATTAAGCTTCCAAATGGAATGAGAGCATAATGATCAGCAGAGAATTTATATCATTAATTTTTTTTAAACATATATTTGGTTTCTTCATAAATTGAACACAGTCGAGGACACTTATAACGTGCTCTGGATGTGACATGCGATTCTTATATTCCCGATTTTTTATCCATTCACTTCCCTAAATGTTTGCTTCTGCTATTACATACTCCCCGCTTAAAACATATACTGTGTGTGTGAGTGGATATATTATACCAAAAACATTCTCTTAACCTAGAAAATAGAGAGTTTGGATATAACATACTCTGTAAACAAAAACCTGGAAAGATGGAGTAAAAAAACTGACATATCTGTGCAACATGTAGTGTATGCAGGTGATATCTTGGTGTTATTATTTATTTTGTTTGGTGCTTTTTTTTGCATAAAATGCCGTGAGAAGTTTTATTATCTTGAAAAATTTAATACTAAAATAAAATTACATCAACTGCATCAGCACTGTGATGGTCTACAGCATAGTCTCCCAAACTTTTTGTTTCATCGCCCCCTTCATCAGAAATGTTTTCCTCTCATCGCCCCCCAACTCAAGTAAACCCATAAGATCCTATGTTAAATCAGTAGGTTCTATCGCCCCCTTGGACCATTCCATCTCCCACTTTGGGAAACACTGGTCTACAGGTAAGCGCCACCTGTTGGTAATAAATATAGTTATTCTAACAGTAAATTAAAAAAATTGTGTTAGTTTGAAAATTTTCTATGTATTTCCTAAGCTTTCAGTGAAAACTGCAAGAATTATGGTCTTCAGATTATTAACTGTTCACTATTTTCTCTTACTTTTTGGATCACTTGATAGATGGCAGTATTGTGATAGGTAAAAGCAGAAATTGCACTAGTTATATCCGGAAAATAACTGTTTCCTAGAAATTGCACTGTTTTACGAATTATGTAAAAGCATGATTAATGAGAGAGAGAGAGAGAAGTAGAATTCCCAAACATTAGTTGCTTCTTTTTTACTGCAGAAATACTCACAGAATGCCTGTTTGAATGAAAACAATTAGCATAAACTCAAATAATACCAGTGAAATAAATTAAATAGAAAAAAAATGTATGCATGTTCTATATAGTATATCCTGTATATGTAATGTATTCCAATAAATTTTCCAAATTCCTCAAGAGATATCAACCAAAAATATTTATTCAGTATTGAATTTAATTACGTGCTGCATAAATTTATTTCGTCCGAGAAAATCTCAATAATGGGGTTTTGCATACATACAGCTATATAAGCTAATTTCGAGGCCTTGCGTATAGCATACACTTCTTGAATCACCAATGGGTTATGTTATAGACGAAGTCGACTGTACTTAAGAAAATGATATTTAAAGTGCGGAAAATGTGCAAATACCATAGCAATTAAAACCTAATTTTCGAAGAAAAGTGTGATCTCTCGAGAATCTCAAGTGGAATAATATGCCACGTAAGCCAATTAAAAGCTTTGCCTTCACGGTTTCCGTCGACACTTGTGCATATTGCCGAGTAATTATTCTCAAGCTTTCAAAAAATGAAGTTTAAATATAGCATAGAGAGTGGAAAACGCATTTCCTGTGTTACAAATGAATGTTTTTTTTTTCCTTTTCTACAAACGTCATTGACATCTCACCGCAGATTTTGGAGTCATTTCAAATTAGACTTTGTTTTGACAGAAAAACACTTTTTCAAGGACTATATCATAACTGTATGTGTTATGTATCCAATTAAAAAGGGAAAAACTATTGCTACCATATTAAATTGAATTTAACTTTTTTGATTCAGGGGTAACGCCAAATATATATTTCCTTAGAATACCATTTTCCTGTTTTTACGTCTAAGATATCTGATGTTTTACTGACGTAAAATTACTTAAAATTATTGAAACACTAGTGCGAGGTGAATTACTGCTACTATATACATTTACAAATGTTTAAAAATGTCATAAAAAAGTAACCATTTCAATCTGAAGTTACAGTAATCTGGAATACTGTTTAGAATAATTTTCACAAAATTTCAAAATTGATAAAAATTTTCATCAATTCTGGAATTCTGTGAAAATTTTGATCAATTCTGGAATTCTGTGAAAATTTTGATCAATTTTGAAATTCTATGAAAATTTTGATCAATTTTGAAATTCTATGAAAATTTTGATCAATTCTGGAATTCTGTGAAAATTGTCATCAATTCTGGAATTCTGTGAAAATTGTCATCAATTCTGGAATTCTGTGAAAATTGTCATCAATTTCGAAACTATTTCTTTCACATTTATTCTGAATTTTCATCACAATTGTAAAATTCTGAATTTTTTATCGATTCTGGAATTTTGAGGTTTCATCAGATTTTTTAAAATCTATCAACTCCATGCCCGTTGTCACTTATTTCTGTATATTATATGTATACGGATTTATTTATTTTTTCCTGTTATTATTTGTACCGATAAACGTATAACAATCATTATTTTTCGGGGCTCACAAGCTAACTTAACCCTAAAATGCTTTGTATAAGTCTGACTTTTAACTGAATAAACAAATTATCTTATCTATATTGAAATATTTCTATCTTCATTAAACAATCACTTGGCATTCTGCCAGTTTGTAGTAAATGAATGGCTTGAGGCAGCTGGTGATACTCAAAGATTTAATTTATGAGAGTCTTCTTATTAGTTTATTGGAAAGAATGAGTTGGCCATTTAATGTTCTCGCTATGTGTCGTGTGTATGGAACTGATATAGTTTCAATTGCCTGACGATATAAGTATTTATTTAGTATAAAAAAATGGACTCATTCTTCCTCTAGGATGGAATTCAAGGTTAAATATCTATTTGCTCCAACTCACTATTAACCTAAATCATTATTTATCCCTTATGGCTGCAAATAAATAATAACGAATGTCAAGTTATTCGCAGATACACACCGAATAATACAATACGTATTTTGTGTCGAGCTCTAGATCACATATTTTTTATCTACTTTACTGATTGCGAAGGATATTACATCACCACCTTGCTTGTCATTCTAATAAAAACTTTATGAGTAATGTACTATTGATGTCAGGGCCATAAGTGCTAATACAGTAGGATACTGCTACTATTAGTTTTTATGTGAAAATTACAATTCTTTTCCATTTGGAGTAGCGATAATCCTTTGCTTGATATTAACAGAATGAAGAAGAAACTGTAAAAAATGACAAAGGTAAATAACAAGGAAAAGCCATGAATTCCTAACGCGTTCCGACATACTTTTCCACTTGAAAGAAACATGACTACTTACTCTGACAAGGCGAATGTTTTTCCATCAAATTTTAACAATACGGCTTTTTTTGTGAAAGAAGGAGTCAACATTTCGTTTGATTCTTACTTCTCTTATAACTGATTCTCCTGATTTCAACTAGAAAATTTCGAAATTTCTACTTTTATCTTACCATTATAATAGACCTGAATTGCTATACTTACGTGGCCATCTAGCGACAGTAAAGCCTTCGATAGATCAGGAGACTTGAAAATACATATAATGTAGAATAAATGTTTTATGCAGTTGTTGCACTAAGAAGACAAATATTTTCTCATCAAAATTATTTAGTACTGCCATAAATAACCCACAATATTTTCTTATTATAATTTTTTATAGAGCATAACAACACTATCGGAAATTTATAGTGTTATTTAGTCTTGAAATAATACCATTATACAAATACAAATCCAAGGCCACAATGCCCAACGAGGTGGCTGAGAAAAAGATGCCCATAACAAATATGAATGTCATCTATTTCAAAAATACTTCAACCAAATTAAAAAAGCAATCATAAAACCTAAAAACTATATATTATATATCATAAAATATTCTACAATGCCCATAAAAAATATTTGTGGGTGTCTTATTCTAAGTATGGATAGAGCGTCTCGATATACCCCAACATGTTTATCGTATTCCTTTTTAAACGTGTTAGTTGTGTTAGAATTTACTACCCCGGGGTAAGCTATTCCATTTATTAACAACCCTACTAGAGAAAAATTCCTTGCACACTGCAACCTAGACTTTTCCCTTACCAATCGATACTGGTGTTTCCTTCTCAAAGCAGTCGATTGAAGACATATATTTAATTCGCGGTCCATTCAATTTCCATCCCGTTGAAAATTTTGAACACTTTGATCATATCCCTTCCAACACCTGCGTTCTTACAATGTAAACATCTTTAATGAAGTTTCTCTTCGTAACTCAAGCCCCGTGTACCATGGACACGCGTGGCTCTCCTCTGCAACCCCTCAACCAAGTCTATGTCTCTCTGTAGGTATGGTTCCCAAAACCTTACAGCATACTCCAGTCTAGGATGAACTAAGCCTCGGGAAAACGGAAGAATGACTTTAGGAGAACGCGGAGGTGTAGAACGCGAATACAAACATTTGTAAGGATGAAACCGCGCGCGAACATTATATTCACTATTTTGACCACCGTTGTACAATGTTCAGGAAACCCAAGCCGCTCGTCAATGAGAATATTCCCAAACCGGTGACCCTAGTTGCATCCGGGATAGTGACACCATTCAACTCGTAAGAGAAACGTAGGTTGTTCGAATCAAAATGAGGAGTCTAAACCGATAACTGAAGCTGGAAAATAAGAGACCATGCACTTGTCAACGCTAAACGCCATGCTCCATTCATTTGCCCATGCGGCAATCCTGTTTAACTTGGTCTGGAGCTACTCACTATCGCTTTGATTCCCGACTACCCCTATTAGCTTCATGACTTATTGAACGACTAAGAAAGATAAACACTTCAAAATGATATTAGCTGAGAAACCCATGAAATGTTGCGTCAGATATTCTACTATCTGATGAAACAGTTAGCCCCTAAGTGAATATCCCTAATGTAAGATAGAAGCTATTTATTATTTTTACGTATATATATAATTTATAGGGGTAAAAGAAATTGATATTTTTTTTCTGCCTTCGTTTCCTGAAAAAACATTTCAGTCAATTGAGGTCCGTTCCCTATTTATGGACGTAGAAAGGGCGTTTCGGTAATGTTTTTTCTTCCATAAATCGGTAAGATCTAGAAAGTAACACTTGAATGGATATCGTGCGGGCGGGCGGGTGAGGATATTAGCCTAAAAAGGACATTAACAGCGTTCGAGTTGAGAGAGATTGCTCCATTTAATACTTTCTTCGCATTGGCGGAAAAACAAATTCATTTTCACTCTTAAATTGAGGTATTAGATGGTGTTACAAACCCTCACAGTAGACATTGATTTCATTAGAGTGAATATTTATCATTAAATACATTTACCCCAGTGTTTTATTTTTGTTTCCTCCTCGGGAAAATAGAATCGAAAAATTATTTTCGAAAGTTTTTACACAAAAATTTACGATTCAGAAAATTTACGATATATATCTAGGTTTATAAGATTTCGAAACTTAGTAATAAAGACGCACCTCTTTGCTACATCGCTTTCACATGTTTACAGATGGCGCCTCTATAACAACAAAGAACAATTATTCTCTAACGAAAACAGCTTCTTTTAATACGTACAGAAAATTTTTTAAGGGACATTTCTTAACGGAAGGTACACTAATGCTTAAAAGTTAAGCAACAAAGTCAAAAATGCTTATCAAAGCAAATGTTTTAATTATTATTTTTTTTTTGTTGAAGTTTACACAGATCATATGATGGGGCAAAGAACATACTCTGGTGAAATTACAAAGAAAATATAAAATCGAAAATCGAATAATTGGCGAATAAGAAAACAACAATCATATATTGAGCCACAAAAAGTTCAATGGAGAAGGCCAATATGAGATATGACCGCCTATGCTGGATGCATCCAGCATGAGTACCAATAATGAGATTATCAATGACGTTTTGCGGTATCAGGGTACATTTAAGGGAGAGATTTGTTCGTAGCTGACCAACAGGCTTTAGGAAGAGTTACGGAGAACAGTGTTGAATGTTTTCCCATGGATGTCTAATATATTCGCTATTGAGTTTAAGTAAAAAAATAAATAGGTGGGTATTCCATACACCATATGGCCTGAGTTAGATTCGACCGTCCATGTACGGTTCCGTTCATATCACACGAATTCAAAGGAAAGAGCGATGCTCGTTGCCTTTATAGTCTAGTGGTCTAGGGCACTCACCCGGTGAGTGAGAGGACGTGTACTCAATTACCATCAGGTCCCGTGACAGAATGAAATGGTACGAGTATATGGTGCAAGAATGTCATCTCGATAGTGCACTACCGTCTCTGCGGTAATTTCTGTCCAGATCATCATACCATTGAGATAGAGAATCATCAGTTTGTTGCTTAACTTTTGAGCACGAGTGTATTTATTAAGAAATCGAGCATTCAGTGTTGTTTCACCCATTTTGTTTATTATTGAATAGAAAAGGAAGAGGCAAATCTGGTCGGTCTGAACGCATGAGCTCACCCGGGCACCATTCCATGATGAGAATTGGTGCTAAAGGTACATTTCTTAACGGAAGGTACACTAATGCTCAAAAGTTAAGCAACAAAGCTTAAGTTGTTATAGTGGCGCCATCTGTAAACAACAAAGCTTTGCTAAGCAACAAAAATGCTTATAAAAGAAAATGTTTTAATTATTATTTTTTTTTGTTCAAGTTGATTTTGAAAAGTATGTAAATTGGTTGTTTGCTATTTCTAGCCAAGTAGAAGTCCCCTTTCCATGGAATATAACTTTGGCCACGGCCCATGAGGCTTTTGAGATGGCCCAGGGTAACCAACTCCCCAGTGCACAGCATTAGTTCTTCATAAGTGAACAATGGTTTTCTCAAAACGGATATTGTGGTTTTCTTCTTCCAGAGCAGTTTTCAAGTTGACTTCTTCATACTAGTACCATATAATGGAGACCTTGGTTAGAAAATAATTTGTCCTGTTAGGAGACAACTTAGGCTCTCGAATATCGACGATGATTGATCAAAGCGTGTAAATATGTGGAAGGAAGAAACATGAGATCACCAAACTGATGAAGCAATAATGTTCTGCTTTAAAATTTAATTTTCCTAAAAAAGGAAAAATAGTTCCGGAAACATTAAAATGAGAAATTTCAAAAACGTATGAGGACGTTCGAAATTACATAAAAATTGAGGACACATTCTCATAAGTCTGAGTACATCTGGTAATAAAGCTATTCCCCATTAGGGGATAGCTATTATCCCTGAGGAGATAAAGCTATTCCCCCATACATCCAATTATTTTACAGTGTTTCTACATCGTAAACCTTGACATTGACTGTTATAATTTAGTAACTCGTTGACGTAAGCGACCGTTTTCTGATTACATCGTGGAGTCTACGGCGAACGATGAAAATAAATAAACAGCCGAAGCTTCAAAACGTTCAAAATACACGCTAAACTAAAAATAACTTGAATGAGAAAAACAAGCAATAGAGTTGATATGGCTTCTGGCCTCCACAAGACTGTCTAAAGAGACTTTACTTTTTAAAGACCCTTTAAAAACAACGATAACAAGAACCAGACCTTAAAAAGCATGCATAAATAAAGAGGAAAGAAATGGAAATACTGACGTCGCGTATTTTTTGTTTGCTTTTTCTTAACTTCAAATTACGTCTGCACTTTCCGCAACATTCATTACAGGGAATTTACAGCAAAAAACGGCCATTGTAAACGAGTGTTTTATTTTTACGTAAATCAATCAATAAGGCCGAAGTTTTCTCAACAAACATGAATTTCCTCACACCATTTAGAAAATGACTGATCGTTTTCGGAGGGAATTAATTTCCTCTTTTCAAAATAATTTCATTTGATAACTTCTTCTTTTTTGTTATTGAGCGAGACTCGGGCAATTATGTTATTCCCTTTGGGAGAAGATAAGAACCGTCATTTTGAAGAAAGTTTCAGCATTACACATAAGAGATGTATTCTGAATCGTTTCCAGCCTGTATTTAATGGATACATTTTATGAAAGCTTTAGGATTTTCAGAAAACTCGAAATCACAAGAGGAGCAGTCAATGCGTATTCTCTCGTTTCCGCCTCTACATCATTAAGTTCTTTACAAACGGTAGCACGTGATGATAAATGTGGATTCCTCAAAAACGCTTAATCATAACTTCAACGTAAATTCTTTGGATTTCTACTCGAGAGGTTTGAAATTTCCGCATGATGTAGTCTATTTATTTAAAACCGGAAAAGCTTTTAATGGTCGGCTAGTAATCATCAGTATCTTCAGCTTAACTTAAGCTGAAGGCTGTAATTTCAAATAGTGAACATTCATTTCCAAAATGAAATGCTATAGAAATACCTGTTATTAATTTACGAGTGGAATTTTTTGTTCAACCGCCTGTCCTGAAGAAATAAAAAATAAAATGAACTAAAGAATTTGCACATAAAATGTAGGTATGACTCATTTTTCTACGCAACCGGACATTTTGATGAAGGCATTTATCATATCTTGACATACATCCCCAAAGAAAAAGTAACTGATTTTATCCTGGAATGCATAATTTTTTTTTCGAGCTGATAATTTTTTTTTCATAATTGATGACACGTGTAGAAAGCAGGAAAATTATTTTAAAAAATCTATTTGGAATGACACTGTTCATACTCAAGCCTTAAAGAGGACGTATAGCCTAAAAAATTGCATATAAAATAGCTATATGAAGCTATATTACTTTTCACATAATATGACTTACCTTGTTTGTGATTCAAACTATAGTAGCATAAAAATTCCGACTGTAAACTTCAAGATAAAAAAAAAAAAAAGGAAACAAAAAAATTTTAACAAATTATTGAAACCACAGCTAAACATGCTCTGCAGCAAACAAATAGTGGTTGTCGTTGATTCGGGCATCTACTAAGAAATTCAAAATATGAAATGAAAATATTAAGCGCTCACCTTATGTGCAAAGACGATTCTAAATTTTTATCTTCAAACAAGCTGTAGTAATGAACGTTTAAAGGACTATTTGCACACAAGCAAAGCTATGCATTTAAGGGTTAAGCTCGTTCCATATTGCAGAGTGGACGCGAGAACTTCTCCACCAAGTTCAAATGATAGTAGCCCCAAAGACATCCATTTGTGTACATTAGAGATTATAATTTGGTATCACGTATCGCAGAATTAGGACCCATTTCACTAAACACCAAAGGAACCCCCCCCCCCCCACTTGCTTTATCAAAAGGAAAAATATTGGAGGAGTCTGAGAGAGATATTATTTTGGACAAACTGATATCCTCTGCTTAGTTTCTCAGAATAACATCCATTGCAGTGTTTCATTCAACAGTGGTTCCCAAAGTGGGTAATATCGCTCACTAGGGGCTGATGGAATGCTCACAGAGCCGATCATTCACTTTGGTTCATTCTGAAGCGACTAACCTATCAACTGCAGCTTCGTTTGTCCGGACAAGTTGAATATCAGTAGGAACGATTTAGTGTTCCCATTGATTTTCTATTCGTACACCGATTGAACTATTTGGGGGATGTTTCCACTGGTCCCATTCGAACTTGTGAAGGAGTCCCTATATCTGTGCTGCAGTGAGTATGAGTACTGCTTGATTACTGCATGGGTACAAGCTTGTTTATGGAAGAAGACAACATCCCTCTTTTTTTGTTCAGTATAAACATTGGCGGCAACTTCTTCGGGAAAGTGTGCTAAAATATGATAAATGCCTTGATGGAAATGGTAATATGTAAAAATATGTGTATAGCAGAAAGTTAGAACTACATTTTGTCCAAAATAAAGTTATTAAGTTTACTTACTTTACTTTTAATTCCCTTTACAGGAATAAAAACACCTTCGAATTAACAAAAAATACAATTCTTTTATTTATTACAAATACAAATACAACGCCACAACAGGCAAATTGCCCAACGAGGTGGCTGACTTAAGAACATCATGGATCCCCGCCATTTTTTGGAGGCCCTACCTACTACTGCTACACCACACATACATGCACCCCGCCCACCCCCCCCCCCCGCGGAACCCCCAACGAATCGGTACATGCGGGAATGTGCGTGTACGTGTAGTGAGATGAGTGAGTGAGTACTTATGATATATTATTACATGTAACAACCAAGAAAAATTGACGGCTTTTGCTACTAGGCTTCAACTTTGGGATAAACATGAATGATCAAAAACACTGTATATTTTGAATCTGGAATTTAAATGATTAAAACCGGAACTAAATCATACATGTTTGTTTGATCTGTTTTTAGAACGCTGCAGAATAGGCACCAGACATGCTTGAACATAAACTGCGTGGATCCTTTGGGAAGATCAGCCCTTCTCATGGCCATAGACAACGAGAACTTGGAGATGGTGGAGTTGCTCATCGAAAACAGGGTCGAGACAAAAGATGCTCTGCTTCACGCCATAAGCGAAGAATACGTGGAAGCCGTCGAAGTGTTGTTAGAACACGAGGAGGCCACACATACCCCCGGAGAGCCGCACGTAATGCCAAGAGCCATAATTCAATTCATTTCATATTTATTCTCATTTTATAAACTTTTTGTTTATTATTTCACCCCTTATATTAACATATGGATGGGGGAATTGATAATAATAATACATATTCTCAAATGTCTTCTCGCAGAGCTGGGAAGCCATCGACCGAGATACGGCCACATTTACTCCAGACGTGACTCCTCTCATACTTGCAGCTCACCGTGATAATTACGAGATCATAAAGATCCTCTTGGACCGAGGTGCGACCCTCCCAGCCCCGCACGATATCAGATGTGCATGTTGCGATTGTGTCAAATCAAGTTCAGAGGATTCTCTCAGGCATTCGAGATCCAGGATAAACTCTTACAGGGCTTTGGCTTCGCCTTCACTCATCGCACTGTCTTCCAAGGATCCCATCCTGACAGCGTTCGAACTGGGATTTGAGTTACGGCGACTGAGCTTCCTGGAACACGAATTCAAGTGTGAATACCAGGTAAAACAAAATAAAAAATATATATATATATATGTTACAGTAAATGTAATAAATCCAGCTAACAATAATTAACCTACATAATAACTGATTATTATGAATAATCGTCGAGCATTTTGGTAAGTTTGATAAATTTCGGTGATTATGCATAGTACGCAAGCGTCGTTGTTAAATTTAATAAGTACTAAAAAATTATAATTTTTACTGGTGATTATGCATAATACCAAGTGTCGCGTCGTTGGTAAATATGATAAATAGTAGGGTAGACCGTGGAAGGTTTACACACTTTTTAAACTACTGTTTTTCTTCTTTTAGCCATTACACAAATTTTCTCATTTTTATTACTAATTAATTAGTTAGGCCTTAAGATACATTGGGCATAATTTTATTTGTCTTAAAATATTCAATTTTTTAATTAAATTATTTTCTTTACTATGATGTCACCTGTGTAAATTTGCGCCGTGACCGGGGCAAGATTACACAAAACCTGGGGTACATTTACACACCACTGAAAATGATGAAATATGAGGCTTACTGTGAATAAAATACAACAAATTAATCCCAAAGAAACTCAAAAGTACGTAGTAAGATTACCATAAGCGTACGCAGAATTCTCTGGGGGGGGGGGGTCAATTTTTTTTCTTCTCAGGGAGGGGGGGGGGGCTTTACGGTTTTTCCTGCAAAATAACACTATAATCTCGGTTTGGGAAGGGGGTATAGAACCCTAAACACCCCCCCCCCCCCCACCTTTGCGCACGCTAATGACGATTACAAACATTAATTATGGTGAATCCTTATCTGTTTCGAATTCGCTTTCACAATTTATACAAACAAAAAATTTTGAATTCCCTGTGGTAATACAATCCTCATGTGCCCGCTTCTTATATTGGGTCCATTGTACCCACTGTTCGGCAGGTTTTGAATTTTTGTGTAATCTTAAACAGTAAATGCACTCACAGTTTTCATCGTCATGCTCGTCATCACAGTCAAATGCTTCATTGGTTTTTTTGTTTCTTTTTGTGCTTGACATTTTCTACTTGCTGATTTGCTTCAACATTTCATTCCTGAGCTGCGAGGTTGTCCTCTCATCTTGTCACAGCTCCGGAAGACAGCACACCAGGTGTGCTAGACTCATTTGGATTTTTTTTTTATATTCATCAAATTTAACAACGAAACTTGATTATTATGCATAATCACCGGTAAAAGTGATAATGTTTTCAGGTATTTATAAAATTTACCAACGACTTTTGTGTGGGAATTATGCATACTCACCGGTAAATGTGATAAATTTATGGAACTTACCAAGACGATTGGCAAGTATGTATAATAACCAATTTATCACATTTACCGTATACACACATACATTCCTTCTAATATTTATTAAAATATATATACAGTAGTTACAATAACTATTTCAGTCTGTCTGTTCTACCAGTGAAACAGCGTGCCATATAATTATAATTTTAATGTAAACGAAAACATGGTGTTTTAAAAACGCATAATAATAACCAATTTATCACATTCACCGTATACACACATGCAAGTCTTCTAATATTTATTAAACTATACAGTAGTTATAATAACTATTTCAGTCTGTCTGTCTGTTCTACCAATGAAACAACGTACCATATAATAATAATTTTGATGTAAACGAAAACATGGTGTTTCGAAAACAAAAGGCGAAACCAAAATTTAAAAAAAAAAAGAGTATTTGTATATGAACCCCCCGTGTGTTAAAAAAACGGCAATATTTAATCTCGCGGTCTTCAACGCAGGGTCCCATGAAGCCACGTCTAGCATTCAAAGCTTCTTGCCATTGGTATTTTTAGAAAAAATAGCCCCCGAAAATTTTTCGAAACGGCTAAAAAATTGAAAGATCACCGGTAAAATTAAATTAGAAAAATAATTTAAGTCCGTGGACCACTGAGAGTTATACTGAAATCGTATAAATTGAAAGAGTGGCATAGAAATATGAAATGATTTCGTGATTCATCAGTAACGCTTTGTATTTGATATAGTACCAGAACTCTGGGGAAGTGGGGGGGGGGGGAGAGGTCCCGAGGCCCAAATGTAACGCCCGAGAAAGTAACGCTGTATATTTGATACATTACCAGGACTGTCTTGACAAGTTGGAGTGGGGGGGGGGGAAGTAACGCTGTGTATTTGATACATTACCAGGGCTGTCTTGGCAAGATGGGGGGGGGGGGATCTCAAGACTCAAACTTAACGCTAAAGGAAGTGACGCTGTATATTTGATACATTACCAGGGCTGTCTTGACAAGTTGGAGGAGGAGGAGGGGGGGGGGGTTTCGAAGCTCAAACAAATTTTTTGAGCGCATTATTTTTAATTTTCTTTTCAGAACTCAGAAGTCGGCATAAAAAAAAGTATACCTAATAGCGGAAATTATTATTGCAGAAATGTTTAAAAACATCTTAACGGGATGGGAGGGGGGAATCTGAATTTTTTTGAAATAAATAATTCCAAAATTTCTGAAATCAATTCATAATTGATAAAACTTCTAATATACATATTCTGAAACTATTCTAGAAAAATGATTCCAGAATAATGCATAAAGAAATCATTTTTAAAACAAATAGTTTAAAAGTCGATGAAAGAAATAAAAAAGAATCAATGAAAAAAATAATAATTAAGAAAACAATAAAAAGGAATCATTTTACGACGTATTACCCCCCTGCGTTAGAGGTTGTTGTGTTTTTAGTTTTAAAATTAAATTACCCGATCCGAAATCATACGTCACTAATATTCATATCTTTATTTGTGACTTTTCCCGAACACGGAAGGGAAATCGCATTATAGCTCGTTTATTGATCGAAATCCATAAAAAAAAGTTTATTAGATATCACTTATATACTCGTGCTTCAAATTTATGATCCATGGATTTTGAAATGTGTTTCAATTTTAATTCCTGTTAGTCATTCGAGACTGATTCATAATTGGAAGAATAAAAAAAGAGTAATTAACAACAGAAAAAATGTTAATGAATCACCTAACTGTTCCACTAATTAATGAAGATAAGAAGTAAACAGTGATTAATATAAGTGTACATTAATCGTGTCGTACTCATCGTTAAAACAGGAGTATTCGTAGATTGGAGAGGAGAATTAATGACGGGGATCAATGAATAACAATAATAATCACCAAAAACTTTCCTCTGGAGACACATTGCCATGTTAATTAAAAACGGGAGCTTTGGTAATGACGGTAATGGTGATAATAGTAATAATAATAATACATCTCTCCCCGAAACTTAATGCAACGATGGTATCGAGACCCTCGAATGATGGAGTGGATGCAGTCTCGAGCACAATCACCGTACGCTTGTGTTAATTCCATTTTCGTAATTGTGAAAAGTTATCGCCATTCAATTAAGTCATTTTGGGAATTTGCGATAGTTGTGTAGAAACGGATTCTCTAATTATTTTCACTAATTAAGGATCTGGTTTATAGTAAATCAGTTAAAATGATCAATTAAATAATGTAGTTTGTTTTAGACTCGTCAAGAATAATAATAGAAGATACGTCTTCTTCAGTTTGGGTTGAAACAAAGGAAAAGGGTGGAAAAAAAATAAATACAAACTTGTATGGGAGGTGGCTGTGCTTAGTACAGTATTCTCAATTGTCTAGCACATAGTTTCCCAACCTTTTTTGTCCCATCGCCCCCTTCTTCAGAAATTTTTTCTCCCATCGCCCCCCAACGCAATCTAACCCATAGGATCCTATGTTAAACCCGTAGCTTCTACCGCCCCCCTGGAACATTCCATCGCCCCCCAGGGGGGGTTAACGCCCACGTTGGGAATCACTGGTCTAGCACAAGCAATTTTTTTTTATTGAATTGTTGATCAGTGGCTACCAATAACCTGTCGAACAGAACCTCTTGAGTCATGGTGCATTTCTTAACTTGGCTATACCAACGCCATCTACAGATAGACTGTAGGAGGTATAGCTGTAGTTATAGGTGTTTGCTGTACTGACAATGACAAAGGGCAAAGAAATAGAGCATACGAATCTTCTGTGTTAACAGCAATGAGTAGTGCCCGGATTATATGCAGTAAAAAGTATATGCTAAACATTAAATGGTACAGCCACCTCGTTGGGCATTTTGCCTGTTGTGGCGTTGTATTTGTATTTGTATATATTTTTACATAGTACATATAAAAAAGAAATATGACCTAAAAATATGCAAATATGTACTTAAAAATACCCAAAAATGCACTAAAAATGTCAAAATATGCATTAAAATCTCCAAAATATGAACTAAAAATCATGAAAAAGTTAAAAATTACATAAGTATGTGTATTTAAAAGTGAGAAAATACTCGTATATGAGTTAAAAAATTCACCATGCAAAAAAAAAAAAAGAAAAAAAAAAGGCAAACATAATTTTAAAATGCATATTTTCTATACCTTAGTGCATTATTCATTCGCAAAAAATATCCTCGCACAGGGGCAACGGAAGTGTTTCGAAAATGGGGGTGCTCGTCTTTGATTTTAAATAGAAATTTTTGATTTTGGAATGGATTCTGGAATTGCTCGGACCCATGCTACAAATTACTGAGGGTGCTCGGGCACTCACGGCACTCCCAGCTCCGACGTCGCTGTCCTCACAGATGTACATAACATGAAAATAGCTTCTACATTTTTTTCCCAAGTATTTCTAATTTCTAGTTAGTTGCAGCTGCTGAGTAACGAAATGCCAGTAAATAATATGTTACTGGTATTATTTCTAGAAATAGCGTCACAAAAGTGGTAAATTTTTGTTCACCTCATATTTAACCTTTGACATTTGACTCAAAGAAAGAGAGAGAGACTGAATCCTACCTGCTTGAAAAAAAAAACCCCGACGTTATGAAAATATTATCAGCAATATTCGTTTCAGAAACTTTAAAAAAAAGTAATTAAGTGTAAAAAGTAATTAATTATTGTTGTGTAAGAAATGTGCACTTATTCTTTAAAAATTCTTTGATTTTATGCATTAATCATAAAAAAGTTAAAATATTCAAATTCATAGCCAATTTTTAAACGAAATCATTCATATCGTGATAAAGAAAATGATTACAAAGGCTATAATAAACAGTTAAAAAGAAATTAAAAGTTGCAAAGAAAGTGGATGCTTTTTACTGTAATAAATTTATAAACTGTGGTAAGAACGTCAAGAAACAGTGGAAAGTTACTAATAATATCATAAATCGAAAAATAAATAAAATAGTTGCTCCAATACTGACTCTAAAACATTAGTTGATGAAATGAATGCATTTTTTATTAATTCTGTAATAACTGAAGATTTTGAATTAATAGATGAAATAGAGCTTTTAGTACCAAACCAGTAATTCTATATTCGTTACTGAGATAGAGGAAAGGAATGTAAAGAATTTAATAAATAAATTTGAAAATAATAAGCGGTGGCTTATGATGGAATTACACCAAAAATGTAAAATACTGTCAGTAAATACCATTTAATGTTAGTAACCCCCATTATAAACTCTTCAATTCTCAGTGAAGCTTTCATTGATAATTTAAAGTGTGCTCTTGTCAGGTGAATGATACACATAATCAGGTAATGTGCACGAATTCAAGAAGTGTCGTCTGATCTCGATCTCGCCTATTTTTTCGAAAATTTCGGAAAAAATAATGAAGCACAAAATTATAAATTTTCTAAATAAATTTAATTTTTTTTTCGAGAAAGCAATTCGATTTCCTTGAAAACAAGAATACCGAAATGGCAATTTTGAAATTTTCAGAAAAAGTATTAATGCCAGCAATAGAATCCTTGCTATATTTTTAGACTTGAAAAAGCCTTTGATAGTGCCGATCATCCGATTATCATTCATAAGAGGCAACACTTATCACTAATTTAAAAGTTATTTGTCAAATAGAATGCAAGCGGTTAAAATAAATGATACAATGGGTACATATAGGATTATTAAAAATGGTATCCTTGTGTGGGATCCACAGGGTTCTGTTCTTGGACCAATTTCATTTCTAATCTTCGTTAATGAGATCAATAATCTGGATCTACATGGTGATTTGATTAACTATGCCGATGTCACAGCTATTGTTTTGTCAGAACCAGCATGCTGAAATCTGATACTGAAGAAGATTTAACATAAATTAACATTTGGTTGAGGCATAATATACGTTAACCTTGAATCTCAACGAAACTAAATATATAAATTTTCAATTATACAATAGAAATATTGAAACACTTATAATTCGATGTCATGAGTTTGGATGTTCTGGTGACCGATGTTTCTGCTCGATTGTTTTGGAAACTGAATTAAATATTTAGAAGTCACTATAAACAAAAATTTTAAATGGAACTGTCATGTAACTGTAATCAATAAGAATATAAAGCACACCAATGTTCGTTTATATTGCTTGAAAAATATTATATCTCCTCAATTTTTTCATTTATACACTTTATTTTGCTTGATTCTATTAAGTTATTCAGTATACTATAAATGTGTTTGGAGAGGTGATTATGAGTTAACTTGAATGTTATATTATAAGTGCCCTGAAAAAAAACTATAAATATTATTTCCTTTCATAACTATACCATCTGCCTATAATTATAAATCAGTCTACAGATTTAATATTGAAAAACTATACATATACCGAAGTCTGATGTTTATTTATAAAATAAACTACTTGGTTTGAAATCAGACAATGCCCAACAAACACACGTCTTCGTCGAGGTTATCAATATCTTTGCATGCAATATTTTTTATACAACCTGAAGAAACATTAACCCAAAAGCAAGTCATATATTTGGCCCCATTATATTTTAATAACCTGCCAAATGAAACAAAATATGAAAATGAATGCTGCCTGGCAGTTGAGTGGTTAGGGAACTGGCTTCTCACTGTGCAGGTCTGGGTTCGAATTCCGGTTCGGGCATTGATATTTATTAACACTAACAAATCCCCTGGACGGATCATGCTGATCCCTTGGGAATACGTGAGGATCACATTATTATTCAATTAAGAGCTTTCAAAAACTAATAATTAATTACGTTTGTCTTTTACTGCAATAAGAAAGTGCTTCTCGGCCACCAGTATACAGTGTTGTCACACAAAAGCCTCTATGATATTTGTGTTTATTTGTATATTTTGTTTAGTACTTGATATTATGAGTGTTTGCCACCGCGGAAAAATTTAAGTTGTATACTGTGGACGGATCAAGCGATCCCTTGAGTAGGACAATGTGTGCATACAGTCGAATCCCGTTTTAACGAATACCGTTATAGCGAAAATCTCGTTTTAACGAACATTCCCTAAATATCTTCTCTCTAATCCCTTAAATAAGTTTACATAGGAACAATGCAAAAACCTGAAATTCCTTTATAACGGAATTTCGTTTTGGTTTCATTAAACGAAAGTTTTATTTGGTCAGAATATGATGATGATAAGTATGTTGCTAGTTTTCTTTCATTTCTGCGTTTCATAAACACACTTTTGGGAACGGGTTTCCGACAGCTCAACAAAAAAAAAAATTCTTAATGAGGAGGGGGAATTAGGCAGACACAGCAAAGAAAATTTCTTAACTCATTTTCTCGAGTTATAAAATTTGTGCTGTGCACGAAGTAGAGGCAAATGTTTCAACGGTATATACGGTATTTGTGTATAATCCTGCTTCACTTGAACGCAATCCAAGAATCAATGGGATAATCTTTTTTTGATGCAAAGGTTCTTTTTCTGTCTGATCATTTTGTGAAATGTACTCAAGACTTGAATGTCGATTATTTCAAGTGCCGTGTATTGTTTTTTTAGGTTTGAACTGAAAATTCACTTCTCACTTTGCGCCCTAAGGAGAACTTTAAAATTTTCTATTCTTCTTGCCCCTGTGTTTCTGATAATACACATGTCTAATGCATAAATTGCAATATATCTTCCAGGATTTGCGCAAGCAATGTCAGGAATTCGCGACTGCTCTCCTGGATCATACCAGAAGTTCCTACGAACTAGAAGTGCTCTTGAACTACGACCCGACGGGCCCTGCGTTCGAACACGGCGATCGCATGCATCTCAGCAGGTTGAAATTGGCCATAAAGCACAAGCAAAAGAAAGTGAGTAGACTGACTATTTTAACTAACTTCGATGCTCTCAAAATCTTCAAAATAATATCGTGAGTTGTTGCAAATGAAATTGCCGTTGAAGATACGTCAGGTTTCTGCTGGTTGCAAAAGAAAACAGGCGTTGACGTATATGCAATAATTTTTATGCTATAGGACAGTCGCACGCGGGTATGCACATATATGTTTTGTTCACCGAGCATTGAATATTAAATAGTACCGATATCAAGTCAATTATACTTATAGAACCCACACCATTAAAAATGCTATGTACAGTAGGTAGAGTTCACATTGGAGAAATGTGCAGCAGAAAAAAAAAAAGATTTTACAACTTTGGGAGGAGCACATGCAAGCCGGTCTCCTCGCAGACCTTGAACATGAACATTCAAGCATTTACCATCTTCAATTCAAAATGTAGATGGTAGCACAAGCAAAATTCTGACAACATATAAATACGTTATAGCTACACATACACTCAGAGCAAATATTCTGGCATGTAGTATTAGCACTAATTAACGCTCAATTAATGTACAAATAAGTTGCCGTTGCTAGTTGGTGTGAAGTACCGAGTATTGAGATCTCGTCTTCTTTACTTAATGGAGATATTTAACAGTCAATGGCAAAATGGTTGCTTTAAAACAACCATCTCAGTATTTCATATAAATCAACCAGAACAAAATTTAATTTATTTCGTCGTTTTTCAGCCCAACGAGGTTGTCTGACGACTTACAAATAGCCTTTCTGAGGCGTTGTGAAGGACAAAGGCAAGTTTGTATATGCATGTGTAAAGCATGAGTGTCTGATTGTGTAAACTAAAATCCAGTCCAACGTCATTCAAACATGCCAGTTTCTTCAATTTTTATGAATTTTTAGACTGTTTACGAAATTATTAATATGTAGTCGAATGTATGTCAATCGAAGTAATGTGAAACAATGTAGGAAATTTTAATTTTAAAAATGTATGTTTAGGAATGTTCACAGAATAAGTTTTGGATTTAACTCTTTTAGACCCTGATGCCACAAATGTGTGGGTTACTTTTTTTCTCACTGTAGAATTTTGTCATTTGCAAATCAGGAACTTATGTCCTGACTTAAAGGATTGTGTAAGTTTTGAGTTAGAAATATGGTGAATATAAGCTTTCATCAGAGGACAACATTTAAAATTGAACTTTCAGGGGTTTTTTAGATGACATCCACACATGAGAAAGTACCTCCGGAAAAAGTGTGATTTATTGCATAAAATTTAGTAATAAAATTTTTGGAAAAAGTTGTATGTGATGAATATACCCTGCTTCATCTCGGTTGAAAAAAATCGAACGATGTGACTTATTTCTAAACAAAATTTTTTTTTTAATTTTAAAATTTGAAAAAGACAAATATTTGCTTACATTTATGCTTTTAATGCGTTTTTGAGTATCAAAAATGCGAAAACATTTCGAAAATTCCAAAAAAATGAATTCTTGGTTCTGAAAGGGTTATTCTATGAATCACACAAGTGCGTGATGGGTTTGTAAATGTCATACTACTCGATATTTCATTTCAAAATTACAGTCACTATTTTCATGTTTTGGAATGGTTCGGAACGGGTGAAGAAAAAAACGAAGTCAACTGGCGTTGAGATTTTCATTGCAATTTTTTATTTGATTATTTTTTTCTTCTTCAGTTCTGCGCGCATCCAAACGTCCAGCAACTCTTAGCTTCCATATGGTACGATGGACTACCGGGATTCCGGCGTAAGAACATAGTACTACAAACTCTAGAGATCTGCCGCATCGGAGCTCTGTTCCCTCTGTATTCAGTGGCTTACATCTTAGCACCTCATTCGACAGCTGGAAGAACATTACGAAAACCTTTCATCAAATTCATTTGTCATTCTGCGTCTTACGTGACTTTTTTATGTAAGATTTTGATGTATTTCTTAAAGCACACATTAAAGATTAAACATTCCTTTGCGGCATGAGTGCAACCACGAGTCCGCGGGAAAAATGCAGCTCCCCAAAGGGGTTCCATCCGGTCCTAAGGTCTTCTGGTAGAAAAATATCAATATATACACACACATACAATACGATAAATACTTAGATAAATACCATATTTCTTTCACAAAAATACGAGAAATCAAGATCCATTCACAATATCGCCAATAATAATCAAAACATTGTCAAATGCAAGTAAGATTGAAAATAATAGTACAAAAAAATTGTTTAAAAAAAACAAGTAAAGTTTACAACCAAAAAAATTGTCAAACGCTAGTAAAGTTGCCAATTACAGACAAAAAATGAGGAAATTCTAGTTAAGTTGCAAACTATCGCTAAAAAGTGCTAAAAATGGCAAATGGAAGGCTACTGCAAGTTACAGTGGGTAAAAATTTAGTTCACCAAAAATATTGAAATACTGTATTTGAAAAATATGTGGGATGAATATATTTATATGGGAATAATATATTAATTATGACAGAGTCATAATATAATTAAGAGCCATGAAAATAATCTTAATTCCTGATTAATTTCAAAAATATAAGAGCTCTTCGTTTAAAATAAGGGAAAAAACGGAACATTTTGTGAAAAAGTTAGTACTGCCAATATTACGGGAATGGCCTGTAAAATTCAGGGTCACAAATGGTCGCCCCATATATTGTTTTACATACAGGGTAACCCGACCGCCCAATATTCATACACGTGGTTCCTCATGAAAACTAATATGGAGAGGCAATTTTCGTTTTTTAGGATCAGATGAATATTTATTGACTTGTAACGTTTTGAATTTTTGTGACGGTCAGTTATGACGGAAGAATTCTCCACTCTTTGTTCTCTAAATATGGTTTTGATTATTGTTTTATATACACTCATAACATAAATGAGATGCCGTAAAAATTGTAAACTGTGTTTGTTAGACTTGATCGTGACAATTTGTAACTGTGATCGATTCCATTCAACAAGCTCAATCATGATTACAATCAAAAGCCGTAGCGCAACCATGCCCCTTGGCTAGAGCCCTATCAGCCCCACCCAAGGGCGACGTAAGCTAAATCTTTCCCATTTGTTTTGCAGTATATTAAATGACTAAAGGGGAAATGGATGACTTCAATGACGTCACGAGCTTTGCGCGGAGGCTTTCTGCTATTGAAGGTGTTGGTTAAGAGGACTGCATGGATTCAACATGTAAATCTTCGGAACTTCTAAATTGGAAGTGGAAAAAAAATCTCATCTGGAAGTTGTTAGTGATACTAAATTCATTTAAACGAAACAAATCAAATGAACACAGGCGTTGCTCAGAGCAAAAACATTTTTAATTTAGGGTATAACGAGATCGCGTAAAAATTTGGAAGTGTGAAAGTGCACGCACACAGAAAGAAAAAAAATGGTTTCCGAGTTTCTTTTTAGGGTTATATCGAATTGTTATCCAGTTAAAAAATGCAAAGTTGTATGTTTAGTGTACGTTCGGGGAATTTGGCAGGATTTTGAAGCAGCGTCATTAATTTTCAAAGCATTATAACTCATTAATTATGGGTCACATCAAAAAACTGAAAACACTTTCCATATTAGTTTTTCACAAAGAATCTTCCTTTTTCCTTTTTTTCAAACCGAGCACAATTCAGGTCTATCGCACGGGCAATTTACTGCCTAGTAAGTTGTGCCGGAAGTGTAAATGTGTACCTAACAGTCTGAGTGCGTATCCAGTATTGTGTCTGATTTTTTCAGCGCTGCCATCTATTCGTCGGAAGTGAAGTGAGTGAAGTGTAATAATTGGATATTTGTATCGCGTTTGTAGGCCTGTTGCTTTCTGTGGCGAGACCTTTTAACGGAGAGATTGACTCTCATTCGCGTCTGGAACCACAGAAAATCACGTTTGTAATTATTGGGTGGGTGATAGTTACCATCATGTATACAACGCTTCTGGCCCTCGAGCTGCAGAAATACCGCATATCTGTAACGTGGACTAAAAATGTACTGCTTTACAGTCTTGAACCTTAAACACCGTCGTGGAGCACGTAGATCTTCCTGGCTAATTTCATGTTCAAAAAAAAATTAGTTTTCATTTTTAAAAACCATTTTACCTCTGACGTGAGATTTTATACTTACATTGCAGGTTTGCTCATTCTTGCGTCCCAGAGGATAGAATCGGTGATCATGGAATGGTTTGGAACGGATGACTTGAAGAAAAAAATCAAGTCGACCGTCACCACAAAGAGAGGAGCCCCACCAAGTATCGTGGAATGGATGATACTAGCTTGGGTAGTTGGTGAGTCTCACATTCTTCATCTCCAAAAATAGCCATCGGAGATTGTGAAGATTTAAATTATGATAATCACGCAATCAGCGATCGACAGCTTCCGGGGGCCAATACGTTTTAGCAAATTTTATACATTATTTTCAGTCCTTACAGAGTTTTAAGAAATAATAACTTAGTATGTTTTCTGTATATTACAGTCACAAAAAAAGTTCCAGGATAACAATATTACTCCCGTGAATACCTACTCATACCTACAGAGGGATATAGACTTGGTTGAATGGCTGCAGAGACGAGCTACGCATGTTTTTGTTGGCACGCGGGCTTGAGTTATGAAGAGGGACTTCTTTTTTTAAAGGTGTTTACATTGGAAGAACGCAGGTGTTGGGGGGGGGGGGATATGATCGAATTGTTCAGAATTTTCAACAGGATGAATAGGATTGACCATGAATTATTAATACGCCGTGAGTCGACGGCTTTGATAAGGGAGACCCAGTATCGATTGGTAATGCACAATTCTAAGTTGTGGTGTCGCAGGGAAATTTTCTCTAATAGGGATGCTAATTTATGGAATAGCTTACCCCCCCCCCCCTTCCTTCTGATTTTTCCTTCTGATAAATTTCAAAAGTTAGAAATTATTTTCCCTCATAATTGGGGGAAAATGTCATCTGCACTATATCATCAAAATTTCGACAAAACACTTAAGAAGCAATATAAATAGCGTTAGGAATTCCCAGGATAATATGGATTGGACGAGATGGATCCTTGTTATGGCCACCTCGATTTCCAGAATTAACCACCTTTGATTTGTTATTGTGGGAATGTCAAAGACAAGTTTACGCTTCACGCGTAACCAAAATCGAGGAACTAGAGAAAAGAATCACGGAATTGTTCGAGCCTCTTCCGTAACCCATGCTAGCAGATACGTGGGTTCAAATTAAGGATCATTTAGATCAGTGTACCCCAACCCTTTTTAGACCATGCCCCACCAAAGCATCTCCGACCCCTAGTAGAACATTTGTGAGGTGGGTAACCCCGCTCCCGTGAAGCTTCATAATTTCAACAATAACGATTTTTTTTTGTTACGTAAAAATAATTTTTTATTTCGCAACCCGGGGGTTTTGTCCCCTCCCTCTCAATTTCTGTCTCTTAAGAGAGTTATTGTTACTTTGAGCTATTATTACCTGTAATAATACCTCACTATAAAATTTTCTGCGTCTGACTGTGTTCAAGTGTTTGTTCTGCATGTACTTAAAAAATATTTTCAAAGTATTTTTAACATAAACTGCTACAGGCAGTATATATATATGCTAATATGTTTTCCACTAAAATTCTCTTTTCTCAAAACACCACTCATTCAAATGAAAAACTTGAAACGTTTTCTCTCCCAACACTATGATGTTACATACTTTAACAAGAGAATTTTTAATTAAAATCATTTAAAAAAAATTTATGACAAAAAATATGGGTAAATTTTTGGGGATTTTCGAAAAAATATTTATCTTGTTTTGAAGTTAAAATTACAGAAAAAAAAATACCCAATGATTATAAAATCCTAAATGCTCGTGTTAAATTGTATAAAAAAATATCCGTAGTATTTGCGGGAAAACAAACGAGTTCAAACAAGCGAATGTAAATTTCTAAATGTTCTTTAAAAGAAGGAGATTTTTCCCCATAGGAAAGCATGGGAAGCCAAGATCGTGCACCAACCCCCTTAAAGCGTTAAGAGCATCAACTCCTACTGAGGATGACCGTTTTCACCCGGACACTCTCTTTCAATAGACGGAAGTCACCAAAATCTTATCAGTTCCTTGACTCATCATAATTTGTTTTCACGGTATGGTATTCAGTATAGCATCATTACAGCTAATACGCAAAATAAAAAAGGTGCTAAAAAGTCAACGAACTCATGAAACCACAGATCCTGAAAAAAATGAAATAAAATCTCGAATGCATTGAGTGTTTTTCCCGATTTGTAAATACAGACGTGCTTGTGTTTCCTCATGTACAGAAGCATCCGTCGTCCCCTGCTCAAATATTCATGCTATATTCACTTTTGTTGTTTGCTTCTGCTGATCCTCGCTGTGTTTGTATGGTCATGTTATTCCATGGATCTCGTAGGATTAATCTGGAGCGAAATCAAAGAGCTGTGGGAGCTCGGCTTGATGGAATACGTGGCCGACATGTGGAATATCATCGACTTCATCACGAATTCCTTGTACGTGGCAACCATAGCTCTCAGGGTGGTCGCTTATTTCCAGGTATACATACGCTCTATATGCCTTTTCCTTTGGTGCTTACTTTTCATCTTTCGCGCTTTGCTTAGTGTAATAGAGTTTCTAGTGTTACTGAGATATTTTTCCTGTTTGATATTTCTCAGTATATTTATATCTTGTAGCAAATAAAATAACCTGATGAAGGGAAGATGGTGCGTATACAGGGTGCGCCATAAATTCGTAAATGGTTTAAAAATTCATAAAAATTAAAGAAATTGATATATTTGAAAGCGGTTTGTGACGAAGTTTTATTTTCACGGAGGGGGATTTATATGGTACAGAATGAAAGTTATAACTTTTGTCGAAAGAGGGAGCTGCATGGAAGAAGATCACCGGAAATATGCAAATCTGTCCCATAAAACTCGGGGGTGTACGATTAAATTCTGTATTTCCCTCTTACTGGCGCTTACATAATGCTTTCATTGTGATATTGGAATTTCTGGGCAAAGCACTATTGGTGAAATTATGTTACTTCAGCCACGAATCTCCGGCTGAACCTTTGCGAGTATTTCAGTCACAGAAGAGATTGAAGAAATGTTCTGGTCAAAAATTCTGTTATTTGCTTTTGTACAGCGTCCTTTACCGACAAAAATTTGAACCAATATGTTTCTGTACAAAAAAGAAATTTCTCTTCGTGAGAATAAATTTTTCGCAAAAATCGCATTCAAATGTGCAAATTCTTTCAATTTTTATACATTCTTTTTTTTTTATTAATAATTCAAAACAGCACACATAAATACATGGACACAGATATACAAAATAAAATAAAGACAACAGAACAAAAAACAAAACATACACTATGCAGCTCTTAGGGACCCATTTGGTCCGTCCTAGAGCTTAATAAATATTATATATAATAAACGGCACGCTCGATTTATATTTATTTCATTTCATTCATTTTTTTTTTCTAGATATTTCAAATTTTTCCTTGGTTACCTATTTATATTTTCAATAAACCTTTCAAAAATTCGTTATAGAGTTTGAGAATGTGAAGATTTCTTTCTTGAGATGTTTATTTATTCTAAGGTCTGATAATTTTTTTCAGAATTTGTTACAAATAGTTGGTCCTAGGTAATTTATACTTTTTTGAACAAGGTATTTGTTTGTTTTTGGAGTTATATACAAGAAGTTGTATCTATTTGAGGTTCTATCGTTATTAGTTTTAAGAAATAAATTATGGTTTTTAGTCATAAAAATTATCATTTTATACACATAAATTTGTCTTAGATCAAGTATTAAAATTTCTGATTTCATAGATCTGGATTATTAAATAACATTACCTTACGTTTTATGCGATTATAGATGTTATTTAAGTTCTTAATATTGTCGTGATAGGCACCTCCCCACACTGTAATAGCGTAAGTTACTATTGATTGGATCCAGGCGTAGAAAATTGTTTTAAGGAGTTCCGGACTTACAATGTTTCTTAATCTATATAAAGCTGCAATTTGTTTTCTTATCGTATTACAAACATTGTTAGAATGGCTATTCCATTTTAGGTCGTCTTGTATAACTACACCTAAATAACTATATTCTCTTACTCTTTCTATGTGACTGCAAGAACAAATTTGGGAGGGGTATTTACAAACGTGTAATCTTAGTGATATTGGAGTTTCTGGTTTAATATCTCTAACTTTTAGACAGATGAATTTTGTTTTTTCTACGTTTGGAAGTAATTTATTTTTTGTTAGCCATGTGTTAATCTGTCTAAGGTCATCTTCAACTTCAGTTATCAAATGAGAAATATTTTTACCTTCAACATATAATACGGTGCCATCCGCGAAAGACACTATTCTACCATGCAAATTTAGAAGGCATAATTCATTTATATATATCAGAAAAAGTGTGGGGCCAAGTACTGTTCCCTGAGGTATTCCTTTTTTTTATTTCAAGGTAATCACTTTTTTCATTTTCTATATAGACTGCCTGTATTCGTCCATAACAGTACATCTCGAACCACCGCAATAGTTCACCACGAATTCCGGCATTCTCCATCTTATGTAATAACAGAGATGGATCTACATTATCAAAAGCTCTTTTTAAATCGATAAAAACTGCTATTGAATACTTTTTTAAACTATTTACGAATTTATATGGCAACTTGCACATGTACTCATAGAAAAATTCCGAAACAAGATTTTTCAACGTTCATCTCATGGAAGATGGACGGTATACTAGAAATTTGGAAAAAAAACATAAAATTTGTCTTTTAAAAAATTTTATTATTCATTTTTGTTATCATGAAGGCAGTTGCAATGATAACTTAGTAGATTAGGAAACAAAAAAAATTGAAATTTCCAATGCAGTACGTATATTCGGGATAAATACGGTGTTTTTGTGAGTATATTATTGTAATCAAAAAACTGCTGTATTGGCCGGAACCTAAAACAAACGCGAAATGTTCTATTTGAATACGGTTACCGCTCGCTGTAACGACCATTTGTTATACCGACCGTCTCATTTCAACGACCGACATGGTAGGTATCGAATATTTTCATTTCATTCCATGTTATTTATTATCCAGTCTAACAACTTGAAAGAATCATTCAATCTATTACGACATCCGAAATCAGCTCTTACCCACTCCCTGTATTTTGCGAAGAAATCAACGAAATATTGGAAAAATTCAAGTGGAAAATTTCGTTTTGGTTTTTTAGGTTTTTACCAAATATGGTGTTTTTGTGTGCGTGCAATGTACATACAGTATTGTGAATTTAAATTACCGTATATCATTTGCCAGATTATCATTACAACTGCTTTCCTTATAACAACAATGAATTATATTGTATAATTTTTATTCCGTTCCGAATATGGAATTATGTTTACAAAAAAAAAAACTTAACTTCATGATTTATTTTCAAACTTCCAAGATAACGACCACTCTATAGAACGTATGTGCGCCACATAGGGAATCATTATAACGGGATCTACTGTATTTCTAATATTTTGTTGATTTCGTGACATAAGATGGGATGGGAAAGAACCTGATTTCGGACGTGCGTCGTAATGGATTTACGATTCTTCCAGGTCGTTTTACAGTGAAACATCGCTACAACGATACTCGATAAACGATAAAACTCTTTAAAATGGTATTTTTTCCAATCTTGTTTGGAATTGCCTAAAGTCTAACGCTAAACTCCTATCAATACAATAATACCCTTTACTGCGATAAATCCCTCTATAAGGTTATTAATTTTTAGGGCATTTTGAAATCACTACAACGATACTTTTGATGTTTCGCTCAAAATCACCTTCAATATGTTTTTAAATTTCTCACCAATTTTTGTTCTTTGGAGGGTGTTTGATAACATCGACATTTCGCACTAGCATCGTCCTTCCAAAAGTATTAATGAAATTATCAAAAATCGACTTTCTGTGTAGTATATGGAAGTGTGATGCAGGAAACTGCTTTACACAAGGGTGGAATAACTGGCAATTTTATTCATGAACTAATAAATTAGAATTTTTTGCTGCGAATAAATACTTATGAATACATTTTATCATGGTACTACGACAATTCATAAGAGATGCCACATAAATTTGGTGGTGCCTAATGATAATGCTATCTCTCGATGTAACGATAACCCTTCTGAAATGATATTTTTTCTTGGTACGTAAAGCACCGTTATATCGATGTTTCACTGTATTGGATGAAAAAGAAACGTGGAATGAATAGAAAAACATTCCGGACGTATATCGCGTCGATCGTTTTAATGGGATGGAGCGATCGGTATAAAACACGGTCATTATAATGAGCGTACGACCACATTTTTTTTTCATTATTACTGCATTCAAAAACACACGAATTTATTTAATTTTTTTAATTTTGAAAACAAAAATGTTGCATAAAATCAAAATTTTCCAGTACACATGGAATTCCCACAAGTTGCACTATACATAGACCGCTCTTTAACACATACTCATTCAGCAAAATCATTTCTTGAACCAACTTCATCAATCTCATTTAAGTAGAGCGATTTCTATGATTAGAGTCGACATTGCCTAATTGAAATGTATACACCCATAAATAAGATCTTCCATCCAATATAAATTCATAGCTTGAATCTTGAAAGGTCCAAATAGAAAAGAAATGTTTTTCATGAAGAAATCAACTTATATTTGGCCAAAAAAAAGAAAAAAAGACAAACAAAGGAGCGATTCGTGTATCCTTTCCTTTAGATTCGATTCAATTCCCGAGTCAATTTATAGGAAATTCTTTTTCAGATAATACAGTATATACTCGACAGTTTTGTAACTTACTAGTTGAATGGCTTTTATTTTCTCGTCACTTCTACTTAATAGCTTGAATGAGGTTATATCGAAGAGGGATACGGCCATACGGCCATTTGTCTTTATCACATTACCATTCTCTGGGCACTTTTTACTCTTTTCTTCCGGGAAAAGCTGGAAAAAGTAAAGAACAATGGGAGAAATCTATAGGTTTGTCGTTAATATAGTTCAATACCCCCTTTTCTTGACAATTTCTCAATGATAAGCGAATTAAAAAAAAAAGTTTTTTTTCTGTCTCTCTCTCTCTCTCTCTCAAAGTAAGACAAATAAATATAATATGTACACATCAATAGTGCTCGATCGTTAGGAGAGTGCACTAGGCTACTCTTCATTGATTTGAAAACCTGTCGCGGGCCGCTTAAGTGATCTGTAAATGAGCTGGGGATCAGTGAAGACTTTAGTGATCTAGAAATGTATCGCGGGCCGCTTGAGTGCCCTGGAACTGTGCCGCTGGTCACTTTGGCGATGAGGGAAATAAGCCATGGGCCACTTGAGCGATGTAGAACAGCGCCGCTGGCCCCTTAGATGCTCTGGAACTGTGGCATACTTGACTTAAATGATCTGTAAATATGCCGCAGGCCACTTGAGGGATGTAGAACTTTCAACTGACCTGTTGATGTGCCGTGGGTCACAGAAATGAACTGGAACTGCATGGTGGGTCGCTTAAGTGCTCTGGAACTGCATGGTGGGCCGCTTAAGTGCTCTGGAACTGCATGGTGGGCTGCTTAAGTGCTCTGGAACTGCATGGTGGGCCGCTTAAGTGCAGGGCATCAATCAAGTGATCTGTAAGGTATGTCACGAGTCAGTTGAGTGATGTGTAACTTATGCCACTGGCCGCTTAAGAGCTCTGTAAATGTACCACGGGTCATTTAAGTGCTTTGTAAATGCGCCGTTTAAATCTGGAACTGTGCGACGGGTCACTTAAGTGACATGTAAATGTCCCACACTTTGGTTCATATTTACAAAATTTAGTTTGGCGTAGAGGGTCACATCAAACGAGTCCGAGGACCACATTTGGTCCTCGGTTGAGCCATTGGTTGAGCATATATGATGTACATTGTGCAGTTTTTAATTTCTACATTCCGTCTCAAAAGTTTATATATTATAGATTTTTAACTTGGCCACGGATACACTTTCTCAAATTTCACTTGTGATTAGACTTGGTTTTTGTCGAGAGAAATAAGTTATATATAAATTCTTTAAGAATTCAAAAATTTCAAAAAATACCTGACTCAAAAGTTTAGAAAAACTTCCGATTATATGAAAATTGCGTCTATATGACGTATCAGGGATGTGATAGTATAAAAAAGGAAAGCGCTGCCGACAGGTTTTTATTCAAAGAAAAAATACCGAAGATATTAATATCGCATATTCCGCGTATGATGGAATCATTTGAATATTTTCCCCGAAAGCAAAAAGAAATGCAATAAAAGACATACCAATTGCTATTGATAGCAGCACCGAAAAATCAGACACAACACTATATGTGAGGCTTCAACCCGTTGCTCGCGAGCACCACGGTGCTCCCTGAAGCACCGAGAGTGCCCGATTTTCATGTCATATTTCGTGCTCGCGAGTAAATGATCAACGTTCAAGTAAACAACTTGTACAAATAGCATTGTGGGTGCTCTTCTTTTGATGATGAGTAAAGGCAGTGCTCGTGACCAAAAGAAGGTTGAAGACCTCTGCTATACGTACTCAGACTGTTAGGTACACACACTCATAGTTCCGGCACAATTCACTCGGTAGTAACTTGGCAATAGACCGGAGTTGGTCTCGGATTGAAAGAAATGAAGATGCTCTGAGCATGTCGAAATACAGTGTTTATCGTGTACCGTAAACGCGTGCTACTTTGACCGTACTACTTTGGGACCCTTCTTTGGCTCGAAACGATAAAAATAATAAAACGTACCCTAAATACTGTAAAAAAAAAAATTTGGAACTCGTTTTTGAAGTTTTTGCTAACAGGCGGTACTAACCAAGGCATCTGAGTGCATTGGCCGACTAGACAGCAACAGTGGTGGTTGTCTATGATGTGAGAGATGCATGTAGTTTTCTCATCTCTCAAACTTTCATCTGTAACCCAGCTTTGTCAAGTTAAGTAGGTGCCTGATTAGAAACACACTATAATGCTTTTAACTGTAGTATGATTGTAACTTTGTTTAATCTTTTCATTTTTTCCGAAAAAAAGTAATTCAAAATTTGAGATCTGGTAACTCCAAAAATACGGCCTGCTTTGTCCTACCATTTTGATGGGAGGAAAGTAGGTAATATTTTATAAATCCTTGGTAGTTTCATTGTGAGTACACTTGAAAGTATAATTATGCATCGAACAATTATGTTTATTTTTTTAAATGTCCATCCTATTTCATGATTTGTTCCGGGACTCGAAAGATGGCGTGTAAATACAAACGTTAGCCTCAAAGCCGAAGTTATGCACACACTACGGCAATGACCACCTTCAGAACTGTTTAGATGCAATTAGATCTGTTGAAATACACCAAAGGCAAGCTGCAGATAACTTTAAACCATACTTCAGAGCACCATTAAAAAACAAACGTATTTTCTAGCAAACCAGGTCATTCCGAGGTTTTTAGTACCGACGAACTGCTAGCATTTGCTAGTCACTTTGATAAAATGTGTGATTATGCGTTCCTAGTAATTAACTTTCAATGTCTGTTAAAAGAGGACTTTTTTGGTCAATTTGTGAAAAATAAGATTGTTAAATAAAAAGAAGAGAAAAAATTTTAAATATTACTATTTTTATGATCAATGCAAATTTAAATAGGCGTTTTCTTTCAAAAATTGAAGTTTTATTAAGAGTCCAGGTTCAAGAAATACCCTAATTTTTCATTTAATGCTTAAAGATTAACATACAAGGGCACAAAAAGTTATTTTTAGTTAGCTTAAGATGAAAAAAATCTGTTTTTTGTTCACATATACATAATATAACATATCGATACACAAAAAAATTAACAGAACACAAAATTAGTAATGATTGAGATCATTGGAAACTATTTTTTGTTTTTAAATTGACAAGCTAGCGTTCACGTTATTGACTCAACGCGTATCCCAAAAGCTGAATCCTCGTCATGTAGACAACGCAATACAAATTTACGCGAATATACAACAGTTCGAAGTATATCGGAACTTCAATATAACCTTGTATATAATTACAAAAGCTGCTGACGTAAAAATTTCAAAAGATATGGTTCATAAAAAAGATTAAAGAAACTGGATATTTGATTAATAAAATTCAAAATAAAAGAAAAAAATAATCAATTATAGTGCTAATGTATACAAGAAAAAACGCTTTATACGCGATTTTGTCAGATTGATTTCATCGGTAAAGAAAAAACTACTGCACTTCAAATTCTAAAAATTTTCCGAAATGTTTATTCACGTATTAATAAAATGAATCTCCGATTGAGCAATAGACTAATGGTAGGTATAGTATTTTAAAAAAAATGTTGAGTTCAGATTTTTCAACTTTTTTAGGGTATTTTTCCTAGAAGTCAAATAACTTGTGTTTTCTGCGTTTTTATAACCACTTTAATTAGTAATTAGTAACGCTTTAATTAGCAAATAACAAGTATAAATCTTGAGCAACGAAAAAATAAAAATCAAAAGAAAATGTCACACTTTCTATATAAAATAGTTTTTTCAAAACTTTTTAGAACGATGTTCTTATCCTCTAACTTTCTTTAAAAGTTTAGAAGAAATCAAAATTTTATGATGTCGTGTGTCTTATATAAAGCGTTAGTTTTATTCGAGGTAAGTCTCCTAAATCGTCTCGATTTTTTCGGCGAGAAACTAATCGAAGTCTTTCTCTGTGTTCATTTGGTACTATTACTCCATGTTTTCCGTCTATAAAGACTTATTTTTATTGTTATTTTTAGGTGAGAAAAGAGATGATGTTAAACACGGGAACAGCATACCTTCCAAGAGAGAAATGGGACGCCTGGGACCCCATTCTCATCGCCGAAGGACTTTTCGCCGCTGCAAATATATTTAGGTGAGCGACCAGAGACTCGTTTCATTTTATATCTTTGTCCCCAGACCAATTCCTGAGAAACTTTATGATGAGATCAGAGTACATGAAATTGCGTCAAATTTTTCACGGAAATACGGTGAAAGAAATCCTTTTTCGTTTTTTTTTATCAATTGACAAGCATTGTCACTTACATTGTGTTGCAGGAGGAATACAATCGATCCCGTTTATAAGGTCCCACTTACAACGTTTTCCCGCTTAGTAAGACTTTACTATGTAATAAGACAATAAATTTTAAGTGGGTCGCAGTGCTCCAAAATATTCTCTTGACTAGAAATAATCATTATAGAGTATTTTGGGGGGTGCAAGGTATCTCGCTCTCTCTCGTACTTTGCACTAATATTTAAAAAATATATATATTTGTTTTTTCGTTTTTTGTAATGTGATATTTTTTATGGCAACAGTCCTGTTCTCACATTATTTTGGAACATACCATTATTTTCAAAAATCATTTTGCATATTTACTATGAATGGCATGAGTTTTTTTCCTATAAGCTCTCAAAAAACGGTGCAAAGTAGCCCCCCCCCCCCCGTACGGAACTATTTTTGATATTACTGTCTTACATACAAATGTGCCTATTTTTTTAAATTATCTCGTTTCTTCCAATGGTAGCTCTCTGAAACTTGTGTACATTTTCTCCGTAAATCCACATTTGGGGCCCCTACAGATCTGCCTTGGAAGAATGGTGATCGATATCGTGAAATTTTTCTTCGTTTACACCTTGGTGCTATTCGCATTTGCATGCGGTATGAATCAGTTGCTCTGGTACTATGCGGACATGGAGAAACAGTTATGCTTCTCGTCCAAAGAAACGCACAACATAATGAAGGCAGACTCTAGCGCTTGCCACACTTGGCGAAGGTTTTCGAAGTAAGAAAATATATATTGATGAGAACAAATCTTACTTTCATATGTGTCGTATCAATGCCATTTGCTTTTTTTACTATTAATTTCGTCTGAAATTCTTGAATCGTTGCGATCCATTATCTCCTGTTTTATAGTTAAAGTATATCTATGCCGTCTCTGATTCTTCTAGCCTTTTCGAATCTTCACAAACACTGTTCTGGGCGAGCTTCGGTCTGATAGATCTGGACAATTTCGAGTTATCAGGAATACAGAGTTATACTAGGTTTTGGGGATTGCTAATGTTCGGGTCTTACTGCGTCATCAATGTGGTCGTGCTTCTGAATCTCTTGATTGCGATGATGAATCACTCGTACCAGATGATTTCCGTAAGTTTATTGATCTCAGTATCTCCAGCATAAATTAATATCCTCCTGGTAATAGGTCTATACGATTTCTTTGATTCTCTAACTAAATTTTTTTTACCGTTGCTCAGGAACGAGCCGATATCGAATGGAAATTCGCCAGATGTAAACTGTGGATGAGCTACTTCGAAGATGGCGCTACTGTACCTCCTCCCTTGAATATTATTCCTACACCAAAAAGCGTTTATTACCTGCTAAGGTGGGGCTTTCGGAAGCTTTATGGAAACTCCAGAACCGCGAGGAAAGAGCATTTGAAAACTATTAGGGTGAGAATGCCTCATTCTCTATATACATGAATGATATTAGATATTGGCTGGGAGTGACATGCTTCCCGTATGCAAAAAAAGATGTCTAAATGTTCAGCTGTACTGTAATTACAAAATTTAAGCATAGCTATATTTTTGTACTCTACTTATCTTTACTCATACGGTGAGCAAAAATACATGCGCTGTATCGGGCAAAATTCCCAACGAGGTATGTAGAAAAGCCCATAAAAATATAAATATCAAATATATCTAAAAACACAGCAACCCAAAATAAAAGCAATTTTGATGAAATATACTGGTATGAGAAATATACTGCTCTCTCATAAAAATTACGATTGTCTTTAGTGGATACTTTCCCATGACTGAAGTTCCTCCATTCCCGAGACCTAAGCTTTCGAGTTAGGAGCACCAGCTCTGCCCAACAAGACGAAATGAGCTCGAATATGGCAATTTTGACATTCACACAAACTCAAATCAGCACGATGCCATTAATTGAAAGAAACTCGAACTTGCTCGATTGGGTTGTCGATCTGATATCCCGCGGGTACGAAATCAGGCACAAACACCTAGCTAGGGTACTTGAGTGAACACTGCTGGGATTTCGAGAAATAAGTTGAAGATGCCCACTGTAATAAGAATTTTTACGCAAACTCTGCTTAACTTTTTGCTCATCAATTAGGTAGGGGAATCACAATCAATCTAAATTTTGATTAAACATAAAAATCTCGATACTTATCTAATCTTAAAGGTGTGGAAATTCCTTAAAATATATTTTCATATTATTTATTGAAAATCCTTATGATTGTATACAAAGTTCTGTTTTTATTTTAGCGAAGAGCAAAACATGCCAGTGAACGAGATTTCCGTTATCAGGTACGTTTCAATTTCTTTCTTTCAATTTTGAATTCATTAATTAATTTTGTGGCACAAATTATGAATAAACAGATAGCTAAAAATGTGCATGAATCATAAAAATCTTTCATGACGATACATAACAATTAAAATATAATCTAACATGAACTTAGTCAAACTTGGTTGTAACAACACTTAGGCTGTAACGTCAATAACTGGCGGTCCGGAATGATTTCCATAGAAAATAATGTTGATATACCTTGCTTATAACGTGAATCAAAAGCAACCACCTCAGCTATTACGACGAATTTTTTGCCAACGACGTTTTTCCGAGAAACTGCTAATATTAGAGCGATCACATCCACGGAATGGCTGTCAGTTTTTACATTAATACCTTAAAAAGGATTGATTACATGTTTGAAGCTCCAAGAATTCCTCAATGACATGACCATTATACAAAAAATTTCCATATCTTGCCCTTCATGATATTTTTTTATGAAATGTGCCATTCTTTCAACGAAGTTTGCTTTAATTCCTAATTATTACTATAATCAGAGATGAAGTTAATTTGCAAAATTTATTAATTGTGTTGCAATGAATATGACTAAATGTTCATCTCACGTATTTGAATAGTTCTTTTTTCCCCCGTGAAATATATTTTAGCAGACTAGGTGTAGCACTGCATTTCCCGTCAACGGTTATTTATAAGCAATATTTGGCAATTTTGCGAACGTTTGGCGATATGTTAAGCGAGAATCGACGATGTCTTGTAATAATTATCACAATCACGAGTAATTTCCTTGATCAAATATGGTCAGACTGAACATAAGGAAATAAAATCTTCATGCACAGTATTTGATTGCCTCTGATTATATTTTTGGACAAAAAAAAATAATTAAAAACTTCAAACCGATAGCAGTTTGTGGTCCGCGGACGGTAACCATTTCTTATATCCGACCAGCATCTTGCACAACCATGCTTATTTTGCCCATGCTTTAGCCATTTGATACGATGAAAAAACGTTTTAATGCTGTCTCTTAAAGGGAAAAAAATATTTGAGAGGATTTTATATAAAAACATTTTGTTCCGCTAACTATAAAAAAAAAAAAAAAACAACAAAAAGCACTTTTATATATCTTAGAAATATACAGTGTTTTCTTCCAAAATATGTCCAATTTTTTGAGTTGCCTTATACACGGGTTTCCGATTTTCTGTCGTTTTGGTGGTCCTCAAGTTGTGGGTTTGGCTTATACACGAGCAAAGGGGGAGGGGGGGGGGGGTTAGGGTTCTAACCCCCCCCCCTCCCCTTCCCTCAAGCCAAGATGTGTTATTTTGCAAGTAAAAACGTAACCCCCCAATGAGAATAAAAAAAAATTGAAACACCCCTCTTGAGAAAATTCTGCGTACGCTTATGTGCACGAGTATATACGGTAGTAATTTAAATATATTTTTTTTTATTCTAAACCTGACACATAAATTATTCATCATTTGAAAAAACAATATTTTTACAATAAAATGTTGCGTTGTTGTTTTTTATTTTTTAGAACCAATATCGAATACCTGTACTAAAAAAAATATATATAAATTTGATATTTACAACGAACATCTCGCAAACTTTTGAACTTTACCGAAAATTCAGTTTATAAATTATGCAGAATTTTTTTTTAAGTTAAATATTTCGGTAAGTCATTCGATGTATATTCGGCCTGTAAGGTTGTTTTATCAAGATTCCTTAAAAAAAAAAATCTTTCGGAGAATCCATTTACTCTAAAGATTATTCTACGGACACAAAAAAAAAAAATTCCATTCCAGAAAGGGTAGAAAAGTCGCGTTTTAGGATTTAGCATTTATTATTTACTGCTAAAACCTGTTCGAGAAAATTCTTATCGGATAAAGACACCTGAACCGATGTTAAGACTCGATGTCCATTTGTATGAACGGAATAGAACTTATGACTCCAAATAAAAAGACATCAATGTGATAAAATGATTCGATATACGTTTCGTTAAAAATTAACTTTCTATTAATTCTATGGAATATCCGTTTATAGGATTTTTTAATGTAAAATCGAGCCTTTATATGCACACAATTCATGGAGCAGAATAGACTTTTCATAAGAAATGGGATTTTGTTTCGATTCTTCAAAGAATATTGCTTCCATCTGAGATCTTCGTGATTTATAAATTGGGTTACAATGAACATAACATGGCATCTTACACATATTTGCCATGTTCCTTTTTTTCTCCCGTGAAATAAATATTAGCGGTCATTCTGTATCACTATTTTCCTCAACAAGGGCAATTTATAAGTGATATTTCGCAATTACGCAGGAAATAGGTACGAGTAACATGTTTATCGAAAATCGGTCACGTCCGTTGTTGGTGATTCCAATTCACCGAATTTTTTTGATCAAATATAGTCATCGGTTATAACGAGAGAGGATATTACACGGAATCTTCTATATCCTTATAATAGTCTGACTTACTTACCGAACACGGCCAGCCCGTCACCTGAGCAATTTAAGCACATTTCTCCGGAGGGTGTGGCTATGTCGGAAAGATTCGATTCATTCTTACGATCTACAAACAACATGAATGAACATAGATAAGATACATAGATAATTTACATTACATTATTTGCGAATGCCAGGTTGGCACTTACATCACAAACAGGAAAAGACACAATATATATATATACTAGGGGGGCTCTGCCCCCCTGCCGCCTTTGGCGTCCAACCCCCCCCCCCCCCACTTCTCTCCCGGACATATCTTGTTTATTTCGTCCCACTTCATCAGCGTGCTATGGAAAAGGGGAAAGGGACGTGTGAAAGCACCAGCCTACTGAAGAAGCGAATTTTAATGAAAATAATAATAAAGCAACAAAAAACAAATGAGATTCATCAAGTATCCCCAGAAAACTTCCCCCATGGGGGTCCCCAGATTCAATTCGCTGAATTTCAGTGGGGCCCCACACTGGATATATCTTGGGCTACCGATGTGTTGCAAATTTTACAATGTTAAACCACAAAAATCAATGAGATACATTCAGGGGCACCGAATTACAACCTGCCAACATTTCCATGAAGCCCTGACCTGCAAGCTTGTCGGACACCCCCCTGTGAGAATTTTTCATTTTTATCAATTTTACAACGAATAAAATCCAGGGCCCCACATCCAGTAGCGGGGACACAATACGCAGATTTTTAGTGGGGCCCCAGACTGGCTATATCTCGGGTTTCGGCTGTGGCAAATTCTACAACAGAAAAGAATGAGATTCATCCAGGGCCCCCAAAATCAAACCTGTAAACATGGGGCCCCTCGACTTGGAAGCTTGTTGGTCATCCCCCGGTGCGAGTGCCATGAAAAATTTTCATTTGTATTCGTTTTACCAACGAATAAAATCCAGGGCCCCAAAATGAAACCTGTAAACATGGGGCCCCCGACTTGGAAGCTTGTCGGTCATCCCCCGGTGCGAGTGCCATGAAAAATTTTCATTTGTATTCGTTTTACGAACGAATAAAATCCAGGGCCCCCAAACAATTACCCGGGACACCAATTCGCATACTTTTGGTGGGGGCCCCAGACTGTCTTTATCTCGGGCTTTTGCTGTTGCAAATTCTACAACAGAAAAGAATGAGATTCATCCAGGGCCCCCAAACAATTACCCGGGACACCAATTCGCATACTTTTGGTGGGGGGCCCCAGACTGTCTTTATCTCGGGCTTTTGCTGTTGCAAATTCTACAACAGAAAAGTATGAGATTCATCCAGGGCCCCCAAAATGAAACCTGTAAACATGGGGGCCCCCGACTTGGAAGCTTGTCGGTCATCCCACGGAGCGAGTGCCATGAAAAATTTTCAATTGTATTCGTTTTACCAACGAATAAAATCCAGGGCCCCCAACCAATTACCCGGGACACCAATTCGCATACTTTTGGTGGGGCCCCAGACTGGCTTTATCTCGGGCTTCCGCTGTTGCGAATTCTACAACAGAAAAGAATGAGATTCGTCCAGGGCCCCAAAATGAAACCTGTAAACTTGGGGCCCCCGACTTGGAAGCTTGTCGGTCATCCCCCGGTGCGAGTGCTATGAAAAATTTTCATTTGTATTCGTTTTACCAACAAATAAAATCCAGGGCACCCAAAATGAAACCTGTAAACATGGGCCCCGACTTGGAAGCTTGTCGGCCATCCCACGGAGCGAGTACCATGAAAAATTTTCATTTGTATTCGTTTTACCAACGAATAAAATCCAGGACCCCCCAACCAATTACCCGGGACACCAATTCGCATACTTTTGGTGGGGCCCCAGACTGGCTTTATCTCGGGCTTCGGCTGTTGCAAATTCTACAACAGAAAAGAATGAGATTCATCCAGGGCCCCCAAAATGAAACCTGTAAACATAGGGCCTCCGACTTGGAAGCTTGTCGGTCATCCCCCGGAGCGAGTGCCATGAAAAATTTTCATTTGTATTCGTTTTACCAACGAATAAAATCCAGGGCCCCCAAAATGAAACCTGTAAACATAGGGCCCCCGACTTGGAAGCTTGTCGGTCATCCCCCGGAGCGAGTGCCATGAAAAATTTTCATTTGTATTCGTTTTACCAACGAATGAAATCCAGGGCCCCCAAAATGAAACCTGTAAACATGGGGGCCCCGGACTTGGAAGCTTGTCGGTCATCCCCCGGAGCGAGTGCCATGAAAAATTTCCATTTGTATTCGTTTTACCAACGAATAAAATCCAGGGCCCCCAACCAATTACCCGGGACACCAATTCGCATACTTTTGGTGGGGGCCCCAGACTGTCTTTATCTCGGGCTTTTGCTGTTGCAAATTCTACAACAGAAAAGAATGAGATTCATCCAGGGCCCCCAAAATGAAACCTGTAAACATGGGGGCCCCCGACTTGGAAGCTTGTCGGTCATCCCCCGGAGCGAGTGCCATGAAAAATTTCCATTTGTATTCGTTTTACCAACGAATAAAATCCAGGGCCCCCAACCAATTACCCGGGACACCAATTCGCATACTTTTGGTGGGGGCCCCAGACTGTCTTTATCTCGGGCTTTTGCTGTTGCGAATTCTACAACAGAAAAGAATGAGATTCGTCCAGGGCCCCAAAATGAAACCTGTAAACATGGGGGCCCCCGACTTGGAAGCTTGTCGGTCATCCCCCGGTGCGAGTGCTATGAAAAATTTTCATTTGTATTCGTTTTACCAACAAATAAAATCCAGGGCACCCAAAATGAAACCTGTAAACATGGGCCCCGACTTGGAAGCTTGTCGGCCATCCCACGGAGCGAGTACCATGAAAAATTTTCATTTGTATTCGTTTTACCAACGAATAAAATCCAGGACCCCCCAACCAATTACCCGGGACACCAATTCGCATACTTTTGGTGGGGCCCCAGACTGGATATATCTTTTGCTTCCGCTATCGAAATTTTTCAACGTTAAAGCAGCAAGAAAACAATGAGATCCATCAAGGGCCCCTGGAAATGAAAACTTTTTACTTATACGTGAAATCTTCCCCGGGTACCCCGACCTTGTGTTGGGAGCACTGCTGTTGTGTGTGTATATTATACATATATATACCTCTCGGCATGGACCTCCCCCCCCCCACAAAGGAAGGGCTGACAGGGGCCACAACGATTCTTATCACTTTTTGATTTTTCACACTATAAATTAATCACAGAGGGGCCCCTGAAAAGCTGGTTTGGGGGCTCGAAATCTAAATTCCAGCCTAAGGGCTCTGCTGTAGGATGTAGGAGCCTCTTGGTACATGCACATAACATGGTCCCGATGGGTCAAATAGGTCCCGATATGTGAATATCGACCCAATATCGATATATGATATCATATCGATATATGAATATACGATATATGAATGTGAATATCGATATATGAATCGAACCCACTTCCGTAACAGAGTTTCCGTCACTCAAAAATTTCACCCACTTCCGTCACTCGGTTGCTTAGCAACAGGCCCTTTTCGAGTTTGTTTGTGATTTTATATTATAGAATAGATATATGAATGACAAACAAAGACGAACGAACGAAATAGAATAAACAAGCAAGTAGAATAAAAAAAATTCTGAAATTATTAAAAGAGGTGCATGTAAAACGAAAATTACGTAAGACAAATGCAATATGATAAGATAAAACCACAACTACACAACAGCAGCTGGCTCAGAAATGATAAAAACAGTGAAAATAAAAAAGCCTATCATCGAAGATGTGGAGACAGTTATGTTTTTTAAGGCGGCCTTTAAATGAAATAATGATGCATATACATATAAAATCAAAAAAAATTGCGAAATGCCATGAATCATCAAACAGAGTTTGACTGTACCTTCGTTGCTCCCAGAAAAGTCCTCATACGCATAACTATAACCACCGTGAAGGCTACTGTCAGATATGCAAGTTCTTTCCCTTTCGGCACCTTCGTTTCGGTCCCACTTCGATCTGCCCTTCTGTATAGCGATTGGACCGCAGTTAGTGTGCAGAAAAATAATAGTATTGTACATTTATAAGCCCTTGCTGTATTCAAAGACTCTTACGCTCCTGTAAAATCAAATATTATGCGCTTTCATAAAAACTATTTGAATATTTGTAGTAAATGAAGAAAACTTATCGGTAGAATTAGTATATATATTGTCAAATAAGTTATTTTTTCCTCAGCAGAGAAAAAAAAAAAGTACAAACACTCATCGATAGGTAGTGCGACCATCAATAATTACGCTGCATATGTAATTGCAAGTTGGTGATCAGAGACTGAGCGTCAGATACCATGGCAACTCATTGGACGAGGGAGCCGCGGGTCACAAAAGTTTCAGAACCGCTGACGTAATGGAAAGAGAACGTTACAATTGGATGAAAGTGTGGAATTTTAGCTATACATTCATATCTTAATACATCTTCATATCTTAAATTAGAAACAGAAAAAAAGGCGCCTTTCTCCCAATTTCGCTTCCCCACTGACAAAAACCTATCTACGCCACTGATTCGAAACATATCTTTGCAATCGCAATAAATCAAAACTTTTTTATACCTTCCAGATAATATATATATATATTAACTCAGCAATACCTCAGTGAATATTGCACTTAGAAACATAGATATCGAGGTTTTTCCGTTTTTTGATTGCATGGAGTATGGTGCCAGTTTAAATTGAAATGCTTTCATCCTATTAACACATTGCTGCTGTTGGTTGTTTTAGAACATAATGCGCAATTTGGCGCGACGTTATGCCATCGGAGAGAGATGAAAACGAAAATATACAGTAAACACAAAACAATGCAAAAATTAAACATCTGGTAAGTAGAATGGTCAAAACCGAATGGGCAACAAGTATCAATAGTGTCATGGTCACTTTTGATGGTGCATCTCCTGCTAATATAAATATTCATATTTCAATGTCATGATTAAATTTCATTCAAAAATTAAAATAGAGAGGAATTTACTTCATTATATGAATTTATTTTTTCATTGATCATTAATTAATTATTAGTGTTGACTTTTACATTTCTATTCACAATACCAGGAACTAGTGTGAGTCATAGCTAGGACTCACCTGGGGAGGCTCCACAGTCATTATTGCTGAGGGGGCACGATGATGAAGATGTCAATTCATATATACATTAGATCAGTCGACTCCACCTTTGACGCACCCCGTATCTCCGCCATGCCTCCCCCTGCCCATGGGCTTTACTCCCATATACATATACGGGAGGAAGCACAACTTTCAGTTCCGTGTTTTCTTCATGTCGGTCCCTCTCCTGTGAGTCTTAAGACCGGGATTACACTAGAAAAGTTTGATAAAAGTTTTTATAAAACATGAAAAATGCAATCAATGCGAATGTAACTAATAGACTTATTGATTGTTTTTTTTTTCAAGTCTCGTAAAAGATATATTGTCAAACTTTTATAGTGTAAGGTTAAGTGGTCCCCCCCCCCCCCTTCCGAACGAAATTTCTGGCTACGGGCCTGAATGCCGCCTAAAATAATTTTTTTTCAAATAATTCCCGTGATTTCATTTATTTGGAGGAACGTTCAGTGCTGCCATCTAACGAAGAAATTGAAAAACAATTTTCGTTTCGATGGTAATTTTACTTGTAAAACATTTTTATAGAACAAAATTCAACCTCTGGCCGGAACAGCAGAAATCACTAAAACTCTTTTGAAAAATGCCATATCTTTTATCTAAATGAATTAGGCTTTCTTCCGATTTTCAGTAGGCTATACTAGGAGGTATAGGGGAAAAGTTTTTCATATTGAGAAATCAACTTCACAAAATATCTAGGCTTGTTTGTATCAAACCTAAAATAAAATTTCTTGACCGGATATATGCGGCCTGCCCCCGTGGTCCCCACATCCTGAAGCGGGGCCCCTAGGCTGGTATATTTTACGGGCCCCCCTGGTCAGACTTTTCACGGGCCCCTTCTGTAGTTAATTTATAGCGTGAAAAAGCAAAAAATGATAAGAACTACCTCGGGCCCCAGGGCTAGAGCCCTGTCAGCCTCCCCCCCCCCTCCTTGTGAGAGCCATGCCTTTCCCGTTGAAGGTACGAGTACCGTTATATCGAGGTTTTGCCGTATCTTGATTGTATGAAGCATGGTGTCAGTTTAAATATTGAAATTCTTTCACACTATTAATCCATTGTTGCTATTGGTTGTTTTAGAATATTATGCGTAATTTGGTGCGACGCTATGTCACCGGAGAGCAAAGGAAAGCTGATAACCAAGGTGTGACGGAAGATGACGTTAATGAGATTAAACAAGACATCTCGTCGTTCCGTTACGAACTCATCGAAGTGCTAAAAAACAGCGGCTTCAACACTTCCGCGTCAACGGGCCAGGCGCAAGGTGAGTGCTGCGCATTGAAACACTAACACTAAAAGGTTAAATACCGCCATTTTCAAAGTTTAAGTATAATTTAACCGCTTTTCTCGCGAGTTAACTCGTCTTAATTTATTGATTAGTTGATGATACGATATACAGGGGGCCCCTGAACGCATGGGCCAAACTTTAAGAGAAGGTGAAATAGACATAAAGAAGCATTTTTTTTTGTATTGCAATGTGGGGTCGGAAATGAAAGTGTTAGCGGAAAAACTCTCATTGGAAAACTTTCAGTCGCTGCTGCAACTGTTGGTAAAACGCCTGGAATCTTCTCGAAAGGGTAGCCAATCACTTGCTAAAAAAAAGAGACGTTGCAAGGCTAGTATCGATGTTGCGCATTTGATCACTTATTGTGATTATTAATGTAAATATAACGCTTTCGTCATTTCCCCAGTATTTTTCCGCCAACACTTTTCATTTCTGACCCCACATTGCTATACAAAAAAAATGCTTTCTTATGTGTATTTTACCTGCCCTTAAAGTTTGACTCATGAGTTCGAGGACACCCTGTATGTATATTCGGGAGAGACAGAGCGCGATGTTAATCAGTAATCATTTTGCTCGTGCTCAGCTTATTCAGCCCGAAACTATGTAAAATAACAAATACCCATCGAGAGAATTTTATTTCTCCCCCCTCTTCTTTTTTTTTTTCAAACCATAGGCGGAGATAGACTTGAAAGTCTGGGGGGGGGGGGAACACGATGATTGTTGGGGGACGTGATTGATGATGTGTGTGATGTCAGTTAATATATACGCAAATACATTATATCATTCGGCTTTACCTTCGACGCTGCGGGGGCATTACCCCCCCCCCCAGCCATGAACCCCTACCCGTTATCTCCACCCATGTTTCAAACGAACCTCACATTCAAACAAAAATGACCAAGTTTCCCCGTAAGATGCCGGTAACAGTGAAACCTGTTAAAGACGGACACTGTATGAGACGGAAAAGTGTCTTAAACGGAACCCAAATCTAGTCTCTTCAATTAGTGCTTTTACTTGCACCTATATAGACCGGAATGTTATTTCAGTCTGTTGACGTTCCATTTCGTACAGGTTTCACTATGTATATATCGTCATGCTATTACGTGGGAAAATCAATCCACGAAAATCTATATACATGGTGTCCTGAAAGTTCTAATTCGGCCTTCTCATCAACCGTTCGTCGTAGAGGCGTGGTTCTAATTTAAAAAATGCTCAAAATTTGTTCAAGAATCACTCTGTACCAGTTTCGAGAGTTAAAGTACAGTGTCTCATAAAATAAAATAAAAAGTCTAAATTTCTATACGGTTCGTCTGTCCTTCAACGTCCAATTGAGAAATTGTTGCCTTGTGTCTCCCGAGGCCAACAAAAATATCTCCACGTTTCTAAGTGCAATATTCGCTAAGATATTTGAATTTAAAATCGGAGAAAAAGTGGGAAAGAACGGCTTGAACTAACGGACAATGTTTTTTCCCTTAGTTATGCTGTTTTTCCCCCTCCAAACTTTCCTCCGATTTTTGAATTTAAATACCTCAACGAATATTGCCCTTAGAAACATGGAATTTTTTTTGTTGGAATTTACAGGAGAGACAGGGCAACAACTTTTTAATTGGAAGATGGAGCAAGAGGGCGTATAGATATTTCGATTTTTTATTTTGCTACACATTGTACTTTCACTGCCGAAATTGAAGTGATTTCTGAACGCATTCTGAGAATTTTTAAATTAGAACTACACCTCTACGATAAACGGTTCTTGAGATAAAGGTCAAATTAGGACTTACAGAGCACCCTTCATATAGAATTTATTTTCTGTGTGTTTGTGTGCTCTCTCTACGCAAATCTACAATTTTAGACAGATCGTTGTCAAATTTTGTTTACATACGAAACAGGTCCCGACTTGAACGATAGGCTACTTTAAAAGTTTGTCAGAGCAGAGCAAATGCCCGAAATAGGTGAACATCGTCACGCAACAGGGTTCGTGGGCCTTAACAATGACTTTCAGAATGTTTACTTTGATAACCGTGGTTCCTTAGTTATACGTCTCGGACATTTTTATTCCTTTACAATGGCTTGCACTTCTTCAATGCTTCCATTATGTTGAGAGAACCCGGACAGCGCCAAGTATTATAGCTAGTATTAATTTTTTTCTTTTTTGCTTTAATCTATATATTAATAGCTGGTTTTTTCCCCTGCTTCTCCTTAGGTGCAGGAGGAAGGAAAGGGCGTCAAAGAGAACGTCGTCTAATGAAAGGATTTGACATAGGGCTGGTTGAAAGTTCGATACAGACTACGCCGGACCTGAGCTTCGACGAATCCTACAGGCCTTCCCCCGGCAAGAAGTTGGCTAGAATCGCCAAACTTGCTGCCAGGAAGGCTAAGAGGGGTAGATGGAGCAACCTGGTCGAAGCGACGAGAAACGCAAGGGCAGCTTTCGCGAGAAGTCGCAGCGAGGACTCACTCAGCAGCCAAGGGAGTTCCGGAAGGCAGAGTCGAATGGGTTGCTCCAGTCGGAACGGTTCGAGTAGCAGCTCGTTGGACGCACCTTCCGAGGGCAAACCAAAGCAACAGGACTTGCCGGTCATAAAACGATCTGCATTCGCGAGAAAACTCGGTAATCTGGCCTTGAGCACGTCCAGGCTCAGGTTAGTTTTCATGGACTCGTCGGAGAAATCCTCCAACCTCGAGAAGAACAAAAACGAAGGGTCGGCGGGTGCCAGAGATCAGGCACAGAGGACTAAGAGCGCGCCTTTCGGGCAGTGGCTTATGGCGAAAAGCACGTCGTTGGATCACATCAGTATGCCCATGTCTGGCAGTGGACGATGCCTGACTCCTGCGAGAAGCCTTTCGCCGATACCGAGCTGCGCGAGCTCGAACGTACCCACTCCGAGAAGTTCCATCACTGGTCAGCCTGATATGTCCAACAGGGACGATCCGGTTTCCATTTCCTTACGTGACGAAAACGCGGCCATTTCCCCTCAAGGATCCGTCCGTTCCGATCATGAGATTCTGCCGCTTCCCGAGTCCGCAGCGAAAACCGTCATCCCGGATAGTCTGGGAATCGAACCCGTAACTTACCCGAATTCCACTGGTTGGATATGAGAGGGTCGGGCGAAATTATTTTATGCGCGATTCGGAATATCATTGAATCCTTCCGAAATACTATATCAGTATCATTTAGGTTAGATTCGCGAAATGTTTATAGGTTCATACCATTTTTTTCGAGGGTATCTCTGGAGTCATTTTTCCAGTTGAAGCTTCTACATAGATTACAGATTTTTCGTAATTCCACAAACACAATAAAAGTTCCTAAAATCAATATCACAATCCTTCAATAGGCCCTGGGCAAAAACAGGAATTTGGATTGGGGAGAGATTTACTAGGGTAAAAGATGTTTGATTAGTTAAGTGCAGTTTTCCAAACTTTTTGTTCCATCGCCCCCTAACTCAAGCGAACCCATAGGATCCTGTGTTATTCTTGAAGCTTCTATCTCCCCCACCCCAGACCATTCCATCGCGCACCAGGGGGCGATATTGCCCACTTTGGGAAACACTGAGTAAGTGAATATATTTTAATTCAATTTTGGGGCCTCCAAAATCATAGGGCCCTGGACAGATGCCCCACTTATAGGTCTTTTTTTCGGGAAGGGAATGTAACATCGAAGTGCGAATGCGAGCCGACCTCCAAATTACAAAGTTTCGCCACAGAGTGCTACAGGCCTACAACGATACAAATATTCAATCATTACACTTCATTCTAGTTCGAAAAATGGATGGCAGCACTTTAACAAGTATTACATGAAAAAAACTTCGTGTTAGGTTCAGAACACATACACGCACTTTTCCAGCACGGTCCAGGTCTTTGACTACCAGCTTATATATTTCTTCCTTGAGAGAGAGAGCGGTGGACCATGATCTGGTTAGGAGAAGGAAGGGAATACCTGTTATTAGCGAATGCCACGGAATGGTTTCTTCATGTTAGTCCAAAGCCTCGAATAGGGGTATGGGAAGCCTTGGGAATATTTATTGTAAGGGCCGAGGTCACAGGGGCTTAATTCCGGAGAGAATGTACGGATGATAAAACACTTTTCAACCCCAGCGATTGTAGCTTCAACTCTAGCTGATTTACCCATTCTCGAGGTTTTGTTGAAGCTTTTTACCCATCCTGTTCCTCAAGCTAGTGTGTGAACGCAGCACCTCCTAGAGATAGAAGGACTCCGCACGGGTTGCCAAGTTCATCTGAAGGTCATGAGAGTAGTCTGGTAAGACTACCTAGCAGGTTTGTGACATTTTGAACCACGACATCCTATTTCGTTTCTTCTTTTTATGACGTAGAATCTTCCGGGTCGGCTCAGAAATACCGCATGGTGATTGGATGTGGAGCATAGAAATAGCCAATTCTGTGCCCCATAGTTTCTTTTCCGCATTACGATGATGCACGCCATCACGTGCAGCGGAATTTTTTTCTCTGAATATTATGAGTGAGGATGGACTTGCGTGACGTCACGAACAACACGTGTGGAGGCCTTCTATCTCTAGGAGGTGTTGGAGGTGGTCCTCAGTGAAACTGTTATGCTGAATTATCTCTAAAAGAATTAAACTTTTAACCAAATCTCCTGCTTATGGGTTGAAAATATCATGGCTGTACTACATTAGACCGCCCGCTGACAATACTCTTTATTCTGGTCGTCATTGCTCGTGGGAATAGGAAGAGAAATTCCATTTTCTCCAAGGAAGGGTAGGTACTTACCACCGTTGTTTGGACTAGTTTTGGTCATGCCAAATCCCTTTCGACTATATTTTCTTCTTGTGCCCCTCACCCCCCGTCTTAACCAGGGCCTTCACATCCAAGAGGGGGACCCTTTCATATTGATTTATGGGTAAATTTATGCTGGTAAAAAATATAATTATGCCAATCTCTGGATCCTCGAGTTAGTGCCCTGTCAACTTCCTTGTGAGAATTCTACTGAAGTTTTCTAACTTTTTTCCCGAACAATATTTTTATCTGCTTTATTGCTTCTTTGACAGTCTGTGTGCCATCCTTAATCTTCTATCATGACTCGATTACTGTTTTGTTTTCCCACGTAGTTCCTTTAGAATATTCAGGGACCCAAGGCAGGTTGAACACAAATGATGTAAACTAGATTGTCAGGATCTGTTACGTGACGTCTCTATATAGCAGCCGTAGCGTTGCTGCTATTAAAAATCAAGAATCGTGAAACATCCACAAAAACTTCAACTTCAATCATATCAGTGAATATCATTTCCAGCAACCCGTCACTCATCAAAAAAATCAATGAACTCGATTATATTTCCAAAGCTCCCGCTACAGTTCACACAACCGGACATCATCTCCATGCTTGAATAACACAAGAGTAATTTCATGGTAATTTTATTAGTACAGCGATCTATTTATACATAGGGTCAGCCTTCACAAAAGTCCCGATTCTGTCATGTCCGGTTCGTATTTTTTTTCTTCTCCCCCATATGGGTTCAGGCACTAACTTATTAAACTCTGCGTGACCGGGTCCCAGCTCTGGTGTAACTAATAACGATGAACTCACTCCTTTCATTCCGAAGGCACTTGAATGAAAGAAGAAGAATGACCAGACACACAAAGAGAGAGAGAGAGATCCCGTTTTCTATAATGGAAAAACTCGAACTTTAAAGAAGAAGAAGAGAATTGATGAAGAGTCGACCTCTCTTGATGGAATCCAAGGCAGCACACACACAGGCTGAGTTTTAGTTCCTTTTTTTCTCCCAAACAAGCTGAATCCATTACTGAATTTACCTCATTTCCAAACCTGTTTGCGAGGGGGCGACATCTTTTTCTTATATATCTATCTCACAGAAAAGAATTTCACGGCAGGTTAATTATCGGACGTGATGATCGCCGAGAATCTTGTTTGTTCAGTGAAAAACCCGATCATTTATCTCTTCTCGAATTTCCTTATGGAATGCATTAATGGAATTAATCGATCAATTACTCAAGGTTCATTCAGGTTGATGCACAGAGAGATTTTAATTTTACGTAGCGTATAAAATACAGGCTACACACGAATGAAATAGACGCTTCTAACATTTTATAGGAAAACGAATACAGTAAAACCCCTTATTTACGGCATCGGTGGGACAAAAAAAATTCGTCCGTAAAGGAGGAGTGATAGACAAAAAGTGGGTTCTTTTTATAAAATAAATTTTAATTGTCATCTGGCCGTAAAAGTGGGGCTACCGTTAAGAGAGGTCTCATCGCATTACAAAAAAAAAAAAAAAAAAAATGGTTTGCTGTAATTACTGGAAGAAACACCGAGTTACCGTGTATATGCGTAACAAAAACTTTGCGCATAGAACATTTATAATTTACTCCTAAAAACTTGAAAAAAATATTTGAAGTGCTTTGGCAGCAAATATGCGTGCTAACTTACTCATGAAAGTATTGTAATTGCTCGTAATAAAACCACATCTTGCATAGCGCGAAAAGGCGAAAATTAAACGTTAATTTTTAGCTCTTGCTGCAAATTGAAAGCCATGATATAACCACTTTTATTCTTTCTGGATTTTTATAAAAATCTTATTTTTATTTTTTTTATTAAATACAGTTAAAAAAAGTAATTTGTTACTCCAGGAGAATGTCCAATATTTAAAAAATGGGGTTTTTTTTTGCAAAATTCACAAAGAAAACTTATTTTCCGTAAGTTCAAAAAACAAGAGATTTAGTTTTATTCAAATTTTAGCAATTTTCAATTCTTGAATGAAAATTACGTTCAGCTTGAATGAAGCTGCGGCTCATGAGAAGCTACGATGTTTGTACAAAAACTTTTCTTCAGTCATATTTCTAGATGCATCCCAGTAGTTTATTCACCGTATAATAACTGTATAAATAAGTGACACGAAGGGCTCACCCGAGTCACGAAGCCCAGAAGTGTAGATATGATCCAGGACCTGGCTTGGCCACAGTAAACAACAAAGGGCTATAAGCTTACTAGGGCTATAAAGCCATAGACATAAATTTTGTATACTGGGAAAAATTTTCTAATTCTAACTTTTTAAATCTGTATCCACTTTTTTTTAAATGTGTTTTATATTCGGGTATTATATATGCATAATAAAGTACCTGAAACCACCCAACCCCTCATCCAGGGCAGTGGTTGAAATTGACAATGGTCGATAGAGCCTGGATGGTGCACGGTATGAAATAAAATGAATAAATAGCTTAGTTACCGCATAAACTAATACCATAAAACTTATTTAACGAATACCACCGCTATTTATCTAGAATTCCACGTACTCAGGCTCATTTACCGTGAGTTATAGTATTTTTATGTACGCATTTTTGTAACTCCTTGGTATTTTCCTATGAAATGTTGAAAGTGTCTATATTTTTATTTGCGCGCCCTCGTTGTTTAAGATAATTAAACATTTTAATCGTGTCATGAAGAATCAACTCATATTGTTATGTAACGATTTTTTTAATAACTTTGACAATTTTTCTATATAATTTAAGATTTTTTTCCCCACAAATTTGCAGTCTTGAGATACTACAGCATAAAGAAATAAAGTATTAACTGAATTCTTGTAAATGTACAACGTTTATGTAAATTTCTGTTGTCAAATTTTATGGTGGACTGTGCGAATTGCATAAGCATTGTATGAGTACAGGATAAATGGAAAGCTTCTGGAAGCATTATCTATTGTACTTATGAAGAAATTGCACCTATGAGAGAATCAAACAAAGTGATCAAAAAAGCTTTATGTAGGCTGTTTTTAGACACAGGATATTAAGAACAACGAATGTTTATAGACATGTAAAATTGTAATAAGTCTTTATACTGATCAAATCATGATGAAAATTATAGATAGCTTGCTAGTAAACGGCCATATTGTCACCAATATATAATAAAAATATTTATACGTTTTATTGAAGTCACATTTTGTGTGGTTCTTTTCTCCCCTAATTTTTTGAAGTCAATTTTTCACGTTGTATGTGACGTCATGTTTCTACCCAAGTCAAAACGAATCCATGAAAATTAAATGAAATGTTTTTAATGGCTTCCGTTACTATTCTGTCTTGATATATTTTTAAAAAATAAATTTTAAAATTTTCTTCCATAGATGATGCGTACACTCGAACACACGAGTTTTATCCCAAGAGTGGCGTGCTAGAGTTATTTAGAAGACACCAACGAATAAGGTAAATACACAAAAAATAATAAAAGAAAAGTATTTGCCTTATTCGTTGGTGTCTTCTAAATATTCTTGGGCAAAGTGGATCAACTCTTCTAGAGTTATTTGTATTTAAATATTCGTTATATATATACATAAGTGAATATATATTTTTGAAATTAGGTTAAGGGGGCATAATCTTTATACCAAGCAGGTGACGACGGTTTTTGACGTTTGAGAAAGAAAAATGTGGTGAATTCCTGAATCTAGAACAATCAAGATTTCTAAAAATGTGGTTATAAATTGATAAAACAATCAAAGTGAATGATATATGTGACATTAACGTTGGTATATTGCCGTAAAAGAAGTGGACTGAGAACTTATACTAGATAGACAATGGACAAGTTGCCTTTTCTTACCTATGTTGCAGTGGTGCCACTGATGTGCCAACCATCGCTTTGCTCGTCTAATTCCAGCTGCAACTCGCTTATCTTTGTTCGTACAGTAATCGGTTCTAAATTGTACGACCTATTCTAACAACCCCGTCCAATTGTGTGAACGTGGCTGAGGTAAATAAATACATTTTCTATTCAAAGTTCAATTTTTTTTTTCTAATTTATTCCTATTTATACTGTACTACTGTACTTTTGAAAAATCGCTTACACATACGGTATCCTATTAAGACCGTGCAACATGCGCAACAACGTACTGAGAATTGGAAAATTTGAGGGACAACAAACTTTCAGTTAGATAAAAACAACTACACCCTTCATTAAATCGTGTAAAGCCAAAAATCTACACTCAATTACTTATTCCATTCAATTAGAAAAATGAATTTTTAAAAGAAGATAGAAAAGATTTTGAGGACAACCGAAAAACAACCATGTTTTAAAAACTTGTGTTTGTAGATATATAAAAGTTTTAGCGTAATAATTGAAAGTAGAGCTAAATATTTCCAAATGCAAATAACTTTGATGGGTGCTGCGCTTTTTCTGAAAAAAATTGTTGAAATTACAGTAAAAGGCTAAACCTGGGAAAAAGTATAAGGACACGCGTGTTTTTTCTCTGCCGTTGAAGAAAGAAATTAGCATTTTTCTCATCTTGGAGTAACAGTCGAGGCTGTTTAATAACGGTCATGCGCTGTTGAAATCAAATTTTTTTCTGAAAGTATGAAGATGTCGAAGACAGCATATTTATTGGAGATTGGAGGTGCGAAAAGCTTGCTCTCAGAGAAAACATGATGCCTAGTCATGAAATGGCAAGAAGAATTACAAGATTGAAGACTGTTGGTTAGTTTTATAAATGGACTGAAAGACGAGAAGTATGGGCTTTATGATACTAAAGAAGCTTTCACAAGAAAGCTTCTTTTTCTTACCATACGTCCGAAAAAGACAATTATTCACGGTATTTACGGGAAAAAATTCTCTGATGTAATTCAGAAGAAATAAAACTTGCCTTGTGCACGTCGAACTGTGAATAACTTGATGCAAAACTCAAATGCCTAGCATGCAAAATCGAAATGCAAACTCCCTCCCCCCATAAAACAGCACAAACAAAAGCGACGTGAATTGCCCATAAAGCGTGTATTTTTCGACGCCTAGTGAAATGATGTTTTCGTTGATGACAAACAATTTAGATTGACTTGAGTATTAAATATTACTGACCTGCCTGTCCAATAACAAAGACATATTTTGAAAATATAGGCATGTCAAGACCATTTCGGCAGAACTTTTATTTTCTGAGGCACCTCTCAATACTAATACAAATACAAATACAACGCCACAACAGACAAAATGCCCAAAGAGGTGACTGATAAAGTTTACCAAAAATACTTTTGTATAGTTTCTGTTTCAACAAGACAATGGGCCCGTACATGTTTCAATGACTAAAAGGTGTTGATTTAGAGCCAAGTCAGTGGAACCTCTCGAGTAGTCATTGAGAAGTCCTTTTCTTAATTCTGTAGAGCACTTGCGTTGCATTTTAACTCATGAAGGGTATAGAAATGGTACGAAGTACAAAAACAAACATAATCCGAGGATGATGTCATTCTCCGCTATCCATAAGGTGAGCTTTGGTCTGAGTTAGGTCCGACCGTCCATGTACGGTCCCGTTCAGTGCACACGAGCTCCAAGGAAAGATTGAGATATTCGTTGCCTTTGTAGTCTAATGGTCTAGGGTGTTACCTGGAAAGGAAAATGACGGGGTTCGATTCTTCCCGAAATGGCTATTGAATTTCTTCGCATCAGCCAGCTGTTGAAAACCTTCCTACAAACATAATCTCTTATTGCAGAAGCTTGGAAGACAATTACATGACTGTTTATCTCTATCAATGACATCCCCGAAAAATAAAGATTATAAAGGGGAAAAAATGTCTCTTTACTGATTAAAACAAAATTTTTACCTATACTTTTTAATTGTCTTTATATATTTTTTCCAGGTTTTGACCTTTAGTATAATTTAAAAAAAAATTCCTGAAGAGCCGCGTGGCGCAGCACTCATCTAAATTATTTTTACAGGAAAAAGTATATTTCCAATTGTAGTAATCTCTAAAACTTTCATACATCTGCAAGCACAAGTTTTCAAGATAGGGCAGTTTTTAGATTGTTTTGTTAACCTTTTTCCACCACCTTAACTATTTTCAAGACAATAAAAACAAATGCGTCAAATTTTAAATTCACAACATGTTAAAAAAATATTATAAATTACCATGGCAAAAACATGGTTAAAAGCGGGGAATTTTGAATTGCAAAATGAAAATTCGTGCATTATTCGTAAATTATAAAATGAAAATCCGTTAAGCCCGATGCGATTTCAAGGATAGACATGTGGGTGCGGGGACATAAAATATCTCTATACGCATGTAGTATATGAGATCCTATAAAACTGGCCTGCCTACGCGTAATTACATTTTTAAAATTTCCCAACCTACATGGAATCGAAAAGCTTCAACATGTTTGGCTCAGCTAAGAAAAAAAAAAAAAAATAGAATGGAAAAATGAAAAATGCACAATAAATAAATAAATGATAAATAATGTTTGAAACCGGTCCTTTAAAAGAAACGGGAACGAGATTGCGACCCACTTCAACGAACGACCATCAGGGAGGCACCAAATAACCAGAAGAAGAATTTCTTTTTTGTTCACTGATGAACCGGCCTAGGCCGGCCAAAACAGCTTTTTCATATATGGCATTTTATGTTATGGTGAAGGGAATTGAGATCCCGCTAATCGTCGTTCATCGAAGCGAATACTCACTTCACTTACGTTGCACACAAGAAAAAAATAAATAAATAAATTGGCGTTTATTCTAAATCCGTTTCCCCAGAACTAATCTTTTCGTGTTCTTTCCTTGACGCCTGACTGACTGACTGACTGCCTTCGAATTGCCTGATATCATTGACGCAATCCCTCCCTGTGGTGAAGTCGTGCTTGATACAAGATATACCGGTTTGCACAATCAAAACCGTCGGAAAAATCTCTTCGAGAAAAGAATGTATTGAAGGCAACTCGTCGATCATCGATGACTTGTGATTCAGGAAACAAGACGTGTAATGGAGATTCTACCCGTTGGCGCGGTGATGGCAAGATGCGACGGTGATTCTCTGAGATTGACAGTCCTGAACTACTTGGTGAGTTGGACGATATTATAACGCGAGAGAAATGATCCAAACGCCGCCGCCTAAACTGATGCTTCTGTCAACCTTGAAGGATTCCCACGTGGATCTCGAAGATGTGATGCCCAAGATTAAGACCGGTACCACATTTCAACCTTTCCGGAAGTCGGTTTTTACTTTCCTGATGTTCTGCCTGGTGCTGTTCAATATCGCTTTCCTGTTCAGAGGATTCATTCTCCTACCGACTTATGCCGCCGCGACCGGCAAACTCTGTAGGTCCAGCTTCGACGACTCGTCGTCGCCTTTCGCCGTCATCCACGTCGCTTTCTTCGCCAAGTACGCCTATCGTAACATGAAGGTGATGCGAGGTATAGACAGGACTATAAGCAGCATTCTAGCCAATACTGGGAACCCGTTGCATTTTCATGTCATTCTGGATAAGCCTAGTAAGAAAAGAGTCTACAGGGTTCTCAGGAAAGTCACTAGTTTATACCAGAGGAGAAAACTCAATGTGAGTATATTTAATCACTTAATGCTGTTCAGATTTTTTAAAAAAGTAATTGCAAAAAATCTATAACTGTCTTTTGATCTCTAGTATAGCCTATGTTTTACCCTTTCAATGCATTATGAAGTGCGGGAGGTCAATAATTAGAATATTCTGAGCTGTCTACTTTACCGCACACAAACTGTCGCCATACGGCAATTTCCAACTAGTGGAGTTGGGTGGGAAACGAAGGCGCCATCTATCAGCGGTCGCCCCAGGTTCGATCGGTAAAGAAATGCGCCATTCGGACACATTCTGAGCTCTCTACAGCCGTAACTAATCACCAGACATCAATTTTTTTTTTTGCGATGAGAATTTTTAAGACCGTAAATTTCCGAAAATATTCTAGTCAGGAAGCACCATGTTAATATAAAGGACTTTCTCTAAGGGGCCGTTCAAGTATTACGTAAGCAAATTTTTAGAAATTTGTGACCCCCTCACCCCCTTGTCAAGAAAAGTCAGCAAAACGTCAGCCCCTCCCCTTTGTCAGCAAAATTTCGTGATCAGCTCCGCCCCTATGAATCCTAACTCATATTTTCATAAGGGGGGGTGGTTGATTACGTAAGCATTATCCAAGCCCCCCCCTCCCCCCTTGTCATCAAACGTCAGTAAATCGGAAACCCCCTCCTCCCCCATCGATGATGACGTAATACTTGAACGGCCCCTAACCCTTTCAGACCCTGGTGGCACAAATGTGTTGGTTCCTTTTTCGCACTGCAGAACTTTTTTCTTTTGACCTCAAGGAGTCAAGTCATGACTTATAGGATTATGTGTAAGTTTTGTGTTACAAATATGGTGAATATGAACTTTGGGAACTTTCACCAGAAAGCAGCACTTGAAGTTGTAGTTTCATGGGTTTTTTGAGATGGCTTTCAGGAGATAGTTCCTCCGGGAAAAGAAAAAACTTCATAAAATTTAGCAATAAAATTCTGGAGAAAATTTCTATGTGAAGATGAATGTACCAGTGCATCATCTTGGCTGAAAAAATGTGAACAAAGTGAATCATTTTTCACAAAATAAAGATTTTCTGACATTTGTTTTTGATGCATATTTTGAGTATCAAAAATGAAAAAAAGAACAACTTGAAAATTCCAAAAATTGAATGTTTGAGTCCGAAATGAATAAACTCTGAAAGCGAAGCACGTTCTTGTAAATGACATACTCACATGAGTGAATAAATTCTAATGGAAACATTCTCCTCTGGAGATTTTCAGATGCCCTGTCATGAAGTGATACAAGTGATGCTGGGTCACATGGTTGCAAGAAATTGCATGTATGCAACTATTAGCATAAGGGATTGTCCCTCTAGAGGGTTACGTCGGAACTGATTTTATTTACTCGTTTCCGCAAAAGAAACTATCAAACCCACTGTAAAATGTCATATTTTTTTAATGAAAGTAGGCTTGCTTTCTTCTGATTTCCAGCAAGTACAACGATGGAAGACAGATGAAAGCACTGATATTTTTACAGTGCCTTCATTACCAACCCATATTACATTAGTAAATTGTAATATAGTGATATGGGCAGAGTTGGTGTTTGGTAAAGTAGTAGTAGATGACAGTACCAGCAAGAACACGAAACAAAACTGTGATAATATAAATAGGTTAGGGTTACACATACACTCAAAACACACAGTCCGGCTTTTACGAACTGATTCGTTAGAAATTCCGCAGAGGAATGTGTACGAGGTGCATATACAGTTAAGTGGTAGTAATAGTAGTAGCAGGGTGTGTATATATACAGTATAAAGTAAAGGGTAGAGCGTACTTATAAATAAAATTGTACCATTGAAAAAAAAAATCAAGTTTATAAGATACCTGGGCTTGTCAATGCTACAATCAAAGGCTTTTAACAAGGCGAGATATCTCTCGTAAATGCCGGTTAGAATCTTTCCCATCTCTTCATTAGAAAATTTCCAGTTTCTTGGGAAAAATAACGACAAGAGACACCTCAAAACAAGAGCACTTTAGTTATAGACACAATCAACTGAGAGCATGAATTTCAGAGAATTTAATACAATTATTTCTGTACAAAAAGAATACACAATACTGCCATGGCACAGACAGCTGGAAAGAATGTGGGGAGATGAATTTTTAGAAGAAAAACTTTTGGAACAATTTTTTAAAGCAAAGTCTTACGGATTTTTTCAAGAAATCGGGCCACCGCTCCCAAGAATCCGAGTGATTGCGTTAGATCACTACGCTCTACTGAAGCACCGATTATTTGCCTTCCTTAAAATGAAAATACACTGAATGAAGCGGCACAATGGCAGCCGGACTGAACCAACACCATCTATAGCAGGCCTCCGCGTGAAGCTCGTGACGTCACTGAAGAAGGTCATCTCACCTATGGGCATTGGATATACTACAAAAAAGGGTGAATATGGAGCATGCGGGCTTCTTCTTCTTCCTTTGGCTATAGGTGAGATAAACTTTTCAGTGTAGTCACGAGCTTGGTGTGGAGGCCTTCTGCTATAGATGGTGTTTATTAAATTCAGGTAATAGCTTATGATCAATGACATTGACAATTTATCGATTCCCTGTACAGCCTGTTGATATTTTCCTATCTAAAATTCATCTTCGCATTGTGTCCATTTTCCTGAATCTTATATGAATGGCGGAGAATAATATCATGTATGTTTTGAATGCTGTATTATGAATGGCATTTCAAATGTTATCAATGCGGGGACATTGGCAGCATCTAAGGCAGAGCTTTATTTCTTTTTTTTATGCTTTCCAGACCCCGTGTGTCAATAAGACGGAGGCCACAGATTCCTGTGCCATTCAAATAAAGGCCGCGGACCCCTTTATAGAATAGTATTCGGTATGGAATAATGTAAAAACAAAAAGTTAATTGCTGTGTCAACCAAACTCACGGATCGATCCCCCCCCCCTCCCAAACCTCTGCAGGGACCCCATGTTGAGAACCACTGTTCTAAAGATTCTCTATACAAAATTCTAATTACTAACCGATATCACGAATAGCCGTAATTTTGGCCAGATAAAGCATAGAAGTATACAAAATTTTATTTTCATGTACTTTTTTACACGGGTGAAAGAAAAATGACAGTGCCTTTTAATGTTTTCGATAACGAAAAATACATTCAGCCAATTTGTAAGACTGGAAATTAGAGGTGTAACGCGCGGTAAATGTGATGAATCCGGTTATCATGCATAATTCGGTAAATTTGATGAATTTCCCTAAATTTGTCACTTTTACTTGGGATTATGTAGAGTGCCCAAGCATCGTGTCCTTGGTAAACATGATAAATCGCACTTCATAATAATTCATACATGTATTTATTGCATTGCTATGTCGGGGTGCAACTGTAAAATTTATCAGTGTATCGGGGTCCGACTATATTCATCACACATGCTGGATTCATTTTTTCATATTTATCAAATTTGCCTATTGCAGTAGCCTATTATGCATAATCACAGATAACTGCGATAAATTTCAAGTATTTATAGAATTTGCCCACGACGAATGGGTATAATGCATAATCTCCGGTAAAAAAAAAAGTAATAAATTTATCAAACTTATCAAGAGACGATTGGTAAGTAAGTATGTGTAATAACCTGCTATTATGTATAATAACCGATTTATGAAATTTACTGTTACAGCAGCACCTATTAAACGCACATAATTACTGTATATTCCTATCCATAAATCACAATTGAATCTAGGTTCTATAAGCCGCTAACAATCGGCTTCCGAGAGGATAGAAGTGATAATATCAGTGTTGAACTAGAAAAACCTGCATATATAACTTGGTTATTTCCCTTGTTTTATATATGAAAAGTATTGGGGAAATTTTTAAGATGGTAATAAAATGTGATTTCGATTTTTTTTATCACTATTATTATCCACATAAAGGCTGTTTGTGTGCCTCTGGCTGTCTGCCATCTCTTCCATTGAATCGTATCGCAATTTATATATGGTTTTATTTTTTCCCTTGTGAAAGTATTAAAAAAAAAAATGAATGAATGAAAAGGGAAGAAAATACTATTTTTTATTTTGAATAATTCATAGGGAAAATTTTTTCGATGAGGCTCGTGAGGTTTTTGGGTGAAGCCGTATTTCTGCCAAAGGCGTTTCTCTTTTTACCTTTCTTTGAAGAAATTGACCGAATTGTCGCCGTCCGTCAAAATCTGGTACTCGTACACTCGAACAGCCCAAAGTCACTGGAAAAAACTTTGAATTATTCAATTAATCTATCCTGGAGAGATTCTTAATCATCAACTTATTCACATAGGACAATAATTATCGATTATTAAAATTCCATCATCAGTTACGAAGAAGTTTTCCAAATTTTACTAATTTATAATTATACAATATATATCAGGGTGCACTGTACGCGGCCTTTATCTCATCAACCATCCGTTGTAGAGGCATGATTCCAATTTTTAAAAAAAAATGCTCAACAGGCTTTCAAAAATTACCCTGTACCAGTTTTGAGAGTGAAAATACAGTGTGTAACAACAAAAAAACTTAATTTTTTTTGTAGTTGTTTATCCCCCGTGCTCTAACTTTCAATTAAAAAGTTGTTGCCCTGTCGCTCCCAATGCCAACAAAAGAAATTCTATGTTTCTAAGTTCAATATTCACAGAGATATTCGAATTCGAAAAACGGAGGTAATTTGGGAAAGAACAGCGTTAAATGCGGAAAAAAACGTTTTACTTGCATCAGTTGAGTATATTAGAGAGGGCCGGGGGGGGGGGGTCTTTTGTCTTTTTCCCCAGTTATTTTAATAAAGTCTCTCCACAGAGAGCAGCAGACCATCATTAAACGCGAAACGTTGATTGTCACCGAAGCTCCGTGCACGGTGTAGTAGTAATAGTAATTGAATTGTAATTACTACAAACGAGATTGACAAATGAAGGCTTTTACGGCTGGTATCATGATGGTCTGTAGCTGAGGAGCGCTGGTAAAGCTATATTCGGTCAAGTAGAATTTGAACATCCAGACCATAGTTTTTCAAACATTTGATTCCATCGCCCCCTTCTTTTTCCCCCCTCTCACCGCCCCCTAACTCAAGCGAACCCATAGGATCCTATATAAAATCCGGAGCTTCTATCGCGCCCATGGACTATTCCATCGCCCACTTTGGGAAACACTGATCCAGACGATAGATAGCGAAGGAGGATGAGAGTAGTGAAAGACGGCTGAGCAAAATAAAGCAGGGCCACTCAGTCTCCGTCAGCATTAAACACAGAATCAATATTTCAAATGCCCGTATAAACTTTCTGACTTATTACACTGTATTTCATATTTATACATCGCTGGTGGTCGGCTAAAGCTGGTTTTCTGTGGTTCCTATCTTCGAGGTGCGAAGGCGAGTTGATCTCCCCTTTAGTCTCGCCACAGAGAGCAACAGACCTACAAGCATTACAAATATAATTCAACCGATGGCGCGGTAGCCCATGTCGATAAGATACTCGCCTAAAGTACCAAAGGATGTTTAGAGGTGTCGCGAGTTCGATACCCGGTTCGTCCTTGTCAGAAAACTTTCCTGACACAAGGTACAACAAAAACGGCGACTTGACCGCAGCAAAAAATTGCTACCGCAAGGAGTCCCCCCCATCGAGGTGTTAGCGCACCAACCTCTTGATGAGTGAAAAAAAACAAGCATGCCGTTCGGAATCGGCAATAAATTGTAAATCCTGGTCTAATTAGCCCTCGCGTGCAAAAAAAATGACTGTGGTGCGCAAAAATGATCAAATAATCAAATGTAATTCAATCATAACGCGCGCGCAACACTCACTTCACTTCTGAAATATAGATAGATAGATAGATAGAACCGCTCACAGCCCCGGACTGATGCAAAGCACCTTACTTCCGTTACCTCAAAAGAGGCAGAGTTGTGTCGGAAAAGTTAGCAAAGATTTATAGTGGTGGCTCCCCTTGTCCCGTGCTCGCAAGTTTCGAATTACTCGCGTCGTTCTCGCCATGAAGACAGCCATCAACTCGATGCAACGTACAAGCCATTTGACTAAAATGGGTGACTGAATCCAATGACTAGGGAGAAAAATTGCACGTGCGCCCAGTGGCACATAAGGGCCGGAGACCGCAGCCTGGGATTTCAAAAGAAGGGTGGAAAAGACTTGTGGACAAGAAAGAAGAAAAAGAAGCTGGCATGTTGAAGTGGGAGAGATTTGAGAATGGTCTAAATACACAATGCATACAAATTACATATATACAGCGCCTGGACTGTGACGGGAAACGAAGAAACAAAGCCTCCGTCCACAGCGCTGAACAGTGTGTTCTGCTCGCTCTTCCCCTCACAAAACATGCAATATATACACACACAGAATACACACATAGCCCGCACTGCGACGGGAACAATCAAACAGAGCCTCCGTTGACAGTGCTGGGCATTCACATTTGAATTACATGCATACATTATTTACTTTACAAAAATTTCCCTTTTTTATACTATTGGGAATGCACATTAACATTACTATGAAGGTAGTATTGGGTACAAATATCACCCTGAGCTCATACAAATATATATTCAAGGTTACAAAATTACTATCATACTATAAAAGTGCGGCGGGAACAATCAAACACAGCCCCCGTTCACAGTGCTGGGTGGCAGCGATCACATTTGAATTTCCCATACATATCTATTCTATAATATAAAATCACAAACAAACTCGAAAAGGGCCTGTTGCTAAGCAACCGAGTGACGGAAGTGGGTGAAATTTTTGAGTGACGGAAATCTGTTACGGAAGTCGGTTTCGATTCATATATCGATATTCACATTCATATATCGTACATTCATATTCATATATCGATATGATATCATATATCATATATCGATATTGGGTCGATATTCACATATCGGGACCCATTTGACCCATCGGGACCATGTTATGTGCATGTACCAAGAGGCTCCTACATCCTACAGCAGAGCCCTTAGGCTGGAATTTAGATTTCGAGCCCCCAAACCAGCTTTTCAGGGGCCCCTCTGTGATTAATTTATAGTGTGAAAAATCAAAAAGTGATAAGAATCGTTGTGGCCCCTGTCAGCCCTTCCTTTGTGGGGGGGGGGGAGGTCCATGCCGAGAGGTATATGTATAATATACACACACAACAGCAGTGCTCCCAACACAGGGTCGGGGTACCCGGGGAAGATTTCACGTATAAGTAAAAAGTTTTCATTTCCAGGGGCCCTTGATGGATCTCATTGTTTTCTTGCTGCTTTAACGTTGAAAAATTTCGATAGCGGAAGCAAAAGATATATCCAGTCTGGGGCCCCACCAAAAGTATGCGAATTGGTGTCCCGGGTAATTGGTTGGGGGGGTCCTGGATTTTACGAATACAAATGAAAATTTTTCATGGTACTCGCTCCGTGGGATGGCCGACAAGCTTCCAAGTCGGGGCCCATGTTTACAGGTTTCATTTTGGGGCCCTGGACGAATCTCATTCTTTTCTGTTGTAGAATTCGCAACAGCGGAAGCCCGAGATAAAGCCAGTCCGGGGCCCCACCAAAAGTATGCGAATTGGTGTCCCGGGTAATTGGTTGGGGGCCCTGGATTTTATTCGTTGGTAAAACGAATACAAATGAAAATTTTTCATGGCACTCGCTCCGGGGGATGACCGACAAGCTTCCAAGTCGGGGCCCATGTTTACAGGTTTCATTTTGGGGGCCCTGGATGAATCTCATTCTTTTCTGTTGTAGAATTTGCAACAGCGGAACTCCGAGATAAAGCCAGTCTGGGGCCCCACCAAAAGTATGCGAATTGGTGTCCCGGGTAATTGTTTGGGGGCCCTGGATTTTATTCGTTCGTAAAACGAATACAAATGAAAATTTTTCATGGCACTCGCACCGGGGGATGACCGACAAGCTTCCAAGTCGGGGGCCCTATGTTTACAGGTTTCATTTTGGGGCCCTGGATTTTATTCGTTGGTAAAACGAATACAAATGAAAATTTTTCATGGCACTCGCACCGGGGGATGACCAACAAGCTTCCAAGTCGGGGGCCCTATGTTTACAGGTTTCATTTTGGGGCCCTGGATTTTATTCGTTGGTAAAACGAATACAAATGAAAATTTTTCATGGCACTCGCACCGGGGGATGACCAACAAGCTTCCAAGTCGAGGGGCCCCATGTTTACAGGTTTGATTTTGGGGGCCCTGGATGAATCTCATTCTTTTCTGTTGTAGAATTTGCCACAGCCGAAACCCGAGATATAGCCAGTCTGGGGCCCCACTAAAAATCTGCGTATTGTGTCCTCGCTACTGGATGTGGGGCCCTGGATTTTATTCGTTGTAAAATTGATAAAAATGAAAAATTCTCACAGGGGGGTGTCCGACAAGCTTGCAGGTCAGGGCTTCATGGAAATGTTGGCAGGTTGTAATTCGGTGCCCCTGAATGTATCTCATTGATTTTTGTGGTTTAACATTGTAAAATTTGCAACACATCGGTAGCCCAAGATATATCCAGTGTGGGGCCCCACTGAAATTCAGCGAATTGAATCTGGGGACCCCCATGGGGAAGTTTTCTGGGGATACTTGATGAATCTCATTTGTTTTTTGTTGCTTTATTATTATTTTCATTAAAATTCGCTTCTTCAGTAGGCTGGTGCTTTCACACGTCCCTTTCCCCTTTTCCATAGCACGCTGATGAAGTGGGACGAAATAAACAAGATATGTCCGGGAGAGAAGTGGGGGGGGGGGTTGGCCGCCAAAGGCGGCAGGGGGGCAGAGCCCCCCTAGTATTTACATAATATATTTATATAATATACACTATTTACATAATATAAATTTCCATTTTTATATAATTGTTGATACACATTTCTGAAATATACATGGCAGCACTGAAAAATCAAACCCAACACTATACATGCTCACTCAGACTGTTAGGTACACACACAGTTACTCTTCCGGCACAACTCACTAGGTAGTAAATCGCCTATAGGTGGTGATAGACCTGAGTTGTACTCGGTTTGAAAGAAAGAAAATATTTATACTTCGCTGTTATATAAATGCGAGAAATTACGTCAAGCTGAGAACGCTGCTGTCACGTATTGAATAAAAACAAAACTATTTGTTACAATTCTTAAAATAAAATGGTTGTTGGTTTTGAACAAATGTGCAAAATGAAAATGAACATATATTGTATAAAACTTTACCACACTAGTGCAAATTTTATGAACCAAAATACCGGTTGCTGTATTCACAAAAGTAATTTGTCGGCAAACATAAAAACGTGTTAACCGGTGTTTTAACGCATAAAGTTTATACCAGTATTCAGCATAAAATAAATAATAGGTGGTAATACAACATATTTTGTTCCTGTTCATGCTGCTACCGGTTTGAATTTAACACAACCAACTTCAAAAATTATAAGAGAGAGTTTCGATATTATTTAATACTAGCTGATACCCGGCGACGTTGCCCGCCCTGTAAAAAATTTACATATATATAGCTTATTAATTATTTCTTAATCAAATATTTCTGCATTAAGTAAAAAAAATTACTTTAATTTTTAAATATTTTAATTAAAAACTTCAGGCAATCGCTTGTGGATACACAATATTTTTGTTTGTCCATCTGGTGTGTAGACGTAAAAATTTTTAGGATTACCAACACGCGAACAGGTGACGAAAAGGTGTCTGCTCCGACTTTGAGGGTCAAGTTATGTGGTGGCACACCCGGAATATCCAAAGAGTTCAGAAATTCTGCAGGATACAGAACTGTCTGCGCTGTGTCTGTGACAGTGTCAACCGATTTGTAAGATGTGGAGTCTCCCGAAATAATTTTTAGGATTTTTCCGTTGATCTTGTTCACACTGCCATTTTTCGGTGCCAGAATCGCACTCTCACAAAGCCACTCATGGTTTCGGTGATTTTGTTGAATGTTTGGGAAAACGTGGTCTGCAAGTTCTTGAACTGAGTTTATATATATAATTATAATATGAAAATGATTATTAAGGCCAGTCGTTAGCAGTGGCAGGTATCAACCTACTTGAGCCCTGTTTTTCAAACCTTTTCGTCGCCTGTTCGCGTGTTGGTAACAGCAAAAATTTGTACATCTACACACCAGATGGAAAAAGAAAAAATATTGTGTATCTACAAGCGATTGCCTGAAGATTTTAATTAAAATATTTAAAAATAAAAGTAATTTTCTCTTACTTGATGCAGAAATTTTTTTGATTAAGAAGTAATAAATAAGCTATACATATATAAATTTTTTACGGGGCGGGCAACGTCACCGGGTATCAGCTAGCTGATACCCGGCGACGTTGCCCGCCCTGTAAAAAATTTACATATATATAGCTTATTAATTATTTCTTAATCAAATATTTCTGCATTAAGTAAAAAAAATTACTTTAATTTTTAAATATTTTAATTAAAAACTTCAGGCAATCGCTTGTGGATACACAATATTTTTGTTTGTCCATCTGGTGTGTAGACGTAAAAATTTTTAGGATTACCAACACGCGAACAGGTGACGAAAAGGTGTCTGCTCCGACTTTGAGGGTCAAGTTATGTGGTGGCACACCCGGAATATCCAAAGAGTTCAGAAATTCTGCAGGATACAGAACTGTCTGCGCTGTGTCTGTGACAGTGTCAACCGATTTGTAAGATGTGGAGTCTCCCGAAATAATTTTTAGGATTTTTCCGTTGATCTTGTTCACACTGCCATTTTTCGGTGCCAGAATCGCACTCTCACAAAGCCACTCATGGTTTCGGTGATTTTGTTGAATGTTTGGGAAAACGTGGTCTGCAAGTTCTTGAACTGAGTTTATATATATAATTATAATATGAAAATGATTATTAAGGCCAGTCGTTAGCAGTGGCAGGTATCAACCTACTTGAGCCCTGTTTTTCAAACCTTTTCGTCGCCTGTTCGCGTGTTGGTAACAGCAAAAATTTGTACATCTACACACCAGATGGAAAAAGAAAAAATATTGTGTATCTACAAGCGATTGCCTGAAGATTTTAATTAAAATATTTAAAAATAAAAGTAATTTTCTCTTACTTGATGCAGAAATTTTTTTGATTAAGAAGTAATAAATAAGCTATACATATATAAATTTTTTACGGGGCGGGCAACGTCACCGGGTATCAGCTAGCTGATACCCGGCGACGTTGCCCGCCCCGTAAAAAATTTATATATGTATAGCTTATTAATTACTTCTTAATCAAAAAAATTTCTGCATCAAGTAAGAGAAAATTACTTTCACATTTTTAAATATTTTAATTAAAATCTTCAGGCAATCGCTTGTGAATGCACAATATTTTTTCTTTTTCCATCTGGTGTGTAGATGTACAAATTTTTTCTATTACCACACGCGAACAGGTGACGAAAAGGTGTCCGTGTGAAAAACAGGGCTCAAGTAGGTTGATACCTGCCACTGCTAACGACTGGCCTTGCGCTTTGTTGATTGTCATGGCAAAAGCTAAGCGAATCGGGAACTGTAATCGCTTGAAAGTGAATGGCATTTCTTCGGTGATGATTGGGATACGTGGAATGAAGACTTCTTTTTCTTTGTAACATCCAGTTAGAATCGTTGCTTCAAAGATGCAATTGTGCAATTTCTTCACGCAGAGTCTGTTGCCATAGCAGAGTATCGGTGTCTCCAAATTTCTTAAAAGCATTACAGGTGCTCCGACTTTGAGGGTCAAATTGTGTGGTGGCACAGCCGGAATATCCAAAGAGTTCAGAAATTCTGCAGGATACAGAACTGTCTGCGCTGTGTCTGTGACAGTGTCAACCGATTTGTAAGATGTGGAGTCTCCCGGAATAATTTTTAGGATTTTTCCGTTGATCTTGTTCACACTCATTTTTCGGTTCCGGAATCGCACTCTCACAAAGCCACTCATGGTTTCGGTGATTTTGTTGAATGTTTGGGAAGACTTTGTCTGCAAGTTCTTGAACTGAGTTTATATATATAATAACTGGCAAAATCCATTTGGGAACGTTATCAGTCCAGTGCTTGGGTCTACAGGAATTCTTCCATTGCCAAGTTTGATCAGCTGATGTGAAAATGATAGCAGTGCTGAGTCATTTTGCAGTTGAACTCGCATGTTGGTGGATAATGATAATTTTTTAGCTTCGTGCCAGAGTGTTGATGTCCTAACAAACTCGAGGCGACCACCGATAGACAGCACACCACCTTCACTTCCAACCCATCTCACTAATGGCAGTAAATTGCAATGTAGCGATATGGCCAGAGTTGGTGTTTGGTGAAGTAGAGTGCTGATGATTTGAGGCAAGCATTGAGTTCATCAGCTGGCGTTGAACATTTTTATTCCCTGTTTTATCGTCGTAGTTGTTGTTCTCCGTTGTTAGTGACGTCAGATGTCCAGCTTCTGCAGCGAATATTATTCAAACTCCTTTTAAGCACTTTTTAAATTGAAACTATACCTCAACGATGGGTGGTTGATGAGATAAAGGCCACATTAGCACTTACAGGACACCCTGTATACATGCAAGCAAAAATATCTGGCGCTTCCAGGGTTTTTTTTTAATTACTGTGAGTATTGGAAAAGAGCCAAACCATTATAAAGGAATAAACTGTAATGATGGCAGTGTTAAAGATGTGACAAACCATTGTAAAGGCATATATTCACGTCTGAAACGCATTGTTGGAAACCACGGTAACCAAAGTAAACGTTCCGAAAGTGATTGTTGAGGCCCCCAAAACCATTGTTGCCCGACAGTTTTTCGCCCATTTCGGGCATTTGCCCAGCTCTGACGAACTTTTAAAGTAGCCTACGGCTCAATCCCGGTCCTGTTTGGTATATATGCAAAATCTGGCGACGATCGGTCTAAAACTGTAGATTTGTATAAAGAGCATACATACATACATACATACATACATACTTTCACATTTATATATAAAGATGTGACAGAAAAAGGAGAGGTTCCATATTTTTGTGATGCATATTTTCCCGATATTTATGCGTTAAGAAAAATGTGCGTAAATATTTTCTGCAATTTTATAATCAACCGCACAATTTTCATCCCTGTCGAGCCCTTCATTTTCTGTAGGGTCGTATGATATATACAGTCGAACTTGGTTAATTTGAAGTCCAAAGTCACTGAAGAAAGTTCGAATTTTCCAAAATTTCAATTATCTAATCAATCTATCTTGGATCAGTAAAATGATTATAAATTGCAACGTAATCATCAACATTCACATATGATAATAATTATCAATTATTAAAATTCAATCATAAGTTGCGAAACTGTTTCCTAAATTTCAATAATTTATAATTACAGTTATTGTTCCTAGCTGTAACGTTATTCCACTGTTCTAGAATCAGCATCACTGTAGAATTTCTTGACTATGTTCGAAGCCTGATTCACGGAAATAGTTCATGATCACCAGATACAAAACTGTTTCCCAAATTTTGCTTGTCATTTTTATGATATCAAGGAAATGTATTTCCATTAACGCATTACAATCTGAACTTGCCGATACTTTCAATGTCGTCTTAATGACGACAGACAGATTCAGATTAAGTAGTATAAGTAATACACATTCACGGTGCACTCCAGCTGAGCAATATTGAATTGCATATAGAAACGTCCTCTTCACTTGTCAATACAAGATTCATCGAAAGACTGGTTATTTGTGGAGATGAAAATTACAAGGGAGAAAATTCATCACTGCCCACACGGGGACTCGAACCCCAGTCTCTCGCTACCAAATGGTAGAGCACTAGTCCGACAAGCGAGAGACCGGGGTCTGAGTCCCCGTGGGGGCAGTGATGAATTTTCTTCCTTGTAATCTTCATCTCCACAAATAACCAGTCTTTCGATGAATCTTGTATTGAATTGGGTGTTAAATTATGATTAAAAAAGTGAACAAAAATTTTGAAATTTTTATTTGTTTTTGCAAATTTGTTATTCAAAAACTTGATCTAGAAAATAAAAGTGATTTCTTGTAGAAATTTTCCAAACTAAACTTGCTTAAAAAAATTGAATTCAACAAGAAATTATAACACGTGAAGTGAGGTTTTCCTTCTCTCAGAACGGCCAAGTTGCAATATATGAGGGCCCATGACCGTACCGGGCTGCTAAATATTAGGACCGTGAAAATAGGTCAAAATACGTTGACTACACATTGGCATCATAGCTGCCAAAGAAAGCATGTCTGTGGAATTTCAAGCATGTGTGTAAGAAAGCCTGCATCATCGTCAATGGAAAAATTTAAAAAAAAAATTGAAGTGTTTCAATTCCTTTTTTCTTCTGCCCACGTTAGGCATGTGGTAAAAAAAATACATGCCCGGTGGGAATTTTTAGGCAATAGATTTGCCCAGCTTTGATTGAAGATACCCACCGTACATGTGAACGATACGTCTGAAAACTCAAATTTCACAAGACCATGGCTTCCTGGCCAGGGACTATCTTCTAATAATTGAGGTTATTGAAAATAATTAATGATCGTAATTTAATGTTTTTTTCTTTTCTTGTCACTCCAGGCGACGTATTATGATGTCTACCAGATGTCAAAGAACCACAGTCAAGAAATCGAGATGATCAGGAGTCATTTCTTCAGCAAGGACGTCGGTCGATACAACGACGACATATTTTTCATGTCTCAGATATTCCACCGCTCGTTCCCGACATCGATCAAGAGACTCGTTTTCCTCGACATGGACTTGAAATTTTTAATTGACATACGCGAACTCTGGATCGAATTCGACAAGTTCGAAGCCACGAACGTCATCGGTATAGCTCCGGATCTGCAGCCTCAGTACCGCATGGATTTCGCCAGGTTCAGGCTGAAGAACCCGGAAACTCTCGTCGGTTCCCAAAGACCCGGAAAACAAGGATTCAACACCGGAGTCACTCTATTCGATCTCGAAAAAATGCGGAAATCAACACTGTACAATACGTTATTGAACGACACTGTCATCGGCGAGCTCTGTGATAAGTATCAGTTCAGAGGTTACTTGGGACACCAGGACTTCTTCACGTTGACCGGGATGGAACACCCGGAACTATATTACGAGCTGGATTGTACCTGGAACCGGCAACTGGACACCGGGTGGTCCCAGACTTTTCAACAGTCTGTCTTCGATCTCTATCACACCTGCAAAGGCGATATAAAAATCTATCATGGAAACGGGGATGCAAACATCCCCGAAGATTAATTAGGGCAACGGAAAAACATTTAAAATTTATAACATGTTTCATGAAATTTGTGAATGACTGTGATACTAAATATAGGAAATATCATGCGCTAAAATGCTTAAGGTATATTATTACTGTGTATGTTTTCGTCCTCAGAGATGTTCCTATTTTAAATGTCTGTGCAAAAATAAAGACTACATTCTCTCTAGAAATGATTTTTTTGAACGTTTTTTACCCTTTAAGCCAGGCGTGCCCAACCGCCGACCCGTCAAGGGTTTCCATCTGGCCTACGAAAGGTGTTCCGATAGAAAAGTATCAATATTCACACAACACGATAAACTGTCCACATTTCACTCATTAAAATACAAGAAATTGGGATTCATACGGGATATTACCAATTATCACTAAAACAATTGTGAAGCAAAATTGCCAATTACTGCCTAAAAAATTGTCAAAGGAAAGTAAAGTTGTCAATTTTACCAAAAATTGTCAAAAGTCAGTGAAATTTCTAATCATATCCGAAAAATTGCCAAATGCAAATAAAGTTGCTAATTAGAGCCAAAAATTGTTTATGGTAACTAAATCTGTCATTTAAGCCAAAATATTTTCAAAGGCAAGTGCAATTGCCAGTTTTAGCCAAAAGAATTGTCAGTCAAGTAATTCACCAAAAAACGAATATGTTTGACATATACATGTGAGATGAATATATTTATTTCACTGTAATTAATTATGGTATTAATTATCTATCAATAATTATGATAGAGTGAATATAACATAAGTAAATAACATAATTTATAAGTCACGAAGATAATCTCAATTTTCTTGATTTCAAAAACTCAAGTGGAGCCGATTTGAAAATAATAGAAAAAACGTGTAATTTTATAAAAAAAAAATTTGGGACGGTGAGATAGCGAGAATGTCCCGTGTAATACTAGTCATATGATCACCCCCCATATATATACACGTTTCTGTCCCGCGAGCGGCAGAAATACCAAATATCTTACCCGCGGGCTGAAAAGGTTGTGCTCCCCGCTCTTTAAACGGTTTTTAAAATTTTTCTGATTTACATTATAACTACCACAGTAAAAATAACTGAAGCCTCTGCAAAATGCCACACATTTTCTCAAGAAGAATATTTTTCTACTATTTCATGTAGGTGGTAAGTGTTTTTCCCCGCAACACCGAGAGTAACAATAATAAAAACAAGGAAGAGAAATACTCTATCTTTAGACCATTTGACCAATTTGACGATTAGACCATTTTGACGTCACATTGAACAAAAAACTGTCCCCCCCCCCCCGAAGGCTCCGCTGGGGAATTTTCAAGGCGTCTTACGCATATGTACACATAATCCATATGTAAGACGCCTTGAAAAATCCCTAGCGGACTCATCGATGGTGAAAAAAATAGTTTTCAGATCAATGTGACGTCAAAATGACGTCTAAATCATTAAAAAAGCGGCATAGTTTGCTTCTAGATGGGTGGGTCTAAGTAAGATGAAAGCCACGAGGAGAAAAAAAAATGGTCCGAAAAGGGAGCCACGGGCAAAAATAAGGTTAAGAAACACTACTCAAGATGGCAGTAATGCAGTTTTGATATCGTAACAATGGCTATTGCCTAGACAAGAAAGCATGGGTACACACAGAATTTAGACTGCTGGACGGATATGCGAGGTGGCAACAGTTCGCTTGGCACAAACTGGTGTACTTATCATGTTGTGCTGGTCGACACTGATTTTGGAAACGTCTTTCACGGAGGGTAGTCTTAATGCTTGCACTCACAAGAAACCAGTATTGCATGCACAAGAATGGTTTCTTGATGCATGCGGGGCCTTAAATGTTTTTGCATAGCAAAGCATTGACTTTGTTAAACTTGTAGGAGCGTCTCGGTGAATCGCTTTGCCCACGAACAACATAATTTTCTAAGCCGAGGCAACACTCGTGTCCAGAATGGCCCAATACGTTTCAAAATTAGTAATGGGCGAGTAGTACGGCCGCTCCACCATTAGCAATGATCGTCAAATGTTGGAGGCTGGAAGATATTGGAAAGCTTGTCGAATGGCCAGGACCTTCTGCCCCCGCACCCCACGTCAAAAGAGCCGCCGTCCTTCCCGATCTGCCAAACCGTTTGACCACCCATTGGTCGAAGAACGCCAGCAGTCACAACACGCGTAGGGATAATAAATTGTTCTTCCAGTAATAATTCCAGTAAAATATTCCCCAAGTAATATCTGGCCAGGGTGGAACATTTCCAACCTATGCCGCTGGTGCTTCGTTGCAGCAGGAGAAGGTAACACTGGAAGCAATAAATATTTGCAAATGGCTATTGGATTAGGCTGGACATGATTGTGGGCCCTTAGTTTCAGTATGGTTGCTCACTAGTTCGCTGCTGTCTGCCTCCACTTCAAAAAACTCTGTCCCCATGGTAAGAAACATATCTACTCTCACACCATACATTCAGTGCTAGTTAGTCTATATTGATTTGGAACACAGAGTGCAGCATATCCACCTCATCAACGCAAAATGTCACATTCAAAACAAGTTGTTTAATCCTTTAAGCCTTTAAGCGGCACTTACGAGGTATCTCGTCTCCTTAAAAGCCTCTTATTTTAGAGATATTTTCAGAGAAGCCTAAATATTTCGTGAAGTTGATTCCTCAGTAAAACACCTTTCCCTGTAGCCCTTAGTGTACACCTGTTGAAAATACTCTTTTCACCCTCACTCTATGTGTGTATGTTATCTTTTGCTCTTACATGTAAATGTTGCTGCCAAAACCGGAAATGCGGCCAATTGGCGAAATGGCAGAAAGGTTTCGCCAAAGTGCGATGTGATTATTATGTAAGACGGTCCAGTAGGCCCTAATTCCATTTTCTTTTTTCATTGCCAGTGGAACACGGGTATATATAGTAGCTGTATTGAATATTAGCTCCATGTGAGGAAAGAGAAATTTGAGAGAAAAAAAACTATTAATAATATAAACATATATAGTTTTTTCTGTCAAATTTTGAAGGAAAAAAAATTATCACATCGTGACTGCAGTTCGATTGGTTTTCATAGATAACGTGGACATATTTTATTAGCACGATGATGCTTAAAGTCTTAGCGTCCCCACCCCTCGAGGCATACGCTGGCCAACTTGGCAATGACCTCGAATTATGTCTTTTGTTATCGGACTTGGCCAGGGATCTACGGCCACTTCACGAACTGGCTGACCAAAGCCCGAAAATTGGACATTGGTCGGGTAAATATTCAACGAAATCGACCAATTCGTGAACTGGCTAATTTCGGGCTTTAGCAGTAACATATATAGTAGAAAGATACATTATGTATGGGAGGGATTCACTAACAGAAATATAGAAAAAAACGGGGAGGAAAAAGAAACAACTTCGATTCATAGGATTGCAATAAAGCTTCGCGATGGGGAGGAGAGAGAGAAAGAAATCACAGGGAAAAATGTGTTCAATATATTTATTCTACTTACTTTACCACACACCAACTCCAGTAGTGGAAGACGAGAATCTTACCACTGCGTCACTCGGGCGTTAATTTATTCTACTGGTGTTTGGACGAAATATTTCGTCCTTGACCGTAAAGAGGTTTAAAAAGATATGACATTTCGAGGGGAGATTAGTAATTTATGCTGTGCCGTTTAAAGTGTTAATAACGTGTGAAAAATGTTCTTCATGTAGGAACATCGAGTGAAATGTACTAATTACGTCAGTTTCACGAATGGAATCAAATAGTCTTAATATTAAAGTTACGCTTTCCGTAATTTCGTGATTACGCATTTAGGTTAGCTCTCTTCAAAAATGCGTTGGCTAATATAAGCAGAGTCCATCTTAGCTACGAGCCCACTCTAATAGAGACTAATGACAAATAAGGGTTCTCCTTTATTGAAGATTTTCATATCTGAATCTGAATTAAAGATTGTTATATTCCGACAGATTTATGGATCTGAAATATGTGTCTTTTTTTTGTTTGTTTGTTTGACCTCCTTCTGGTGCTATTCACGACTTGTTGCCCAACATCAAGCGGTCGTTGAGGTCGCATAACTGCTGGAGGAATCCGGGATTGGGGCAGATCGCCCTGCGAGACCGAATGAGATCCAGAGCCTGGCCAACGTTGTACCGCCTCTTGATCATGAGGTAAGCGGCGACGATCGTGGCCGATCTGCTTACGCCCATGACGCAGTGGACGAGAACTCGCCCGTCATTCCTTAGGGCCCTGTCGATGAAATCGGAAGCGACCCTGAACCATTGGTAGATCGGGCAGTGGACGTTATCCTCGATCTGCAGGCCGAGGAAGTTGATGCCGTGCCTTTCGTAGGCCGACCGGCCAAATTTCGTCACGTAACTGCCGTAAGCCGCGTTCACCACGTTGTTTATGCCGATTTTTCTCAGCCCGGACAGGTTGTCGGCTATTTCGGCGTCTCCCAAGAACAAGTCCGGATAGATCTCGTCCATCGACCTCGTGGGTGGGTATTCGAAATAACGGAGTTTCCTCTCGAGTTCTTTCACGGTAAAATGGCGTTGAGAACTTGTGGCAGCTTTAGAATTTGACATGTCTCGTAAAAAGCTAGGCATGCAGAAGAAAGTAGAGACAGGTAATATATAAAATGCAAAGATAGATACACATACACATTGAAAGGTGCAATCATGCAATTTTTTTTTACTAAACGTTGTCATCTTGACAAATCCATTTCTTAGACCATTGTTTTTCAATTTGTGGTCCGGGAAGGGGTGTCCGCGGTATCATTTCATTTACTACCATTGCAAAATGAATGCGCTATGAAACTAATTTATTCAATTACAACTATATGAAAATGCGTTTAAAAAAATACATTTTGCAATTGTATTACATACTTCTGACTCTACAGGGTAACCGCGGAGCATTGATATTTACTACGGGCGGTCCAAGGAGCATTCACTTTCACTTACCTTCACGTCCGCAACATCAAAAACGTAGGGAAACAATTAGATACCACAATCTGATCGAATTATTTACGGTGGAACCTCCTCTAACGGACACACCCCGTTAACGGACCCCCTTTCTGATCCTCGTTCCCGTGGAATAGGGCTTTAATGTATTTCACTCCCCGTTAGCGGACACTCTCGATAGCGGACAGTAAAATCTAAGGCAAACTCTAATTTAATAATTTTTGGTCATGAACAGAGAATTTATCATATAAATATAACCAGTCTTCCGAGGAATCTTGTATCATAAATTAATTACTTAATTAACTGAACATAACTATGGCTCAGGATGATGAATTCGAATGTTAAGGTGTTGATTTTGTTTGTATTTGTCGATGCGTGTGAAGAAAACCAACATTACAAGACTGATAATGTTGAAATTAATGTTTTTTCTCACTTATTTTAATTTAATTTAATTTTTATTGCAAAAGATGTGAAGTGCACGCATCATGTAAAGGTAAAAAATAATTATTTGTTTTAATGAAGAGAAGAAAGATTATAAATTTTCCACTAAATGTTTACCGGACTTTCCAACTTTATTTGGGATAATCAACTTTCTGCATAATCGCCGATAAAAGTTGTAAATGTAGTGAAAAACTCTCTTTATCGAGACGATTGGTGATTATGCATAATCACAATCTTGCCTTGAGCCTGGCACGCCCCTGCACTACGCCACATGCTGTCCAGAAACGATGCCCTTTCACTTCTGTTCGCCGGCTGCCCATTTACACAGACCATGGATGCTTGGCATACTACGTCGAGAAGAATCAAAGGAAAAGATAAGAAAAATGGTGAAATTCCTTGAGGAACATCCCGAGAAGTTAAGGGATCCGTCTCCTCCAGCTCCTGCAACTCCGGTACCAGCGCCGGTAAGGAGATCGCCGCGTCTTCACCCTGACAGTGCGCTGGTGGCACTGTTTGCGAGCGAGGAGCAGAATGAATCCCAAACCTAATTAATGACGTCTCGGAGAAATTAGACTGACTGTATTGAACTGCCGGAGTGCAATGAGATGCTCTGCCCTTCTTGTCATTTGATTCAATCCTTGATCACTCAAATTTATGATTGCGCTTTTTGCGATAGGATTTTTATACGACTTTCCATGACTATTTATTATCCGTGCCCGTTGCACTTTACTTTAACTTGATTAATTTGATTCTTCGATTTACATAATTTTTGATTTCCTTTCACTATATGTAATCTTTGACGAATCAATAAATTTTGGTTTTACCGGAGATGCCCTGTTCCCCCCCTCGGGGGGGGGGGGCAAAGTGCTTGCGTTGCTTCTTGCGACAGAGCCTGGGTGTCTCGCGGTTTCTCCAGTTTCTCCAATCACCGTGTATCACTTTTGTAGAGTAACATATAAATTTTAACTTTAAAATGCATAGAGAGAGAGAGGAACCAATTGCGACCGAAGCCAAACGTCCCATATATGTGAAAGTTGTATAAACGAAGTTCCACTGTATATCGTACCTCCCCATAAGCGGGCACTCCCGTTAGCGGACAAAATTTTTGGTCCAATGGGTGTCCGTTATCGGGACTGTACTATCAAAATTGGCCAGATGGAAAACGCGACAAAAATAAATATTATGCACATACCTACTACAAAAGCGTCGACCAAATAAATTCCTCGTTTGTCCTAGTCCATATTTTATGTTCGAAGAATTTTGCTGCAACTGTTCGCCGTATCGAGTGGTCAGCTCAGCCTTATACTAAAAAAAGAGTCTAAAATTTAAATTTTAGGACACAACAATACTCAGCATAACAGAGAATGACTTCATTATCTCCTCTTTTTACAGTGTAGCGCAATCCATAAGAATAGCAAGCTCTACGCGGAAATTAAATATTGTCTCAAGACAATGGTTCTCAATCTTTTCAAACCTCGAATATTCCTAGGAAACGAGTAGTAGACATACTTATCCTTAGAAATGCGTTCGTGCAGGGGCCGTCTTAACAGTATCGTAGCAGCCCTTGCTAAGTCATGTTTAGGGATTCCAGCTCGAAAAGTTCCTGTGTTTTCCCTTTTCCTTACTTATTCTCCAGAATCGTAGCAACAAATATCATTACCACGAGCCCCCTACACACTTAAGGTCCCCGAACTGTGCCCGGGTGGGACCATGTTGGTGGGGCCTTGAACCAACACACGGTGCTGCGTTTAAGGTATAATACCCCCCTTGGAAAGCGGGGAAAGCTTGCGTACTTCTAGGAATGCGTAGGTATGCGTACCCGGTGAAATGTGTTGAGCATGGTAGCTCCTGCCCACCAAGGGGGTTCCATTAGGCCAGCAACATTCGTTCCAGTAGAAAAATTATCAATACACACCAACTAAATACTCGATAAATACCTAAGCTGACCATATTTCCTACGGGAAATGGGAAATTGGGATCTATACATAGAGTATTACCAGTATAATCACCATAAAAACTGTCAAATGCAAGTAAAGTTGCCGATTAAGGCCAAAAACTGTGAAATGCAAGTAAAGTTGCCAATTGCAGCCAAAAAACTAAAATGCGAGTGCAATCACCAATCATAGACAAAATAAATAGTCGAAGGCAAGGGAAGTTGCCGATTACAGCTAAAAAAATAGTCAAAGATAAGTAAAATTGCCGATCACATTTCCAAAAAACTGTCAAAGACAAGTAAAGTTGCCAAGTTAACTTTCACTAAAATTGCTGAAAAATCACCAATGCTGGGAAATAGAAAGCTACTGCTATCTGTCGGGCATGTGTTTAAAAAATATATGTACGTGTGGTCCAAAACTTTTTACGTGCATGGGCATGCCGGGTAATATATTCGTCCACACAGCCCCGGTATAGTACCCTACGAAATACCCATATTTTAGTTTTAAATAGCTGATTCACCGAACTATTTTATATACAGATACAAATTCAAAATCAGAAGCGCCAAAAGGCAAATTGCCTAAAACGGTGTCTGAAAAAAAACATTGATAAAAGGTAAAAAAAATAAATAAATAAAAATAAGAAAAATCAATATTAAAAAAAATCAATATAAAAAAATTATTAATACTTATTGCAAAAGTATGGTTTTTATACAGTTTTAATGAATTTATTTGGAAATTTCAGGTATCACCCAAAGAATCGTTTGTGATCATTATCTCATTCCGTTATCTGGTGAAAATGATGATGCAAATTATCAATAAAAAAGTTACTTTTGGAGAAGAATGAATAGTCAGTAACGTGCACGTGATCGTGCGTCGTTGTCCCCCCCCCCGGTCATTATTTTATGTGTAAGTGCAAACTCCAAAATGTATTTTTTGCACACAATTTGGAGGTAAAAAGTATTTTCCTCACAAACAAAAAAAAACTTTGTTATCGTTTAACACGATAAGATCACAAACTGATATTTCATTTTTACGTAATCTGTCAACTTTTTAATGGCGAAATTTCTAGTTATAGTAACACTGAAGAGAACGAAAATAACTTCTGAGGTATTATGGGACTGGCGAATAGGTCACATGCATTCTAAGTTTGTTCCCGGATCGAAACAGTGAGTTATTATTATTATTGTTTTGCTATGACAGCCAAGTATTTCATAATCACTTCTTGTAGGTGCCAATCCATTTTGTCGTTCACAGGCAGGATTACCAGATATCCAAATTTTGACGGCCGTGTCATACCATTATTTTATAAAATACTGAAACGTTCCTATATAATATATGTCATATACCTCTTCACACCTGAGAGAGCCAAAACTGACAATTAAAATTATTTATTTATTTGTGTTTATTTGTACGTCAAAATGTCTTTTAAAAAGAAAAACTAAATATATAATTAATTAGGGTCGATATCTTTATCAGGACCATTTGAGTTGGTATGCATGTTCGAAAGCGAAGAGGGTACAGTAGGCCTACGCATAAAAAACTATTCCGAATGAGAATGAAATTGAACTGTAGTAAAAAAATATATACAGGGTATCCTGTAAGTTCTAATTCTGCATTTATCTATAAGGACGGTATTAACTGTAAAAGTTTGATAAAATCCCTTTTATAAAACTTGAAAAATCTAACCAATAAGGTTATTGGTTACATTCTAGAAAATGCAATCGGTGACATTATTGGCTGCATTTTTCAAGTTTTATAAAAGGACTTTTACCAAACTTTTATAGTGTAATACCGGCCTAAGGCAGATACATGATTCTAATATGAAGAATGTTTAAAAAGTGTTCAGAAATCACTCTGTACCGGCTTCAAGAGTGAGAATAAAATAATTGTGTCGTAAAATAAAAAAATATATCAATTTTTTTTACGGTTCTCCCTCTTGTCGTCAGATTTTCAATTAGAAAGTTGTTGCCATGTCGCTCTTTTATTTCAAAATTTGAGAAATGTTGGGAAAGAACAGCATGAGCTAACGGGCAAAGCTCCTTTCTCTCATTTTTTTCTTTTCAACTTTTCTCCGTTTTTTGAATTCAAATATCTCTGCGCACTTAGAAATGTTTTTTTTAAGATAATTGACAACAACTTTCAAATTTTCGGTTGGACGACAACGTGTCCATATAAAAATTTAGATCTTTTTTTAAATTTATGACTCACCGTATTTTCTCTCCCGAAACTGGTAGAGAGTGATTTTTTGAACATATTTGGAGCATTCTTTCAAATTAGAAACATACTTCTACGATGAGTGGTTGATGAGATAAAAGCCGAATTAGGATTTACAGTATACTCTGTACATAATGTTGTATGTATGACACAAAGCCGAGCTAAGAAAGGCTTTCACTTGATTATTCGCCTTGTTTGACCATTTCTCTAGTTTTCAGTTTCATTTTCGGCCGCTAGTGTGGTTTCGTCCCGAAAATAATAACAATAATAATAGTTCGTGATTACAGTTTGTAAAAAGGAAAGTAGGTTCACCTTTTCTCATTCAATTTGAAATTTTTACGGCACTGACAGATTTCTTTAAAATACGAGACATCCAGAAACCTTAAGGGAGTGAGATTAGTAGTCTTAATACTGTCACGTGTTAGCAGAAGATCCGAGAAAGAGTGTGTAATTCAGTGAATTATCCTAAGGACTGCGTATTTCGTTGGAGGAACATTTTTCAAATACGCAGGTATTAAATCCATTTGCAAACTAAATACAATAAATGACACAAGCTATTTTCTGCGTATTCTGTGTAGACTGTAGTATTTTGCGTATTCTCTAAGACCTACACAGAAGTTTAAATAAATAAATAAACTCTAAGTGTTTATTAACACTTAGAGTTTATTTATTTGAACTTAGTGATGGAACTTAAGTCACATGGTGATGACAAATTTAAGCATTTGAATTTATATATTGATTTCTTATATTCTTCACTTGAGTATACAGGGTAGTAAAGAAAGTCCCTAGGCCACATTTTACTGGCAAACCGTTGATTCTAGAGGCATGCTTTCAATTAGAAACGGTTTCCAAATAACATGTAAACCTCAGATATACGTCATTCATATTGCAAGGGGTTGTATAGCTATCAAAATATAAGAATTAACTTTTTAATACCGACATCCTGTCCTCGAAAATCCCATTTACAAAGTTGTTACCCTTCTCTCCCGAGACCAACAAAAGAAATCCCACGTTTCTAAAGGCAATATTCATTGAGATATTTGAATTCAAATATTGGGAAAGAACACAAAACTCTAAAGGACAACGCTTCTTTCTCTTATATATATGCTGTTCTTCCCGAATTTTCAAGCAATTTTTGATTTAAAATAGCTCAGCGAATATTTCACTTGAAACTTGGAATTTCTTTTTTTTTCGGCTCAGGAGAGATAGGGCAACAACTTTCTAATTTGGTTGTTGAGGACAGGGGGGAGGGTGCGTATAGAAAGTTAATTCTTATATTATGATAACTATACAACTCCTCGCAATATGAATGATGTATCTGAGTTCTACACGTTATTTGGATACTTTATTTACTTCAATGCACGCCTCTATGATCAACGATTCACCAGTAACAGGTGGCACAGGGAAACCCTTACACAACCCCGTATACAATTTTCACACACGTGTTTAGTAAATTTGTTAAATTATTTTCATTCAACATCTCATTGCAAGACAAGCAGCTTTACAACTCCCATCACCATGGATGGTTCAGGTGAACACAAGGAGATAAATGAAGTCGAGAAGTCGTGCTGTGCCCCATCATGCATCGACTGGAAGCTCTTACCCATTAAATTGCACTTTTTCTTATTTTACGGAGGTAAGTATTATATTCAAGTTTTAGAAAGAATTTATAAAATATATATATATATATAAATTGAAAAAAATAAATGGTAAGTACTCTAAAATTAATTTAGAGTATGTATAAATACACATGCATGGTATAAATCAATATTTCACTAATTTGATCAAGAATTTCAGGATTTTTGATTCCTTTCAAGCAAATATTTTCGACGATTTCAAAAACTAATGAGCGAAATAAGAAGGCAGAGGGATGTGATTCAAAGCTTCCCATGATAATAAATCGATACATATACCATTCCTTCATTATTATACCTTAGTTTTTAAGGGATTTACCGTATTTTCTTGTGTGTAATCCGTGGATTATACGTCAAAAATATGTCTTAGTGCGAATTATACAGGCTGTCCCAAAATGTTTTCACAACGGATATCGTTGCAATGTCTGACTTTATGCTGTTCACAAATAGCAAAACTTAAATCAAATTCAAAATATTGAAAATTCTGTAATTGTCAAAATGATCGGCAAAAAATGTAACTCTTATTTATTGTGAATAAAAAACTAAAATGGTTGAATTCATTCTATTTGTCTACAGTCCCTAAAAATGGCAACTTTTGAGCAAATGAAAAATTGTCACCACAGTCATAAGTTGCCACAATATAGTGTTTTTACATTTAACCCCTATTCTTACAAGGTAATGGCAAGAAATTCGTATTTGACGAATGGGCGATAAATATGGTAACCTTGCTCTAACTCAATCACACGTCAGAAAAAAAAACAAAGTGTAGGAAAAGGAAGGAAAAAAAAACAAATGGAAGGAACACAGTATAATAGATAAAAACAGATAATAGAGAAGATAGAGATAAGAGAGTAGGTATACGAAGTAAATTTCTCTTTTCAACCGCACCTTACCTGTTCTCTGTCGCTCTTATATGCAAATAGTTGAAAGATACATCATATAAGGGAAGAAAAACACTAAAAATTCTACAGAAATAAAAGGAATGGAAAAAAAAACAACATCGTAGAGTTAAAACAAAGCCTCGCGATGATGAGGAGAGAGGAAAGAAAACAGAGAGAGCTTGTTTGAATTTCTCGTTGTTGTGGAAGTAATAGTCCGACGATCGTAAAGTGTTGAATATCTCGATAAATATTTTTTGCAAAAGACTTTTCGGAGTGAGATCTGCATGTCAATAACTGAAACTTTTAGCACAGGAAGACTGTATAAAAAGTTATTTATTTTTTCATGTATTACTTTCCCTCAAACAAATTTAGAGATTTCAAGTAACTGCGTGTTATTTTAAAACTTTTGGTAATTGAAAGTGTGCTTCTAAAGTCAATGGTTGCAGAGATATTTTCTGAGAAAACAGTTTAGGAAAGCCCATACACCATTGTATATTTTCTGCAGATTTTTTTTCTCTGTGATTCGAATGGAAATAAATATTTCAAATAATTAGTAAAAACTAATTTTTTTAATGGTTTATAGATGGCATACGATTGTGAATGAGACAAATCGGAGTTTTTCCGAAAAAAAATATGACAAACCCCCTTTTGTTCTTTAAGCCCTTCGCGTACAAGTTTTTGGCAAAAAAAATTTGGATAATCTCTCGACGTTTGCGGTGATAAATCTGGTAACCTTGTCCTAACCTAAGCGCACCTTAGAAAAAAGGAGGAAGAAGGGGAAACAGGAAAAAATAGAAGAAAAGGAAAGAAAAAATAAAATGAGATAAATAGATAAGAGAGTAGGTATAAAGTATATTCCTCTTTTCACCGTGAAACTACGTGTTCTTTTTCACTCCTACACGTGTATATAGACAGATACATTTATAGATGATATGTGATATCATCTCAATTTACAGCATTTTATTTTCAAATACAAATACAAATACAACGCCACATCAGGCAAATTGCCCAACGAGGTGGCTGACTTAAGAACATCATGGATCCCCGAGCCATTTTTTGGAGGCCCTACCTACTACTGCTACACCACACATGCACCCCCCTCCCCCTCCCTCCCCCGCGGAACCCCCAACGAATCGGTTCATGCGGGAATGTGCGTGTACGTGTAGTGAAACCTGACGTGAAGTTTTTTGTTTCTCTGTAATGCTTGTTATGTGTAGTGCTGCCAAGCATTACAGAGAAACAAAGATAGATCAATCGATTTGGTCGCTCAGGGCAGGACGATATCCATCTTTGGCCGCTCATGGCACAGGTCGCACCATGCACAGTCGCACAGGGCACGACACCGATACATTATATGTGGGGGGGGGGGAAAGCGCAGGGGTATAGAAAGAACGCAGCAAAAAAAAAAAAAAACAACTTCCGCTCGTAAGAATCGCTAAGGTTCACGATGGTGAAGAGAGAGGAAAGAAAACACAGGGAACTTGATGGAATTTATTTCACTGGCCTTTGGACGAAATATTTCGTTCGTGATCGTAAAGGAAGTTAAAATTTCATTATTGTGATGGAAGAAATTTTCATGTGCAGATTATACGCAATAAATTATGGTTTCTGAAATTCTTTCAAAATCTGTGACATTTTGTAGAATGTAATGAAATTACTAATTAATTCAAACTTTCTATTTCTTTTTTTTTGACAGCCACAGGTTGCGTCATAACGTACATTCAACTACTTGCAAAGCAGATCGGACTCAGTGCTACAGCCGTTGGTGTCGCATACACAGTTCAGCCGTTTCTCATATTATTTTCGAAGCCTATATTTGGAACGATCGTCGATCATTTCAAGAATCTCAAGGCAGTCATGGCTGTACTCATCATCCTGACATCAGTGTCGTACTTGGTAGTCCCATTCATTCCTCCCGTTGGTTCCAAGAGCAAACCGGATACGGGGAATGCGAGTTTCGCCGTACTGAAGTGCTTCGGATCAGTATGTCGCATTTCCGACCTGTCTTCGGAGTATGACAGAGACTGCTTAGAGCAATCTCTTACGGCAGCTGAGAGTCACGTTTGCCATTCTGTGCATCAGGAGCATGATGTTCTGGTAAATGACTCGTGTGATTGCTTAGAAGCTTGTGATGTTACAACGACTGACGATTCTAAACATTTCCGAACAAATATTTCACTCCGTAAAGATGGGATCGTTTTAGACATGCAAAGTGTAACACGTGCTTCATTACTGAACACTGATATTCATTGCCGATCAAGCTCGAGTTTCAACAGCGTTGAAAAATTATATTTAAACGACAATTATACGATATGTCAGTGCTCAGAATTCACGGTATCTCTCCGTGATTGCAATCCCGGTCTTGGCACTTGCTCGAACTCATCCAATGACAGTGTCGTCAACATATACACGACGTATCAGTTCTGGACTTTCTCAGTGTTCGCCACGATCGCAGGCACCACGTCAGCTACGATGTTCTGCCTGAGCGACGCGGCCTGTTGCGAAGCGCTCGGTGGCGACACCGAGAAGTTCGGTAAACAGAGGATGTGGGCGACTTTGAGTTGGGGATCGATTTCATTCTTGACAGGATATCTGAACGATGTAGCTTCCAAAGGTTCCGATAAAATAAACTATTTTCCAGGATTCTACTTGATGGTTGCGTTGACGTGTTTGGATCTCATCGTGTTATGTTTCATCAAAATCACCAGCGTCAATTTTTCGACCTCTATTTGGAGAGATGTCGGCCGGATTTTCGCTTCCACCGAAATCGTGTGCTTCGCGATGGGTGTCTTCATCGTCGGTGGGCTCACTGGAATGCTCTGGAACTATAAATTCTGGTACCTGCAGGATCTGGGTGCGTCGCAGCTCCTTCTCGGGTTGACGGTTGGCGTGCAGTGCTTGTGTGCCGAAATGCCTTTCTTTTTCCTGTCGGGGTATCTCATCAAGACTTTTGGTCACTTCAACTGTCTCATTGGATCTTTCACTGCCTTCACGTTGAGATTTAGCTTGTACGCACTCTTGCAAAATCCGTGGTATACTCTACCAATAGAGCTACTTCATGGGTTGACGTATGCAGTTTTCTACGCGAGTATGACGTCATATGCGAAGACAAATGCGCCGCCTGGCACGGAAGTCACAATGCTGGGCATACTGGGAGGGCTCTTCGAAGGTCTTGGTGAGTGGCTGCGAACATATATGTTTGTTTTTTTCACGAATCAGGGTGATATTCACCGACATGGTCACAATTTTTGCATAGGATATCAACGCGGATTGGTTAAAAATCTGAATTTTAAACCAATCCCTGTTGACTTCCCATCCAAAAATTAAGACCATATTTCAAACCATGTCGGTGACACCCTCAGTGAACTAGAAATAACTTGGTCAACTCAAGTATTCAAAAGTTTCTCAATGCAGTAAAACCTCTCTAAAAAGGACATTTCGGGGTTCCCCTCTTCCCCGCTCACTAATAAAGTTTGACTAACGTATGGTGAGAAAGCAAGGGCGTAGCGAGGGGGGGGGGGACTTGGGGGTCTGGTCCCCCCCCCCCCGAAATGTGAGAAAATGACCGAAAAAAGGGAAAAAGATGGCCAAATCCATTGTTCTGTCACTTTGGTCCCCCCCCCCCAAAATGAAAGTGGTCCCCCTCCGAACGAAATTTCTGGCTACGCCCCTGTGAGAAAGAAATTCCTTTCTAAGGAAAAAATGCCTGAGATTCAGCTTCCGAGGACCTTATGAGAACATGCCCTAGGGTAGTGATTCCCGAACTGTAGATCACGACCTCTTAGATTTTTAAGATAGGACGCCCTAAAATCATTCAGTTTTCATTATTGTCAGAGAGAGGTTGACGTCTGATACACATATACAAGCACGTACACTGACGTATCTTGATCAAAATGTCCGTTTTTCAAAAAATTTGACAAGTGAAGAGTTGATTATGTATAAGAAGTTGAGTAAAAGTATAAAACTTTATGAATAGTGTACTCCGTTTTTGAAAAAGTAAGCCCAAGTACGTGGACCAAAGTAAAACTCGACTTGCGGGTTTATACTGGTCGGCTGGAGTATGTTGCACATGTTTCCACCTTCGAATGGTAAATGCAAGACGACCTCTCTTTCGGTAAGTCTCGAACCTGCCCAGACCATGTTCGCTCATATGTATATACTTGATCTGTCATTTTATGTACAATAAAATGGGGGAAGTGTGGGTGCAGGGGATGGAAATTGTGGGGGGGAGTCCTGCTGGTGGTTGGCTTGTTTCTGTCTGGCCTGGTGCGGGCGGTTTTCCTGTGTTGCACGTCGTTGGATTTTCCCACCGTGGCCCACGTCTCCTGAGACGGACCAGCTTATATAGGCGACCAACGATAGATGGAGAATTCGTTTCCCACCCAACTCCCGTGGTTGGAAATCGCCGTATGGTGATATATGACCGGAGTTCGTGTGTGGTAAAGTAGCTGATCTCCCTCAGAGGGGCGGAGCTGGGGTCACGGTTTGTCTGATGGTGATGACCAGTTTAACTCGGTCTTCAAACGAGTGAGAGCACTCAATGCTACCGCAATATTGCACATGTAAATGGGGCTATGGTGAGCATTTTACTACCTTTTTGCTCCCTTGCGGGAATGAGTGAGATGGCCGGAGGGATTTGTGTCTGTACTTAATAGCTTAAATGTGCGCGTATTTAATGTTGTGTATGAAGTTGATTCTGCCATCTATATTTCCAATCTGTAGTGAAGTGCGATGATTGAATATTTGTACCATTGTAGGATTAGTCGCTCTCTGTAACGCGACATTTTAACCGTGAGATCAGTTCACATTCACGCTTTGAAGTGAAGATGCCAATTGAGGTTGATAATACCTAGGCTAGCTAAGAGGCAATGCCTCCAATGCCTTAACAGGCTAGGTAATAATGTCTTAAATAGTTTTGGTATTGCGTTGGCGACTTTTACTCACTCCATTTTGATTGTGATAACGACGAGTAATTTAGACTTACTTTCGGTGCCAATAGGCGATTATTGGCTTAACGTCCCGTTATTGTGTGAATGAAGTATGGTAAGCCAAGATGGCCCTTCAGAGAGGTTAATAACATAATAACAATAGGCATTGACCTTATTCTGTATCGTTTCTAGAATTCGATTTGAGTGCCATATTTTTTTAATTCAGTCATTCACACACACACAAAAAAAAAAAAAATCTGTTATCTGATAAAGAAGACAATGAGGAACGAAATGTCAAAAATATCACATCTTCAAAAAATAATAATAATAAAATAAAATAAATAAAATAAAGTTCTGGAAAGAAATTTTTCCTTCGATCTGATAATAATAATAATTACGAAGTTGCAGGTTTATTTACTAACAACCAACAATTCCGTGATAAAGAAAAGAAAAAGATACCTTTTTTATTTTTTAACCTGATATTACATGAGTAAAATCTTTGTGTGTGTGTTTGGATAAAAAATAGCATCCCCGAGAAAGGTGTCTAGACTTGAAGTTCGTGTCTTCTCAGCTGTGTACGGTCTCGACTATCCATCACAAAATTATTAAGTTTTAAGAAAATATAGCAAAAAGACATGAAATATTCCCCAAATTTTTCTCTTTCAAAGACTAAACTCCCTCAAAGCTACTTCAGCGCACACCAACTGCGGTCATATCGCCATTCAGCAATTTCACTACCGATAGAGTTAGGTCGAAGACGAAGGCACCATCTATCGGTAGTCCCTTTAGTTTCATCGGAAAAGAACTCGTTACCTTATATTCTTTACCCAGGATCGAACATGCGGAAATGACGGAAACCTTCATGGTGGAAGAGGAGCATCTTGCCAAGGGCCCGATAAGTCCAAAGCTACTGGTGCGGAATCATCGCATTTGTAAAAAAAAAAGTTTTGTCTGAAGATGATATCAATCTCCAGCATTCATACGGAGGCGGCTTAACAAGCTCGCTGATGCGGAGATGAATTCAGAAAAGGAAATTCGACTGCTCTTATGGAGAATCGAACCAATGTCCTCTCGCATGCCGGCCGAGTTCACTTGCCGCTACAGAAGTAACGATTCTATTTCCGTAGGTTCGACTGTACATGTACAGTCCCGTTCAGCGCATATAAGCTCTAAAGAAAGAGGGCCCTTGCTTCTGTAGCGTAGTGGTCTAATACGTTGACCCAATATGCGAGATGCACAGAAATATATACAGTTGGACCCCAATACGTTTTTTTCTGAAATTCTGGTGAATATAGAGGTCAAACCCCTATTTAACGAACTCCGATTCCACAAATTCCTCGATTTAACGAATTTTTTCTGCAATTCTAATGAATATAGAGGTTAAAACCCCTATTAAAACCACCTCGTTGGGCAATTTGCCTGTTGTGGCGTTGTATTTGTATTTGTATTCAACGAATTTAAAACATCGATGCAACGAATATTTTTTGAACTATATAAATGTATATATATCCTTAATTTTTTTTTTTTTATTTTTATTTCTCGTCCTTTAAAAACCACAATCGGAAAATTTGACTTCCCAGGAATTGACCGTCAACCCTTCTTTAGAGATAGGGGGTGGGGCAATAGGAATCTGTTTCTTTTTTAGTAAAGAAGATAATAAGGTAATTCTTTCAATGGGATGCACGTGGGAAAGTTTCAGAAATTGGAGTAACACCAACACTGACGACGTGCACCTCCTCACATATAAAAATTTGTATTTGCGGCCAGTACTGGCCGACAACGCCCGAGTGGCGTGATGGTAAGATGCTTGTCTACTACCGTGAAGGTTGCTGTTATGGTCCTGGGTTGGAACCCGAGGGTGGATGTAGATACGATGTTTTCCAGCCCATCTCATTAATGGCAGTAAATTGCGATATGCCGGAGTTGGTGTTTGGTGAAGTAAAAAAGTGATGTCCGACGATGTAATTTTAATATTCAATAAATCTACGGAGGTACTCCAGTTCCTATGGGACAATGTTCTTAAATCACCCTGTGTGATAGAGACTGGGTGTGTCTCGGTTCTTTCGGTGTAACACCAATACTTTGCGCTGTCCGCATGTTTAGATTTTAGTAAAAAAAATCAAGCTACTTCAAGTTTGACCTCTGTCTTGAGAAGTAAAGAATGGCGGGTCATCTCAAGAGAAAGCATTGTTCGGTACCCGAAAAAAATGACAATTTAGACAGAATTTAATAAAACTGTTGGTCGTATCAAACAAACGTCTATGAAGAAACTTTTTTGATGCATCCTGATTTTATTCTGAAGTTTATGCATTTTCTTTTCAATTGTTGTCAGAAATAAGTTGTAATGGCGACCCCAAAGTAAGTAGCTTTTAACATTCGCTGTTTCGAGTATGTTTATGCTCCTAATCAATGTGACCCCGATTTAACGATTTCCTCGATATAACGAATAAATCTGTCGATTTCTTGCGATTCGTTAAATCGGGGTTCGATTGTATAAAAAAACTAGTAGAATTATTATTGGTCACTCAAAAAAAATTAAATATTAACATTTTTAACCTTAATAAAGGCCAAGATTGAATTTGGCCAGTTTCAAACAACGCATGATCACAGGTTAGAACCCCTATAAAATACCTTTAAATACGCCTTAGATCAGGTACAGCACAGAAAAAGAAAGGGGAAAAAAGTAGAGCTAGAGAGTGTGTAAAGAAAAAGTGAAAAGAAACTTTTTACAAATGTCGCCACAAGAGGCGCCAGAGGCGATGAGTACGCGACTATTGTCATTTTTAGTAATTTTTTGTGGCTTTAATAATTGCAGTGCACCACTAATTCTTTTAATTTTACGTGTTTCTGAGTGAGATGAATGTACTTAAATTTTTTTAATAATTTATTGAGGATGACACCTTGGGACCCTTTCCTTGTCAGCCTTTAGCAAAAAAAAAAAAAAAAATGCACACGGTTCTGCTGAAGATTTTTGTCACAAGTTTGCAAAAAATCAACGTGTGTACTATAATTTACATAAAAACACCTTCTAGTGGTGAATGTCCGAAATGTTTCTTTCGCTCTCAATTTATATTTTCCATTCCTTCATTAGGATGCTCCGAAATGAATGAATCTTGAATCTTTATCTTTCTGATAGATATTCAAGACTACAGACAACTCGGAACACTCCAACTTTAATTATAGACACCATATATTTAACGTTTAAAAGCATCTCACTGGAGAAATTTATAGTCATTTTGATGATGTGTCACGTGTTTTAATGGCGTTAATCTTTTTAGGAGTTGCCGTAGGAAGTCTATTAACTGGAGTTGGTTACGATGAAGTCAGTGGAAGGTTCACTTTCTTTGCGGCTTCAGTTGTGAGTGGCTTATGTGCTGTTTCGTTCATACTTATCAGGATAACGATTCAGCTAGCGCAGCGGTGACACGCTGGTCTAGGAAAATAAATCAATGGAAATGTTCTCATAACATCTTCCATACAATATTGCAATCAGCATTTCTCATACAAGAAGAAATATCAAATGAGTTAGGTGAACTATGTATGCTCCGTTGAACTTATTTAAGAACTAAACCTAAATGTAGAATTCTGAAATAAAATTCAACCATATCTACAGAGAGAGTTTCAATTATTGTTTATTTCGATGCTAGGAGCATACCTAAGTAAGTTTCAAAACAAATAAATATTAAAACCGGGTTGTATGAATTTTCAAATCATCTAACCCCAATTTTGATAAATAAGTCTTTATAATTTGCAACCTAACATATAATCATGCTTAAAACTGGAAAACGAAACTTTAACAGAACGTTTTATCAATAGTGCCCGGAAGTTTAGGCACTACGAATGATCAAGAAAGATAGGCAGACCGAAACGGCACTAAAAATTTCTTAAATATAAGCACTAAAAAAACATTTATAATTATGGAGCAAAGGGAAAGTAACCAAAAGCTACGATATTAACTGTCTAAAAATTGGCTAATAAAATCAACTTCACTCACTTAATCTACTGTTTCAATAATAGATTATAATATTTTCATTGTTAGCTTAGTTGATATTATTATGCCAAAAAAATATTTAGTGATCCTTCAAGGTTAGGTCGGAGAGAGTTCGAATTAATAGAATATTTAATATTTAATTTCTTGACATGCAGAATAATGCCAGCTGAAATTAAAGAAATAATTACGTAAAAACTATAACGTTTTCGTACGGAATTATTTAAGAAACAATTAAAAAAAACACTTATGCTTCTCAAATTTTTTTAAATGTTGAGTTTTGTATTCGGTTCGCCTCAATTTGAAAAAATGATCTCTACATACTGGAAATATGATTTTTACATGTCTAAAATAACTTGCCAGTGTTGTTTGTAATGCATTTATTTATGGTGCAAAAAAATAAAATCAAAATAACATGGCCTCCAGTGCTAGTGCTCTATCAGCCCCCATCCCTCCCCGTTGGAATCATGGCGTTAACTGATGAGCTATTGGGACAGTCATCGGTCAGCTATTCATCTACAATGCTACGCAATGTGTGAGCAAGACATGTTATGTGAAGCTTATGGAGAAACAAAATTTCTAATTTATCCTCAGCTTTTCTTATACACAATGATGGGTTGCTTTCATATAAAACTCATACGATCTTGATGTGAATTCGATGGTATCAAATCAAATTTATTCATTTCCAACATACAGAGATTTAGATTAGTTTAAAAAAAAACATATTTATCATCCAGAGGCTGTGATGCCTGTACGGATGATTGAAAATTTACTTGATAATTAATGAATAAAACATATAAAGCATACGACATGAACAGAAACATTAAAAAAAAAAGACACATATACAACATAAGAGACAAAATTATCACAAAATTATCACAAAATTATAATTTCGGAGCTAAATAATAAAAATATTCACGAAAAATTTCTTTCCTAAAAGTAGAAATACGGTAAATCATATGAGTTCTTCGCTCGGAAACATTATCTTTTAAATTGCAGAAGCCTTTATTACGGTTTAAGAAAAGAATAATACGAAAAAGAGCATTATGGCGTAAAGGAAGTAGATTAAGATTTCTAAAAATCGTAGAAGAATGAGACTGACCCCGATTCAAAATTTTCAAAACTCTTTTTTGTATTGAAAATAAAGGCAATAAATTAGTTTTATAATAAAATATGTTGATAGTTTTCTCAAAGCCACCATGTATGGCAGAGTATATAAATATGTCTTTGTTACTTCTATGCCTAACACCAATTTTCCTGTCTCTCAGACACTTGCGTATATTTGCATTAAAATGAATAGTGAATTTACTGATAAGAATTAATACTGGGAATAGGTCGATTGCCCTCACGCTCAATTTTTTTTCTTCAAAAATGAGTCGATTGCCTTCACCTGAATTTGAGAAAGACAGGTCTTTTCCCCCAAACCTCTTGATTTTTCACGTGGCAGGTAAACACTTCATCTAAATTATTATTAGACAGATTATCCTATACTCGGACAGCACACAAGCGAAACGTCGTTTATCTCTATTTTTACTACTATAGCATGGACCGTTGATGAAAGTGCAAAGTGACCAGAGAATAAGTTTCATCTTATAAATAAGGTATTTTTTAATAATAAGAAAAGTTTTATATACTTGTACCATAAAAAAAAACATACTGCATTTTTATTTACCTGGGAAATGGCGTTCGTTCCCAGTAAGCACGGCAAAAAAAATCACGCTGAATTTTAATTATAAATTTATAAATATCACAAAACGATCGGATGCATTAATTAGAGACGTACCAATGGAAAATCCGCGACAATCAAAATGGTACGAGAAATTTCCACTCAAAATCTGAGGTTCGAGCTTCCAATGTCTTCTCCCCTCAGAAAATTGCAGGGTTTACTTGTAATTCTGCAAAATTGGAGGGGGGGGGGGCAAACGAGAAGCCGGAATTAAATCTCAACGTCGTCACAGTGGTGGTCGGCTGGAGTTGGTTATCCGTGGTTTCCAACTTCGAGACGCAAATGCGAGCCGATATCCCGGTTAAAAAGTCTCGCCACAAAGAACAACAAAAGATACCCTTAAAAATAAAAACTACGAAAACACGCATACATTTCAATGGGTATCAAGTTTTTTTAATGGCTCTGGCTCATTAAGGCAGATGAAACATCGTATTAACCAATATTTCACCGTATCCGATTATTTAATAAGTGGGCACAACTTACAAAAATGATCCATTATTTCGTAAATTATTCAAAAACTGATTTTTTGGATAAAAGTAACGATACAAAGTTTGAAAAAAAAAAAAATCTGGTCAAAATTTGTCTAAAATTAGAAAATAATATTCAAGGTCAAAGATAGATGGCGCTAAAAACAAAACTAATTTATTTTAAGACACAAAATCGAAACTCAAACTGTCTTTAAAGAGAATAAAATTCGTCCACTACAACAAAATAAAACAAATGTATTAACCGATATTTTGACTGCGTATAATTTTTCTATAATTGATCTTAACTTTTAATGTTATACATTAAAATAAATTATAACAACAGCATTTTTTTCAAAAAAAGAGATAAAGATATTCCTAAAGTATATGAATATGTGTAATGACTTGTGTGGCTCATCATACTAAAGATTCGCTTCAACCGTTGCTGACTTTGACCTTGCTCCGTTTACAAAGTGTTTCCCCTTCTAAACTTTGTCTTGTTTGTATGTTTTTATCCGCTGCTTTATATGCCTTCTGGTGCTTTACTAAATAAAATAAAATATCAATTTATATATTAATGTTGAAATCAACAACAGAGGACGCTAGTGAAAACGTTTCCTCTCGAACATGCGTCAACAAATTTTTTATTGCTCTTCCAATTTCTTAACCGAATCACACATAATTTTTACATGTGATTACTGATTACTTAAAGAACTTTCTAGAAGTTTCGATTTCCCCCCTTGACGTAAAATGACGGTAATCAGACTAAAGGCACCTAAAGTGCTCATGCAGTTTTGTAGGACCAGACCGGCTGTGTACTACACTTTCGCAAAAGCAGGTCTCTCCTTTATTACTTACGCCAATGTCAAAAAGCGTACGGCACAGGTAAAAAAGTCAGTATTCTTTCAGTTACATCAGTTATTATATCAGTTATATACATTAGTTATTCTATGGAGAAAAAAAAAACTTAGTTCAAAAACACGTATTCGCATAACAATTTGCAGAGTCAAATGACTTGGTTTTACACAAGTGCAAGTAATAAAAATGGCTATTTAATGACTTTTATCGCTTCCTCTCTTTTATTTTATGTCTTTTTTGGTTTCGGTCTAGGAGGAAGGAAATGAGATATACGTATTATATGTATATACTAAGCGCAATAGATCTATAAAGATAGAAAACAAAGAGATCCTTTTCCTTCCTTTAAAATTTAGACTCAGACTGCTTCTGTGAAACATTTGGGACGCATCCAAATGTTCCCGAGGTGCCCTTGTAGCTCATTCAGCAACAAAACTCTTTTTTTTTTACTTTCTTCCAAGAGAAATACCACATGAATATCGCCCAACTCCGTGATGGGAATTCGTGACCGATATTGAGCCATCAAGTTAAAAAATGGATTATTATGCTAAGAGTATAGGTATTTACTGCTCTTCACACGCTTCTCTTGAAAGGTAAGGTTCCTATTTAATATCGACTATGACACTCTTCTTAAATATTGAATATTGTTGGAAATGTAAACAATATTTTTTTGTGTATAATAGTGATTTTTTATTTTTAAAAAGAGTGGAATTTCTTATTTTGAATTATACTCAACTGCATACACCATATGCAGCTAATTTTCGTAAGCGCTGGAGTAGAAATAAATATTTTAAATATTGATTCATAATATATATACAGGTTGATTCAAAAAAGATGGGAAAAACTTTAAGATGTGATAGTACACACTAATACAAACAATTGTCATCAAAGAATGCATGGTCTAACATGAAACGCAAGCGCGTTTCGAAACTGTCGCTCCGCAAACGTTAAAACGACATTCCTGTTGAAATTTATCGGGAGAAAAAGAACACCATGCATGCAAATGTAAACTGGGGAAGAAGAAGAAGAAACTGTATGCAAATCTGCGTCACAGTGAATAAAAGGCGCGGACGCCAGCACTGTGAAGTTATTCCAGCGTGCAACCGCGCGTTCTAGCAGTTGTAACGTACGGGATAATGGCGCACCCTGTAGCACGTTTGCATTTAATTTTAGACCATGCATTCTTTGATAAAAATTGTTTGTTTTTGTATGCACTACCACCTCTAAAAAGTTTTCCCATCTTTTTTTTCAATCACCCTGTATACATGTATATTTTAGGTTTGTGAATGGTGTTTAAACGGGTAGAAAAACTAGCATTTTTCCTGCAAAAAAAAAGTGTTAAACAATATCTATTTTTAAGATTTCATTATTTATTAATGAAACTCTTGTTTGCGGATTATACGCCAGTGTGGATTGCACGTAGGAAGTCAAGCTTTTTGTTTTCATTAAATTAAATGAGGAGATTAATCACATTTGGATCCAGTAATGATTGGATCCACAAAAAAAGTATTAAATAATTCAGATCCTTATTCGTCTCACTAAAGTTATGCTATGTAGCCTACAGTTTCAATAAAAAAATCATTTTAATCAGTATACTTATCTGTACAGGGTGTTTCCCGAAAAAGCGATCAAAAGGAATAAAAATTCTATGGTTGATTTTCTAAAATAGAAATAAAATTATAAAAAATGTCAGCAAAAATGTAGAAAAATTTATCTGTAATATTTCCTTTCTCGTAAAATGATAATGCCTATTATACTGAAAGAAATTTATCCTATAATATTTAAAGGGAAATTAGTCGAGACGTCAATAATTGAATTCTTGATCTTGTTTTTGATCAGAACAAGTGGATCCTTACAATAAAGATCGAAAATTTTATCATTGTCTATGAATCGTTAAAATTTTTTATTGAAATATAATAATTTCTTTCTGTGTGACAAAAAAAAACCGTAAATTACTATTCGACAATTTTATGATAAAAATTAAATTTTAATATTTCCCCTCTTTAATTTACGGGAATGAAATTCACCTGGGTAATTTTTTACGTTTCATTTCAATTTTATAACAATGGTTTTTTTTTTCAGACAAACTTTGTGAAACACCCTGCAGATAATACGTATGTTACAGAAAACTTCCGGCCACGATGCAAGTAGACGAAGCGTCCGGTGAACGGAAAATATGTCGGATCAATTACGAAATGCTTCCTTACAAAATCCATTTCTTCTTTCTTGAAGGAGGTAAAAATTTAGAAATTTATGTGTAAATTTTAAAGCTATTCATTTATTCAAATTATTTATGTTATCATTATTATTTCAGTTTCTGCTGGAATAAGGTCAATGCTGATGGCCTCTTTGATGTTCAAACACCAGATTTCAGGAACGACGACAGTCATCATTTTCGTAGTGGCAAGGTTATTCACTGTATTCACGATGCCGGCCATCTCCATCATGACGGACTACTTCAACAAGATGAAGCTTGTAATTATAGTTTTGATAGCGTTGGAAACTTTATTCATGTCTTCTTTGGCTACCATTAGAATTTCTGGCAACGACGGCGACGATCCGAAAGAGGATAATAATCGGTTCTCGACATCGTTCACGATCAAATGTGATTCCGTCAACCGAAGTATGAGCGGGAACGACAAACTACAATCTAACGAAACTTTGTGTCACGTCAGAGAGTCGATATGCCGTTCACGCTTCCTCCTAAATCAAACTGAACCGATGGACCTCGTTGAAGGAAAACTCGACAGAACCCGGACTTGCAACGAAAACGGTTTCCACTGCTGTCAGAACGATAGCCAATATTCACCGCAATCGATGCGACAAGATTCCCTCCGATGCTTCCGACATATTTCTATACACTACGGATTCAGTCACACAAGCTATTGTTTCCCATTTACTCTAAACGAATATGATAATCGTACTGAAAAATTACAAGGACGCTTTTTTGGTAAAAAAATAAAGAGCATTTCGAATGTACACAGAACAAATTCCCTTTGCCTTCCTGTTAAAAGACCCGATCAAGCTTTTACCATAGGAAATAGAACTGAATTTTCACTGTTTTTAACTAGCAAGGGGAGAGGTTCTTTCTCGTGCTACAGAAGCCAGTTCGATTGTGGTGCACTTGAAGATTTGCTATCCAAACCCGAAAAAGAACATACTTCTTGTCAAGACGATTCCAAGCCACAAAAAGAGCATGATATTTTGCTGTTCGGTATTTTATGGATAAGCGCTGTTGTTTGTTTCAGCAGTATAGCTACACTTTCCGATGCGATATGCCACGAGGCTTCACATAAATACGGGCAAGAGTACGGGAAACAACGCCTTTGGGGCTCGATTGGTCGAGGCATCATGTCATTGTTAGAAATATCTCTCTACCTGTGCCCTAATGAAACATCGGAAAGCACGGGCTTTGTTATTGCAGGCTTGATCGTCCTGTGCTTTTCAGGATTTTTAGAAATCGCTAATCTAATGAGAATGGATCTCCGCAAGCCGAAACCTGGTAGTGGTGGATTTTGGCAAGTTTGTAAACTTTTTGGGAAAGTAGAATTCGTTGTGTTCGACATCAGCGTCATCGCCGTGGGATTTTTCGTAGGTGTCAACTTGAGGTTATTATCATCGTACACAAGGAGTATCGGTGGCACGTACCTTCTCATGGAATTGATATACGCGACGCGATCTCTAGTCGGTGAATTGCCCCTCATGTATTTCTCTGCTTCAATCATAAATAAGATCGGGTATACCTACGTACTAGTGATAGTATTCTTTGGTTACGCGGCCAAGTTCTTGTGGTACAGTTTTTTGCCTAACCTATGGTTGGTTCTACCCATAGAGATTATTCACGGGTTCTGTTTCGGCGTTTTCTACGTGGCCATGACAACTTTCGCCAAGTCTGTAGCTCCTCAGGGTATGGAAGCCACCACACAGTCAATTCTGAGTTGCAATTATGCTGGTGTAGGTAAGAACATGAATTTTATTATTATTAACGCATTTTTTCTTGCCTCATTTCACTACATAAGATTAGTCAACCCTTCAAGCAGTTTTTAACCTTTTACTGATCGACATTATAACTGCTACACTGGAAATCCCTAAACCTTCTAGAAACCGCCACATATTTCCAAGAGATATTTTTCTCGATTGCAAGTAAATGCCAGGCCCCAAACACAAAATGATGATAATAATAATAATAAAACATAAAAAGGGAAAAATTACCACTTCCTGTTATTATTTATGCTGTAAACAATAACACTATACTACCTCGAAGGAAAAAGAAAACATCGTCTCTCTCTCCCCCCCCCCCTTCTGTTATCAGCCTTCGAACAAAAGCTGACTCCGTCAGTTTATTAACAGGACGGCGGGGGGACATGTTATCAGGGGAAGAAAGTTTCAACGATATATGCACTCTAGTTTGCCGTTTTGAGAGAGTTTTAAGGACCCGAGATATTTTGGTTTTGCCACGTAAGGGTTAAAATATATTTATATTAACATCCGAGCCTCCACGAAACAGCCGGCAACTTCATCCATTTCCGAAAGTTCCACCACGTCACGACATAAGCAGATAATACAGGTTCCTCGAATGGATGGGGGGGGGGAGATCACCGAGGATATAAATAGCGAATGAGGGGTGGAGAAATTTCCAACCCCGGGCGTCCGCGTATGCCAATGAATCGTTCATAGGGAGGGGGCGATCGTCCCTATCGCCTTCCTCCTGTATCCGCCTATACTTTACAGAGACGGTAGACTTGGAACGTAGAACTGGATTCACACCAGTTCTACGATTTTTGTGTAGCAGAATTCCGCAACACAAAAGCCGGTTTTGAGGTATTTTTTGCACAGCGCCGGTAATTTAATTGGTCACGATTTAGCCACACCGCAAAAACCGGTTTTTGCGCTGTGGAATTCTGCAGATTTCTGCTGGTGTGGAACCAACTTTACATACAGGGTATTCTATTAATGAAGCGACAAACTCAGAGGGTTGTTAGTAGACATCAAGAGGAAGAAAAATTGCAATGGAACGGGGTGGCGCAAACCACGTTGAGAGGGTAAAAATCGCGAAAAACTCATGCAGGTTTCGACGTCACGCTCGAACGACAAAAAGTACAATAATAACTACAAAAAGATATTTATTTGATTAATTATTACAAGAGTTGTTGGAAGTGGTAGTCACTGACGTCATTGAACAGTCTACAACAACGTAAAAACGATTCCCGGACGCTCTCGAAGATACCCAAGTATGCTTTTGATGTCTGCCGCAGCGACGACAATCCGTGCTATGAGATCTTCCGGTGACGTAAGCGACGCCGCTTACGTCAGATATGGTGAGCTAACCCACGAACGTATTCAGCGATCAAGTGACATCCACCTTTCATCTCCTCTGGACTTAGAGCCTGCAAGCGTTTTTCGCGATTTTTACCCTCTCAACGTGATTTGCGACACCATGTTCCATTGCAATTTCTGTTCCTCTTGATGCCTACTAACAACCCTCTGAGTTTGTCGGTCCATTAACAGAACACCCTGTATACAGACACATTGGCGAGAAAAAGCTTGTTATTATATTGTTTATGTTAATTGTAATATTACAGGCTACCCCATATTGCTTGCATAGCAGATACTCTGCAACCGTTGACCTTTAGAAACATAATTTGAATTGCAAAAAGTTTTCAAATGACACTTGCAGTCATTCAAAATCTCAAAATTTGTTTTTTTGAGAAACACACATACACAAAATTGACTTTCTATGCAGTCTCGGTGTGCTTCCAATTGTTGAAATATAGATTCCACTTTGGAAAGTCATTTGCAAAAAATTGCGTAATTTTGAATGCAATATCTTATCGAGACACTATGTTTTGACAACGTATTACTGTGTTGGCAAGTTTTCATTAGCTCAAAAGTTGCCATTTGTAGAGACTGCACACAAACTGAATTAACTCAACCATAATTTTTACAACCTTGAACTTGATTTAGGTTTCTTAGTTTGTGAACCACACCCGCAATCATTGGCGACAAATGCTGAAAACTTCAAAGTCAAATATCTCCGTTAATACAGTATTGCCTTCAAAAATGTGATTTTTGAAAAATATATATAAATATTCAAATGTCTTCCCAGAGCCTCATTTACATTTCACTAATCGGAAGCATTAGGTAACAGTGTTTTAATGAAAAGTAAATTTTTTTCTATTTTCTCATGCGTGTGACCCCTTTTTTATTTGAAATTCAAGACATTTTCTTAAAGCTTCACGTCATTTGAAAACATTTCGTACGATCGAAAGTGTGTTTTAAAGTCAATGGTTGTAAAGATTTCCGCTGTGCAAATAATTTGGAACAGCCTGTATGCATCAAATTTTGAATACAGTTACAAGAAAGGTATTAGTGTCCTCTACCTGTACAATTACTGAAAATGATCAGAATGGTTGTTGTTAGACGTGAGGCTATTAGCAGTTACTTGATTAACATTAGTCAAAGTGCTGATGAGGTTGTCTTTTTTGAAAAAAAAAAAAATTTAAATCCTATGTAACGATACCCTTTACGACAACATTCACCTTTGTAACGATATTTTTCATAGTGTTTATATATTCCATCTCTGTGATAATGATAATTTCATTATAACGACGTTTCTCCGGTACTTTCAGCATCGTTTTATAAGTGTTTCACTATTTAGTATCATTGAAGGAAAAGCTATCGTTATCATACCATATCTTTGCACAAACGTTTCGCGTGAACAGTTTTATGCATTTTATAGGTCAACAAACGATGAATTCAGACAGTTTTATTCCAATCTACGAGTCATTTTTTTTTTCAATAGAATCGTCTCGCACAGAGTATTATTGAAGAAAAATCTATCACTTGTGTCATAGTTTGACACTTTGAAGTTTTGGACAGTAAAGAACAGCCTTCAAAAAATTTAAGGCAGTTTTTTCCCTCCGCTAGGTGGGGATTATAGTACGTTTAGCATCATCGAAGAAAAATATATTGGTTTTTATGTCATATTTTGATAGTTTTCGGGACGATATTTGTGATAGTTAGGGAAAAAAGATTTTGGTGACTTAAAGGCAATTTTCATCTCTATTGTGTGAGAAAGAATCAATAGAAAATCTGTGATTAAAATTATCCTTTGAGGGTTTTTTTAGGTTTGGGACAGTTTTGAAAGAGTTCTGGTCAGTTTGTCACAGTAAAATCTACATGCCCTGTCCGAAAACTTAACTATGATACATTTGCCGCTAAATTAAGAATAAAGTCAGGGGCAATTTTACAACTAGGTGTACCTAGGCTATCTCTCAAGAGTACCGAAATATTAGAGGTGCTTGTTTATTGGTAAAACTTACCTTTTCGTTCACGTACCTGAGCCAGCCTCTAGGGTGATGAAAAACGTAAAAATTTAAACTTGTCTATATTTATCAGTCATTTTCACGTTTAAACGAGTAATTGTAAAAATATTACCGAGTCTTATATGTTAATGTTTAGTGCAATTTAAAAAAAAAATTTAATACTGTTGGTGAATTGAAAAGTCAATGTCATTTTTTATTAGAAATTTGTTTATCCATGTTATGATTGGTCATGCATGTGAATATGTAATTGCAGTGAAACCCCGTTATAGCCCCCCCCCCCCATGATGTAGTAGGCAACCCCGCTTAACGTCAGAAACTTTCAGTGAACATGAGAATTTATGAGTGAATTTATCAGTGAACATATCTTCCATGCATGCAGATAATACAGGTTGTCGTCGATAAAACTCTACTCGAGCCCCAAACTCGTTGTGGGCTTAAAAAAAACCCGGAAAATAAATAATGACGTTAAATCAGAGTTTGACTGTCCATATTGGTAATGGGTACGTACTTTTTCTCGTTACCTAGGATAGGGGTCGTCACCTTTCAGATATGGCGGCCAAATTGAAACATTTCTTTCAATAATTAGGCAATTATTCTTTTATTGATAGTGAAATAATTTCTATCAGAAACTACGAAATTATTTTTTTCTCATTGATTTATAAGTTATTTTTTCACTAATTCTGAAATTATTTACATAAAAAATTCTAAAATTATTTCTTTCTTTATAATTCTGTAATTCTTTCTTTCATTTATTCTAAAATTATTTCTTTGATTTATTCTAGAATAAATCGTTTTACAATGTTTTCAACCATTTCCAAAAATTGACAACTATAAACGTGATAAAAAAAATGCTCCGGGGCCAAATGTGGCACACGGGCCATGCGTTCAAGACCCCTGGGCACTCCCGCAGCGGGACCAAATAAAGTGTTGTTTTTTGTTTTCCTTTTGTCCGTTTCAAGTGAATATAAAGTTTCTTTGACTGATTTTTATGTGCGTATAAAAATATTGAATCCATTAAACGCTTTACAGGGGTAGGACTCGGATTCATAGTAACAGATATAGTAGGACTAAATCCCGACCTCATGGATATAAGGAAGATATTCCTGAATTGTTCATTCCTTGGTGTAGCTGCAGCTGCCGTTCAATGCTGCATTTCTCGACGGATAGTGATCCGAGCAAAATCAGAAAGAACTCAATCCAAGTCCAGAAACCCGAATAATGAGATTGCTGCGGATGATGAAACTCAGAGATCGACAACGTAGCATATTTTTGCAGCTTGAATGAAGCAAGAAGATCATTTAATCACAGTATGAATGGTACATAAAATTACATATCTTCCATAACTTTGTTATTTCAATTTCAAATTATGTCATGTTGTATAAACGCTGTGATTTTCAAAATTATATTTTTTTTCGTTCTTTGTAACTTTTTTTTTTTAATTTTGTGTACTTATTTAAAAAAAGGGAAAACGTTTACGTGTTCTTATTGGTGCATTTCTTCGAGAAAAAAAAATTGAAGATTTGAAGAGAGGCACACGTATATCTTATATGACGTTTTAAGTGGTATTGGCCAACACCATCTATAGAATAAGGCCTCCGCACGAAACTCGTGACGTCACTGAAGAAGGCCACCTTACCTACAGCCATTGGATATAGCAAGATGACGCATGCGCCATCTCTACCTTTTTTGTAATATATCCAATGGCTGTAGGTGAGATGTTGACCTTCTTCAGTGACGACACAAGCTTCGTGTGGAGGCCTTCTTTCTATGGAGATATCTCGCCTCCTTAGAATTCTTATTTTACTAGTGACAAGCCCAGGTATGTTGTAATGTTGATATTTCTAAATGGAACACTTTTCCCCTATACTCCCTAACTTTGCACCTGCTGAAAATTGAAAAAGGCATGGCACTTTATAGAGGGCACTTTATTTCTACTCCTCCTCCTAACCAGATCATGGACAGATCCTGTCTCAGCGAAGAGATATAAGCGAAGTGGTCCAAGTAAACCTGAGCCATGTTAAAAGCTGTGGGTGTGTGTGTACCTAACGTGAAGTTTTTTATTGTGTAATGCTTGTTATATAGGGTTCTAAACCTATGGGTCGCAATTATGACCCCATACCCTGGAGCAGGACCCCCCAGGCTACTTTAACACACACGCACACCAACTCCGGTCATATAGTGCTATACGGCAATTTCCAACCAATGGAGTTGGTTGGGAAATGAAGGTGTCATCTGTCAGTGGTCACCCCAGCTTCAGTAGGTAAGGAACTTGTTTCTTATGTTCTTCCCTGGATTCGAACCCGTGGACCTTGACGGTAACCTTCACGGCGGAAGACGAACATCTTGCCACTGTACCACCCGGGCGCCACTCACTGCACCTAGGCTGGGATCTTTTGCGGGCCCCTTTATAATGAATTTATAGCGTGAGAAAACAAAAATGATGAGAATCGTCCCGGGTCGGGGGCCATGGTCACAACCCAAACTTGATTCGCAGGGATCTTTCACATCGATCCTCAATGATTCTTACGAGAGAATCCACTTAGTCCTTTTGTAAATGCACTTATATTGCGTCACTGGTTTCAATAATTTTGAGGGGCAAACAGTTGCAAAACTTATTTTGTTGTTGATTTTGGGTCGCGGTTAAGAACCCCTGTTTAGGACAGGGTGTGGAGCACCATTATAAGGGAAGAATGACAATCAGAGGGTTTTAATAAACAATAATTTATTTTGTACGGACACATAGAAACAGGACCTCACATACACGTGGTTTCTTGCCATCTGATCAAAAACATTCGATTTTTTATCGCAGCTTGCGTTACTAGATTGCAATCATTTGCAAAGGAATAATCAATAATTTCGAGGGGCAAACAGTTGCAAAACTTATTTTGTTGTTGATTTTGGGTTGCGGTTAAGAACCCCTGTTTAGGACAGGGTGTGGAGCACCATTATAAGGGAAGAATGACAATCAGAGGGTTTTAATAAACAATAATTTATTTTGTACGGACACATAGAAACAGGACCTCACATACACGTGGTTTCTTGCCATCTGATCAAAAACATTCGATTTTTTATCGCAGCTTGCGTTACTAGATTGCAATCATTTGCAAAGGAAAAATGCGAATCGTGATGTCACACGCATCGTCTACGATAGGTAAAGGTTTTACTAGAGGTCGCGATCACTACACCTTGACATATATACAGTCATAATATAATATAACTACTAGAAAGTACAGATAATTCGATACAAATACTACAAATACAACGCCACAACAGGCAAACTGCCCAACGAGGTGGCTGACTTAAGAACATCATGGATCTCCGAGCCAGTTTTTGGAGGCCCTACCTACTACCCACACATGCACCCCGCCCACTACCCCTCCCCCCCGCGGAACCCCCAACGAATCGGTACATGCGGGAATGTGCGTGTACGTGTAGTGAAACCTGACGGGAAGTTTTTTTGTTTCTCTGTAATGCTTGTTATGTGTAGTGCTGCCATCTGCCACCAGTTTTTCTAACTATGAGTGAAGTGTTATGATTGAAAGATTTATCGTTGTAGGACTGTTGCTCTCTGTGGTGAGACTTTTTAACGGGGAGATCGGCTCGCATTTGTGCCTTGAAGTTGGGAACCACAGAAAACCAACTTCAGCCGACCACCACTGCGGGGTTCGAACCCGAATCCTCGCATCGCGAGTCCGCCACTATAACCACTCGACCACCACAGCGGCAACCATACCAAGCGAAGAATTGGAAAGAACAGTCACATTCCTCTGTGGAGAATTGAGCCACCAACTTCGTACTTCCTGGGAGTGTGCTCTACCATTAAGCTACAGAGGATGAACATTTTCTTTCCGAAGAGAAAACTGTGTTCTTTCACCGGAAAGAAAACGTCTGTCCTCTGTAGCTTAATGGTCAACCACACACGCGTGGAAAGTGCGAGGTTGGTGGTTCGGTTCCCCACAGAGGAATGTGACTGACTTTTTTTTCAAACTTATATCTTCGCTTATTGTCCAGTCACCTGTAATTCGAATTATTAGCGGTGAGGTTCGTCGTTTCGTTCTATAACTACTAGATAGCGAATGCAGTGTTGCTTTGTGTTTCCTGCATCTAATCACGTGACGAGTGAAAACTTTTAATGAGTGGGAAGAAGAAACTCCTTGTAATTGCAAAATGGCCACTCTTTGGGTGGATCGCTTAATGCTGAAAAAATAGTCCGAAACGACAAAATACCAATGTGCTATTGGAAGCGATTGAAAATTCATCAAAGGTGTCAACCTCATTGTGCATTTCTCTCTTTCTCGAATATACATTAATTTTTCATCAATTAAATGTTTCACTACTATATTCTTCGCTCGATAGTTTGTTTTTAAAGAGTACGTTCCTTGCCTTTTAATGGCTAGAAATGAATCGTTCATGTAAATTAGAATGTTCATCACCTATTGTGCTTCATTTCAACTTAATACAATTCCGATTAATATTTTTAAAATTGATTATTCGGAGAGAGAATTCTTTGAGTAAATATGACTTTGGCGCCATCTTTTCAGAATGAAAAATGTCCAACTCATACACTTTCAAAAACTAATTTTATGAGAAATAGTTTTGTAAATATCCAATTAAATTGTGTACGATTTATGAATGCACTGTGTATTTTTGTTAGTTTTCAAACTTATTTATTGCAAATAATTTTAAGTTATTTAAAATTTATGTGAAGAGGGAAACTATGGGAACTATAACCTTGCGCAAAAACAGACGACCTCTTCTCACAAAAATTTGCTTATTAAATTAAAAGAATGTCATTCTGAGTAGAGAATATTTGTGAATCTAAAAACTATTCCCAAAAACGCAGATTACGATAAGAGTATTTGAGTATATGATACGAATATAAAAGTTCTGTTGAGCTAAATAGAAGACGTTCAAAACAAAAAGAAAACCATATTATAAAATCCTATACTTGAATCTTTGCCTACTCAACCCTGGAGTAAAAGAGTAAATAGAAATTTATCAAGCAAAAAAATATTTACGTCACAAATTTTGATTAGAAATCTCGAATCTCATCAAAAGTTAGACACCGTAAAATTACTTGTTCTTGCGTTTCCCGTTCTGCAACGTAACCATACATATAAAATGCGATTTATATCCAATTTAAATAAAGCCACAAATAACAAATCTATATTTTCTCCCTTTCGTACATTACAAGAAAGGTGTCGCCAAGTACCGAGTTAGAGCGCCAAGTTATGAAGACCATGCTCCTGTTATTTAACTCGTCACGTGAGTTGTGTGAGCTTTAAATAAAAGAAGGAAAAACCATGCAAAATAAGACAAGCAGTCTTTGTAATCTCATGTCTATGCATATAGTATGTGATGAAGTGGAGGAATGAAGACGTATCGTTTCTTATCATAGAATTTATTAGATCGGAACTAGAAGTGTAGTCTAGTCTCTGTACTCTGGTCTACTATACGACGGATTGTCTGCGCGGCAGTCTTGACAAATTCTCTTGCAGTTGGCAGAGCCTCGCCAAAAATCCACGATTGGGCAAAATCGGCCTCACGAGAGCTATCCTCGCTAAAGCAGCGCCCACCTTATAACCTTGGCAAATCATCATGTAAGCGGCCATGAGCGCCGCCGAACGGCTTACGCCTACCGCGCAGTGGATGAGCACTTTACCTCGATCTATAGCCAATGCCTTGTCTATGAAGTCCGCGACCGGAAAGAAGTAGTAGTCGATCGGAGCATTGCTAGCGTCATCCATAGTTATCCCCATAAAGCTGATGTTCACCCTGCCGTACTCGGACTGGTCGAACCTCGTGTCGTAGGTGCGGTAAGCGGCGTTCACCACGTGGGTGATACCGCGGCGCCGCAATTCGGGTATATCTTCGGCCGCGTGCTTGTCACCAATGTATAGGCCGGGCAATACTTCGTCCATACAGTTGATCCTGTAAACTCCTTGGTGGAAATCGGATAAGTAAGCTTCCAGCTCCCGCGGATCCGTCACGTAGGATATAGGTCGACCTGAATCGAATCTTTTTCTCTCCATCCTACACTAAAAAATAAGGTAATTATTCATGAGGCAATAAACAAAATTGAAATCATTTAAAACTCAATTGGATCACATCATACCGTACCCCAATATATGCTCAACCCATTAGCCGCGGGCAAAATGTGGCCCTCGGAGTCATTTGATGTTGGCCACGACCTTAAACTAAATATCGTAAAAATGAACTAAAATCACATTTATACATCACTTATGACACCCGCGGTGCAGTTCCACGTCACTCGCGTGGACCTCGGTACATTCCCATAGCACTCAAGTGACCAGCAGTGTATTTACAGGTCGCTTAAGTGACCCACGGAGCAGTTTCAGAGAGATCACCTCAGTCTCCTACAAAATAGTTCCAGATCACCTAAGTGATTCACGGCACTATTCCACATTACTTAGGTGCCCCACGGCACATTTCCAGATCAGTAAAGTGGCTCGAGACATGTTTTCAAACTAGTAAACTGGCCCACCCTCTCCAAAAGGTTGAGCACCCTCTCTATACCTAGTATATTATATTGCTGAATTTAATGCTAAGTGGTGACGGTAGCGCAATTGACTCCGTATGAATGAGACGTACTTGTAGATACATTATCTTTAATTATGGTGCTATATAGAAGATATTATTTACATGGTACATATATTAAGAGAGAGAAAGACGACGTAGGTGCATCTCGTGTGAGAGCTGGAGCTGAACTGATGTTCTCACCAGAGTTGCCAGGTCCTTAAAAAATTTCCAGCCAAAATCCTCTTCAAAAGTAGCCAAAAAGTAGCCCAAAATATAAGAGCTTGTGCTGCCATCTATGAAGCAATGATCGAGCTACAGTTTGACGATATTCTAGCCTGCAACGATGTGGCTTATAGCTATTCTTGTGTTTTTATAGTCAGTAACTCCTCCCCCCCCCCACCCCCACCCAACTTTTCACTTTTTCGTAAAAAATATGTTTTTTTTTTTTAACGAATAAATTGATTTCTTTGAAAAGTTGCGAAAGTCAGGGCTACACATTCTCTCTCCTGGAAAAACGGCCAAGAGATGGCCTGGAGTCGGGCCGTTCTCAAAACATCATGGACCCCCGGGCAAATTGATGTTGCTCAGCTCTCTATCCAGACTGCGAATACCTCATTACCAATTCACATGCTTAATCTCGCAAATCTTAACCATATCTCACCATATCTCATTTTTTATCCCTCCCCGCCCTTCATTCAAGGCCTCCGTGACGTGCCCGGGTTGGCCCATGCGTCAAGACGGCACTGCCTCAAATTGTGCATAGGTGCCTACGAAATTTGGTGCAATGATTTTAAAAATTAGGTATGGGTCCCAGACCAGATTTTTCACAGTCTATATAGTAAACAAAAATTTAAGATCTCTTCTGGGTTCCTGTCAGGGCCGTTTTAAGAGCATCATGGGCCCCGAGAGTCAAGTGATTTTTCTGATGCCCTACATGGAAAATCCCCTAAAAATACAACTGCCTCTCGTTTTTCTGAGGCCCTCGGGCCATGCCCGGTTGGGCTCAAGAACTAGTGCCCAGGCACTAGTTCTTGAGCCCTGCCATGCTAGCTCCACGCTTGTGGAGGCTACGGTTTCTTTTACAGGCTTCTGTGGTCTAGATACTATGTTTCCCAACCGTCGGGCCGGAGCAACACCTATAGAAGAAGGCCTCCGCGCGAAGATGGTGACGTCACTGAAGTCTCCCATTTCCCTTATAGTTATTGGATTTACTCATGGCCCCCACAAGGGATGGGCTGACAAGGCTCCAGCCCTGGAACCCAGGGCAATTTTCACAATTTTTTTTTTTTTTTTTGCTTTTTCAAGCTATAAATTCATCATGAAGGGGCCCCGTGAAAGTCTGCTCAGGGGCACGCAAAAGATCAGAGCCTAGGGCCCTGCTTCAGGATGTGGGGCCTTAGATATACTACTTCCCTTATACTACATTGGATATATTATAACCGACCGGCCGCGGTATCATAAAGGTTGAAAACCACTGATCTAGAGCCTAGGACAGTTTCTCAAGTTTTTGTGTTATGGCCCCTTCAATTATTGGGTGGCAAAGGCATTATGGTTGAAAGTTCTGGCTTTCCATAGTTGGCCGAGATGCCCTCCACCCCTTCTGCCTTGTCAGGAAGAAAACACAACATGAGGTTGGGGACTGAAATGAAAAAGAAAAACTTTTTTGCTCGCGCAAGCAAAGAAAAATAAAGGAAAATAGGGAAAAATTAGCCATGAACACAATTTTGGAAAAACCGCCCAAGAAACCGCCACCCGCCAAAGCCAAAAATTTCCCGCCGAACCGTTTTCAAACCAGCCCAATTTGGCGGGAAAACCGCCAATCTGGCAACTCTGGTTCTCACACACATGGCCCTTCGGACCCTCCGAAGGGGCATCCGGTCACGTGATCATCTCGTGTTTCAGTACAGAATGTACTGAGATTCTTTCACGTGACCAGAGCGTGCTTGTTAAGAAAGAGAGCCAATGTGCAAAGTATAATAATAATAATACATATAAGAATATATATTGAGGCTCTACAATATCGTATACATCTGGAAAGTTTTGATTCATATTATCTTTACGATAATTTTTTTTGTCTAGCAATTATATTTTCTAACAAAATAGATCAATCCTCTTACACTGGTTATCTGTGTGTGTCTCGTTGCATAAGTTCTCAACACCACTACCAGTTCGCCAACACCTACCATTTGTTTTTTCTTATTGGGGGGGGGGGGGTTACGTTTTTTCCTGCAAAATAGCACTTTGATCTCGGCTTGGAGGAAGGGTGTAGGGTTCTAACCTTAACCTAATAGAGGAGAGGAAGGTGGGGGGGGGGGGGAAAGAAATTGAAAAAAGACGTTTAAAAGATATCGCCAAGAAACACGAGAGACGATGTGTAGCCAACTGTGGCCATTTTTAATCATTTTTTGCGGCTTTGATAATTGTATACCGCGGCTACTTTTTTTTCATGTATTTCTGGGTGAGATGAATGTGCTTGTGACTTTTTTCATAACTTTTTGAGGACGGCACCTTGGGACCCTTTCCTTGTAAGATCAGAACCAGTTTTAAACATTGTCCTTGACTTTGCTGTCGGAATAAAAACGACGACCCTTCTAAGTCTTTTTCAGCGGACTGAAAATGTGAAAGTCCCATAGCGATATATTCCGGGATATACGATGGCTGTTTTAACACTTTCCACCGAAACTTCGCTGAAGTTTTCCGTGAAGCGTTGCAGAGTATTGCAGGGTACTGCATGATGCATGACAACGAGCGACACTGCTCTTACACAGAACACGTAGGTGAAAATTCGGTGGACAGTGTAGGAACACTCACTATTTAGCTCGGATCTATCGCCATGTGACTTTCACATTTTTGGTCCGCTGAAAAAGTAGACTGAAGGGTCGTCGTTTTTATACTCGGACAGCAAAATCATAGACAATGTTGGAAACTGGTTCTGATCTCACGAGGAAAGGATCCCAAGGTGTCGTCCTCAAAAAATTATGGAAAAATTTTAAGTACATTCATCTCATCCAAAAACACATTAAAAAATAATAATAATAAATAGCGGTGAAAGGCGATAAACCAACACCTTCTATAGCAGAAAGTCTCCGCGTGAAGCTTTGACGTCACTAAAATTGTTCATTTCCCCTGTAGCCATTGGATATAGCAGTCCGATATATACGAAATCTTTACCTTTTTTTTGCAGTTTATTCAATGACTATGGGTGAAATGGACGACATCAGTGACGTCACGAGCTTCGCACGGAGGCTTTCTGCTATAGAAGGTGTTGAATAAACTCATCGTCTCTCGCGCGTCTTGGCGATATCTGTAAAAAGCTTCTTTTCTCTTTTTCGCACATCCAGCCGTCCTTTTTCTTTCCTTTTACTTTGTCTCTGCTGTTAGGAAGCTTAGAAATGCTAGAGGGCTCGTCACTAAGAGTGACAAACATTGTGAGCGCAATGGCTGACGATGCCTCGGAAATCATAAAAAAAAAGAGAAAACGTTTGAATTTCACTTACTTCACAAAGACCAGAATATCTAGCAGGCGTCCACTTACCAATATTAAAAATAGAAAATAATAACTCGAAAACTAAGAAATAATGGTTTAGAATAGCTTATGTATAACAACGACATTACCGAGCACTGTGATGTCAGCATACTCAGCATTATCGCATGATGAGTCAGTCTGCCAGGGTCTTTAGACCCTGATCATTTGTTGTTTGAATGACGTTACTTCAAAATTCAAGGGTTGCGGGACTTTTAAATTCCTTCTTTGCTTCTATTGGCGATCAAAATAATATTCCCAGTTTTTTGAGTAATTCCGCCGGTTTTTTTGTATTTTTGTGCATATGTAAGTGAGTAGAATCAGCGGCAATTTTTCAAACCTTTTTGGAAACGTCACCTTGGACCCTTTCCTTGTCAGCCAAAATATTTCTACGAGCAGGACATTCACCACTGAGTGAAACAGTGGGACACACAACTGCATGTGTAACTTTGGAGATTATTGCGTTTGAAATAAACTATGTCATTTTTTATTCTGTGGCTCCTGTTCCGTGTTTTCGTTTGATCCACTCTTATAGATAAGCAGATTTTACATCCTAAACATATTTTGGAATTTTAACATTTCTTCCAAATGTTCTTTAGCTGCTTTTTTTAAATAAAAATTTCCACGATAAGGAGAAAATAATGAAATTTATCAGATGGACTGAAATAGAAAACATTTTTTTATATCATCAAAAGTTTTTCTATCGATCTATCGGTATAATTTAGGTGCATTCTACAGTATATAACTGAAATGATTTTAACTAGGTTAAGCACATTCCATCTAGGAAATATACGGGACATCACCAGTTGTTGTGCCAAAAATAAAAGTCCCCCAGCGAGCGGGAAAGAAGAGTTACTGCAAATTGCAGTGGATTTGAATGTATTTGACGAAAAAACTTGAATGTGTATAGACAAATACATGTGAGATGAATATCCATACAAAGGGTGATTCTAAATTCACCGGACAAACTTAAGAGGTTAATATAAGGCACCCCCTTCCCTAAAAAAGCATTTTTGGCCATATAATGTGCGGCTGCATCGCAATCGCGAAGATTACAGAGTGCACAACAGCATTTCATCGGAAACAAATATAATGCTTTTCCATCAAATATGCTGCGATATGAGCTATCAACCATGCGAGGGTGCATATACACCTTCAGATGGGATTGGACTTTGTTTTTATTGGTGCACCGAGCTTGTGCCAAGGTTGTATCGAGCCACACAATGGTCAAGCGGTATAATGACTTGCGGTAGAATTTGCATTACCCAAGTTGTACCATGAGAAGGCCTAACACATTACACTACCTTGTACCCCTCATTGCAGCAAATCCGTCAGAAAAATGTGATATTTGCTAATGGTGAAGTGCTGTTTGCAGAGAGTGCATTCTCTAAAAACATGCTCTACCGCTTTTGCTGTTGTGATTCGGTCTCGCATTCTATGACCAAAAATGTTTGTTTAGGAGTCTTATATCATCTCTTAAAGTTTGTCCCGTGAATTTAGCATCACCCTGTATTATTACGATGATTACCCTGCTATAACTTTTTTTTATGTACGAAAATTATCTTCATCCAGTGGAGGTTGCAAATTTAAGTAAGTACTACGACACCAACTCTGGCCATATCGCTATATTGCAATTTACTGACATTAATGAGATGGGTAGGAAATGAAGGAGCAGTCTATCGGTGGTCGCCTCAAGCCGTTAGGGAAAACATCTTATCTATATCCTCCCCCGGGACCATGACAGCAACCTTTATGGTGGTAGACGAGCATCTTACCACCACGCCACTCGGGCACAAATTTAAGTAAGTGTCATTGAGATACGGAAAAACTGGGCATTCCTAAGAAAAAGACGGGACGGTTAAAAATGAAGAAAAATAAGCCATATGGTCACCCTAATTATAACTTAAATTCTTTACTCACCTGAATAATTTACCGATAATTGAAAAATGAATCCATTCCTTTGCTCTGTGTAATTTCAAGGCTTAACTAAATAAATTTTATGCAATCCACCTAATTTTGCAACTAACTATAAAATTACATGGCTACAAAGTGGATATCAGAAGAAAAATTTTTACATGGAATTATCGCATAGTTATGCATCGCAAAAATGCCAACAAAAGAGATTGTTGAGCCAACAATGTACGTATCGTTATCTATGGGTGTGTGTATGTACGCGCTTAATCTTGCCTATACTCATGATCACGAGAGACCCCCCCCCCCGGCGCACTTGAAGCCCCCCGAGAAATGTCCAGTTGGGCCCATGTGTCATACGGTCTGTAATGTGATATTGTGACTGTATGAAGATTCTTCTTCTAGACTATCATTAATAAAAAGCAATGGTGCTCAACCTTTTGGAAAGCTCGGGCCACTTCATTAATATGAAAATGCGTCGCTGGTCACTTAAGTGATCTGGCAGTGTGCCACGGGCAGCTCAAATGCTCTGGAACTGTCCCAAGGGTCACTTAAGTAATGCGGAATCGAACCAGAGGGCACTTCAGTTATTTGAAATTGCGCCGCGGGCCGTTTATGTGCTCTGGAACTGCGTAGCGAGTCACTCGAGTGATCTTTAAAAGTACTGTGGGCCACTAAAGTTATATGGAACTGCCCCGCGAATCACTCAAGTGATCCGGTAATGTACCGATTAGTTCATTTTTGCGAAGAGGTCACGGCCTATATCACATGACGCCAAGAGCCGTATTTGGCCCGCAAGCCATGAGTTGAACTATTATGATGCGAGCACGTATATATCATACGTGCTTCTGATCCCAAATATCAAAGCTTTTGCTTCCAAATTGTGTTTTCCAAGATATAAGGTCACCGAGTTTTCACTCATTTCGCTTCGCTCATCTTCAGAGGTGCTTGAAACCCGATACACAGCCCCAAAACTCTAAACACTACATTATTTTGGACTGTTGATCTATGTCTTCAATGTCTAAACAATACCGGACGGCATCAATCTCGAGAATCAAACGAACAAACAAGAGTAAATAAAGAAGACTCAAACCTTGAAAATATAAGCCTCGTAAAAAGTAACACTGTATAAATATAACATTCATTTCTTCAAATCCACTACAAACTTATCACTGCCAATTGGTCGAGATTTCCTTGATTTTCATTATGATTTGGCTCCTCGGATACCAAATTTCATCGGCTGGGTGTATGCCACGAGTAAAATTTGCCAGTTTTCTTCGTGTCCCTTAAACATGCCTCTCCCAATATGATCAAAATTGGTGAGCGTCAACCACCCCGCTTCCGCACGCACTTGCGAACCATTTCTGGAACGATAAAAAATAACAAACTAATGAAGAAAAGGCAAAAACGCCGAAAAAACGGGTGGCACAAAGTTGCCACCTCAATCCTCATTTTTTTAATCCTGCTGAGGTAAAACTACTTCATCAGCAGTGCTTTATACACCAATGTCAACATCCGAATAAAAACCTTATGCAAGCAGCAGTAACAAGAAAATTCAGGAATGAGCTGTTAATCCTGTTGCATCCTGAATTTTATAGGACTGTGGTTTACTTATTTCCTGTGTTTTGCTTACATTTAGTGCCCTTTATCGACAAAAGTTTGAGCCGAATTCTTTTCTCTGTATTAAAGATAAAATCCCTCTTCGTGAGAGAGAATAACTTTTTTTCGCAAACCGCATTCAAGTACATTCGGCCCCGCTCAAAACGGATGAAATCCTCCTGCACCAAAATTTCTCCCATAGAGAGATAGTTAAATTTCCCAGCTTAATAAGATAATTTCAACTAAATCGAAAAAAAAAATATTCCGCTTCATACTTCAACTTTTAAGGCGATCACGCCACTAGTAATCCCCATGAAGATGTAGGCTTTTTAACTGATATTATATTAGGTCTGGCGCTCTGATTGACCGAGGTAGATGTATTTTCTCAGGACGTAATGAGTCTATAGACTCCCGTGCAAGCAGGGTTATTTTATTTTTGTTCTCTGTTGAGTCAATAGAGAGCGCTAATTTTACTAATAAAATGTAAAAATCTTAGATAATGGATCATTGTAATTAAATTTCAATTTTATTTTTAATGCGTGATTTATTTCAAAAGCTTTAATAATATTGATCCTTCATCAATTTTCAAGATACAAACTGCACTAGCGTTGTAAAATGTTAATTGAATTTCTTCTCACATACAAATACAAATACAACGCCACAACAGGCAAATTGCCCAACGAGGTGGCTGACTTAAGAACATCATGGATGATCCCCGAGCCATTTTTTAGAGGCCCTACCTACTACTGCTACACCACACATGCACCCCACCCACACCCCCCCCCCGCGGAATCCCCAACGAATCGGTACATGCGGGAATGTGCGTGTATGTGTAGTGAAACCTGACGTGAAGTTTTTTTTGTTTCTCTGTAATGCTTGTTATGTGTAGTGCTGCCATCTGCCACCAGTTTTTCTAACTATGAGTGAAGTGTTATGATTGAATGTTTTTTGATTCTGTTGCTCTCTGTGGCGAGACTTTTTAACGGGGAGATCGGCTCGCATTTGCGCCTTGAAGTTGGGAACCACAGAAAACCAACTTCAGCCGACCACTCATAATCTCATGCCCTACTTAGGGCGGTATTCGCCGGCGTGGTTTAAACTAGTCACAATTTTTTGATAAGAGATCGAGAAGGATTAGTTAAAAATTCAGGTTTTTAATCAATCTATGTTGATCTCTTATCCAAAAATTGTGACTACAGTTTAAAACATGTTGGTGAATACGGCCCTTAATCGAATATTGTGCTGGAATCGTTGTTGGATTTAGCGGAGTCGACTATATATCAATTCCTTCAACTTTTATAAATTTATAAACTGTTCACGAACTTATGGGACACATTGTAAGTCATAATTATCATTACGGTTCGGTTTTTTTATGACATGTCATATGTCATTACAAGACATATTTTAGGCATTTTCAATCTTTGGTCATATTTTTAGCAGTTTTGTGCGATCGGTCATATTTAAGGAACTATCAAGCAATATGTACTGTAGATCTTTTTTCTGGTTATTTTATCAAATTAGGCTACAAATAATCTGTAGCCCTTTCTCTTCACAGGTATGGTGTGCTCTCTTGCAATGGATTCTTCTCTTTCTTTTTCTTTTGCATTTTTTTTCCCGGGATGTCGCTTCTTTGTTCTCGGAGGATCCTCTTCCTATGCTTCTCAAGGGAAACTTTGAATGGGGCTCTCCAAGCACGTGCGAAAGATATTATTCATTTGGACCCTCGAAATCTTCGCGTTCAATACATTTTCATCAATCCTAAGCCCAGGGATTTTTTTGTCAGGAGGGGCAGACTTGGTTTCGTCACCCCTCCCCGTCACTGTAAAGTAATTTTTTTTTTTACACCAAAAATTACAACCATCTCAAGTTTGGTATCCACTAAATTCTTTCTGTCCCGAAAGTACTCCGAAATTACGGATCATATGGTCACATCATATTTGGTACGTCTTCAATTTTGTTGAAATTATCCCATGGGCGGAGATATGAGGGGGGTGCCCCCAGTCAGTGCTGTCTTAACGCATGGGCCCACCCGGCACGGCCCGGGGGCCTCCAGACAAAAGGGGTCTCCCAAAAATGAAATGTGATTGGAATTTCTGAGAATTTACCACGTAGGGCCTTAGAAGAATCATTTGGCCCGGGGGCCCATGATGCTCTTAAGACGACCCTGCCCCCAGTGTCAAAGGTGGAGTCGACTGATATGTATATATGAATTGACATCAAAATCATCGTGCCCCCCCCCCCGACTTCTAAGTCTATCTCCGCCTATGAATTATACCATTTTGAAGAAAAAATTTTTAAGAAACGATTTTTTTTTTTATTAGCGCTTAGTTAATATTGGGAACGTGTGATATAAGTTATTCAATGCTTTTAACTAGATGGCAGCACCATCTCTCAATCATAAGTGAAACTTTTACTAGGGTTTTCAACCATCCGGTGCCGCCTTAAGGCATGGACCCACCCGGGCACGGCCTCACCAAAATGAGATCTAGTCGAAATTTTCGAGAATTTGTTTGGTAGGGCCTCAGAAAAATCAATTGGCCCGGGGACCCATAATACTCTTAAGACGGCCCTGCAGCCATCCTACATGTCCTCCTTGTTTTGGGGGGGGGGGGGAAGAAAGCATGTCTTCGGCATGTGAACATGGCCTAACTTTTACATGGGGAAGCAGCGCCGTCTTAACGCTTGGGCCCACCCGGGCACGGCCTGGGGGCCTCAGGAGAAAAGGGGCCTCACAAAAATGAGATTCGGTTGAAATTTTCTAGAATTTAGGAGGTAGGGCCTCAGGAAAACCAATTGGCCCGGGGGTCCATGATGCTCTTTAGACGGCCCTGTGGGGAAGCCCTGTGAATACTTCTTTCTTTCAGCCGAGCGTAACACCGGTCTATCGCCATGGACAGTTTACGACCGAGTGAGCTGTGCCGAAAGTGTGTAGGGCAGGGCCGTCTAAAAAGCATCATGGGTCCCCCCCAGGGCAAGAGGTTTTTCTGAGGCCCTACCAGGTAAATTCTACAAATTTCATCCGGATCTCACTTTTGTGGGGTCACTCTTCTGCTTGAAACCCCCGGGCTGTGCCCGTGTAGCCATGCGTCAAGACAGCACTGGTGTAGGGTTACCAACCGTCCTCCTGTTTGATGCCATTTCAAGCGTCCTTCTACGCTTAAGAAAAAATTCGCCCTTTTGTCCTCCTTTTTATGTTTCCGGAATTATATTTCTTTTTTTCTGGGGAAAATTCTTTTCCCCACTTTGAAACATATATTTCTTCAGTGATATGAGTGTTTTTGTGTGTTTTTTCCCACACGCATTCAACTCTATAGCCGTCGAAATTCCCAGAATTTTTTCTGTTTTTCTGCTTTTTTTTAGCATTTCCGTTTTAGAGTTAGGAATGGTGGTGGTGCTCCCTATTGATAAAAATTGGAAATATTGATGTAAGGGTGCTCGCCGTCCTCCTTTCTCAGTTTTTCGAATCGAAAACCTCGGTTCTGTTTTAATTAGGAAAAATTATTATGGTGTCTGGTTTCTTTTTTTTTGGAAGGAAAGTGACGCAATCTGTTGTGCAAGTTGGTGTAAATAACGTCATCAAGGGTGTGCGCAGGCGTCCCCCTTTCTCATGTTTCAAAGTGGGAAAAAAATTTCCCAAAAAAAAAATAATTCGAAAGCCTGAGAAGACAAAAAAGGGCGAATTTTCCGAACCGTAGGAAGTTCCTTGAAAAGACATCAAAAGGATGTCTCCTCTCCTAAAGGAGAAGGGTTGGTAATCTGGGTTACCATATTCAAAAACTGAGAAAGGAGGACGCCTGCAAGCGCAGCCACTGACGTTAATTTTTACAATTTCCACAACAGATAGCGCAACTATTCTGATTAATAAAACTGGTCACAACAATAATTTTTCCCAACTAAAACAGAACCGCTGTAAAAAAAGCAAACACAGCTGCCCCGGCTGACAAAACATGCGGTCGTGGGTGAGATAAAGTGAACAATTTCGCGGACCAACAAAAAAAAAAATTGGAGGAAAATTTCTTGATTCTCCCCCCCCCCCTTTTTCCAACTTGATATCGGACACTGCTGCCACCTATGAAATAAAAACAAACCGATTGCTATAATTCTTCAAGTAAAATTGATTGTTGTCCTAAACCGGTATACAGCGTGAAAATAAAAAGTATAGGGTGTGATACCAAGTTTCTTTTTTTTTCATGCAACATATAGGAGTAATAATTTTATAATACGTTGATATCAGCAATACTACAGGTTGCTACATTTTTAGGTTTACTACAAAATGATTTCGCGACAAACAAACAAATGTGGTAACCGGTATCATGGCGCATAAGATTTACATTGGAATGAAGCCTAAAAATAAACAATAGATGTTATCATAACAAGTACTATTCTCATTAAATGGGGGGGGGGGGCAGCAAGGATCGCAGAGCAAAGTTTCTCTATTTCAATATAAAAAAACGAAATTTCCGGAAATGTAATTTCCAACATGGTACTAAAAACGTTTTAATATATCACCATATAATAATTTTAGTGAATATCAATATGATAATTCACAAAAAATGGCGTTGAATGAATCCTCCGAATGACGATTGCAGACCATGGTTAATTTAGTGCTGAATGGACAAATTTTTTTTTTCCCCTCCTCAAATTTTTGATCTCAAAACTGTCTACATTCCTCTGATCAGCTTATATCGATTTTCTCAAACTCAGCTTGATGGAGAAAAACATCACGGTGAAGACTCCGCTTATGATGGCAGCCATGAGGAAAGTATAGCGGCCAGATAGGTAATCGAATCCAATTCCGCTCAAAATGTTACCAATAGCAAGGCCTGGAAGAGAAACAAAGACAATCGAATAACAACTTTAAAAAAAGAGCAATTTTAGCCATTTTTTTTCTACGTTCTACACCTTGATTATTATTTATTTATTTTTTCGTGATTCCCCTATATATTCATGATAAATTATTAAACATCATTTAGGAATATGAGGCTCTTGGAAAATATTCTCTGGAACCAGGCACGGATCCAGGGCTATACAGGGTGTCCGTGGTAAAGATATAAAAGAAGAATTAAACTGAGACGCTTTTCAAAGCAGAAGTGCGCTGACTGCCAATCAACGTGTAGTTTTGGAAAATCTCTCCGCAGAGATCGGGCAGACCTGCAACATTCATACGTAGGCTCATTCATACTACACAAGAGCGTATCGGGAAGGGGGGACCTGGGGTCTGGTCCTCCCCCCCCCCCGAAATGTGAGAAAATGACCGAAAAAAAGGAAAAAGATGGACAAATTTATTGTTCTATCACTTTGCCCCCCCCCCCCCCACGAACGAAATCTCTGGTTACGCCCCTGGGCCTACGCAACATGAAAATCCAGGCATTTGCCATTTTCAGTTCAAAATGCGGAAAACTGGTGGCAACCGCAGAAGACAACTCTGACAACATTAACAAATTAGATGACACACATACCGGTATATACCAATTCGTTGTAAATTCCACAGTGGAATGTATACAAGGTGCCAGTACGGTTAAGAGAAGAAGAAGTCAACATTTTGATGCAACATGTGGTCCAGTATACATGTTTTTATTATTATTATTATTATTGGTAATTTTGTATTACTATTTTTTTATTTATTTTTCTCTCTCCCTGTTGTCTTGCTTAAATGGCCGGACTGTCAGCTGGAGTTTTTCCCGGCACGATTGTGCCCTCCGAGCAGTGGCGTCGGAGCCGGGGGTGCTTGAGCACCCATAGTAATTTGTGGCATGGATACGAGCACCCCCAGAATTGATACAGAAATTAAAATTTCCCATATAAAACTAAAGACGAGCACCCACAGTTTAAAAACACTTCCGACGCCCCTGCCTCCGAGGCAATGAGGTTCTATCGTTGGTGCGACAGAGCTTGGTCGTGTTCGACTAATTCCTTTTATTTCAGTGCATGCTTTTTTCGCTCGCTACATTTAAATCAGTGACGCGTGTTAAACGCCGCGTACGAACCAAGCAGAATGTCGAATATCCCCACGTGATTTAAACTGTGCATCTGTACAGCAGTTGATTTAATAACACCTCATATGCTACTATGCAAACATTTGAGAAGAGATTGAATACCCTTTGGACGGCAGCAGAGCGACTAATGGTGCGCACATTGGAGTTTATTAACCTGCAAATAAACTTGTGAAGTTTCCCTCTTCAATGCAACTTGAATTTATAAGCAATCATGTGAGGATACTTTTAGTCCGAACATCCTGTATATCGGGGAGGGTACATTACAGGAAATAAAAGGAGTATGGTGAACATGAGTCCCGTATTTTACAGAATAAAATCATTATTTTTCATTGTATTTCTGGCTCTTGGGAGGGGCAAACAACCGCATCGCCACGTCTCTGAATCCATGCCTGTCTTGGCAACAATCGGAAATTTTTTATTAATTCCAAAAAAATTCAGATTGTTTTAATGGCAGTTTTTTAATTCAAAATATCTGTAATAATTTTACGCTTACCGAGTCCTTCGAATAGTCCGCCCATGACACCGATCATAGTGGCTTCAGTACCAGCAGGAGCCCTTATCTTAGCATATGACGTCATAGTAGCATAAAACACCCCGAACGTCTGTCCGTGGAGTACCTCGATCGGTAGAGTAAGCCAAGGGTCCTTCAAGAAAAAATACAGGCAGTACCTCAAGCTGAACGCACCGAAGCTCGCTATTATGCAATTGAAGTGTCCGAACGTCCTTATGATGTATCCGGATATGAAAAACATAGGTACTTCTGCGATCAGACACTGGACAGCCACGGTAAGACCGAGTAAAAGTTGATTCGCCCCTAAATCTTGTAGGTACCAGAATTGGTAACTCCAAAGCAATCCCGACAAAGCACCGATGACCGTCACGGCAATTCCAAAGCACACTATTTCACAAGACGAAAAAATACGGCTGACATCTTTGCAGATACTTCTGGAGAACGTCGATTTTTTCGGCGCGACGTGGTACAGAGCGAACAGGTCGAGGAAAGTCAAACCAAGCATGAGGTAGAAACCTGGTGCGTACGTCGTGACCGAATAAGCACTAGATGCCAGATCGTTCAAGTAGCCCGAAGAAAGCGTGCACAATCCCCAGCTAACCGTTGCCCACAACCTTTGTTTCCCGTAGAGCTCCGTGTTTTCGCCCAGTATTTCCATGCACGCTGCGTCACTGAGGCAAAACAGAGTTGCCGAACCTGTACCAGCTATTATAGACAGGATCGCGTACAGCCATAACTGGTAACTATCATACACTTTCTCCCAATGATCGTCATCCGTCTCTTTTCCAGAAGAGCAGTGGCGTAGTAGATTCGACCCGCAATTCACTGCGTAGACATCTCCAGTGTGGTTGCATGTCTCAGGGAACGTCGAATTTTCGGCATACCCGATGTTCGTTCTGGGGTGAGCTTCAACGAGAGACTCGACATGATTATCTGGATCCCCCGCAATTCGCAATATTGCTAGCTCGTCATCTCCTCGACGAAACGGGAATTCTGAAGATCCTCGCCAGAAATTCACTAAAAGGCTTGAATTCAGCGTGTCCGACAGGCCGGTGTGTGACGCATTCTCTAGTCTATCGACGAATTCAAGATCACACTGAGTCCCGTTACTGACCATCATTCTAACGCAAGTGACGTTGTAACCAGAAGGCGCACGAAAAACTAAAGAATCTTCTAAGCATAGAAAAGTGACGTCATTTCTATCGTGTGGCCGGGTGTTTATAGGTGGGATGAGAGTCACCAAGAAGAACGAAACGGTAGTCACAATCACCAGCGCGTACATGATAAGTCTCAAGTTCTGAAAATGGTCCGTAAGGACACCGAAACCAGGCTTCGAAAAGAGCACCACGAAAGGCACAATTGTATAAATGAAGCCGACAGCCGTGGCGTTTATTCCGAGCTCTTTTCCCACCACAGGCATGTAGGGCAAGGCGCACCCTATAGCTGGAAAGCAATAATTAATTGCGTTAGTGAGAAACATAATCAGAACCTTGAATTGATTAAATAAACACGTAAAATCAAAATCGAACAACAATTTGGGCGACCGTAATTTTGAATAAGCTGTAGGGCAAGGATCTTCAGCCTGTAGCTCGCAAGTTTCATCATGCACATGCAGTCATTTCACCAATCGCGCATTTCCGTGAGTCAATAGTGCCCCCCTCATAAAAGCCCCTCATTCTAAATGCATATATGCAATATATTTTATTCTCGTACATACCAAACTGAATGTGTGTAAATATATCACTGTTACATGCATTTCGCATTTCTGTGAATCAATGATGCCCCCTTAAAGGGAGGAGGCGTATTTGCTGTTTTAAAAATAAGTTTGCTCTTTCTCTTTCCCACATGCCAGTATGAATCTCTGTACCATTTTTAACATGCTGTTCAAATTTTATTCATAGTATTGCTGTTCAATTATATTCATTTTTATTGCACATATTTGTGGGCAAATACTGCCTTTCCCCCCCCCCCCCCATAAGACGTCTTGCGTGGTGGCTGATAGGAGCTCTACAAGAGTCGTGGTTCGAGGCGAGAAGGCAGTTTGGCATTTTGGAACTTTCTCCTGCGCAACCAAGCCCTCCGCGACGCTGTAAAATCGCAATAGTGAAAGAGCCTGAACGTACTCGGTTCGTTCAGTTCAGTCATTTCACCGCATTAGCACTGTGAATAGCATCCGTGGGGTCACAAATTAGAATAATTATCGTGAGTGTAGATGGACCCCCCCCCCCCGTTTTTTTATTTATTTTAAGAACACCTTCCGCGGACCGGGATATTGTACATCCTTGTTTACTTATGGCTCTAGTGGCTCTAGTTTTTCTTTGATCTTTTCGTACCTCGCGCGCGCGTCCTTGGTTTCACCTACAAACGCCCTACAGCACCTTTATGTTCTTGGTTTGGCAATATGACAAAGACATTATTGTTTTGGTGCTGATGAAGTGGCCGGCACTCTTCTTAAGAATGAACACCTTCGAATTATATAAACGAAAAAGACTAGCATCTGACGGTACGGCCCTGATTTCTAGTGAATATCAATAACATCTTCAAGTAAAAAACAACTCGATAGAAATTCCTCTCACCTCCGTAAAGTAGGAAGTAATGCACCTTCATTGGCAGAAGTTGCTTGTTGATGGTTATTTTTCGCAGACATGACAACGTCTCATCCGGCGAAGATCTTGATAATTGTCCTATCATCCTGTGTTACATGGAAATGATTATGCGTAAATATACATGAACTTCACAAAGATTTAAACTGCAAGCAAAGATTTAAGTTAGCGTATAATACAGCAGGGTTTTTTTGCCCCTGTCTTCAAAAATAAGTCCGAAATACGGGTTGTGCCTCATGCTATTCAACGACGCAATTCTTCCATTCCAAGATACCAATATGTGCAGAATAGGGAAGTACGTCACTTTCGAAACCGACGTTTCACAATGAATTATGTTGTGCTCCATTCTATACACCAAAAGTGGCCAACAGCTGGCACGCGAGGTGATTTTGTGCGCCTCCCCCCCCCCTCCGTCAACGAAAAAAATATCGTGTATCAAATTAAATTTGTGATCATTATATGAGCTATTAGTTCCAACCACCGACTTCCTGATTAATAAGCATTCATTACTTCTAGTGACGGAAATAATTTACTATGTTTCTAACGATACTGCCGAAAACGAGCACCTACTGGTTCGGAACACTTCCGACGCCCCTGATCACTAGGAAAACTAAATACATGTATCATACATCGGGTTTTGTCTATAGAGAATTCAAACTATAGAGAATGCATTGAATGGAATAATTCACACACAGGAGAAACTTCAGTTTTTCATGCATTGCATCCAGCTGAAAACACAACCAGATAAGTGGAAAGTTTATGAAAAAGAAGAGCAAAGTTAAGTCCTCTGAGCAAAAGTTAAACGACTAAATTGCCCGGGTTTTACCATAATAATCCATTAAGGCCGGTTGGTAAGAAAATTTGTCATTCGAAATTTTAAGTTCTTTGTTTGCCAATAAATGGTGGAAGTATTTTTGTTTTTAAAAAATCCAAGTCGTCGTTAATGGGTTAATAATAAGGTATACAAATCTACGAGGCGAGTTTTCCGGGTGCGGCTTATACGCCAGAGTGGTAACAGCAGTGTAGCTCGCGACGCTGCAGTTAACCAGTATGCTGGCCCTCGAACAGAGGAAAGTTGGTCACCCCCTGCTATATACTGTTCACGCCGCTTACTGTGACCACATCGGGACCCAAGATTTTCGGTAACAATAACCAAATGATAACTATATCCGAAAAAGACACGTTTGCAAGTACGGTGACCATACATCCCGTTTGTCGAACGGAACGAATGGTAAACAGGTGTTTACAGAATGGGACAACTGTTTTTCTTTGCCACATAATTGGTTGCAAAATGTTCACTCGTTACATTTTTTAATTTTATTTCTAAAACGGGACTTCTTTTTTTTTCTTTTAACTTAAAATGCTGCACTTTTTTTAGTAAGTCATTCTGATACTCTTCTGATACGCTAATTCCCATTCATGAGGTTGGTGTCCTATCTTTTGTTCTAGTGTATTTTTGTCATTTTGTCCGATTAATATTGTTCTTTCTGCAAAATAGAAATACCCCCCGTGCTTGTGACGGCTGTAGAAATTCAAGAGAAAATTCAATGCAAGAAATAGAGGAAATTTCTCAGAAATTGGCAAAGACTGCGTGAGAGAAACCTTGAAACAGTGGTGGTGATGATGAGAATTCAGAGGAGAATGAGAACTAGCCCAAGGAAAATATTTGTGAAGCAAGAATTAGTATTGATGATGGATATGTGAATCAGAATGAAATTAAACCTTCAACGGTGCCTCGGCTGATGCGAAATGAAATGACGCTACTGGAAATGATGAACGCAAATCACGTTGAAGCAGCAAATGAAAACAACCCTGGACCTACACCCAAACGTCAATTGATTTCCATAGATCTCAATATTATCCAGTCTATCGGTTGCGAAGAAAGTGCTACATATATATGTATGAAATATCGTGGCACCTTCCTCATCAATAGTACGTCAAGAATTCCAAATATTTTACGAGAAACTAATTGCTCACTGCTATTGATTTCACATCACTGGGGGAACTATGTGAATTTTTTGTGAATCGACAAGCTTGGTTGAAACCCTTCGGAAAGATCACCGTCAGGTGATTCCAACTGCGAAAAATAAATAAATAAGTAAAATAAAGCGAGATCACATGCGTTGATCCCATTCAAATAAGAAAATGAAGATCCTCCGTCCCGAGTTCCCTACGCACCAACGTACTATATCATGAGAGGTCGTTTTCACAGAATGCTTCAAAAACTAAATACAGTCGATCCCGCTTATAACGTTCCAGCTTATAACGACTAACTTTTGCGAATTTAATTTTTTTCCTGTATTAATAATGTTAATTTTCCCCGGATACAACGTTTGAATTTTTTTGCTGTTCCCGCTTACAACGTTCGAAAAATTCACATCGGGCTTTTTCCTCGCTTGAAAACAGCGTACATTCTCGTCTTTTTCCACAGGTAAAGAAACGAAAATGTTGTTTGTCTGTGTGCCAGCGATTAACTATTATGTGAATACTAGAAGTGGAGCTTTTTTTTTATTGCTCTTCAGAAGCCGGTTTTGTTTTCGGCATAAAAAGAATTAACAGAGAAGTACGTTTTTTTCCCATTTTTTCAAGGGTTTAGGCACAATAATAAGTTGAATATTTCTTTTTCTCTCAACTTTGTCCAGCAATAGTGTGCAGAGCACAAACTGCCCTTAACACTGTACACCAAAGCGTATTAAAGACCAAGCGTATTATTAATACGCTTTGCTGTACACATACGACTGGATGATCGAAGTCATGTCACTGAATAGGGAGATTAAACAGATAAGAATTAGAAAAAGTTCTCAGAAGGGGTTAATTTTTTTTTTCCTTTGCGGTCTTATTCAAATTTGCCGCATTAGATCGATTCCAAAAAAATGACATCCAAAAAATGATTCTCATAGTGGTGTTAGACGACGTCTGCATATAGCAAAGGAATAAAACGCTGGGTCTTCTCATCCACCTCTGAATCTATTGATACAAAATCAAGCCGCAAAACAGTGACATGGACACAAAACGTAAACAACTCGACAGATTATTAGACGCCAGCATCAAGTAGCATTTAAAGGCAGCTTTTTTTTTTCGGATTGAACAAAAGTCGGATTTTTCAACTGTACTCCTTGGAATTTAATTCTTCACAGAAAATACGATGTTTTCGGGACCTTTGAAATTTCGGAAAAATTAAGCAATAGCAACGTTAGATTTTGCCGAGCACAGTTCGAGTCAAAATGTTCCAGAGAAAGTTGAAAAGAAAAGCTCTAAGTGTAGAGGAAAAAATAAAAATTATTAAATTTGTAGATGATAGTTCTGTGCTTCCTAGAGTTACAACAGCAAAAAAATTCAATTTGCCTTCCGGCACCGTTAAACAATCAAAATGTATGTCCTACAAACTACATCCTGCATAATGCGCATAAATATTTATTGGAATAACAAATACATAATTCCTTCCTATTAAATTTCTATATGTACCGTAATGTTCGTTAATAAATTAAAAACACTACATAAAATAGCTATGGTCGGTGAAAAACTGTCTTATAATTCTTATAGACATTTCCCGCTTATAACGTTTTCAGTTGCGATTTTTGAAAAACGTTATAAGCGGGATCGACTGTAATAATAAAAAAAATAGATTAATAGATCAATTGTTTCGCACTTAATTCTTTGTGTTATAGCTCTATGCTACCTAAAAAAATATTGTACCATGATTTAGAATAGTGTTCCTCAACCTATGGTCCGCTTACCATAGTCAGCGACCATGGTATAGGTGATCTGCAAGCAGACTTGATAAAACTAATTCTAACTTCTAACAAAACTTACCTCACCTCTAACTGAATGAAAAATTATCCAACCTTTGTTATTGATATTAGTTTTTTCCATATGGGTTCAAATAAAAATTATATCTTCATACTTTGGTTCAACATGCGTACATCATTTTGGAAAATGTCGAGAATTGTGATCCTACGGGATACGATAAATACGGGGTATATCACTAAATTTAGTCAAAAAAAATTTAATTTGCTAATTTTTTAATTGCTGCAGGGTGGGGGGACATGAAGGGCTACTAAAAAACGCAGTGAACGAAAATTTATTTCACGGGAAACAATATTCAAATGATCTGATGACCATATTCCATTGAGAAAAATATGTTAAACAGGGTAAAAAATACAGGACATCGCCTATT